>NC_081830.1:16835000-18085000 GCF_030867095.1 Alligator mississippiensis | reverse complement strand
GCTGGACTGTTCTCGGTGGTGGCAGGTGACAGAGCAAGGAGCAAGGGGCTCACATTGCAGCAAGGGAGGTTTAGGTTGGATATTAGGAAAAACTTTCTCACTAGGAGGGTGGTGAAGCACTGGAACAAGGTTACCCAGAGGGGTGGTGGGATCTGGAGGTTTTCAAGACCCGGCTGATCAAAGCCTTGGCTGGGATGATCTAGTTGGGGCTGGTCCTGCTTGGAGCAGGGGGCTGGACTAGAGGGGACCTCCTGAGGTCCCCTCCACCCTCATGTTGTAAGTGCTGAGCACGGCGCGGCGGCCCCCACGGAGCGCCTGAGAAGCGCATTGTTGTAATTGAAAGGACGTTGGTTTATTTACTTTGATTTTCTCGGAGGAGTCTTGAAATCCCAAGACAAGTCGCAGCAGCTCCCTTGGGGCTCAGAGTTCCCCTGCGGAGCAGGAGTTAAAAGGGACTGAAGCCTTATTTAAATTTACACTCACTCTGTTTTCTCAGTGAAGCATTTAAAGTGGGAAAGATTCCACCGCAAAGCAAAGGGCTCTGGAACTAATGAGGAACATTAATAACGTTCCCCGCGATTGTGCCAGGCAGGCTTGGAGAAGCCACAAAGAGACAATTTCAGAGACGGCCTAATTAAATTCAACAGAGCTCCAAGGCTCTTGTTTCTTCTCAATGCTGCGCACTATTGGAAAGGAATTGTTTTAGCTGAGGCAGCGTTGGCTCCGGGGACCTTGAGATCTGAAAAAGAATGACGGGAGAAATGTTCCCAAAATGAGTCAGAAAACACATTTGGAGAAGGGAGGAAGGACCGGGCAGGGTGCAGCGCATGTTGACTCAGGGACTCAAAAGGGTCTTTCCGGCACCGGTGAGTCAGAGGCCAAGATCATGCTCCTCCCTGCAGATAAAGGACCAGTCTGCTGTGGGTGGTGCCGGCGCACACTCCTCTGGGTCCCAGTGGCACCGGCGCACGCTCCTCTGAGTCCCGGTGGCACCGGCACATGCTCCTTTGAGTCCCGGTAGCACCGGTGCACGCTCCTCTGGGTCCTGGTGGTGCCAGCGCATGCTCTTCTGAGTCCCGGTGATGCCGGCACACACTCTTCTGAGTCCCGGTGGTGCCGGTACATGCTCCTCTGAGTCCCAGTGGCGCTGGCACATGCTCCTCTGAGTCCTGGTGGCGCCGGCGCATGCTCCTCTGAGTCCTAGTGGTGCCAGCACATGCTCCTCTGGGTCCCGGTGGTGCCAGCGCACGCTTCTCTGAGTACCGGTGGCGCCGGCGCACGCTCCTCTGAGTCCTGGTGGCACCGGCGCACGCTCCTTTGAGTCCCGGTGGCGCCGGCGCACGCTCCTCTGAGTCCCAGTGGCGCCGGTGCACGCTCCTCTGGGTCCCGGTGGCACCAGCGCACGTTTCTTTGAGTCCCAGTAGCACCGGCGCACGCTCCTCTGAGTCCCGGTGGCACCGGCGCACGTTCCTCTGAGTCCCAGTGGTGCCGGTGCACGCTCCTCTGAGTCCTGGTGGTGCCGGCACACGCTCTTCTGAGCCCCGGTGGCACCGGCACATACACTCTTCTGAGTCCCGGTGGTGCCGGCACATGCTCCTCTGAGTCCTAGCGGTGCCGGTGCACGCTCCTGAGTCCTGATGGTGCCGGCGCACGCTCGTCTGAGTCTTGGTGGCGCCAGCACACACTCGTCTGAGTTCTGGTGGCACCAGTGCACGCTCCTCTGAGTCCCGGTGGCGCCGGCGCACGCTCCTTTGAGTCCCAGTGGTGCTGGCGCACGCTCCTCTGAGTCCCGGTGGCGCCAGAGCACACTCGTCTGAGTTCTGGTGGCACCGGCGCATGCTCCTCTGAGTCCTAGTGGTGCTGGTGCATGCTCCTCTGGGTCCCGGTGGCACCAGCACACGCTCCTCTCAGTCCCGGTGGCGCTGGCGCACGCTCCTCTGAGTCCCGGTGGTGCTGGTGCACACTCCTTTGAGTCCCAGTGGTGCCAGCGCACGCTCCTCTGAGTCCCGGTGGCACCGGCGCACGCTCCTCTGGGTCCCGGTGGTGCCGGCGCACAATCTTCTGAGTCCCGGTGGCACCAGCGCATGCTCCTCTGAGTCCCGGTGGCACTGGTGCACGCTCCTCTGAGTCCCAGTGGTGCCGGCACACAATCCTCTGAGTCCCGGTGGCACCGGCGCACGTTCCTCTGAGTCCCGGTGGCGCCGGTGCACGCTCCTCTGAGTCCTGGTGGTACTGGCGCACGCTCTTCTGAGCCCCGGTGGCGCCGGCGCACACACTCTTCTGAGTCCCGGTGGCGCCGGCACATGCTCCTCTGAGTCCCGGTGGTGCCGGCACACGCTCGTCTGAGTCCTGGTGGCGCCAGCGCACACTTGTCTGAGTTCTGGTGGCACCGGCGCATGCTCCTCTGAATCCTAGTGGCGCCGGCACATGCTCCTCTGGGTCCCGGTGGCGCCAGCGCATGCTCCTCTGAGTCCCGGTGGCGCCGGCGCACGCTCCTCTGAGTCCCGGTGGCACTGGCGCACGCTCCTCTGAGTCCCGGTGGCACCGGCGCACGCTCCTCTGAGTCCCGGTGGCACCGGCGCACACTCCTCTGAGTCCCGGTGGCACCGGTGCACACTCCTCTGAGTCCCGGTGGCACCGGCGCACGTTCCTCTGAGTCCTGGTGGCGCTGGTGCACGCTCCTCTGAGTCCCGGTGGCGCTGGCACATGCTCCTCTGAGTCCCGGTAGTGCCAGCACATGCTCCTCTGAGTCCTGGTGGTGCTGGCGCACGCTCGTCTGAGTCCTGGTGGTGCCAGCGCACACTCATCTGAGTTCTGGTGGCACCGGCGCATGCTCCTCTGAGTCCTAGTGGCACCGGCGCATGCTCCTCTGAGTCCGGGTGGCGCCAGTGCATGCTCCTCTGAGTCCATTGCAGGCAGGGAGCCTCTCCTGTCACCCAGTGGCGGAGCCAGGAGCAGGATCTGGTCTGAAGCTGCAGAGGCTCTTCCTCTGGGCTCAGCCCCCAAAGCAGAAGAGCAGGGTACAAAGGGGCGCAGACGTACCTCAAACGTAGCTGGCACCCGCTCGTCTGAGCTGAAATGCCAACAATCCCGAGACCCCGTTACCTCAGCACTGAAATGACAGCTTTGTGCGTGCCAGACCTTGCATTTAACCTAATCATTGTTTTCAGGCACTCTGCAAAGTCTAGTAAATAGGCCCTTCGCTTTAATTCATGCCCATTACCTCCTTCCTACAACAGGCTGGGACTGGGGCACCGGGACTGGTTGCTTTTTGTTCGGCTTACTGGTTTCCAGAGGCGACGGCGCTGCCCTCACAGTGCTGGACCCAACAGCAGCAGTTCTGGCCAGTGGCACCAGCTGCCCCGCAGCTCCCGGAGGAGTGTCGGGCCATTCAGAGAGGGAAGTCGGGCATCGTGGTCTGCAGGGAAACGCGGCTAGGGTTCAAGGTCCAGGTGCTTGCAAGAAGGCAAAATCCCCGGGGAAGCCCCCACTCCCAGCACACTGGATAGGGAATAAGCAGGAGATCAGTGATACCACTCCTGCGTGGGGGACCAGGAAAGCAGGGGGCATTTTCTGGTAGAAAAAGTGTTAATTTTTGTTGACATTTTTCTTCAAAAGTTTTTTTTGGTGTTTGCTACTCCCCCTCCGCCCACCCACTAAAAATCCTGGTTATCGGCAAGTGAGAGACTCTCATATGCCAGCCCCAGCTTGGACGGTTCCTGGGGAAGTGCCCATTTGGCAGGGATGGGAATAGGGATTTTGCAGGAAAATTCTCTCCTCTCCGGCTATTTCCAGCGCAGTGGAGCAGCGGCACAGCCTGTCTGCAGCTCATTGCACTGGCAGCAAGTGTCAGTCCTTGTCCAGAGGCTTGACCAGTGGCAGGACAAGCCTCAAAGGAGCAGGCAGGCCTGAGGTCAGACAGGGTCACCCAAGGGCAGGGCGTCCAAGCCCAGACTAACCAGCTGTGTCATTTAGGGGCAGCAATCATGGTGGATGCACAATTACTGTCACTGGTGAGGAAATAGGCTCGCGGGAGCTGAGGAGCAATCACTCGGCACTCCTGAGCCAGGACCCCACCAGTCCTGCCATTAACACGTCACCTGCACAGTCACTGTCTGGAACCTGCCCCGTGATATCCAAAGCCGGGAGCACAGCCAGGACATCTCTGCAAAGCCTGTTGTGCAGCCTGATACCGCATGCGAGCCCATGGTGCCTCCTGCAGGCGGGCGATCCCAGCACTGCTGCCGCAGGGCTTCTTGCTCTTCCTCTGGAGCAGCAGGTGCTCATCTCTGTCCTTGATACCTGCCCTGGTCCCCATCCTCGCCTGTCTTGTGCTCCTGGTGGGAAGTGGGTAAGCCGTACAGCAGTCACCCTGCAGCCTCCTTGAGTGCCCTGGATCGCTTGTGCAGCTCAGACTGCCGTGCCTGAGAGAGCCCTCCCAGACCGCCTGCCCCGGCATGGAGAGGCACCGTCACACCCGAATCGGCAGAGACCTGCCTGGGGATTACTGGCCAGGATCCCAGTCTGTGCTGGCCTAGGCAGGAACAAAGAGATGTGCTCGGCTGGGGTCTGGATTCAGGAGCAGGGTTACATCACTTAATGGACCGAAAGACCAGCGCTCCTTGTGCCAGCCACGACGGGAGTGGCAGGGGCTGCAACACGCTCTGCCAGTGATGCATACTGGCCTCCCTTAACTTTGCATTTCCTTGCCAAGAGTAAATCAACGCCCCCTGTCACCCCACGCAGCACACCAATGGGTGCAGGGACTGTTCCCATTTCTCCTGTTGCTACAGGTTAAAAACCAATCAGGAATATTCTCCTTTTCTTAGTAGCAGGCTCTATTCCCACAGCTGGCATGAGCCCTGTGCACCCTTACACCCCACTCAGGTGGGGGTGGGCAGCCCTGGGGTGACCCCTTTGCGTGCAGGCAAGTGTCAGCCGTAGCCCTTTCCTATCACTGAGCCGTGGGCAGCAGAGTCATTGGGAGTTGCAGTCACCCCGGGGAGAAGCAGTCCTGACTCCCATTGACTGTGCTGGCAGCTGCACCTGCGCCAGAGAGAAAGCCATGCCGTGGACACAGCCTCCTGGATGCTGCTTTCAAGGACGAGTTCCTGACTGCAGATGACAGGAAGTGGGGGAGATTGGCACCCAGGTCCTGATGAGACTGGCGTTTTGCTCTCCTTGGGAGGGAATAGGAGCAGCTGTGGAGCCAGTGCGTCAGGAGCTGCTTGCCTTTGGCTCTCACAGAGGCTTGTCATCGCTGCATGCTGCTGTCACAGCGACGTGCAGGGACCTGCCTGGGCTCCAAAAGCCGGGCTAGGACGCAGATGGCAGAGCCCTGGAGAGGCTGGAAGCCTTTGGAAATCAGTTTTGGGAGGGGATGCACAGCCTAGTGAGGTGGGGGGACACCAGGTAAATGCCGGGGGCGGCTGGCTCCCCACTGCACATGTATGGTGAAAGAAGTGGGCCCACGTGGGGGTGATGGCCCACACCCTGGGCCTCACATGCCCATTCAAAGGGGCAGCACCAGGCCTGGGGGTAAAACCTTCAGCAGCATCAAGGTGACATAAGTGCAGCGCGTCCCAGAGCAAGCAGGGGCATGTGGGAAACATGCTGTGTTTAGCTTTTGGCTTTGTTCATTCCTCCAGGCAGCAGACAGTGCCATCTTCTCCCCGGCTGCTCATCTTGCTCCTCTTTGAAGCTGCAACTACCGCACGTGTCCTGGCTCTGCCAGTCTCCTCCCAAACCCCGGGGAAACATTTGCTAACCATAGCCTTTGCTTGTGCTCCCTTCCCCCCTGGAGCCTGCCGTCCACCTTCCACAACACGACGGTTTGAATCATTGGCAATAGTTATTAGGCGGCGTTGGCTGCCAACCAGAATAAACGCTGGAGTCCGAAGCTCATCCATAACAGTCTCCGAGGGGACTTTATTGCAAATTTCACAGTTTTTAAACGCTGTTTGATATAAATCTTCTCTGAGGAAGTCCCCAGAGGCAAGGCGGGTTTGATTAGCCCTGTGCTCTCCAGACAGCCTTGTGGAACATGAGCCACTTTGAACTGTTTCATATGCTGTGATCAAAGGCTGCGGAAGGCGGGGGCACGTTTGCGAGAGGGCAGGCGACCATCTGACGGGTGGGCGCAGGGCGCGGTGTTGCTGAACAGCCGGGGAAAGAGACTGTTAAAACAACAGCGCCTGGGCGTCAGGTGTCTCGGCACATGCGACGCGGGGAGGGAAGGGACCTTTGATCAGGCCGCTGGGAGCTGCGCAGTGCAGACCAGCCCGCCGGCATGCTCCTGGCTGGTCGCTAGCACAGACAGACCTACCGTGGCTGTGTCCTGTGGGTGGCCCTCTGGCTAGTGCGGCCTCTCGGCACTCACCGCAGGCTTTCATCTGGGGCAGGAATGCCAATTAAACGTTGACTTTGCGGTGTTGCTTGTTGGGAGCTCGGCCCCGACCCTCCGCCTTGCGGGTTGCGCTTGTTAGCAGCTGCGCAGGTGCTTGGGTGGGTGGCGGGGGGAGCAGGGCTCGCCCACAGGAAAGGAGCCGTCTGACTGTTCCAGCTTCAGATTCGAATGCAGAGCCCTCCAGTTCTGGGAGGGCACAACCGAGCAACCGATTTGGTGCCAGACCCCAGCAGCTGCCGGGGCAGCAGGCCCGAGGTTGCCTCGCAGCTCTGTGCAGCCTTCGAGCAGCACCATCAAGCTGTCCTGACTGGGAGAAGCTGAGCCTCCCTCTCACCACCAGGCTGGTCCTGCCGGGGTATTGATCCAAGCTCTTCCTTTGCACAAGGCCGCTCCAACAGCCTCCAGCCTGCAGCAGCCCGTGGGGCGACTCACCCCAGGTTTCTTGCTGTGGCCAGAGGGGGAGGCTTTCCGGGTCCACGCCCACAGGTGTCTTTGCAATGATGGATGTGACCAGAAGGCTGTGGCAAGAGCTCCCTGAGTAAGGAGGCTGCTCAGCTCCTGGGAAAGGTTAGACAGGGTGCATTGCCCCTCAGTGCCTCAGTTTCCCTTTCTGCCACAGAGCAGACACTCCCTCTCCTTCCCACTGCACTTTGCTGCTGGGGGCATGGGGTGCTGAGCCGAAGCAGCCAGGAACCGAACTACAAGCTGCTCTGGCTGGGCTCGCTCAGCAGCTCCCAGGCCAGGGTGGAGGCTCCCCGGCAAGGGCAGCATGTCAGCAGCTCACTGTGTGCTGCCTGTCCTCACGGCATGTGGAGAACGTGTCCCCTGGGAGGTCGTTCCAGCTCCTCCAGCAGTCACTGTGTTCCTGGGAAGAAGGAACTAATCGCTCAGCGTCTAATGAGGCTCATTTACCCAGTGCCTAACAGCCCCCAGCTCCCTCCTCTGATGCGTTACCATGCGCCCGGTGACGCGCGTTCCTCCTAAGCAAGGCAGAAGAGCTCTCGGGCACGGTAAGCAGAAGATGAGATGCACAGGCACTTTGTGCTACACGCGCACGGTGGGAGAGCTGAGAGGCCCCGCATGGCATGACTCCTCTGCGTGGGGGCAGCTGGCCGTGACAGCAGGGAGCCGCTTGTTGTTTTGGTTTTTTTTTTAAATCAAATTTCATTTCCGGGGCCAACTCAGATCCTAATTAAGATCCACATTTCGACAGAGCAGAGCTCAATCATTTCAGCGTGTGTGGCGCTGCCACCAGCATTCCTCCTCCCTCCCAGGCTCTTCAGCCAGATACTCCCAAATCCATGGCAGGATCCTATGTACAAGCCCCAAGCCCAGAGGCCTTGGGGTTCAGATGCTCCCAAATCTCACTTGCCCTGATCCAAAATGCTGAAGGAGCAAGCTAGAGGGAGAGCCCAACAGCTATCCCCCCTTACCCATAAAGTGCGTAGTTGAGATCCTTGCATCTAGAGGCATTAGTAAATTTCTTGCCCACGATGCAAGGGACAGGCCTTCACCTTCAACTAAGCTGAGTCATTCAAGAATGAGAAGATGGCATCTCCCCTTCCCTCTGTGAGCAGGGGCTATTCAAGGCCGATACATCCCTGATGCCATGGGCCCAGCTCAGCCCAGATACAGAGCAGGAGCTGCTGAGGGCTCCCTGACCTTAGGGCTGTGGCTGTGCCAGCCCTGCCAATAAAGCAACCAAGAGATGCTTCCAATTTATGCCACCGATAGTGCCTGCGATGGTTTGCAATGTTGTTTGCAGCCTGGCTACATGTGCTAGGGGCTCCCCAGGCTAATGTCCCCAGAGAGCAGCAGGGGGTGGTGCTGCCTTGTCTTGCAGCTTCTTACCTCTTAGGGGCAACTGCGCTTCCCCCTACAACCCCAGTCTCTTACCTTGTGGCCAAATTCAGGCTCCAGCATGGCCTTGAACCCTCTGCTGCCCTGTGCAATGGTGGCCTGATCAGCTGACTTAGTGACATGTTTCTTTGAGTATGTAAGGCTAGGGACAGACATTCATAGATTTCATGGATTTCATGGATTTCTAGGGTCGGAAGGGACCTGGTAGATCATTGGGTCCGACCCCCTGCTCCAGGCAGGAAAGAGCGCTGGGGTTAAGTAACCCCAGTCAGATGCCTGTCTAATCTCTTCTTGAACACCTCCAGGGTAGGGGAAAGCACCACCTCCCTTGGAAGCCCAGTCCATATTCAAAAAGCTGGAGCCTGAATTGATTCAATCTTTGCAGGTTAATCTAACTTGACTTGTCTGAACAGGTTTCTAACCGGACAGACATTCTCTCTGGGCTACGGAAATTCAGGCACATGCTTACAGTGGCTCAGGATAGAAGCAGGGCGGGGGGCACTAGAGCAGCCCTCCCTTCCCTTGTATGGTGCTGAGCTTGGGGGGGGCAGGGGTCTGGCCAGGCTCCGGCAGGATGTTTTGACTAGGGTGGGGTGTAAACCCCCACCCTGCCTGCACCATCCCAGGCTTTTCCTGCTCGCTGCTTAAGGGGCAGGAGTGTTGCCAGCCCCCAGCCCCAGGCTAGCACTCTGAGGCAAGTGGAGGTGTGCAGTGTATGCATCTGTTGATGATATGGAGCTTGTCAATCTCCCTCCCTGCTTCTTTATCCTGTCTGCAGCAAACTGACAGTGGAGCAAGCCAGCAGGGGACTGATAACAGTGGTTATCACCCAATCAGCAAAACAATAGCCTCTTTCCATTACTTCAAATTCTTCTTAAACAGCTTACCAGCAGACCAGTTGATTAGTTCCAAACAGCCCTAAGCGGTCACTGTTCTGTCTGCCTGTCCCAGTGAAATTGGACACACACACACCTGCATTAGGAAGCATACCACATGCCTAGGGGTCCCTGCTCTGGAAGATGGGAGGGAGGGGGGGGTGGGATTTTCTGCTTGATCAGCGAGGGGGGCAGGTAGGGCATGAGGAACCCAGGCAGACTGCTGTGCCCACAAGTCTCTCCCAGAGCTGCAGCCAGGGAGCAGAGGGGGGGGGGCCAGCCCTGCCATGGAGCAGAGAGCATGCTGGGATGCTGGGGGAGTCTGGTTCATCTTAAACCAGCAAGGGGTCTGGGACAAACATTGCATAAACTGGTTTAAGCCAAATCAGTTAAGTCTGATACTACATTCAGCCAGGTTTATCTCAAACCGGTTTCAGCCATTTTCAGCCTGGTTTATGTGTACTGAACATCTGTTCTGTTACAGACTCAAACCGGTTTATGTGTAATGCCTGTCCCTAGCCTAAATGGTCTTCTGAGATTGGTGCCCCCAGGCCACACACAGGGACTGAAACCATAGTGGGACTGAAGAGGAATCAAAACTCAACAGGTGCAAGGAGGAAGAAAAACTGCTCCCATGTAAGGCACAGGCCTGGCCCTCTCATCTGCATGATGCATGGTCTGGCTCCCGCGTGCAGGTGTGCAAGGTGCATGTGTGGAGCTGGTTTGACTGTTTTATTCCATGGTTTGGTATCGAATGAAGAGCAGTGTTTCTGTTCACGTGGGACATCCCAGCCCCATGCCAGCGTTTAGTGACTCTGGGGCGGTTTTCATGGGAAAACGCCTCCCAAAAGCCAACGGTTTGGGCACAGAATGAGCTCAGGTTTCAGCCAAGAGAAAATGTATTCCTTTCAGTCCTGTTTGTTTCAACACGATCCTTAAAACCCGTGGAGAAAAGAACTTGATCATTTTGATCCATCCGGGAGAAGACAAGTCACTTCCCGGATGCTTTTATGCAGAGTGAGGGGGTTTCCAGCTCATGCCATACGGTCTGCACAGCTTATTGACTGATTCATGGCTTGTTCAGGATTGATTAATTGACCGGTGTGTATTTCACACTCTCTGAACATGCAGTGTCTCCTGCACCATCCGTAGCTAGCACTCTTGCTGTAGCAATTAGAGAGAAGGAATATTTTGGCCTTTTCTACAACAGAGATTGGAACAGTCTCCTGCATCTGTTGCTAGGGGCAGTTGAGAGGTGTGTTGAATCTCTCTTGAGGATCAGCACAGTTACTGTCTCTAGGATGCCTTTCCCTATAGCCAGCCCCAAAAGCAGATGTAAAGTAGTTCTTGCAAGCTCAAAGTCTGCACTGGAAAGCCAGAGCCAGGAGGAGGGATGGAAACAACTCCGAGGACCTGGGTAGTTTAGGGTCTGGTGCCAGCCCCTACCATTCAGATCCAGCAGCTTCTGCAAAACATAGGAAATTCCCTACTTGTTGCAAAGATGGGGGTGGAGGTGGATCGGGACGCATCAGCAGTGATTTGCCTGAGTAAGTGCTGGGTTTTTTTTCTGTTTTGTTTTGCTCTGTTTTGAAGAGAAGCTCCCACGGTGCACGGGCGCTCTCAGGAGCCAAGACAGCTCTGGTGGGAGCTTGTGGCATTGGAGCTCTTCGCTGTCAGGGCACAGACCAGCTGCAGCTGGCTAAGGCATGGGCTGGGGCTTAGAGATGGAGTCTGGCTTCCTTTTAGGATCACAGTGGGGCGGTGGGCGACGCACGTAATCTTCCTGCAACTCCGGCAGAGAAGAATCACAGCACAGCCGTTGTGAAAGGGACCTTGGGAAGCCATGTCTAGTGCAGCCCCCTGCATAAGGCAGGGCCATTACCGATGAAACCAAGCCTTTCCCAGTGTGTCCCTCTCCTGCTCTCAGGACCTTTCAAGGAAACTTCCTCCGACCTCTCTGGGCAGCCTGTTCCTCCGCTTAACCGCCCTCCTAGTGCGACACTTCTTCCTCATATCCAACCTAAATTTGCCTCCTTGAAGCGTGAGGCCATTGCTCCTTGTCCTATCCCCTGCAGTCACAGGGGAAAACCCATCTCCATCCTCTTTATAACCACCCTTCAAGCATGTGAAGGCTGTCACCAAACCCCACGCTCAGGCTTTTCTTCTCCTGGCTAATCATCCCCGTTCTTCCAGCCTTTTCTCGTAAGCTGTTTCCCAGGCTTCTCATCATTCTTGTTGATTAGAGACTACATCAGTATTTTATACTGCAAAGTGTGAAGCAGCCACTGCATGGGGGTTGCTGCCAGCTCCGAGGAGGAGGTAGGGGGTGGGATTCCCAGATTTGTGCTCTGCAGGAGGTCAGCCTGGATCACAGCGAACCCTTCGCATGTGAATCGCTGAGTGCTGGTGGTGTAACTGCCCCGGCCAGTCCCTATCCTGTGCCCACCCTAGACCTACCCACCCTAGACACACATGCAGATTTCCAGGGTCTGGGGCTGTCAAGCAGGAGCCAGTTCAAAGCAACAGCAAAGTCTTCAGGTGAATGCACTCTGGTCCCCCAAAAATGCAAAATGAGGGGAACCTGAAGAGCAACAGTGCAGGTTTGGGACAGGGGGTGAGATCGGTTTCTCGTAAGAAAAAGAAAAAATGGGTTCTGTGCCCTGGGTGGGAGCTCCTGAAGGAAGCAATTCACAGGAAGAAAAGACCTGGTGTTTCAAAGGGAGAATGGGAGAGATCCGGGCTGCTCATAGAAAAGGACAACGGAGAATGGCAGCTGAGAGGGTTCGTGTGGGCTCCTGCAGACAGAGGCTTGGGAGAACTCAGGGGGAGGAATTACATGGAATAATTTCTGGAGTGAAGAAAAAAAAAAGCAAGAGACTGCAAACGAGCGATTGTAGAAATCTAACCTGTTCCATGTGTGACCAGCCACAAACCCACCCAGGGCCTGAGAATAGAGACGGGCCTGGCACGGGCACGCCTTGCTCATGCTGCTGCTGCCAAATTGCATGCAGCTGTCTGCAGCCTTTCCGCAGGACTCGGCTCCCTCCTGCCCAGCCAGGCTGTCGAGGCGAATGCAAACAAACCTCGTGAGAAGGGATCAGGCCAAGGAGACCTGGCGGCTGCAGTTCCTGGCCCCAGCCTCAGCCATTTTCCAGCTGCAGAACTTTCCATGACAAAGAGCGCTATTCAGGAGCGAAGCCTCCGCACCGAGGAGGAGGAGGAGAACAAGAACAGCAGGCGGGAGGAAGCTTGCGTCTTCCTGGCACCAGAGCCAAGGGCAGCTTCAGGGAGGAGTGAGGGCCACAGTTAGCTCCTGCCCAGATGGGCTGGCTGGGGGCAGCATGCTTTCCTCGGGGGATGCATATATAGAACCAGCCTGGTGCCTTCCTCTTGGTCCTGCTGGGCTGAGCAGCTTGGAGAGGGTCCTTTTCCCTTGTCAAGTCCCCTGGCCGCTAGGGCCTGGAGGTGCCCAGCTGGGCAGGTGGCAGTGTGCTGCTTGGCCTCTTTCGTTTGTGGGGCTCCCGGCATCTGCTGCAAGGTCTGGGAGAGATCCAGGGACAGCCCCTGCTCCTGAGCTCTTGGCATTGAGTGGCAATTATTTCAGATGTAAAAGCCCCAAATTGGATCTTTTATTGACCTGGCCGGTATCTGGATCCAGTGCGTGAACAGCAAAGGGCCTGTTCCCCGTCCCCCGCCCCATGCAGTGAGCCGTATCGGCTATAGCACCCCTGGTCTGTCTGGGCAGGGCGTGGAGGTACTGCCCAGAGGAGTATGGAGAAGATTGAGGCAGCCGTTTCCAGAGGGCTCACATTGGGCAGCAACAGGAGGATCTATGTGATCGTCCTGGCCCCGAATGGCAGCAAGAGTGGGCAGGTGGAAAGCCCCCTTCCCAGCTTATTAGACCAGCGCTGGCTGGGCCTGGCCTGGGAAAGCAGCTGCAGCCCGTCTCTGGAGGTGACTTTCTGGGTCAGGTTCTGAGCCAGCCGGTCCCCAAAATAGAGCCTCTATTTTAATCCATTTGTTATTTCTTTGAGATTTCTGCAGAGCACTCCTTACTCATACATCTCTGTGACTGTTCATTTTCCTTTCCAAATGGGCCCCTGCCAGCACGGTCACACCCGCACCCTCCGAGCAAGGGTGGACTATGCTGTCCTAGCTGCTATATATAGAAAGGAGGAAAGAACTGAGCAAATAACGGAGATGCGATCACTTCGGAGGCTGTTTCTAGGTGAACACCCCAGCCTGCCCTGGCCGGTGCACCCCCAGAGTGGAGTGACAGTCTGGGGCAATGGCAGGACACGTGTCTGACCACGGGTGAAAATTCTGCCCTAGCTTCAGGGGAGTGAAGATCACGGAGCCGCAGGCCCAGCAAAGCGGGGGTCCTGCAGCTGCAGGACCCGCAAAACAATCCTGTTAGAGCCCAGAGAAGAAAACCCAGGGTGGGGATGCACCACCCCTTCTGATGGAAAAACACCCATTGTGGTGCCATCATGGAGTGGCATGGCAGGCCTGCTGGGGCAGCAGGTCTCCTCCTGGACCTGGTCCCAGACCTCTCTGCCCTGGTACCAGGATCACCTGGGTCCATTTTCTGCAAAGCCTGTTTTTGCCCATGTAGGAAGACAGCGGGTTGAATGCTGTCCAGGTCCCTGCTGCCACGAGGACAGGATGCGCTGAGCGTAGGGCGAGTGCAGACTTCCCGGGCCTGGGCCCTTTTACTGCCACTTGCGGGGTTTGACAGCCTGGGGAGAGCTGCAGTTGGGTGGGGTGAGCGTCTGCAGCAGAGCTGTCTGGTTCCAGAGAGAGGTCTCCCAGGACCGGTGCAGCAAGCACCTGGCTCCACCCTCTCAAGCCTGGCAGGGGATGTGGAGACTGGTCCCTCTGCCTGCAGGGAAACAAGTCCTCACTTGCAGCCGGCATGTCGCTGCTCAGCTAGTCTCCCCTAGGCTAGCTATGAGGTCTTAGTCTTGTCCCCAGGCCTATGTGCTGCACCGTTTGCTCTCAGCTGTTTCCGGTCCCTTGCCAGCAGCAGCATCTCACTCCTGGTCTCTACCTAGGCATTTGCCAGAGCCACCTTTCCTCTGTTGGTTTGCTTCTTCCTGCAAATACAAGCCCTGCACGCAAAATGTCTCCTGAGCTGTTGCGCAGAGTGCCAGGCTTGGAGCGCGCCCAGGGAGAGAAACGGTCAGCTGGAGGCAGGCTCGTTGGCAGGATGGAAGCAAATGAGCTCAGTGAGACAAATTGTGCAGCGGGAGAGGAGCAGCTGAGTTCTCAACAAATGCAACAGATCTGATGTCGTATTGGCCTCCTGTTGTTCCTCCTTCCCGCCCCCAGCCCATGTGCACACATGCCTGCCCCAGGCCCCTGCTCCCTGCTGAGAGCCAGGCACCCTTGGGACTCTGTCACCCGTAGCTCCACCCCATGCATGCATTGCCCCAAGTCGGCTCTTCCTTTCCTGTCAGCCCCCTGGGGCTTTGCTTCTGTTCGCCTCCCGAGGTACCACCCCAGGCAGGCAGGCAGGCAGGCAGAAGCAGTCAGGAAAGGCTGGACTCCCCGAGATTTCATAGATTTCATAGATTTCATAGACATTAGGGCTGGAAGGGACCTCGGAAGATCATCGAGTCCAGCCCCCCGCCCAAAGGGCAGGAAGTCAGCTGGGGTCATAGGATCCCAGCAAGATAAGCATCCAGTTTCATCTTGAAGGTGTTCAATGAAGGCGCTTGAACAACCTCCGGTGGAAGGCTGTTCCAGACCTTGGGGGCTCGGACAGTAAAGAAATTCTTCCTTATGTCCAGCCTGAAACGATCTTGTAGTAGTTTGTGACCATTTGACCTCGTCATCCCTTGGGGCGCTTTGGTGAACAAACGTTCCCCCACATACTGGTGGTCACCCCGATAAACTTGTAGGTGGCCATCAGATCACCCCTGAGCCTGCGCTTTTCCAGGCTAAAGAGCCCCAGGGCTCTCAGCCTGTCATCGTAGGGTCTGCTTCCCTGACCTCTGATCATGCGCGTGGCTCTTCTCTGGACTCTCTCAAGCTTCTCCATATCCTTTTTGAATTGTGGGGCCCAAAACTGGACACAGTACTCCAGCTGCGGCCTCACTAAGGCCGAGTACAGGGGGAGAATGACGTCCCGGGATTTGCTTGAGAAGCATCTATGGATGCAAGCCAGCGTTTTGCTCGCTTTACTAGCCGCAGCATAGCATTGCAGGCTCATGTTCATCTTGTGGTCAATGATGACCCCCAAGTCTCTTTCTTGCATAGTGCTAGCCAACATAGCACTGCCGAGCCTATAAGGATGCAGCGGGTTTTTCTTCCCAAGGTGGAGAACCTTGCATTTATTGGCATTGAACACCATCAGATTCTCATCCGCCCACTTGCTGAGCCTGTCCAGGTCAGCCTGGATCATCCGCCTGTCTTCTGGTGTGGATGCTTTGCCCCAAAGTTTGGTGTTATCGGCGAACATGGCCAGTCCACTTCTGACTCCAGTGTCCACATCATTAATGAAAATGTTGAACAGTATGGGTCCAAAGACAGAGCCCTGGGGGACCCCACTGGTCACAGGACACCATGATGAGTGACTTCCATCAATTACTACCCTCTGGGTCCGACCCCGGAGCCAATTTTCCAGCCAGTGGATCGTGGAGGACCCAAGGCGACAATTGGCCAGTTTCTCCAAGAGACGATCATGGGACACCAGATCAAAGGCTTTTTTGAAGTCAAGAGATGGTCTGCTGAGCACGGTGCTTGCAGCTAGTGTGCCAGGTCTGTTGTCTTCTCTCGTGGCCGACGGGCAGCAGAGGCTAATAGAGCTTGATGAGGTTGTTATTAATGTCTGATGCTGTCGCAGGGCTGTTGCACTTGCCATATTGTCAAATTGGCCATAAAACAGGATGAATTAAGACTAACTCACTCTCAAGCCATTCATTCCCCGGGGCTAAGGAAACTGCAGCCCCTCCCTCAGAGTGGCAGGGAGCAGAGGTGGCTGCGGGGAGCTGCAGAAAGCAGAGGACAGGTCATTAAACTGAGTCCCCCCAGCTGAGAGATGCTGGTTTGGGTGGGCCCAGCTTGCCTCTGCAGCTCCCTGCAACAAGGTCCTGACGCCCATGCTCAGCCCTCAGGGAAGGTGTCAGAGACTGGCACAGCAGCGGGTGCTTCCCAAGGGATGGCAATGATTATTAAAATAGAGGAGTATATTGTAGAAGAGCTTCAGCACATGCACCACCCTCATGGAAAGTACCTGCACTGTCACCAGACACGCTCAGGTCCCAGCACGGAGATGGTGCAGCACAGCCCACGCTCGGAGGACGAGGCACCTTCTTGGTGCCATGCAACGGTCCAAGCCCCCAGTGCAGCTGGTGTGCTCCGGGGTAAAAGGCTCACCCTAAATAGGTCTGATTGCAGGTTGAGACCAACTGACCGCAGGGCCCATGGAGCTTGGAGAAAAGGAGCTCGCCTGCTGCAGGGGCCAGAGATCCTCAGGTGGGGCAGACCCCCAGGGCCTGGAGCCACTGAACTCCAGGGCCCGGAGGGAGTGGATCCCAGCTCAATTTTCTGCAAAAGTGTCAGGGAGAGCAAGTACACAACATGGTTAGCAGAGGACTGTATGCTACTTTCTAAAGGTATCAAAAAAGCCGGAGGGGGGAAGCAAGCTCCCTGCTGCTTCTCCTTCATCTTCTGATGGATGAGGCCAGCCTAGAATAAGCTAAAATAAAAATCTTTTCCTTCTTTTGGTGTAGGAATGTGGTAGCTCAAGTGAAATGGCAGATTTGCAAAAAATAGAAAATGAAAAAGTTGAGCTGTCAGGTCTGGGGGAAGAAGCAGGAGGATCCTCGCTTTCAAGATCACTGTCACCAGATATGTGATCCACCATGAGGAGCTGTTCAAGACAGTCAGGCTTTTTATCAAGCTTTGTGGAAAACATGTCAAAAGAAGATCAAGAAAAAGTAGATGAGCCATTAGCTCAAGCTATATTTGCAAGTGGTACACCTCTTTCCATAGCTGAAAATCAATACTGGAAGGAACATTACAAACTAATTCACCCATCGTATCAGTTACCATCACGTTACCACTTATCACGTTCTCTCTTAGATGGAGAGTATGACAGAGTTCAAACAGTGGTTATTCAAAGGATTGGTCAAGCAGAGTCACTGACTCTGATGTCAGATGGATGGCCTGAGGTACAAGGAAATCCTTTATTGAACATTATGTCCTTGACCACCTGGGTAACAGCAATCATCACTTGCTGGAATTCACCATCCAGCGCAGGGTGTCAAGTGCCTGCAGCAAAGCGGTAGCCCTAGACTTCAAGAGGGCCAACTTCAATGAGTTGAGGAGATTGGTGAGAGAGGCGCAGGGGTTCTTGAGGGCAGGGGAACTCAGTGCCCAAGATGAGTGGTCGTTCCTTAAGGAGACAATACTCAGGGCACAAGAGGTGATGATCCCAACAAGAAGCAAGGGGGGCAAGAGTGCCCGAAAGCCCCCCTGGCTCACCAAGGAAGTCCGGGAATGCCTGGTTGCCAAAAAGGCGGCGTACACCCATTGGAAGCGGGGGGGGGGGCTATCTCCAAAGAGGAGTATACCTCCACTGCTCGGGCCTGTAGGGGGGTGTTAGGAAAGCTAAGGCGAACATAGAGCTAGGACTAGCGTCCAAGATCAAAGATAATAAAAAGTCCTTTTTCAAATATATAGGGAGGATGAAGAAGGCACCGGGAAATGTGGGGCCCCTGCAGGATACGCTGGGCAATCTGGTGGTTGCGCCAGAGAAGGCAGACATCTTTAACAAATTCTTCACTTCCGTTTTCTTGGTCAGGGACTGGGACTCCCCCACCATGATTCAGGACGGACTTGAAGGGAACGCCTCAAGACCTAAGGTTGAGGAGGACCGGGTTAGAGTGCTTCTGGAGGGGCTGGACGTGTTCAAATCAGCAGGTCCAGATGCTCTCCACCCCAGGGTGTTGAGGGAGCTAGCAGGGGTTATTGCTGGGCCCTTGGCATGGCTCAACGAGTGCTCGTGGTGCTCGGGCCAGGTGCCAGATGATTGGAAGATAGCCAATGTGGTCCCCATCTTTAAAAAAGGGAGGAGGGAGGACCCGGGCAACTATAGGCCTGTCAGTCTTGCCTCAATCCTGGGGAAACTCTTTGAGAAGATCATCAAGGAGCACATCTGTGATGGGCCGGCATCGGGGATGATGCTCAAGGGCAACCAGCACGGTTTCATTAGGGGCAGGTCATGTCAGACCAACCTGATTGCCTTTTATGATCGGGTCACAAAAGCATTGGATGCAGTTGTCACCGTGGATGTAGTCTTTCTGGACTTCAGCAAGGCCTTTGACACTGTCTCCCACCCCATCCTCATTAAAAAACTAGGTGACTGTGGCATCGATGCCTACACAGTCAGATGGATTGCAAATTGGCTGAAGGGTCGTACTCAGACGGTGGTGGTGGACGGGTCATATTCAACCTCGGGGGAAGTGGGCAGCGGAGTCCCCCAGGGCTCGGTCCTTGGGCCCACGCTGTTCAATTTCTTTATCAGCAATTTGGACAATGGGGTGAAAAGCAACCTGTTCAAATTTGCTGATGATACCAAAATTTGGGGTGAGGTGGGCACGCTAGTAGGGAGGGAAAGACTGCAGAAAGACCTGGATAGGTTGCAGGGATGGGCTAACAAAAACAGGATGCGTTTCAATACGGACAAGTGCAGGGTGCTGCACTTGGGCAGTAGTAACTGGCAGCGCACTTATAATATGGGAAACTCCCTTCTTGAGAGCACAGAGGCAGAAAGGGATCTTGGAGTCATTATTGACTCCAAGATGAACATGGGCCGACAATGCGAGGTCACGGTCGGCAGGGCTAACCGGACCCTATCGTCCATCCACAGGTGCATCTCAAGTAGGGCCAAGGAGGTGATCCTCCCCCTCTACACGACACTGGTCAGGCCACAGCTGGAGTACTGTGTCCAGTTCTGGGTACCCCACTTCAAGAGGGATGTGGACAACATTGAGAGGGTCCAGAGGAGGGCCACCCGCATGATCCGGGGACAGCAGGGCAGACCCTACAATGAGAGGCTACGGGACCTGAACCTGTTCAGCCTTCACAAGAGAAGGCTGAGGGGGGACCTTGTGACCGTCTATAAACTCACTAGAGGGGACCAGAAGGGTTTGGGGGAGACCTTGTTTCCCCCAGCGCCCCCCGGGATAACAAGGAATAACGGCCACAAGTTGTTGGAGAGTAGGTTCAGATTAGACATCCGTAGGAACTACTTCATAGTCAGGGCGGCCAGGATCTGGAACCGACTTCCAAGGGAAGTGGTGCTGGCTCCTACCCTGGGGGTCTTTAAGAAGAGGCGTGATGCCTACCTGGCTGGGGTCATTTGAGCCCAGTTTCCCTCCTGCCCAGGCAGGGGGTCAGACTTGAAGATCTACAAGGTCCCTTCTGACCCGACTTCTATGATTCTATGTTAGCAACACCTGAACCAATATTCCTGAGAGCAATTGCTATCAAATCTTCTTGTCATACAGGTGAATACATAGCCAAATTACTGAGTGAAGAGATTGAAAGTGCAGGTCCCTCCAGGTGAATACATAGCCAAATTCATAAATTTAATAGATTTCATAGACATTCGGGCTGGCAGGGACTTTGGAAGATCATCGAGTCCAGCCCGCCGCCCCAGGGGCAGGAAGTCAGCTGGGGTCATAGGATCCCAGCAAGAAAAACATCCAGGTTTCTCTTGAAGGCGTTCAGTCTAGGTGCTTGGACCACTTCCGGCGGCAGTCTATTCCAGACCTTGGGGGCTCGGACAGTAAAGAAGTTCTTCCTCATGTCCAGCCTGAAACGGTTTTGCAGGAGTTTGTGACCGTTCGACCTCGTCATCCCTTGGGGTGCTCTGGTGAACAAACGTTCCCCCAGACCCTGGTAGTCACCCCTGATAATCTTATAGGTGGCCATCAGATCACCCGAGCCTGTGCTTTTCCAGGCTGAAGAGTCCCATAGCTCTCAGCCTCTCAGCATAAGGTCTGTTTTCCTGCCCTCTGATCATGCGCGTGGCTCTTCTCTGCACTCTCTCAAGCTTCTCCACATCCTTTTTGAATTGTGGAGCCCAAAACTGGACGCAGTACTCCAGTTGCAGCCTCACCAAGGCCAAGTACAACAGGAGAATGATGTCCCAGGATTTGCTTGAGAAGCATCTATGGATGCAAGCCAGCGTTTTGCTCGCTTTACTAGCCGCAGCATCACATTGAAGGTTCGTGTTCATCTTGTGGTCAATCCTGACCCCCAAGTCGCTCTTGTCCATAGTGCTAGTTAGCGTAGCACTGCCGAGCCTATAAGGATGCTGCAGGTTTTTCCTCCCAAGGTGGAGAACCTTGCATTTTTCAATGTTAAACACCATCAGGTTCTCGTCCGCCCATTTCCTGAGCCTGTCCAGGTCAGCCTGGATCGCCTTCCTGTCCTCAGGTGTGGATGCTTTACCCCAAAGTTTGGTGTTGTCGGCAAACTTGGCCAGTCCACTTCTGACTCCAGTGTCCACAGCATTAATGAAGATGTTGAACAATATGGGCCCAAGGACAGAGCCTTGGGGGACCCCGCTGGTCACAGGGCACCATGACGATTGACTTCCTTCAACCACCACCCTCTGGGTCCGACTACGGAGCCAATTCCCCAGCCAGCGTATCAGATCGTGGTGGACCCAAGGCCACATTTGGCCAGTTTTGCCAAGAGGTGATCCGGGATACCAGATTGAAGGCTTTTTTTAAAGTCAAGATATATGACATCAATCTCTTCTCCCTTGTCCACGTGATAGGTCACCTGGTCATAAAAGGAAATAAGATTGGTCAAGCATGACCTACCCACAACAAACCCGTGCTGGCTATCTCTCAGGATGTTGCCATCGGCTAATCCATTAAGAATGGCCTCTTTGATAATCTTTTCTAAGACCTTGCCCAGGATAGAGGTCAGGCTGATGGGCCTGTAGTTTGCTGGATCCACTTTCCTCCATTTCTGGAAGATAGACACCACATCGGCCTTCTTCCAATCATCAGGCACATCACAGGAGCATCGGGAGCTCTCCAAGATCTGTGCCAGGGGCTAGGCTATGATGCTCGCCAGCTCCTTGAGTACTCTGGGATGTAAATTGTCAGGGCCGACTGACTTGAAGGTATCCAGCCTCTCAAGCTGTTCCTTCACGAGGTCAGCATTGGTGGAGGGTAAGGAATCTCCCTCACCCAGGCCTCCCTGTCCCGTAATGGGCACGGGCGTCCCATGGGACTGATGAAAAACTGACGCAAAGTGCCCATTTAGTAGGTTGGCTTTTTCCTGGGCGTCAGTTGTCAGTTGTCCCATCTGGTTTAGCAGGGGTCCAACGTTGCCCCTGCTTTTCCTCTGGCTCCCCACATATCTAAAAAAGGATTTTTTATTGTCCTTGATACTAGTTGCCAGTTGGAGTTCAGTCGCAGCCTTGGCTTTCCTGGTTTGCTCCCTGCAGGTCCAGACCAGAGCAAAGTATTCCTCCTTGGAGGTGGATCCAGTCCTCCGTTCTTTGCAGGTCTGTCTTTTTAGGTACAGGAGGTCCGCTAGTTCCCTGGAGAACCAAGGGGGCTGCTGTGCCCTCTTGCTGCCTTTCCTTCGAGACAGAATAGCCTTAGCTCGTGCATCTAGGATCGCTCCCTTGAGGAGCAACCACTCTTCCTGGACTCTCGTCCCTTAGGGCCTCACTGACAAACCTCCTGAGCTTGTCAAAGTCAGCCCTCCTGAAGTCAAGGACATTACTGAGTGAAGAGATTGAAAGTGCAGGTCCTTCCAGGGTACAAGCCCTTGTGACTGATAATGCGAGTAACATGAAAGCTGCATGGCAAATATTAAAAGCAAAGTATCCTCATTTAATAGTATTTGGCTGTCTTGCTCATGGGTTGAATCTTCTGGCAAAGGACACAGTGAGTGTGAATACAATGAAGACAATGTTGGCCAACTGCAAAGCAATTGTGCAGGTATTCAACTATCATCATGGTGCTAATCAGACTTTGAAGGCATTACAGAAAGAGAAGCAGGGGAAGGAAAGTGCACTTGTACTGCCAAGAGAAACTAGATGGGGCTCAGCTACAAAGTGTTTATGCAGTTTGCTGCGCACAAAGAACTGTTTGCAGCAGGCTTCAACAGATGACACAGGGTCCCAGATTATTCCCATGAACGTTCGGAAGCAACAACGTGTTCTGGGTTCGAGTTCAAGGAGCATTCAATTTGCTACTACCAGTTTCAATGGCTATCAAGAAACTTGAAGGGGATACACCAAGCCTTTCAAATACTCCAGAGATATTCAGACAACTGAATGAAAATCTAATTGAGCTTTTGCCTTCTTCACCGCTATCCGAAAAAGAAGAAGCAGCAGCAAAACAAATGTTTACTAAGAGATCTGAGTTTTGCTCTCATCCAGTTCATCTGGCAGCAAACCTTTCGGATCCTCAACATTTATCAGAAGATGAATTATCTGCTGCTCTCGATACAGGTCTGGAAGTAGCTAAGAATATACCCCACACTGACGAAATAGCTGTGATGACACTATGCAAAAGAAAAATTTTGGAGCAAAGACATCGTTTGGTGGGCAGCAGAGAATATGTCTCCTCTCACATGGTGGCAGGGATATTGTAACACCCGACTGTTGTCCAGGATTGCTCTAAGGATCCTAAGCACTCCACCAACAGCAGCTTCTTGTGGACGGGACGGGAAGGCTTTCAGCTCGATCTAGACAAAAAAGAGGAATGGATTAACAAACGAACGTGTCATTTCTATTTCTCAAAATCTCTTGCTTCTGGAGAATCAGTCAGAAGCACAACGGTGGAAGAGAGTTAAACTCTGTTGAGGTAGATGAGTGGACAACCACGAAGTAGATGAGTGGACAACTACAGCATATCATGCGCAGTTCTTTGGGTGTGCTCAAATGAGTGTATCAACAGTTTTCAGGGCCTTCGTTTTTTCCCCCCTTAAATTTCGACAAACAATGTAAGGGAAGTACATGCTATTGTGTATTGTCTTTACTTTATTACAAGTATTCCAATAAAAATAATGTCTTTCCACATAAAGCTTTGAATTGGTTTGAATATAACATTTAAACCACATTAAGCGTGCTGTATTTATTTATTTTTCCTGATCAAATATCCCTGTTCAAATACTTGTGGCTATTGGGACATCAAATTAACATGGAGGTACTTTTTTGGTTTTGTTTACAAAATGTAAGTCAAATAAGCATGCTAAATCAGATTGCACTCTATTTAGGGCATTGGAAAATTTTCCTGGAAGATTTTCCAATTCAAAATTTTCCCAAAAACCCACATCTCTGCCAAGCACCAGCCTACAGAGGGCCCACACTGCATCAGGTACCTGGAGATGAAGGCACCAGGCAGATAGATATGTGCCGCAGCGTGTAGGGTTGCTGCCCTCCCAGAATGGTCCTTCCTTTTTGCTCTTACCAGACACCGCTGCCACATGCGTCTTCCTTCTATGGAGCCAGGGTAGGTAGAAATCAGGTCCAGGGGTTGCTGAAGTCTGGGCACACTGATAGGGCCAGGACTCTGGAGATAATAGCTCGGGAGGAGAGCGAAACATTGACCACGCACACCTAGGGCCCTGCTGACCTGGAGGGACTCCCCAGGACTACTGGATGCAGCAGCATAAAGCCAAGAGAATGACTGGAAAGACCCTGGCCCCGACTTATAGCAGGGTCTGTGGGTCTTGCAGGAGATGAAGGAGCAGCGTGCCCAGGGAACGCGTGGCCGGAGACTCCAGAGCACTCACAGGTACAGCACGTCAAACGCACCCTTCTGGGGCCGCTGCAAAACAACAGGACAAATGACCCAGCGCCAGGTACTGAGCTGCACAAAGTGCACGCCTGGCACACGGACACACTGGAGTTGTTCCAAACCCACCCCACGAAAACACTGGTGTGAAACAACTGCTTGCACAATGGGGACACCTCTGAATACAAACCTGAGAACCCATTATAATTAGTGTCTTTATTCCCAGCAAAGGAGGAATCAGGCCTGGGCCCCAGTCTACAGTGGGTCCTTGCTTGAAAAGACACCTGGGCAGGAGGGCAAGGGAAACATGCCATTAATTACAGGGGTGCCCCCCATGTGATTTACAAACACAGGAAACCACATCAGGAGCCGAGATTAGACCCATGTACAGAGAGGTCCCACGGCTCTACATGCTGCCGGGCTCCCTCGGCAGATGCTGCCAATAAGTGATGGAGACCTATAGCCAGGGAGGTCCTCAAGTCCGGAGCCTCTTTCCTTGGACTCCCATTTCCCTGGCTTCCTTTCCCCTTCTGCCTCACTTGTCCATTGCATGTCTGCGCTTGTCCGTCCGGGTGCTGGAAAGCAGAGACACAGCCTGGGTTCACATCAAGCAATCAGAGAATGGGGCTGCAAGCCAAAACTTATCTCGTCTTGGCTATTACAGCAAGCACTGCCGATGTCTGTTCCTTCGAACCTGCTGCCAGAGAGCAGGTAGGTTCGAGGCAGCCAGACCCTTGATGACAGAGAGGCTTCATATATTAGCAGTGACCGCGGCAGAACCCCTAAAGGCAGCGACCGAGCAGTGACTTGAGCCTGCGTTAAAGGGAGCTCACAACGCTCGGGGCTTCCAAGAAGACCTGTATCATCTGGAAGCCAAACCCTGTCCTGAAACAAGGGGCTCTTGTCCCTGAGCAGCCTCGCAGAGGAGACAAGGGGAAGAGGGGCATGAGGCCTGGGCCCTGCTTACAGGGAGGTCCTGCGCACAACAGAGTTGGGAATGGGATCACCATCCCTCAAGAGCTGGTGGCACCAGTTAGGAAGGAGCCAGTAGCCCAAGTTGGCTAATGAACCATGGAAGAGCTGTTCACATACAGTGAAAGACCTAAATCCCACGATACAGGGTGGCTGAGCTGACCCAGGTATTCATGGGGGCTTAATGCTCCCTGTAGGAAGGGATGGAAACCTGCACCCTTGCTTGGCCCTTGGGGAGGAGGAGGGGGGAGCCATTGCTCAAGGCACGGCAAACCCTTTCTCCAGCACTGGGAAGGAAAACGATAACATGCTGCCGCGGTTTGAAAAAGAAAAGAAAATAACTAACGCAGGCAAGTCAAAGTCGGTGAAAGGGAGAGTGGTGGGCCAGGACCCTGGGCACGGCTCCTTCTCTAAAAACACTTCAGGGAGCTCAAAACTTTCACTTCTCTTTTTTTTCATCATCTTTGTCTCTGGATACTAAAAATGGATGGAGGCAGGCAGGACCTGTGGGTCTCCATCCTCCTGCCTGTGCCTCCACCACAGGAGCTTCAAATTAAAACCTGACATGTTTCAAACCCCTCCCCACCCCGCATTGCACCATGCAGCCAGCTTCAAATGGGCCCTCTCACCTACAGCCACTAATTCACATGCATTTTGCACAAGCTGCTCCTGCAGCCCCTCACCCCTGGCCCTGCACAAACCCCCAACCTTGGACACAGAAACAGTGACCTGCTCCACACCCTGCGCAGCACGACCTACACGTGGCGTCACCACCGCCATCCTGCACCGACCAAACACCTGCACGGACACCTCGCGGGCACCTCTGTTCACTGGTGCCATGGCCACTTCCTGGCCCTGTCCTCATGCACGGGCAGGTTTAGCACTGGTCACGGGGCAATGGGGGTCCAGGCACACGCAGGGAGTGGGGGAAAGGCTGGACGCTGCTGGATGCTGCTGCTCATCCCGCATCCCCTGTCCTGCACAGGTGCCGTGTGCTGCTCTCCTCTCCTCCTGACAAGACTGAGGGGAGGGTATGGCTCCCAGAGAGGTCCCATCCCCGCTCCTGGGACATGAGACACGAGCCCCACCAGCCGGTCCATACCCCCAGGCATGGACCGGCCCATGGAGGTGCCTCATGGGGAGGGAGCCCCCCTGCCTCTTCCTACCCAAACCCCTCAGTGTCCCCCCAAGTGCTTCCCACTGAAACTGCCTGCACAGCGCCCCCCAGGCCTGGCTGCATTGTGGGGACGTGGGTCCTGGGCTCGGGGCCGGAGCAGAGTCTGCTCTGCCTGCACCAACCTGGTCCTTGGGCTTGGAGCTAGGCAGGCAGAGGTGCCCCTCACCTCTGGCCCACTCCTTCCCCCCTGCACTGCCAGCCCGGGGATCCGTGTTCACTGCACTAAGGGGAACTGCATCCCAGCACTGGTTTGGACTGTGGGAGCCACCTGTGGGTACCGATCTGTGTCACATCAGGCCTGAGCCTGGCCCTGCGCTAAGGATGCCCAGCCTGCAAGGTGCTGAGCCCCACAGTGTGCAGGGAGTGGGTTGAGGCCCCTGCCCCTCCTGGTGGGCTCAGTGCCAGGAAAGATGCCGCGCGCAGCAGGGGACGTGCCTCTTCCCCTGGGGAGCAGGCCCAGGCCCAGGCGCCCACCCTGCTCGGTGTCATGTTCTGCACTGGGGCAGGATCTCCGTGGAGCGTGACAGCTGCGATTGCTTCCAGATGCGTGCCTCCGCCTTTCCAGCGGGCTGGGCTGGATGTGGTGAGCTCCATGCTGGAAACCAAAACCCAGACCAGATGTGCCATGTCAGCGTCAACACTGCACACATCTGGCTGCGGGCCACGCAGCAAGCACCAGGACAAGCGCCCATTATTCCTTCCAAGCAGGACTCGGCAGTGCTGAGCACTACTGGGGGCATGGCAAGGCAGGGGCTGTCCCTTCCTGGCCAGGAGCTAGCCAGCCAGCCTGTCCCCTCTGCTGGGGGGGACACAGGGCCGTGACCTGCTGTGACCGTGGGGGCGCTGGTAATGACCCAGGATCTCACCTCACCCCATAACTGTGCTGCTGACGCAGGTCACAGCTGCCCGTGCGCCTGGCCCTGTGGCAGGAAGCAGCAGGGTGTGGGTAGCCACTCTAACCTCAGCCAGCGCAGGGGATACGGCTGGTGCTGATGGGACTTGTCAGCAAAGTACCCCCTCCCGCGTTGTACTGTGCTCTCCAGAGCCCATGGTGCTGTCCTGACTTGGCTGCCCCCTTCTGCCGCGGCCCCTCCACTGAGCCAGCCACAACGCCGTCATTGCCCCTGCTTCAGTCTGCGGACCCCTGAGCAGGAGAGCCTTCCTTCACGTGTCTCACTTTTTCCATTAGTGATGGCCTCCAACTAGAAGCCCTGGATCCTGAGTTAGATTCTGGGTCCAAGCCACTGCAGGCCGCTCCTATTTGTGAATGCACCAAGCCCACATGTGAACAGCATGAATTTCCGGGACGTTTTGGCCCATGCTAATAACAGTTGCCCCAAGACCCCCTTTGCAGGGGCTGCAGAGCCGCGATTCATCTCAAGGCAGTGCTTTGAAGACGAGAGGCACTGTCTGAGCGCGGCGGCGTTATCCTTTTGATGGGGTTGGCCATATTGGAACATGAGCAGAGACATTTGGAGTAAATTAATAACGTGTGTAATGACATCCAAAAGCGGGCAGAGACAAAGCCTTTTGAAAGAGGAGATGGGAAGTGCCACGTGAAGGGCATGTTCCCTGCATCATGCCTGCTCCTCCGGCTTCAGCAGAAATTAGCTTGTGTCCTCTTAGCAGGGGGCATCGGACTTAGCAGGGGGCCTCTTAGCAGCACCCCGTGTACAGCCTGTCTGCACTGGGGGCTGCATCCCTGGTAGTGCCAGGAATGTGCAGGGCAGTGTGACCCTACCTGTCACAGCCTGCCTGGGTAGTGCTGGGCAGGTCAGCATGTGCCTTTTCCTAAAAGTATTTAGCTGCCACTATGACTCTGGGTTTTCCCCTGCCTCTGAGCATGGGCTGAATAAATGGGGCTTGTTGGTGCACCTCTGCGTGTGAGAAGCTGCACGCAGCTCTGCTAGGAGCCTGCGGCCTCTCTTCCTGTCAGATTCTGCCCGGGTTTGATTTAAAGTTTTCCCAGAGTCACAAGGAGAACGTCAGGGCACTTATTTAAGTCTCAGCGGCCCTATAGGTGATTGCGAAGGATTATTAAAATGCAGCAGGTGTTTTGTATTGTTTTGCTATGAAATCTAAATGGACTTAAAGTGTTCGAAAGATAATGCATTTTCCTAATGGCGTATTTATGGTAGCGTAAAGACGTGAACGCTTGGCCTGGCTCCCAGAGCAGGCGCCTGATGCTGCGCACATTGTAGATGGTGTTTTTCACGTCATTTTTATATTTTCCTCTCTGATTAATGCCCTTGCGCTGGTTGGAGGCAGGGGGCGGGGGGGACCTCTTCATATTTTGCCAACAGGCTTTAGCATTCACATCATTTACACGGCAGCTCTGCGGGGCTGGGGGGGGGGTTGGGGGAAGGAGATACAGCAAGGCCATTTTCACAAGCACTCTCCGCCACCTTAAGCTACGGCTTAGCTTCAGATCCAGCCCATGAGGAAGTTTGCTGGGACACAGAACAGCAAATGCATGGGTTTCCATCATGCCTGCGATTTCACAGCCCTCTGAAATGGGCATCTTGCTTAGGACTCCCAAGGAAACCAGGCATCTGGGGGAGACAGGCTTGCAGTGAAGCTGGCCAGCAAAATGTTCCCCTAGACAGACTCACGTGGAGGGAGAGGGGAAGGGGAAAACAGCACAGAGTAGTCCTGCTTGCCTCCTCCGCCTCCTCTGCAATTTTGCTATGGCAGACCTGGAGGCACCGTGGGAGATGGCTCCTGCCTTAAAGATGTCGCCCTCTAAATGCAGGAAGAAGAGGAGAGGGAAGTGGTTTGCCAAGGGTGCCAAAAAGCAGGAAGAGGGCACGGGTTGCTGCAGTATACTGCTTCCTCTTCTCTGGGACGGTGCAGATATCATATCCTGGGCTGCGCTTGGTGGTGGTCAGTAACTCAAAGGAGCCAGGCAATGCACAAACACTTTTCCTAGCACATGGGGGATCTCACAGACTCAGTGGAGGGCATATCACCAAGGAGTAAATCTGCACCAAAGGTTTAGGGAGAGCCCAGATTAGCCTTTGCACAGGTGTTTTCTATCCTGCCTTCATTGGCAGCCTATTAACACCAGCTAAAATCATCAAGGCTTGCCTCTCAAGGGCAATCTGAAGGTCAGAGCTCATTGTAGGGGTGCAGCTTGATGGGCAGTCTGTGCTGTAGGGAGGTTATTGGGTCTGGAAGGAAGCCACCGGCCAAAGCACAGGTGTGACCCCCAATGATCTGAAGTGCCACTTCGACTGCTGGGGTCTGGGGGAGGGAGTTACCGCTCTGCTGGGTGTGTAGGGGCTGACACAGGGTGAAGAGCCCAAAATAGAGAAGACAGCAAATGGTTTCCTGCAGGTAAAGCCAGCTCCCAGCAGCAGCCTCAGGGGCCAGGTGGAGAAAAAGAGGGATGGCTTGCCTACAGCATGCACAGCTGGCAAGGCAAAGGAGGAAAGCTCTGCTAACAAACTGGCCTGCTACCGTGCTCCACCTGAGCGAGAGAGCACTGGGAGGCAGCAGCCAGAGATCAGAGTCTGCAGCATTTGGCAGCTATGATGCCAGCAGGTGTGGAGAGCAGGAGGCCATTTCTGAAGAGATGCATTATCAGGCATCAGATCTGTGCTCTGACACCTGCCAGGGCCTTATATGTATTTAGGCACGGACATGGCCACACACATACCTGTATGTGCATGCCTGCACATGGGGCTCTAGGAATTAGGGGGCACAAGCACACATATATGTAGACCTCTGCAAAAGCAGGGCCCTTTCTCCCTCCCAGCCTGCCACCCATGGCTGCCTTAGCCATATGCTGTAGTCAGGCCCAACGCATGGATGGCTAGCTGGAGGCTCTCAAGCAGGCAACTGGTGTCTCAGTACATGGCTAATCACCTGCTCAGATACATGGCTAGGCACTGGCTCGGTGGCTGGCCTTTGCGTTCCCCTGGTTATCATCGCTGCATCAGGTGATAGCACTGGCAGCAGCCAGATGTCCATCAGGGTAACAACAGGACCAGGTAGATACTTAAGCCCAAGTCCCTGATTTCCATCCCCAGGGGCTATTCCTGGCTGTTCCTTTCCTGCAGAGAGTGAGTGCCCCTGTATTTGCATGGAGCTCAGTGAGATTTGGGGCCACCGCTTCAGGAACGGTGGTGGGGTGGCTCTCAGGGAGGGGACAGGACAGTGTCACTGCAACCCTGAGAAACAGCCCCATACCCAGCTGCCACAGCCCTGGGTCGGGGACAGACCCCTGGCCTCAAATGCCCCTGATGTCATGGCTATTTCCCCCATCCCTGCATGGGGGCAATGGCAGGGCACCAGCTGGGACTTTCTTGTGTTCACTCAGCATCAGCCTAGTAAGGAGGCAGAGCTGCAAAAACAAACGGCGTCAGCAAACCGCAGCCCAGCCCAGCAGAGCAGGGTGACTGCCCAGCTTCCAGCACCAGGCTCAGCCTCTTCCTTTGATTTTGGCTCTTGCAGCTCCAGCCAGGAACCGGGAAAAGAAGTGGAACAAGTGGGAGTGAAAAACAAACCTGTGCGTTGCACGCTGGGAGAATGCGTGGCTCAGCGTGGGGAGGAAGTGGGGGAGCTGTGGTGTCTGAAGTGACAGAGGAGAAATTCTTTCCAGTGGTTTTAGCCCATCTCCTGGCCAGAGCCCATGTCAACATGTGGACGGTGCTTTCCGCCCGGGGGACGTGCAGGGTTCCTGGAAGCGAAGTCTGCCCCAGCACTGCTAGAGCACCAAGGGCACAGAGTTTGTGGCCTCTTTCACAGGCACAGCCTGGCTGCCTGAATAACAGCACTGTGCAGCAGCAGCGCATAGGACAAACACCTTCTTCAGCTCGGAGGCCCCTCTACATGGCTTCGAAGGAGCCTGCAAAGCTAGCTTGAAGCTGCAGTAAGGTTAACTACTGTTTAATGAGCCAGGCAGCGTTGCTTAGTGCAACCAAAGGAAACATTGGCTCAGAAACCAGAGCCCAGCTTGCCAAAAGAGGCCTGACGTGCAGCCATTGTGCCTGTGCAGCCAGAGCATCGTGGCCTGGCCGACGTGAGATTGCTGCTAACGGTGCTAGACCTTCATTTCTGCACATCCCTGTCTCTTGCACACAGGTCCAGTCCTCAGGGCAGGTCATAGCTCTCAGAAAGAAGGAGGGGAGGGGGTGTTACTATTCACTACTTAATATGTTTTTGCTTTCCCACTGCAACATCACGGTGGAGATGGGGCTCTGCAGTTTTAACCACAACGTAGCTAGCAGGGTTCAGCTGTGTGCAGGAGCTGTCGAGTTGATTTTGCCTTTGCGGCACAAATACCCGACTCCACTGGGTTTCACTGTGGAGCATCTCTGGAAAACCACTGCCTCTGTTTGGCAGTGGAGACTTGTCTCTTCCTCTGGGCTGGTGTGTTACCATGAAGCCTCCCCAAGAGGTTTACAGACTGCTCCTTCTGACTTGGACTACATCTATGGCTTCTTTCTGAGGACCTGCTCCCATCTTCCAAGTGCAGTTCTATCCCCCTGCCCCAAACCCATATGACTTCCCTTGCTCCCTGCTTGCTTTTCTAGGTAGGTCACAGTTCTTCTCCTTGCTTGGCTTTACCTCAGCTGCTGGAGAGCCGGGCCCTTGTGTGCATCTGGTTGACCAGACTTAAAAAGCAGTTTGGAGCCATGCCCGAGTTTTCCTGAGCGCGGAGGCTTCTGACCGTGTAAGTGCAGGAGTGACGGATGGCATGGGGGCTGTGGTCTCTTACTACGGGACTGGCGATGTATGCAGGACTCATACCAAAGGCACCCACAGTGAACTCAGCTGCCAGTCGGTCCTGGGTCATGGAGATGAGTACATTCACCTGCCGTTGTGACGCACTTGGAGGGGTGCAGATAAAACCCATGTCATACTGAGATGCTCAGACAAAAAGACCACGAATGGATGGCCTAAATCTCTCTGAACAGTTTACAAAGGAGCATAAACGCCTTTCCCATGAAGACCTTTCACAAACCAGTGGGGGAAAGGGTGGACTTTGTGCTGAGTGGGCACAAATGAACAGCAGAGCTCCGCCGGCAGGGACAGCTGCCCACAGCTCCTACCGACCCGGGGCCTCTGCTTAGAGCTTTCTAGCAGATAGGAAAACATGAAAACAATCCCTTTCTGCTCCCCGGGGACCCTCTCCAGGGGTCATTAAAACCACTTCTTTATGCCTGACATAATTAAGACAGTAATCCAAACATCTTAGCGAGCCAACCACGAGGCAGAGCCAGAGGGTTCGCCCGGCCAATGCTGCATAGTAGCTTACCACATGTTCAAGGGGAAGAGCGCTTTGGAGAACAACGTGTGAAGTGCTGAGCTGCTGGCAGGGGATGGAGACCTGGGGCTCAAAAGGGCCTGGAAGGGGAGCAGTAGCATATGGTGGAGTACTGAGAAGCGTGCCCAAGACTGAGGGCCTGAGGGGGACCTAGGCACATGCTGAGCAGGGGCCATGTGACACGTCCTCATCACTGGCATGTGCAGAGTGGGTGGGATGTGTTTACATAGCTGTGCCCCCTTATGCTGCCCAAGCTGATGCAGGCTGGACCACGGTGCACGTCACGGGTGGCACAGGGAGAGCACGAAGTGGAACAGGGATGCAGGGAGTCATGTGCAGACGCTCAGAAGCCCAGCCCTGGCTATCGTGTCGGATAGCGCATGCTTGTTCCTGCCTTGCCCGGCTGGCACGAGCTCTGCAGGGCTCCCCTCAGTGGGGTGTTTGCTCTGGCTCTAGCAGTTGCAGCAGTGGTTCAACTGGCCAGCAGCACAGGAGCAGCTTTACGCCCGGGGTGTCGCGATACGTGCATCCTGGCCAGATTTCTGTCCCTCTGGTGTCAAAGTTCACTGGAAAACACACGCCAGTGAGCTGCCTCCCACTGAGCCTGATCCTTTGCCTTCCCCTGGAAGCAAGGTCAGGCCTTGCAGGCTCCATCCAGAGCTTGTCAGATTTCTTCCTTTGAGTTCAGTGGGCCCTGGGTCAGGCCCCTGCATCTGGGAGTAGAAAGGAAGGATATTGGAGGCTGACATACCCTATTCCTCATTCGGCAGTGAGCTGACAGGTTGCGTTATATGTCTAAAATTATCCCCTAATTCCAAGCCTTAAGTACACAGTCAAACTCTTCAGCACAATAATTCCAAGCCCTTTCTTGATTCCTGTATTAAATAAAGCACATTTACAGAATATATGAATTCCAGATTTGACTGGGGACTCCAGGGACACATATTCCTCTCCTGGAGCTTGTATATCCGGTCCTAGGTTGAAAAAAAAAAAAAAAAGAAAAGAAAAGCCCAGAGCAATAACAAGTATTTCTTGTGTTCCTCTGTTTTTGTCACACTGGGCATGTAGCTCAGGCACAGGCTGATAAACAGCATCTGGTTAAAGTCAGGTAAGGAACGCTCTGGGGTTAAGTGTGCAGTCTGCTGCCAGCCGCCCTCTCCTTCCTTTTGCGTTTTCGCAGATGGATGGAAAGTGCAGCCAGTAGAGGTTATGCTTTTAGGGAGCACTGGGGAAGGGGGAGAGGGGCTGTTAAGTCATTGTCCTATCAATTCCATGCTGCCGCCAGAGCTGTAGTTTAATAAAAGGCACATGCACAATTGAATCATTTAATCTCTAAGTGAGGCTATTTTAAGGCATCTCCATCAGCCAAACAGCTCTGCAGAGCAAGGACCTTGCAGGGACTTATTGTCCAACAAGCAGGAAACCAAAGTCAGCCCAGCAACCCCAAGGCTTGGAGCATCTTTCTCTCCCTCTGGTGCTTATTCCAGAGTTGAAGGCCAGGGTCCCCACAGCCGCTGGGGAGAGATGTCTGGGAGACCAGACTGCCCTGCACCAGAGGGCTGGAGCCCCATGCAGATGGAGCATGCCCCTGGTGTCTCTCCCCGCTGCACGCAATCTGCTCCATACGTTTATCTCTTCAGTGGGGCTTGGCTGTGGTTTCTCTCCCTCTGGCGAACCTGCTATAGAAATTACCCCAAAGCCTCTCGCCTCACACATTTCTAGTTCCCTGCCTCGCATCCGAGCCTGCCAACAGCACGACCACTAAGCCAGTCTCCACGTCTGGGCTGAGGAAGAGCACTCGCAAAGGGAACTTGGGGCCAGAACTGGAGAGCACAAACCGCTCCCACTCGAGGCCCGGGATTGTTTAACCATAGAAAGGAAGAGAGAATGGGGTGAATCATGACAGCCTTGGGCTGAGCTGCTGGTGGGCCCATCTCAGCCTGTGACCCTTGGTGGAAGGACCTCCCTACAATGTCCACTTACACTAACGATGATGACTACAGCCTCCACTGGTACCACTCAACCCACTTCTTGACCATCCTTTGCTGTTGCCTTGCCTGTTAGCCCACTCTTTAGTCCCTGAGCTCTGCCTGCCGGTCGCCTCCAGCTCTTGCGTTCCACGTCCCTTCCCCTCATAAGCCAAGACCTTCGCTCGCCATGTCCCAGGGCTGCTCAGGCTGTGCACAGCACTTGGCAGACTGGTGCATGCTTGGGATTGCTTTGCATTTGCCATGGCTTTGGGACCGGGAGACAGGAACTCTCTTTCTGACTGGCAAGAAGTGACTTTTGAGTTTTCTGAGTAATTTGGTCAGCTGTGAAACCCTGAATTTCACAGTCTAATCGTTCCCTCCTTGGCAGAGCCCCAGCCCACATAGTTTCCAGAATACCCTGTTGTGCGTGGTGGGTGTTGGAGGGGAAGGCTGGGTTTGGGTTGAATGAAGCAGCCTGTTACTGGGTCTTCAAAATGAATCCCTGTTCTGTTTGAATCCTTTGTGATAGTCTCAGCTCCTCCCAGCTCACCTTTACCTTGTGCCCTTCCTTTGTGTCAGCATCATTTCCACCAAGGAGGAGGAGGAGTCACTCATTCATGTTGGTGGCTGAATGCCGCAGGGGACAGAGGCATTGCTGGAGACCCAGGGGCCTGTGCGCCTTGTCCTTCTGTGTCTGGCTCTGGTGTTTCTCTGGATGCAAACTGCACTTGCTCAGCTGGCTCCTGTAGGTGAATTTACCTCTTTGTGATCTCAGGCTGACCCTTTCAAAGGGGCACACTGGACCCAGGTCCTCAAATCCTACTGACTTTTGTAAGGAATCTAAACACTGCCTGTGAAAAATGCTGCCTTGGGCTGTTATTTCTCCAGCTCACGGTGAGGTACCTCAATTGTTATTTTCAGAAAGTCACCTTTTTTCTCAAAGAGAAAACCTAGGAATGAAGACGAAGTTTTGCCATGGATACTAACTCACTGTATTCTGCATGTTGGAAGGACTCCACGGTCCTAGGCAGTGTGAGTGGTAATGAAAATCAAGGGCTCCTTGCACTTTTCCTTGTACCTTCCATGCATATTTTTATGCCCTGATCCAGCAAAGTATTTGAGGATGTGCTGAACTTTGAGCAAGAGGCAAGGATTTTTGGCAGGGATCTCTTTTATTGGACCAATGGCATAGTTGGGATAAAGTTAGACAAGCTTTCAAAGGCAAGGTCTTCTTCATTGGGTCTGAGGAAAGAAGCAGGCACAGCAATGATTAAAAGCAGTGAGTAGGGCTATGAAATGGGATAGGGGAGAAATTCCCAGGGGTAGCAGACAATCATGAGCTTAACTTCAAGCATGCGCTTAAGTCCATACGTATTCCACAAATCACTGAGTGATGTTTAAACCCATGTAAACATGAGCCTTAGTTAAATGCACTCTTGCATCTTGGATTTGTTCCTTACAACTCTGACTTTCTTTTTTCACCCTTGCCAAGCTATCATTTGCTTTAATTAATTTTGCACAGTGAGCCTGGGAGTTCAGTGGTGGTTTCAGGCCGCTGAAAGGGGCCAGGAATCCAATTTAATTAGATGCAGCACGCCAGTGTCTTTCAAGTGCTCTGTAATAAGATCCTGGTTGTCCCACACCAAAAAGGCTACACCCATGGAGAGAAACGTTGTGAGTGCAAGATCACTGTAGCTGCAAGGAGTCAATGGAAGCCACATTGCCTGGCACTTCTAAAACACGGCTGGAGAAACATTTGGGGCTGGGACAGTAGGGAATGGCCCTGCCTTGGTTGAACAAAATGGTCTATAGGTTACAGGAACGGGAGGGTCAGGTGCAGCTGAGCTGCGCTGCAGGTCGTCTTTAGGCCCCTAACCCCAGTTGAGAAGCAGCGAGGCCCCTGCAGCGAGTTTGAGCAGTCCCAGGGCTTCTCAGTGTGGCCCCTTTCCTCAGCCACCTCCCCAACCTGCCTGGTTCCCCCTGCCAAGTTTTGCAAGGTGCGACAGGTAGGATGGCTCCAGCATATGGGAGGTTTCAAACCAGCTTGGGCCACATGGTGAGGTGCAGGTCTTCACAGCTGCCAACAATGGGTAACCCAAATTTCTTTTATACTGACATATGGATGTATAGAAAGTTGCTATGTATATATATAAGCAATAGTCATCTCTTATTTGGTCAAAATACAGGCACCAAGAGTCTTACAGGAAAAATCATTCTGCGAATTTTGGTTTTCCAGCAAAACAAGACAAACAAAAAAGAAACAGAAGGAAATTTTGAAAAAATCCTAACGTTTTTCAATTTTCATGTGCAAAATTCTTGGCGTGCTCTGCCCAGGTCCACGTATCTCTGCAGATAACAGTGTGTGGAGCTACTACTTACAACTGTGGCTCCATCCCCCAGAAACTCCCATGCCCTGCTGGAGAGGCACAAAATTACTCAAGCAGGACTGAGGGTCTGGCACTGTCATTCTGCACCCTGGCTTCAGATCACCTTTGCTGTCTCCTGGGCAGCAGTGACAGGCCCCACTGGTTAGAGATGGGCAGTGGCTTCAGTGGTGGTGTGTCAGGCAGGATGCAGCCCGAGGGATGGATGTGCTACTTTTAGGTGTGCCAAGTCATGGGGATAAGAGACAGCTCCCCCGGACCCATGCAGTCTTCCCTGTCTCGTTCATAGGACTCTGCTTTTCCCTGCAGGCGGTGTGGATGAAGGTGATTGTTCACGGGGTTGGGACTGCATCACAGCAGCTGATGGCAATGCAGCTGAGTGAGGAATTCAAAAGGGAAATGCAGTTTCCCGACTTAGCATGACAAATAAACATTTGAAATCCTCCCCCAGTGTCCTGGGTTAGAGGTCTGCTGTGCTCTTACCCTGCCTTCACTGTCTGGGACCACAAACTCATTGACCCAGTGTTTTGCATAAACATTTGCCCATGAGTGCTCATGTTCTGTTGGACACCAAAGCACTTATGTTTTTAGAGGCGGTGTCAAAGGGGAGGTTGCTGGGTTAGAGGGTGCATGCACACACTTTACAGCACTAGGCGCTGGGACAGAATAAGCATTAATCGGTCCGTAAGTGCTTGAGAGAGGCAGAGCGATTAGGTCATTAGCTCAAAGAATCCCAGTTGTTAGCAACTGGGCCACCATCGCCTGCATCCTGGCTTCCAGTCAGAGGACAGCGAGTGCACAAAACCTCGATTTTCCTGAGTGCACAGTCTCCAATGAATGCACTCACTGGAGCTGCTGCTTCATCTCTTGGGCAGTTATTAAAAAATAACAAGACCCCTCTCTTCCCTCTGCACAGAGAAGCTGGGACTAGCAGTGTTGCAGGGCACAGGCCATCCCAGCCAGCCAACTTCGAGTGCCGGTGGCCTCAGGTCTCTCCAGCTGTGCCAGGGTTTACAGCCTTCTCCGTTCCCTATGGGAACAGAAGAAACCTGAACTGGGGCAAAAACGCGGCACTCCGTCCCCTTGCTCTGCACGCTCCGGCGCATGTGAAATGCACCAGTTGAAGCTAGCGCAGGGGGCCAAATCCTGCAGAAGAGCAACAAGACTGCTTCACAAAGGGGCTTCTGCCAGACAGCCTTTCCCCTTCTCTGGCAAACATACTTCTGGGGGCAGGGAAGGAGGTCAGACTTGGCCTCTCTGCTGAGGCTGGCAAGAAAGAGCCCATCTGTGACAGCATGCTTTGGTGTCACCTGTACAAGCAACCAGCATATTTCACCCAAGCCCCTGAGCAACTGTCAGCAACCTTGGCTCAGACAGACGCGGGCATGCTAGTGCAAATCCTCTGACAGCTTGCGTGAGAGGTGCTGGGGTTGAAAGGCTGCGGCAGCTGGTGAGGTTTGTGTCTTGGCCAGGAGCAGGGACGGGAAGGCTGGCCTCTCGCTGCCCGTGGCAGTTGATGCCGGTTGATCGGCCAGTGCAGAAAGAGCGCCACGGCGTTATGCATTATCCTACCACTTTCAACTGGCAATTGCAGGGCCCTCCAGTTCTCAAGCTCATCCACAATTCACCGGGAAGCTGTTCAACAACAGGAGTCCTGTAACGGGTGTCTCTTCCCAGGGAAAGCTGGAGTCGGAGCGTAAATTAAACCCCATGGAAAAAGCCAGCTAATTACTGAGGAATAAAGATCCCATTATTTACTCTGCCCTGCAGCAGAAGAGAAAGGAAATTCTCTTGTTGCCTTCCCTAAATTCAAACGAACGTGCCAACTTTATGGTGAAGGCAGCCCCAGCGTAGGGTAGAAGCAGCAGCACCCTGAGAGTTTACACGGAGATGGAGAAGAGGAATTGCTGCCTTCAAAGCACTGCTGATGGCAGCATGCATGGGCCAGACTGTCCTCTTCCTTGCCACAGTCATCTGTTATTACCTGCTGCTTTGCACACAGGCACACAAGACAAGGATCAGGCCCGCCATCCCGATGAGATCTCTACGCTGAGCTGTTTCTGTGACACAAAGGATCACAGCCTCATTTAAAGCTGAATGGGCTCAAACAATCCCCCCACGTTGGAGACCTGGAGAAGTGCTCTGAGCTGAGAGAGCCTTCAGGGCTGTATGCCCCGAGTGTGCACTCAAACCCCAGTGTAGACACTGCCTGTGCTCTAGCCCAGTGGCTCTCGACCTTTTTTGTACCAGAACCCATTGATAAAACACCAGTGGCCAGTCCCAACCCAGTGCCCCTCACTCCTAACCTGCTGCCTCCTGCCCCCAGGCCCCAGCCCCACAGTGCTTGGGGCAGGAAGGGGGGGTGTGGGTCATGGGGTTGCCCCAAGCAGCCCCTTGCAGGGTGCAGCTCTGCCAGCCTGCAAGGAAAAAGCCAGTTTCCCACATGTTTCTCCTTTAAAGGAGAATCCATTGTTTAAGTTTGCTTATCCATTTTTAAAGTTTGTTCATGACCCTTTCACATATTCATGTGACCCACTTTTGGGTCACGGCCCATGGGTTGAGAAACGCTGCTCTAGAGCAGTCAGGTGTGCTGGAAGGTGGGTCTAGGGCACACCTGCATGAGGGGAAGTTTGACCCAAGGCAGTAAAAACATCAGATATTCACAAGGCCACCTTCAAAAGCAGGAAGCAACTGAAATAAGTCTAGGGGCCAGCACATACTTGTGGTGGAATTAACTGTGCGCTAGATAATGCTGGTGCTTTGGGGAGAAAACAGCTGAAATAGCCCATCTTTGGCAGCTTTTAAGTTTACATTGCCCGGCGGAGAGCATTGAGATTTGAACAGTACGTTGCACGGCAATGGATTGCACCGTTCTCATAAAACACAGGCAGGGCCCAACCAAAAGAGGTTTTTTGGTGTAGAAAAAGAGAAAGATGTGGCCACCACCTCCCCTTGCAGAAGTATGCTCTCAGCAGGTGGCTGGAGCCAGCCTCAGCTCTTTGTAGCATCAGCGCAACTGCAGCGGAGGCCTTGCGTGTTCCCTTGCGCAGCAGCTCTGGCGAAGGCTGCCCCTGCTCTGCTGTGGCCTGGCTCCACTGAAGTCAGTGTGGAACAGCTCTTTCTGATTCATCTCATGAATTGCTGCACTCAGCAAAACAGGAAAGGCCTGTGGTTGTGGCTCTGCTACAAAGCCAGGCACTTGCCACTGGTTTCAAGACAGAGCTGCTTTTCCCTTGGTGTGCACCGAAAGAGTGCACCGCACTGGCCTCCTCCCCTGGGAATCCTGCACTCTGCACGTCTGCTTTCTCTAATCGCTGGCTGCCGATCTAATCCCAGGTGAGAAGGGTGGTCACTACCTGACTGATGCAGTGCCGGAAACTGCCCTCCCATCTCAGCTGGAAAATGTGCTCAGCAGGATGCGTGCAGACAGACCTCTCCTTTGTGGGGTTATTTGCTCAGGGGGACCTCAGGAGCGGTGGGCCCAGACTGGCTCCATTTCCCACATGGCGGTGGTTTTGCAAATGGCAAAACACACAAGTTGGGGCCTCTGGCTTGGAGTAGCCTGCAGGCAGAATGGGCATCGGTCCCCGGCAGCTGCTGAATTCCCAGCCTCACTCGTGAAGCACGCTGGGTTGCTGTTGCACAGGATGTGGACTGAGCAGACGTGGCTCCTGTTACATGTCAAGGCAGCAGGGGTTTACAGTGCTGCAGATTTGCTCTGCTTTATGTGCTTGGAAAGACAGATACGTGCCTTGACCCCGTAACGCTCATAGTTTAGGACAAGGTGGCACTTGCAGGACCAGGGGGGAGTTTCTGCAGAGGCTGAGATGCATAGGGGGCAGTTACTGGTCCTATCCTGTGCTCAGGTGTTTCTTGCTTATCTGCTGTACTACCCGTGAATGTGCTGCACAAACCAGGATGCCCACACTCCTCTCTCAACACATGCACATGAAGGGCAGAAACACACAGCATTATGGACAACCCCCACTGCAGCTCATCCACTGCCAATGTCCCTGGAGTTGAGCAAGTCTTCGTTTCCTAGATCACCCAATCTCTCACAAAGTGAGGAGGATGCCTCCTATTGCCGTGTGCAGGGCATGGCAAAGGGCAGGGCTGAACACAGAAAGGGAGGGTGTTTTCAATGCGGAGCAGGCACCGAGCTGGGGCCAACACCTCCATGCACATCCAGCTCCTACAGGCCAAAGGAAAAGGCTGAAGTTTAAAAGGGGGAGACACCTGCTCACAGGGATAACAGCAGGGGCTGACTTGCATCTGGAGCCCAGTTAGGGAGCAGCGCGTTGCCTCAGATCCCATTTGGCAGGCAGAGCCCGGGCCCCAGAACACGAGGAAAGGAAGCCGGGGGCCAAGACACAGACTTAAAAGGAGGAGCTGGAAGCTGCAACCTCCTTAGGTAGGAAATCAGAGAGATCTGAGCAGCCACAGAGGCCTCTTGCTTGCTGAGTGTGGGGCCTGGCTTCCCGCTGCTCCTTGTAAGGTCTTTCCTATTGTTCGAAATCCCTGAATCTGGTCCCAACATGTTCCCAAAGGCTGGGCTCGAGGCACGGATATCCACCTTAAAGCCGTGGATACTAACTCACTGTATTCTGCACGTTGGAAGGACTCCACAGTCCTAGGCAGCGTGAGTGGTAATGCATTCAACCCACGCACCTCTTTCTTGAGGCAGCACAAGCAAAATGTCCCATCACCATGGCCCTGCAGGCCTGCAGCGCGGCCTGAGCTTTGTTAGGAATGCGATCCCTGATGCAGGCTGCTGGGCCCCATGTATGCACCAGCTCTGCCGGGCAGCTGAGCTAACGCTTCAGGGAGAATGTCACGCCTGAGCCTCGCAGTGATTCAGAGGAAGTGCACGTAGACCTGTTGGGCCTGAGACCAACACCGTGCAAGGTCCTTCCCATGAACACGAAGCCAAGCCATCGGGAAAGTCTGGGGAAGGCAGGATGCCCTCTGTTAGAAGCTGAACATGTGAAGTAGGAAAGAACTAAAATGAGAAATAGCAGGAAGTTGCAGATGAAAAGGGCGAGCAGGATTGGAGGTGAAGCTCCAGGCACGGAGATACCAGCTAGTCCTTGAACAGGTTTGCAGGCGCTGCTGCCCTCTGCCGAAGGAACTGCAGGAGGCAGCTGCTCTGGCGCACAGCCTTTCCCACGCCTGGTGGGAGCGAGACGTGTGCACTAGGAGGGCAGCGCCAGCACACGGCACACCCCTCTCCATCCCGGGAGCACACGGGCATTTCCTGCGCCCTTGCAGGAAAGGCCTTTCCCTGGGCAAGGTGACATCATCTGGTTCAGGAGGTGCCTAGCCCAGGCTGTGACTTTACCCAGTGGGTTGTTCCAGGAAGTGCGGAGCTCAGCCATGTGCAGTTTGCATTGTGCGCCTAAGTCCTCTCTGGGCAGCAGTCCCATACTTAGGTGACCTCAGTGTTTCTTGACACAGGCTGCACGCAGGTGCTGCGTGGAGAGTTCCCAGGGAGGGGTCTGTGAAAGTCTACAGGCCGCATCCTGCTCTGGAGCGCAGCTTTGTGGCTCCTGTGACATTTCTGCCCCTTCCCCCAGAGCCCCAGAGGAAAGACGTCCCTGCAGGGATCACTCTGGGGTGGGAGCTGGGATGGGCTGCGCAGGTTGAGGTGCTAGATATGGGTGGTGAGTGTTGGCATGGCCTGGAGGAGATGGCTTTGCATGGCTTGGAGCGCTCTGGGGTCAGCTGAGAACAACTGGCTCTTCTGCCTGCCCTTTTTTCCAGCAGGCAGGAATGAGAAGGATAAGCTATCCCCTAGTCAAGCCCTGCTTGGTGCCACATTGACTGGGAGCAACTGGCAGCTGACTGAGAGGGGCCCTGTTCCCCTCTGTGTCTACAGGATCTGTGTTTCCCTGACTCCAGCAACCTCTGGCTCCTCTTCCCTGATCCCTCCTTCTGCAGCACATCCCCCGCCAGGCAGGTCACTCCTCCCCTCTCTGCAGCAGCTTTCCTCCCTTAGCTGAAATGGCTGCTGCAGAGATGCCTGCCTGCAATTTCTTTTCCTGGCGCTCCCTCTGCAGGGAGCAGGCTGCAGACACCACCTCGCCTCCAAGGGGCTTGGGAGCAGGAGGGATGGGAGGCCCATCCATCCCACTCTGCTTTCCAGAGATGTCTTGGAGGGAGACACGTGATGTGATCGTTTAGAGCGTGAGATCTCCGTCCTCCTCCCCAGTGCATGCTCGCTCTGCCCCTGCCAGGCACTGCAGGAGATGTCTGCAGCCTACAGGGATGAAAGGTGCAAAACACCTGCTCTTTTCACTTGGTCACAGCTCTCTGTTTGGGCCGGTGCTTGCCTGATGGGAGATTGCGTGCTGGGTTGTTTGACAAGTTTGAGCCAAGTCCCTCGGCCTCTTTATTTGAGTGAAGGAATATGTTTGTGTTTCCCAGTGCAAGGAAAGGGAGTGGAACAATAAGGAGAAACATTTGGTTTAGACCCAAGGTGTGCCCTGCCCTGAACTCCCATCCTAGCTGCCTCCTGGCCAGCCCTCGCTCCTACCTGCTCCTTTCGCTACTTTATTGTGAGTCTCATGGTATCCGTATGGGCCTCAAAGCCCCACTTGCTGGAAGCCTGGGAATACCTGCCACTCTCCAAGGTGCCAACATCCCTAGCAGCAGGGACTGAAGGAAATGGGCAGCAGCTCCTGGAAAGAGCCAGGTGAGAGCTGACCCAGAGGTCTCATCAGAGACCAACCGCTCCAGGTGCAGCACCAGGCTGCAGACAGGCTTGGCTTCATCAGTGCTAAGGGGGCTCCAGCTCTGGACCCGGGCTAACTTTGTTTTGATGTGTGGATAGGGATGATCCTGCATCAGGCAGGGGTTGGACTAGATGGCCTCTGGAGGTCCCTTCCAGCCCCACTTCTCTAGGGTTTGGTGAACTGTGGTGTAGGAAGTGCCAGAGTCATCAGGGCATGCTCCCTGTGCAGGGCTGTGGAAACACAGAGGAGAGAGTGTGCACCAAAGCCAGGACAGCCTGAACTGGCTCTGTAGAGCGAGGCCCATGAACATGGGAAATCTCAAAGGGCTGGTCGTGTTTCTGCCGCCTTCTTCCAAAAATCCAGAGCAGCAGTTGGTGGAAAACGTGGTTTAACATAATGCTGCTGCCATCTGCTGGGAAGGGCCGGAGCGACTACAGTGCCGGGCGCTGGCACAGAGGCAGGGGCTGGGCAGAAATGTTCATTTGGGGCCATGCAGAAGGTTTCAGTGGTCCCAAGTAAAACCTACCTAGGCCATTAACTTTTCTTTCTACACTTTGAATCAAATAAAAAAAAATACCAGGTGAGTTTCTAGACAAAAGGGTCATGTTGAAACAAACCCTCTACCTGTTTCACTCCAGCCTACTGAAGTGAAATCCCAGTGCTCATCCAATGTGCGTCACTTGGTATTGGGCTAAAGCTGCCTGCTGAATAGGATCCCAACCACAGGTAGGAGGCATGGCAGGGGGCTGAAAGGATACAGCCATCACCAGTTCTGTTACACCAGCTCAGGAAACACCTCTTAGAGATGTTTCTCATTTCTCGTTGTCTCCCCACGGCCCAGAGGCTGGTGAGAACAGCCTGTGCTGGGAAGAGAGATGTTTCCTCCCAGGGAGGGGCCCTGTTGCTGAAGCTGCAGCCAAGAGCACATTTTTATGGCATGACACCAGTGGGGCCTCTGCTGCGAAGTGAGAGAGATCCAGCTCCAGGGTCTGGGCTGGGCTGGGCTGTCGCTTGAGACCTCGGGAGCTGCTGGTGTGTAAGGCTCAGCCAGCCCTGTCTGCCTCCAGGATCCCCAGGACGCTGCCCATTTCCTCTCCCTGCCTTGGGAAGCACTCGCCAAAGATTACAAAACATCCTTTTTCTCTAACCCAAAGCCTGGTGTTCAGAAAGACACTACCCCCCCCACCCACCGACCGCTGTCCGTCCCCTTCCTGCCTCACCGCCCCTTTCCCCCTGCAGCAGCTCACTCACGCTGCTTTCTCAGGATCAAGGGGGTAGGTGGCCCCATCAGAGCTGAAGTGCCACAGAACTTGGGGAGCCAGCTGCGGTTAGAAAGGTAGGGAGCCAGGGGAGCTGTGGGCTGGGGAACTCCTGGAGCTGAACGGGGAAGAGAGCGGGATGCAATTCAGGTGCCAGCTGGGGGGAGCTTCCCTGCTCCTCTTGTTCGGAGCAGGTGTGTGGAGGCCCCATGCTTCTCCTGTTGCAATCCATGGCAAAGCAGCCCCTGACTTCAGCATGAGCAGGATGGAGCCTAGGGCGGCATGTCCCGGTGCTCAGAATCTGAGAGTTGCTTCGTTTGTCCTGGAAACATTTGCTAACGTTTATTCTCCGCCATGCTGGTGTTGCTCATAGCAGTGGGATTCCCACTTGGACGTAGGCATTTCCTTCCCCTGACTCCGCTGGATCGGCAGTGAACGTGAGCACAAGGGAGGACAGTGTTGGTGGTGCCTCTGACTCTCAGCACGTGGCAGAGGGAAAGGGTCTCTTTGCCTGCGGCATTTAGGGAGCACCACCACGACTGTGTCCCAGACACGGAGGTCCCTGTTATAGTTAGCAGTGTTTTAACCACCTCCTGCCGTCTTCAACCCCCAAGGCGGGTCAGAGAAGGGCTTGGGTGCAGCATCCTGTCTCTCGGTGGCTGCTGCCAGCATTGCAAGATCTTTGCCTGTGCCAAGGAAGGCAAGGTTACTGACAAAGGGCTGGGAGCCAGGCTGGGTGTCACGGCAGAGGTGCAGCATCACAGCCTCTCTCCGGAGCAGCTGTGCCTGGTGTCCATTATTGCTGTCCCCAGTAATGCCGGGCCTGGAGCTGCTGCGACATTTAAATGGGAGGCTCCAAGGAGGCATTTAAGCAAGGCTGCCTGTGTCAGACACAATATTTAGTCATACTCCCAGAATGAAAATAGACTTTGCCTCCAGGGCAGCACAGAGGCCAAGGCGCTCCTTTCCTGGGCACATGGAACTTTCCATGGAAGTACTTTCTGGCTAATTATTACCAGCTGCTGCTTTCGCAGGCAGCTGCCACTCCACGGGTCAGCCCTGCGCTGCACTGCTGGGCGCCAGAGGCCTGTGGGGTGCAGCTAGCTCATGGGAGCCGGTCAGAAAGCAACGGGGAACAAGCGGACTCCTCCCAGCCCTTTTGAGTGAGTTGATTCTCAGCCCACAGCTGTACTGTGGAGCATCACATCTGGCCGCTGTGTAAGCAACGCCTGATACTTGCCAAGCTTGCTGTCTGGGACATGCCTGCTGTGTTTCTGTGGATACCAGCCCCTTCCCTCTGGGAAACAGTTTTGCTGCTGCGTGTAGCACTAGGTCAGGAACCAGCCTGATGTGCTTCCTGGGGGGAGGACCCTGAATATCCAAGGGGCTGCTTGCTGCTCAAGAAGTTACCTCTCATGAGGCTTTTCTCAGTGTGGAAATGCCCCCAGGTGTCCCCACTCCTGGGCCTGTGCTTGTGGGTGTTGTCTCAGGAGCAGGCAGCCAGGCCCCTGTCTTCTGCAGTTGTCCGGTCTGAATCGGGGAGTATCCTGCCCTTTTCTGCGCAGGAGTTGGGAGGGCTAATTATTGCTTACAACATGCTTTGAGACCTAGGGCCTGGTGAGGGGCAATGGCACAGTGTACTGCTGAAGTGCTCGGTACTTGGAAAACTGTCTTCTCTCCTACAATGCTAAATAGCTTTTATCCCAGTGATTCTGCAGTTGCGCACATGTGCGCATGCATGCAAAATTCCCCCCTGCACGATTTCCCTTACAGGACATGCTTGAAAGGCCCCTGCTTGCCCAGCACACCATGCAGGTCCTCAGCAGGGAGCACTGTGACTGCAGAGGTGACAAAAGCACCTGCCACCTCAGGGAACTGGAACAGAAAGGAGTCTCTTTGCTCCATGTGCTTTCCAGCTGCACCAGTGACTCCGAGGCATGTTACCTGCTGCGTGTCCCCTTGACTTGGTTGCTCTCCAGTACAGGACATGCCGGCCACTGCCAGATAGCACCTATGTTCATTTGTGAATGCACGCTACTTGATGGAGCGCTGGCTCTATTTGGCAAGCACTGTATCACAACCCAACCGGGGAACCTGATGTTAAGGAGCAAAGCCTGACACGATGCATGCAGCCTAGGTCAGATGCCTGGTTTACAAGGACAGACTTCTTAAGGAATACTGAACTCCTGCAGCTTGGCTGTGCTCCCTGGCTCTGAGAGAAATCACTGGCACCTGGAGACACCCTCCCAGCACTGCAGTGAGTCTGGATGCCAAAAAGTGATGCTGAGCTGGCCCAGGGAGGCGAGGTGTGCAAGTCATGTAGGATCTCAGCATCTGCAGGCATGTCGGACCTCCCATCAGGTTGGCACTACAATTAGAAGTGCTCCTGGTCCACGAATCCCTGCTGGACCCCAGGCAGCGCTCCTGTCAACCTTCATCACTTCAGTGCAATGCAAGGATCTGTCACGTCTGCAAGCAGCTCCCTGTGAATGTCAAGCTGTTTCTCTGTTAGTTGGGCTGTCAAGGGAGGTAGAGACAGACCAGGTCCCACAAGTACACAGAGCTGGTTTTTAGAGACACACAGCATTGATGGAGATATCCCTCTTGATCAGGGACTCCTTGATTGGGGTCTTGAGCATCCCAGATAAGATTAATTGAGCCTGTGATTTTGCTCTGGACCCAAACACAGCAGGAAGCAATTTGTCTATAGCTTGAATCTGATCTGGCAATTGTTACACCGAGAAATTCACTCTTTGTGAATGTGTCTGTTCCTGAAGTGCAGCGTTAAGGACTTGGCTCTGGACTTTGGTGAGCTATTTATAAGATGGGAGGGGGCACAGCCCTCAAATCCACTAGGGGAAATAAAATTTAAAATATGGGAGAAAAATCAATTCCAACATACAAATGTCACAGAAATGATGGGACAAGGTTAATGTTGCTGGATGGTGGCTCTTTGTGCGTCAGATGGTTGCTGTGGTATTAATAGCACGGCGTCACCATCACGGGCAGATAGCATTGTATCTTCTGGACCATGTACAGCAACAGCACCATACATGGAAGGGCATGGAGCGTGCTTGGGCAGGAAGAGCATCTAGTTAGGAGCGGGGAATTGTCTTCTGGGAATCATGTCCCTGGCTGCTGTTTCTGTCTTACAGCGTAACAGCAGGCAAGTCTAGGCTGCAGGCTCTCCTTCCAGGGCAAGTGAGAGCAGCCACCCAGAGCAGGGCACAAACGCGACCACACTGGTGACACACCAGGGGTACCTGACAGATAGCATGGCTATGATGTAAAGCAGCAGGGCCTCACTGAGAGAACAGGCCCATCAGCTACTCTGTGCTGTCTGCACGGTAAATTAGAAGTGGCTTCCTACTCAGTGCAAGTGAGGTGAGCGGTTCTGCACTTACCCCAGGGCAAGAGTGTGCACACAGGACGTTACAGCCTGTCGCTGCTCTGGGGCACTGTCCCATCCTCGCTCACCCTTCAAGAACTCGACCTTGTGCCCAGCCTTTGAGTTTGCTGGGGCTGCCGTGGCTTTCCCCAGCTGAGGATATGCCCCGTGGCTGTGGAGGACATGGTTGCCCTCAGCATCAGGGAAGTGCAGGGATTGTGGTTTCAGCGCAGACAGGAAAGCACTGTGCTCTGAGTACAGTTTTACCTGGTAATGTCTGGGTCAACAAAATAGGATACCGCTCCCTATTATTACACTGACACGTGGCTGCTTTCTTAACCTCAAAGGCAAGTGCATTGTCATTGCTAATCAACGGGGAAAACCAGGACAGATAAATAGCAGATTTGCCCAGGCGCCGCTGCGTGCCTGTTGGGATACATCATACAGGCCAGAGAGACAGGGCACTGGAAGGCCCGTTCACAGGGTGGCAGGAGAACAGCACCTTGTCGGCCTCTCCTTCCTGCACCACCTTGTTTTCCTGTGACCGTGCACTTGCAGCGTGACACCGGACTGCCAGCCGTCCCTACCGCAGCACCATCCCTGAGGGCCCAATGCACAGGAAAGCACCCTCTGGCTTCCTGGGGAGAGCTTCTGGCGCGGGCAGGGCGCAGCGCACTCCCAAGAGCCGCTCGCCGCTCCTCTGGGCGCTTCCTTGTCCCAGGATTCCTCATGGGCCGCGTCTCTCACCATCAGCCTGGCTGCAAGAGGTGCCCTCCTCACCGGAGCACTTGCCTGCAGGAGTGGCTGGTTTCAAACGGCAAAATGTTTTCGTTTCAATAGAAACATGTGACACGGCGCTGGCTGTCCGCTTGCCTTAGCCAGGCACCTTCCTTAGCCACGTTTGTTTGGGGAAGCAGTGAGTCGGCATGCCAGGAAGCACGGCGTTGCTGCCGATCCCTTACACGGGGCTTTGCAGTCCTGGCCCCTGCTCTCTCTTCCCACCTTGCCGTTTGGGGGTGCAGGACGAGGGCACCGCCTGCCAGGGCCCAGAAGTGGCAGGGTGACTCGGGGTGTTGGTTGCAGCCGCGCGGGTCCAAGGACAAGATGGGTAGCTCCCGTGTCTTTGATGAGAGCAAGTCAGATAGTTGAAGCCGTCCTTCCGTGCGCGCTCCGGGGTGCAAACCCCGCGCGGCCCGGGCGCAGAGCAGCGCAGCGGTGCCTGGCGCGGGGCCCGGCAGCTCGGTGCGCACGGCCGGGAGGGGCGGGGCGGGGCGGGGCGGCCCGGCTCGGATCGGATCGGATCGGATCAGCTGTGCGGGACGTTCCGTTCCGTTCCGGGCCGGGCCGGGCCGGGCCGGGCCGGGCCGCCGCAGTGCAGCAGCGGGCGCGGGGCGAGCTGCCCGGCCATGGGGGGCACCGCGAGCCAGAGGCACAAGGAGCCCGGGTGAGTCCCGCGCTGCGGACTGTCCTGTCCTGTCCCCAGCCCCGCCCAGCCCTTGTTTGCCCGGCAAAGCGACGTCCCTCTCTGCCCCTGCTCCCCCCGCCGCAGGGCAAGGGAAGGTGGCCCCGAGCGGCGCGGGGCGAGGGGCCCGCAGCCCAAAGGCAGCTGCCTGCTGTAAAGAAACAGATGTCTAAAAACAGGGGCCAGCAAAGCAAGGGGAGCAAAGCCGCGGGTGGGAACAGAGACCTGGCCTCGCAGACGGGCGCAGGGAGCACAGGGTGGGGGGAAGAGACGGGCCAGGCCTGTACCCCAGGGGTTGCTGCCGCCGCTTGCGGGATGGCCCCGGGAGAGGTGTTGCCCCCTTTTTGTCTCGCCTGCCTTGCCTGCCCCCCGCTGTGCATGGCCTGCAGCCGGCCAGGCTCGCCCACTTGTTGTGCAGGGCGCGTCAAACGGCCCAGGACGGGGCACGGCCCTGCTAGGACAAACTCGCAGTCAAGCAGCCACCGGAGACGGGGCAGGGCTTGCACCCACCCTACAGAGTGGCAGCAGAGCCTGGGTTCAAATCAATGCTCCCGTGCTCCAGTGGAGGGTCCTGAGCAGCAGCGCTGTGTTGTATTTGCCAGCACCTCCCTTGGCGAGTGCTGGCGAGGGTAGTGGCGGCTGCAGGGCAAGCAGTGATGCCCTGGGTGGCAGAGTGGCAGGAAAAGCCACTCTCTCTCCAGCTGCCCGTGCTGGGGCCTGCAACCCATGGCAGCAGTACCTTTTCTTTGGTAAAATCTGATCTGTTGGTGAATTTGGTAGCAGTGCAACCCTCACCTCTGAGGGCACCAAACAGAACCAGAGGCCTGAGCATTTAATTAACTGGCTGACAGGCCAAAACCAGTGCTTTCTGCTTTGTCCCTGCTGCCTCTGCGCCACGACAGGGCAGCACGGGGGTGTTGGTGTCGGAGGATGTTCTGCTTGCCCGCGGTTCTGGGCACCTGCTCATCCGTCTCCACTGTTGGGGGACCCGTGCACTACAGGGGGCACTACAGCTGGGGAGCGAGAGGCACCCTGGTGAGGCGGCTGTGGTTCGCTTAGGTGCCCATCAGTACACACACACAGCCACCTAAACCTGTATGCTGGCCCTCACCCCTGGCCCACAGCTCCCCTGTTCGCAGCACTGCCCCTCACTCTCGACCCACAGCCCCACATTGTACCCACTAGTGCCCCTTACTCCTGACCCGCAACCCACCCTGAGCCCAGCAGGACCCATCACTCCCAACCTGCAGTTCCCACATCTCACAGCAGTGCCTCTCACTCCTGACCCGCAGCCCCCACTTACGCACAGTGGTGCCCCTCTCTCCTGACACACAGCCTCGCGGTGTCCAGTGGTGCCCCACACTCCCAGCCCACAGCCCCCCCATTATACCTAGCGGTGCCCCACACTCCTAGCCTACAGCCCCCTTGTTGTAAGTAGTGCCCCTCACTCCTGACCCGCAGCCCCTCCTTACACCCAGTGGTGCTCCTCACTCCTGACCCGCAGCCCCCCTGTTGTAAGCGGTGCCCCTCGCTCCTGACCTGCAGCCCCCTTTATATCCAGTGGTGCCCCTCACTCCCAACCCACAGCCCCCCCCTTATACCCAGTGGTGCCCCTCACAACTGACCCACAGCACCCCCGTATACCTAGCAGTGCCACTCATTCCCGACCTGCAGCCCCCTCTTCTACCCAGCAGTGCCCCTTACTCCTGACCCGCAGCTCCTCTGTTGTAAGTGATGCCTCTCACTCCTGACCCGCAGTCCCCCTTATACCTAGTGGTGCCCCTCGCTCCCAACCCATTGCCCCCGCTGGTCCCAGCAGTGCCCCTCACTCCCAATCCACCCCCCACTCCCCGGGCCCAGCAGTGCCCCTCACTCCCAACCCGCAGCCCCTCTTACACCTAATGGTGCCCCTCACTCCTGACCTGCAGCCCCCTTTGTACCCAGTGGTTCCCCTGACAAATGACCCACAACCCCCACTTATACCCAGCAGTGCCCCTCACTCCCGACCTGCAGTCCCCACATCTCACAGTGGTGCTTCTCATTCCTGACCTGCAGCCCCCTCTTAAACCCAGCAGTGCCCATCTCTCCCGACACGCAGCCCCGCCACATCCAGTGGTGCCGCTCACTCCCAACCTGCAGCTTTCCCTTACACCCAGCAGTGCCCCTCACTTCTGATTTGCAGCCCCCCTGTTCCCAGCAGTGCCCCTCACTCCCGATTTGCAGCTTCCCTGTTCCCAGCAGTGCCCCTCACTCCCGACCTGCAGCTGAACCCTCACTGTGCTGCTCTGTGGCCACGCGAGGGCAGTGCAGTGCCAACCAAGAGAGCCAGTCCTAGAGAGCGGTGAATCACGGGCGCTGCGGGTCTGGAGTGAGGGGACCCCTGAGAAATGGGGGTGGCTGTCGGTTGGGAATAGAGGGCTCTGCTGGGACCAGAGGGGCTGTGGTTCAGGAGGGAGGGGCACCATTGAGGATGGTGGAGTTGCAGATGGGGCATGAGGGGCACGCTGATTATATGGGGGTCTGTGGGTTGGGAGTTAGGGGCACCCTGGGTGATGGCTTAGCTGTCGGTTATCACCTGGGTGGGCAATACTGTTTGTTAATGCATGGCATTGAGCGAATGTAATGGGGTGCATGTCCCAGTTCCAAGGTACAGTGGTGCCAGTCCCTCCTTACTGGTCCTGACATGCCCTTGGTGCCCCTGCCTCCATTGCTTGGTTCCCCTGGCTCGGCTGCAGACCCTGGACTCACTCGTGCTGCAGGGAGAATGCTCTGGTGCTCCATGGCCTGGCCGTTGGCATGGCTCTGTGGGTGGGGAGCGAGGGGCAGTGGGTTGCGGGGTGGTGCATGCACGGGTTGGGCCTGAGGTGTTTCGGGAGTGAGGACAGGCTCTGTTCGCTTCCGAGGGCATGGTGCTCCTGGCTGCTGGAGCTGTGCTGACCCTCACTTGTGACAGAGCAATCGGTTCCCAATGCCCTCCGAGACAGAGGCCAGATGGGGTGACCGTGGGCAGAATGTGCCTTTTCAGGAGGCTGTTGTGTCTGTCCCTCAGCCTGCAACTGCTGCGGTAGCATCAGAGCCCCATCGTGGCCCTTGGCAGGCAGCCGGCTCCTTCCCCTCTTCAGAGGGGTGCATAGTGTAGGTCAGTGCAGCTAGAGCATTGCAGACAGCCTTGCTGGCCTGGGGCCTCCTGTGGGCCCGAGGAGGAGCTGGGGTTGGGGGCTGTGAGCATCGTCTTTGCGGCAGGAGCCATGCGGGAGCTATGGCACAGGCCTGGGCTGCCAAATCCTAGGCTGAGCCTCGCTGCTCAGCCCTCGTGGCGCCCTGTGTTTGTGCCGCACCTAGCATCAGGGCAGGTGCTGTGGGACCACGGCTGCTTGGCTTTGCTGCGTAGGGAGCAGCGGGCCATGCTGGCATCTGCATGGCCATAGTGTCTTGGTGCACAGTGGAGCTGAGCGCCTCCAGGCCAGCGGCCGGGGGTGCTTTGCACAGGCCGTGCTCTCTGGCTTTGGCAGCGGGTGGCACCTGGCTTTGGCAGCTCTCTGGCTTTGGCAGCAGCTGAGCAGTGTTGGGTAGCCATGGGGGCGGAAGGCACCAGGCAGAGCCGGGCCTGCCCTGGGAGGGCTTCTCAGGCAGTGTGATGGGGACTGCGGGGTAATTATTTAGCACGAAAGGCAGGAGGATGCCACCCTGCTGCACCACGGCTCCTGGCATCTCCCACCCCCAGGACTGCAGGTAACAGCCTCCTGGTGTATCCGGAGCTGCCCTCCGCTCCACAGCCCCGGCTGTGGTTTCCAGCCCTCCTTCCTCCTGAGCCAGCTGCAGGCCGCACAATAGCAGGATGCCGCCAGCTTCCTCCTCCTGCTGCAGAGCTGGGCCCACGACTGCACAGCGTACTGCTGCAGATGCTTCCGGGTGCCCACGGGCTCATGGGCCTGCTCTCCTGGGTGGGTGGGCGAGAGCCCTGCAGCCCTGTGTCATGGCCAGATGTAGCAACATGCCACCCGCCCAGGTCCCTGGGTTGGCAGCGAGTCCAGATGCTGCTGAAGGAGTGGGGAGGGGGCTCCACATGGTGCCGTGGTCCCAGGAGCAGCACCGGCAGCCTCAGGCTGGGCAGTGGGATAGCTGGGTGGTGGCAGGGGGTGTCCTGCCACTGATTTCCTGTTTGACCTTGTGCATGTTGCTTGACCTCTGTGCCACGGGTGCTTCTGGTGAAATGAGTGTGAGGTCAGGTCACGACGGCGCCAGGCTCCACTGCCCTGGCTGTGTCCGGGGCATGCCCAGACCCCGTGGGGCTGGCAGGGTTAGTGCTGTAAAAGCAATAGCAAGACCCAGAGAGTTCAAGTTGCGGGCCTGTGGCGGGGAGCCAGAGGTGCTGCTCAGGGCAGCGGCGGAGGCTGCGCTGGTTGGGGAAAACTTGACCGGAGGGGCATGCCTGAGCCCTGGCTTGCAGCTCCTGGCGTTAGAGCCTGTGGCGGGGTCGGTGCCTGCCTTGGAGACGCTGAGCCGGGCAGGTTTGGGCTGGCGCGAGACCGGGCAGGAGGGCTGGCACCGTTGCGCAGGGCCCGCGGCGGGGTTTCCATGCCCGGCATGGCATGGCACGGCACGGACCTCTTCTGCTCCCCAGCCGCCCTCCCTTGGGCGAGGGGGGCCCCCGGGGCAGCTTGTCCCCCGGGCTGTGCAGCGGCCGCTGCCTCTGGGCGAGGGTGCCGTGCCCGGGGGCGACCCGCGGGGCCCAGCTTCGGCAAGTCAGTGTGTCCCCGGGGCAGCTTTGAGGCCGGGGTGCCGCGCCGTGCGGGCGCCCGGGGGCGGGGAGCTCCCGCCTCCCGCCTGCGTGCGGGGCGGCCGGCGGGCGGAGCGGAGCGGCGCAGCCGGGGCCGAGGAAGGGGGATGCCGCGCGCCCGGCCACATCCGCGCCGCGCCTAGAGCTGCCCGGCTCGGCTCGGCTCGGCCCCATGGCGCTCAGCCCCTGGCACGTCCTGTCCCCGCTGACCTGGGCCAGGTGGACATGGGCCGCGGTGCGGGGCGAGGACCCGGACCCGGACCCGGACCCGGGCTCGCCCGCGCTCAGGCAAGTGCCCGGCGGGGACCGCGGCCGCCTCCACCTCCTCCTCCGCGGGCCCCGCGGCAGTGGTAATGCTCCTCTTTTCCCCCCTCGGCAGCTCGGACTCAGAAGGGAATTTTGAGACCCCCGAAGCCGACACCCCGACCCGCACGCCGCCGGAGCCGGGAGCCCCCAGGACCCCAGGTAAGGAGGAGTGGGCGCTTGCCACTCGACCCCTCGCGCCGGCCCCCTGGCATCGTACGCTGCGCCCACGGAGGAGGTGGGGGGCGGCCGGGCTCCACCCGTGAAAGCCCCCCGCCTGGTCTGAGATCTCGGCCGGGCTGTTTTTGCGGCCGTGGGTCACGCCCGCCCTTCCTCCCCGAGCGCGGAAGCTGCCAGCAGGCCTGTGGCGACACCGTGCAGATAGCTGCCGATTCGGCTTGGCGAGCTCTCCAGATGCTGCGGCGGGCGAGGGACCCAAAGGAGCGAGGGATATTTTCAGATGCCCCCAGGCACCCTCCAGAAGCGGAGGCGGGGTGAAACCCACTGCCCGCCGATTGCCGGGGCTGTCATGCCTGTGCGCTGGGCGCCACGCGCAGTGGGGTTTTGCCCTCTGCCGCAGGAGCTGTTGGGGCCCACGTCCCTGCCCTTCAGCTGTGAGCGGGGGTCTGGAGTCTCGGTGGTCTCGGTGGCAAAGGGGGGTGCTGGGGAACTGGCCTCTCCTGCCCGGGCTCCTGGGACTGATAAAAGGGGGCTTGTGGCTTATGGTGGCTGCAAGGCATTTGTGCAGGGAGCAGGGCTGCTGCTGGCTAGGTGGCATGATAGGCAGCCTGCCTGGAGTCTGGGCTGGGAAGGAGGGGCCAGCAAGCAAAGGCAGAAAGGCATTAGCAGACCCAGGGTGGGAGTGTGCTGGGTCAGTTGTGGCGGCTGCAGGTTGGCACTGAGGTGTCTCGGGAGGTCCTGCCAGGCAGGAGGCGTTGCATATGCTGCGCAGGGGGCTGAAGGTGGAATCGCTGCCTGGGCACACTGAGCATCAGCATAGCAGCCATGCCAGCTGCCAGTGCAGGCCGTGACCTTGGGGAGAGCCCCGCAGGGGATGGGAACCCGCCTGCTTTTCCCCTGTGGTACCTGCTCATCTGGTTCAGCCCTTCCCAGCACAGTTGCTGTCAGACGTTTAGAAACTGAAAGCCTCCAATCCTCTGAGAAGCAGAGAGCGCAGGGACTTCCTTCCATGTCAGGTGTCTCCGAGGCTGCAGCCTGCCTGGGCTGGATCCTGATGCAGCTGGTGTAAGCTTGCAGCTTGCTGCAGCCTGCCTGTTGCCCCCACCAGCCTTCCTGCTCCCTTCCCAGCTCTGAGCACCGAGCTCCCTTAAATCTTCTGCTCGGTGGGAATCAAGGTGAATAGCACCGAGGCACGTGCCTGTTGCCAAGCTCTGTGCGCCCATCTGTTTCTTGTTGCAGTGCAGTGGCTTTGAAGCCTCGGCATCTGGCTAACAAAAGGTGAAGGTTATCAGTGGAAGGAGGGAGGCCTCCCTTTTGCCGGGTCTGTCTTTAGGGCAGGATGACTGGGCAGCATCAGGGCAGAGGGCCTGGCAGCTCTCTGTTGGCAGAGGCAGGTGACAGGCCCCTCTGTGCAGGGCCTGTGGGGGGAAAGCACTTGAGAAAGGAGCCTGTGTTGGGGTGAGCCAGCCTGTGTCTTGCCCAGCACTGCCCTGGCGACCTGCTCTCGTCTTTGTCCTCCCCATTCAGTGGGGACATTGCCAGAGATTCCCTGCTGTGTAGCTCCCAGGCGTTTGCTGTGGCTAGGTCTGATTCATGCCGGGTGTGTGATGTAAGCCCTTGGGCACTGCCGTGTTGCCTGGGCTTGCAGCAGGTGGTTGTTGCAGCCCGAGGGGTGCTGCGGCTGCTGGAAACATCACGGTGATGGCTCTGCAGGGACGTGGGGGGAGCTGTTCCCACGCACCCACTGTCAGACCCAGGGACCTGACGGCGCCGGGGCAGACTGCCTGGGGGCCGACATGAGGGGCAGCTCAATGCTGTGGGTGGTGTGGGAGCCAGCAGGCAGCTGTGTGCTGGCAGCAGGGTCCATGTGCCTGCATCAGTCATGGGGGGGGAGGGTGCTTGCAGCCAAAGGCCCTTGGGACTGTCCCCCATTCCTGTGTGAAGCTGGAGGTCTGCTCTGCTTGTGGGCTCTGCAGAGAGTCAGGGCCAGGTTTCCCTGGAGGGGTTTGGCAGGGCACTGCATGGGGCTCTTGGGAGGCAGCGCAGCCTCTTGCAGGTCTCTGATGACTGCATTTTGCTGTAGCTCTTCCCAGGAAGAGCCAGTCCAAAAACAACTGTGAACTAGGAGCAGCCAGGTCACTGGTGCACCGGGCACCCAGACAGAGGTGCAGCGTTCCCACCCGTACGGTGGGACAGAGGTTTGTGTAGCCGCAACGGCTTATGCTGTCTGGAAAGTGATGTATTGAAGTACCAGATCATGGGAAGCTGTGTGCTGGACAGGAAGAGTTTGCCACCAGACATACGCCAGACCCTGACGGGCTTCACGGACAGACGGCAGAGGTCAGGGGAGTGGTGGGTGGGGCGCATGGGCGTCTGGCTGCAATGTCACCTTGCAAGGGCAACTCGCTGGGAGCTTGGCCCTTTCCCAAGCATCAGCAGCCATGAGAAGTCTTGTGCGAGGCCCTGGGAACAGATTTAGGAGAGACGTGACCACAGTTGTCCTCAGTTACAGCCATCTGTGCCTCTCACCAGCCCTAGGTGAAACAGATACGCCGACTCTTCCCTGGGTTGCAGGAATGTGATCTGCCACACCCCAGTTCAGCGCGCTGCCCTGTCCAAGGGATCGGGTCTATGTTGCTGCTGGCTGGAGGAGCCCTGCCCATAGTCATTTAGGGTGGTTGTGGTTTTGACTCTTCCGTGGTTGTTTTCCCCCTGCATCAGTGTGTGCTGTCACGCCGGGTAGCATGGTGGGAGATGGCATGTGCTAGAAGTCTCTGTCCACTGCCCTGCAGCACAGTGTCTATGAGGGATGTGTTCAAGCCTGGCCGTGACCCGTATACTGTGCGCGGGAGGCTTCCTGGGATGCCAGACTGCTGGACCTTGGCTCATATGTACATTAAACCCCCATCACAGCAAGGCATCTCAGCTCCCTGGGGGCTGGGAGACGAGCACATGTAGCCCAGGCAGCATGTGCTCTTTCACGTGAGCTGCCTGCCGCTCAGAAGCAGGGGGGTGGTAATAAATAATGCGAAGTCGGCCCAGTGTAATGGCTGCTTGTCAAGGTTTAAATAACAGAGTTGTTGTGTGCAGCAGGCGCCAGGCGCGCCCAGAGTCTCAGAGGAGCAGCTGCTCCCAGGAGGTACGCTCCTCTCCATACAGTGTGGTGCTGGAGGCTATGCATACCTGTGTGCCTGGCTTTCCCTGGGCTCACGCAGGCTAGAAGAATTAGGAACCCAGGTACCTCCCCTCTCAGATATCACTGGTATTTAGAAACCATGTACATCGCAGCTGCCCTGAGCTGGTTTTCTCCAGGCCTTTGCACCAGGCCGCCCACTTTTGGGGTTGCACTGTGTGTAGCCCCTGCATCAGAAAGGTCAGGCTGGTGTACTGGACCCCGGGTTGTCAAAAATGGGAATTCCTCCTCTTGAGGACAAGGAGCCAGGGTTTGTTTCTCTCCTACTCTGACTCATTTGAATGCATTTCCTCTTGCTGCCCTGGTGATGGAGAGTGTAATTCTGTCCTCCTCTTGCTAAGGGCCCCTCCTCTGAGCTCCCTTGGTAAACACGTTGTGCAGGGCAGTGAGCTGCATCCGCATGTTCAGATCTGTCACCCAGGGCACCAGCTCTCACCGGGGTTTGCTTCTGTTCTGCTCGATTCAGGCCTGTTACACGGTGTGGTAGCAGCATCCTTGGCTGTTGGCTGGTGAAGCTGCCTCCTAATCCTTCACGGTCACTAGAGTGAAGCTGGGACCAGTGTCCATTACCAGAGGGAAGTCTCTGGCTTTAGCAGCCTGCTGGGAGCCTCCCAGGCTGCCTTTTGTGTGGGTGATCTCTGCCCCGGGGAGGAGAAATGCCTGGCCCACTGAATGCATGCAGAATGAGTCAAAGGCAGAGGCTGCAGAGAGTGGCGTTCTGGGTGGCGGGGAGTTCTTGCTCCTTGGCCTGGCTGCTGGAGGCATGCGATGCAGGGGAGGAAGGGCTCTGCAGGCACTGCTGCTGCTGTCAGAGCCTGGCGCCTGTGAACAAGGCAGAGGAGGGAATGCGAATGCATGCAGGAGGACTCATCAAGGCTTGTCTCTGCCCAGCCTGGGAGCACGTGCTGCTGCCCACTGCCCCTTGGGCCCAGTGCACTGTGACCTAGTGGGCAGGGTGCAGAGGGGAGGGGGTGCCCGTTCAAGGAGGCAGCGGCAGGAGCTGGCTCCCTGGTCTGTCAGAAAAGCTCCAGGTGGCCGCTACTGAGCTGCAGGCATCTGGCGTGTGTCCTCCCAGTGTCGCTCGGACCGGCGCAGCGGAGTTCACCTACGTTGCAGCATCGTGCAGGCGAGTGGCGTGAGGCAACCAGGCTTGCAGCCCCTTGGCTGGTCCGGCAGCGCCTGGGTGCTCCTGACAGGCGCGCATGAGTGAGAGGGGGGCTGCGCGGAGCCGGCAGGCTGGCTCTCCAAACATGACTCACCGACGGCATGGGGGCGGCTGGGAGGCAAGGGAGACTGGAATGTCAATGCACAGGCGGAGCAGCGCAGCCGTTACGCTGCGGAGACGGGGTGAAGGGGGTTGCTCCCCAAACTGCTGCCAGACCTTTTCCAAGGCTGTTGCAAGACCTGTGCCAGGCCTGTCCTTGCTCACTGCTGGCTTGGGGTGCTCCTGCTTTGCGGGGGGTGCAGGAAAACTCTGCTGGGCTTGTGTCCTGTGCCATTGTTCCTGCAGGAGCGCTCGCTCTTTTCCTTTGGCCCCTACAATGGAGTCGGAGGAAATGCAGCTGCTGGCCAGGGGAGGAGATGAGGGCTCTGGGCAGGCCGCTCTCTGCAGCCCTGGCTGGGTGAAGGGGGCTGGGGTGGCGCCTCTGGGGAGCTCTGCCGTGCCTGACTTCGGCCCCTTTGCCTACTCTGAGTGAGTGGCTGGGAGTGGAGTTTGAACCTGGTGCTGGGGGCTTAGCAGAGCCTGCCCTGCCCAACACGGTGCCTGGCTCAACCCCCTCCACCCTTGTTGAAACATCTTAGCCCTGAGCACCGGAGAAGGACTCCTCTCCCCTAGCATCTGCAGGACTCTGTGCAGAAGGTGGGGGAGGGATCGCCCTGGCCATGAATGGCTACACAGGGGAATTTGAGCTATGCAGCCAACACCCAGCCTGTCTCTGCACCCTGTGCGGGGACCGTGCTGCGGGGGGGGCAGCCGTCTTGCAGCAGCTCAGCCTGGATCCTGCCCCCAGATGCTCATCTCAGCTAGGCTCTCTGCTCAGGGCGCTGTTGCTTCCTTGCTTGTGACAAGGGGTGCATCAGGACCCCGAGGGGCACAGCAGGCTCCTCTGCTCCCTGTCCTTGGCTGTGCCCTGTGGGGCAGCCAGGGGCTTTCCAGTGCTGCCTGAGACATGAGTGGAGAAGCTGGCAGCATCCCCGTGGCTCCGGTGAGGGCTGTGTACTGCACTGCCACGTGGCGGGAAAGCCAGTGGTGTGTCATAAGCCTGTTGCGTAGTCAGGACCGTGCTTCAGGCAAGGAAGGAGCAGAGCACGTCAGCTGGCTCTGCCTGGCTTGGGGTTGGGAGTCTCTCTTCAGGTGCCACCATGCCCTTGTCACAGAGGGCGCTTAACTGTAGCCTCCTTGCACACGGCCAGTCCCGGGGCCAGTGCCCCTGCTGGCCGGAACAGCTGGGCCCACCCCCGGCTGGGACCCGGGTTTTGTGGGCAAGGCTGGGGGGGAGCCTGCCTGAGCCCCCCAGACTGCGGAGCTGGGATTTTGCTGCAAGGACAAGGAGAGTCTTGCCTGCCCCAGAGCCTTTCTTGCTTGTGGTCAGTCTTTTGCCCCGCGCTGCCTGGGGTCCTGGGGCCAGCTCTGCCATTGCTTAGATGCTCGGGAGCCTCCTGTCTTGGGCAGCTCTCAGGAAGTTAAAAGCAGTAATAGTCCAGGCCAAGGCTGGGCCTTGCCTTGCTCAGAGCCCCCAGAAACCCTGGTGGCAGCCAGCCAGCCAGCCTCCCTACACACCCTGGCTCCCCCTCCCTGAGCCCATGCCTGCAGAAACAGGTGGGCTTAGCTGCAGCCTGAGTGTGAATAAGCTTCTGTGCGTGGGGGAGGGAGCGAGCTGCAGAATCGAGGGCCTTGGAGAAAATGTGGTTTGTTCAGTTTGCTAATAGCTGCAGGCGGGAGCCCTGGTGGCTCTCGGTGGGGCGGGGTGGAGAGGGGGGAGAGAGGCTGTCTCCTGGCACTCGGTGCCCAAACCTTTTATAGCCTTATTAGTTAGCTGCAGCATCTGGAATGCCATGTGGACACCTTGTGCGCAGGGTGGGTTTCACTGTGGGCACCTGCCTCTGTGCAGCATCACTTCTAAGGCCTCGGCTGCAGATGCCCCCTCCAGCATGCTCCTGCCATCGAGGCTGCGCCCCCTCCAGAGGCATCCGAGCTCCCCCATGCCCGAGCACATAGCAGCCACAAGCCAAGGGAGTTGACTCGGTGAGAGGCAGCTGCTGAGAGCCCTTTGCCTTGAGTCAGGGAGGTGGGACCAGGACTTCGTCTCATACAGAGCTGAAGTGCAGGTGCCCTCTGGAGTGCCCCGTTGATCCACCTGCTTGGGATTATGGCTGGGTCCTGCCTACTCTTCCCACCCCAAACACCGGCATCTGGGCTGTGGTTAATACACTGCCCGTCAATCCAAAAGCCTGGCTTGGACTGGCTTAAAAGAGGAAGTGTTAATTAGCCCTGATATCATAGCTCAGGTGAAGCAGTGCTTCAAACCTTTCTTTTCCCATCAGTGTGGCAGGCAGGTTGGCCGAGGCCAGCAGTTCAAGCTGGATTGCCTGGCTGGACATGTGCGGGAGGTTTTAGTGGCAGGAGGACTCTGCATTGCTGATGTGTGAAGGACCTGTGACTGCTGCATGTCTTTGTGCAATACAGGGGCTCTGGCATACAGTGTCCTGCTCCCTGCTCTCACAGGGCCCATCTGACCCAGAGCCATGGCACTTTGTCTCCAGTGCCATGGCAGTGTGGAGCTGCCAGCCTGGCATGTCTGAGGGCACTGCAGCTGGGCACGATACCTTGGCAGTGCACACCCAGTTTGTGTCTCTGTCCTAGTAGGGTGGGTGCTGTGGCTTCCTATGTGTATGTGGTGCGGTGACCTGCGCTGTGTGTGTCGTGTGAGTGGAAGAGCATGTGGGCTACCTCAGCTAGAGCTTGCCTTTAAAATACAAACTGGAGCCTGCTCGCCACCCATGTGCCTCCTCTGCTGTTTAGACATGTGGTGTCTAATGCTTGTGAGACACATCTCCAGGCAGCACCCTCCCCAGCTCCTTGCGTGCTGCCCTGCGCGTCAGGCATACGGCACATGCCCAGGAAGAGAGAGAGTCCTTCCAAGGGGCACGGCGCATGGGAAACCCCAGGAAGCACGTGAGGATTGGCACAGTCCACCCTGGCATGGCTCAGCTCTCCAGAAGGGCCGGGACATTGTACAGTAGCAGCGCTGTCTGGTGTGGGCGAGCCCTGCCTGATTGCTGGGCTTGTCACAATCAATCAGGCTTTTTCTGGAGAGCAAAGGCAGAGGTGCTGGAGGCAAGCAGGGGCGCTGTCAGACCAGCTCAGCGCTTGAGTCATGAGGAGCCCAGAGATGTTCTTTGTGGGCCTGATCTGGCAGTGACGTGCATGATCCCTATGCCAGGCATCCCCTTTTTGCCAGCGTGAGTGCAGGGACAAGATGTGGCCCATGCCTTTGGTGTGCCACGGCACAGTTCGCTGAGCCTAGCTGGGCTGCTGGTTGTCCTGGTGCCCCCATCCCTGGATGTCGCCTCTTGTGAGCAAAGCTGCAGTCTTGTCTAAGCACAGGGAGAGCTTCTTGCTCTGAGGCCATTGTCCTGTCACGTGGGTGCAATTGTGTGCAGGAGCCTGGCACGGGGCCTTAGTATTCCCAGGGGCTGGGTTCTTCCCAGCTGAGCATGCTTAGGCCAACCACCGCTCTGAGCAGTCCCACTCTACTCAGCCCTTGGCTGGACACTTCCTCCCACAGGGACACAAGTTGTGGGCTGAGGAACGTTGCGGGGCAGCCGAAATGGCTGCTGGTGGCGCAGCTGGGCCCGAATGGCCGATTACAGTGGCTGCTAGTGGCCTTTAAAGAAGTCCCTTTGCATTCCTCAAGTGAGGCCCAGAATGCCAGCAGGGCCCTGGCTACACTGAATTCATAGCCGGCCTGGGGCAATGCCCTGCGACATGCAACTTGATGGCTCACCTATAACCGGGGAGTCAGAAACTACCCGTGCTGCCCCTTCTTTTCTGAGCCCGCACCCCTGTGCTGCTACGTGCGGGAACCCAGGAAAGGGAGTTTCCATTCTGCAGGTGGCTTTTCCGGGGTGGTCTCTGGAGATGGGTTGGGTTTTTAGCTCTGTGTCTGGATGAGCAGTGGTTCTGGCTGCTGTTTCCATGCAGCATTGGCAGCCTGGCTGCTATTGGTGGGAGCCCACAAGAAGTGCTGTGTGATCCTCCCAAGCCAGGGGTTTCCCCAGAGCCTGGATGCGTTTGCTGTCCAGTCGCACTGCCAAGCCCATCTTGCTCCCTGGACAGTCCGAGTCCGAGAGGGCTGCAGGGGAGGGAAGCCGGGAACGGAGACTTGTGGAGGGTCATTGATGTGGTGTGTGACTGTTCTGGTTCCTGCACGGGCGTTCTCTCCTGCTTGGCTTCGCTGTGTCCCCAGTTCTCATCCTGTACTTTGAGTCTTCCCACTGGGGCCTTGAGCTGAGGAGCAGCTGGTGGTTGCAAAGGGTAAACGGCTTGTGGGGATGGCCCTTAGGCAAAGGTGGATCTTGGATGATCTGTGCAAAGAGGGATATCTTGGTGTAGGGCCTCTGACACTTGAGAAGCCCATTCATAACCCCTTCCACTTGCCTGTCTGTACAGTGTTGGCTGGGGATGTTGTGGGTTACCCGGTTCTCACATGCCTCTTCTGTCTCTTTCTAGAGCTCCCCAGCACCGGTGACCAGCCGGCGGTGGAAGTTCCTGAGAAGCCCTTGCACCAAACGCATTGGGAGGATGAGGCGCAGGCAGCTCTCTCAGTCCCTGCGGGCGAACAGCACTGCCCCGCAGAGCCTAGCCTCGGGCTTGGCAGAGATTCCCCAGTGATGCCACATGCTCCCAGGACAGAAGTGGCAGCACCTGGCAGTGAAACCGGCCCTGAATCCTTGGGAACATCAGCTCCAGACCAGCTTGTGACGGCCGATGCCCCCATAACCCCTTGGGAGCAGGGGATGTCCAGAGAAGACATGGTCATCTCTCTCAAAGGGTCAGTGGATGACGAGCCCCAGGCTGCCAGCGCTGCTCTGGAGCGGGTGCCCAGCAAGAGTAAGCTGAAGAAAATGAAGCCACCTTCCCTTCGGAAGAGGGTGGACGTGGAGCTGGCGGAGGAGGGAGTCCCAGTCCCCCAGGCGTCATACCAGTTCAATCCAGAGGAGTACGATGAGAGCGTGAACCCCTTTGTGACGGGAGGGTCCAAAATACCGAACTCTCCTCCAGCAGCCCTGCACACCTTCCCTGTTCCTGGCAGTGATGCCAGCAGCAATGGGGGGGAGCTGCTGGAGGAGACCCGGGGGCATGCCCTGAAACTAGAGTTTGATTTTACGCCCGGGGCAGACAACCCAGAGGGCAAGAGAGCTCCGTCAAAGAAAGCCAACCGCAAGCCAGGCAGCAAGCTGACGCCCAAGCGGCAGAGGGATGCTGCTCTCAAGCCCACAAGCGCTGAAGGTGTGGCTGGGGCTGTGGATGACGTGCCGCTCCCCAAAGGGTCTTACAAGGTGGACCCCAGCCAGTGGGACAGTTCCAGCTTCAACCCCTTTGGGGGCAGCTCTGCTTTGCAGAACTCCCCGACCATGCCCAAGGGGTCGTATCATTTTGACCCCACCAACCTTGACTCCGTGGATCCTTTCAAACCCACCAAGAGCTTGGACGACACAGCTGCGGACCCCTGCCCCACTGCTGATAACGACCTCAATGAAATCCTGGAGTCTCAGACGCTGGAGGTGCAGGTTGAGGAGCTGCTGCTAGGCAAAGGCTCGCCAAAGAAAGCCAAGTCGCGCTTGATAACGTGAGTGGCGGTGCGCGCTGGGTTTGCGGCTCTGGTGCCCATGGTGGGGATGGACAGCTGATGGTTGCTCTCTGGGCTAGCTGCTCTCTCCTGTCTTTCTCAGAGAGCGTTGCTCTCATCCTTGTTCTTCTGGTGAAGAAACTTAACAGATCAGGAGTCATAGTAGATGGCCAGAGTCTGCAGCACCCCTAGATGTCTGTGGCTGCCCTGTGCTGTCAGCAGACTGAGCTGCATCTCTTCTTCCATCCAGGACTTCTTGTTCCTCGGGAACTGATGAGATGAGAGAGGCAGATGAGCTCAGCAGTGCTTGCTTTGGTGTGTCAGACAGTGAGGGGTAGCTGTCCTGGCATGTCTTGGGGGCACCAGCCTGCGAGAGGGTTTGCAGGGTGTTAAGCAGCACGGCGGGGTGGGAGTCCAGTGTTTGGAACTTGAAAGGAAAGGGCATCAGACCGGGCATTCAAAACTACTGCACCGTGGTGGGGTGGGGGGAAATTTCCAAGCGTCTCAATAGCAGCCAATTTGTGGTTCTTCTTGGAAATAAACACAGGTGTCTGTAACCAGGTACTGCTGAGAGGTTTTGCATCTTGGCACAGGACTTCCTGTCCCTAGCTCAGAGAGGGCCCATTAGACTGACAGGCCATTTGTTCTCTCCGCTCTTCGGCCCTGGCACAGGCAGCACGGGCTTTGTCTTCCCTTACAGAGCGGTTTTGCTGCATGTGGGTCGGTTAAGCCCGTGAGCCGTGCCATTCTGAATCGGGCTGCGAGGCCCCCCAGCGCCCCGGGAATGCAGGCTGCCTTGCTGCAGCACACCCTGGGCTGCGTCCTCCGTGTTTCCTCCATGCTGGCACAGGGTTCTCCCAAGTCTGGCCTGCCTGGGCCTGAAGGCTCTGGTTGACTTCATTTGGAGGGAGGGTTTGAAGTTGCAGGATGATAAACGCCAGAATCAGTGTGTCAGGTGAGAGTCGAGTCTCTTGATACAACCCCCAGGACAAAGGGTTAGCATGCAGCAGCAAAGCAGGGAGCGGTTTTGTATCAGAGATGGGTTTCCTGGGAAGTCTGGGGGTCTTTCTGCTGCACCTGAGATGGGAGCAGCAGCCAGGGCACAGGAAGGGAAGTATGGGAAGCAGAGGGATTTCGATTTGTAATGGACCGTGGTCACCTCTGAGGGCAAACACATCGTGCCTGCATGCCCCCAAGGACAGGACTGTGCAGGGCAGAGATGCTATCCAGGTCTTTACACATGCTTTGATTTTTTTTTTTTTCTCCATCTGTCTGTCTCTCTCCTGTCTGTTCTTTGGTGCCTCAGGACAACCGAACAAGTGAAATTTCTCTGTTTTCTGTTGTAAGTACTCTTCCGTTTCCTCCTCTGTTTCCGGTGTGTGTTGGCATCCTCCAACCCCACCTCTCTCCGGCATGCAGGCTCCTTCCTGCTTCTGGAGCTCTGTGGTCCGGCTCATGTTGCCCGCACTTCTCCGGCTTCGTTTCATCGGGCAGCTTAGCCCTGCGAGGGGGAGTGCGGAGGGCTGGGCGGGACAGCAGTCGTGCCTGCGGTGTGCGCCTGTGCTTGCTCTCATGGCATGCCACTTGCAGTGCACTTTGATGCTGTGACAGCATATGAAGCCTGTGAGCACTCGAGTGCAGAGCAGTTCGTCGTTGGTACTGCAGTAATGCCAGGTGCCCAGACAGAATTGGGCCCTGCTATGACCGTGCTCGGAGGTAGATCCTATTCTGGCACGGCAGACCGTGCAAACGCAGGGCGGGAGCGGAAGCAGAAAGAAGTCGCTGTCCCAGGTCGCCCTGCAGGCAAAGTGGGAAGGTCCCGGTCTCCAGAGACCTGAGCCAGTGCTCCGAGGTAGCTCTGCCATGTTAGAAATAGGGTTAGGGTGGGCTGGGACAGCAGGTGCTGACTCCAGAGAAGTAGACTTGGCCCCAGCATGGTAGTAGGGAGGACAGGGATGGACCAGGCTGGCATAGCTCAGCCTCCTGGCTAATTTCTGGGCCTAGACCGAAGGAAGGTGCTGACCCTCAATGCACAGTGCTTGTCCCAGGGAGGGGCTCTCTTAAGCATCTGGCTAGTCTTAATAAGCTACAGAGCCTGGCTAGAGCAGCCGGGGAGACGGACGGGTGCCAGGGTGTTGGGCAGAAGAGCTGTGCCACCCCAGCATGTTGGGGACCTGCAGCAGTAGCCCAGTGCAGCCTGGCCTGGCACGTGGGACCCCCGGCCTGGCACGAACTAGCACACGCGGCACCCCTGTGCATGAGCACCCTGAGTAGAGAGGCCTGCAAAATGTGGAGTGCTTCTCCGAAATCCCCCAGCCGGCCCTGGCCCTGCCTTGGTGCTACCTCCATGGCAGTGCTGTGCTTCAGCTCTGTGCACTTTGTGCTGGTGAGGAGGAAAGCAGGGCAAGCCATGGTGCACTGGCCTTATGGGTTCTGGTCTTGTCCGCAGGGGGGCTCAGTCCCTCTGGCTGTTGCCTGTCTAGCAACCTGCTCGGGCTTCATTTGGGGGCGGAAGCAGGTCGGGACACTCAGAACTAGCTGGGGAGGCAGGTTCAGTTTCTGTATGGTGCATCCTCCCAGTAAACACCCCCGTTGTCTGCTAGTGCAGCGGGGGGAGACTTAGAGCACGTGCAGACGGGAGCAGAGCTAGGCTTCGGGGCTGGCACTCGCGTCCGAGCTGTTCAGAGTCCTGTGCTGCTATGTGGGGAGCTGTGGGCTCATGGAGCAGCCTTGCACATCTGGATTTAGGAGCCTCTGTTGCAGATGTTTCCCTGACCCGATGTAATTTGACTTGCTTGAATAGGAGCTCTGTCCGGGCACACACAAGGCTGTAGATACAAAGTATGGAGTGGCCCGTGGTGCCCAGCTTGTGCAGGGCATGCCCCTTAGGCTGTGGCTGGCTGTGGCCTCCCTGCCCCTTCCGCTTGCAGAGCTGTCTTGCTACTGGGGGGTGGGTGCTTTGATCCAGTGGGCTGCCCTGTGCCTGGGACCTCTTGTGGTGATTGCTATCTTTCTAGGGGGATCAGCTGAAGGTCTTGGGGACGTGAGCTGCAACTGTTTGCAGTTGAGTCCTGGAGACGAGCAAAGTCTGGAGAGGTTTTCAGGTGGACACGGGTGCGAGCAGTACCTTGCAAGCAGCGTCCCTCATGTGCATGCCATGCAGCGTCATGCCGTGTGCCCATTAGTGCCTGCCCATGCCACGTGTGGAGAGTAAGCATTGCGGACAAGGGGAGGCAGGCAGAGGGAGCAGGAGCTGTGAGGATGCCTGGAGGGAAGGCAGCTGGGTGCAGCAGGATCTTGTTGCAAATCAAGGCCTGGGTGTACGGGGCCTTCACAGAAACCCCCCATCCACATGCCACTGCCTGGGCTTGTTCTTACCAGAGCCAGGGCCACCGGTTGCTGTCGGGAAAGCTGTCTTGTTTGGAGGGATTGAAAATCCCACCACCCTGAGGGTGAGCTCTGTGGCGGTGAGCTCCAGCCCTCCTCTGCCAGGAGTCTCCTTGCCCCTAACCAGAGAGGGAGGCTGAAGCTGAAGAGGAGTGGAGTGGCACTGGTACCTGCCACACGGGAAGGAGACAACGACTTTGCCAGGGAGAGTTGCCGATGCTTGGATGCTGCGGGCATGGGCACCAGACAGCACGGAGGTCAGGCGGCGCGGGGACTTGGGCAGAACTGCTGCCCCCTAATGAAATCGTCCAGATGATGCCGCCAGGGCAAGCTTCGGATGATGGAGAAGGGAGAGCTCTCTCTTCCAGCTTCGGTCCTCATCCTCCGCCCCCAGAGTCGCTCCCTCTGGGTTTTTCCTTTGTGGAGGGGAAAGGGAGGAATAAACGTGCTGAAGAAACCATGGGATGGCTGGCTGGTTCTTTGCACTGTGCGGTGTTCCGGGACGCGCCTGTCGCGGTCTCCCCCAACAAGCTGGGGACCGCGTCCCGTCAGCGGGGTGCGATGCTAGCGCTGGGGCTGCCCGTCATTGCTTCAGCTGTCTTTGCACCTGCCCTTCCCGCCACCTCCCCCGTTTCCTCCACGACTGGCAGCCCCCCCAGGCCTAAAACTGTCTGTTTGTCTTGTCTGCAGGAGCGGCTGCAAGGTGAAGAAGTATGAAACGCAGCCCCTGGTCCTGGATGTCGGACCTCAGGTACGGGCGGGTGGGTGGCTCTCCCTGGCGGCCCTCGGAAATCAAGGGAGCTCGTGGGAGAGGAGTGGGGTGAGGGGGAGCAGGGGCGCTTGTGGCTTGTTGGGGGGTGATAAGCCATCCCTGTTTTTCCACAAACTAGCCAATGACTTGCCGGACTAATTAGCCTGATGTTTCTCTATGTACCCCAATGCTCTAGGGAGAAGGAGCGCTGATCTCTGACCTCCCAGAAGTCGCAAATCGAGACGGACATGCCACAGATGAGGAGAAGCTGGCCTCCACGTCCTGCAGCCAGAAGCTGCCTGGGCTGGAAGTGAAAGGGGAGGCCGAAGACGACCTGGAGTACTTTGAATGCTCCACCATCCCTGCGCTTGTCACGAAACTTGCGTTCCCCCCCTCAGAAGCAGGTACGGCGTCACTGTCCATGGCTGTCTTGATATCCGACTCTATAGACCGACGGGGTTGTGTTCCCAGAGCAGCTGAGATATTTCCAAAACAGCCTGCAACTGCAGATGGGGCTTCTTGAGGCCATCACACTGGGAGGCTGACAAGTGCCGGTACTGCAACAAAGCCCTTGGACTGCTCCCATGTATTGTACGTGCTATAGAAGATCCATGAGCTTCTATTCATCCCCTTTGGCTGTAGCGCTTCCCATGGGTGATGCTGACGGAGGCACATTAGAAAACACGTTTCCATCACCGCTGCTCGAAAAGGGCCCAGGCAGTGACTTTACAGTTTTAATTCAGGCTCACTATTGCTTGCAGGGCAGGTTTTCCTGCTAGCCTTGCTGTCGCATGGCTCGGGCAGGCAGTTTGCAGAGTCAGTCTTGCCCTGTGAAGCCGGCAGGAAGTAGCAGCTCGCAAACTGGGCAGGGGAGAAAGCAGATCGGAAATCGATCCCCGTTTGTCCAAACCTGCCAATTCTGCTTGTTGTCTGGCACCTGTCAAGCGTGTGTGTAGCTGCAGGGGCGCTGGCAGTGCCTGGGCTGACGTTTAAAAGTATTTGCTAGAAGCAGCGTGATCAGTTTACACGCAGCATGGTTGAAGCGCTGCGCAAGCGGCAGCTGAGCCTCGCAGCAGCCCAGAGAGGTGGGGGATCAACCGGCAGTCTCTTCATCTGACTGATGAGAGACCCAGGCTAAACCACATGCTGCAGGCTGGACCGGGCTCATGTGCGTGATCCTTCTGCTCTACCCTTCTATGTCTCCACGCATTAACGAGCCCGTTGGGGATGGCTGCACACGCGTGTGTTTTCCAGCACACTGGGTTTGCCAGTGGCTGCATTGTTTTGTCTGCCCTGGTACATTTACAGAGCGGATCCATTTGCAGATAATTAAAAGCCAGGCAGCGGTGAAATCAAATCGATATCGGAGCTATAGGTGCAAATAGCAAAGAGCCGCATGGCAAATCCAAAGCCATTGCCCAGACAGTTTGTTGCTTATTCATTAATCATTTCTCCCGGGCAGGCACATAGAGCTGTAGCGGTCTGCAGACAGGCTGGCTGGGGAGCAGAGCTCCCCCTGCTCCCTGCGAGGGAGGAAGCTCTTGAGAAGCAGCTGCCCACTGTTACAAGCAGAGAGGGGTTTTGTGCAAAAGGCCTTTATTCTGCATTCTTGGTCTGTGTGCCAGCACCAAGCCAGTGTTCAGGGCACGACTCCCCGGTCCCCATCAGTGCCACGCATGCCCCTCTTGCGAGCAGCCTGTTCTAGCCTGGTGCCAGCAAAAGCAGAGCCCCAGGGCAGAAAGGGGAATCTCAGGCCCGTGGTGTAGTCCCCAGGCTGCCATAGCAGGCTAAGCGGGGAGGATGAACTAGGCTGTGCAGACATGGGGGTGGGTGCACGGCCCTGCTCCCTGATGCTACTGCGTTTGGAAGAGAAGGTGCTTGTGTGCGCCCTGCCCTGTCCATGAGCAAGGAGCTGGTTGCTCTCACAGTCATCAATAAACTGATGTGGTAATCTCCACTGCAAGTCACGTGAGGCTGCAGGAGACTTGTGAATGCCAGAGCCTGCAGGAGCAGCCGTCTCCTCTCTGCTGCTGCTGTCGAGAATAGAAAGGGTCACGTGAAACCTTTTGGTGTGAGGCTTGTGTGCGTTAGCAAGAGCAGCAAACAGGTGTTCCCTAGCACCACATTCCTGACCCACAGTCAAGCCCCCCATGTAGCAACGCCTTTCATCCCAGAGGATCCTGCCCCTGTGCAGGGAAAGTGTGTGTGTATGCATGCTCACGCATGTGTGCATATGTGAGTGCAGCCATACCTGGGGTAGAGTACAGCACTGGTGATTAGCCAGGGCGCGGTGTACCAGAGACTGCAGCAGTGGTTTTTAAGTCGGGCCAGGCTATGCTCCCAGGAGATTGATTGGCTCTGCTCAGGCAGCAGGTACCTGAGGCCTCAGCCACATGTTTCTTTTGACAGTGCCCTGCCAACTGCTGCGCAATAGGATGCTCAGCAGGCTGAGGCTGGGAGGTCCCATGAAGGCCTGTGGGTGGTTGGGGAGCCAACTGTCTCCAGGGCAGGGCATGCACGGGCACGCACCATCCCCGGGGACAGCTGGCAGGGCACGCATGGGCATGTTGCTCCCTTTTGGCTCTGAGTGCCCCAGGAGGGCAATGACCTTGCATGGCACCAGCCAGCCCCTTGCTGTGTTACCCCAGTCACCCTCCAGGGGCCCTGTGGGCTCAGGGTCTCCCATTTGGGCACGGGGCAGATGTGGCTGGCGCAATCCCCTCCACTCGGGCAGTGCCCCACGTGGAAGCATTTGCTGCTTACCCACCGACTGCCAGCCTCTTGCCCAGTGCTCTCTCCGCATCTCCTTGTGTCACAGCAGCCCTGCCCTGGTCTGCCCTTTGGTACTGCGCTCCCCCACTGTGCCCTGGGACCAGGCGGGATGGCTGTGAGCCCTCCTGTCCCCAGGTCCCCAACAGGCTGTGCTCTGCAGGCAGCGCTCACTGCTGCTTCCTGTGTTGCAGGTCTCGAGAAGGAGGCGTCTGGACAGGCAGAGAAGGAGCCACCTGGCAGCTTCCCTGTGAGTGCATCTTTGCTGTCTCCCCCTTGTCCTGGGGGAGGGTCGGGCCATTGGTGCGTCTGCACGGCAGAACTGGCCCCCACGCCCAGGTGCCTGCACAGCCCGGTCCCTCAGCCTGCGTTCACAGCCGAGGATGCCAGCGGGACTGTTTGCCTGGGGTAGGAGCTGTTCTACATGAGCAAGAGTCCGACCTTGGGCTGGCACCATGGGGCAGGGGAATTGCATATGGTCAGTGACCCCGTGCCCACCCTGTAGCCCTTGCTTCTTGCTGTGTGCACCACTCCACATGACATGGCTCCTGCAACCGCCCCAAGTCCCCGTGAGCTGCACAAGGGGCCCGGGGACATCTGGAGGAGCCTTGCTGGGGTCAGAAGTGTTTGTAAAACCCTCCCGGGGAAGTGGGTTTGGAGCTGAAGTTTTTAAAGCACTGAACCAGGGAGGTTTAGAGAATCTTGCTGCTCTTTGTGAACCCCCTGCACCTCCTCAGTCTGGGGTGGCCCAGGCACGCTTGCAGCAGCACTACGGGGGGGCTGTGCACTCCTCCAGCTGGTACAACTGTGCTGTGGGCAAGAGGGCACCCCCCCTGCTTGGTCCCTGTGCACGGAGGGGCAGGGAGATGGCTGCGATGGGCAAGATCTGAAAAATGCTCTCCCTGGTAGGGACGACACTGGGCCGTGGTGGGGGGCAGGCCCAGGAGAAGGCACTTGCATCTCTTGGGCCCCCGGGCTCTGAGCACAGCAGCCAGTTTGTTGTGGCATGAAGGGGCAGAGGCAGTGTGAGATCCCAGCAAGGATGCAGGCAGCCAGGGGCACTCAGCAGCATCCGGCATTGGTGCACTGTTCTGCTGGGGCTGCAGGTTGGCAGGAGAGGAAGCAGCTGCCCTGTGGCAGGAGCTGGGGCTGAGGTCAGGTGCAGGTGCTGCAGCGGGCCAGTAGGGGATGCTCCTACGTTGAGCCACCCACCTCTCTGCACCCAGCCCAAAACCAAGCTTCAAGTGCCTGCCCTGGGGCACCTACATCTGGCCGACCCACTTTCCAGAGCAAACCTGGAAGCTTGGGGTACCGCCGCCACCACCCGGACTCAGGTCTTTGTCTGTGCCCTGGCTTGCCCAGGATACACAGGCCCTGTAGATCTTGGGATTTTGGGGTGCTTCTGTTAGCCTGAAGCATTCACTGGCAGCCTCCCATGCAGGAAGAAAGTAAAATAGCTGAGCCCACCTTCGGGTCCCTTCCCTCTTAAGTACGTACAGTGAGGCATGCTAAAACAGATAGATTTATTGAGCAAAGAGGGAGAGAGGGAGGGGGAAGGAATACCAATAGCAAAATATAGAAAGAAAATCGACCTTAAGCAAGTCTGAGTGGCTTGTCAGCCTTTTGATGTGCGTCCAGATTACAGTCAACTAAGTTGCTAGTTAGGTTTCTGGTAAATTACTCACTTCCTCATCTAGAGCATGCGAGAGATCTGCAGAGGTCCATGCTTCTGTGCGTGTGTGTTAAAAACGTCCTCTCCCCTTCTTCCTGAAGGGACCCTCCTAAATAGCCCTACTGACCTCACCACCTGGACCCAGTCAGGGACAGGTGTTATTTGATGCCGACCAATCAATTTAAAAAGCATCAGCATTATCAGAGGGACATTGGCTTAGGCCTGGCCCCCATGTCATGAGGTCAGAACTCAACAGGAGAGGTCAAATCCATCCCCTCTCACCCGAGCCAGGTCACATAAGCAGTAAACCAGGGCAACCAAGTTGATAGGTTTTATTTTCTCTTTCCTTTTTCTTTGTCCTCTCACATGTCTAAGAGAGGAAGCCAGGATGGAGTTTGTTCGCAGGGCCTGCCCGTGAAGCTCCCCTGTCCTTGCGAGTGCCCAAGCAGAGGCTGTGCCAAGGGGAGCTGGATCCACCCTTGGCCTGGCCCAGGGGAGGGATGCCATAGGCAATGCTGGTGCTGAGCTCCGAGCTGGAGAACGCTGTCTGTTCCCAGAGCCCACGTTGCTGTGCGGCGCTTTCCTATTTATGGCACCACAGCCGGTTTCCAAGGAGACCCCTGCGAGGGGCTGTCACAATGGCCAAGGGGACAGAATTAACGATTTAGGAAGCCAGAGATTGGGGATGATGTCCCGGAGCCTCCCAGCTGCCCTGGCCCGGACAGGAGAGCCAGGATGTGCTGCGTGAAATCTCTCCTGGGCTGTGGCACTGTAGCTTTCGCATTGCAGCATTGAGGAAAAAAGCTGGATTATGCAAGGAGGAACCCTGTAGCAGAGCACATGTGACTGGGCTAATTATAGCCCGGCCAGCGGGGGAGAGCTGCAGAGGTGCATCTGTTTCCTTGGCAGCCTGCTGGGTTCTGGAGCTCTGCCTGGTGGGAAGCTCGCCAAAAACGAGCTGGGGTCACGGGGCACGTCCGAGCTGGGGCTGCTGTCGGAAAATGCACAGCCGGCTGTCCAGAGGCCCTGAGCTTCCACAAGGACCTCCTGTCCTGGGGCGTCCTGCCAGGCCTCCCCAGGGCCCGACTCAGTCGGGGGGTGCTGCAGCCCGTGCCAGTGCATCCATGCAGCAGGCAGCAGCTGTCTGCAGGGCAGGGCGAGGTCAGCTGGATGCTGCTCTGCACAGCCCAAGAGGCTGGCCTTGGTCTCAGCCCACGGGCTGTCAGTCTCTTGGGAATCCCAGCACAATGCCCAGGGCCAAGCAAAGGGCTGGTGCTGGCAGGTCAGACACGTCCGTGCAGCAAAAGCCCTGCCCCGTGGGACATGGCTGGGGCAGGAGACTTCTCCCCTGAAGGCCCTGCCCCATGTGGCTGTGGCTCCAGGCACTTGGCACAGCTCCCACTGTTTGGCCCTGAGCTTGGGCTGTAGCACCGGAAAGGTGATGCCATGGCAGGCCTGGCTCTGAGGAGGACGTGGCTGGTGCGTGGCAGGCTGGCCCCGGCACTTCTTAGCCCAGTTGAAGCCTAGGCTCCTGTGAGCTCTGGCAGGGGTTGCTTTTGTGCCTCCCCTTGAGCTTCCTGATGTGAACCGGGAGCTCTGCCCCGCAGTGCCCTCAGGGCATGGCTCCTGCAAGCAGCCCCAGGCTCAGTAGCACACTGCTGTAGGGCACAAGGTAAGCAGCAAGCCTCAGCCCTGCACAGGGGCTTCCTGGAAAGGAGCCGGGGCCTTGAGTGGTCAGCACACTGCTGTGGGAAGTCCTGGGCCTGGGGAGAGGCCGGTAGGGCTAGGGGGGCACCTGGGCAAAGGGAAAGAGGCAGAAAGGCCATGCCCTGAGCAGGTCACTGACTGGTTGTCCTCCCCACAGGGCAGCTCTGGCTTGACTTCCACAGACAAAGCCCCGGCAGCTGTCGTGACTGGAGTGAGCCAAAGTGAGAATCCCTTGGATGGCATTTGCCTCCGCGAATCGGACAAGACAGCCGTGCTCACGTTAATACGGGAAGAGGTGAGGGCAGGGTGTGCTAGTGCCAGCGTTGCGCAAGGGGACATGCCTGTGCCTGGGGGCCTTCACCTGTGCGCATGCGAGTGTGCATGCATGTGCATGTGTGCACCATGCCCAGCACAGTGGCATTAGAGACACGGTGGTACCTGGACCCTCCCCAATGTCCAGCACCTCATGGCCCCAGATGCCAAGGTGCCCCTGGTCTCCTGAGCAGCTGGAGGTGCCGTGGGGCTGCTTTGTGGGGCAGATGGATCATTCTGGGTTTAAGGGAGCTGTTAGAGCTAGTCTGACCTCCTCTGGTGTATCACAAGCCCAGGGACACGGTTCTCCTGTGCTGAATGTACCGACTTGTGTTTGGCTACAGCAAGTCCTCTGCCAGGGCTAGAGGTGAGGCCCAAGGGATGGGACAGGGCTTCCGCACTGTGCACTGGCCCAGAGCGAGTGCTGAGAGGCAGGGAGTAAGGAGGTGCACTTTGTGTCCACCCTGATCCAGATCATCGCGAAGGAGATTGAAGCCAACGAGTGGAAGAAGAAGTACGAAGAGAGCTGGCAGGAAGTCCTGGAAATGAGGTAATGCGTGTGCCTACTTGGGAAACCCTGCATGGACAGGTCCGCTCGGCACCGCAGGCTGCCGGGCTCCACATGACAGAGGTGGCTGGTCTGTCCAGCCCCGGGGGTGCTGGTGGTGGAGTGCTGAGTGTCACAGAGCACCACTGGTGCACACCTCCTGCCACCTTGCCCATGGCTCGGGTTGGCCACGGGTAACGTGGCTGGAATGTGACATGCAGACAGTGTGGTATGACAGGCGCTCCCTGTGCTTGGATCCAGACCAGTTGTGTCGGGGAGCCGGGGGAGGCAAGGGCAGTGCTGGGGGAGGCTGCTGGGGATGAGTAGAGAAGAGAGAGCAGGGGAAGACTGGCAGAGTCAGAGGAGGCCACTCCTTGACCCACCTACAGTGGCTGGGGTTGCCGGGCTCTGTGCAGCATGCTCAGTGATGGATGCCATGTGTCAGCAACTGCTCCTGCTGGCCTTGCCACCCACACCAAGCGAGGCATAGCTAACGACCCTTCCCTTTCATCCTAGGAAAATTGTGGCTGAATACGAGAAGACCATTGCCCAGATGATAGGTGAGGCCCTTCGGGGGGGAGCCAGGGGCTGGCATGGGGGGGCTGGGGTGCAGGGTGCAGAAGTGGACTCGGTCTCTACAGCTCCCTGAGAGCACCCTGGCCAGCCCTGCTGGCTTCACCGCAGTGACCCTTCTGCGTGCAGCTGCTGCCACCTGTCCCAACACGTGCTGCGGAGGGTTGCCGGGGGTAGTCCCCTTGTCCCGTGGTCCTGGGAGTCCTGTACGTTGGCTCCCCCAGGCTCTGCTTCATGGCAGTGCAGCCTGGGCACGCAGCTAGCAAGGCTTCTGGGCACAAGCCCTCAGCAGCCCTCTGCGGGTGTCTCATCCCGGAGCGGGAGAGTCCCCCCCAGAGGAATCAAAGCCAGGTCAGCCCCACGTAGGGTTGCGGGGCAGGAGCTGCGGCTTACCATGGTATGCTTCTGATCCTCAGAGGATGAGCAGAGGACGAACATGACCTCGCAGAAGAACTTGCAGCAGCTCACGATGGAAAAGGAGCAGGCCCTGGCGGACCTCAACTCAGTGGAGAGGTCCCTGTCGGATCTGTTCAGGCGATACGAGAACCTGAAGGGCGTCCTGGAAGGATTTAAAAAGGTGCTTTGAATGGTGTTTCTCATGCCTCCCAGCTTTCTATCGCTAGCCAGCGCTCTGGTCCCGGAGCAGGGGTCTGGCCCAGATAACTGTCGGGAGGCACGAGAAACACCATTCCCACTGGTGGTTGCTGCTGGTCACACTGTGGAGCCGTTTCCTCTTTGTCACGTTCTTCCTATGGGCTGCGAATAGCAGCACCTCGGGAGCAGGAGGAAGGGTGGTCAGGGGCTGGTGTGAAGGCAGGGCATCAAGGGAGAGCGTAGAGTGGATCTTTGGCTTGTGGAGGGATGGCTAGATGTCCAGTTCTGTGCATGACATCGCTGCTAGGCAGCAGCTTATCAGCATGGATGGACTCACTCCCTTTGCTCAGTGAGTCACCAGGGTTGTGCAATTTGCTTTCCAGAATGAAGAAGCTCTGAAAAAATGTGCTCAGGATTACTTAACCCGGGTCAAGCAAGAAGAGCAGCGGTACCAGGCCCTGAAAATCCACGCAGAAGAGAAGTTAGACAAGTAAGGACCTGAGCAAGGCCAGCTCTGGCAGGGCTCGCTCCACAGTGTGGTGCTGAGAAGGGTCCTGCTTCCCATTGAGAGGAAGCTGACGCTCCAAGATAACCCAGGCTGCAGAACAGAGCTAGCAGTCTGCGGTCGTGCGTCTGACCACTCGCGGGGAGCTGCCCTGGGGACGAGCTGTGTCCCTGCAGTCTGACATGTGGTGCGTTCGGCATGGCAGTGAAGCTGGGGGTACCCGCAGCATGATTAGGGTTGCTTCTGGGAGTGACCTCATGAGGCAGTGCCCTCTGGCCTTCCCAAGAGTCAGCGTCACAAGGAGTCTCTGATTCCTAAAGAAGGAAGGTAGAACCGGCCCCCTCCCCTGGGCTTGGCATCATGGCAGGTTTGCAGCATTTGGCCCCAAGGTGTGAATTCAAATGGGCTTCAGGAAAGAAGCACACATCCCTGGCTGTGCATGTTTGTGTGGGTGCAAGTCGGCTGGGAGCAGGTTTAAACTAGGTGGGAACAAGCCCTGCCAGCTGAGTTTCCATCCTGGGATTTGCCCCAGAGTTCAGTAAGCCAGTTTAGGAGCTGATTTAAGCTCTGCGACTCCTCCAGGATGAGAGAGCTGCTGTCCTCGTGAGCAGGGCTGGGGCCTGGTGTTGCTTGGACTCCTGGCAGCTTGACCTTCGGCCCATTGACCTTTGGGTGACTGCCCACAGGCTGTGCAGTGTAAGAGGGCACTGGCCAGGGAGATGAATGCATGTGTTCATGCTGTGTGTGTGTCTCTCTCTCACCCCAATGAAGAGCCAATGAAGAAATCGCTCAGGTGCGCACAAAAGCCAAGGCGGAGAGTGCAGCCCTCCATGCCGGCCTCCGCAAGGAGCAGATGAAGGTGGAGTCCCTGGAGAGAGCCCTGCAGCAGAAGGTAAAGGCCGCCCCTGCCTTGCCGGGACATAGTGGGGTCCCTGCGTGGGGTGGGCTGCCATTCACAGCGTCTCCTGCTGACCCTGGGCTGGTTCCTCAGGTCGGAGCCAGCATGAGAGAGGAGGCCTCAGAAATCTGTGGCTGAGCTGGGATATCCCTTCCCTTTCAAGCTCAGTCGCTGACTGCTTGCAGCCATGCTGAGCTGTGGGCAGAGGTTTTGGGAGCGGTGTTTCAGGCTGCCCCTCCCCTGGGGGTGTGAAGCACAGAGGCTGGATGGTGATGAGGTTCCTGCTCAGGCTGTGATGCATCCCCCACAATGGAGGGTCACCAGCCTGCCCAGGGGCACCCAGGTCATGCTCATCTCTCCCCACATATGGCCTCACCAGCTTGTACAAGAGGAGCTCCCTGGCATCGTGCTAGATAGCAGGTCTCCTCTTCCCCATGCCTGCCTTTCCTCCAGCTGGGCTGCCCCTGGCTGCTCGGGTGCTGTGGGCCAGGCGTGTGGGGCACAGGGTAGGTGGCATGCCAGAGTGACTGCCCCAAAGAGCGGTGCAATGGCAGGCCTTTCCCGCCAGCTTAGGGCAGGGCCCATGGGGGAGCCTCAGCTGCTCATTCCCGGTGCTGGTGTGTCTTCCAGAACCAAGAGATTGAGGAGCTGACCAAGATCTGCGACGAGCTGATCGCGAAGCTGGGGAAGACCGACTGAGCTGCGTTCCCTCGCCCTCCGTTCTGCACCTGGCCGCTTTGTTTTGCAACTCCAAGCACCTTCCTTGCCTTATTGCCCAGGAACACCCCCCTCGCCACGAGAAGCACACGCGCACACTTCTGCCCGCTTGGTGCAGGCCTCAGCAGCCCCACGCACAGCCTGTTGTCCCAGAGGCATCGCGGCTCCAATTGCACCAGAAGTCTTGTGCCCCAGCGTCTCTCGGGGCGCGACTCGGTTTCCCTGTGGTTGGGCCAGCCGGTGTTTTTCTTCTGGCAATCGTCAGCGAGCGGCTGTGTGGCTGGCCCGGCAAACAGTCCTGCGGCGTTTCCTTGCCACTGGGGAGTGGCTGTGAGTTGTCTGTGGGAGAGCTGGTGTTTGAGGTTGTGATGGCACTGGGCATCTCGCTGCTTGGGAGCTGCCTCCTGAATGCAAGGGGCTGGTCCAGGCTGGGTGCTGAGCCCGTGCCAGGCTCAGAGGGCTTGGGCCGTGCAAAGCTGGTGCCTTGAGAAAGGACGATGCTGTATGTGACATGACTAGAAGAGGCAGGAGGTGGTGGGGGCTGCCTGGCCTCAAAGGGATCCTGCTGCATGTGGGTCGGATTCACCAGTGGACCCCCCACAGTGGGAATGGCTGGCTTGGAAGTGGGGTGATTCATTGTGTGCTGATCCAAGGGTCTGGTACGTTCGTGTTACCCAGCATCTTGGGCCCTGGGCCCAGGCCCTGCCAGCAGCTGGGGAGGGAAGCCCCTGCACCTTTCTCCCCAGTGCACTTTATTGTCCTTGCACTAGGGCCTTCTGTGCTCCCCCACTTTCAGCCTTTGGCCCCCTCCCAGCTGCACACCTGACTCTCCCCAGCCAGATGGATGTGGCTGTGCAGTCAGTGACACACACTCGGTCCTGTCGGAAGAACTCGGCGGAAAGCAGGTCAAGTGGCTGCAAGCACGCCTTGAGTCTGCCTCGTGTTTGCTTTGGGGGAAGGGGAAACCACTCTCCCCAGAGCAACGCGGGACTGTGCCTTCCTCTGCAGCTGCTCCACTGCCGGAGCTGTCGCTTCCTAATATTTATTAGCAGTATTTGCAAATGCTAATTGGCAGCATGCAAAGGGATGTTGCTTGCAGCTGGGTCTGAACACTGCTGTGAGACCAGCCCCTTGCCCGGCCATGGGGAATGCAGACAGAAGGGATTAGGCTGTCAGAAATGCCTGCTCAGTGTTATGAATCCTGGCAGAAGCAGACGAGCCTTGCACAGTAAAAGCCGGATACAGGGGGCAGTTTAAAAATGTGTGGCTCCAGACAGGCGGCTAGGTAGTCAAAGCCCTCCCCTGTGGCCGTGGTGGGCATTTTCCCTTCATTGGCCACCCCCACGTGGCTGATGCTCCTTTCATGCCCTGGCGCAGACCCAGGAAGCCTGTCGGTGGTGTGGCTGGCGTGTGTACAGATGTCTGTGTGTGCGTTGTCCTTGTGATGCTGTTGCATGATCCAGCTTCAGCAAGGGGTCTGACCTGTGGGTGCCTGGCAGGGCTGGCCCACCCTGGGCTTGGCTGCGTGGCGTTCGCCTGGGCACGTTGCTTCTCCAGCCTTGGAGAAATGATGCTCGCAGCTGAGAGAGAGGCTATATGGATGCTTTGCTAGGTCCAGAGAGCTGTGCTGTGAAGGCTGCCCTCTCCTGGTGTGTGCCCTCAAATAGCATGGGCTGTGCAAGGCTGTGGACGGGTGACTGGGTGCTACCTGGGTAGTGGGGAGACATCAAATGAAAGGAAGATGGGAGGAGCTGAGCCCTAGGCAGCTGCAAGGATCACACTTCAGCAAACCTTTTCGCTGCCGCCTTTCCCTGACTTTCTCCCTCCTTCCAGTGAGTGCATGGTAAGTGACCTATTTAAATCAGAGCCATATATTGGAGTATATTTTATTATTTCTGTTATGCCTTGAGAGAGGTTATGTTGTTTCCCAGGAGACAGACTGACCCCAGCACAATTGTAGCTAGTGGGACCAGCTTAGCACCGAGCAGAGAAGGGGCCCACCATGCAGTGGGGAGATCCCAGCCTAGGTTTGCCTGTGGCTGGTTCCCTCTGTGACCCTGGCTCTTGTTTGGGCATTCGGCTCTGTGCATCGGGAACCGTTTCCCATCCTCTGTTGGCTGTAGCGACCCCCTCCAACGTGCTAGAGGGAAGAGCCTCCCTCAGATGATCTGCAAAGGGAGGCCAGGCAGTAGAGCAGTCAGCTGCAGATCCCACGGGGCATGCCTTCCCTTCATCTCTGTTCCTTCCAAGTTTGCCTACAGCCTGGGCTTTGCCCCTGTGCTCAGAGCATGGTGAGTCTGTCTCAGCCTCCAAATAGCCCTGGGATCCTTTCCTAGCGCCTCCCCCTGCTCTGGCAGGAGGCTTCTGCAAGCGGGTGATGACATAGTCAAGGTGAACCCGAAAGGGGGCTCTTTGAGGAAGTGCCCAAGCACTAAGACGTTTCTCTGGGCCTGCGGGGTCTGCAAAGTCTGGGCTAGAAGCTTTCTGGAGACGACCCCAGCAGAGATGGGGGGAAATGAAAGCCACAGAGGGAGGAGTTGTCCCAGGGTTTCAGAGCATCGTGCATCAGCCCAGTCAATTCTCGTTCTCAAGTAGCAGCGGGCCAAATTCCTGCACCATTTCAGCTCCAATTAAACCCTCCAATTAGGGATGTGCTGGGAATTAAGGCATGCGCAGGCTGTGGGTTAGTCTTCTGGATTTCACCCAACATGGCAACAAATTGTTCTGGGATAAAAGTGTAGCTAGGGGCCTGGATTGAGCTGCTCTCTTCCAGTCTTGTCCCTGGTGGAGCAGGCTCTAGGTGGTAACTAGAGCAGCCATGCAGACCTCGAGGGTGGCTCCGAGACTGAGTCTAATTCTGCAGCATGAGTGTTGGTGACTGTTCCTTCTGCCTGCTGACCCTGCACAAGCTGAGGGGCAGGAGGTGGCTGTAATACTGTGTGTGTGTGTGTGTGTGTGTGTGTGTGTGAGATGAGCACTTTTGCACTGGGAGCCCTGCACACTTCCCTTCACTCCAAGTATGTCACAAGGTGTTTTCTGATATGTAAGACCGCTTATCTTTGCTCTGAACACAGACGGTTTTGCTGGGGTGTCTGGCTGCCGTCCTGCTGCTGCATGCTTTGGTGGTCACGTGCACACTCCCAGCCGTGCCCGGAGAAGTGAAACCAGATTTCAGGGCAGGCATTGTTGAGTTGGCACCAAGAGAGCAAGGTGAGGTTTGCCCGTTGAGGGACGAGAGTCTGGCGAAGTAGAACACGAGGGCTCTGAAGGCCGACTCCTCCAGAAGGAAAATCTTCTCGTGCTTGGAGGGAGCCGTCTGTCTCTCCTCCCGGTGCTGTGCTGTGGCTCTGAGATAAGGCACCCTCGCAGCAGCATTTGGCTTTGCTCGGGAGAACGCAGCATCCCAAAGCGACATGCTGCTCTCTGCACCTATGCAAAATTGTAGCCTGCAATTTAAAGCCAGCCTTTCCCACGGGCCCCTCTGCTCTGCACAGGGCTTCTCCCCTTTGGGCTACGCTGATTTGATGAGATCTTCCCTGCTCCCTGGTGTCCAGTGGTTGCACTTTCACTGTCTGTGTCACCTGAGTGTCGTCCAGTCCTGTGCCTCTCAGCATGTAGTTAGAGCCTGGTCAAGCAAGATTCCTCAGGAATGATTTATTAACTATAAGATGGTTATAGTGACATGTCTATAATAAATATATATAAAGGTTATAGTTCTCTGTAATGGAAGATGTGTGTGTAACTTGAAATCGGTGAGGCTGCTGCATCTGGTGTGCTGCTTCAGAGCCAGGAGTGAAGCCGTGGTAGAGATTGGCGTGTCCCCTGTAGCACCTTCTCTCTGGGGCTGTAAAGAGGATGCTTCATCTCTTGCTGTCCAGCAGTGCTGGCGGGAGAGTTTGAAGGTCGCTGCTTTCTCAGTGCAGGGCGCCCGTGACAATTCATCAAGTATTGCTGCTCTCCATAAGTGTCTCGTGAACACAAAGGGAATGAAGATCTTCTGTTCCCCCCCACCCCCCTTGGGCCCCTTGCAAACTAAGATGCATCGCAAACGCAAGGAAACTTGAAATGTCCATGCACTGAGTGCAAAGTATGGCCATCTCTCTCTCTGTCTCTCTGCAGTAAAAGTGAAGCATCCCTTTTCGGCGTCCAGAGCGCCTGCCTGTGAAACAATTCCTGTTGCTGTCTGCAAGTGCACACCTGCCCGTAGATAGACCCCTTGTAGACGATAAAGTGCCAATGAGTGACCATCCTGACTGCATTTCTGCTTCCACCATGTTCCCACTGCGTGCCCTCCTCCCTCCTTCTCAGAGGCAGGAAAAGAGCGCTCTGCGTTGACTACTATCAGGTTGCTTTGTACAGTGTATGTAACTGCCATCCGCATAAATTTTATATGTACAATAATTTCCCTTTTATATGTCAGGTAAATATTTGTAAGAGTTATACTCACACAGATGAGATTATAATAAGGATTACTAATATATTTTTTCCATGTTTCATTGCCTGAATAAAAACTGTGTTTACCACTCTGGGATGCTTTTCACTTGCCTCTTTTTTGAGTAGGGGCCTGATTCAGGTGGGTGTGATGGTTACGCCACTGGTGCCAATGGGATTCCTCTGCCTTTCCACTCGTGGAAGTGGGCTCAGACTTCACTCCTACAGCTTGGTTGCGTGGACTCTGCACTACAGAAATTAGTCAAAGCCAAACTGAACACGGAGGAACCCCAGTGTTTTATGGCTCCTTATTGGTGCAAGACAACGTTCCTGTCCCCTGCGGGCAGCGGTAATGGCTTTCACAAGAGGGGCTGACCCAGGCAGTTTGCTGCTAGCTGATGGTGTGCCAGGCGCTTTGTGGAGACAAACTTCCAGCCTAAGAAGACTTGGTTGCGTGTTGTGATCGGGCTCCCTTCAAGGCTGGCTGTGGTGGGTGAGGTAAGTGAATGGCTGTTCCCAATTTCACCTTAAAGTTGCACTTTGGTATGTCGAGGGTCCGCCCTCCCCTGCATGCAGCCGCATGGGAAGTGCCCTTGGAGCACTGCCTCCTGCCCTCCATGGCTAGGATGGTTTTAGCCACAAGCTGTGAACTAATAAGTATGTGGCCCTCAACATTGATCCCTTTGCACAAGTTTCTCTCTGAGACAAAGCAGAGGCGTCCCTGCCGTTCCACAGATCCCTGGAAGCATCCGCTATGAAGACCATCCTGAACTGGTCACCTTCACATCCTTGGTAGTACCAAGTAAGTGCCACACAGTCGCGCCTGAGCTGTCACTGTTCTGCGGGTCGGGTCCCTTTATTCGGTTTCTGCAGTGTGATACCTTGCAACGTGCTGCCTCCCCAGCAGGGAAATTACTTTCTCTTTCTGAGACAGCCCAAAGGCGCCCAACCACCACTTGCTTGAGCATCGGTTGCAAAATCCCCAGCAGGCCACCAAGGAACTCCACAATGAGCATTTCCTTCCCCAGTGAGTTGGTGGCTGCTTTTTGCTTTGTCAGGGGCCCTGGGCTACTTGGACTCGCTTCAGGATTTTCATTGCGGAGCATGTTGGTTCTGAGTTATAAACGTAGCTCTTTGGAGAACAACCTCTTTCTGACAGGAAGGCAGAGAAGCTGTTTCACTCCTCGCTGTGCTGTGTCACGGTGTACCTTGCATGGCTAGTATGCAGCTTTTAAGAGTCTCTCGGGGAGCGTTTGGTATAATCTGCTTCTTATCAAACCAGAAGCAGTGAGGCAAGAAGGCTAAGATGTAAGATTGGGCATTGGATGACCCGCCATAGCCTAGCCAGCCTTTTTCCTTTGCCCGGAGGCTGCTCTGTGCAGTCTTTTCCAGAGACGGCAAATAGCAGACATCTCTGGCTAGAAGCAATTCCCTTGTTCCTGATCCCTTGGGAAGAGACGCTGCTCAGCCCCCCAGGAGATGAACTGGTTTGTTAGCTGGTGATGCCTTATATAGCCAACGAGCACAAACCTCCATGTGGGACCACATCCCTGCTGAGGTGTTCGGAAGTCATGGGTGGAGCTGCAGATGGAAACTCGATCCTCCAGTCAGAGTTTCTCTGGGTCTGGTGCGAAATTACAGCAATATTGTGATTTATAATGACCGTCTCCCCCGCCTGTCACAGACAGAAGTTGTGCACGTCCAGAAGCAGTATACATGCAGGCAAATGCCAGGGGGCCGGTTTACATCTTTTCCTACAAGGCCAGATCCCGATGCATGTGCGCATGTGTTACCCAGTCTTTGCCCAAATGAAACTCCCACTAGCTGCAGCGTTTGGCACTGATATAGAAAGCCCCTGCTCTGCCCTTTCAGAGGGGGTGAATAGCATTGATTCAGGTGCTTTCATGCAGAAGAGCTGCGTTTTCAGGCCTAGCCTAGAAGGAAGGAGGATCACAAAGAGCCAGAGAGGACGAGCGGCAAATGTATGCATTTGAATGGGCCATCTAGATGAATCAATGCCTAGTGCTTATTGTCCTCTGTTTAAATCTTTGTTTCCCTTGAGACATTCATTGCTTCCCTTCCTTTGAGAGGAACCTGGTAACCCAGTGTCAGCAAAAATAAAGCCAACAGCCGGGGCCTTTCAAACCCAAATCCTTTCCCAGTGGATCCCGGAGCCCTTTCCGGACACCAGAGGGCTCTGTGCAGCTGAGAGACAGAGTACAGGCATCGCCAGACGTGCAGCCAGCTACGCGTCCCCCTCCCCGATTATATTAATACTAACAGTTAAATATCAAATGCTCAGAGGGTTCTCCGCAGCTACCTAGGTCTACATGCGAGTGGGACTGTCAAGTGTTAGTTGTGGTTTTTGGTCTGCAGGTGCGTAATCAGTGCTACTGTTTAAAGTTTTGCAAGGTGAGGCAAGCATGTCTGCGCCTTCTCAGCAGCTCCATGGGCGCAGGCCACACAGCATCTTTCTTGGCGGCTCAGACAGCTCCTCTTAGCGTCCTCAGCCCTGATGAAAGGCAGCCTGTAGCAAGTGGGCCTTTGGCCTCTATCCCTCCCTACTGCTGCTGCCAGGCTGTGGGGAGGCTGCTGTTGTTGCCCGGCCTAGGATTGCAACTTCCTCCTGCAGCTTTGCGTGTGAGCACATTGTTGCTCCAGCCCTGCCAAGAGCTGCACGAGGAACGCAGCTGCCCCCAGGCACAAGATGTTCTGTTCTCCCGGGCGCCTGAGTGCTGTGCTGCGAGCTGCTGGCTGCAGCGCCGCGGCCAAGCGTGGGCTCTCGGCACCCAGCTCGGTGCTCTGTGCACAGCTGGAAATGCCTCCGGGGGCTGCTGCAAGCTCCAAGGGTGAGCAGGCAGAGGCCCTGAGCCTGTTGGTGAGCAGTTGCCAAGCAGAGAGCCTTCCCCTGGCTCTTCTTCCTGCCCAAAGCTTTATTCTCAGGTCTGCGGGCGACCAGCATAGGATGCCTGGGAGGGGAGACTCCAGGATTTGAGATGCGAGCCGGCCCTCCCTTCCTCCCGCATAACTGTCCCTGAGGCAGCAGGACCATGAATGAGCAGGTGGGATTAAACCCATCCCTCCAGTCCTCAGGGCCCCAAGCAGGGCAGGAGCTGATCCTGCTGCACCTGTGCTCTCGAGGCTGAGCAAGAGCCCCAGGACTCCTTCTTTTTGAAAGTTTGTGTCCGGGGCCAAATCAGCTCCAAATGCTATCAAAGGAGCAGAGCTCAGTTGTTAGTGTGTGCGGCGCTACTACTGGCAAGCCTCCTCGTCACAGAGTCTTCAGCCTGACGCTTTGGATACTCCCGCATCCATGCCAGGATCCTGTGTGCAAGCCCCACGCCCAGAGGCCTTGGTGTTCGGATGCCCCCTTGTCTCATTTGACCTGAGCCAAAATGCCAAAGGAGCAAACGAGAGGGAAAACCTGAGAGCTAAGCCCTCAGCACCGTACGTTATGTAGTTGAGATCTTTGCATTGGAGGCATTTGTGCAAAGGACAGTCCTTCACCCTGTAACTACACCGAGTCATTCAAGGTGGAGATGAAGGGGATCTCCCCTGCCAGGTCAGTAAAAGCACTTGGGATGAAAACCACCTCCCCTGCCAGCTGCCCCAGGTGAGCACAGCAGGGGCTGTGGCATCCTCCCTGCCCTCTTTGTGCCCCAGGGCTACAGCTGGCCAGGGCTGCCTTCCCTGCAGCTTGGTGTGGCCTGAGCACTGCCATGAGCAGCCATCTCTGACTGGGATGCAGCCCAGCCCTGACATGCTCGACTTCTTTAAGAAAATGTTCTCGCTAGCTATTCTGGGCTAAAGGAAATGGTAATTTCAGGAAGTGCTTGTGGGGCAGGCATGCAGAAGGACGAGTCTCTGGCATGGCTTCCTTCTTGCGCTTTTGAGTCGTACGTGGAATATTTTTTGCATATCATTTGCATGCACAAGAAATTTGGGCCCTAATCCTGAATGGTTGGTTGTTGGATACTGAATCCCTTTGAGGACTCAGGCCTTGGCTTTGATGTAGCTCCTGGCAGCCACTGAGCACTGGGCAGCAGATGCTGCCCTCTCCTGCAGAGATCAGTGAGGTACCTGTCCAGGGGCATTTGCTGGGTGAACCAGGACAAAGCCCCCAGTTTCCCGACTCCCAGCCAGGTGCCTTGCGCTCTGAACCAGCCCATCGCGCACACGCAGTGCAGGAAAGGCAGAGTGCTTCCTGAGAGCTGCAGATCTGTGATGCACCCTGTGAAGGGGAGCTGGGGTTAATGGGCTACTCTGCTGCTTTGACTGTTTTGGTGAGGGATAGCGAGAGTCCAGCTGGACATGTGGCTAAGAGACTGGACCAGTGTGGCCGTGGCTTGGGGACGATGAGTCTCCCATATGCATTTGCTGTGGCAGGAGATGATTGATTCACACAGAGGCTTGGACAGTTTTGTGACTGGTAGCGTGCGTAGAGAGCAGTGATGGGGAATTGGATCAGGACATCAGCCTGATCTTGGAGAGACCCAAAGGGACCTCTCTTTGTAACATCAGTAATCGCCTGTTGGTGGGGCAGGATATGGGATGTGAGATCACCCTGTGGTCCTGACCCAGGCTGGGGATGCCCCTGGTCTGGTAAGCTGTGCCAAGGGCCCTGATGAAACCTTGCGGTTCATGCATGTTGTAGTATGGTGCTTTGGACTTGCCCCTGCTATGGTTATGACCAGAGAAACAGACCAAAGCACCGTGGGGCTGAAGACAATGCGACACAGTTGTGCTCACTCTTGTCCTGTTTCCTTTGCAACAGCAAGTGCCAAAGTGCCCCAGATGCATTGCAGCCAGCATGGAGGATTGCAGCAAGCACTGCTATCCCTGCAATATGCAGGTGCCTGCTCCACTGTAACCCCACTGAATAAGTCTGGCTGTGCCCACAAAACGAATGCCCCAGGCTGGGCCCGGAGGGGATGGAGTCGGAGTCTGGCGCAAAGAGGGCTCTTGATAACGCAATGTGAGTTGTTCCTATGATACACAGTGCTACTGACTGCCCCCAGGCAGAGCTGGCTGCAAAGGGCAAGGAAAAGAAGGGCCTTGTGGGGAGGGTAAAAACTGGGTAAGGACAGTGCCGCAGAGAGAGGGGAGTGCCGTGGAGATGTGCAGAGCTCCCAGGCCTGCGAGGAGGAGGGCACGCGAGCCAGGCTGGAAGAAAGGAGTGGGCAGCTTGGTGGCTTGGAGAGGGTTCCCAAAACCGCTGGTGCTATTGTGGACTGGATTTCAACTAAGACAGGAAGTGCCACGCATGGGAGGTTAGGAGGGAGTGCGGATGGAGGTGGGAGAGTCTGAGGGATGCAGTGGGGGGGGCTGGCCAAAGGAGATGGGGAACAGAGATGTCTGGACTGAGACTAAACAGTTCCCACAAGGCAAGCAGAGCCCAGACCATTAGACACGCAGCGGAGAGGGGGAAGGGGCTCAGTGCCGAGCCTCACGGCCCCGGGGGAGATGAGCTCAGAGACCGAATGGGGAACCCAGCTACGAGCTTGTTGCTTAAGTGTCTGTTTTAGCTTCAAGTTGGCTCCCTGGCAAAGAGCAGCCCCTTCCCAGCACAGCTTCTCTGCAGATGTGGGGAAGCAGCTGCCTCGAGGGTGGGGAGGAGGAGGAAGAAATGTGCCTTCGAGGCTGGTCAGAGGTGGTCTGGGCAGGGGGGCTTGTCCAGCTTGTGAGATCAAAGCGCCCGGACTTGGAAGAGCCTGCATCTGCTTCTCCTGCTCCTTTGACAGTGGGAGGCTGGAGTCTGGCTCAGCAAAGGCCTCCAGACCTTTTAAGTGCCTATCCCAGCACACCCCAGCAGCAGACAGTGGTGCTGCACGCTCTCTGGGGTCTGTGAATTCTGCCCAAGGTGGCAAATGTCTAGCGTATTGTCACTGCTGGAGCTGGCAAACACTGCCCCGCACCCTGTGGATGCTGCAGCAAGCAAACAGCCAGCCTCCAGGGGCTGGGAGGACAGGCAGCTCAGCCAGGCCAGCGCTGGAGCCGATCTGCTTTGGGTCCACTAGGAAGTCACATGCTGCACAGGGCCATAACAGGGGCAAGGAGCAAGCACAGAGGCTCTCAGCAGGGCCCTTGACATATCAGAGGTGCACAAAGAGCACAGGAGGGAGAGCCCGGGAAAAAACAAGAAAAGGCAGCTTGAAGGCTTTGGCCCAGGCTGTAAAGGATTCCTTTCCAGAGTCTCAGGCCTAACCAGTCTGAGGCAAAGGCCTGAATGGTTGTAGACTTTGCGCTGGTTGATGCAGAAACACATGTGATTGCATCAGCTCATGAGGTTTCCACTCCTGGGGCATGAAAGCAGCCGAAGAGTTAGGAGAGTTTGCAAAGGATGCCTGAGCATGCCGGGGATGCGGCCCATCCTCACGTGGAGGAGCTGAGGTCCGTGATGAGCCTTCGCAAGCCAAACCATTCTGTGCTCCACGAGACCTTTCGGAGGGGCAGCCCCAGGCCCTGGCAGCATTGGCTTGGCTTGCTATCGGTCACTGCTGCTTTGTGGGAAATGCCCAACTCCAGCACACAATGCCGCTTGTGACCGGGCCTTCTCCCGCTCATCTCCTCCAGGATTTCTGCCCTGAAGCCAGCCTCTGGCTGGAGGAAGGAGCCCCGCTGCTGTTGCTGTTCTCAGCATTTGGCTGTGCGTGCAAGGCAGTGAAGTCGCTTGTGGCCTGAGAGAGACCGCACTATTGTTCTGGCCCAGAGAGACCCCTTACTGCGACGTGCTGCTCTGGGCCTCCCGAAATAACCAGCTGACACCCAAACGACCAGGTTCCCTGTAGCTCAGCAGCTGCATCTGAGTTACAGCTTGGGCACGGCGTGGGTTGGGATGATGACAGTCACGTGGTGACGTCCGTGCGCTGCCTGGGTTCATCCTGCAGTATCGTGGACCTTGGTCAGTGTTGAGCACCGCTGCGCAGCAAGGCGAGATGCTTGCACTGCAGTGCAGCTGCCTTCATAACTCTCTTCCGGGACAGTCAGGCCTGGCAGAAGGGGAGGGGCAGCTGGGATCCAGTGGTCCTTCCCTTGCAACTGGTCCTTCCCTGGTGAAGCTATAAGCCCATGACAGATTTGTCGACCTGCTTGCGTCTCCTATATCTGTGCTTGGGCTGTATCAGCCCGTCATGCCCCGAAAAGAAATGCTTATTTTGGGCACAAAACCTGTGCAAATGCCAGGCTGCTGCTGCGTGAGAGATGGAAGCAGGGCAGGGGGTCTGCTCTGTGCTGGCCCTTCTCCATGTGCTCTGCTTCTGCAGGCTGCTTCTTTGCTGTGCCCCCCACCCCCAGGCAGGACCCGCTGCTCTGCTCAGAGCTTGCCGCATCAGTCCTCGGCGCCTGTTACTTGGTCGTGCGAGTTATGCCTCCCCAAACGAGCTGCGCTGCATGTGTCCGCAGCCTCTCAAGGGATCGGTTGTGCACGGTGACTAATGCCTCCTCTGGTTATTGCCATTGTCCCCAGGAGATCTCGCTTTTCTTCTTCCCACCACACTTTGCCTGCGGACAACGTGTGCCTGTGATGAGTATCTGCTATTTTGTGCAGAACATAAGGGCCCTGTGGGGCCCAGGGGCTCTTGCTGCATGAACACATGGGAAGGTGCAGGCCCTGCCCCAGAGAGCGTCCAGGCTAGAGAGATGAAGGCTGAGGTGAAGAAGTGGGACAGCCTGCTGATGAAGGGGCTGGGGCTGCCAACTCAGACAACCGTAGGAACTGGGCTAAAACCTCAACTCTGGGAGTCATGTTATTGCATGACAAACCCTCTTGAAACAGAGGAGGAAGCTTCCATCCCGCCAGGATGATACAGAGAAGATTGACAGCATGACTCCTAAAGGCTCACATGCCAACAACCAAGACCTGCATGCTTGTTATCTTTCGGATGCGTGGTCTTCATGCCGTCAAATGATGGGGGTGCTGGCTTATGGCTTCCTAGTGTCCTGGGAATGGCAGTACTGGGGTGAGGGAAGCCTTGCTAACCTTGTGAGTGTGATATTTATTGTGTTATGTAGTCCACTGCTGCTTTGTAATGAGCTGCACCTGTGAATCGATGCAAGTAGTGCGTGGAGCACAAGGAGTGAAGATGAGAGGAGAGTGCAAGTGTACAGTGCAGAGGGGTGCCGGTCAGCACCGAGGAGCAGGGTGCGGTTCAGGATAGCAGCTGGTGGGCAGGACATCATACAGGAGCTCCGCTGGGGAAAGGGGTTTCTGAGTGTGTCCCTGACGTATCAGGAGGCAGGTACTGAAGTGAAGAGGCAGCACGTTCAGAGCTGCGAGAAGGAAGTGACTGGTGAGTCCAGCTTGGCTAGCTGTAGAACTTGCTGCCGTGCATCTCATGGAGGCCAGGAGCCAAGCAAGATGCAAAGAGGGGTGGACCGCCCGTGGAGAGTGGGAATATCCAGCATGACAGCAGTTAGCACTACTCACAAAACTAGAGGAGAGAGTCAAACCCCTGCCCGCAGGGCTTAGACCAGCTTCCACATACCTGGGGTTATCATGAGACCTTCATGGCCCCACATCTGCCCGTTTGGGGGGAATCTTGCCCATTCCCAAGGGGCACAGGGTGCTATCCAGTCTCAGGCAGGAGCTGGGCTAGACAGGCCTTGGGTGTGACCCCTGAGACTCCGTAGAGCTTGGAGGAGAGGCAGGGAACAGGGGATATCCTGCTGCTCCTCCTGTCTCCGGCTCTGCTCTGGGGGGCCGGAGGGAGTCTTAAGCCTAGTGTCCTGGAGGGCAGAGCCCTGAGACAGAGTGGATGGATGGCTCCCTACCCACAGCTGCTACCTGCGCTGGGTGGGGAAGCCCTGCTGCTGTGCTTCCCCTGCACTCCCAGCTGGGAAGTGGGCAGCAGGCTCGGTGCAGTGCTGGCAGCCGCACCGCTACAAGGAATATAGGAAGAAACCAAAAGTCCCCAGAGTCTATAAATACACCCGGAGCTGCCATGTGACCAGAGCCCATGTGAGCGTGCCCAGAGGAAACGGGGCTGTTCCCAGTCCAGGCCTGGGTGCCGTCACGAGATCTTCAAAAAATGCCCTGATCCAAAAATATGCTCTGGAAGAGCTGAATTGGAAGAGCTGAGTGCTCTGGTAAATGAGGCACCTTCCACCCTGCGTGCCAACGTGCCAGAAGAAGTGCTGGTCCCTGTGTAGAAGCACTTGAACCCCCACAGCAGAGCCCAGTGCCCCTTGCCAGTTGCAACCAGTGTGGCACCAGCAGATGGTGACCTGGGTTTTCTGGTGGGAAGCAAGGGCACCTGAACAGTGGGAAGCAGAAAGCCAACAGAAGAGCCAAACGTGCTGGACGGACCGTGAAGATTACGGGCCAGGAAGTCTCAGGGTCTGTCTGCGCTGCACTGAGGAGCAACAGCAGCCACCAGAAACCTCTCTGAGCTAGTTCACAGGCTGCCAGTCGTGCCAGGGGAGCTCCCTGCTGGTGCAGCTGCTCTGCGAGTTGTACACCAGCTCCCCGGTTTGCAGCTAGCCTGGGTGTGTGCTCAAGCTGTAGACGCACCCTGTGCCTTCACTTGCAAGGCTGCCCTGTTCCCACGCAGGGCCAAAAGGGCATCCACAGATGTCTGTTTGGAAAAAGGCCCCGGGGTCCCTGAGAAGCACGCTCTGCTCCTGCATGTGCCAGTCACCATTGTGTGCACGAGCTAGACGTTGCCAGAAAGGGAGCTGCTTGTAAAGACTTGTCCGAAGGTGCCTGGGGAAAGTGTCCAGGACGGGACGTGTGCTGGTTTGCAGGATGGTCAGGAAGTGGGAACAAAGTTTTTCCAAGGAGCTCAGAGACGGGTCTGTAGGTGCTCAGCACCCAAAACTGGGGCCAGACTTTTAAGAGGCCTCAGCACCCCCCTAGGTGAGCTCCCCTGAAAGAGCTGGCTGCTGAGGTTGCGGCCTAACGGTAGCCAAGCCCCTACGGGGGCTGTGTGACGTAGGAGAAGGGCTGTGCAGAACGCGCGGCAAATTGAGAACAGCAGATAGCTCCGAAGCGGACCACATGCTGCAAGACGTCAGCAAAAACGAGCAATTAAATCATTTTAAGTAACAGCATCATGGTAAAAAACTTCCAAATCCATCTGTGAATGATTCACCTACAAAGAGAGAGGCCAAAAACACCAAGCACATTGTTCGCTAAGAATAGCTGGCTCTGGTTTGTTTTTTTTCCTGCCCTTAGACTTTGCATACTGCTGCTATGTTGTGCGTACAGATGGCTTGACTGCATGTGTGCCCATAGGTGTGTGCAGGGTACACTGCGAACACACTGGCAAAGGTTTATGTGCAGCTCTTCCACCTCAGAGCCAGCTCTGTCTGCTTTTGGCATAGCAGAGTGAAGGGCAATTTGAGGCCCATTTGAGCACGCATCTCTTATGGGGGTAGCTGGGGCATCCGGAGGCGCCCCTAAATGTTTGGGGCAACAGGGAATTAGTAAAGGGTGGAAAAGATGCAAATGAAACCAAATAGTACCGCACTCTTCCATGCTTCCAGGCACTGACGGACTTTCCCGCAGACGGTAAGTGAAATTGCAGGGCTTGTACACAACAGGCACGTCTTTATGAAGGATAGCTCGAGGCACAGTGTAACGACCGTGGCTGGGCAGAAGGGAGCTGGGAATTGGGCATTCACAGCATCTGTCATAGTGAGCTTGGGCTCATGAAGGCTCATGCTATTCATCACTGCTGTCCTCTCTAAGGTGCACACCTACTCTGCTTGACATCGAGCTAACGCAGCTAGCTGCAGCCTCTCTGCTGTGTATGGCCACAGCTGGCACGGTAGGGGTTGCTGCAGTACCAAACATCACTGATGCTTCTGCATTTGGCCAAGAGAGGCAGTCATGGGGCGGGGGGTCTGCCTCTCTGTCACCCGCAGGGTTGAGGTCCAGGAGGTGGGTATGAATCAGCTAAATGGGGCGGTGCGTGGAGGGGAGAATAAAAAGGAACAGATTTTTGGCAGATCTGCCCTTGCATGGCGGATCCCCAGGCACTTCCTGAGATCACTGCTGCCTCCTCTAATTGCATGAAGACAGGCAGAGAGACCTTGGCCCAGATTATTCTTGGGTGTAACAACTGAGAAGCAGTAATGGCATTTGGGACCCCACGGCTCCTCAAGCAGCTCCTGGGGGATGTTGGGAGGGACAAAGGGAGGGGAAGGGCCGTTTTTGTCTCCAGATGTCATAAGCAAGGGATTTAGGTCATGCTGGGGCTGGGCTCTACTTCCGAGGTGGAAGAGGGAGGAGAGGACAGGACTGTCAGGATGATGGAGTAGAGGGAAACCTGCCCACCTGGGCCAAGGGAAGCGATGGTGATGTGCTACGCTAATGCCTTGCCGTGGTCCCTAGGTCAGAGCCCGTGTCATTGGCGTGGAGTGTGGAGTTGCTGAGGAACTGGACAAGGAGCACTGTCTCATCCAGCCTGCAGTTGGAAGGGGTTGGGCCGGGCTGGGCAAGCACAGCACCTTCCCGGCCAAAGGTGAGCTTTGTGAGAGACCTGTGAGACCCTGGTTGGGAGGCTGAAGTGGTGCATAGACATTTTTCTAGACTGCTGTTAGGAGTCAGCTCTACCCAGCGTGGGAGGAAGGGGTCAGGGCCGCGATTCTCAGCCAGGGTACCACAGCACTGTCAACACTGCTAGGTGTGCAGACATGAATCATAAGAGACAGCCAGGGTGTGGAAACCTTGCTGTGGTCTTCCTGAGCTCTTTGCAACAGAAGAATCGCTCTGCTCTTTCTCTGTAGTTGAACATTGAGTGAAAGCAAAGACCTGGCATTTTCCGAGGGTGGGGGTTGAGAACTGCTGGGCAAGGGTCATCCGAGTGCTTGGCAAGGGCACAGGGCATAGGCTCGTCTCGGGAGGAACGTGGGTGCCAGGCTACGACATGGCACTTGGGCTTGTGCTTGCCGCTGAGGGGGGATGGGCTTGAACCGCATGCAGGACTGGGTGCAGCCTGCACCTTGCCTTGCTGTGCTGCGCCGTGCCCTGCAGCGGGGCAGAGTCTGCGCTCCGGTTTCGTAAGCTGCGGCTTTATCAGCTTCTGGGGGGAGCGTGGTCACACAGAAGCCAGCACACACATGGTTTCTGTCACAGCTCTTCGAGTGGAAAGGAAAATCTGTGTCTAAAAACGGCCCAGCCCATAGGAAGTGCTTGGGGTGAAATGAGTGTTTTACTTGCGAACAAGATTTAATCTCCTGCGCTGGAGACAGCTCTCTGCTGGTCGGACGCCGCTCGCCGTCAGCTCTCTAGCGTGCCGGCTTCAAGACCAGGGTCCCTCGGAAAAAGTAAGTGGTGGGGAGTCGGGGATGGGGCCAGCGCTTACGCTGCCTGGAGCGGGGGGGTCGCTCTGCAGACCTGCGCCCGCCACAGGGCTAGGATCCGCCGGGGGAAGTGCAGCCTGGCAGTCTGCGCTCGTGCCAGACGGGGCTCCGGCGGGTACCCCGAAGTCCGTCTGTGCAGCGGAGGGGCGAGGAGGGTGAATTAGGCGCCCACCCTTGCCGAGGGCCAGGCGCGAGGCCAACCTTTGCAGGGCGCACGCTTTCTCCCCAGAGTCACGAGGCCGGCGGGCAAGCCGCTCCTGAGCCCCCCGAGGAAAGTGACCGCGACTCCTGCTGCCTCGACGGCATGAGGACGGCGGGCGAGCCGTGCCCGGGCCACCGAAGGAAACGGTGACTGCAGACCCTGCTGCCCCAAAGGTAGGTGCAGTGGCCGGAGGGGAGCCCCGCCGGCACGCAGCCTGCCGCTTGGGCAAGCCGGGCCCCTCGGCCCGGGGCGGTCTGGCCCCGCCGGAAGCTGCAGAGAGCAGCCAGCCGGCGGCGGCGGCGGCGGCGGCCTCCCGGGGCGGGGTGGAGCGGAGCGGGGCGTGCGCCCGCCGCTCGCACATCCGGGGCCGGCGCTGCCGCCGCCCGACCCGGAAAGCGGCGCCGGGCCGAGGCAGCGGCGAGCCGGGCGCGGTGAGCGGGGCGCGGGGCGGCCGGGCGCGCGGGGCTCTGCCCCTGTCCCTGTCCCGGTGCCGGTGCGGGTGCGGGTGCGGCGCGGGCTCCCCCCGGCCCGGCACAGCTTTGGGCTCCCTGGCGCTGTCCAGCCGCCCGCCGCGGAGAGGGGCAGCCGGGCACAGGGCTACGGTGGCACCGGCTTGAATGCGGTGGGGACACCTCGGTTGCGGTTTGCTCCACGGCTTTTCCCGCTGGCGCTCTGCGGTCCCTCGCGGGACAGTTTTCCTGGCCGTCGTGCTGGCATCGGCGGCTAGACTGGCATCATCAGCTCTGCTCCAGGAGCGCCAGCCACTAAAAACGGGGGGACGAAGGAGCGGCGCTCGGGCAGGGCCGCTGTAGGGAGTGGGGTCCGTCTTGCACCGCGTCCAGTGCCCGAGGGGAGTCCCGCTGGCACAACCACAGCCTGCCGAACTGGCAGCGATGGTGTTGCTGGGTTTGAATGCAAGCTCGCTGATCCCTGGCTGGCTTCAGAAATTCCTGGGAAGCTTTCTTAATCCGGCTGAAATGCAGCACCAAGCTGGGTTTGTGTTGGCTCTTCTTCGCTAAATCCTCCGCAGTAGCTTCGCTGCCCGTGCCGTGCCGTGAGCTGAGCCGGGCGAGATCCGGGCTTTTTTTGGAGGAAGTTTATGAATATGTTGCACCTCTAATGGCGCTAAAAAGACACTCCCGTCCGAGGAGAGAAGCCCAGAAAGCACTGGAGCTTCGGTCTGGGCCGTGCTTCGCCGCAAGGTGACAAATTGGATCCAATCATTACATCCTAAGGGCCTGATTCATGGCAAGGCTCGGGCAGTTCTTTAGACCAGTTTCCGATTGCAGACGGGCTGCCAGAAATCCGATTCAGATTTCACACACGTGCTGTCATGTCTTATGCTCGGCACCATAAGGATGTCTGCAGCCTTTACATAATGGCCATAGTTACAGAGGGATAATGTAATGAGTTGTGATTGCTGGGCCTGTCCAGGTTCATTAACAGCCCTAAATGCTGCCCGCACAGCTGAGTGTCTTGCTGTTTCTGCAGCCTATCCTTTCTCGTTGTCTCGTGTCTTGGAATTGACTGTCTTCCACTTCTGAAAGATACAGGAAATAGAAATAGAAATGTGTCATCTGTTTCAGCGCGCGGGGTTACTCCGGTAACAAAGGGACCTACTGATCAGATAAATCATTGGTGGTTGAGTCTCGGGTGGATGTTCTTGCCCTGGCTGAAGACTCCCAGTCGTTTTAGTCTGCGACGCTGAACCTGTATTTTTTGGTAACTTGTCTCGAGCCGGTGTGCAGAGGTGCGAGCTGAAGATGGGTAACAGTATTTCAGTGCAGATGTGCATGTGGCAGAAAATGTTACAGCAGAACAGACCAGTGGCTGAATCTGCTGTCCCCTCCCCAGCAACGAGCAGTGCTGGGGTGAAAAGTGAAGGCTTGACCCTGGTAACACCAGCCGGGTGATTCGCACGGGGCTTTGAACCCGTGTAGGGCTCAATGATTACTGCAAGAATGCACAGTCTGTCGGGAAGGGGCCTGGCTCCAAGGCTGGGGCTCTGTAACCAAAGGGAGAGGTGGGGATAGTAGCTGCCCACCTGCGGCGTGCTGAAAGCTTAGTGGGCTCCTAATCTCCCCAGCCCCTGCTTGTCACATGCCTGAGAGCAGCCCCAGGTCACCCCCATCCCCTCTTCCTGTGTAGAGGGAGCTCAGCAGTCTGTACCCTCCCCTTCAGACTCGGGTCAGTCGAGGCAGAGGGGAGAAAAAGCCAAAGTTGCAGATTTCTGTCCTGCCTGTGACTGAATCTGGAGAGAGAGGGTTTCTGCAGCGCAGCACCACCCTGCCCGTTGCCCAGCTCAGCTAATCTGCGTCTCCCGGGACACAGCAGCTGCCCTTTTATCTCTGGACTTTTTTTTAAACTTTGCATGACCCGGAGTTGACGGGCCTTGGATGAAAATGGAGACTGTTGGGATCGGTGGCAGTCCCCTCAGTCTGGAAGCTGTGCAGTGGGCACGGAGGGCAGCTCAGTAGTCTTTGCCTGCTTGTAGGTGGATGGGTGCGAATGCCCTGGTGAGGTATACACCTGAGAAGTTGTCTGATCATTTATGCACGCTCTGCCCTGTGACTTATAAGGCTCTTCAGCTGCTTTCCTCTGGGCTTGACCTGCCTCCAAGCTCATGTGGGCATCTGCCTCAGTGCTTGGCAGGGTGAGGCCAGCAGAGTTGAGTCCTGAACTTGGTCCTGGGTATATAGATGGACCAGGCATTTCCACGAGGCTCCTCTTCCCTGCCCGTCTCATGCCCCATGGCCCTGTGGCTGTGTGAGCAGCAGCAGTGCCTTGGGGCCTGGCCGACACTGATGCCTTGGCACAAAATCAGTTTGGCTCTGGGTTTGGTTATCTCCGTCCTGCCCCTAGCTGGGAACCAGTGCCCTTACACTCCTCCTACCCACCCTCAGACACCTCAACCAGCGGCTCTGTGAAAAATCCCCCCAATTCAGTGCACGTTCTCTCCAAGGTGAACGCAGTCTGGCTCCTTGCTTGACGGAGAACCCTGAAATGCTGGTGCTGCCGGCTGGAGCATATGGCCTCAGACTGGGTCCCTGCCTCTGCTGTCTTATTAGCTGCTGGGCAGAGGATGCCCCGGTGTTTTCTCTATATCTGTGTGCTCCTTATTTGTGCTTCCTGTATCACATGTGCACGCTCTGCCGTCCATGCTCGGGAAGCTGTGGCCAGAGTCTGCAGCCAGCGCTCCTGCGGGCCCCTTGAATCACAGCAGTTATGAGATTTCCTCCCTAAGGCAAGTGAGACGGTGCCTTTCTAACTGTGCACCTTCTGCACCTGGCCTTTGCACCAGCGCACAGTGGCTCAGGGTGGACATCTCATGCCGACGCAGCACTGATGTCAGTGATGACACAAAATGCGAGGTAACCCAGCCCCACAGACTGACTTCTCCGCACTTACCATTAAGGGGCCTCCTTCCCCACAGTGCTGCACCCTATCCCGTCACTGACACCAGTGCAGAGTGCATGCAAGCCGCTGGCAAATTGGAGCAGTGCACTGTACTCCCACTTTGATGGCAAGTGTGTGTGCACAAGCTGTGCGGCCCAGCCAGGCCCCAGGTTTCTCCCTGGATCTCACTGGAGCACTGGTGCAAACTGGCTGCAGCTGCTGGTCTTTCAGCCAGTTACTTATCAAACCCAGCCCCTGGCTGTCCTAGCGCCAGATTTCCCCAGTGCCCCTGAGGTATCCAGACAGAGGGCAGGCAGCAAGGGAGGGTTGCTCTTGGTAGGATTAAGTCTTTCCCTGCTCTCCTTTTTGTGCTTGGAAAACTCCCAGGGACTGCAAAGGGGAAGTTTGTGTCTGGTGCAGCTGCCATTGCTCTGGCGCTCTCTGAATGCATTCAGGCCAATCCCTGCAGCCTGCCTGAATGCTGGGGGTAGGGAGCAAGCTGGGCCGTTCTGGGCAGGGCTCTGAGCCATTCTGGGCAGGGCTCTGAGCCACGAGGGTCCTCATGGAAAGAGCTCTTGGCTCAAGCAAGGAGGGCGACGTGCTGTCACCCAGCAAGGCCTGGACATTGTTTTCCCTGCTGACTCTGCATCCTGGCATGACCCGTTTTCTGCAGGAGCTGCAGTTTGCTTCCCATTCCTTGGAGCCTTGGTTGAGAAGGATGGCGGGGGCTGGGTGGCTTGTGTTTGCCCTGGGGTAAAACCCTCCAGGGTTCATTGCACACGTGTGCTGCAGCTGTCCTGTTCCTCCTGACGTGCTTGCTTTGAGTCGGTGGATTGGTGTGTACCCCTGGAGCAAGCCAGGACAGGTGCCCTGCCTCCCTGTACTGGTGACTGCTCCTGCTGGGGGGGCTTTGAGGTGTTGTCTCCCCTCGGTCCTGGGACCACTGCTTTGCTCAGGGCTGTTACAACTGCAGTGTCTTCTGGGCAGCCCCTGTGCAGTGGTAAGGTCTCAGCAGGAGGGGAGAGAGGAGCAGTGCGGTCCCCACATTACTAGCTGCCAGTGTGGTCCAGCCTGCTAGTTGCTGCCTAGCCGCGCACACTGATGCAGTCCATCTGTGGTTCCTGGAAGCCTCTGCACTCCCACAGCCCCTCAGCTCAGCTGCTTTGGTGTTTTCTGGATGTGGTCTGACTGGTGCCCCCATATTGCCGTGGCCGTGCCTCCCTGCTGCTTAGGAGGGGCTGGGTTCTTTGTCTGGCAGCCCTCCCATGGCACACGTGCACGGTGGTGGAGGGTTGTCTTTCCATGGACCCACGGGCTCTGGAGCCCTGGAAGCAGCGGCAGGAAGTCTGGACGATAGCAGGGCTGGTCCAAGGCCGAGGCCGGCATGCAGCCACGAGCCTGCAGGGAGTGCTCTGGAGCTCCGTGGGGTTGCTGTGGGAACCTGCTGGGTGGAGGTGATGGCAGGATCACGCTCCTGATCCTTTAATCCCTATTGCAGCCATCCTGCGGGAAGGTGTGTGGCTGCCGTATTGGGCTAGAGCCCAGTGGGGCGTGTAACTCATAAGTCACTGTGCAGTGAAATGGTGTGTGGCTTGGAGAAGGCGGAGCTGGCTTTTGCAAATGCTCCCTGTCCGGTGTGGTGAGACTGGCCCGCTGCTGGCTGGCTTACCGATTCCCTGACCTGGAGCAGAGCAGCTTTGGCAGGTCAATGGCAAACCTCAGGAGGGTGATGTTCCTCCTCACCCCTGGCTTCTTTGTGCTCCATGCCCTCTAAGGACCTGGTGCCTGCCAGGCAAAAGCAGCGTGAGAGGCGGGTGAGTCCCAACCACATCCGCAGTGCCGTGGACGCTGGCAGGGCACTAGGGGTTGGCAGGGGCAGCTGGCGGAGCGGCGGGTGTGCTTGGTGTTTACCGCTGGTCCGTGTGTTGCAGGGTGATGGTCCAAGGAGCCCGGCATGCCTTATGTGGATCGGCAGAATCGCATCTGTGGGTTTCTGGACATTGAAGAAAATGAGACCTGTGGCAAGTTCCTGCGGAGGTACTTCATCCTGGACACCCAGGCCAACTGCCTGCTGTGGTACATGGACAACCCCCAGGTGAGCCCCTGGGGTGCACCGAGGAGTTCCCTGCGGTGCTCGTGTCACTCTGGCAAAGGAGCTCCTGCTTTGGGGCGTATGCGGCAGTCCCTGGGCCCTTGGTTAGGAGTCCAGCGTGGTTGCCACAGAGCTGGAGCTGGCTTTTTCAAAGGGACTCTCATGCTTCAGCTTGGCTGGGGGGGGTTCAGCCAGGGATTGAGCAGAGGGTGGGCTAGGTGTGACCTCCCGAGGGACCTGGCAGCCTGGCTTGGCTCTTAGTCTGCCTTAGCAGTGCAGTTGCTGTTCAGTCCCTGTGCAGATGCAGGATGGAAGCTGGGGCTGGCCTCCTACCGCTGCACTGTGTTCACATTGAGTTCCTGCTCCTGCTTGTGGATTGGGTCCTGGTGAAGATGAGCAGAGGGAGCACCTTCAGTGCTGGAAGCAGCAGGTTTCCGGGGGGCCCAGAGCCCTGGCTGGTCCCTGCGGGTGGCAACAGCTGGGGTCCCGCTGCTGCCAACCAGTCTTGGAGGCTCCTGGCGCACTATGTGGTTCAGCGGTGGGCTCCTTCTGGCACAGAAGTCCCCTCATCACTCCCGAGGCAGTGTGGGCTGGGCGGCCCTGTGGTTGTCAGCCGACATCACGTGGCTTCGAGCCTGTTCCTCTTCCCCATCTCTGGGGGGGAGCCGCGTCACTTCACGCTGTCTCACGCCGGTCATTGTTCCTGGTGCTCAGCATGCCACGGGGATGCTGTCTCAGGAGGGACCGGCGGGTGGGACGGCAGCCTCCAGGCACTCGTGCAGGGTCGAGGGCTTCCTGCTGAGCCCGCTATCAGGGTGTTCCCTCCCCCGGCCATCCCCAAACTCCAGTTGGGACTCCCTTCCTTTTCTAACTCGGAGGCTGCTTTCCCAGGCCTGTGGCCGAATCCAGAGCTCACGGAAACACGCAGAAGTCTGCCTTCTGGCTGCGCTGCCTTTGGGTCAGGCCCCAGCTGGGATGCAGCTGTTGGCTGACGTTGCCTGAGCAGCCTTCTGCCCGGATGTAGCTGGAAACAGCAGTTCCCTTTCAAGGGGCAAAAGTGGGGGGCTTTTGCTTAGAGGAAGCAGGAATATTATCAGTAGCGAGGGCCGGTGTCAAACAGTCCTGATGCCCGCTCCTCTATGCAGCCTGGAGGCCTGCATGACACGGCAGTGGGCCAGTCCCAGCCCAAAGTCCAGGGGCAGCAGGAAACATTTGCAGAGCTGGTGTCTGGTCCATGGGGCTTCAGTATTGTTGCGGGCTGACTCCACGATCTGGGAGCAGGGTGGCACCCAGCGGCACGCTCTGCCAGTGCCAGCAGGTCCTCCCTACTGGTTGCCTGGCTAAACCGAGGGATGCCTTCGTCCCTCCCATGCTCCATGTGGAAAGCAGAGCAGCCCTGTGCCTGGGCCCCAGGTGCATATCACACCCTGACCTGTGAGCATGGGCTTGGGTGTCCCTGAAGTTAGTAGGATTTGAAGAATGGGTGTAAGGGCTTTGCTGAACAGTAAAGGGCTTAGCTAAGCGATGGCCTTGCCAGATCGTGGCGCAAGAAGCAGGCAATGCAGGATGCTTTCTGGTATGGGCTGAGCCTATGCGGGAGGAAGCTTTTCAGATCAGTCCTGTGCCCTGCACGCCTCTAGATGCAGCTCTGCCTCACAGCACGTCGCTGCTTGGAGCCATCCAAGGATACAGATGGGCGCGCCGGTTCGAGTTGGGCGATCCCTGTTAAGGTGTCCTGTGTCTGTGGGCTGCAGGACGTGAGGACGATGAGAAACCGGTTGTCCCAGGAAAGGCATCATGCAGAAAATGTCTTTCTGGGCCCGTGCCCTGGCAGGCTAGAGTAGCGGGAGTTTGTGCTTGGCATGGCTGCCGGCTCCAGGAGTGCTCCTGGTGTGTGGTGCAGGAATTCAAACAGCAGAGTATCCCACAGCTCCTGGGGTTTCTCATGGGCTGAGCCTGGGCCTTCTTGAACTATAGCTCTGAGTGAGCTGCCTGTACTTGCTTTCAGAGCGTGTCCCTGAGCTCACACTTTGTTCTCTGATGTGAAAGAGTAAACGTGCATTTTATCCTGCAGGGTCAGTGGCATTTAGTTGCGCTCCTGCTTTGCTCTTGGAGGGGTTAAAGGCAGAACCATGAGACTGCGAGTGGAGGGAGGATCATTGAACACCAGTGGTGCTTGTATTACTGTAGTGTCTAGAGGTTGCAATGAGTTTGGCGCCTTTCCGCGCTAGATGCTGCACAGGTGTAAGGTTGGGGGGGGGGGTGCAGTCTGCCCCCAAGGCCTGCAGCAGGCCGGAGCCCAGGTTTCCAGCTGCTTGAGCAGGTGATCTGACTGCTGACTGGTGTTCTGCCCACATCAGTCATTACCTGATCCTCTTCCTTGCTTCCTTCATTGTCTGCTTGTCATTGAACTTTTTGTGCCTTGCCAATGTCTTGCAGAACCTGGCTGTCGGCTCAGGAGCTGTTGGATCTCTGCCACTGACCTACATCTCCAAGGTAATGTTAGGGTGGTGCTTGGAGAGAATTAATGGATGCTATGCACTGCCCCCTCCTTCCGGTAGTGCTCTGGGGAGGTTAATGACGCGCCCTAGAAGCACCAGCATCCAGATACTGAGCTAGGCAGGGTGACGTTTCTGGGGCAGGAGATTTGGAGATCTGCATGGTGTTCTGTGCTGTGGGGTGGGGGATGGCGAGCAGCAGGTCCACGCTTGTTCCCTGTAGCCTGCTTCCAGGTGAATAGCGTGGTGGGGTGGTCTGCGTGAACCCTCAATGAGTAAACTGAGGCAGAGGAAGCCAGAGGGACCCAGGGCAGAGGGAAGAGGAATGTGGCAGCAGTGGGATTGCATTTGTGGCCTCGGATGCTCCATCCTCTGCATCCAGCATGAGGCCGTCCCACCTTTTGCTCCTGCAGCTGGACCCAGACACAGAGCTCCTTGCTCCTCTTGCTGTCTACATGAATCCCGGGTGGGGCGGTACGGGGGGACCCCACCCCTGGGTCGGAGGGAAACTCGCTGACAAATGATCCACATTGTGGCCTGAAGGAAGATTGCTGCAGCCCAGGGCTCGGTTGCAAACTGAAGGGTTGGCTTCTGCCAGGGGTTGTAACCACCAATTGCAAATACACTGGAAAGACTGGAGAAGCATATTGAAAACATTACAGCCTGGCGCAGGAGCAGGAACCCTGTCAGGAGAAACGCTCCATGAGTGCAGTGCCTGGAGCCCCGGGGGAGATTTGCATGCAAATGACTCTTTGGGGAAAAACCACTGCTATTTCCCTTCAGTTGTCCTAATTGCTGTCATGGAGCATCGATGCTAGGCCACCGTATGTTCAAGACTTCTGCGGGTCCTCGTGCAGCAAAGCCAGTGCCTGGGGTGGGGGCAGGGAACAGCCGACAAAGGCCCAGCCTCAGAGCTGACCTTCCTTTGGTTAGTTGCTGTATGCAGGCTGCGTTCAGTTGGATACAAGTGGGTTCCTGAGAGCTCGCTCCCCTGGGGCGCAGCTCCTGGTGCAAAGCAGCCCTGGGGGGCTTGCACGATTCCTGGCACTCTGACAGGTGCTCGATGCTGTCTGACCTGGCCGGCTGACAGCCTGGTAGCACATAGGGTGGTTCTGTAGCAGCGAGGCTGGCCTGGCCTGCTGCCAGGGCGACTGCCTGTGTGGCACGGTTGATTGCCAGCAGAGGAAAAGGCCACCCCAGAAGCTGCCACAGTAAGGCAGCAGCGCAGGAGCCTGCTTGTGGCTGAGGTGGCAGGTGGGAGGAAGCATGGGCATTCCCTGTGGCAGCCCTTTCTGCAGCGCTCTCATGTGTTTGCATGTGCATGCCTGTGTGCATGTGTGTGAGCATGTGCATGCACGAGTGCCACATCTGCCCTTGCTACGTTCGCCAGGCAAATAGTCAAACCCCTGTCCCTGCAGGTGCATGCCTCTTTGGCACTGACCCGCAGCCTGCCTACGAGGTCTTGGTGCATGCTGTCGCTCGTGCTGAGTGTCTGTGCAAGCACCACCCCTGCCCCAGAGGATCTCTGCCTCATGCCCCTCAGAGGGGTGCAGCGAGCACGCCTGTTGCAGGGGGTGCAGCCCAGACAGAGAGGCCTGGGAGGAAGAAAGGGGCAGTTGGGCCTCTCCCTCCTGTCGGGTTCATTCTGCCCAGGCTCTGGCTGGCCAGGTCGCTTCGTGGTCTACAACCAGACATACGCAGTAGTGGTCAGTGCCCCTTTTTGAGCAAAGTGGGTGCTGGAGCCTGTGTAACAAGACTGCAGTGACAATGAAGGCCCAGGACTGCAGGGCTTGGCTCCCTGGCAGAGCTGGAGACCTGGGGTCACACCCTGCTGGTCCTCACCCACGTTCCTTGTGTGCACGTGAGCCTCTTGTGCCCCATGTGTTGCTCCCCTGACTGCTGCTCTCTGTTCCTCTTCAGGTCAGCATTGCCACCCTGAAACAGAAACCCAAGACCCCCTTCTGCTTTGGTGAGTAATGTGCACTGTGGGAGGGGGTTTCAGAGGAAGCCAAGGCAAGGAGAGCCTGCCAGGCTCCTGAGCTTCCCGTGGGAATCGCAGCACTTCCCTTGGGAATCATGCTAGGCCTTTGTTACAGCCCCTGAGCCTGGGGTCCTCTGTTTGCTGGGAAGCTGCCTAGGAGGCCTTAAAATCCCCTCTCCATGCAGAAGGGCCAGCACCAAGATCTGAAGACAGCTGAGAGCCAAGCTTGGCCCAAGGGCAGTGCCTCTCTGCAGGTGCTGCGGGATGCTGCCTCTTCCAGCCTGCCGGCTGCAGCATGGTGCTCTCAGGGCCTGGCTCTGCACTGCTTGGCCCTGGACAACTTTGGGGAGGCAGGAGCTGCCACAGAGAAACAGGGGTTTCAGCAGTCTTGTGCAATGGCAAATGTCTCAAGTTTCTGCTTGCAGAAATCTTGTGAGAACATTTCCTCTGACCTGACTGGCTAGCACCCAGCAGGCAGCCCGGGCCAAGCAGTCAGAGGGCAGAGGCAAGGGCCCCTGTGGTGCCCAGGGACCCCCCGGCACAGTGGGTTGGGAGCAGCACTGCCTCTCCTTTCAGAGGCCTGGTGTCAAGGTGGTGAGTGAGGGTGCTGGCTGCAGACCCCAGCAGCCCCACAGGACGGTAGAGCTGCTGTCCTGGTTAGATTCTAGGTTACGATATTTCCCGGCTCACAGCACACACCGGCTCTGTGGTTTCAGCTGGATGTGGTACTCTTCACCTCTCAGCCTGCCCTCCCATGTAAGCTGCCCGCTTGCAGTTGCACAGCTGCCGTGCTGCACCCAGGGGTGGGCTGGGGGGCTGCGTCCCTGTGCTGTTCCCTGCAGAGTCTCCAGGGGAAAGAGCAGGAATGGCCTGGAGAGGAGCTGCTGACAGTCAGCCAGTCCTTATGTAATTAGTGTTACTCATGCAGAGCACTGACTGGGTTCCCTCTCTGCTTTGTTCCCTCCTTTGATAGTTATCAATGCCTTATCTCAGCGTTACTTCTTACAAGCCAGTGATCAAAAAGACCTACAGGACTGGGTGGAGGCTCTGAACCGGGCCAGCAAGATTACAGTAAGTCACAGTGCCATCTCCTCTGTTGCCCCATCCTGCCTGGGCCGTGATGGGACTGTCTGATAAAGCTTGGGGAAGTGGCTTCTTTGCCAGCCCCTCTGCTGCCCCCTCGGCTCCCCTTCCTTCCCGTGCAGCTTGCTCAGCGGAGGTGGCTGGTTCTGCTGACACAGCATGGTGCTGGAGGAGGGTGCGGAGCCACAGTCTCGGCTGCGCTTACTGCCGTTCGCGCCGCCTGCCTCTCCTCTCCTCTCCTTTCTGGGAATTCCCTCTCAGACTTATGGGTCTGTCTCCTTCTCTTAGTGCCGAGGCCGTGACTCACAGTCAGGAGCCCAAGGGAGAAGCTGAAGCACTGCTCTGTGCTGGCCACCACTCCATCTGCCAGCGTCCCTTGGGATCATAGGGCGATCAAGGGTGGGAGGGAGCTCACGAGGTCCCATCTAGCCCAGCCCCCTGCTCAAAGCAGGATCAGCCCTGACTAAACCAGCCCAGCTCAGTGTCTGTCCAGCTTGCTCTTGAAAACTTCCAGGGCTGGAGAGTCCATGACTCCTCTGCCTCAATGCCTGCCCACCCTCCAAGGCCGAAGGGTCTTCTGTGAGAGTGGTGAAGCACTGAAATGTGCAGATGCCCTGGTCCAGCCTCACGCTGCACTGTGGCATAGAGCAGTTGCAATGTTTGAGCTCTGGAGTCTCCTCAGCTGCCCTTGGTGCTCAGGGCTGCTCCCACGGCTGTTTCTGTGGTTAGTGGGGGAGTGCATTGCCTGCCAGACGGCTGCTTGGCAAGCTTCGGTGCCTGAAGAAAGAGAAAGCCCCGAGCAAACGGGCTGACTGGAGGTTATCAAAGCCTGCAGAGAGGCTTGACAGCCGAACAGGGTCAGGTTTCCAAGTGCACGGCATTACAGCTGGGACCAGGGACCCCAAGTGCTCCATACCTGGTACCTCCCAGGGCAGGCAGTGGTGAGAGCAGGATGCTGCATTAGCCTGAAGATGGGCCTTCAAATAGAGGGGGTTCCCTGTGGCTTTGCGCCCTTTCCCCATACTCAGATCTCAAGAGACCTTCATGTTTGTTTGCAGACATTAGACAAATAAGTGCCCTTCCCCATGTGCCCTGGCACAGCTGCTGTGCACAAGAGGCATGAAGCCCTTGGGAAAAGTGACTTCTGCTGGAGCTAGCCACATCCATGGGTGTTCTGGTGCTGCTGTGCTAATGTAATTACTGCAGCCTAGGCTCTGCGTGCAACTGAGTTTTTGCTGCTGTTGTCAAAGGATTCCTTTCTTATGCTTCAATCATTTGCCTATTCAAGTTTTATCCCTTCCTGGAACAGCGGGCCTCATGTGATGAGACGCAGCAAATACTTTGTCTCATGGGATTTGTCAGGGGTGTGGATTGTGACTGGACTTAAAGGGGGCATGCCTCTGTGTTTTCCTCTCTTGTATTCACACTGCTGACCCAATGACTTCTGCTTTGCATTCTCCTTGGCTGTTTAATGTTCCTGACCATGAGACATTGCCTCTCCCTGGCTCTTTGATGTTGCTAATTGCTTAAGTACAGAAGCAGACCAGAGTGATGGAGCCACTGGTGTGCAGCAGATCCAGCCCTCGGCTGGACAAGCTGGGTGGTAGAGCGCCTGCCTTGAGGCGTGATGTGGAAGAGCCACATTGATCTATTGAAGAAGTCAGATGATTTTAAAAGGGCGAGCTGTGGGATTCTGCCTGCCTACTGCTGACAGTGCTCGGTGGATGCCGCTCTCTTGGCGGGGACTGTGAATTATGCATTGAGAGGAGGCGTGTTGCACAGGCCATGCTTTGATCCCTATCAAAGACCGTTTTGCTCCAGTTCTGCAACAGTCCCGGTGGGTGCTGCGTGCCCTGCCTTCTCAACGCGCCAGCGCTGTACCTGTCCTCAGGCCTCCCCTGCCTTAGCGTTGGCTGGTGAATGCTACCTTTGCCTTCCTGTGTCTGCAGACAAACTGAGGCTGACACTGTGGGGACCTGCCCACGCAGTCAGGGGTGAGCTGCCTGTTCTCGCCTGCCGCTGTTTGTACCTGACATTCACTTCCTGGGCGAGATCTGCCATGGGGAGATCTTTTGCTTTTCAGGAGCCCTGAATGTGTGGCCCTTGTCACAGAGGTGCTTGGGGCACAGGACAGCGTGTAATGCTGCAGTAGATTCTGAGAAACGCCAAAGGAGCTATGGGGAGATGCTGGGTTTCAGTAGGGCCAGGGCTGCTAGCAGCCTTTTGCTTCTGAAGCACTCCCGCTTGACGTGCGTGCTGCCAGGGCGAGGGGCTCTCCTTGATGTGGTGTGGGAGCCAGCTTACCGGAGCACTTGTTCTGTGCTTCACACTTGCAACAGGTTGTTGCTGAGTAAGCAGGGCCTGCTGGCAGGACAGGAAGGATGGGCTGGCAGCGAGGACGTGACTGGGTTTTGGTGCCGCTCGGCGCTCGTTGCGTGCACGGAGGGGTGCCTGGAGAGGGACCAGAGCACGGCCCCACCTCGCAGGGGCTGTGATGGCAATGCCCTGCAAGCCGCAGTGACAGAGGCAGTCAGGCTAGCTGGGCTTTGGTGAGGGACATGGTTCACTGTGACCGCAGTGTCGGGACTGTGACCTGAGCTTGCTCCAGACCAGCCCCTGTGAGCAGGAGCCCTTGCAGAAGGTCAGGTCCCCTCCCCTGACAGTCTCTTGAAGCATATGTTGTGCAACCATTTCCTCTGCCTTGGTTGCCTCTGGCGCTAACATGCATGAGCCTCTGGCCCGTGGCCTCTCCCACAGCGGGGGAGGAGGTGCAAACAGATGACGTCCTTCCCGCAGCACTGCTTTGGGCAGCCGTGCGTCATGCCCATCCGTGCGGTGGCCTGGCACATGTGGTCCTGACCATGCTGCGCTGCCCAGGTGCGTGCCACGGAGCACGGTGCTGGGCCTGGGCTGATGTGGGAACTTGCCGGCCGGTGGCTTTGCTCTGTCTTTCGCAGCTGCTGCACTGTTTCTGAAACAGGAAGCAATGGTGTCTTAACATGCTCATGTTTCCTGTTCCCCTACCCCAGGGGCTGGCTGCATTACCACTTGGTTAGCTAAGCCTGGCTGTGGAGAGCTGCTTGGATTGCTCTGAAGTTTTGCTTGGGAAAATATGCTTGCAAAGAGGGGAAGTACCTGCCATTGTGCTGTTTCATGCTGGAGATGCATTCGGGACTTGGCAGTTGACCGACCTGGATCTTGCCAGAGAGCCCTGACCCCTTCCCTTCCCTGCTCCAGCTTTCCTTGCACTCAGCTTGGGTGAGCCGAGTTGGACTGGTCCCACCTCCACTGCACGCAGTTCTTTCACAGCGGGGCTTATTTCACATTTGCTACAGCCTGTTCCCCAGGGACTGAAGCTGGGTCTCAGCCAAAGTACTGGTGGACGAGCCTTGCACCAAGCACCTGACTGAAACTGTTTGAAATGGCCTCTAGTGTAGCTTTGGATGTCAGGAGGCCATCTCCAGAGCCTCTGTGAGATGCTGTGTTTGCAGCTACGTGAAGTTTCTCAGTGTTGTTACCTGGCCTCAGACAGAAGCAAGCAGAACAATAGCACCCGGCACTTCCCCAGGTCTCGACAGGTTCAGGTCCACATATGAGTTTTGTCCGGGCCCACCAGGTCCACGTGCCAAATGTACGTTGTGCAGCGGGGGAATGGGAAACCAAGAGAGGTGCGAGTTATCTCGCTCAGGGCAGAGAGGGCATTGGTGCGGACCCAGGATTAGTGCTTTGGTGGGTCAGGTGCCCTGCTGGAGGCAATGGAGAGATGCTGAAATTGGGCCAGGGCAGGGGTGCAGGGGACTTCTGCGCCAGCTGTCACGTTGCTCCAGGATAGCAGCGTCTTCCCCCTTTGCACATGCAGTGTGTGGCACGAGCAGACCCCTGTCCCATAGCTGCATGTAGTGTGTGGCAAATGCTGGGGAAGCTGGATGCAACTGGCAGTGCCGCTGGAGCAAGCGGAGCGAAGGTGAGGGCTGCAGGCGAGACCCTGGCTGGCTGAGCAGCCTCCGTGTGAGGCAGGTGAACTCCCGAGCCTGGGGGAACGAGGGCAGTTTCCTGGCTGAGCAGGAGGCTGCCAGTCAGCCCTGTGTAGCATGGGCATAAAACACACCTCCAAAGGAAACAGCTGCGCACAGGGCAGTGGGAGTGAGGCCGCCTGGCTTTGGTCCCAGTTGAAGATGACTCTTGATGACCCAGTTTCACCAGCACTGCTCTGGAGAGGCGTCTCTGGGCAGGCAGCGCCTGGGTGGCTCAGCGGCTCCGCCCTGGCCTCACGCTGTGCCATGGAGGTGAACACCTGGTTGCACCGGGAAGGGCAGGCTGTGATCACTTGGGGACGGTTGTACCACACCCACCGTGCAGCTCGGTGCAAGGAGGGAGGGTCCTTGCATGTCCTCCTGGGAAGGGCAGCTGGGTGGGACGAGGGAGACCCCCTATGTAGGGGTTGAGCCATTAATGACACGAAGAGACGTGCTCAGAGCAGGAGCCAGCAGCAGCACAGACGCATCCCTGATCCCTGGGCAGTTGCAGGCAGCCGCAGGCAGCAAAGTGCCCCAGAACCAGCAAGGCTTCTGGCAGAGCTCTGTGCCCCTCTGTGCCACCCCGCTTCCCCAGGCACTGGCATTGCCTGCAGCCCCTCCAGCCTCTTCCTGGCTGTCAGTGTCAAAGCATTTGGGACATGCCTGGGATGCGGAGCTGGGAGCCAGCAGCCGCCTTGCACGGAGCCAGCAGCATCAGCGTCCACGTGCTGCAGCGTAGCTTAGTTAGACAGACGAAAGCTGTTTGTGAAGGGTGGCGGTAATGGGAGCGAGGGCAATGAAAGGAGTGAGCGGTGTGCATTCCCTGCGCTGCAGAGGCGAGTTGCAGACTCATGTGAGGTGATGCCTAATTATCCACCTGCTCTGCTCTCTCTGCACCCGCTGCTCCCGCCAGCGGCCTGGGAGGCGACCGCGCCCTGATACAGGGAGTCTCGCCCCTTGGCTTTGACAGGGATGCTGCTGCTGCTGTGTTTAAGCAGGAGGGTGGAAAGAACGGTGTCCCAGATTCAGGCTGGAAACCTGCCTGGGCCCTTCCACTCCTTGGGGAAGGCGTGGTGCATGGCTAGATGTCTCAACCACCTCTTCCTTTTATAGGTACCAAAGGGGGGGAACTCGCCCCCCGCCACAGAGATTACCAAGCCCCCCATTGTTCCCCAGGCCCAGGATAAGAAGCCGCAGGTGGCCTACAAGACTGAGATCATCGGAGGGGTGGTTGTGCACACCCCCATCTCCATCAACCAGGTGAGCTGAGCATGCTTGCATGGCCTTGGGAGAGGGCAGCCGGGGCCTGGCAGAAATGCCACGTGCACTGTGGCGCAGTTGGAGACTGGTCAGGGGCACACAGTGCTGCTGGAGTGTGCCCTGCTTCAAGAGGGGAGTGGGACCCATCCACGTAGGTCGCTTCCACGGGGGCTCATCTTGCAGTCTCAGGAGTGGCGGGTAACTGCGGCAAGAGATGAGGCCATGCCCAGCAGCACGCTCCCTGCTCCGCGCGCGTGGGGATGAAATTCCTGTTGCTCTCTGGGCTTCTGCGCCCCAGCTTGGGGGAGGTTCCCCTCTGCACTCATGGGCCTGTCCAGGCCATGACCTGGGCCCTGAAAGGGTGTGATTAGCATCTTGGAGGGACTGGCAGAGTGAGATGCAGGGGTCAGGCTGCTTGGCCAGGCAGGGCACAGGTGAGCAGGGAGTGCCGATTCCCCCTTGTGGACGCGGCGGCCAGAGGGAAGCCTGGCAATGCTGGGACCTGGCCAGGAAACATGGCCTTTTCTGTGGGATAGGCAGCTTCCACCCAGCCTCTTGCTTTCTGAAACCACTGCAGCAAACTCAGCAGCTCAGCGCTGGTGTGTGGCTGTCGTGCACCGCAGCAGGCCCAGCCCCCTGCATCTACCAGGGCTGGAAAACCTCAGCTGCTGCTGCTTGGAAGTGACTTTCTGAGCCCTGAGGGTCCCGAGCAGCTCGGAGTGCCCACATAACCCAGGTGTTCAGGCATGCCACCTCATAACCCACCTCACATGTTACACCAGTGCAGCCTGTGGGCAGACCCACTGCTGCTAGTGTCTCACAGGGGCTGCAGACCTCCTGCCAGGGCAGGCCCGGGGACATCTGGACAGCCAGCCCAGAGGCTGACGAGGCCGGACTCTGCCCCAAGGGATTTGGCACTTGCAGAAAGCCCCTTCCCTCTTTGAAAGGGCTGGATGTGCCTATCCTGAGCCTGTTCCATGGAGAGAGGTGGATCTCCAAGTTTGCTGGGAATTCACCTGTCTTGGCACCTGGACCCTGGGGTGGACAGCACTCTACAAGTGCCCCCAGCCCGGGTCCAGCAGAGAGGCGGAAGCAGAAAGCCTGCCGCTGGCGGCATCTCCTGCAGTCTCGTGAGCTCTGGCCAGCGCAACGGTGCCTCACACTGAGTACGGGTGGCAGGCACTGCACCGGGGTCCACAGCCAGCGGGTCTGAGACCTACCCCTTCCTCTGCTTGCAGCATGTTGCTCACGTGCCTTGGCATGCTCTGGGACCAACTAATAATGTTATGTGCCTTGAATTGGGTGTGAGTCCTTGCAGGGTGCTGGTTGTGCCAGCTTTCAGGGCAGTGTGGGCGCATGGTGGTAGATGGGGGTGGCACTTCCAGCCCTGGAGGGTGACGGCCAGGGAAGGCTGCTGTGTGCGGTTGCCTCTTTCCAGCGCAGTGCCTGACGTCCTTGCTGGGTGTGTCTCAGACTGCAGTTGCCTTGACATTTAGGTGTTAGCTCTGGGTGAGAAGCAAGGAGGCTGTCAGCCTTCCTGGAAGTTAGCTGTGTCTGGGGACAGGCCATTGGCTTGCCGCCACTATGGGTGAAGAGAGTTTGCACTTTCAGTTCAGGAAATCAGGTCTGGGCCTGCAAAACCTTCCGACTGGGGTTAAAAATAGCTGCAGCCAGCTGCACGTGGCACTGCTTGGAGGGTGAGGGGCTCTGCTCCAGGTGCCAGGAGACTCCAGGGGCTGAGGAAGTGCGTGCAGATCTGCCAGCTGCCGCAGCCTTCCTGCCCCAGGCTGCAGCCCCTGCCACTGCCCTGCCCACCCCACCTAAGCCGGGTTGCCCTAGGCTGGGGCTCCCTGCTGCAGCGGCGTGATATTTGGTGGGGATGCACATGCGCAACCATTGGCACTCCCCTGTTCTGGTGTCCTGAGAACCTGCCGTGGGGCAAATTCCAGCCACTCGCAGTCTCGGACTAAAAATAGCGTTCAGAAATAGGGCGTTGCAGTGTTCTCCCTGGCAGGTGTTCGCCCTTCCCTGGCTTGACGTGAGTAGCGCCCAGGGACTGTGTGGCTGGGGCACATCCTGGTCCAGCTCATCTGGTGTCCTGTCTCCAGCACCAGTGGCTGTCAGGGAGGTGGTGCTGTAGACCCTGCTGTGGGTGAGCTGCTTGGGCAAGGAGTTTCTCCCTGACACCTGTGTGCGGCAGGCTGCCTGTGTCCCCGAACCAGACCCTGGGGAGGGCCAGCTGCCTTGGAGCCCATGGGGCGAAGGTGCCGGAGAAGCACCGAATGCTGGGCCTGCTTTCTGCGTGGGCTTTAGTGTGGGTGTCTCGTTCCCTCTGTCTCCGAGGGCACAGACCCTCTCGCCCCGGGCCTCTGCAGCCAGAAAGAAGCTAGTGAGTAGCATGGTGTGAATGGCTGACCTGCTCTTAGCTGGGCAGGTGCCTCCCCAGTACAGGAGTCAGTGCCAACCTGAGAACGAGGGTCTCCCACCGCTCTCCCTGGCTGGGCATGCTCGTCAGCTGGCACCACTTCCTCTCTTGTGCCTGGGGCACCCCAGGGTGAACCCCGGGTGCTAGTGGTGCATGTGTCCATGTGGGGGCAGGCCCGCACACGCCTGGCGGTAGGTTTGGCCACTGTCCAGGCTGTGGGCCTGGCAAGAGCTGCCCAGCAGACAGCACAGCGGCTGAACTCATGCCTCCGTTCCTGACTGCACTTTGCCTTCTGGCCCTGCCTGACTATGCCTGGGATTTGGTCTCTTTCTCCTGTGCTTTTTCTGTGGGTCTTTCTGCAGGCGCTGGGCAGCCCCGTGGTGAAACCCTGACACCCGCTAGGAAAGACCCGAGCCTGCCTCCTGGCTCTGCTTTCCTTGGTTCCTTCTTTTGTCCCTGGGACCGCTGACCAGCTGTTTCCCCTCTGCCAGCGCTGACACGCAGCTGCACCAGGGCGTGCAGGGGAGCCCGCTGCCTTGGCAAGCAGGGGAGCCCGCTGCCTTGGCAAGCAGGGCAGCAGAGCTGGGCTTTTATGGGCATGCCGGGTACCGGCCCTTTGTCAGCCGGGAGCTGGACTCATTGCCTCCCACAAGCAAGCGAGCAGCGGCACAACTGGCACGCAGCCATGGGATTCCTGTGCAGTGCATAAATGTGGCTCAGGGGACAGGCTTCTGCTTCATTAGAAGTCTCCATAGGCTGCAGGCAGTGCCACGGAGGTGCAAGCCACGGGGGCGGCTACTGCCTTGGCCCGGTCAGCCTCGGCACAGGGGGGGAGGTGTATTTGGATGTGGAAAAATCAAGGTCCCATCTGGAGGAGGTGTGAAGGTGCAGAGCAGAGGGCGCGCAGCGGCAGGGGCAGGGGCTGGTTAACCACACCGGTAGTCTTTGTGAGCACGAATGCCTTATAAGGAGAGTTTGAGCCCTGGGAGCGGATGGGCAGGAGCCAGGGGCGGCTGCCGTGACAGTTCACAAACCTCAGGCCAGGCGCTGCCACGCTGGGGGAAGAGCCAGGCACGGGCGAGCAGCAGACAGCTCATCTCCACCCCTGTCGCTGAGAGCAGGGCTGCGTGCGGCGCAGGTGCCATTGAGCTCTGGCAGCAGACGATGGAGTGGGTTGTCTGGCCGATTCAGCCGTGTCTCCCCGCAGCCTGTCGGGTTCCTCTGGCCACCTCTTTGCCCATCAGGGGGAGAAGCGCTGCCTCGTGTACTGGCCCCAGCACCCTGCAGCCAGCTGGGCACCCCTGGCCTGCCGTGGGCAGCGAGGACCCCATAGGCGGGCATGACAGCTTGTCCTGAGACAGGCCTGGGGGCTGTGAGCCCAAGCTAGACTCCTGTCACACACCCGCCAAACAGGTCCCTGGGGACACTGCTAGACTGAGCCCCTTGGAGACTGGCCCTGCCTGCCCAGCCCAGAGTGCAACCTGGCTTGGGGGAGCTGGGTGGGAGCCTGCTCTGGGCAGCAGCGTGGGCAGTGAGCGGCTTCCCTTGCCAGTGGGTGCCCCATGCACGGGGCAGGTTTGCGACTCACCCTGTCCTTTCTTCCCGGTCAGAATGGAGGGGACGGAGCCGAGGGCAGCGACCCAGCTGGGCATCATCTTCTGAGACGTTCCCAGAGCTACATTCCCCCCTCCGGCACCAAGCCATCCACAGGACCCCCATCCCTAAAGAGTGGCTACTGCGTGAAGCAGGGGAACGTGGTGAGTGCCCACTCTGTCCTGCCAGCTTCCTGGGGCGCAGACGCAGGTACTGTGGCTGTCTGCCAAGTGCCCTCTGCCCTGCCCCAAGGGAGGCGTCTGCCCTGCTGTGCCCTTGTACCGCCCCGCAAGCTTCTTCTGCTCAGGAGTGGCCCAGTGGAGCTGGAGCACTGTGCAGCCTGCCTGCTACCTTGTGCAGCCGGCCCAGGGTCACACCCTCGCTCTGTCCGGGGAAGCCATGAGCTCAGGTGCTCAAGACCCACTTGTATCCCGGAGCACAGAGGGGCAGAGGGAGGTGGCTGGATGCCCATGGCCGAGGTGTCATGGCCTGTCCCCTCCCTTTTCCAGAGGAAGAGCTGGAAGCGCCGGTACTTTGTCCTGGATGAGTTTTCCATCAGCTACTTCAAGTACGAGCAGGTAAGCAGCCTCCCCGGCTCCCGTCCAGATCCACCACCGCTTGAACATTGTGCAAGTGGGAGAAACCCCCAGGGCGGCCGCGGGCGAGAAGAGACCTGAGTGCTGCTGGCGCCTGGGGCAGGTGCTTCAGCCCATGGGTGGGCCTGGTCCCGTAGGTGCCGGTGGCTGGTGCTGGGGGAGGTGGGATGGAGCAGCCCTTAGGGACACAGGGATGGGTGGCCACTCACTCCTGTGCCCACCCTGAGAGCTGCGGCAAGGGAGGCTCCCTGGGCGATGGCCCCATATACACGCCGCTAGGAGCTTGGGCCCCATGGAGGCTCTGGTGCTGCTGCAGCACCAAACCTGTTTACTCCCCCTCTCTGGCCTCCCCAGGACAAGGAGCCTGTGCGTTCGATCCTACTGAAGGACGTCCTCAAGACCCACGAGTGCCTGGTCAAGTCGGGGTAAGGCTGCATTCCCTTCTGCTGGACAGGGCTGTGCCGGGGACCTGGCGTGATACTACCCACCAGTAAATGGGCTGGAGGGACGTGCCACGCTGTGCCCTGCTCCTAGGAGAGGAACAGTGTCCTGCTGCCCCAAATGCCCCCCATGTAGCATCCCAGAGATGAGGCATGGCCCTTGGCTTCCTGTCCTGAGCCGCTCTTGCTGTGTGCTGTGGCAGAGACGTCTCATGCCAGTGCAGCTGGGGGTGCGCAGGCAGAAGAGCGGGTGGAGAAGGGTGCTGGGCTGGGATTCAGGCTCTGCCACAGGTTGCCTGTGTGACCGGGGGCAAGTCCCTTTACCCCCTGCATCAATTCTCCCTTTGTAAATCAGGATGGACATATCTCGCTACCTTTGGGGACCCAATACGTAGGTGACGTGGCTCCAGGTCATAGCCTGTGCCTGGTTTGCTGCTCCGGCATCCTCTTGAGTGTGAGCACCCTTCGGATGCGAGCTGTTCTTTCTACGGGAGCCTTGGGGACTGCGGGGGTCTGGGTCACACCCCTCAAGGCCCTTTTCCCAGCTGGGAATGCATTGTGCCCACCAGCCAGGCTGTGGCTGCTCCTGTGTGCATTTCTCTTGCTCCATGCAAAATCCTTGAGCGTTTTGCCAGGCAGACCTGGTGGAGTGTCAGGCTTCCCCACTGCTACCTGCTTCTCCTCCACTCGCACGTTCCCTCCTCGGGGGCCAGAGCCTTCCTTCCTGGTTTGAGTTGCGCTGCCTCTCACTGGAATTCCCCACTTGTCACATTCATGGCATCCCCCGAGTCATGGGATTTCTAGCCTGTTCCCTGTGGTTCCCAGGGCTGGTTTGTGGCTGGGACCTTTCCAGCGGCAGGGGTGTCTTTCCAGCAGTCGCCTACTCAGGTTTCCCCTCCATGTGCTCTTCCAGCCCAGACTTGGGTGCAGGCGCAGAACGGGAGACCTGGGCTGGGTCCTAGACTCCCTGCCTTGCAAAGGGGGTGAGGTAGATGAAAACTGCTCAGCACAGATGGAGAGAGGCAGCTCAGCATGCCCAGAAGGAGCCAGCAAGGAGTGTGCACTGTGCCTGGGTGCGTGGATGAGAGTGCTGCGGAGGTGCAGCCCATGCTAAGCAGAAGCAGAGTGTGAAGATGCCTGCAAGACAGGCTGTCTTCCGCTCCCACAGTAGAGCAAGTGGCTGCTGAAGGTGGACGATGAGGCAGGTGATGCAGTGGTGGAAAATGAGGGCAGGTCACTTCTCCCCTTCTGCCTCTGGGGGAGCAGGGGTTGGCCGGCCTCTGACCCCTGCCTGCCCAGCCATGGGAGCTGAGAGTAGCATGCCCAAAGGAGCTCAGGGCCAGGCTGCATGAGCACCACCTGTGCTGGTGTGGAGAGGATGCAGTGAGCAGAGGCTGGGCTGCTGGCTTGGCTTTTCCTGCATTGGCCTGAGAAGCTTGCGCTTTGCCCTTTCCTAAAGCCAGCACGATCCTGGGTTTCCATCAGGAGAGAGTGCTGCTGGAGAAGGACTGCACTGGCATTGGGTGCCACAGAGCAGCCTCTACCCCTCGTGGGCTGGAGCAGCTGCCCCGAAAGCCCAGCGGTGCGTGGAGCTCTGTGCTCCTGGCTGGGGCAAGTCACTTGGGCCTCCTGTCCCCTCTCTCAGCCTCCGTGGCCCAGTTCCTGGCATGGACCCCATCTGTGATCCCTGCATGAGATGGGGCTTTGCAGCCCAGCTGGCTCAGGCCCTGGGCTAGTGCCAATGCCAGCAGGGCCCCCAGGACTGAGGTACACCCTCCCCCAGGCTGGTGTGCCCCCAGAGCGGACAGTGGTGCAGGGACAGGGTAGTGGAAGCCAAGAGATGCAGATGCTTGGCAGAAACCAACAGAAACCATTCATTGCCTTTGTGGGCGGCATCGGGAATGCAGACACAGCGGGAAAGCACCCACTGAGCTTCCCGGCTCAGGCTCATTGTGGGGCTTGCGAGGTCTAGCCCTGAGTCAGAGCCCCATCAGGAGCCCAGGCCCCCTGTACATGGCTTCTGCAAGCCAGGGAGTCTCTCTCTCGCCCTTCCATGCCAGGTCCCTCTGGTACAATGGAAACCCTTGCTGCAAAAGCAGGCAGCCTCTTCCTTTCTCCTGCCCCAGCTTCCTGTGTGTGTGGGGCCCTCTTCCCAGTTCCTCCAGAGTCTCTCGGGCTTTTTTAGCCTAAGGACACTTGATCTTGGTTCTGCTTTGGGGGAAACTCCAGTCCCTCAAGCTCTGCTGTCTTCTGGGAGGTTGGGCAGAGCTGGCTGCCCCTAGGATGCTGTCCTCCCTGTGTCCCCCCCTGTGCCATCTATTCAGGTGCTTAACAATCAGCGATTCATAGGCAGGCTGTTCCCATTCTTCTCTGCCGAAGGAGCATGAGGCAGTACACAGGCCAGGGCTGTTGTGAGACCTGGGGATGAAGGTGGCAAAATCAACCTGGTGTGAAGCTGGCCACAGATTCCCCGAGGGCAGCACATGGGCTTGAGTGGAACTGGCTGCGCGTGCATTAAAGCTCAGACCAGACCCAAATGAGGGCGTGCGTTTGTGAATAGTGCCCCAAATAGCAGGCGAGATGCTGTTGTGACCCCAGGTCATGCAGATTCTTGCAGCTGAGAATGTCAGAGCTTTCATTAACCAAATGCTTCCCAGCCCAGCGTGACAATCACTCGAGTGACCGAGAATCAGGTCAGGCTTTACAGTACTCTTATGCCGAAAGGACTTAATGAGTAAGAGCAGGTCTGCGTGTTATCAGCATGAGTAGGACATGTTGTAAGCATGTTGGTGGGTGTCTGAAGGTGGTAAGCCGTGATTATAAGCAGCCTGTTGGCCTCCTGATTAGCCACTTCTTTAAAAATCCAGGTATGGATTTATTAATCCATTATAAGGTTGTTGTTTTTTTTAATGGAGCCCTAATGCAGAGTGGGACTGCGAATGACTGGTCTTTTGGGCAGCAGCATGTGTGTGTCTGTACGAGGGCTATGGGAATTACAGCGTGTGTGTAACTGAAGCTGGATGATGTTTCGCGCAGAACGGGAGTCTTGCGCTCCTCAAATTAATGCTGATTAGATCCGAGGTCTGCCTTGACCGGTGGTTTCTTCACATGGGCAGGGAGAAGAAGTGGTTCTGTAAGCTACAGGGTGAATTGTGGATGACCGCTCTCTCTTGTCCTAGGGACCTTCTAATGCGGGACAACCTCTTTGAGATCATAACAAGCAACAGGACGTTCTACATCCAGGTAAGAGGGTGAAGGAAGGGGACTTGAATGCACGATGTCGCTGGGAATGAACTCATGGTAGGGGCCACGGTTCGCATCAAGTCTTCTTGTCTAGGCCACAAATTTAGTTTTTGACAGTTGGTGTGAGTCACGTTCATCTAAATAGGGTGTTCCCCAGGAGCCTCTCAAGCAGACCATGCGAGCAGGTGAGCCTGCATGCAGCCTGCCCGGCCTCGTGCTCTGCAGGGTAGGAGGTGGAAAGAACGGCTGGGCAGTTTCACTTCTGCAATTCAGCTTATTTATAATTGCAGCTATTTGTTTGGACTGGAGAAGACGCATAGAGATGATCCCCCTTCCCCCAGTGGCGACAGGGGAATGCAGAGTGCACAGTGACAGTCACGCTCCGCATTTCTTGTCCTGAACCGTGCTGCCAGCGTTCCTGTCCCCTGCAGCTTCTTGGGGCTGTCAGTCCCTCCCAGACCCAGTGGTAGCAAGCTGAGTGGGGAGAGTGAGGCCAGGCAGGCCTAGACCAGTCGCTTGCTACTCGTTTTGCAGGGCAAGTAAGTTTTTAAAAAAAAAAAGAAAAAAAGGATGCTGATGAGTTAGCTGGAGTCTGGCTGCAGTGACATGACTTCCTGTCTTCAGAGCAGTGTGCAGAGACTCAGATGAGGCCTTCCTTAAGTTCTCAGCTGGTGACTCTGCAGCCTGAGAGGCTGTTGGCCAGATCTGTCATTGTCCTGTGCCTTGTGCAGTTGCTTACACCTGTGCAGCGTGCTGCTCTGCTGGCTGGGTGGCTTGCCACAGTGTCCCTGTCTAGAGGAAGCACCTGGGAAGCATCTAGGCATTGAATCCATTTGGCGGGGTAATTGCAAAATGGAGAGTGATGGCAGCTAACTGATGGACAGGGAGTTTCAGGTGGTGGGGGGCTCTTGTAACACAGCCCATGCAAAGCAGTGACAGCTGCACTCCCCACCAGACAGTTCCTGCCATCCTTCGTTGCACTGCACCAGTCCCCAGTGAGCCGCGAGCCTGGAGCGCAAGCTAACAGCACCTGTCGACTCCACCTAGAGCCCCTCCACTGTGGATGGGACTCCACACTCAGCCAGGCAGGGCAGGCAGCTCTCTTGCAAAGAAACATACTCCCCAGCTAGTTTTCACTGGATGGCCTCTCCTGCCATGTGGGGTGGTAGGGGATTTGTGAGGCCAAGAGGCAATCGTTCGTGGAGCTTGCCAAGCAGAGGCGTAGGCTTCTCCCAAGCCTGCTTCTCACTGCAACGAATCCCTTGGCAGACTGGGAAAGCTGAGCAACTCGGCCACATAGGCCAGACCCACCCTCTCCGGCCTTGTTCACGTGGGGAACTGGCACAGCTCAGCTGCCAGCCCTGTAGTCCACCCACTGCGCTGTGGAAGCAGAGGCATGACGCTGAAGTAAAAGCCACGTTGATTCTGGAAGAGTGTCTGCCTGACAGCTATTGCAGAATAACTGTGTGTGTGGTCGGCCAGAACTGGAGAAATTGTGCCAGTCAGGTTCTTCGTGTGAGCAATGTCAGGGGTGCAGGAAGAAGCTGCTGGTGGGAGCTCTCCGGGCGGCTTGCTGCCAGAGCTCGTGGCTGCCTGGATCAGAGCAGGGGGGAGTATAAAGGGGAGGTCTCAAGCCCCAGCATCCCGAGATGGACCGTGGTGAAGCAGGTGCTCTCCGTGGCTTGTTGCTCAGCCTCTTCGGCATGCGTGAGCCACGTTTTCCATCCTGGGCTTCTGCATGCTGGTGTCCAAATCCCATCTGCATCCCGCTGCAGCCACGGCTGTGCTGGCACCTGATGGTCTGGGGCTGGGCCTGCGCAGCTCCCGCCTGCCTGGGCCTGGCACTCTGTAGTGCCACGGGCTTGGGATGAGTCATGTCCCTGGGAAGAGCGCAGGCTGCTCTCAGGCCCTGCTGGGACCTGTGCCAGCACAGCGCTGGGCAGGGGCTTTTTGCAGCCCCAGAGTGCAGTGTGCATTTGGGTCTGGGAAGCTGCTGGACTGCTGAGCCTCTCCTCTGGACGTCAGCCTTGGACTGCGCTTGTGTGCGGGTTCAGGACTGCTCTGGTAGGGCTGCGTCCACACGTTCCCAGAGAGCAGCCAAGCGCCTGCTACCTTCATGGCTCTGGCCAGTCCCCTGCAGCAGGTACTGAGGCTTCTGAGGTCAGTAGTGCCCCGCCATGCAGCTCTCTTCCCTGCGCTGGAGGGGACTTGCTGCCATCCAGTGGTATAGAAGGAAACAGCCCAGGAGCAGCTGAGATCCTGGAGCCAGCTTGGAGCCAGTTTTCCTCTGAGCTCAGGGTTGTTCAAGTAGCTTCTGCCCCCTGCTACAGCGGGCTTGTTGTGTTGGGTGGCAGCGCCTCACCTGCCAGGGAGTGCCTGGGGAGGGGCTGGCAATGTGCTACTTGGTGTGCATAGCTGAGAGGCAGGCCCACAGGAAATAGCTGACCCCCAGGGTGCAGTGATGCTTCATCGAATGTAGAACCTCTGGTAGTGTCCGTGACAGTCCCGAAATGATGTGAGAGGCAAGCATTTCTTAGGGTGATCTCTTATCGGACCAACTCTGTAGTAAATTTGAGTCCTGTCTGATGGTCAGGAGGGATAAAAATGATCCGTGGCACAGAAGTGGGCTGCCATGTGAGGTCACAGGGTGCGTGACCGCATAAAACCTTCCATCTGCAGTGAGTGTCAGTGTCCAGATCCCCCCGCCGACCTTCCCATTGGATGCAGTGGAGCTGCACTCAGCAGCTTGTGAAATGCAAGCAGAGGTCTCATTTCTGGCTGCCATGTTTTGCAGGCAGACAGCCCCGAGGACATGCACAGCTGGATTAAAGCCATCACAGGGGCCCTGCAGGCCCTGAAGATCCGCCCCAGGGTAAGACATACCTTTTCTGCTTTGCATGTAGTGTCAATTCAGGAGAGACAGCTTTTGAGCTGATGTGATTTATAGAGCGGTTCATGCAAATGTTCAGAAAATTTGCTTCTTTCTTGGATGTGGCTTTGGTGCCTCTGCAAGTGTCTGTCTCTCATCCAGAGAAGGGGTGTAGAAAGCAAGTAGCATTAGATACCCTTGCCTGGTGGGACAGGGGGGAGCTCCACTCTTCTACCAGCTGCCCGGGCAGAAGAGTCACCAAGAGCAAAGGGCATAACTTACTTCATGTCCTTTTCACTGCTTCAAAGCTGCAAGCCTGTAAAGAGCATACATCCCATTCTCAAGGGGCTCGGGGGCAGTGTCCAGAGGAACTAAAACCCCTCTTTGTGTCTTGGCAGGAAACGTCCTTCGTGAGGTCCATTTCCATGAACAGACAAGGGGGCTCCAATCATTCCAGCTCCTCGACCGCCTCCCTTTCCCAGCTGAGGCAGCCAGGCGAGGAGAGGAGAGCCCTCTGCAAAGGCCCTTCCACATCCTCCTGGCAGCCTTGGACGCCAGTGCCACAGCCAGAAGGGAAGCAGCCCACGATAGAAGAGGCACCTGGGCAGCTGAGAGACTCGGTGTTTGTGCCGGCATTTACCGAGCGTGACATGAGCACCAGGCAAGGGAAGCGTGTGCGGCACAAGTCCGAACCCCAGCACCTCAAAGAGAAGCCATTTACCTTCAACCTGGACGATGAGAACATCCGGACCTCCGATGTGTAGCCATGCACGGTGCGAAGCTGGTGCACCACGCCCCTGTCCTACCCGGCGTTTGGAAAAGACGAGGCACTCTCAGTACAAGTTCAGTGCAAAGACACTTTGCTTCCCCTGCAGCCGTGCGGGGCGGCCTCAGCGGTGCAGCGCCCCTTGGCCTGTGTAACCTTGCCCTGCCGTGCACTCAAAAAGTGCAAAAAATGCGTGCACCCAAAATGCGTCCGAGGCAGGCGGAAAGAGCCGGTCTCCTCGGTGCTTGTGCTAGTCAGTGTGTCCAGAGCACTGAGCCTCTTCTGTCCCTGGTTCCATGCTGCTGGGTTCACCCTGATGAATTTGGCCTTTATTCTCCAACTTTATTATCAGTCTCTTGTCGGCTGTACATGGGAGAGGAACAGGAAGAAAGCCCTGGTCAGACCCGGGTCCCTCTCCGTTCTAGCACCTGCTGTCTGCCACTGTGACGTGGGAGACCAGGCAAGATGGACGTATAGTCTGACGCAGGAAATGGCAATGCTTATGTTCCCGTACAAGATTTAGTCTGGCCCACTTCCTCGGTGACTGTGCTCTCCCCAAAGGGAGGAGAGACCAGCGTTCCTGATAGCTCCCATTTTCTTCCCCGCTGAAACCTCATCTTTAATGTCCCAAATTCCTTCTCTGGTCTCTTCCCCTTCATGGCAGATGGGGGGATCAAGGTAGTTGATGGAGGAAGAAAGGGGGAGCTGCTGGCAGTAACAGAAATGCCTGGTGCTCATTAGAAGGATACCAGGAGGGGCTGATACAAACCCACCTGGCAGGCGCATGGCATTTCAGTCGTGCACCTATGTCACATGGGAAGCATCAGGCCCCTGGGCTCTGCCCTAGAAGAGCGATGACACCCTCAGCAGCTCCACCTGTTTGGATCTCAGGGAAACCATGCAGGAAGCAGAGGGGGAGATGGGTTTTTTTCCAAGCAGCAGGGGCAGGTGTGGGCCCATGCTCATGTTGGGCAATAGGGGTAGGATTCTCAGTTCTCTTGAGCCATTGAGAAACCCCCCCAGCGGGCCCAAACATGGAGTTTGCAAGACACCCGGAAATCTAATTTAAAAAAGGAGGAGAAGGTTGCAGCTGTAATGTAGTTTTTTTTCCAGGGGACCAGCTCTTTGCTCTGCAGCACTGACCACGTAGTAACGCCTCTCTGCTGTCGATTCACTCCTTTTCTACTCATTCCTCTTGTGCGCCGTCAGGCTGCAGCAAAGACTCCTTGGTCTGACCCATGTACGATGTCCCGGTTGGAAAAACAAAACCGATTTCTTGGTATATTTATTTTTTTTTAAATGTGAGGAAAGGTTAGGACCACTCTTTTGCAAGCTGTCTGGAGCAGGGACTCTGTGGCACACATATTCTCAGGTATATATATCCAGGTTTGTATTGTGGGCGCTTGGCCACAACAGACTGTTAAATGCCTGAATCTTGGAATGTTTCATGCAATGAAAGCAGACCATGTACAAAGAAATCGGGATGATTTGGTTCTCCAACTAGGCTGTGCTAGCTGGTATTTGTACCAGCGTACCTCAGCAGACACCCATAAGGGAACGAGTTGATGCACGGTGAATGCAAAGCACTTGCTAGATGATTCAGTTATTCTGTGATCAGAGAGGAACTGTGGAACGCTGTCACCAAAGAAATGGGTACGTAACCTCTTGTCTCAGCTAGCATGTAGAAACGACACCTCTTTCCTGCCTCTCTTTTCCCTGTGAGGGATTCAGTAGTGCCTCATGTTGTTGCGTGAGTTGTGAACGCTGCACAAAGCCTATGCAAAACATACATACCCCCCCTTAAACCTTGCACAGGGATGAGGTTTGCCTGGACTGAGAAGTTATACATCCTGCTTGCGTGCCCGTGCCTCTGCTCTGAGCCCACTCGCTTCCCGCCCTCGCTCGGACAAAACTGGCAGCGATGTCGGGGCCAGCTTTGCCCGAGTAGGAACTAGCAGGAGCAGGTGCTGTATTAAAATAAGAAACCAGCACATGCCCAGGTCGGAACGATCATGCAGAACTAAAGCAAAATGAAACCAGAGTAAGGAGTTCAAAGTATTGCCTATGGGAAGCTTTTGTGGATTTTTTGTAAGCTCTGGTCCTCCATGTCTTCCATATCCCCCGCAGTGCATGTTGCTGTTGTGGGAACGGTCTTTATATGCAAGAAGATGACTGCTAGAAGAAAAGGCAGCCAGCTGACTAGAGAGTGAGTTCAAAAATCACTCCTGCCTGCCTTGCTCTTGTTTTGAAATTGTAGCGTGTGTTGGAGGATGTGTTGGAGAAACAGCAGCTTTAAAAGTGCTCCAGGAACATGCGGTGAAAGCCAATGCATCAGCCTGATGGCCACGCAACCTGAAGGCAGTTGCATCTGTTCTCTTCCTGGAAAGAGTTGGCCAGAGCATGATTAACCAGTACATTTTTGGAGAGGCAGGTACCAGGAATCTGTTCCTCTTTCTGTGCTCTCGTAAGGCAGTTCTAGTCCAGAAATAACAAAGGGAGCCTTCCAACTAGGGAAGTTCACACACTTGTTCTCGGCAGAGGCAGGAAAACATGGCAACTATGAAAATGAACCAGGGTTGATGCAAATAGCATGGTTTTCCTGCAATGGAATTGCTGACACCTGTGCTGGGACTGCTCCTTTTTGGCTTTCTTTGCCCTAGTGTTTTTGATAGCGATAGTGTTATTTAGGCTGAGCTAATGGCCCCTTTTGAAATGTTTAACAACTAATTGTAAGCATGTATGAGCCACAAATGAGCAGGGCAAGCAATAGGAGTGCTTAGGCCAAGGGCAGTACCTACAGCTGCGGATGACCGTAGATGATTGAAAAGGCTGCAGACTTGGCAGCCACTTGTGCTGAATTAGTACCGCAGGGTCTGTGGGAGCTGGGTGGGCAAGAGCCTAAGCCTGTAGCAGAGGTGTGAAGTAGTGAAGAGGAAAGCTGTGCGGCTGTAATGGTAACTGCAGCGTTCCCTTTTTCTCTGCTCATGGAGCAGCCCCAAAGGCCACAGACTAGTGGCATGTGAATGTAAAGTGGAGGCAGGGGTCTTGGAGGCGAATCTCTGGTTGCTGTGCTGCTCTCGTGCAAGCTGGGCATGCCGACTCGGGTGTGCTTCTCCAGGGTCAAGTGAATTCCCACCACTTGGGGCGGACCCCCGTCCGGATCAGCAGGGAGCCCTTGACGAGAAATAACGTACGGTAAAATGCGTGTGCGCTCCTGCCCGAGCCTTGTCCTTGTATCGTCTCGCTGACATACCACTGGGGATGAGGCACGGCCTGCGATTGTGTTTCCAGTTCCTGTGGGGATCCCCATGCAGTGCGACAGCAGCTCGTATGAAAGGAACGGCGTGAGGGGGACGTGTTTGGGTGCAGGGGTGTTTTACATGATGACGCCAACATGGCTCAGCTGTTTTTTGTACATAATTGCTGTGTATTTCAAGTGCCTTTTAGAGACGGGGGGTGCCTTCCCCACGGGGAGGTGCTCGCACCAAAGCCTTGTGATGCTTGTGCAAGAGTAAGCCTCTGGAAGGTGTAACGTGCAGAGACTGGCTAATTCTGGTACTGATTCCTCCCATGCTCACATGGGAAGAGCTCTCCATTTGTGGAAGAAATACGCTTCCATATGAAATACCAGCCAGTTTTTCAGGTTAAGCTGGTGCATATCTTGGATTATTGAACATATGTCGGGACCGCACACGGTGTAGAGACACACTTTGATAGTCACACAGGTTTATTTCCCTTCCCCTTTCCTCTCAGTCCCTGTGCAACTTATTTGAGTGGAGTTCATTGTAAATGCTAAGACTGAAATGGGAGGGTTTGAGTTTTGGGGGTTTTTTTGTGAGCTGCTTGTGCATTTTGTTGCGATACTGGCACCAGTAATCCCCAGCTGTGAATGGTTCTCCCGTGCACAGACTAACTGCGGGTGCACAAAGCCACACTGATGCCATGCTTCTCGCTACTCCTTCTGCAGTGTGTAGTGGAAAACTTTGGTTGCTTGTTTTGTAGTAAAAATCTGTGTGAAATCTTTCCAGAAAACGTGTTGTCGGAGACTTCTTTTACCAAGGATAACCTGTGTTAAAAAATCCCTGCCCCTTTCTAATGCCATGGCAGCTCAGCAGCCTGGCCTCTTTGTCCAGCCAGCAGCTGGCTGCAAGCATACTGCGTGTCTGCACCTGGCTTCCCTGCCTGCAGCTGCACGTGGGCCGGGGGGGGGGGGAGAGGAAACCACCTTCCAGGTAAGTCCAGATCAGGGCTGCAGCTCGGTGCCTAGAGCCAGTTGCAAGACGCTGGAGCGGCTCAGCCCTTTCTACCCCATCAGTGACAGCACGTGCGAGCCTGCGGATCCCTTCCTTCTGGAGCGTGTCTCCAGCACTGGCAGCTTCTGCTGCTTCCCAGGGAAGGGAAGGGAAGGGGATAGGTATGGACCAGCTCATCTTTGGGAGGAGATTTCTCCCCAGCTCGGGAGCCTAGAGCACCCCAACCGGGGGAAACCAAGGGGCGCTGTGGCTGGTCCCACCCTGACCGCAAAGCAGAGGGGGATCCTTCCAAGGCTTGTGCCATGGCCAGGCTGACCTGCTTCCCTGCAGCCAGGTGGGAACAGGCTGGGTCACTGTGTGCCCCAGCTGCTCCCTCCAGCACAGCCTGTGCCAGGGGAGCAGCTGTGAGCAGCTGGAGCTGGCTTATGCCAGCAGTAAAGTGTTTTCTTAGGATCCAAGGTGCTGCCTGGCTTCAGGCTGGTGCCCTCCCCACCTTTCTGCTCCTCTCTTTCATCCTGCCGAAGGCCTGGCAGCCAGGTTGTGCACTGGTGTCTCACAGCCCAGCCTCACCATCCTGCCAGCAGTCAGGAAAGGTTTCTCGAGCAGCCCTGGGCTGGGGAGCAAAGGGCCCTGTGGGCAAGGGTCCCCTGCGTGGAGCTGGCTTGAGGGGCTCTCACCGGCAGGATGGCACCAGCTCCTCTGCCCAGACCCCTTCTGTGTGTCCTGGTCCCTGTGCACTGGCCGGGGGTTTGGTAGGAGGTTGTGGCACTCAGCCAGGCAGCAGATGTATGGCAGGACCCTTATCCCCAGAGCTGTGGGCTGGGCTGGAAGGTGCCTCCCGCTGCGCTGGCCATGAGCTCTGTACTGGGATGAAGCAAGCCAGGAAGCACCCGCACAATGAGCATATGGGTTGGGGCCATGGCAGCGAGAGGAGAAATGCAGGTGGGACGGAGGTGGGTTTAACCCAAACCTGGAAACAGACCTGGCGTGGTCCTCTGCCAAAGGCGGCAGCAGGGGAGATACGCCCCTTAGAGACCACCGAAGAGCTACAGCACAAGGGCTCGCTTCATCAGAGGCTGGGAGGGGACAGCAGAGAGTGGGGGGATGAGGTGGGGTGAGTGACTGGAAGAGAGGAGGGAGGGACAGTGCTGGGGGAAGCAAACACGCAAAGAGCCCCTAGGACCAAAGGGGTCATGGAAACTAAGCTGTGCAAGGAGGTGAGACTCCACAGTCCCCATTTAAACCAGACAACATAGTCCAGTCTGTGGATGATTCCTTATTCTGCAATTTCCCTTTCAAACCCGCTTTCACATTTTTCTGCCTGAGAACAGCCCCTTCCCCGGGCCAGCGATGGGTGTCCAGGGAGGCTGCCATGTCCTGCCGTTGGCCTGTGCGCGCTTTTCTGCAGCTGGTGTCAGAGATGTGCTCCCTCCTTCTTGCATGTAGTGATGGCCCCTTGTGTCTGACGTGGACAGCAAGGGGCATGGTAAGCAGGTGGTGGCCTATACAACGTCAGTCAAGTTGCAGGTGAGTGGACCTTAGCACCTGGACTGCTTGTGGTTCGGTCTGGTGATGATGCGGGCTGTCTAACGTGGCAGCATAACGGGCTACACATTCAAGTCCTGCTGTTAGCCATGCTCGTGTGCATTAAATGTAGGACCCTCTGTCTTTTCGCTTCTTGGCGTGCTGGTTGATAGTCGTGACGTGCATAAAAGAAGTAACAAGCCGTGACTGTTCCTGGTCTCCTCCAGGACGGCGTGGAATGGAGCTAATGGAAACCAATGATTCCTTTAGGTGCTGCTCAGGGAAAGGGGACAAATCCCCACGGTACCTTGGAGGGGAGAATTCCTTCCAGACCTCTGGCTAGACTGATCCGTATAAAAACCACCTTGGATCTTAATGGCATTACGCCACCGGTGCTGGTTGGATCAAATAACTGGCTGCCCTGCCTTCACTTTGCCGCTAACGAGAACGCCCCTGCTCGGCAAATCATCCCCAAATTAATGTGGTGATTCCCTGAGGAGGGGAGGGGGTTGCCCCTAAGCATAATCTCTCAGCAGGGGAGATTATGCTTAGGGCCAACCAACATGGATTTGTTACAAGCAGGCCAACCTGGTAGCCTTCTACGACCAGGTCACAAAATCCTTAGATGCAGGTGTCACAGTGGACGTAGTATTTCTGGACTTCAGGAAGGCCTTCGACACTGTCTCTCATCCCATTCTCATTAAAAAAAACTAGGGGACTGTGGCATCGACACCTACACAGTCCGATGGGTCACTAGTTGGCTGGAGGGCCGCACCCAGGGAATGGTGGTGGACCGGAGGGACGTAGGTAGTGGGGCCCCCCAGGGCTCGGTCCTCGAGCCCACACTGTTCAACTTCTTCATCAGCGACTTGGACATGGGGGTAAAAAGCACCCTGTTCAAATTCGCAGATGACACTAACATGTGGGGGGAAGTGAGCACACTAGAAGGGAGGAATAGGCTGCAATTGGACCTAGACAGGTTGCAGGGGTGGGTGGATGAGAACAGGATGGGTTTCAACACTGACAAGTGCAAGGTGCTGCATCTGGGGAGGAAGAACCAGCAGCAGACCTACAGGCTGGGGAACTCCCTTCTCGTCAGTACGGAGGCAGAAAAGGATCTTGGAGTCATTATTGAGGCCAAAATGAACATGGGCCGATGGTGTGGGGACACGGTCGGGAAGGCCAACCGCACCTTGTCGTGCATCCACAGATGCATCTCAAGCAGGTCCAAGGAGGTGATCCTCCCCCTCTACGCGGCACTGGTCAGGCCGCAGTTGGAGTACTGCATCCAGGTCTCGGCATCGCACTTCAGAAGGGATGTAGACAACATGGAGAGGGTCCATAGGAGGGCCACTCGCATGGTCAGGGGGCAGCAGGGCAGGCCCTACAAGGAGAGGCTACGGGGCCTGATCCTGTTCAGCCTCCACAAGAGAAGGCTGAGGGGGGATCTAGTCGCCATTTACAAACTGGTCGGGGGGAGCAGCAGGTATTGGGGGAGTCCCTGTTCCCTCAAGCGCTACCAGGAGTGACAAGGAATAACAGTTACAAGCTGGCAGAGGATAGATTCAGGCTAGACATCAGGAGGCGCTACTTCACGGTCAGGGCAGCTAGGACCTGGAACCAACTTCCAAGCGAGTGGTGCTGGCTCCTAGCCTGGGGGTCTTTAAGAGGAGGCTAGATGAACACCTTGCTGGGGTCGTTTGACCCCAGTGCTCTTTCCTGCCATGGCTTGACGATCTACCAACTATGAAACTATGGATCAGAGTTGGGCATAGACTAAGTAGGGAGAAAACAGATGGGAGCAGCTCAGCTGCCAATTCAAGGTACACCAGAAACTCCAGGAGGGGCAATGAGATGGATGCCCATCTGTGGAACAGGAGCAAAGGGCTAACGGGTGTAAGCTTTGCAGAGTAATGCTGAGAGGCAGGGGAAGAACTGGTGGCTTCGGTGATGAGAGAGATGGTTCCCATCCTGTCTACCTGTGCCTTAGAGACACAGCAGGCTTAGGTAATAGTTGTCTTTCTGCAATGCCCATAATCTGTATTGTGAACAGTGCGTTTATTCTGTAGTTGTGCTGCAGAGTGCGTGGAAGGAGATGGCTGTGGTGACAGCTGGCTAAGCCCTTTGGTGACTGCTTCTGACTGCAGAGGACTGAGGTTTGCAAGGGAAATAAGAAACAGGCAGGGCAATGCTTTGTCCCCCAGCTGCCCACTGCCTGCTAGCTTGCTCTGCAGGACAGTTTTATTGCTGATGTCAAGAAGGTTGCTCTAGCTGTTGTCTATCTTGATCTCTTTCACAGGTAAGGATACCTCCCTGAGGCTGATGGCTTTAAACCAGTTTAAAATGCATTGGCCAGGAGAGTTGGATGAATACACTTCAGGTAAGCATTCACACCTGTGAACTGCACTGGGTTGGGAAATCCTGCTGTAAGATGTGTGTGTGTCTGCTAGGAAGGAACGCTTGAATAAATGCACCATTACATGGAGGGAGAAAGCCTTCCTCTAATGGTTGCTGAGATTGGCACAGGAGGCTTTTATTGGGGCGGATTGCACCTGGCTATGCAAGCACCATTTAAAATGAGACAGGCCTTGGCTCTTGGCTTGTCTCTGTGAGTGTTTCACAGCCCTTGAGACACTTAGGTGGTGTCAGAAAATCCTAAAGCGTGAACTAAGCAAGCCTGGCACTTCTAAGCAACAGCTTCTCTAAATGGTGCTGAAGACTGGTGAAAAGGGACCCTCTTCAAGACCCAAATGCAGGCTTGATACGAAGACGCTTTAGCAAACCTAAGAGCAATCGAAATGTTTCCTTGAATTCTGAGCAACCGCCTGTTCTTTCCTGTCCAGATATCACAGGGCCAGGCTGGTGCATGAGAACAGAAAGGTGAGCCAGATCACTAAAAAGTGCTGCTGAGTAAAGAGACAATGCAAGGTGTGAAAAGCAGAATGTGGTTCTCAGCTGGGAAGTCCCAAGGGTGCAGCACAGTTGCCATACCACAAGTACCGTTAAACTGAAGCAGCATGAAGACAATATCGGAGACAGTGTCCACAAATTGGATATAGCTTGGATCAACATAGATCCTGCTGTGAGCGTGGCTGATTTTGCTGTGGAGGGCAGTGGGACAGGGAAGCAGAAAATAAACTGATGTGATTTTAATACAAAGCCAATGCATGCGTACAGTATATTAGGGAGCTGGTGGTTTTTCTGCCATGGGACTTAGTGGACCAGGCAGGCCGAGGTGGCCTGGGGAAACATCCAAGGTGTAAGCATGGTCCCTCTGCACGGAGGTGAGCCCTGCTCCTTCAGAATAAGTGCCCTTGACTTTAGCGTAGGAGGTACCCCACGTAGTCACAGGAAAACAGGCTCTTCCCCCTGTGATGAACTCCACTGTAACAGCCTCTCCACTGGTCTCCTCTTGCAAATTCGGGTGGGCCCTTGGTGAATTTGGTAAATGTCCTTGGTTGCTACCGTCCTTGCCTGTTCAGGAATACTTTTGTTTCCCAGTCTAGCTGCACGTACAGTGGAGGTTGTGTCTGGGAGCTCAGTGCAGAGTCACGGTAGAGAGCCAGTGCTGTTCCTGACGCCGGGAAGCTCCTGTCTTAGTGTGGGAATGGCATTGAACATGTCTCCTGATACATCACAAGGCGTCCCCAGGGGTTACAAGAAATAATGGCCACAAGCTAGCAGAGAGGAGATTTAGATTGGACATTAGGAAGAACTTCTTCACAATCAGAGTGGCCAAGGTCTGGAACGGGCTCCCAAGGGAGGTGGTGCTCTCCCCTACCCTGGGGGTCTTCAAGAGGAGGTTGGATAGGCATCTAGCTGGGGTCATCTAGACCCAGCACTCTTTCCTGCCTATGCAGAGGGTCGGACTCGATGATCTATTGAGGTCCCTTCCGACCCTAACATCTATGAATCTACGAATCACCTGCTCTTGCTGCATTTTGGACAGGCAGTCTATTCGAGCTCTGGGCAGCCATGCACTCTCATGGGCTGAGGGGTGTCGGAGCAGGACCTACTGCTGTGCTCGCTGATTCCCTCTCTGTCTGCATGAGTTCTCCAGGGGACTGTACTGGGTTTGCAGGCAGCTGTTTATGATCGACTGTGACAGCGCAGGAAAGGCCAGGCCTGGCAAACTGCTGAGCTCCCAGCTGAGCATGGCCCTGTGCCCGTCCACCCCTCTCCTTTCCCCAACCTGGTCTGGCCAGGAGTGGGAACAAAAGAACATAACCACGTTGTTGGCTGCCTTGGCAAACTTTGCACCAAAAGTGTTTGAGGCAGAGGTGTTGGTTGTACCAGGCCCTAGATGCACTGGTGAAAGTGGAGCGGGCACAGGACAGACATCCCTGCCCACCCAGCTCTGGGGCAAAGAGATCCCATAGATGCACAGCAGTAGAAAGAGCTTGGTGTAAGCATCCTGTGTGCATCCCCCTGGGCTCAGCCTGCGCCCGGTGGACAGCTATTTGCCTGCCATCTGATGGCGAGGCATGGTCATAGCGGCCTACAGGCACCACCCTGTAATAAGCTGCAATAAACTCACCTCTGGATACCAGTGTAACTGCCAGCATCCAAAGCCGATGTACACAGCACCTGTGTATAAGGTTGCATGTCCAGGGTCTGGACTTAGGGCACAGGGAGGCCTGACACTTTTTAATCCCCCCTTGTTAAACAATCTGTGGACTAAATGCATTGAAGGTGAGATGACGAGCCTGAACTGGCAGTCCCAGGTGGAAAGCTGTCTCCCACATGGGCGCAGGATCAGATATCACTGGAGACATCTCGTAATGCTTACTGCACACTGCCAAGAGGCCGCACGTCCCTCCCTGCAGGCATCCTGATCATTGAGACGGAGTTGCCTATGGGTGAATGTTACCAGAAGGTGGCTGTATTAGACAGCTGTGAAACTTACCTGCCATGTTCTCGGGGGCAGACGCAGACCTGTGTAAAGGCAGATGCGTGGGATGTGAAGCATGCCATGCGTGGTGCCATGAGGAACTGCCAGGCACCACCTTCCATGACCGTGCCTGGGGGTGGGCAGTGACAGGCTTTGCTTAAAATGCTTGTAAAGCTGCTTCAGAGTCACGCTTCCCTGCTCTTGATCCTGCAAACAGGCCCACTGCAACGCCTCTCTAGTGACGCTCCCTCGCACTCGGGCCCAATCTCTGTCCCGTTCCAACAGCCCCTTTTGCCATCCCATCCAAATCCCAGAGGAAAACCAATTTTTCTGCCTTTGCGGACCTCCCTGGACCCACAGAGTCCCCTGTTCAGATTTAGTTAATTCGATCCATACCAGAAATGCGGCAATTTCTCAGTTGTCGCTGTTCTGGTATCTAATCTCTAAATGACTCACGAGCAGAAATCTGAGCAGGTTTGCCAGGTCCTAGGAAAGCTTTTTCCTCTTGACAGTCCCAGCCCACTTGTGGTGTTACAGGAGATCTGGTTTTGCTGCGTCTCTCTCTAGGGCTCACGAGCACATCCTAAGTCTCCTCCAGAGGAAGACTCGACCCAAGGAGACATATCTGAGAAGCATCTTCTCCTGACTTCTAAGCAAGCTCCGCTGCCTGCATCGCGTGTCTGATATGCTTGTTGTCAGTCAACAGCAGAACAGGCGTTAAGCTGCAGGCAGTCCACGAGCAGGCTGGGCGCCACTCGTATCTGCACCTTGCAGGTTGGCGGTGCCTTCTGTAGGGCAGGTGTCCCAAAGACTTAGGGAAATGAGGCCTGATGTGGTACTGGGAATGCAGCCAGGCCTGCAGAGGTAGGCTGAGGGGGTAGTGGGAAGGAGTGAGCCCTTGTCATGTATTTATAATGGAGACATAATGGACAAATATGGATGCACTGGACTGTGTCCCTCTCGGCACCCTTATCATGTGAGCACCTTGGGGCAGGAGCCATGCTCACATGTCTCTGTGCCGTGGTAAGGATGAGCACCTGATCCATGCTGAAGCCTTCTAGTGCTCCGTCAGCCTATGTAGTAATAATGAAGCGGGTTAGGTGGGAGACTGGGGAAGCCACGGGTGAAGCAAAGGATGGGGAGACCTCAGACTTGTAGGCAGGAAAGAACGTGGGATTCAGTGCAGAAACGTGTCTCATGGGGGATGTGTGCCACGTCAGGCTTCATTCGTAGGAAACAAAGTCAGCTCTTCAAGAGCGAGTTCTGAAGAAGCAGAATGGAGGTCCGAGCCCTGGAAATCCATCCCTGTCCCAAGCTCTGGGGTTTACATTTTCAAAGTCCTTCAAGGAGCTGCTGCCTCAAGGTAAGACCCTCACAGGGAAGGCTGCTCCTGCCTCTTCCTGCACTTTGCAGAGGCCGCTCAAATGCTTGATTTGCAGTGTTTGTGCAGGAGCTGTGGACCAGTGACATGACCTCAGGACTTCCCCGGAAGGTAGGCTGACACCTTGCTAAGCCTGCACCTGGCTGGCTTTCTGCGGTAGTCAGGGGAGCGAGCATAACATCAGGGGAAGCTGGAAGCCACATTTCCCCTGCTTCCTGCCCGTGGGTAAAATGCCCACTGCCGTCGCTGTGAATCGTGCTCGCGGAGCAGATTGTGCTTTAAATCGGGGCAGGATTCTTCTAGCGTATTTTACCAAGAATGTACAACTGGCCCAGTGTGCTGGGAAGACTATCGCCTGTGCTTCCACAGCAGGCTTTCTTGGGATGCAGCACCAGCTTTATCCACTTCCACTCTTCATGCCTTTTAATCCTGACCACCTTGTGCCAACTGCATGTGGTCCTTGCCAGACCAGAGACGCATAGCAAATGTAGGGCGTCTGTCACAGCTTAGGGCTGTACGCTCCCAGACTAAGAGCACTGCTGAGAGGGGATAGCAGAACGATTGTAAGCGTCTGAATGGTAAGCTGGCCTGGGTCTGATTTTAAATTGGAACAGAGTGTCCCCCAAAATATCAGCCCTGTGCTTTCTTCTGCACTGAGTGCAAAGGCAGAATTTGGCAGGAGAGCTCTGACCCCAGAGCACACAGGCTGGTGCAGTCATGGTTTGGGGAGGTGACCACAGGTGAAGACTTTGTTAAAGTTTTTTGAGGCATGGGCAAGAGAAGAGTGGGCCCAAACCTGGGAATCCACTGTCTGAGGTCCCCGAGTCCTGGCTACGAAAGGCTTACAAGGTGGAGCTTTGACAGCAGCAGGGAGAGCTAAAGCATGGGATGGTGCTCAATGCACACAGACTTGTGCACGCATGTTTCGTCCCCCTTGACCTGGTGTGACTGAACTCAGCATGTGCATATAAACAGCTGTTCCCCTGGGCTGAAGTGTGTGCTGGATGTACTATGTGGACATCTCCCCAGCCTCCCTCCCTCAAGAGACTAGCTTAAGACTGTACAGCTCAGGTGCCTTGTGATGGGACCCCTGCGCCCCAGAGATGAGATGTTAGCACAATGTGATTTCTGGGGACTCAAACGTCAGGCAGTCCAGCTGAAGGCGGTGTTAGTGATAGAGGCTGAATTTGGCCGACTGAACTAGAGGCACAGCTGCAGTTGGAGAACTTGAGGGTTGACAGTATGAGCTTCATTCTTTATTTTGCATGAAGAATGACTGGCTTCCTGATGCACTCGCATTGTGCCTGGCTCTGAGTTTGGGACTTGCAGCTAGCTTTCCCATTGACTTGACCTGGAGAGCGTCTGGCAAGGTTTCCCTGCCTCTTTGTGTGGAGTTCATTGTTTTAAAGTGTTCGCCTCCTCTCTGGGACCAGGCTGAGTGCAGAAGGTGGATTTTAGTGCTGGGATATTGGACGCAAGACTCCTCCCATGCTAGAACAAAGGGGAACAAAGCTAACCACCCCTATTAGAAGTCCATTCAGCCAAAGGAAGGGTGTTCTCAATCCCTGACTGATAACGTATGCAACGTATTCCTGTCTCTCGGCTCCCGTCCACTCGGATGCCCAGGGCCACCACTGTTGTTTGCATAGATTTGGCCCAAGCGGTAGGCTGAGGCCAGTGCAGTGATGCCTATAATTCCTTCCCCAACAGGAATGCTAAAAAGATAGGTGACACTCAGCCACAGAAATCCTGTTCTTGAGTCAGTAACTCTGATGACAGTAGCTTGGTAGTTGGGCTGTGCCTTAGGTGAGCCTGTGAATGCTGAATGCCATCCAGATTAGACAAGGGCAGGAGGCCTCGAGATAAGTTTAGACACGCTCCAGCAGCAGGAAAGAACACAAAGCTGACTGTCCTTGCACTGAGAGCTCTCTGTTGGTTAACGTCCCCCCCCCAGCACTCGGGGAACCCTACCCAACGACGGTGAACAAGGGCCCAGTGTTGGCACGGCAATTTTTAGCAAACTTCACAGCAGAGGAGTGGAGGGAAGTGATATCTATGGAGAGGCACCAAGCATGTTTACAGCAGCTGAACAATAACCTGATGCTGTGCAGTTCTACAGGGTAGGGCACTGCTGTGTAGGCATTGTAGCTGGCAGGGCCAATGCCTCGCTCTCTCCTGTAGCCAGCATCTGTGGGTCAGCTCTGTCTCTGCGATCCCATGAATTCTCCCCCCAGGGTGCATCGGGTGGGCACAGAGGTGCTCCAGAATCAGAGTTTCCGGGTCTGCTGTGGCCAAATCCTGGTTTTCCCAATGACTGCACTGACTCTATCACTGCTATGTTTTAAAGAAGTCAGTAGAGACAAGATCCAGTAGGGAGAAACTGTGATCCTAAGGAACACCTGGGCAGCCATGAGCATTTGGGAGTTAATTCAAAAAGCAGGGAGGTTCCCCTAAAGTCTGGACAAGGCAGTGGTGAAAAACTGAGAAAGGCAAGTCTTACCAGTGCTGGACGTGGGCACAATCCTATCGGCTTCCTCAGAGGCAAATCATCTTTTATCAGTCAAGAACCTGACCCAAAACCTGTAGCTGAACTTCAGAGAAACCTGGTTGGGGGAACAACTGTACGGTACGGAGGGCCATGGCTAGACGTTGCCTACTCGCTCACATGCTTGAGATGCAAACCAAGATGAGATCAACTGCGGTGAAGTCTCTCAAGCAAGCTGCTCTACACAACTGATTTTTGCCCTTTCTATAAAGAGTATAAAATGAGCCAGAAATTCACATTTATAAATCCATTCTAACATAAGCACAAAACTCCTTTTACTAGTTTTGAAATGCTGGCGAGGTCAGGTACGGATCAGATGTTGGTCTCCACTTGAGGCTTGGCTAAATTGCCACTGAAATCAAGGGGACTTGCTTGCATTTAACTTCTGGCTTTTTTTTTTTTGGTACCTTTATTGCATTTTTGTCAGTTTTTTCTATTAGCTTTTATACAGTCTTTTATAGGTGTTTCTAACGAGACCTTATTTAAGGACTATTTTGTTTGATTGGTTGTTCCCATTGTCATGATGGGCGACTTATTTTTTCGGAGCCCTGCTATGTTGTCGTTGACTGCTTTGAAGGAGACAGGCTGACTTCCCAAAGTGGCAAGTATAATCTCCTCAAGGTCAGGTTCCTCACATGATGATACGGAAATGAGCAGCCCAAACATAGAAGTCAGGGTCAGGGTTGCTTGGAAAATTTCTAACAAGACAACTGTTGAGACTTCAAAGGGGTGGGTGGACAGGAAAGATGCTTGCAAAACAAGCTGCTGTATATATCGATGCATTGGAATAACCGTGGGGTGCTCATGAAATTATGGCTGGGGGAAGGCTGTGTGGAGACTACAGCATCTTCTCCTCTCCTAGCAAGCAGACATCCTTTGATTTTATGCATCATTGCAAAAGTAACTTGCAGTGTCTCCTAGTCTTTTTTTAGCATGACCTTAACTTATGCAGCTGTCCCTCCCTCTCCCCACTCCTCATTGCTTCCTGTCCTCCTTCCTCTTCCTCTCCAACTCCGCTTGCAGCTGTTGTGTACTGCTAATGCCCCCATGATACGTGGCTAGGGCATTTAACTTGCTACATCCAAGCTGGTCAAAGACAGTGTGCAGGTTTTTGGTGACTGTGCTTTTAGAGCTCAGCTATGGACAAGTTCTTTTCCATTTGTATTTGCTGCCCTTTTTTGAAAGTGACCTGAAATAGAACATCTGGACCCCATGTGCTCTACTTTCCAGAGCTTTCCCGTAATGGAAAAGGGGAAGTCTGATACTGTCCTGAGAAACGGGCTTAAGTGTGTATCCTGACAGCAAGCAAAGGCAAAAGTTTCTGCTTGCATTGCAAGTGGTGAAGGTGGACTAACCTTCAAGGTTGGTCCAACCAACCTAACAAGGACTAACTTGTTAGTCACTGCTTCTCACTGCATTCTTTGCTTATTTAACTTGAATCGGTGCTTCCATTTCACCTGCCACCGATTCAGAGCATATATTGTGAACACAGGTCTCGTGCCCTCTCTCCTCTAATCCCACTGACTGTCAGATCTCGCTAAGATGTAGATGTGCCCCTACTACGCCGTACACTTCCTGGCTGCTTTTACCTACAGATAATGGAAGTGTATGACGAGGTGGAAGTCGTACAGATAACTCAGCGCTTGGTCTTTCCACGCACTTTTTTTATTCTAAGACCTCTGTTTACCTGTCTGTGGTTGCAGGCTCTCCTTTATACAAAAAGAAAGGTCGGCTCTCCAACAGATTTTTGTACAAGTCATGCTGAGGATTACTGAATACTTAAGCTTTGAGCTGCATGTCTTCTCCCTTTTCTACAAGCCACCAGTGAGGTAAGGGGCTATGAGCTCAGCTATTGCGGCCTCTCAGTAAAAAAGTATTTTTCGTGTGAAACTGAACATTTCAAAAAACCAATCTTAGAGCTTTGTGGACAGGCCAAAATTAGCACATTTTGGATACATTACCCTGACAGTGGAATGCAAGAGGGGCCAAGTATTTAACCCTGTCAACTGTTATTCTGCAGGGAAGAAGCTTCCAAATCATTTTAACAAGGATTTGTCTTTGAAGGTGAAGTCTGAGGTATATGCACAGGTGTTAGCCACAGCATTCTTCTGCAGCTTATAATGCACAAGTCCAGAACGTATTTACACACGGTAAAAACAAAGCAAATGCAAAGCGTTTTCTGCAACAAAGGCAGAAGTTCGTCTCCAGTCCCGCAGAGACAACAAATGCTGCATCAGCTTCTCTTGGGTTCAGCTTTCAGGCAGACGTCATTTCTTCTCAGTAAATGGTGCACCAGTTGCTGCCATCACTGGGCATCAGCCCACCCGTGATGAGAAGAATAAGGTCAACAAACCACCAGATGCCCAGTCCTCCAAGAGTCAACAGCTTTCCTACTGCTGTCCCAGTATGACCCAAGCAGAACCGATCCACTCCAAAGCAACCCAGGAAGAAGGAGTAGAGTAAAGTGGTTATGAAGTAGTGTCCAGTGTATCTGCAAACAAGAAGATCAGAAAGCTCTGTCAAGTGCAGTTTGGCCCAAGAGAAATACTGCCTGGCAAACCTGATCCTTTACCAGCCTCCTCCTAACTTCTGCTTTGTGGCCCTGTCCAACTGACAGTGGGGAAAAACTGCACAAACTGCGATGCAACTGTGGGCATAGCAAGACTAAAATCCAACCATACGAGCCGCTTCCCAAAATACTTTGGCAAAGGAAGGTTGGATCCGTGCAGCTACTAAAGTACCCCAAGTAGCAAAACAGAGCGGAGTCTTCCACACTGCACGTATCCTGCCCAAACACAATCTTACTTGATGCATGGCTTATTCCCTCGCAGAAAAGTCCGGAGCCCTGCACACTCGATGCCTTCCAGCGCTCGGCACTGCACCTGAGTATGGTCTACGTCGCTATAGGCTTGGCCGCCAAACTGTGGGGGGAAATGTTACGCACAACTGAGTGTCCTGGCAGCCGCTTCCAAGGACAAAGAGGCGATGGCCCTCCAGCAAGAGGCATCTTCAGATTCCTGGCCGGTTCAGCGAGCACCCGGGGACTCATTCATTCGTCACAGCGCTTCTGGCCCTCAGGCACACAGATGCTTCATCAGGTAAGCTACAGATTTCATCAATCTGCGTTTTGTCCTTTTTCCCTCCTCCCCATCTTTTTAATGTCAATGGGTGCCCAAGGAAACACTGCAGGGCTGCTCTGACACGCTGTAATTACAGTGCGTCCGAGCAGACTTGACTAATCGAGTATGCTGGAACATGGTAATTACTGCACTCCAGCAGACTCTGTGTCTCATATATCAGCGTCCCCATGCTTCAAAATGGTGGCGAGGGCACCAGAACTAAACCTCACTGAATGAGGCTGCAGCCTCATGCACCAGGGGCTGCTAACACACAAGATGCTGCAGCACTTTAGAGCAGCTCTGGGGGCCGCTCTAAGTAAAGCGCCCTCCCCTACCCCGAGAGCAAGTGTAGAAGTGCCCAACAGGGACAAAATGTGACCTAGTGGACAGCACACCATGTGGGACAGCAGCGAGCTAGGAAATATCGAGTGTTTCAGCCTGGTGTTTTCCTCCCCAAGGGGCAGAGCAGATGGAAGGGAAGGAGAAGAGAGCAGAGAGTCACTGCCACTCTGGCGACCGTGCAGTTTACATACCCCGGGGGTTGCACACCAGGCCATACCCTTCACAGAATCACAGACAATGAGGGTTGAAGGGACCTCAGGCAGTCACATCTAGTCCAACCCCCTGCTCAAAGCAGGACCAGCCCCAACTAGATCATCCCAGCTGAGGCTTTGTTGAGCCAGGTCTTGAGAACCCCCAAGGATGGAGAGTCCACGACCTCTCTAGGTAACGTGTTCTAGTGCTTCACCTCATTTTTCCTAATATCCAACTTTTGAGCCCACTGCTCCTGGTTCTGTCATCTGCCACCACCAAAAACAGTGCCCTTGTGCCAAGAGGGTGCAGCAGAATAACCCGTTGCTGGGGGTTTAGTGCTTGGCTTCATGCCACCAACACTGCCCCCCTCCTCTCTGTTTCAATGGCTTTGAGCAGCACCCCGGGAGCAGCCAGCTGCTTCACCACTGGCAGCACCAGGCTGCTCCCTGACCTTGAACTCGGCTGCTGCTCTGGGGCCCTCGGGGGTCTAGGCTGTACGCATCTGTTTGCATTCTGCACATCACCCACCTTGACGCAGCCGTAGGTCAGCTCCTGCTGCGCTGTGGCGTTGCCCAGGTGGTCCACAGGCTCGTCGCACACCATGAACTCCTCGGGCCTGCAACGAGAGCCAGTCAGGGTCACGGTCAGGGTCATGCACACCCCCCTGGTAGGGTTGCCAAGCCTCCGGGATTGGCCCAGAGTCTCTAGGAATGTGAGAGAAGTCTCCAGGAGACGGCCCAGAGGCACCTGGCGAGATCACTGAAAGGGCAGTCATTAAAATAAATATGAAGTATAATATTCTATCGTATAATGCTATGATGTTACATTATATTTGTATGTAATATAAATATATGATCTAATAAAATGTAAATGTAATATTAGTACAATACAAATATAGTATTAATACAATATGAACAGGATATAAATGTCATATTGATATAAATGTAATTTACCATTACACTATGTATTATAAGAATATGATATAATAAAATATAAATGTAGTATTAGGCTAATACAAATCTATTGATATAATACAAGTGTAATGCTGTAAATGTAAAATTGATATAAAAATACGCTATAATATAAATATGATCTAACCACAAAATAACCTCATTATATAAAATAATACAGTATTCCAGTGAGTTTTTAAAACGCAAGTGACGTGCATTTGCCTTGCTGACGTAATGACGCGTTAATGTCATGACGTCACATGGGGAGCCTCCCAGGATAGATTCTAAGGGCGCTGCCGCCCCGCCTCCCCAAGGCCCCAGCGCTCACAGGTGCGAGCAGAGGACAACTGGCCCTCGCGGGTCTCCGTAGGTCCACGCGGACGCCGCGGGCTCCCCCTCAGCGGGGCCGGGGCCGGGGCCGAGCCCGGGCCCGGGGGTGGTGACGTTGTGCTGGTGGCCCCGCGACACGCCGTGCAGCAGCAGCAGGTTGCCGAGCAGCAGCGCCGCCTGCCCGCACAGCAGCACGTAGCTCAGCGGCCCCATGGCGGCGCAGCCCAGCACAGCGAGCTAGGCCGCTGCGGAAGCAGCGCCACTAAACATGCGCAGCCAATAGCAGCGCAGAGCGAAGCGAGGAGGCGGGACCAAACAGCCTCAGGGCCAATAAGAGCCGCGCGGCTCCGACCAATTCCCAACAGGCATGCCTGGGTGGCCGGTTGGGAAGGGGTGGGGCTATGGCTCATAACAACGTCAGGCGGTATGGTTCAGGAGATGCCCAATCAGGAGCGAGAGGGGGCCGGGACAAAGCTGGAGCCCCGCCCTGGCGTTAAAGAGACAGGGGCGGCATTGGGTGGGGGTGCTGGTGCCCCTGGAGTGGGCAGCCTCGTGCGCCAGGGTCCTGGTTGCAGTACAGGGCCTTGTGCACTCAGCCCCTTGCGCAATGCAGAGGGCTGGCAGTCCCTTGGGGCCCGGAGGGGCTGGTGCCCCAGGCCAGGCGGAGGCGTCGTCGCAGGGCAAGAGTGAACACGTGCAGGCAGGGCGCCTGCAGCAAGGTCCCCTCCGGTGCTGCGGGGTGGCCAGGCCGTAGGTGTCCCACAGCCACAGCAGAGCACTGACGCCACGGCCCTGCCAGTCTGCTTGCCTTGCTACGCGCCTCTCGCCTCCGCTAAAGCCATACCCAAAGCTTAGACTCGCGGACAATGAGGGCCAGACGGGACCTTAGCAGGTCACCTCTAGTCCAGCCCGCTGCTCCAAGCAGGACCAGCCCTAACTAAATCATCCCAGCCAGGGCTTTGTTTAGCCGGGTCTTCAAAACCTCCAAGGATGGGGATTCTACCACCTCACTAGGTAACCCGTACCAGTGCTTCACTAGCCTCCTTGTGAGAGACTTCTTCCTAATATGCAACCCAAACCTCTCACTGCAACTGGAGACCGTTGCACCTTGTTCAGCCAATGGATGTAAATGAAGCTTACGGTTACTCGACGTCCACGTGCGCTACCAACGTGCCCGGGGAGTGCCTTGGTGTTCACGTGAGTCAGCTCCGGTGCGGTTGGCAGGATTTGATAGCAAGACCGTCCGGGGAGTCTGCGATGCCCGCTCTCTGCAGAGAAAAAGCCCGTGTCTGTTCTGTACGAACAGGCACTGGGCCAGAGCAGCTGTTTTGAAAGCATCTTTGTAACTGAGGGATCTCGTAACTGCCCTTCTCTTGTAAGTAAGGAGCAGGCAAGCTCCTTTGAGGGAACCCGAGGACTGGAGCAGCAGCAGCCTCCACAAATCGCTACCCAAAACAAAGGCATGTGCAGGGTGCCCGGGGTTGGCTTTGCTGGCTCTTCTTCGGTGATAGCTTGGTTGTCTGTGACAGAGGCAGAACGACCACAGCAGAGAGGATGCCTCAACGCGGCAGCACAGGTAGCGTGGAGAATATTTGGTGTTGTGCTGGTGGAAGGAGGTGTGAGCAGAGGAAACCGTGTCGTGCTGGTTGATTCCTCCTGTGTTTGAGGAAAAAGGATGTTGTATTTTCTTTGTAAACTAATCTGATGGTGTCAAAGATACCAACTTCCTCGGTTTCTCTTTTTAGTGGAAACAGCCTGTCCGGCTGTTCGTGGCTGCCTGCTCAGACTAAGAGGAGTCCCGCATGGGATGTCAGCCAGTGAGCACTGCTTGATGTCATTAGATTTGGTTCTGTTTTGTTCTGTTTTGTACTGAGCCAGGAAGGGCGACAGGACTTTAGCTAAGTGAAGAAGCTTGTTCCTGGTCAAAGCTCCACTGTCCCTAACAAACGGGCACCAGGTGCTTCTGATCTTGTAAGAGAATCACCCCGGTGGGATGACGCATCACCCATGTCCAAGTGGCTGATACCTGCCCAGGGCCCTGGAGGCAGAGGAAAGATAGGATGCCTATTAATGCGGATGGGGAGATGTTGTGCCAGCTGCATGTGCCTGAGAAACATCTGGGGTAAATGTTTACTGGATCCTCTCGCTATCCTGAGATATGCTTGGTATTCATGTAATGTTCCCTCTTTTTCTGACCGCAGTTTCATATCCCTGATGACTTCCTAGTGCCCCGAATGTTGACTGCCCTGTGCTTCATCTCCGATGTGTTCACTGAAACTGGAAGAGGCCAAACCCCAAGCAACTTCCTGGGAGGAGGCCAAAGGCTTTGGTGACCAAGGCTTTGGACATTAGTTAGCCTTGCTCGAGGACCCTTAGGTGTGCTTCTTGCTCTGCTGCTGACTCAGCCCCTGAAATTGCACCCGTCCCTGCCTGTTTCTCTCTCAGTTCCCCTATTTGTAATGTTAGGGCGACAATACAACATAGCAGCGGCGTGCCAACATTCCCAGACTCCACGCGCTGCTGAAGTGCCAAGCATTTCTCTTGTCGTTTATGAGGCTGTGATGTGATGCTAATTATCGGTCTGAGCATCTGTAGGAAGCCAGGTACAGCATACAATTGGATATGAGCACATCTGGAAAACAGGCGAGAGAATGATTGACTGCCTGTGTCTTCTTCATTGCTCAGAATATTTTTCACTGGCTGTACGCAGCTTGGTGTTTTTTGTTGTTTTCCTGTTTGTTCATTTGAATTTGGAAATGGTCGCTTGTTGCTGGAGGAATGTGACCAGAAACATGAGGGGCAGGTCTTCCTCCCACAGCTTTGGGGAGAAGGGTTTCCAAGTTGCTGAGTCCCTGGACTTTATTCACTGTGATGAAGGAAACCAGTTTTCTTTGTTTGGTCTTTAAGTAAAACAGGATACCATTTTCCACGTCGGAGTTTGGCTGCACAGCTGTTCCTAGGTGTGCTGAGGAATTTCTCCCGTGCCTGGCTGGCGGGTCTTGCTCATGCACAGAGACTTAAATGGATGTCCAGATTTGGGATCAGGAAGGAATTTCCTCCCAGGTCACAGTGGCAAGGAGCACTGTTTCAGTTTGGCCTTTCACTGCACCCTGGCCTGTGCCCCACTCCCTACAGTAAAGTTGGCATAGTTTACTCAACCAATTCTGTGCCATTTCTTCTACTTTCTGCTGGTGGCAGGTGAGTAAGGGCTCTTGTTTGGTTTGGGAACATACGTAAGCTTGGCATTGTGCATTAAGGCATGCCAGAGGGGTTGCACTGGAGGTTTTTTGGACTGCCAGTATTATGCAGTGCCCACGGTTGCAGGATGAGTCAGCCTGGCTTGGGGGGGGGGGGGGTGTCCCTTCCAGATGTATATTCTTGTATTACAAATCCAGCAAACTAAACTAGGACAGAAGAAAAATGACTGCCGGGGGGGTGGAAATCATCCTTTTGCCAGATGTGTGGGCCGGGACAGAGCTGTTTGAGTAGCAGCCTTTTTGTATGTCGAGTTACTCTTGTGCAGTTCCTAGGCGCATCTAGATGGAGTAATAAAAATAAAGAAAAAAGCACAGGAGGTGCCAAAACCACCCAGAGAAAATTTCCGTGTCCAATAAATAAGCAAAATAACCAGAGGAGACAAATCCTGTCAGTAGGTCCATATTATTTTCTGTCCCACACTGCGCTGCAGGAGTCTGTTCAGTGACATGACTAACGTCTGTCACGTGTTGTTTGTTCTCATCCTCTGTGCTCTGGCGTGTGCAACAGGCTATTTTGTTTTGGCGAGGCGGTTTTGAATACATGTGTTGCTATATGATTCTGGTGAGGAAGGCAGGGCAGGGAAGCATGCCGGACACTTGCAGCGGAAGGCAGTGAGGTATATGCAGACGCACAGATCCTGGAGAGCTCATCTTATGTTACTCATCTGTATCCCCATACAGATACAGATGTGTGGACCACATTCATCCAAAAGTATATCTCCCCGTGCTCCAAGTCCTAAAAATAGGAATGCAGCTTTTTGAGGGGAGGGGCAGGACGTAAGAACAACTGTGAAGCCTTTTGATGGTTTTGTATTGAGCTGAACAGGCCCCAGACCATGACTTTCATTTCTAGTCACGTGCATTGCTTTTAATGGGCAGAGTCTGTCGTTTCTTCTTCGTTTCCTTACATTTTAGGTGCTGATCTTGTGCGCTGGTCTAAAGGCCTTTATACCCAAGCAGAGCCCTCTGGGAATCAGTATCACCTTGCTCGGTTAGGATCAAACCTTTGGATTATATTATATCATGCTGGGGTAGGGCTGGTGAATTGTGTGCTTGTGTGTTTTGGGCAACATCTAGCCGAGTGGAGCTGCGATCACTCAACTTTGGGCACTGCCATCGTACAATTCATGCGTACTGGTGCAAGAGCAGGTTTCAGCCTTTAATGCTTTGGGTGTGTATATATGCACACACACACGGTCAGCTATTGCTAGGATGGGTGAGGTACACAAAGGGAGGCAGGCAGACAAGAGCCAGATGAAGTAAAATAAAATACCACCTCATGTTGTTAATGCCTGCAATTTTATGGCAAGTCTTGCAATAACATACGTATTCCCTAAAGCGTCAGCTCTTGGAGGCAAATGACTAGGTCAGCATTTAATACCAAAAAAGTAAGCGTTTTGCCCGGCTGGCTGCAGAATCAAATTGGACCATATAATCCGAATGGTCAAAAGCCAGGGGCAAAGAAGAAGAACCCCAAGAGTATTGTTTAAACCTAGGGTTTGCCATTGAGTCTCGTGATTTTTAGGCCCCAAGTAATGATTGAGGACCTTTGGGGTTGGCAGCGCTAAGTAGCCTTGCAGAGATGAAATCAGATGGGTGCAGCATAAATTTTTCAGGCTCAGGGTAATGGAGTATCTTGCGCAGCACGCTTGGCACATCCTCACCAAGCCACGCATCCATCAGGCTGCAAGCATCTGAGGGGCCCTGTCAGCCCCGGTGGTGTCAGTCTGAGCTGGAAGAAGTTTCGGATCCCAGCTCTGCCCTTGAGAGTTGCTGCCAAACGCTACGTGTGTTTCAAGGGTGTTGGTTGTAGCCATGTTGGTCTAATAGGCAGACAAGGTTCCTTGGGTGAATCTGATATCTTTTTTGTTGGTCTAATAAAAGATATCAGATTCACCCAAGGAACTTTGTCTGCCTACGTGTGTTTCAAGGCACTCAGAGGCTGCGGTAATGTTCATGAGATCCCTGGGTAGATAACCCAGGGCTTGGTTCTCTGCATTCTCTAAACTCCATTTATGCATGCAGCAGACACAGCAGCCTTGATGGACTGCAGAAGTGGCTTCAGAGTTTCTTCCTGGTATGTGGGAAAGGCGAGTCCGCCACACAAACCAGCAGATCTGATCCGCGGCTTCCCCTAGGCCCCGTGTTTTATGCTGACAGTCAGTGGAAACAAAAAAACCCCAGCAGGAAATGTTGAAATGTGTTCGGACAACCAAAGGAAGAGATTTCTGTACGCAGCATCTCTGTGTGGGGGGCTTCCCGCAACCCCCCCCCCCCCCCCCCCATCCCAGAGATCCAGCATTGCCAGCTCTCATGATTATTGGCGTTGTTCTTAAAGTCGGCGCTTTGGGAATGTGAAAAACCTTAGCTCTTTCATGTATGTACGTATGTATATATACTTTTATATAATTCTTATGTATATATACTTATATATATTCATACAATATAGTATTATTATTTATTTATATATATTCTTTGATATAGTCTTATATGATTCTTTTTATTTATATATATTCATTGATATATTCTATTATTCGTTTTATATATATTCTTTTATATAGTCTTATAATGATTCTTTTTATGTATATATATAATTTTTATATATATATATATATTCTATTATTCGTTTTATTTATATATATTATATATTCTATTATTCGTTTTATTTATATATATATATATAATTGTTATTATTTATTCATATATACTTTTTATATATCATCTAGCCGGCTGGGGTGACCCCGAGAGGGCTCCAGCGGTTCTGCCACCCCGCCCCAACATCTGTCGGAAGCCCCGCCCCCACATCTGTCCGCCCCGCCCCCGGGCGTTCCCGCTCGGTGCCCGCCCGCCCCGGGGCGGCGCGGCGCAGGCTCCATATCGCGGCGGCCGCGGGCCGGGCCGAGCCGAGCCGAGCCGAGCGGAGCCGGGATGGCCTGGGCCCGGCTCCTGCCCCTGCTCCTGCTGCTGCTGCTGCTGGCGGCGGGGCCCGGCCTGCAGCTCCGGCCCGGTGAGTGCAGCGCCGTGCCCGGCCCCGCGGGGGGGCACGTGTGCCCGGGCCCGAGGGGGAGGCAGCACCCACCGATGCCCTTGGCTGGGAAGCCCGGATGGGATAGCCCAGCTGGCGTCTCTGCCCTTCCCAGCTCAGCCCTGCTCTCTGTGGCAGGAGGCTGAGTCAGCCTTGGGGCGCGGGTGAGTGACGGATGGGGCAGGCAGGGTGCAGCCCCCGTCCCAGGGGTCTGCCAAGGGGGCCCGGGGGCCGCGCAGTCGGTGGTGGGCAGAAACGAAGAGGGAGAGGCGCAGAGGTAGTGGCCAGGGTGGTCCTGGATGGCCGGGGCAGGACGGGCCAGGAGGGTTATTGACGCCCAAGTCTCGAACGATGCATGCTCGGGCTTCGGCGGTAGGGTCGCTGCTTCCTCTTGCCAGCTTGAACTGCTCGGCCCCCGGCTGAGGAGAGCAGTGCCCCACGTGAAGCATTGCCTCTCTAAGAGCCACGAACGCGCATCGGGCTTTTCAAACGCGCGGCCAGGCCCCATGTCGGCAGGCACCTGTGTTTGTCCTGGGGTAAGAGCACCACGGATGCTGCCCTGTCTAAGCGCCCGCAGCGTGTCTGCGGAGCTGAGAAGAAAGAAGTTGAGTGAGAAAAGCTCCTCAAAGAGAGACTTGCGTGCGTTCGGCACTAGTGGTTTCGTAACGACACGTGAGAAGGTCCGTCGTGGTTTCTGATGTGACTTACAGGCAGCACTAAACACCACGTTGAGCGGGACCAGGGCTTTTGGCTTCCAGCATGTTGTTTGTCTTTCCGGTGCCCCGCCACCCAGACTGAACACATCTCATCCATGGTTTTTAAAGCGATGCTCGGAGCGTTTCTGTGCTTGGTTCTGGGAATTCTCCCTTGAAACGCGTGGGAAAACTCAGAAGCGGTTTCCTCCCCCTCAGCATCAGGCAGAGACGCGCAGTTCAGCAGAAAAGAGGAGTGCGTTGACTCCGTTTTCCTTGTAACGAAGCACAGAGAGGAAGGAGGGATTTTAAACAGCTAAACTAGCTTCTTTCGGGGCTGTGTTTCGCAAAAGAATCCTGAATCGGTAAAACAGCGCTGCGTGCGTGTGCAGGCTTGATGCGCTTCGACCTAGAAATGGATGGCCGTGCTATTTCCTAGCTTTCCCTGCAGGCGGTGAGACCTTGATCTTAGTAATTCGTGTCACCTGTCTCTATGTATGTCCTGGTTCCTTTGGTCGCTTGGTATTGCCTAGTTTCTTTTGGTCGCAAAAATTGGTCGCCATGCTGAATTGGGTGTAACGTGGCACAAAGAAAAGGGCTAACCATGAGCTCCTCTGACCCAGTTAGTCTGTATGGTGCCACGCTGCCCTGCGCTCCATCTATGAATGAGTGTGGGGAAGCCCTGGTACCCGCTCTGCAGCAGGCGGTCTCGAGTGACAGCCCATGAGCAATGGGGTTGCGAGCGCAATGGAGATGAAATGGCAGGAGCGGGGTTGTAGGGCAAGGGGGCGCGTGGTGGCTCTGGGAGACAGAAGGGGGCTGCGTAAAGGGGAAAGGACAGTTACCGCCGGGGAGTGGGAGGCACGAGTCACCGATTTGCAGGTCCTTGAAGTGTAGCCGGTTGGGCAGTCCAAGGTAGAGGAGCACGTGTGAAGTTGGGGGATGTGTGTTGGGATCTGAATCGGAGCTGGACAGAAAGCCAGGGAATGTGGCAGGGAATGAAAGCGACAGTCCCGCTTCCTGGAGCGTGGCTGTAGCTGTGGCGTGTTCCAGCATCCGTGGAGAGTGGGGAAAGGAGCAGGGATGGTCGGTCTAGACAGGAAGCGGTTACAGCATGGTCCATGACCTCGGAGGAAAGGCCCAGGCTGCACCACCTAGCAGAGCGCCCTGGCCCAAAGACAGATCCTGCAGGGGCGTTGTTCAGAGACTCCCGGATTCCTTTGGATCGGAAAGCAAGGGTTGGGGGACAGGGAGGAGTCTCTCGGCGCAGGGAGCGCTGTGCCTGGTTGATGTTTATGAAGAGCTCCGAGGATGGAGGGGTGCCTTGGAAGCAGCAGGACAGGTCCTGGAGGGCTCCAAGAGGCCGGAGGAAGCTGGCAACGTCAAAAGAAAGGCGTGCATGCGCTTGGGCACTGCACCTGTCCCACCCTTCCAGCCGTGCAGCTTGGCACCGGCCTTAGACGTGGGGAGAGGCCATGGTGACTGGTGTGGGTTGGTAAATAACATGTGCAAATAGGCTTGCGGGATGTCTGCCCAGCCAAATGAAAATGCCTCTTTTCAGTGCCTCCGCAGCCGCAAGAGCTGGGAACTTGCCTCCGCAGCCGTGTACGGTTCCTTGGTTGTAGCCCTCCTGGAGAAGGGGTCCTTTGCTGTGAAGCTCTCTGCTACTCCTGACTGCTTGAATGATATGGAAGAAGCAGAATGGCAAGCAACTTGTGCCACTCGCTCATCTTGCTATTATTTGTAAGGAAGTATTCGTTAAATTTAATGAACCCGGCATCTGTGTACTTAATGCATCTAGCTGCCACAGTGATTGGGTACCTTTTTTATTAGAACATGCTTCTGATTATGGGAAGAGAGGAACTTCTTAGTTGCTAATCGTGATGTTTCTTGGGTTCTTTGGGTTCAGGCCTGGAAACTCATTTGTGTCTGAGGGTCCGGTAGTCTGTCGTGTTCAGGCTGGAGGTCTCTGGCAGTCAGTTCAGAGCACATGAACCCACCCCTAGCTTGCTTCTGTTTGATGCTGTAACTGTATCCCGGCCAAGGGGGGCTACTAGAAACAGCGGTCATAAACTGAAGGAGAGCAGATTTAGATCGGACATCCGGAAAAAATTCTTTACGGCGAGGGTTGCCAAAATATGGAGTGGGCTTCCAAGGGAGGTGGTGCTCTCCCTTACCTTGGAGGTGTTCAAAAGGAGAAGAGACAAGCACCTGGCTGGAGTTACTTAACCCCAGAGCTCTTTCCTGGCCAGAGCAGGGGGTCGGATTCGATGATCGGATAGGTCCCTTCCGGCCCTAGAAATCTATGAACTCTCCAAGCCTGATTGGGACAGCAGTAGAATAACTTGAGGTAAGCTAGTCCAGCTGATTAGTACTAACGGACGCTTCTGTGTGGTGACATGTGGCATGGCTGAGAAGGTGCTAACAAAGATGGCCGGTAGTTTTTTTCCCTCCCTAGTAAAGCACTGATCCGTACGTCTCCAGAATGGAGCCAATAAGAGCAGACAGCCAGATCCCAAAGGTTTTGGAGAACGGGAGTCTCGTGCTCGAGGCAAGTATGGTTGGCGTCGCTGGTCTTTGTAATGCCGCACTGATTCCGGTGACGCTGCCAGGCGTGTGAGATTCTGCCCCCAAGAGATCCCTGTCCTCCTTGTAACTGGAGCAGTTGGCTTGGCTCTCTGCGGCCTGAACGACTGCTGGCATGGCACGGCTGGCACGGTGCGTGCTGAGAAGGGGAGCTGGGTTTGGTGGTGTTTCTGTGCAAGGCTTTGCATTTCAGTGGATCTTCTTTGCGCTAAGGAACAGAAGTCTGTACACTGTGAGTTGCCTGCAAATGCCCCCCTCTGATGCGGGAGCGGGAAGGAAGGGGACTGCACCTGCCTGACTGCCATGGGTGCTGTGCAGGCACGGGTGAGATGCATGCAGAGGGGGTGGTTCTGCTGTGGGACATGTGTGACTGAAGTTGCACGTGGGAAAGAAGGGCATGCGAGAGCTGCTCGGGTACTGTGGCCGTGAGTGGAGTGCAAAGCACTGGGCAGCCTTCTTACCCAGGGGCAAGGAGAGAAGCAGGGGGACAGAGGCCTGTCCCTGGACATTATCTCTCATGGTATGAGTCAAGCTAGGAGTACAAGTGCTCAGTGCCCTTTGTACATGTTAGCAAGTGGCGTTGGACTGTGTGAACCTGTGGTTCTCTCTTGATCAGCTGAATAGTGTGACGATAGAAAATGCTGCTGTCTTTCGTAAGGTTTTGTCTTCTGAGTTTCCCTGGGTTAAGAATGCCTCTGTCTCTTCTCTAGGGAAGGCAGGGTTTGAGTTTCACTGAGCTTCCTCTCATCTTGTGGGGAGCTTGCTGGTGGGGATGAAGATTGTCAGCACATTGTAAGATTAGGTCCTTAAGTGCTCAGATCTGTTAGTCTGCCCAGGATAAAGAAGCATGCATTAATACCTGAAGTACGTGTGTTGTTGGGGACTGGGAAGAGGGGCACTTTCTGAATATTTTCCCCCTCCACTTCCATTTTACGTTGCTCCCATATCTGTTTTCCTTCTCAGCGTAGAGTCGAGCGATTGAAAACGTGGCATTCTGCGTGGAGAGGTCAGATCGGAGTCTTTCTAAAAGTGGATATAAATGCAACGGATGCGTGTTTTGGGATCAACTCTTGTTCTGGGGCGTGGGAAATCAGAGTGGTTTGTTTTCTAAAAATTCCTGCAAGGTCAACGTTGGCATTGTGCGATTAGATGGCGCGCTGCCTGACTCCCAAGGTTTACTGGCATGAACTTTGTCAAATCAAACTGGGAGCACGGTGGAGAGGAGGGGAGATGTGTAAACCGAAGGGGAATCTATCCCATGTAAATGTAAAGTCCTTGCAAAACCAGGTTGGCATCCCCCAAAAATAGAGCCTCGGATTTTACTTAAAATACAACACTCCGTTGTTTTCTCTCTCTAGCGCTGCTTGAAAAAGACCCTTTGTTTTCTTTCGAGTGGCCTCTCTTAGCAAGGCCTCTCTTAGCTGTCTCGTTCCCCAGGGCTTGAACAGAAATTTTACTCGCCTCTCCAAGGTGAGCATGGAGGCAAAGCTAGCACAGCAGTGCTGAATCTACACTTCCAAGCCAGTGCTGTGGTGGGGGAGGGAAGTGCTTATTGTGCAATCTTCTTCTTCTTCCTCCCCATGCGCCCCCGCACCCCCAGCAGATCATCTGAGGGTAGGGCTCCACAGCCAGGTCACACGTCCCCTGAATGTCCTGTCTTTGCACGTGCTGTGCCACTTCCGTGTGGTCAGTTCAAGTCCTTAGCAAAGCAGGCAGTTTTCTGATTCTGCCCCGGTTTAATGCTGTCTCCGTGTTTCTGTCGCATTTTCCATCCTGCAGGATCCCTGGAACGTCGGAGGAGATGAGAATTAGTTTGGCCCCGGCCGGCGTGCAGCCCCTTCTGGGATGGGATGTGGTAGCTCTGCAGCAGGGAACAGGGAAGAGGTCCTGAATTTTGGGGCGGGGGGTGACAAAGTGCCTGAAATGATTGACAGATCCCGTGCGCGCGGTGGCAGTGACAGATGGAGAGGGGGTACTTGCGAGAGTGTGGATTTATGGCAGTTTATCCCAGGACAGGAAGTAGCCCTTCCCCTGCTATCAAATGGCTGAGGATGTGTCTGATGATCACAAAGGCTGGAGAGGATCAAGAACAAGGGCCATTGTGAACTCCAGTTATTGCCCTCTCCTGGCACAGGCCCAGCCAAGAATTCAAAGTCACTAATGTGGGACTTGCTGAATCATGCACTTAGTAAGGCTTCCTTTTATTTTTCCCAAGAAATGCCATAACCCTGAGTGGCTGCCTTTTGCCAGGGTGATTCAGAGCTTCCTCTCTTGCTCTGCTCTTGCAGTGGGTGTATATTTGCAATTGTGGGGCAGGCTGGAATTGAAAACCATCTTAATTGCTTTTGCTTCCAGGCTTAGGTTATGCTTTGTTAAACAGAGCACAGAAACAGCTGTGTAGTTCTCACCTGTGGCAGAGCCGCCTGCAGGGACAACAACCTGTTGCCTCAGGTAGACAAAGGAGGTCTCCCTTTCTGCAGTTGTTTTCTATGCCGATGACCAGGTTTTGCTCTAACGGTGCAAGGAGGTGTGCAACGGGCAGGGAAGAAACAAAATAGTAGTCGTTATAATATGCACACAGGCTGCTTTCAGTGCCCTGGGCTCTTTGTGGTCTCGATGCGAACAGGCACCTAAAGGTAGCTGGCAGGGGATAGAATGGGGAGAGGAAAAGGTAACAGCCCTGTAGCTTGGAGAGATGCGAGGATAGTGGCCTGGTGTCCCTTGAGGTGTGAAGAATGCCTAGAAGTGATTGAGGGAAGGGGAAGTGGATGGTGGACTTTGGTGCTTGGATTCCCAGGGTCTGCTGGCCAGGCGTTTAGGATATCCTGGGGAATACTTCAGGAAGGTGTTAAGTGAATGCTGTGAAGCCTGTTTCCAGTGATTCCAGCTTGCTTCAGCAGCTCCGGCTTTTTATATTCTGTTATGGGTGGGCTGCTGTGGTTTTGAGAGTGCAAGAATTGCCTTTGAACGGGCCAGTCACATTTCACCATTCAAGCTAAGCCCTATGAATTTATGTATGGTTTCCTGTCAACCTTAGCAGTCACTCATTGTCCCATACCGGCATGCAGTCCTTTCACTTGTTTGTCTGCCACCTGTACCATGCTGCCTCAGACCGTTTCCTTTAACATCTGTCAAAGTTTTGAGTTGTGAAACCACGTCCATTTGCAGCTTGCTCACTGACAGGGCTTACAAATGGGTCATGATGTTCTGTCTTCAGAGATACCCAAAATAGCTAATTAATTGTGGCAAAGCACAGATAGCCCCTGCCCCCCCCCCTTTGTGCTAGAGATTGGGGTGTCAGGGGTGTCATCTCGGAAAGAGCAGGTCCGACCTGTGCCCGATTGGCGATGCTTTTGAAAGCTGGATTTGCCACTTGTTGCATGTAGTTACCGTCACAGTCCTTCTCCGGCAGGAGATAACTCATTGAAGAAAGCATGAATGTGGTGATGTGCTCAGAGCCTCCTGCACGACCATGGGCTACCTTGGGATGGGCCTCGCAAGGAACTGGGAGCCCGGTTCCAACCTGATTTTCTTTTGTGAGGGACCAAGGGAGCTGCACTGGCTCTTGCCAGCTCATTCTTGCCCACAGGCGCTGGGGGGGACTAGTCGGGAGGGTTATAGCCTTGCTTTCCACAAGCCTCTCTAGGTAATCTGGGGATTAGCTGGGTGAGGGAAAGCAAGAGCCTTCCTGTCTGAGAGGGCTCTCAGAGAGCAGGCGCGCGCACAGGGGTGCTCCGTGACCGGAGCAGGTGTGGGTAAGCGCGCTGAGCAAAGCCTGGTGCTGCTTTGGGTGGGCCTCTGCTAAAGAACAGATAGCTGCACGTGCATTTCCTTCCAATTGCACAAGCCAGAGCCAAGTAATGAATAGCACATTGGTTTGTCTGCTTGGCCCTTCCGGCTGCGAGTGGCTAGAGGGATGCGCTGGCCTGCCCCACAGCTGGCTGGAGCGCTCTGCCTTGTCGCAGGTCCCCGATCTCTGCAGAGGCGTACCTGAGAGCAAGCCCTTAGAGGCAGAGACCAGCACCTTCAGTCTTTGCGGTGCCGAGAGCTTTCGGCAGCCTGCACGCTGCGTTTGGGGACGTGGGTGGCTGTACGGGGAGCCCTGGGATCCATTTAGAGCCACGTCGGGAGAAAATATTTTGTGGCGGGGCCTGCCTGGCAAGGGAATGTTGGTGGTGCCACAAGTGAACGTTGTCCTTGGGGAAATGTGTGTCCCCGGGGCATGTAGAAACCCCAGCCCAAAGACTGACTGGGCCCCAATCAGGGATCTCGTTGCTTTAGCAGGAGGGCTGTGTTGGACTTAGAATAAGCTGCTGTAATGCCACAGAGCTGCTGGGCTTTTTCAACAGGAGAGCAGCCCTCGGAGCAGGAGTCGCTCCCTGGGATGCCTTCCATTCAGCAGTAACCTGAAGGCAATTGCAGCGGTGCACTGTTAAACCAGCCCCAGGCTGAAAACACTCCAATGCTGCAAAAGTAACTTCCTCTGGGTTGGTTTTTTTTTTTAAACAAATGGCTTTTGGAGGGCCCTTGTTGGCCAGCTTCCTGAGCATCGTCAGACTGGGATCTGGCCAAGCAGAGAGTGCTTAGTGCCCTTTAAACACCCGTGTGTTTTACAAGCATTGATGGCTGGAGTGAGAATTTTTTTTTTTCCAACAGAGTCTAAGGAGTTGGGAACTCAAAATCCCCTTTCATCTCGGGCTCCCTTTAGCCCCTGCTTTAAATTCCAACCATTGGTGGAAAGTGCAGGAGTCCCTGGTGATGTCCCAGCAAACGGCTTAGCGAGCAGGTGAATGTGTTCTCACCAGAAGCTCGAGCTCTTTGCTTTGCAGTAAATGTTGTGTGTTTGCTCGGTCACTTCCCTTTGTGCAGGTGGCCGGAGCGAGCACGTGGCAGATGGGCTGGCCTGGTGGCAGTGCGGTGGTTCACGGGGACCGTACGCTACATGGGGAACTAGAACTTCCCCCTTCCCCTCCAAGCGTCTAGCCAGTTCTCCCCTGGTGAGCTCACTGATTCCACTGCTGCGCGCCAGCGAAATCTGTTGCACTTCTTTGCGCAGTCCCAGGGTGACCCGTCTCCTGCTTTCCAAGGGGCGTGAATGCTGCCTGAACTCGGGCGTGGAGGGTGTTGGCTCGTAATAAAACCTCTCCTTATCTGCTACTTGGCTCATTGAATGAATAACCTAAACGGTCTGCTTTCATAATGGGTGTACTGGAGTTTCGCTGCAAACGAGCGGGCTGCCGAGACTGTTTTTTGAGTTGGGTAGCACCCAGATGATGGCACTGAGCTGCCTCTACAAACCCTAAGCATCGCGAGAGGGCTGTGTGCTATAACCTTTCCTGCTAGCGGTTCCTTTGGGGATCACGTGCATTTTCTTTACGTAAAGGCTTTAAGCTCCTTGCTCTGGCTCCTTCTTCATATTGGCCCTGGTACAGCGTCCCCTGTCGCTCCCGGTGCTGAAACATGCTCTGGGTTGTTGAGACCTGCATGTGTGGTGGTGTTAAAAGGTGCCTTTTGGAGTCATAGATGCTAAGAGAGGCCCAGGCTTGGTGGTATGAGAGCGCTTGCAGCGCCCCTGTGAGATGGGATTCGTAGTGCTGCGTCATCTCAGGTGGAGAGCCGAGGCACGGAGAGCACAGCGCCAGGCAGCAGCGTGGCGAACGCCGGGCCAATAGAGCTGTGCCACTGCTGGTGTCCGAGCCGTCTTGGGGAGAGCTGCATCACGCTGCGTAGAGACGCATGAGGTCCCCAAGGGAGTGGGTGGGCCTGGTTCCTCGGAGTGCCTTGTGTCCCTCGTGCCACTCATCGGGCAGCTTTTCTCCTTTGTGTTCCTAGGTTTCCAGGATCGGTCTCTTCTGTCGTCCTACGAAATCATCGTCCCGCAGAGGTTAGCACGAGAGCGGCGCGCTGCCCCCGGTTCCTCCGTAGCCCAGGTACCCGGTATTTTTAGAAATGTTTAAGTTCTCTGTCTGCTGCCTGGCCCGTCTGATGCTGCTTAGGTGAGGGGCTAGAAGAATTTAGGGCCAGCAGAAGAGTGGAAGTGCCCCCTTCCCCATGCCTAAGGCATGCCAGACATTGTAGTGCACCAGACCTAACTGGCCACGTACCTGCCTCCTGTAAGACAGCCTGCGCGAGCTTGAAGGCGCCCGCACAGGACTGCGCAGTGTCAGCTTGGCAGAAGGATTAATAGGATTTCTATACCCCAGGCAAGAGGATGATGGCAAAGATGCTTTGTACTAGGAGGCTAAGGCTCCTGTCGTGATCTTAACGTAGTCCCTAGTCAGTTTGAACGGTCCTCTTGAATAAATAGTCCCAACCTCCTGCACGTGCTACTGGGCTGAGGTACAGCAGGGGAGAGATTAGGACAGGCAGGTCCAGTACATAAATGCTGGAGGAGGCAATAATGCAAACTGCATTGTCCTTTCCCAGCTGGAGGAAGTTGTATGAAAAGCACTCAGCTTCCTTCCAGGAGACTTGGAAAGGAGCTGCGCATTGACTCGCTTGAATGTCGCCCAGCTCAAGTTGAGATAATGGAGGGGGTGAAATTGCAAGGCAGAGGGAAGAGGCTGCTGGTGGCTTGGCTCTGGAGTGCCTTGTAGTAGGGGACTAGGATCATCAGCCACCTGTCGGGCATCCCCATGTTAGGAAACGGCTGAGTGGCAAAGAATGGGAGCTGACGTGCTATTAACCCCTCTCCTAGCCTTGTGTGAGGACAGGAGTGGCCCAGCTGGGCAGTAACTTGCCTACCAGACATTGGGGAACTGGAAAGGAAGATGAGCAGCGCTGCCTGTAAATGAGTTCCCCTGGCCGAGGCCAGAGCTACACCACTCGGTTTTGCTGGCTGAGCGGTGTTGGTTAGCAATCCCCTCCCGCCCCAGGGGAATTGCCTCGTAACCTGCTGAGTTTTTGTGCTGCTGGCTGGGATAAGCTGCGCGAGCCCCAGGGATTGCTGCTGCTGCGGCTAGGCCTGCCAAACTTGCAGGGAGGGCGAGATCCAAGGTGTTGCCACCGCACCTACGGTTGCTGGGCATGTCGCTGCTGCTTGCTCCAGGGGTTTGGGTGATGACTGGGAGAGCATTTGGTTACTGATCTCTTTTTCGTAGGCTCAGGACAAAGTGTCATATGTCATTGAGATCGAGGGGAAAGAGCACACGATTCACTTAGAAAAGAACACGTAAGTGACTCGTGTTGTCCAATACCTGTCTGCTCGGATTATCCACCGATCGGTCACGCTGGACTAAAAGACAGGCCCGTAACAAGCCGTGTCCAGTCCTGGAAGTGACTTGTCAGAAGTACAGCTGCACTCGGAGACCACGAAGGGTACCGGTGGAAGATGGCCCAGCTCTCACGTCCGGTCCGTGGAGCCTACGTTACACAGCGCAAACGCTTGGGTGTGACTCTGTCGTCCCTGTGACGTCCTTCCTTAATTTTGTCCCCTGTGGCATTACTCCAGTTGTAACCGCCCTCCCGTGTTACTGCTGGAGCGAGAAAAGTGGGTGGAACGCAGGGCTACGGAGTTTATAATATGCTTAGAAAAAAGAAACCCTCCTTCTTTAAGAAGTTTTGTTGCTGTGTTTTTAGGGGTTCCGCATGACCGCTGCCGGTTGCGAGCAGCCCACATGCGTGGGCTGCAGTTCCCATCTTAAGCTGAAGTTCTTCTTAAAAGACTGCTCATAACAAACAAAGAAATGAAAGGGTGGCTGGAGGGCTCTCCGGCTCCTCTTCACCTCTCAAATGTGGGAATTGTGTTTCTCGGGACCAGCACTGAGCTGGCCAGTATTAGGTCAGCATTTTTACTTGGGAACCATTTCCAACATGCTTTCCTTTCCTCCCAAATGGAGGAGGGGGGAAGGGGAGAAGCAGCTGCAGTCAGACAGCCTGGCTGCTACAGTTCCCGGCTCCTTGCCTTCCAGCCTGTGAGGTCTGAGCTCCATTTTGCATGTGTTGCGTTCTCCTGTCCTCATCTCACCTGACACTTCTCCCCCCCCCCGTGGAGGCAGTTTAATTGCACTCGTGTCCTAGGACTGGGGGCTGTTTCAGAGCACAGTCAGACTGAGCAGTTATCCTTAGAAACAGTAAATTCCTTGATGGTGGGCGTTTCTGGATTGCTTATATAATTGCAGCTTATGTGCGAGATTAATTTTGTTATTGCCCTGCAGCAGCATAACATGTTTCGTGGCTCTTTATTTTCTTCCCCTCCTCTTTCAGACTATTATTACCCAAAGACTTCACAGTTTACAGCTACAATGAGGAGGGGAAGTTGTACTCGGAAAACCCAGACGTCCGGGTAAGTGTCTTCCTTTTGTCCTGTGCCTGCAGCAGGTGGCTAGTGCCCTTTTACACTTGCATTGCTAAAGAGTCACGTATAAAGACATCCACTGGTGTATCTTTCATAAGGCCAGGTACTAATCCCCAGTGCTCCCTCCTCTGTGCTACTCCTCAGGAAAGGCTCACAGGGTAGTGATGTGTCTGTTGTTGGACTGTGCGTGACCGTAACAGTTGTGCTGTTCAGTGAACACAGGCTTCTTAAAGGGCACTGGCTCATGTCTGCTGGGGACCAGAGCACTCCTGGGGAACAGTCTGTTAGACAGTCTCCTTCTTGACATGGACTTTTAAATACGACAACCTAAGGTGACTCGTGAAGGAGTATCAGAATAGATGTGGAATAGAGAGGAAGTGTTTCCCGGTAGGAGCACAGATTAAAAAAGAGAGAGTGAGAGACCCCTCTTTCGCGGGTTGGTCCCCTTGTAAGTAATGTCCTTCCTCTGATGCCTGTGCCCCCTGTAGCAGTAGTGCCCCACAGACCCCAGTCAGAGCTGGTAACTGGAGACCAGCACACCCCTCCCCTCTCTCGTCTGGGCAAGCTGCTGCTCCCACCCTCCTCTGTCCCCTGGTGGACACGGACTTAGCTTCTGGAGATGGGGCAGGTGTCACGGAGCAAGAGCAAACGGTGATTCACGTCACAAGAAGTAGAAGAGCATTTCTTTGTCTCCCACCCCCTATGCTCCCTGCGTGCACACCAGCTTTGTCTTTTCCCAGAAGTCAGCTTGTGTGCACGTGGGTTTTTTACTGGAGCAGCGCAGGTACCTGAGTCTTTGCTCATTTTAATTAACTTTTTGTGACTCAGCCAGTGGCTGAATAAGGGAGAAAGCTATCTGCAGATCAGGGTTTCAGCTCAGCAGGAGACCGTGGTAAGTACAGCGGCTCAGAGGGATTACTGCATGCCTCAAGTGCTTGGCAAGGTATAGGGCCAAAAGAGCAAATTACTTCACCCACCTGACCACCACAGTGCTCTCCAGACGCACCCTTTTCAGGGAACTGAGTCGTAACAGCTGCAGTGCCGGGAAAAGCCTGTGGGCCGTGGACAACAAGCCTTTGTTTGGATTGCTCCATCCTGGGCGAGTGACTAGAAGGGGGAACAGGCAGAGCACATAATTGGTTGTGCATCTTCCTGTCGCTACTTTAGGGAGGTAAATACGGCGTGTACACAGGACGCCACCAAGCTGCGTGTTTAGCGGCGCAGGGCTGGACTGTTTAGCCGCGCGGCCAGCTGCTGCACTACAACAGCTCTGGCCTTTCTGGGCTCTCGGGGACAGCTCGGCTGAAGCAGATAATGGTTGCGATTTGGTATTATTGTGCTGTGGGTGTGTGCGATTGCCTGGGGAGGGAAACGTGTTGTCAGGGCTGATTGGGGATGGGCTGCGGGACTGAAGAGCTTAGGCAGCGCCGAGCGTCTGCTGGCAATAATAACACTGGCTGGAGAGAGGTGACATGCAAGCCAAGCAGTGTGGGATCCAGTGCTCATTCCTGACAGGCTGAGCGATATGTTGGCACGCAGCAGCAGCAAAGGGCCAAGCGAACAAAATTTTACTGGGTGGGGTGGGAGACAAATGACTCGGGAGTTGGCCAGCTCTGCTGCAAGGCAAGACAATGTTTGCAGATGGTGTTTCTGAGCCCTGCTGGCTTCATAGCCTAGCAGATGTTAGTACAGCTGCCTTCTGCTCTAAAGCTGGGGTTTATTATTGCTCTACAGGACAGCCATAGCCAGGACTGGGCGGGTGGGATTGCAGTTACCCTCTGTATTGCGGAATGGCCGGCCTTGTTGGGCCGCAAAGGGGACCTGCAGTCAGTGCTGGGAGGTGAGGGCCCGTCGCCGGAAGGGCGAGTCCTGGAGCAACTGGTAGCTGAACTGAGAACTTCACATGTTGACTGGGGGGGTAGTGGGCATGTATCTGGCACTTTAATATATGTGCTGCCTCGGGCGCGGGAGGGGGACGCCATAAGTACGGCGAGATGAATGTGGCGCTAGTGGCAACCGTGTACACCGATTGTGCTGGATCTGTATGTGTTCTAGTGTGCTCCGCTTGAGTGCGTGGTGGGCAAGCGCACAATTTGCTGAGCCATGCTACAATACCAGTCCCAGGTTGTTGCCTACTGCTTCTGCTGCAATAAAGAGCAGGTCTCTGCCTAGCATTTAAATGCATATGCTGCATTAGCGCGTAGGATCTTTCAGCCTCACTGTCTGCCCCATGACTTAACGGCACTCCAGGTAACATGGGCTATGCCTGCCCGTTTTGTAAGTTATGTGTAGCAGGCTGGGACAGTGAAGGGGGAGCAGCTGTCAAAAGGCTCTGGGAAGCTGTGAAACTGAAGGGAGCTGTGAGGGTGAAGGCTGCTAATGCCATGGTGCCGCTTGCTGAACGAGTTGTGCCGAGAAGCACGCGCTCCGGGTAAATGCACGAGCCATCTTCAGACCTGAGGCACTGCACTGAAGCAGAGGACTGTGTGTATTTGTGAGACCGCAGGAATAATTTGGTCTTGCATTCCTCAGGATCACTGTCACTATCAGGGATACGTGGAGGGGATACCAGATTCTGCGATTGCTGTCAGCACTTGCACTGGACTCAGGTAACAGAAGTTTTTTTTCCTGTGTGGCAGTTGTGCCTGGTCAGAGTTAAAATAGCTGAAACCCAGTCCTGCCCCTGAACTTTCCTGAGCTGTCAACCCAGGCTGTTTGGTGCCAACCTGCAGGAGAGTGTCCATTTGGCATGGTGTCTTTGGCACTAGTCCCTGGTCAGTCTCACTTGCATTCATTCTCAAGGTGCAGTTCAACATTCCTCCTTTTTTCCCTTAGCCCTTGCAACAATCTGCTCTATTGTTACACCTCCAGCGAACCCACTAGAAATCATTGAATCCACTCCTAATGTTTCTACAGTCCAAGGTGGATGTTCACTTTAATGAACTGTTTTGGATTGAATGTAATAGTCTGCTTTAAAGAAAGAAAAAGTTACCATTTGGAGTGAAAGCATGAACAACCACTTCACCAATAGTGGCTCGTAAAAGCCCCCTAAGCTTCAGCACTGATTGGAAAGCTCTTTGGCCTTGCGTGGTTTCGCTGCCTTTTGGAACAGTTTTGCTCTTGACCTTTGTTGTTCTTTATTGCTTTGTCATGGCCCAGTGGTAAGTGGCAGTAATACCTGAGCTGAAAGGCTGCTGTTTTTGGAAGTCTGACATGAGGACCCCAGGTAGCGCAGACGCTATCGGTGTGCCTCCTGAAAGTCCCATTGAAGTCGTGGGGATACTTGCACATATAAGCTAAGCAGAGCGTGTGCTTGTTGGAAGAATTGTTTCTTTGCATCCTGTGGCTATCGGTGGTTTCCTATTGCCTCCCCTTGCTCTCCAGAAGTCCGGGCGGGTCATTTGCAGCTGTGCTTTGGGTGGTGGTGTGGGTGACGTGTTCTTTCTGTTGTTAGGGGACTGCTGCATGTGGGAAATGTCACCTATGGAATTGAGCCCATGGACGACGACTCGGACCTCAAACACATAGTGTACCGCTTGGAGAATGTGCAGAAAGAGCCCATGGTGTGCGGAGTGAGCAGCACCGATCCGGGAAGAGAGCCCACAGAGTATGAGCAGCCTCCCGGCATGACTCAGCTGCTGCGAGTGCGTACTCAGCGTCCCTCCCGCGCACGGCAGCTAACCATGTGGAAGCGCTCTGTTAGGTTGCTTAGGGTGGCATGCATGTCGTGGGTGGCATGTGGCAGATCAGGGAGGGAGCAGAAAGCGGAGCAGCCGGTCAAGCAGAGGAAGGGCTTCAGAGTGGCATTCAGGGAAGGTGCAGGGCTTTGCTTGTGGCACGCCTGCCAAAAAGGTTGGCTCCGATCACTTGGGGCATAACACCACTGCTCCAGGCTTCGCACTGGGGTACTGTCCTTCCTGCTTTAAACTCGATATGTAGGTGTGTTGTAGGTGTGTTCCTGCCAGAAGGCAGCTCGCCTACACCTTGCTGATGCCTGTGCCGATACTCCCATCTCATAGCGTCAGAGTACCACAGGCGATTTGGAGAGCGTTTCTTTCGGGTAACGGGAATTTCCAGAGGTAGATGGCAGAAGGCAGGGCAGGGTGGCACCTCAGAGACTACCTAGGTCAGAGATTTTTAGTTTTCCGTATTCCAAGTGAAATTAGCCAAAACTAATTCCAAATCTGCGAGTCCAGAACCATAAGTGGCCCTACTACTGGCAAACATCCTCCACCCCCATCTGGGGCTTCAGCTGTTTCCAAAACCTTTGGCGGGCAATCTTGGGGTTCGGATGCCCTCAAGTTTTGCTTGCCCTCAGCTGTAAGGCCCCAGGGGCAAGCCAGGGAGGAGTCTCCCATTTCCATAAAGTGAGCTTAAAGGCAAGGCCTTCCCGCTCCAGCAGCTAAGTGGGAGGTTTACTATACGTGACCTTGGCAGGTACTGTCCCCGTGCTGGGAGAGTGGTCTTCCCCGGTGCAGCTAGAAGACCGCCTCTGTGGTCACAGTGTTTCCCTTACCAGGTGAGCATAGACTATGCTGGAGCTGAGCTTTCAAGAGGCCACAAGGGTAGGTTAGTGCAGCTCACCTGGATTCAGAGTTGCACGGTAGCGGACTTTGTCCGTGCTAAGATCATTGCTGACTGACAGATGAGGTTGTCGCCTGCAACAGCTTGTGCCTTTTTGACCTGGCTAGCTTCTCAGGTGCCACCCTGCCATACCTCCTCTCTGGCTTCAGACCAGCACTCCTAACTACTTCTGTGTATGGTGAATGGGAAGCATAAAGATCCCTTACTTCCCTTCAGAAGCAAGGTGCCCTTATCTGGCCAGTTCTTTCAGTCTAAAGCACTTTGAGGGGGACCCCCAGTTCTTTGTTGTATGCAGGTGTGGTGTGTTTTGGGGTTATGTTTGGCTGCATGCGTTGTGGGTATATCTCTTCAAATGACCGCTTCGCTAATGTATCACTGAGTATGAAATATGAGAATGGATTACGATGACCTAACTTGGCTAAAACTACACTTCATCCAGTTTCAGTTGATCAAAATGAAGTTTTTGTTTGATGGTTGGCATGGGCTTTTTTAACAGAGTAAAAGAGCTGTTCTTCACCAGACAAGATACGTGGAGCTGTTCATCGTTGTGGACAAAGAAAGGGTAAGGTATACATTTACTTTCATACCCTTGCTGATGGTGGACTAAAATGTAGCTCTGAGAAAATGCGCTCAGAGCTGTAAATACAAAATCGTAAGGCAGGAGAATGTGTACCTTTCCTTGTTAAAGCAGTCAGCAATCCACTTGTGATCACTAGGGCCACAGGAAAGACCATAGGCTGTCTATTTAACCTCAGCTACCTAAGTGGAAGAACTGAAAACACGCAGTCCATGTTACGAGTGTGAGAAAAACGGACCTCAAGTAAAACGCCGTGGGGGTCAGGATTTGTCATGCAAGGATTCTAAGGGGTCTTGGAAAGTGCGAAGAGTGCTCCCCTTCCTGTTCCATCTCTCCTGAATGTCTGGAGATTTGGGCCGCACCTGCATTCCCCGGTGGCCTCCGCTCCCAAGTTGCATCTTCCAAACCTGAGGCTTGTGGCTTGGGAAACTGCCCGTGATGATGGGACTCTTACAAGACTGGTCCCCCCTGTCTGAATTTGGTCTGATGTTGCTTGCATCTCACCCCTGTGGTGGAATCTCTTCTTTTTCAGTATGAGGTCCAGGGTAGGAGCGAAGCTGCTGTGAGAGAGGAGATGGTACATCTGGCCAACTGCCTGGATAGTGTAAGTTGAAGCTGTGGGTTGGGTAAGCAGCAAAGACCGCTGGGTGCTCTAGACCTGCAGCCTCTGTGCCGAGTTTCAGAAATGTGCCACCTTGGTCAGAATGTGGGAACGCCTGTTATTCTGTCAGGACCCAGGCAGCATTAGCATGAAGAGTGGAAATCCTGTGTCTTGGCAGGTGGGATGTGAATTGTAAAGCCTAGAAAATGAGGGTTGGAGAGGATGGTATTTTATGTACCAAAGACTGTGGTGGAGTTTGCCGTTGCCAAACCCTCCCCCCCCCCCCCCCCCCCCCTTTTTTTTTTCTGCTTCAAAATGTGCTCGAGTGCAGCCACAACGATCCGGAAGCAAATATGAAGCCCCAGTGGCCTTTCTGACGTGAGGAGTCTGACTGCAGGACTGCAGTAGTCTGCACGGGCATTTAAGCCTGTGAATCAGTTTTGTTTTGCTCTGACGTTGGCTCTGGGCACCAAAGACGCAACTGGGTAGTGGTCTGGGTCCTTTCTCCTGGTGTTTTCTGTACGGGTATATACCTGTTTCTGTAGCTATCTCGGTGCAGTTAGGCACCGGTCCTTTGAGCCCAGTAACACCTCCCACAGGGAGAATACAAGTTTTGGTAATGCTTTACTTTGGAACCACAGAGGAAAGGCAGCAAGTTTTTTAGATTCTTTCTGCTGGCTTGCTCATAGCATCTCACCCCTGCTTTACCCTGCCTTGTCCTTCTCTTGCCTTTCCAGATGTACATCATGCTGAATATCCGTGTCGTGCTGGTCGGCTTGGAGATCTGGAAGTACCAAAACCTGATAAGCACCGATGGAAGTGCTGGCGATGTGCTGGCCAACTTTGTGCAGTGGCGAGAGAAGAATCTTGTGACTCGCCGGAGGCACGACAGTGCGCAGTTTGTTCTGTAAGAGCCGGGATTCCCGTTTTGGTGGTGGTTGTTCTTTTCCCTCCATCAGCAGTCATTTTGGGAAGAGAAGCTGCCAGTCAGTGCAGTGTCAGTAACCAGCAGGAACCTTGTAAACACGCAGGCTCAATTCTGGTGGGGGGGCCTGGGCGCGGGTCTGCTGTGAGTGCCCCGAAGCAGCCTGTAGGGCATTCTGCCCATTGTGGCAGTGCCAGAGTTGAAGCTGCATCCTAAGAACCGTGGTCTGCTGCCCACCAGAAGGCAAACATGGAGCTCCTGGCAGATGGAGATGTTACCTACTTGGAACCATTTCTGTCTTGTCTGGTGTGTTATGCCACTGAATATTTTGCTTCTAGAAAGCCAGCAGCTGTGAGTGATTTCACAGGTGTTCCTTTGCCATGTAGCTTGTTGGAGAGACTCAAACATCCAGGTGTTTTTTCCCTTGAAAACTCGCTGTTGTAGGCCCACTGTGGTGATGCTGTTTACATGAGCCTCCGCTTGTGGAGGGAGTTGGCCTGTCCCTATCTCCAGCAGTGTGCATTATTAAATAGGAGTCAATATTTGTGAAGCTGTGTGGGGAGCGCTGTCTGACAGCTAAAGTCCTCTGTGGCTATTTGTGAACAGACGGTGCTACAGGTCTCTGCATCTTGACAAGCAGCTCCTTGTGTAAATGCTCTGCCCCAGAAAGGTGCACAATCCTTGTCTCCCTCCAGTCGACACCCAAGCTTAAGAAATCATTGATGGTGAATCGTCATGGTACTGCTAGCTGTTTGTGCAAGGCAAGGAACCCTAATGTATTGTCCTGTTGCTCCTGAGCTTAGCCAGGGAACATTGGAGAAGGCAAAGTAAGAGACGTGGAGGGGAAGAGGGAAGAAAGGCTCGAGGGGAAGGGATTGCTCAATGAGCCACGGTACAAACCCGAAGGGAAAAACACTCTATAAACGGATGCGTAGCATTACCCGCAGGTGCCTAACGTTGCATTTCTTCTGTGCTAAGCCTGGGAACCCCGAAGCGGTGTGGGTTGCAGAGCTGCTCATTTTGTTTGTGTTGCCTCTGCCCAGCTAAGCTGATTTTTTTCTTTTCAATGTACACCAGGAAGAAGGGGTTTGGCGGAACAGCGGGAATGGCCTACGTGGGAACAGTGTGCTCCAAGAACCACGCAGGAGGGATTAATGTGGTAGGGGCTTGTTGATATCACTCTCGGTTTTAAAGCCTAATGTGCCCTTTGTAGGCCTCCATCCAGAAGCGAGGCCATACGGAGGAGCCGATGGATGCCCCTGGAAGTTAAGCAAAGTACCCTTCATCAGCTGGCAAGCAGAAAGCGTTGTGGCCCCTTTGCTAGGAAGCTCACATTAATGCGGTGCTTAAGGTTATACAGTTCCTCTGTGCGTGTGAATGCTGTTGATGTCCTGGACAGACCTTCTGCTAATTCTTCCTCTGTTGTGGTTATGTGCAGTTTGGACAAATGAGCGTACAGATGTTTGCATCCATTGTGGCACACGAGCTTGGCCATAACCTGGGAATGAACCACGATGATGAAAGAGAGTGTTACTGCGGCGCTGACAGCTGTATTATGAATTCTGGAGCATCGTAAGTGACTTTCCTTGATGCCGAGGTGGAGAAGACTTTCGTAAGGGTCCAGCTTCCGTCTTTGTCCTCGGCATCTATATGGTGCTGTTCATCGTGACATCTTCTAACCATATTGTAACTGTAGATAGCAGTCAGTGAGGAAAGCAAATGTCCCCCGTGTCTTACAGTTTGGGGAACTGAACATTAAACGTAGTTTGGAGGAGCTGGGCACGCGGTCGTTTGTCAATCATTGCTTTTTGACCTGTGGTCTGCGGAGCCCAGGGGGTCTGCGCGCTATGCTTAAGGGGCCTGTGAAAGATGACTGTGGTCAGTCAAAAGTAGGAGAATACCCACACTTGCAATTCACTTCTGTTTGAAATGTCTGCCGGGCTCTGCCTCTCCGTTCACAAATGTTTAGGGGTCTGCAAATGAAAACAGGTTGAAAACCACTGATGTAGGTAACATCTGTTCGCTGGTGCCTGGATTTCTGGACTGGGGCAGCTTGCAGCATTTTAGACAGTCGCAGTAACGGTGCTACAACAATACCTCGTCAGCGTGTTGGCCCAGTTTAATAAGAGGAAGGGCCTTTGCCTTTCAGACGGAACCTGGGTCCCTTTTAGAAGCTTAATGCTTGTCTTTCTCTGGCACTTGGCTCTCGCTCTTGCTATACAAACGCTGCCTTAAGCGAGAGTGTGGGCTGTGAAGAACTCGTGGCAGGCACGGCGAATGGACTGCCAAATACTTTCTGTTGCAGAGGATCCAGAAACTTCAGCAGCTGCAGCGCTGAAGACTTTGAGAAGCTAACTCTCAACAAAGGTGGCAGCTGCCTGCTCAACGTTCCCAGGCCGGATGAAACCTACAGCGTCCCGTTTTGTGGCAACAAGCTGGTGGACACTGGGGAGGAGTGCGACTGCGGTTCCCCAAAGGTTGGTCATCTCTGTACTGCATGACGGCTCCTGGGTGCCTCTCTGCCTTGGAGGGGGAACGGGCCCACAAGGCAGGGTAAGTCCATACGATTCGGTGGATTACTCTTGTCTTTGCAGGAATGTGAGAAGGACCCTTGCTGCGAAGCAGGGACTTGTAGACTCCGAGCGGGCGCGGAATGTGCCTACGGCGACTGCTGTAAAAACTGTCGGGTAAGAGGCGGGAGGAGGCGGTTGCAGCTTTCACTTGAAATACCCTTGGGTGAGTCCGTGACGAGGGAAGTGCTGGCCCTGGCCAGGGTTTCCAGGAGGGAGCTGCCACGTGCTGGGCAGGTGCATGTTTGGCACCAGTCGGCGACTGTAGCGGGGTGTGAAGTCAGTCGGTGGGGCTCGGTGCATAGAGGGCATGGTGCTATACAGCGTGCATCTCATGACTGACTTGCCGTTCCCTTCCCCTTCTCCTACATGCTCCTTTGTAGTTCCTTCCAGGAGGCACCGTGTGCCGGGCAAGTAACAATGAATGTGACCTCCCTGAGTACTGCAATGGGACCTCCCAGTTCTGCCAGCAGGACTTTACGGTGCAGAATGGATACCCGTGTCACAACGAGGAAGCCTATTGTTACAACGGGGTGTGTCAGTACTACAACGCCCAGTGCCAGGCTATCTTTGGCCCAAGTAAGGATGGTGATGAGAGTAACCCTTCCAAGGCAAACGAATAGAGGGGAGTGAGCAAGTTTATTCAATGGTTACAGGTTTTAGGTGTGTTTTTAATAGGGAAATGAAAAAAAAAAGAAAAAAGACACGCCTGAAAATTGGCCACGGATTGGAAACTGTCTGTGGTATTTATGAGAGTTTTCTTTGCCTATATAAATTTTCATTACGTTTATGGACACATTAATGTCTCGAGTACTAATAATTTCCTTGCCATGATAAATGTGCCTTTTCAGGGCTATGTAGGTAGTTGTGAAGATTTACTTAGCGGTATAATTAACTGCTGCCAAGTAACTCGGTTCTCCATGTCCTCTATTGGCCTGAAATGTGTCTGGGATGAGAGATTTTTTCATGACCAGGTCTTTATCTCTCTTGATCCCTCGAAGCATTCGCATGGCAGGAAAATGGTGGTGTGACTCAACGTGATCCAGGGGCTGGCAAGAAGGGTGGGGAGAGTGAGATCTCTCTCTCTTTTTTTTTTTTTTTTTTCTTTCTCTCTCTCTTACTGGACCTCACTCCCCTAATGCCTGTGTGCTGGTGGTCTGGTTTTCCAGGAGCAAAGGCTGCCCCTGACATTTGTTTTGCTGAAGTAAACTCCAAAGGTGACAGGTTTGGCAACTGCGGCTACCACGGCAATGACTACAGAAAGTGTTCCACCTGGTGAGTTGGGTTTAACGCGGCAGGGGCTGCTCTGCAGCAACAGTCTAAAGCCCTGCAGTCAGGTACCGTGCAATTAGCCGGCTCTTCAGACCTATCTGTGTAACAGGGCTTTGTAATCAGCGCGTCAGATGCGTCCTGCCCCACAGTCTACCTTTGTACTGGAAGTGTCGTTGTGGAGCGGAAGCAAATTAGCTGGCAAATAGTTGTCTTCTTGCTGTACCCTCTGAGGCAGCGGCATTGGAGGCAGAGGGCGCGCGTTCATATGTTTGTAGGGAGACGTCCCTTTTGCTTCCTTCTAGCGTTACAAATATTGGTCTTTCACTAAGCGTCAGGGTCCAAGCAATTGGGCCTGTAAAATGGAATGGATCGGTTGTTGCCAAGTGCAAAAAAGAGGCGCTTCAAAAAAGAAGGAATCTTCCTTCCGCTGCCCTTGAGCTGCTGTAGCTTTTCAGCGCACCAGTTTATCTGGTAACTGCCTGTAGCCTCTGTTGGGTTATGAGGAGAGGATGTTGCTCTGTAGCTTTGTCAGTGGTTGCTTTTACCCTACAGAGCAAGTGCACCCATGCCTTCACAGAGACAGGAATAGTAAAGGGGCATGTTTGCTGTTGCCTGAGGATTGGAACAGCTTGCTAATAGTCAGCTCCGTCTTGTTCTGCATTTCCCTTAAGTGGTGATACTGCTGGTGAATGTATCTTCTCCTCTGTAATTCCTGCTAGCAAGCTTGGGCAAAATGCCCAGCGCATGCTAATTGCTTGCCCTCTCAGAGTAATAGAGCCGTAACCATCCATTCAATGGCTGCCTCCTAGGAATGCCATGTGTGGGAAGCTACAGTGCGAAAACGTGGGAGCCCTGCCTGTGTTTGGGATAAAACCCGCCACTATTCAGACCCCCATTGGACGCACCACGTGTTGGGGCGTGGACTTCCAGCTCGGATCCGATGTTCCCGATCCCGGAATGGTGAACGAAGGGACCAAATGTGACGCCGGAAAGGTAATCGGGAGACGTTTTTGCAAAGTGGCGTTTTTGACGTTAGACTGGAATCTCGGCACACGTGCACGGACACCGCACGTGGTATAAAGCTGTGCACGATCGTTTAATGCAAAAGGCAGAAACATGTCGATTTCCCCTCACCGAAATGACCGGTGCCGTTCCTGGAAATGAACAACGTGAATTTATTCCTTAAGTGTCCCGTCCTGTCTCATCTTCTCCTCCCCCCCCCCCCCGCTTCTCTTCAGAAGGGGAGAGCTTGCGTAGAGCCCTGCCGCATCCCGTCCTGTTACATTCTGCCACAGCTCAGCGAAGTGCTGCACTTACCTCTCCCCTGGGATCCTGCTAGCCAGACACGGCTCAGGACAATTGATAGCTGTTACCCTCTGGTCAGCTGGTGGCTAAAAAATCGCCTCCGTTGCGAGCAGCGGCTGGAGGCTGTTATTGCAGCAAACTAGTTTGCTATTCAAATGAAAGCGCTTAGGGTCAGAAGTTGTGTGCGTCATTTTTGAAGGTAGCGTGGCAGTAAACGTACATGCTGAGCAAGGTAAACCAGGCGTGTACTGGACCACAGGGGAAGGGAGGGAGGAAGACCATAAGCAGTCCAAAGCCACCTTGGTTTCATTTGCATGCTCTTGTCTTGCCTCTCCAGATCTGCAGACACTACCAGTGTGTAAGCGTCTCTGTTCTGAATTACGACTGTGACGTAGACAGCAAATGCCATGGACATGGGGTAAGTAAGGCAGGGACTTCCTTTTATGCTGAGGTCCAGCCTGGGCTCAGTGCTCCCTCCTCGCTCCTCTGTAAGAAGGGTCAGAGTCCTAGAGTTAAAGGCCTTTGGAGCAACTAGAACAACCTCTCGCAAATCACAGGCCATAGAGGTGTACCCGGTTACTTTTGTCCTTAGGTCACACAGTGATATTTTAACAGTGAGCTGGCTGTTAGCCTTGTGCTACTCTCTAGGTAAAGAGTAACTTGCAGAAAGTTGCTGGATTGTAGCTGTGCCAGTGAGCATGGCAGCATTGTGAGGCGTTTGGCCTGGAAGCCCCAAGAGTGAGTCTGAGCGTGAAAAGAAGCTGTTTGGTTTAGTTAACCTGAAAGGCGTGTTTAGGTCAGATGTGCGCTGGGTGATTTAATCGTTGGCCAGACAGGTTTTAAAACCTGTTAGCGTGACTGTGCTTTGCCCGGCTAGCATGACTCGGGCAGGACGGTTATAATGAGTAGGCCTGCTACAGGAATTGCGGGGTAGAGCTCTCTAGTTTGAGTGAGGTAGGGTGGGTAGGTGAGCCCTTGATGGCACCGATCATAGTAATTGCGTGTGTGTGGCACCGATCGTAGTAATTGCGTGTGTGTGTGATTATACACTTATTTGTTTATTTTTATTTTTGAAGGTGTGCAATAACAACAGGAACTGTCACTGTGATGCAGGCTGGGCCCCTCCGTATTGTGACTCGACAGGATACGGGGGAAGCATAGACAGTGGGCCTTCCTATAATGGCAAGTAGTGACAAGGCAGCTCCAGGACAGTGGTCTCAGCTGCTGCTGATTGCTGTTTGGGAAGAGGGCAAAGCAAGTGCCTGGTGGCCTCCAAGCAGTTGCATGCTGGCCAGCTGAAGTGCTGGGAAACTGGAACTGTGGCGGGCTCCGTTTTGCCAACTGAGGAAGGGTTTGGGTTGGGTCCCGTGATGATAACCGGCAGCGTGCCGGAAGTTGTAAAATTGTAGCCATCTGCACCTGTGACACTGTCTACTTTTCCTTCTCTCCTTCCATTTCCCCAGACAAAGACACCTCGCTGAGAGACGGGCTTCTGGTGTTCTTCTTCCTGGTCCTCCCGCTTCTTCTACTTGCTGTGCTGGCATTTGCACGGAGAAACCAGCTGAAGCAAAGCTGCGGGAGACTGATATCACGCTGTCGCTCGTAAGTGAATTCCCACCCCAGGCAGCTTTTTTGGCGGTCACTTCTTGGACAGGCCATAGATGTTTCTTTGCACAGGAGGATTCCAGAGAGCTGGCCTGAGGTGCCAAGTTTATCCCCCCCCGGATCATGAAGTCTTTAAGGGGTACAGTTGCAGGACTGCGAGCAGACAAGATGGTAGCTGTGCACCCAAGTGCTCCATCCATGCGGAGTCATTTCACAGTTGGAGACTTCCATCTTTCCTGGTTTTCTGGGTCCAGTCTTTGGCTCATGGGGACCTTAGAAATGATAGTTCTGAGCAGAGGGGGACTGCAGCTAGGTCTGGACCTAGGGCACCTGTTCTGAGTGGTGGCGGGTGACAGAACAAGGAGCAGTGGTCTCAAGTTGCAGTGAGAGAAGTTCAGGTTGGATATCAGGAAAAATGTTTTCACTAGAAAGGTGGTGAAGCAGCGGCACGGCTTACCCAGGGAGTAGGTGGAATCTTCACCCTTGGCAGTTTTTTAAGGCCTGCCTTGACAAAGCCCTGTCTGGGATGATCTGGGTGGGGCTGGTCCTGCTTTGAGCAGGGGGTTGGACTAGATGTCACCTCGTGAGGTCCCTTCCAACCCTCATTTCCGGTGATTCTGTGAAAACAAAAGCATGTTTTCCTGGCTGTCGAATGGTAAAATACCCAGGCAACCAATGCTTACAAAATGCTGTAACGTCAGGGTCTCAAAGTTGTTTTCCTCGGCACTGATGGTAACATGCCTGCTCAATGTACAGTTCCAATTCCAGATCACATCGAACTCCTCCTCCTCTCCCTCGGCCTCCTGTAGAGACAGACCGCAGGCACTTCCAGCAGAGCACGCCATACAATTCGAGAGGCGTACCCACGGTAGGAGTGACCTGCTTCTCAGCGCTCGGACACCGATAGACTGGTCCTGCTTTAAGTAATGAATGTGGGAAGCCCTGTTGTATTGGACACTGAGCAAGGGAGGACTTTGTACAAAAATACTTCTACTTGTTCTTGGTTGGGGGAGAGCACATGGGGGTTTTTGTGGCTCTTAAAGCGAAAACGCTGCCTCCCCTGCGTGAGCTATGCAGGGGTAAGAAATACTAGTGATTGCACTCTGTATGTGGCACGGAGCGTTGCCAGAGTCTTAGAATTGTCTCCTAGTATTTACAAAGAGGTCTCATAAGCCGTAGCCTGTATAACATGTTCTATAAGAGCCGTGATATCTAGGCTTTGACTTTTCAAGCCTCTGTAAAATGCCACCCAGCCTGGCAGTGCTGTGTAAACAGCCAGTGCTCTTAAATGACAAAGATAGTCTCCTGATGCGAAAATGTTTGAGGGGAAGAAAATCTACCGGTGCGTCTGAATATAGGGCAGTATTGATCTTGCAGCGTGAGAAACAAGCCTGTAGTAAAAATGTCAGCTGGGATGCATGAACGAAAAATGTGCTCACATTAAATGTTCAGCTGTAAGAAGAGTTGGGACGTACTAATATCTGGTTTAGATTGTTCTGCCAATGTGCGTAGACTCCTAATCTATCTGGGCTGCTAACGTGAGATGGTCGAGTCGTACATTACTGTACAATAGGGACTTCTCTCTTTCCTTTCTGGTGCAGATAACCTTGTTTCCTAGCAGCTCTTGGGCTTTGTCTTAATCAGGAAGCCTTCTTAAACTAAACAAAGCCAAGTGTTGTGGGATAGGGTGGAGACGCTTAGTAGCTTTGGCCCAGACAGAGTTTGTTGTCACAAACTGCAGACCTGGAAGGTACATTGTTGTGCCATTTTATAGTGTCAGCATCTGTGGCATTAGCAAAAGGGACTTGCCAGGAAAGAAACGGATTGAAGTGTTATTAATTCATCTTGTAATAGTGCAGTAGGGAGCGGGACCCGCACAGTTGTCTTGGGTAACTATTGAGTGAGGTGGTCTGAAACCACGCTGCAGGCAGTCACAGGGGAACAGTGCTGGGGCTCTCCCAGGCAGAGGCATGCCAGAGTCATTCTGGCCAGGGCACTTGGTCCTCCCGTGCCTCGGGTTTCCGTGCATTTGTGAGCTGTCGCCGTTGCAAAGAAAGGTCGATCCCAGCAGTGAAGTGACGGGGCCTTCTTGTAGTGCCTGCCTTTCTCCAGCAGACTATCTGATGTGTGGCTTATCCTTTATTTCTAGGATGTGCAGGCCAACCAGCGCCCCGTGCCAGCTTATTCAGTCAATCAGTATCATCAGCATTACCAGCCAGCCTATCACCAGCCTTACTACCATCCTCTGCAGTATCAGGAGCAGCTGCAGCAGAAGTTACCTACCAGGTCTGTAGTGATTTTTCTGTTTGTCATTTCTGAATACAAAGCAGGTGGGTGCGCTGTTGATTTAGGGTAGCACATCCAGCCTTCTTCCTGTTTGTATACAACCTTACTTTTGGTTCCAAGCCTATGTTTTAAAAATGCAAACAGTAGTGTGTTAGTGCTCGTGTGTCTTGGAGAAGCGCTTGTTCCTGGTCTGTGGGTATTGCTGTCAGTCCTTTGGAGTAAGCTGGTATTGTGCAGGCAGGAGAGTTTGCCCCGACAAAGCTGATTTGGGAAAGACGCAGACCTCCCTGGAAAGGTTGGAGACGCCAGGGAACTAGGGCAGCCTCCAAATTTGATGCAAGGCTCCAGTGTGGGAGTGGGGTTGAGCATACGGCGTGGGGAGGGAGGAAATACTGAGCACAGGGCCTTGGATGTGGTGGGGAAATAAGAGGCGGAAGAGGGAGGTGTCTTGATGTACATAGAAGGACGGAGAGATGCACACTAACGGTTCCTCGCGTCCCCCTCCTTTACAGGCCACCTCCACCGCAGCAGGGACAATGCATTCCTTCTCGGCCGGCACCTTTACCTCCCAAGTAGCCTTCGAGTCCTCTGCCTCTCACCCCGAGCACTGAGTTCTCAGCTGAAATTGTATGTTATCCTTGTGCCGAGCAACCTGTGATTTCCCAGAAAGTCTTCCATCTGCACCATTGGATAAGGAAAACAAGACTGAATAATACCAAGGACTGCAAAACTTTAAAATACCTCTACCAAAGCTACAGGGACTGAATACGTGAAGCCTGCTTTTAGCCCTGTGTGTGCGTCGTGGCTTTGCAAACTGACGTTGGACGAGCCTGTCGGAAGCTGTTCGGTCTGCATCAAACAATCCTTGACGTGCAGCACTTGGGATGTCTTTGCTTTCCCCGTTGCTTGAAGAGACGTAATCATGGAGTTTTAATGTGGGTTTTCTTATGTGTTTTCATTTTTGTGTGTCAAATGGAGGAGGAACGATTAGCCGTGCAGGATACAGCTGTCAAAAACGGAACGGAGAAAATCAGGCCAGTTGAGGGAAACCACCTTGGTTTTGCGTGGACTGCATGGTATCCAGTTGTACGCGACTTAGAGCACAAGTGAAATAAGGTGTTGGTATACTTTCAGAGGAAGATAATTTATACTGTAAACGTGTGTGTGCGCGTGCGTGTGTGTATGACTGTTAGCGGCGTCTAACGCTTCACTTTTTAAGCAGCAAAAAATGGATACTTTGGACTGACTGACACTAAGTTGTAGGGAATTACAGACAGTAGAAGAGCCAAACTCAAAGTGTTTTTAGGTAAAAAAATAAAAATAAAAATCATGTAAGTAGCTAGAGCAGCAACCTCTACTAATTCCCCACTAATATTTTTAGATGGGTTGTAAAAGAACAGGTACGAAAAATGCAGTATTTCTTGGCTCGGGAGAGGGCGTGCTTTTTATTTTGTTATTCAGGCGTATGCGGGAGCCGTGATGAAGACTACAACGTGGGCTGACCGCTGTGTTGCGTTGGGTATGAGACCGCTTGAGATGTCTCAAGCGCTTCCAAGCCTGGCACCCGGAGAACACCATTTTGCACCACCTTTCCCACGGGGATGTTAGTGTCAGTCACGGTCGATCGGACAGCCACCCACCTGCACATCGTTCGTTTTTGTATTTTCATTTTTTAAAATTGGGTTTTAAAGCTGTATCTGGAAGGAAAAAAAAAAAGACCCGTTCAGGCGTCAGTCGAAGTGTGTCAGCGTGCGACGTGCGAGCGGCGGTGAAGCACAGCCTCGTGGGAGTCGCTGACTCGGTCTGGTGCGGGGGGATGCAGCGAACAGTGCCGGGCAGCAGTGAAACCTGGACAAAAGCAATGCTGAAGCTTTTTCACTTTGGCCACTAAAACACGTGTTTTTGTAAACGCCCCCCTAATCTTTGCCAAAAAAACCCACCCACCCTTTAACACCGTTGTGTATATGCAAATACAAATCTATATAACGGTCACATTTGCAGTAATAAAATACTTGAACTCCTGTGGTGTCGGGGCCGTTGGCGGGGGGCGGGGCGTCGCGCGCGGCCGTTGGCGGGGGGCGGGGCGTCGCGCGCGGCCGTTGGCGGGGGGGCGGGGCGCGGCGGGAGGCGCGATGGGGCCGGCGGTGCGGCTGGCGGCGCTGGGGGCGCTGTTGGCGGCGCTGTGTGAGTGCGGGGCGGGGCCGCGGCCGGGGGCGGGGGCGGGGCGCGGGCGGTGCTGAGCCGGCTGTGCTCCCCCCGCAGGCGCGCACGGGATGCTGCACCTCACGGAGCCGCGCAGGGTCCTCGCCGGCCCGGTAGGTGCCTGCGCGCCGGGGGGTCTCGTGGGTGTGCAGGCCCTCCCCGTCTCCCGCGACGGCTGTCGGTTGCTAATCGTCCCCGTTTCGTTGCTGCGGACGCGCAGGGCCGGGTGTCCTACGCCCTGACGATGGACGGGAAGCCGTACACCGTGCACCTGCAGCAGCAGTGAGTCGCTGTGTCCCCACCCTTCGCCCGAGACGGGCCGCTCTTTGGGAGAAACGGCCCCGCCTGGGTTTCATAAAGCCTCTCCATCCCGGGTGACTTGTCTGCGGGCAGCACAGCAGCTGTCCAGTTTGAGTGGAGAAGCAGAGCTGGTTGCTGCGGCACGCGGTTGAAATGAGCGCAAGTAGCGCTGTACGGTTTGGGTGGCTGGTTTTCTGCTTCTAGGCTCTTCATACCCAGCGAGTTCAGGGTCTACACCTACAACGGACGGGGGTCGCTGCTGTCCAACTTCGCAGCGGTTAAGGTAAGACTGAAGGAGCGCTGGCTTGCAGCCGCTTCGCTGTTTCGGAAGGAAGTTGCTGCTAGGTGGGGGTTTTGCTGCGCGCAGAGGCGCGGAGTCTCTCCCCCAGCTTTTATTTTTCCATGTTTGCTTTTTTTACTGATCTTGGAATTACATTCTGCGAGGAAGCGCGCTGCTCTCTCCTGGAAATTAGTGGGTGGGACGAATTACTTGGAAGTGGCATTTGTTCACTGATTGGTGACCCTTTCAGAAAAGCCACTTGGCTGTGCTAACCTCCACAACGGTGAATACAGGACAGTCCTCTCTTTTTCACTGGCGTCAAAGGGAAAGGCCAGGGTGGGAGAAGTGTAGAGGCTAGAAGTGCTTCTCGATTGCGGACTGTCTCCAAACAGAGTGCTCCTCTGGGATTCAGCCCAGCAAGGCTGTTCAGGGCAAATGGTCCCTGAGCTGTAACGGGATCCACTGCCTAGCTAATACTCTCTATTGGGATGTCATTGTGCGCAGTTGCTGGGCAATTTTCTGGCATCTGCTGGCATTGAAGGAGAGAGCATTTGGTGGGACTGGGGCCAAATTGCTTCTCGTTCTTCCTTTTGCTCTCTGTGGGTACGTGAGGAGGCTTGGCTCGACAGGAAAGGGACATTAGGAAGAGCCCTGTCTTTGGTCACCTCCACCTCACCTAGCCCTCATACAGATAGACCTTTTTTTAAGGGTTGTGTTTGCATTTCTTGCCTCTCTACACTCTAACCCTCTCTGGAGGCTTTGTTCATAGATTTCATAGGCATTGGGGCTGGAAGGGACCTCGGGAGATCATCAAGTCCAGCCCCCCGCCCCAGGGGCAGGAAGTCAGCTGGGGTCATAGGATCCCAGCAAGAAAAACATCCAGGTTTCTCTTGAAGGTGTTCAATGTAGGTGTTTGAACCACCTCCGGTGGCAGTCTGTTCCAGACCTTGGGGGCTCGGACAGTAAAGAAGTTCTTCCTTATGTCCAGCCTGAAACAGTCTTGCAGTAGTTTATAACTGTTCGACCTTGTCATCTCTCAGGGCTCTCTGGTGAATAAACATTCTCCCAGATACTGGTGGTCACCCCTGATAAACTTATAGGTGGCCACCAGATCACCCCTGAGCCTGTGCTTTTCTAGGCTGAAGAGTCCCATGGCTCTCAGCCTGTCATCATAAAGTCTGTTTTCCTGCCCTCTGATCATGTGTGTGGCTCTTCTCTGCACTCTCTCAAGCTTCACATCCTTTTTGAATTGTGGAGCCCAAAACTGGACGCAGTACTCCAGGTGCAGCTTCACCGAGGCCGAGTACAAGGGGAGAATGACGTCCCGGGATTTGCTTGAGAAGCATCTTTGGATGCAAGCCAGCGTTTTGCTTGCTTTACTGGCTGCAACATCACACTGAAGGCTCATGTTCATCTTGTGGTCAATCCTGACCCCCAAGTCGCTCTCGTCCGTAGTGCTAGCCAGCGTGGCACTGCCGAGCCTATAAGGATGCTGCAGGTTTTTCCTCCCAAGGTGGAGAACCTTGCATTATTTGGTGTCAAACACCATCGGGTTCTCATCCGTCCATTTCCTGAGCCTGTCCAGGTCAGCCTGGATTGCTCTCCCGTCCTCAGGTGTGGATGCTTTACCCCAAAGTTTGGTATGATCAGTGACCTTGGCCAGTCCATTTCTGACTCCAGTGTCCACATCATTAATGAAGAAGTTGAACAAAATAGATCCAGGGACAGAGCCTTGGGGGACCCCACTGGTCACAGGGCACCACGATAATTGACTTCCGTCAACCATCACCCTCTGGGTCCAACCCCAGAGCCAATTTCCTAGCCAGCGGATCGTGGTGGACCTGAGGCCGTAGTTGGCCCGTTTTGCCAAAAGGTGATTATGGGATACCAGATCAAAGGCTTTTTTAAAGTCGCGATATATGACATCAATCTCTTCCCCCTTGTCCAGGTGATAGGTCACCTGGTCGTACAAGGAAATAAGATTGGTCAAGCACAACCTACCCACAACGAACCCATGCTGGCTGTCCCTCTGGGGTGTAGACTGTCAGGGCTGGCTGACTTGAAGGTATCTAGCCTCTCAAGCTGTTCCTTGACATGGTCAGCATTGATGGAGGGCAAAGAACCACCCTTGCTGAGATGTCCTTGTCCCGTAATGGGCACCAGTGTCCCATGGGACTTGTGAAAGTCTGATGCAAAATACCCATTTAGCAAGTTGGCTTTTTCCTGGGCGTCGGTCATCAGTTCTCCCTTTTGGTTTAGCAGGGGTCCAATGTTGCCCCTGCTTTTCCTCTGGCTCCCCACATAACTAAAAAAGGGACTTTTTATTGTCCTTGATACTTGTGGCCAGTTGGAGTTCCATTGCAGCCTTGGCTCTCCTGGTTCGCTCCCTGCAGGTCCAGACCAGAGCAGAGTATTCCTCCTTGGAGGTGAATCCCATCCTCCATCCTTTGTAGGTCTGTCTTTTTAGACGCAGGAGGACCGCCGGTTCCCTGGAGAGCCAAGGGGGCTGCTGTGCCCTCTTGCTGCCTTTCCTTCGAGACGGAATAGCCTTAGCTTGTGCATCTAGGATTGCTCCCTTGAGGAGCGACCACTCTTCCTGGACTCCCCTCCCCTTGGGGTCGTGGTCCCTTAGGGCCTCACCGACAAGTCTCCTGAACTTGTCAAAGTCAGCCCTCCTGAAGTCAAAGACCTTTGTACTGCTGACTGGCTTGACAGCTTTTCGGTGGATGGTGAAGGTGATCAGTTTGTGGTCGCTGTCACCCAGCTTCCCTTCGATCGTTAGGTCGCTGATTAGGTCGTCGCCGCTTGCCAGCACCAGAACAAGCAGCGCCCATAGACTTTTTGAGTCAGATAGAGGTCATCCACGCACGTGAGGAAGCTTTGCGACCGTTCGGATTTGGCCGAGTGCTCTTCCCACGAGATGTCCAGGTAGTGACAACCATGGACCAGGAGTGTGCAGCCTCAGCCAATTCCCTGGCGAACTCCTGGTCAATCTCTTCATTCTGGGAGGGAGGTCTGTAATAGACACCACCATTGTATCTCCTGTGCCATGTTCCCCATGGATTTTAACCCAGAGGGTCTCTAGTCGTCCACCCAGGGTGCCGATGTCAGCTTGTAGGGACGTGTAGTTCTCCTTGACAGAGACAGCTACACCTCCGCCCCTTTTGCCCACTCGATCCCTCCTGTACAGGGTATAGCCATTTATACCTGTGGTCCAGTCGTGGGTGGAGTCTCACCAGGTCTCCGTTATCCCTATGACATCGTAATTGTTTGTGTTGAGCAGGAAGACAAGTTCCTCCTGTTTATTCCCCAAGCTCCTGGCATTGGTGTACAGGCATGCAAGTGTCCCCTTGGGGGCCCTTGCGTTGCCCGCAACTGCTCTAGGGCTGGGGCAGGGGTGGGCTCCCTTAATTGCCTTGGCTTGCTGGCTTTGCAAGGGTTGCTCAGCAGGCCAGCAGTGGCGGTAGTCCTCCCATCCCCCAACGGGCTTAGTTTAAAGCCCGCTGGAGCAGGTCAGCCAGTCTGGCTGAGAAGAGCCTCCTCCGCAGCGGAGAGAGGTGGAGGCCATCCCTTCCCAGCAGCTCACTGCCTCTCTCACCAAAGAGCAGACTGTGGTCATGGAAGCCGAAGCCTTCCCAATGACACCAGCGCCGCAACCTTTGGTTCACTACCTGGATCCTTCTCTCCCTCCATAGCCTGAAACTGGAAGGATCAAGGAAAACACCACCTGCGCCCCCAACCCCTTAAGCCCCGCTCCCAAATCCCTGTAGCGCCTCATGCCCTGGCTGGGAGCACTCTACGCCGTGTCATTGGTGTCCACATGGATGAGGAGCACAGGTAGTGGTCAGTGGGCTGGAGGAGTTTAGGGATCTTCTCTGCAATGCCTTGAATATGGGCTCCCAGGAAGCAGCAAACTTCCCGGGCTGAGGGGTCGGGGTGGCAGATTGCCCCCTCCGTCCCCCCTCAGGATGAAGTCTCCCATGACAAACACTTTATGTTTTGTCTTGGGGAGAGCGGGGGCGGTAGCTACAGTACAGCCTGTATTGCCTGCAGGAGCTGGCAACTCAGCAGGCTCTGCTGGGGCTGCAAGAGGTTCGTACCTGTTGCAAAGCTCCAGCAGGGCAGGGGCCTTGGTGCAGCGGGCCTTGGGGCCCTTGACCACCTTGATCCATCCCCGTGGCTGGACAGAGTGGGAGGTCCTCCCTTGTCCTGGAGGGAGACTGTGGTCTACCCTCCATCTCCCAGGGGAGAAAGGCCTGGCAGTAGGAGTCTATCTCCTGCTTGCAGTTCCTGATGGCACACAGTTTCTGGACTGTGGCCTGGAGCTCCGCCACCTAGCGCTCCAGAGACCCCAGTAGGGAGCAGACCTTGCAAGGGGAGGTGGCCATGCTCCTGGGCCCCAGAGCCTGAAAAAGCGACAGGCAGCCCCTGCAGCCAAGAGCCAGGGGCTCCATCTGGGTGGAGGCCTCTGAGGTGCCCGGGGGGGGGGGCTGCAGACCCCAAGGGGATCCTCGGGGTGCGGTGTGTGCCCATCCGTGTCATGCCACTGGTGGGCTGGCTACGACTGGGACTGGCTTCCCTAAGGCGGCTCATAGGCAGGGCCTCGGGCCCTCCCGTGGACCCTCCTGCACAAACTCTGCGCTAACTCATGTGCTGGCAGACAAGTGCACCTGTTTGCGCAGCCCGTTTGTGTGGCTCCGGACGCGTGGCTCCCTGAGGAGCTGAGCAAAGTAGGGGCCAGGGCAGTGCTTCCCCTGGAAGGCCTTCGATACGGTATCCCACCCCATACTGGTGAACAAGTTAAGAGGCTGTGACTTGGATGACTACACAGTCCGGTTGGTGGCGAATTGGCTAGAGGGTTGCACCCAGAGAGTCGTGGTGGACAGGTCGGTTTCGACCTGGAAGGGTGTGGGCAGTGGGGTCCCGCAGGGCTCGATCCTTGGACCGATACTCTTCAATGTCTTCATCAGGGACTTGGACGAGGGAGTGAAATGTACTCTGTCCAAGTTTGCGGATGACACAAAGCTATGGAGAGAAGTGGACACACCGGAGGGCAGGGAACAGCTGCAAGCAGACCTGGACAGGTTGGACAAGTGGGCAGAAAACAACAGAATGAAGTTCAACAAGGAGAAATGCAAAGTGCTGCACCTAGGGAGGAAAAATGTCCAGCATACCTACAGCCTAGGGAATGACCTGCTGGGTGGCATGGAAGTGGAAAGGGATCTTGGAGTCCTAGTGGACTCCAAGATGAACATGAGTCAGCCGTGTGACGAAGCCATCAGAAAAGCCAATGGCACTTTATCATGCATCAGCCGATGCATGACGAATAGATCCAAGGAGGTGATACTTCCCCTCTATCGGGCGCTGGTCAGACCGCAGTTGGAGTACTGCGTGCAATTCTGGGCACCGCACTTCAAGAGGGATGTGGATAACCTGGAGAGAGTCCAGAGAAGGGCTACTTGCATGGTTAAGGGCTTGCAGACCAAGCCTTACGAGGAGAGACTAGAGAACCTGGACCTTTTCAGCCTCCGCAAGAGAAGGTTGAGAGGCAACCTTGTGGCTGCCTATAAGTTCATCATGGGGGCACAGAAGGGAATTGGTGAGGTTTTATTCACCAAGGCGCCACCGGGGGTTACAAGAAATAATGGCCACAAGTTAGCAGAGAGCAGATTTAGATTGGACATTAGGAAGAACTTCTTCACAGTTCGAGTGGCCAAGGTCTGGAACGGGCTCCCAAGGGAGGTGGTGCTCTCCCCTACCCTGGGGGTCTTCAAGAGGCGGTTAGATAGGCATCTAGCTGGGGTCATCTAAACCCAGCAGCACTCTTTCCTGCCTATGCAGGGGGTCGTACTCGATGATCTATTGAGGTCCCTTCCAACCCTAACATCTATGAATCTATGCTCCTGCTCAGCTGCCTCCCACAGCTGAGCTGGGCTAGTCCCCTCCCACCTCCTTCCCTAGCCTTTCATCCCTGCTCATTCCCTGCCGTCTTTTTGTCCTTGAAAGTTTCCAGCCTCGCTCCTCCAGTTTCTCCTGTAATCACTCTGTACATGCACAGTCTGGTTTCCTTGCCCTTGCTGCCGGCAAGAGTGGCATTGTCCCAGGTGTGTGCACTCACCTGCTGAGTGCATGAAGGCTGGGCATGATGCTCATCAGCCACTTGTGCACCATGGAGTGAGATGTAGGAGGAAGTTGGGCTTTTATTACAAGTGCCACTTGCCTCCTGCTCTGGTTGAGTTGTCCAGCAGGAAGGAAGAGGGGGTATTGAGGGGGCCTAGCAACCAGCCTTCATGACCGGGAAGGTATGTAGAACCCGAATGTGGAGAGCTCTCAGGGGCAAGGAGATCAGAGTCTCCAAGGAAGGCTCATTCGGCTGTCAGTGCCGTCTTCCTTTTCTCCCCTATTTCATATTTCTGCTCAAACTGGAACAATGCAGGAGAAGATGAGACAGGTGGAGATCCAATCTTTGGGACAAATCCTGCCTCTCCCACTATGGATGAAGCGGTCTTGATGCCATCGGGCTGGTGTACAAAGTATTGGGGTGCCAGAGAGTGCTGGATCGTGTCATAGGGGCCCTAGAGGCGAGGACTGCTGTGCACCTGTGCGGGGACCCACTAGGGAATGGGTTGGCAGGTGGGGGGGGACCTTCCAAGGCTCGTCTCCTTCCTCTGCAGGGCAGAATGGAAAAGCCTTGCGTTTGCCTCCGTAGAGGCAGACTTAGCCCTTAGAGGCAGACTTAGCCCTTAGGAGACCCTCACACAGCTCTTCAGTGCTCAGCTGGTTACTCTGGCAGGTATGCAGCTCAGGAGTTGAACCATAGTCCCGAGCTGAATTGTGCGGTGCTTCACCTGTTGTATGCTGAAACGCTTTGGTATTCTCAGATGGTGCCAAGGTCTTGGGAAGTGTCCAGGGAGGCTCCGAAACACTTGGCTAAGTGGGAGCAACCTCTGGAGACCTACACCTGCTTGTAAGGCATTCCTTCTTTATGGTGGCTTCTCTGTTGCTATTATGTAGGCTGACTGCTACTACCAAGGATACATTGAAGGTGTCCCGAACTCAGCTGTGACGCTTAGCACCTGCTCCGGGCTCAGGTAAGGAAAGTATAGAGTTTATGAATTCCAGTACCTGCCTTATTTGGCATTGCTGTGGTTGCCATCCAGACTGTGGCACTGATGCCTACACAGTTGGATGGGTCAAAAATTGGCTGATGGGGCACATCCAGAGAGTAGGGGTGGACGGGTTGTACTTGACCTGGCGGGATGTGAATAGTGGGGTCCCCCAGGGCTCGGTCCTGGGGCCTACACTGTTCAACATCTTCATCAGCGACTTGGACGAGGGGGTGGAAAACATGTTCAAGTTTGCCGATGGCACCAAGATGTGGGGAGAGGTAGGCACGCTCGAAGGGAGAGACTCAGACAGACTCAGACAGACTACAGAAGTGGGCGGATGGGAATAGGATGGGCTTCAATGTGGATAAATGCAGGGTGCTGCACCTGGGTAGAAGGAATCCACAGCATACATACAACCTGGGGAGCTCCCCCCTTGTGAGCACAGAGGTGGAAAGGGATCTCGGAGTCATTATTGACTTCAAGATGAACGTGAGCCACCAATGCCAGACTGCAGCCAGCAAAGCCAACCGCACCTTGTCGTGCATCGAAAGATGCATCTCAAGCCGGTCCAGAGAGGTGATACTCCCCCTCTACGCGACATTGGTCCGGCCTCAACTGGAGTACTGCGTCCAGTTCTGGACACTGCACTTTAAGAAGGATGTGGGCTACCTTGAGAGGGTTCAGAGGAGGGCCATCCGCTTGGTTGGAGGGCAACAGGGCAGGCCCTATGAGGAGAGGCTGAGGGACCTGAACCTGTTCAGCCTCAGCAAGCGGAGGCTGAGGGGAGATTTGGTGGCTGCCTACAAACTCATTAGGGGAGATCAGCAGCAAATAGGAAGAGCCCTATTCTCCCCAGCAGCACCTGGGATGATGAGGAACAAAGCCCAGAAGCTGCTGGAGAACAGGTTCAGGTTGGAGATTAGGAGGCACTGTTTCACTGTCAGGGTGGCTAGGATCTGGAACCAACTTCCTAGGGAAGTGGTCCTCGCTCCTACCTTGGGTAAATTCAAAAAGAGGTTGGATGAGCACCTGTCTGGGGTCATGTGATCCCAGCATGTGCTCCAACCAGTGGCAGGGAGTCAGACTAGATGATCTATTCAGGTCCCTTCTCACCCCTAACTACTATGAAACTCAACCTTTACCCGGAGGCACAGCAGAGTTATTCTGGGTGGGGCAACCTACTTGTATTTTAGGACAGCCTGAAGTTCCTGGTACTAAGTCACCTTCAGGAAAACCAGCCACAGATACCCTTGTGTTGTACCTGCTGGACAACGCTGGCTTGAATAAGTGCTGGACAATGCTGGCTTGTGCCATTCTCAGTCCAGGAGCGCAAGCCGAGTGTAATGTAAAGCAGAACGCTTTGATTGCCGTATGAGTCTGGCATGTAGTTTGTTTTTTCAGAGGGCTGTTGCAATTTGAGAATGTCAGCTATGGGATTGAGCCGCTGGATTCCTCATCTGGATTTGAGCACCTTGTTTATCAAATAAAAAACGGATCCACTGAAAGGCCGCTCTTTGAGAACGATGACATGTTTAGAGATGGAGAGCAGGTGACCGGAGAGGTGTCCCGTACCCTGCACGTTGAAGTGAGTATACTTTCTAATGGCAGTAGCAGGCGCTACGTGATTGCCAGCAGGCCAAAAGATTTTGTTACGTCGTTTTGTGGAACCTGAATTCTCGGGCATGGCAAATTCGGCAAGACGGCTTTGAACCTAGATTTAAATTAGGCCTGTGATATGCCCACGCTGTGCAGCCGCATCGTATTACTAAGGAATGTATGCCACAGATGGGGGGCTCCTAGGGGCAACTCTTAGCTATTACTGTGTCGGGAAGAATGGTCTTGAGAAGCCCTGCCTCGTGTCATGGTCCATGCCTAGTAACCGCCGACAGTGTAAGAACCTGGCGGGTTTGAGGGCATTAAGTTCCTTGGAGTTGTTTGTGCCCTAAGGAAGGTGTGGATCTCACGTCCCTTCTATGTATGTGGGGAGCGGCTTTCTCTGAGCCTAAAGTTTGGTGCGCTAGTCTGTCATGTCTCCCTTTCCGAGAGTCAGGAGAGCAATGGTGGCGTGCTGGCTTGCGCAGAGCTTTGTAGACCCTTGGTAATAGTGCCAAGGGAGCATCGTCAATCACGAGAGGAGTTCGCAGCTGTGCAGGGTTTGCTTGTTCCCCCCCTAAAGTGGAATGAATAAGTTATCGTCGGTTCATCCACCCTGCTAGATGGATAGCCTGGTGACCGTGTTTTTAAGCACCACAGCTGAAGTTGAATACCCCAGGCTTGCAGTGTTAATAAGGGACACAACAGTTGAAGTGTAGAAATAATTAATAAGTGTGAAGTCTTTGTTTCAGTTAGCAGCTGCCATTAAATCGGCCAGATATCTGGAACTGGCGATAGTTTTGGACAAGGGTTTGGTAAGTCTCAGTCCTTCTCTTCTTCGTGTCATACCCTCCCTTTACTCTTGTACACCACATAGAAATGGTCCCGTTTGTCCTGTCCCTCTAGAGGCACAGCGCAATCCAGAGTGGGCTGAAACACAGCCCTTGTGTAAAGTATAATAAGTCCATCCTCTGCCTAGGAAGGAAACCAAAGAAGTCACTAGATATTTTAAATGTCCAGAATTTGGGGCGTACGTGAACACCGCAGCGCCTCACAAGGGGAATGACATGCCCAAGGAAATGTTGTGCTGTAAAGGTCACCTAAACCGCTGTGTTATTTTTCAGTACAACTACATGGGGCCAGACAAGAACGTTGTAACGCAGAAAATAGTTCAGCTCATTGGCTTTGTCAATAGCGTAAGTCCGCTGTCTTCCTTGTTTCATACCAAAACGGCAAGTTGAATTGTTTTACTGCACCGTTTTCAAGGGCTGTGTCTTCTGCTGACTTTCCATAGAGGATTATTTACGTTGCTTTCCCCTCCTCGCTCTTGTAAAGCTTTGGGTTGTAGCAGCCATGAGCTGTTGGAGGCAGAAAGGAGGAAACAACCCCACGTGATACTGTTTTACCCCCAGTCGCTTGATGGCCTCATGTAGCCTGACTTCTGAGGAAAACGGAAAGCCGTTTCTGAAAGACAGCCTTGTTGCTTAGCACAACTGTGTTGCTTGCCACTTTTAAATTAGGGCTGATTTAAAATGCTCTAGTTTTTAAACACCTGGCCCATGTCAGTGGTCGTTCACCTTTTGAAATGCAAGCCCCCCATTGCTAGACTCTGGGCACCCTTTAGAAAATGCTAGCTCTTGCCACCCTGCATTTTTGAACTGAGGGGAAAACAATGGACCAATTCTTTGGTGGTCAAGGGCTTGGGAAGACTGTCCCGGGGCAGAATGTTTTTTCACGCCATGGATTCCTCTGGGAGACCTCTAAGTGTATCGTGTGAACTGTGCGTAGGTGCCTGCCTGTCGAAACGGGCTGCGGCACCCTGGCTGAGAATCGCCGGCCTCAGCAGTTCAACCCTGCCTAGCGCAGGCAGGTTGTTAATGCCTGTACATAGACGTAGCTGCTCATAGTCAATCCAAGGTCCGCCTGCTGGCTGCAAAGCAGCCGTTGGTCTGTCAGTGCAGTAGGTGCCATGCCACTCTCTGCTTTCGTCTGGTTGTTTCTGTCGGGCAAATCAGCCTTTTGGCTGCCTGTCTGTGCCTTCAAGCAGAGTGTGCTAAGCTGCCGTAGCTACCTTACTGTCTGCCATGAGTGTCCACAGGGGAGAGAAATGCACACCCTGGCTTCCCTCACAGTCCTTCCCCCACGTGTTCAAGCTATGAGCTGTGGTGTCCCCGTGGCGGCTGCTTGCTAGTGTCTCCAGCTTTCCTTTCCTTGTTTATACCAACTAGCTCTGCTGCGTGTCGTCTCGCTACCCCACATGTGCCACATTTCCTGGCATGCTCCTCTGCTGTAAGAACAGGCTACATTGGACGCCATCTGCTTCAGACCCAAACCCCTTGCGTTTGCCACGGGAGTTGTGATCCTGCAGACGTTTAAGTTTGTAACCCTGTATTCGTGAGCTGTCCATTGATTTCTGTGACCCAAGCTGGTCCAAAGTGCTGGGGTTTGCTTTTCAGAGCCAGATGGTATCATCTTGTTCTCCTGCACTTTTCTCTTCCCTGCCCTCTTTTTTTCCCCGCAGTGGTGGCAGAGACTCGGTCATGAAGAGCAGTGCTGGCGCATCACGTCCGTCTCCGAAAGCCGGGGGGGGGTTGGGTTGCTGCCCGCAAAAATAAAGCACGGGTCTGCAGAAACAGTAGAGAACGCATGTGTCTGATCTTGTATTTGCAGATGTTCAGCCGCCTTAATGTGACAATCGTTCTGTCTTCCCTGGAGTTCTGGACAGATTATAACAAAATCATTACAACAGGGGAAGCTAACGAATTACTACATCGATTTGTAAAGTGGAAAAACTCCCATCTTGTCCTGCGGCCCCACGACATGGCATATTTACTTGTGTAAGAGGAGCTTTTTTAGTATTAAGTAAGATATTGTTTGGGTTTTTTTAACCCGCGCGGCTTTGGGAAACGTGGATGACCGCGGCCCAAAAACTTCTGTTAGAAAACGAGAGAGGTGCAAACATCATTCTTGACTGACTCCATTTCCAAACGTATTTTCAAGCCTCTCGGCTGTTTCTCTGAGCGAGACAGAAAGCTTAGGTTTATGAAAAGGCAATAATCTACCGTGTCCTTGTCACCCGGTTGCCAAGTGCATGTTGCTGCTGAAGGGACTGTCGTTATGTTTTAGGTACAGGGATCACCCTCGTTATGCAGGGACGACGTTTGCCGGGAAGATGTGTGTCAGCAACTATTCTGGAGCCGTTGCGCTGGTACAGTATTGTTGGATGTCCATCGGTAGCGATTGCTGTAAGATCGGCTGCGGGCAAGTCAGAAGATGCTTGGCCTTTGGGCGTGGTGGATTGAGATGCTTGCCTGTAGGCACACGTTTTGACTCGTGGCTCTGCCCAAGGGCAGACGCGCACCCTAAAGTACAAATGTTAACGTTAGGGTGGCATTTCCTTAATCTTTTCCTCCTGGCTTCCAAAATTATTGAGCCCGCTAATTCCACAAAGACGTAGGTACCGGTCTGAATATGTTGGCATCATCTGAGCCCGTAAGTATGTGCTTCTTTTAAGCAAGCGAGCGGTCCCACCTGCCTTTGGCAATACCGCTCCCAAGGTGACGCGCATGCCTGCTTGTAAGTGTCTTGCGGCCCGTGGGCCAGATGCTAGCTCCGTTCAGGGCTGAATTCCCAAGAGCGGGCACCTCGGGTCACATCATTTGTGTTACCCATGCCCTGGCAAGTTGTTTCACACCTGCAGCATCTGCGCTGCTTGTGCTGGGATTTAGCACGGTAAATGGCAGCAGGAAATTGGAGGCAAGTCTTGTGTGGTCCTCTCCGTTACAGTACGGGGAATTGCCTCGAGGACCACTCGGAGAGAGCGGGCAGGAGAAGAAAGGGTTTGGTAAAATCATGGCTCGTTTCCTAAACTCTGGGGAATTGCTCGCTATTAATTCCCAGCTCTTTCTCCTTTGTCCAGTACCAAGACGCGGTGACCCTGGAAAGCTTTTCCATCATTGTTGCCCAGCTGCTGGGGCTGAGTCTGGGCATGACCTACGACGATGCGAGGACCTGTCAGTGTTCTGGACCCACCTGCATCATGCACAGGAATGCCATGTAAGGAGCTGTATGGCATCCCTTCTCTCCCGTCGCTTTACTTGAATCTAGAGCTACCGCTCAGATGTCTGTAAGCTTTATCATCAGAAAGGACATGATTTTAGGAGGCAAAGGGTTGTGCTGGAGGCTCAGCATATGTCCAGCAAAGCAGGAGTATCTTCAGCCTCCCCTAGCGTCCGTGCTGCTACCTCTGTACAGCACAGGGTGACTTGTTTCTGCAGGCCATGTTTGAAAACGAATCTCACCCGTGGCTATGCCTGCGTACACGGCACGTGGTTATAGCGCGAGGGTCCTCTGACACGTCGGGTATAGAGTTTTTTGCTACGTTTGCCTTTGGCGGGTGCATCTAGCTAGGTACAGAATTCACGGTTGGCTTATGCATTCTCCTCAGGGGTAATTTTTGGAAGTTACTTTTCTGTTGGCACGGGGGTATATACAAAAGGCTACCTGTCGAAGCCTGGCCTGGCCATTTCCACAGCAGGCAATAACGTGCGTGACCTCTGTGGGCCTCGCAGAGCAGAGAGCTCAAAGACCATCGCCACTGCTCTTTGCTGGCAGGGAGCGATCTCGTTGAAATTGGTGGGGTTGCGTGCACATAGCAGAACTCACGTAGCCCATGGCACGTGCTGGCCATGCCTTGACTTTTTCCCCAGGATGCGGCTTGTGGGTATTTTGAAATAAAACGTGTAGCGCTAAATGGCCGAACCTCAAAATATTCTTTCAGTGATATGGTTTTGCCAACAAAGCCACTTGCCTGCTGTCGTTTCTGGCAAATGCAAGGCAACACAAAGTAGTGCTGAGTCCTAGAGTTCTACAGCCCTTCTGACAGTGGCCTCGATCATTAAGCTCCGGGGACTGCAAATGGGTGCGTTTAATCTGGTGTAGTCAATCCAGGTGAGAGCCCCAGTCTGGTAGATGTCTGTGGATGTGAGTACTGCAGTGCTCGCGCACCCAAATGCCTCTAGGATCTAGACTTGCATCCATTTTTGCCAAAACCCTTAATTAGCTGGTGGTAATTAATTAACAGGCATAATATGAGTTTATGGGCCCAGAAACGCGGGGCCCCAAAGGGGCTCTTCTGGTCAACTGGTCTGCCCTTCTGCGTTATACAGACCAAAGCACCTTACCTGATGATTTTGGCAGCAAACATCTCATCTGTCGCTGAGCAAGAAAGCATCTATTCAAAGGTCACGGGCATCAAGTTCTGCGTCCAGTGGGCAGGCATCCATGATCTGCTGGGTGTTGCTGGGCTACAGATCTAAAAGAGAGCCGCTTACCTGCAGTTTTTTTCTTTTTGGGTAGAGAGATGTGAATTTTGCATTGGATGCCCTGGTTTGGGCTAGTGTGACGCTGTAAATGATGCAATGTTGTCTCTCCCGAGCGTTTACACCAAACAAAGCCTGTTCTGTTGAATCCAGATACCTCAGGTGCAACTGCGCGTGCGTGGTGGGTTTATTAGAACATAAGCAGAAATCGAGCCTGATTTCTGACCCTTTGGTGATCATCCTCATCCTCGGGTATTCCGTGTCGGAACCATAGGAAGAAAAAGGCAGAAGCGAGTGAGCGGGTATCTGATCACTTAACATGCATGTCTTCTTTTAAGAAGGAAACAAAAGTAGGCTATGTCACGTCAGCTACCAATTACTGTCCTTTTTGGTTGTTCAGACCTTTGAGGTCTGTTTTAACCAAAGAATGGAAATATGTTCAGCTGGCTTTTGGAAGTTAGCGTGCCTGCTGCTAATCCTCCAGCAAGATCCGTAACCGTTTTTAGGCTCTGGATTTTTTTGATTGCTCTTTGTTGTATTGTAGACTGTTCAGTGGTGTAAAAAGCTTCAGTAGCTGCAGCATTGGAGACTTTGAAACCTTTATTAAACATAGCGGAGGACACTGCCTTTCCAATAGGCCGCATTTGAATCCATCCTACAAGAGTCCAAGCTGTGGCAATGGTATTATAGAAGATGGAGAGCAATGTGACTGTGGCTCCGCACAGGTCAGTACGAAGCTTTGCCAGGGTAACGTAACAGGGTAGTGTTTTTGGTGCAGCGTAACCGTGCACTGACAGCCAGCGTGTGGCGGAAGCAGGAGGAAGTCCCAAAGAGCCTCGTCTGTACGTATGGAAAAAATGCATGTTGGCACGCGTCTCGTTGTTGCAACCTCAGACTCGCATGGCTCTTGGAGGTTCTTCAGGGTGACGATTCTGGGCAGACTGAACATTTAGAGAAGAGGACAGTTAGACCATGTAGGCTAATCGCCTTTGCCTTTTTTCCAGGAATGCACACAGAATAGATGCTGTACTACGGGGTGTAGATTAGCAAGAGGCGCGCGGTGTGCTACTGGGTTATGCTGCTATAGCTGTCAGGTAAGGCACGAGTTTTGCCTGTCAACAGCTAGAAGTGCAGGGCCCCAGAAGCCCTGCACCAATCTCCTTGACAGCTGGCAGGCTTCGTGGCTGCAGCAGGGGCTATCACCCCTGCAGTTTTCAGCCCGCTGTGCCTTAACACATGCAGGGTCATCTATGTCGCGAGTTTTGCCTGTCAGCAGCTTGAGGTGCACTTCCCCCCCCAACCCCTGCACCGATCTTCTTGAAACTTGGCAGGCTTCGTGGTCTCGCTGGGGCCACCACCCCTGCAGTTTTCACCCCCCTGTGGCATAACACATACACGTGACATGAGTTTTGCTTTCAAGAATTTGGGGTGCAGTTCCCCCCGAACCCCTGCACCGACCTTCTTGAAACTTGGCAGGCTTCATGTTCTCAGCAGAGGCTACCACCCTAGCCTAAGAAGGGTTGAGAAGCACTGCTCTGGGCACTGCCTTAGGGGACTGGTAGCAGAGTATGTCAAAGAAAGGACTCTAGATATTTATCCTCTCTTGCTCTGAGTTCAGGCAAGCCTGCCCTGCCCTGCCCAGCTTTGCAAAGGCTACAGGCAGAGGGAGGGCTCCTCTGGCAGCGAGAGCGACAGTAGCTGTGCTCAAAGAGAGAAGGCCAAGGATAGGTGAATTAGGGGAAGTGCTAGTGGCAGTGACACGCAGCAGCAGCTCGGTGGTGGCGCGTTATCATCGCATAATCCCACGGGCCGCGCGTGCTGGACTTGAACATCACCGGGTAGGATGTTTACGGGCGATGATTATTCCTACCTCTGTCCACTAGATAAAAGCAAGGAACAGGAAATGCAGAGAGAGGGTGGATAATCAATGCGATCTCCCCGAGTTCTGCAACGGGACCTCAGCATTCTGTCCACGGGACGTCTTTGTCCAAAATGGGCACAAATGCGAGCACAACGCTGGCTACTGTTACAACGGGTATTGCCAGGCTGCTGACCTCCAGTGCCAGAGAATCTACGGGAGAGGTAATGCGGGCAACTGTTCCAATGTTTTCCCACGTCCAGTGCCAGAAACCTGTTGTAGAAGCAGTAGTAGCAAACACGGTAATGGTACTGAACGTCGTACTTGAACAGCTGTCTTTGTCCTCATTAAGCCTCGCGCTACCAGCGGCGGCATTTGAGAAGGGCTGACGGACGATGTCCACGTTCCTCTCTGATTGTAACCCATGTTACGTCTCAACTTGCAGGTTCCAAAAATGGCCCTGATGCCTGTTACGAAGAAGTCAATAGTCAAACAGATAGGTTTGGCCACTGCGGAAATGATCCAAACATGGGATACAAGAGCTGCAGCTGGACGTAGGTCTGAGGAAACCGATGTCGCTATTCATTTCAGTGCGACTCTGATGTAGACGGATGTTCGTCATCTGTTCCTCCAAAGCTTTGCTTTCACGGCTTCCTCAAGTTCCCTTTGCGGGGAGCTGGCTATTCCTAGTCCATAGCCCTAGCGTTTTCCAAGGACCTTGCCTTGCCTACGTAGCCCTGGCTCCTGGGGCAGAAACAGCCAATATAAGGAGGAGTGTCTCCCAGGTAAGGAGGAGTAGGCATAGCCCTCGGCTGTGGACAGACCGAGTCGCAAGCATCTGACACGCCTGGCTCCTTCTCTGCTCCAAGGGTATGCGATAAATAAGAGCAGGTGGCGTGGGCAGTGGCTGGACATGCCTGGGAAGACAGGACCCTGAGCGTCACCCATAGCCTGCACGCCCTGCCCAGATCTACGCAGCTTCATGCCTGGCAGGAGGACCCTGACATAGTTTCATAGTTGGTAGGGTTGGAAGGGACCTGAGCAGATCATCTAGTCCGATCCCCTGCCGTGGTAGGAAAGAGTACTGGGGTCAAACGACCCCGGCCAGATGTTCATCCAGCCTTTTTTTAAAGACCTACAGGGTAGAAGCCAGCACCACTTCTTTTGGAAGTTGATTCCAGGTCCTAGCCGCCCTGATAGTGAAATAGCGCTTCCTAATATCTAGCCTGAAACTACCCTCTGCTAGCTTGTGTCTGTTGTTTTTTGTGACTCCCGGGAGTGCTCGGGGAACAGGGACTCTCCCAATGCCTGCTGGTTCCCCTTGACTAGTTTGTAGTCAAGGGGGACCAGCGGAGTGTGCAGAAGTGCTCTCCTCTCTTGACGGAGCAATCTTCTTACTTCCCTTCCCTGTGTGCTGGTTTTTGTTTGGTTGCTGGGTTTTTTGGGGGGTCCCATACTAGCCGCACTCTCCCTCCTTATCAGGCAGGCTTTATCTTCTTTGTTGGTTGAAGCGATCTGGTATTCCGTGTAACTGTATGTCCCTCTCCTGATGACTTTTATAGGAATCTCAAGTGCGGGAAGTTAATTTGTACCTATCCAATTCGTGTTCCATTTATTCAAGAAAACACGGCTGTGATTTATGCTCAAGTGCGTGAGGATCTGTGCGTGTCTTTAGATTACATGCAGCCAGCGACAGCGAAAGACCCCATGATGGTGAAAGACGGCACAATGTGTGCTACCGGCAAGGTAGAGAAATGTATCATAAAGGGGTAAAAAGTCAGCCTATGGACTGCAGAATTGGATGGATTTTTAGAGCTTTGACACTGCAGCGTAAGCTCTTCCAGTGACTGTATCCATGCTGTTGCGTTTGTCACTCGCTCCCTCAACAGCCAGGGTCGTTTTTTCCATACGGCGTAGGCCAAAGTGGTAACTTAGCCCGAGATAGGTGACTGCGTAGTGGTGTCTCCAGCCACTGCTTTGCTCTGCTTTGCTAACATCTTTGTGCCTCTGTGCTTGAATCGTTCTGCTGCTTTGTAATCCTCGATATGACTTGTACTGTAGCAGCATCGAGGGTCCAATGTCCCCTAAAGATGGGTCACGTGCTGAAATGCTAATAGTCTGCGGAAACGTCTTTGATGGGAGCCCCGCTGCTTGTTTGCCGTCGCCAGGGTTGTAGCGTGAGCCTAGCCAGGGTATGAGTCTGCAAGCCTGTCTAGCCACCGTGGCAGAGAGTGGCTGCAAAGAGGAGGAAGGGGTGTGCAGGGCTTATCCAGACGGACCTGTCCCTGCCCTTCCTCCATAGGTTCATAGATGTTAGGGTCGGAAGGGACCTCAATAGATCATCGAGTCCGACACCCTGCATAGGCAGGAAAGAGTGCTGCTGGGTTTAGATGACCGCAGCTAGATGCCTATCTAACTTTCTCCTGAAGACCCCCAGGGTAGGGGAGAGCACCACCTCCCTTGGGAGCCCGTTCCAGACTTTGGCCACTCTAACTATGAAGAAGTTCTTCCTAATGTCTAGTCTAAATCTGCTCTCTGCTAGTTTATGGCCATTATTTCTTGTAACCCCCAGGGGCGCCTTGGTGAGTAAAGCCTCACCAATTCCCTTCTGTGCCCCCGTGATGAACTTATAGGCAGCCACAAGGTCGCCTCTCAACCTTCTCTTGTGGAGGCTGAAGAGGTCCAGGTGCCCCAGTCTCTCCTCATAGGGCTTGGCCTGCAAGCCCTTAACCATACGTGTGGCCCTTCTCTGGACCCTCTCCAGGTTATCCACATCCCTCTTGAAGTGCGGCGCCCAAAATTGCACGCAGTACTCCAACTGCGGTCTGACCAGCGCCCGATAGAGGGGAATTATCACCTCCTTGGTTCTGTTCGTCATGCATATGCTGATGCACGATAAAGTGCCATTAGCTTTCCTGATGACTTCGTCACACTGCCGACTCATGTTCATCTTGGAGTCCACTAGGACTCCAAGATCCCTTTCCGCTTCCGTGACACCCAGCAGGTCATTTCCTAGGCTGTAGGTATGCTGGACATTTTTCCTCCCTAGGTGCAGCACTTTGCATTTCTCCTTGTTGAATTGCATTCTGTTGTTTTCCACCCATTTCTCCAACCTGTCCAGGTCTGCTTGTAGTTGTTCCCTGCCCTCCAGTGCGCCCGCTTCTCCCCACAGTTTTGTGTCATCCGCAAACTTGGACAGACTACATTTCACTCCCTCATCCAAGTTGCTGATGAAGACATTGAAGAGTATCGGTCCAAGGACCGAGCCCTGCAGGACCCCACTGCCCACATCCTTCCAGGTCAATACCAACCCGTCCACCACCACTCTCTGGGTACGACCCTCTAGCCATTTTGCCACCTGCCGGTAATCATCCAAGTCACAGCCTCTTAACTTGTTCACCAGTATGGGGTGGGATACCATATCGAAGGCCTTCCTGAAGTCTAAGTAAACAGTGTCCACCCCTACTCCTGCGTCCAGGTGTTTTGTAATCTGGTCATAAAAAGAGACTAGATTAGTCGGGCATGATCTACCTGCTACAAACCCGTGCTGGTTTCCCCTCAGCATAATTTTTCCTGCCAGGCTCTCACATATATGAGCCTTAATAATCTTTTCAAAGACTTTGCCAAGATTGGAGGTGAGACTTACTGGCCTGTAATTGCCTGGATCCTCCTTCCTCCCCTTCTTGAAAATAGGGACCACAATGGCCCTTTTCCAGTCCTCCGGGACCTGGCCTGTGCGCCACGAGTGTTCAAATATTCCCGCCAGTGGCTGTGCAATGACGTCAGCCAGTGCCTTCAGTACCCTCGGATGGAGCTCATCCGGGCCTGCTGACTTAAACGCATCCAGTTCCTCCAAGTGCCTCTGCACCATCTCAGGGTCTACGCTTGGTAGTCTGGTTTCCTGCTGCTGCCTCTCTACAATCCCAGTGAGAGCCTTGTCTTGCCCCTCGCTTAGGAACGCTGAGGCAAAGAACTCGTTGAGGAGTTCAGCCTTGTCCCCCTTGTCCGTCACCAATTGCTTATGCCCATCTTGTAGGGGTCCTATTCCACCCTGTGCCTTCCTTCTACTCCCTATATATCTAAAAAAACAATTTTTTGTTATCCTTAACTTGGGATGCCATCCTCCCTGATGGCCTCTGGCAGTCAGAAGCCTAATGGGTAGGTGGCGCCCCTCCTGCCCGGTCTAATACCCATGGATAGACTTGTCCTATGTGAACCAGGCCAGGCCTCTCTTGGCCCGTGTTAAATTGGCGACCTCTACAGGAGATGGAGCCGCTGGGTCCCGCCAGGTAATTAGATGCTGCGTGGAAGAAAAAAGCTGCCTTTGGTTTGTTTTAAACAGGCTTCCTAATAATTGCCCGCTACATTCCCTAGAGCTAGTACTGTAAGAGGAGGTCCCTGGTGACTTTCTCCCTGCCATTCCTGATTTCCAAGGCCTCTTTCATACCCCGGGGGGGGGTGGGCAGGGAAGAGCCCCAGTGCTCTGCTGAGGGGAATGTGGACTAGCACATCAGATGGGCCTGGCTCCCTTTGTGAAGTACAAGTGCTCCTGCTCTTTGTAGAATCGTTTCTTGCTGCATGCCTTTTCATGAAGATCCCTTCTTTGTCGGCCATCTTCGTGGTAATGGGGCAGATGCCATTAGTGGGTCTTCGGGTTGTCTTGCCTGTGGCCTTTGGACAGGCATCCGTGGCGTGTCCCAAAAATACGGTCTTTCTGGTTCTTCGCTGTGAAGCTTCTTTTCGGGAAGCATGGGCTGCGCTCCGAGCACGCAGGTAGGCAGATGCGCCTGCCCTGGCTTTTCCTACTCTGTTGTTGTTTTAGGTTTGCATGAATGGAAAGTGCCAAGTAGAAGGCGTTCTGGGCTACGATTGCAATCCAGCAACAAAGTGCAATGGACACGGGGTAAGTTTGAGTAATGTTATTCCCATGTGATGGTGCCTAGTCTCGGCAGGTAAAGCGGCAGGTGGTTTCGGGATACGACCCCACGCTGCGATGCCTGGTAACAGGCTACGGCAGCAGTTTGGCCTGGCAGGTATGGCCAGAGCCTCTCCTGCGACCTATTAGATTCCCTAGGCTGCAGGTGAACGTCCAGTTCTCCTGAGACAAAGCGCAGGCGGACAGATGCCCGTGTCCTTTGTCCCGGGAGAAATCCTACAAAAGGTTCCTGGCTGAAAAAGCAGTCACAGGTTTTCCTAGGACACGGCAAAGGGTGCCTGCAGCCCCAGCACGGTGGCAGAAAGGCTGCACTGCATTCAGCCCCTCGGTGAACCCAGATTCGTCGGGCGATGCATATACACGCTGGTCCTGGGATCCTTTTGTCTTGGGATACTCCCCCGCGTGACTTATCGAGGGACAAATGCAATGCCTGTTCCTAGCCGAAGGGGATTTAGGTGTGTAAGTGGAGTCGGGGTCCCCACTGTTGCGGGCCTAAAGAGCTAACTGGTGTGTCCTAGGGTGGCTGAGTCCCCTCCTGCCGGCTGTGTTTCCTGCCTTCGTTGAACCCCTGGTCCAAAAGGAATGGCCTGACCGGGTGGGCCAGGATCTCACTTGTGTTATTTGCGTCATTTCCATTTGGCGCCTCATAGGCGAAGTAAGACCTGGGCCACCTGGGCCTTGGTGTGCCCCTGCGAGGCGTGCGCAGAAAGGGAGCGGGACCAGTTTGGCCTGGGATGCCTGCCGAAAGTAGAATGATAGGCAGGGCTGTTCCGCATGACCCAGAGAAAATCGGATGGCTCCAGACTAGGGGAAAAAAGGGGAAAGGCGGCCAAATGGTGAATGGCCAAGCAGCAGGGAACTGTTTAGACCCAGCCCGTCAGAGGTAACAGAGGTGGGAGGGGGCTGACTGAGGGAGGGGACAGGGCACGGTGGACATGGAGGGAGTCCCCAGAATCTAGTTTCGGCCATGCCAGTGGGCTGCTGGGGTCCCGGCCAAGCCAGGCCACCCGTCCCGTGCGTGCGTCACGTCAGTAGGAGCGGGGCTGCTCACCTGCTTTCCGTGTGGGCATGAATGTCTGACTACTGAGCACGTGGTTTCAAGCATCCAGGAGAGTGTGTAGGGGGCAGGTCCTCTCGCACTGATGGCCCAGGTGGTCATCTGCAGGGGCAGGGATGGTCCTGTGCCTGGGTAGGAACGGGAGGGTGACAGGGGCACTGGGGAGCTTACCCTGGAGTGACTGGCCATGTTCACCTCGGAGGAGAACTGTTGTCATGGGGTAATAACATTGCTCTCTCCCCTCTGTGTTAAGGTGTGCAATAACAAGAAAAATTGCCACTGCGATCCTGGCTGGCAGCCTCCAAATTGCCAAACCAGAGGATCCGTGCTAGGCGGAAGCATCGACAGCGGACTTCGCTTTTTGGGCTCTGGTGAGTGCTCTGACCTGATTTGGCAAAGCCAGTGCCCTGGGCCCTAGCAGCCTGGATTTGGTGCTGTCCTCTAAGGGGAGGAGGAAGGGGAGCAACAGATCTGCCATGGGCACCTTCGAGGAGCCTACGAAACCTCGGCGATTAGTAACGTGGGGCCTAATTCTGCTCTCTGTGATTCCTGAGAGACTCTGCGGCTGTTGAGAACCGAGCCTGGCTGGTTGCTAGTTAGTGAGTAGAAGGAGCTACCATGGTCGTTCAGGTAGCCGGGTACTGAGCCCTTGCTCAGCCTCCCGCTACGATGTCAGACTTTGAGGGCAAAGCTGCAGCCCTTTTGAGGTCTGGGCAGACCTGTGTCTCGTGAAGATGCGCCCGTGATCCCGGCACCTGGTCCGCTTGAATGGGCGCTGCTAGCCTGGCAGGATCACTGCCGCGACTGTTAAAATACCTAAGAAGCAGAGGTGGTGTAGGTGGGCATTCTGTAGCGTGCAAAAGTAGTCGTGAAACGTAAGCCACGGCTTGGTTGTCTGACCTGTTAAGACTAGGGGAAATAACACACCAGTCAGAAGAGATGCACGTGGGGGAAAACCCTGCAGCTGAGCCGTAATGGGGCACACATCCGGAGCTGGGTAACCCACCGGCCCTGGGTAGCTGCCTCAGACTTGATGACGCCAGGCTCAGGCCTTCCACGTCTCACGCCGTCCACGTCTCATGCCGTCGGGTGCATGAGGCACTTGATCCCTGCCCCCCAACCCAACCTTGGGCCAGGTCCTTTCATGTTTTCAGGGTATTGGTGGGGAAAGCAACCGGGTGAGGATCTATCAGTCTGGAAGGGGTCCCCCTCTCCCTGTTGTGCCTTTGGGGTCTGGCACTCTCCAGACGTGGCCCAGGCTGCTCCCCCTGGCTGGTAGTGCAGCAGAGTAGGCCCAATCGCAGCCGTCTGTCCAACCATCGTGCTCGGATTGTCCCGCGACGGTCACCAGGCTGAAAGTTGTTTCGTGCCATTTGCCTGGACGCGTTGATTGCCTGGGACTGCTGTCAGGGAGAAAAAAATGACATGGTCTTAAAGGAATCGAATGCCTGGATAACTTTTTGTAAGAGATGACCGTTGCTGTCCTGGGAAAAGAGGCAGCGTAGAGGATCGGGGGGTGGCAGCTGCGTGAGACCCGGTGTCCGTGTGCTCTCTCTAGATGATGCCCTGGAGCGAGCTGCCCAGAGGACGATGAAGAATTGGCTGGTGCTGGGCTTCTGCCTCTTTCTGCCCGTCCTTGTCGGCGCTGCCCTCATGGTTGCCAAGCGGAAGGAGCTCAGCCAGCTGTGCTCCGAGGAGGAGTCCCAAGGCGATGAGGAGTAAATGCATTTTGGTGACCTTGTAGATCCCCACCCTGCTGTTTGCAGGGAGGCTGTTTGCAACCAACTGTGGGCTCTCTCCACGTTCCTGCCTCGGCTCTCTGCACCCCCCCACCCCCCTTCTCTGCCCACGCCTGTGGTGTAAGGCCAACAGCAGCCTCCCACGTGGGCCAAGGCAGCCTCCTGGACTAGCGGGGCAGAGGGCTAAGCACCCCGTAAGCAGACCCGCTCAGAGGATGAACAGTGCGGGCTTGCCAAGCCCTGGAGCCCTGCCAGAGCGTTGGGGGGGGAGGGGGGGGGAGTGCTTCTGTCCCCAAGCCCCAGCTGGCGTTGCCTAAGACGCAGCCTGGGTGCAGGCTTTGCCGGAGGGGCTCGGCGAGCACCCAGCATGGTGGCGTGGGGCACCCAGGGGAGACTGACCCCACGGACGTACCGCAGAGCCCGCGCTGCCCGGGAAGGGGGTTGAGGCCCCCAGGCGGGAGCCGGTGACGGGGGGGATGCTGACCCCTGCCTTCCCCCGCAGGTCCCCGGCCCCGAGCCTGCCGGAGGAGCCCAGGTAAGGGGAAGGGCGGGGCGGGGGAGGCGGGTCCCGGCGCGCCCGGCGGCGGTGCGTGACTCCGTGTCCCCTCCCGCAGCGCCTAGCCGGACCCGCAGCGCCGGAGCGGAGCGGAGCGGAGCAATAAAGCGTGCGAGGCCCGCACCGCACCGCGTCGTGTGTCCGCGCGCCGCCCTCGCCCGCGAGCCCTGCCCCGCCCCGCCCCGCCCCGCGTGCCCGCCGCGCGCCCCGCAGACGGTTGGGGCGGCCGCACGATGCGGGCCCTGCTGCCGCTGCTCCTGGCCGCCCGCCTCGGCGCCACCCTGCCCGGGGCCCCGGCCTCCGCCGCGCAGCGGACCGCCCTGCACATCCTGGTGCCCTGGCTGCTCTCCTCGGCGCCCCCCGGAGCCCCGGTACCGCGTGGCCGGGCGGGCGGGGAGAGGTGCACCCAGAGCAGCGCGGCGATGCCCCGTGGTCCCGGGCTGACAGCACAAAGGGATGGGCCCTTGGGGTGGCCCTGCTCCGAGCAGGCGGGGGGCAGATGCCCGCCAGGGTCCCTGGCTGCCCTTGTCTTCTGCAACTCTGGAAATGGGAGAGAGGAAGGAGGTGCCAGGCTGGGGATGCGCCTTTCTTTGCACCCCCTGGGACAGGCTGTGCTGGGGGCTGAGGGGGCCTGTCGGTCTGGTGCTGTTGTGGGCATTCCCGCGCGTCACGGGGAGATTTGCCTCTGGGCCGCCTGGAAGTGGCCGTGCCCTTAGCTGTCCAGTGCATCTGCCCGCCCTGTCTGGGACAACAAGAGCATGAGCTCTGGTGGGGTGGCTCGGGTCCCAGATGGGAGACGGGGCGGAGCGTGCCCCTTGGCATGCAGGGCTGTGTGTTGGCACGCGTGTACCATGTGCGTGTGACTTTCAGACCGCTGCTCGTTGGACTGAGTGGTTGTGGCAGCATCTGCGCTCCTCTAGGGCTCCTCGTCTGCGCAGAAGTAGTTAGGGATCTTCTGGAAGGGCTGGATGTTTTTAAATCTGCGGGCCCTGATGCCCTCCACCCACGGGTGTTGAGAGAGCTGGTGGGGGTCATTGCTGTGCCCTTGGCCCGGCTGTACAAGCAATCGTGGTCCACAGGCCAGGTGCCCGGAGATTGGAAACTAGCTAATGTGGTCCCCATTTACAAGAAAGGGAGAAAGGAGGACCCAGGAAACTATAGGCCCATAAGCCTCACATTGGTCTTGGGGAAAATCCTTGTCACGGATCACATCTGTGAGGGCCAGCAGGGGAGATCATGCCATGGGGAAATCAGCATGGGTTCATCAAAGGCAGGTCCTTCCAGACCAACCTGATGGCCTTTTATGGCCAGGTAACAATCCCTGGACGATGGTATTGCTGTGGACATAGTCTTTCTGGACTTTGACACTGTCTCTCACCCCATTCTCATTAATAAACTGAGTGACTGTGGCATTGATGCCTACACAGTCGGATGGGTAAAAACGTGGCTGATGGGGCGCACCCAGAGAGTAGTGGTGGACGGGTCATACTCATCCTGGTGGGATGTGAACAGTAGGGTCTCCCAGGGCTCGGTCCTGGGCCCTACACTGATCAACATCTTCATCAGCGACTTGAACGAGGGGGTGGAAAACACATTGTCCAAGTTTGCTAATGACACCAAGATGTGGGGAGAGGTAGGCACGCTCAAAAGGAGAGAGAGGCTGCAACTAGACTCAGACAGACTACAGAAGTGGGCGGATGGGAATAGGATGGGCTTCAATGTGGATAAATGCAGGGTGCTGCACCTGGGGAGAAGGAATCCACAGCATACATACAACCTGGGGAGCTCCCCCTTGAGAGCAGAGGCAGAATGGGATCTTGGAGTCATTATTGACTCCAAGATGAACGTGATCTGCCAATGCCAGACCGCAGCCAGCAAAGCCAACTGCACCTTATTGTGCATCCAAAGACGCATCTCAAGCCAGTCCAGAGCGGTGATACTCCCCCTCTACACGACATTGGTCCGGCCTCAACTGGAGTACTACGTCCAGTTCTGGGCACCGCACTTTAAGAAGGACGTGGCCTGCCTTGAGAGGGTTCAGAGGAGGGCCACCCGCTTGGTTGGAGGGCAACAGGGCAGGCCCTATGAGGAGAGGCTGAGGGACCTGAACCTGTTCAGCCCCAGCAAGCGGAGGCTGAGGGGAGATTTGGTGGCTGCCTACAAACTCGTTAGGGGAGATCAGCAGCAAATAGGAAGGGCCCTATTCCCCCCAGCAGCACCTGGGGTGACGAGGAACAATGGCCCGAAGCTGCTGGAGAATAGGTTCAGATTAGAGATTAGGAGGCACTGTTTCACTGTCAGGGTGGCTAGGTTCTGGAACCAACTTCCTAGAGAAGGGATCCTCGCTCCTACTTTGGTTAAATTCAGAAAGAGGTTGGATGAACACCTGTCTGGGGCCAGTGGCTGGGGGTCAGACTAGATGATCTATTTAGGTCCCTTCTGACCCCTAACTACTATGAAACTGTGAAACTATAAGGGCATTTTTATTCTTGGGGCTTTCTGCCCTTCTTTGCTGGCTCCACTAGCGCGAAAGAATGGCAGAACTGCATGTCAAGGGATGCAGTTCACGACTGACCCATGCCGCACAGAGTACAGCTGTGGAAGACCCCCGGGAGCAAGCCCTTTGGTAGCTGAGCTGGCACCTCCCACCCATGTTGGCCCTTTGCTTCCCAGCACCACTGGGGGTGTATGTGGTTACCGCATACTTTTGAATGAAGGTTGCAAGTGTGAGTTGCAGATGTATTGTGCGGTGAAAAACACTCGGGTAGTAATCTGCCTTTTTTCTGACCTCCGGGCTGCTGTAGAAGATCTCCTATGTGCTTACAATAGAAGGGAAGCCCTACACCGTTCACCTGCAGCAGCAGTAAGTGGCGTGGTCTCCCACCCCCGGCCGGTCCCTCGGTGGTTCCCGCAAGCCCGTCACAGGGAGGAGGTCCTGCCTAGCGATGCCACGCCAGTTGGGTCATAGGTCTCCTGGTGCCCTTGGGTCTGTTGTGGTCTGAAACGCACTCTGTCACCAGCCGCCCAGGCTGACAAGGCCCTGGGTGCCGTAAGGGCAGCGAAACAGCTCAGTGTGGGAACCTGCCTGCCAGGCCTGTGAATCTGGGGCTTCGAGTCAGAGGTTTGTGCTGTCAGGGTAGTGGGGACCAAAGCCACTCAAGTGAATGTGGCCACACTCCAGGTGGGCCCCCTCTTCTGTAGGACACATCTCGGCCCGGCCGGCTCCTGAACGCGCTATAGCGTGGAGGCTGAGTGCGTCCTGGGGGTCAGAGGCTACAGAAACTGCCCCGCAGACACAGGGGGTCAAAACCCTGAAGGGTTTTCAAACCTCTGAAGGGTTTGTGGCTGCCTCCCAGCTAGCTCAAATGTCAGGAATGGGTAGGAATAACGATTTCAGGAATAGTTGCTTTGGAAGGTCAAGGGGTTTTTCTTCCATTTTCCTCATTTTCTCCCCCTTCCCCTTTGTAGAGTGTTTTTACCCAGTGATTTCAGGGTGTATACTTACAGCAGACAAGGTGCCGTGCATGCTGAAATCCCAACTATTAAGGTAAGAGGTGGTTACTACACCCAGCAGCAACTCGGGTTTGTCAGAAGGGGTCCCTGGGGTCTTTCCTTCTCTCGATAAACAGCGCGGGACTCTCTTCTCCTGGAAAGCACCTAGCACTTTTCCGTGCGCTGCTGATACTTGACTGACCGTGCCGAGCGCTTCCTCAGGGACGCGCGGGAATGTGCTGCAGGAGTTGGCACCGGTCAGATGAGGCACTGGGGAACATGGAGCGGCGCGATTTTGCCCTTTCTGCCACCACGGGGCTCCGTGGAGCAGGGGGTTGTGGTCCCCGGGGAGTCCCGTGCTCACTGGGTGGACAGATCCGACCCGGCACAACTGCCAACCTCTCATCACAGTCCTCGGGGGCAGAGTCCACAGCGACTGGCTGGAAGGGAAGGGTGATCGGTGTTTCTGGAGCCCTTCCTGCCTCGAACTTCTCGGCAAGTCGGGAGCATCTGGCTGCCGGCAGGCCCTGCTTTCCCAGCCCTGAAGTGGGTGGCTTGGTAATACACAGGACAATGTCCGTGGCCACGGCTAAGCACCCTTAAAGAGAAAAGGGTAGCCACGTCCAAGGCTCGAGGATACGGGCAGCCAGCCTTGCTGAGGCTGTGGAGCTCCCTGGCTTCCCCCCGCAAGTCTATTTCTCCTGGAATCTGTGGACAAAGATTCCCTGGTGGCCAAGGGGAAGTCACGGTTTTTGGCAGGGGGCCGAGACCACTGGCCCACAAAACATTCGGAGGTGCTCAGACTGGGAGATGGGTGCCACAGGTTGAGAAGCAGCAGGTGTCTAAGGGCGTGGGTCAGCGGAGCGGCGCAAGGCAGAGAAAAGCAGAGCACGTGAAGGTTTCATGTGCAAACTGTGCTCCTGTGGTCCCAGGGGTTGAACCCTCCCTTGGAATGGCAGCGACGGCACGGCCTCAGCAACGAGAGTCCTCATCTTTGCGTCCTGCTTGGGGCTCTCCATCGGGGATCTCTCCTGCACGATGCAGAAGCCCCCGGTGTTTTTCTGGTTCTTCCCTCCAGCGCGACTGCTTCTACAGAGGATACGTTGTTGGTTTCCCCAGTTCGGTTGTGACTCTCAGCACCTGCACTGGACTGAGGTAGGTGCCTGTCTTCTACCTGAGCGCCCTCGTTGCGTGGTTCACACGCAATTGGCTACCGTTTCTCGCTGCTCACTTGTGGTCATCTCTCCCCTCTCAGGGGGGTTCTGCAGGTGGAGAATGTCACCTACGGCATCGAGCCCTTGGACTCGGCGCCTGGGTTCCAGCACTTGATGTATCGGGTCTGGAACGAGGACGTTGAGAGTCGGCTCTTTGTGGAGAACGACACTCTTTCAGGGGACGGAGGAGTCATACTTCAGCCAGATGCAGGAAGAGATGCTATAGTAAGTGATGTACTCAGCAAGGGCGGGTGTCATAGCCGATCGGCTCTGTGAATGCCCACGTGAAGCATTCGGGGGGAGACTGGGCCGCCACAGTCTGTAGGAACGGCGCAGGTGTCAGGGAACAGCCCCCGCTGCGATGGCAGTCCCCGTACCCGAGGCTGTAGCCCAGTCCCTTGGCCTGTGTCGCCTGCCCCGCTCCGCGGTGTGGGATGTCCTGCAGCAGCTGGGTGCCGGTGCCCCCCTCTGGCAGCCAGGGTGGGACAAGCTCATGCGTGGAAGAGGGCAGCTCTGGGTGGCTGGCTGCCTGCGCAGAACCTGTCCGTCGCAGTAAAGCAGGGATCGGGGAGCAGCGCTGTGAGAAGCGCGGTGTGCCTGGCGGGGCACCGAGCCACACCGACGAGGAGCCACGGCAGGGCAAGGCCAGGGCAGCCTCGGGGCAGGGAGGAAATCCAGTGCAAGTGGGTGAGGTGTTTGAGGCCTTCTGCCTGTGACAGGAGCCCAGAGGCAGGCAAAGCAGGCTGTGACTGCACAGAAATGTGGCACGAGAGCATCAGACCTGGACCCTCCCTGCACTAGGAGAGATGGAGAAGGGCTTGTCCCTTCCAGGGCTTTCTGGCTTCGGGGTGGGGTTGCTATTCAAGAAGCCTCAGCTGTGGAGGCATTGGTCCTCTCCGTGTTGCCCATCATGAAATCCTGTCCTAAGTGTCCGTGGGGCCAAGTGCAGTCCAGCCCTTGGGGTCGCTGGCAGGTTTGTGACGCTGTGGCCTCTCACAAGTCCTGCCATCACCAAGTAGCATGGGAGGCGAGCAGGGGCAAGCCCGTCCGAGGAGCACAGTCAGGAGTGAGCACAGGGTGTGCAGTAGAGAAGATCTTTTGTTTTCCTTTCTCCTTTCCAGCCAATACAAGGCCTCAGCAAATCCCCCAGATACGTGGAAATGCACGTGGTTGTGGCTAAGGCTCTAGTGAGTACTGAAGCTTTGACGGGATTGTCCTCGGTGCAAAAGCGTAGCTGCTCGTGTTGGAGAGCTAGCCGCCTGGGGGCATGGTCACAGGGGATGCCCAGCTTTCTGGCCCTGGAGCCCGTGGCCGGTTTGGAAACGTCCTGATTCAGTGCCTGCCCTGTCCTTTTTGCGGAGGACGAGGGAGGATCTGGTGCAGAGATGGGGGGGAGGCCTGGGGGAAGGCGTAGTATGGCAAGGGCAACCCCTGGGCGTGCGTAAAAGCCGAGCGCTCCCCTTGCCGCGGGTGCTGCTGTGACGCGCCGCGTTCTGTGTTGCAGTACGACTACATGGGCTCTGACAAGGAGGTGGTGACAGAGAAGGTCGTGCAGCTCCTCAGCTTTGTCAACAGTGTGAGTTGCTGCCCCTCGGCCTTGCCTGTTCCCGGGGGAAACGAGACTCTCTGCGGGGATTGCTGTGTGGTAGCACGGCCCTGGGAGCAGGGGCCGAGCACCAGGCCTATGGGGCTCTGGTCCTGGGTCTGCTGCGGACCTGCTGCTGAGCCCAGAGCTGGAGCAGCTCAGAGGGAAGGGGTCTGCACCGGGCCAGCGGGGCAGCTGCGCCTCCTGCAGGTGTCGCACAGCTAATGGAGCTGGCCTGCTCCTGATTTCTAGGGCTGAGCGTTGGCCAGGCTCTTTTGAAAGTTGGCAGGGCTTGTTACCACAGACAGGGAGGAGCCACTTTGAACCGCCTGACTCCCTCTGGGACTGAATGGGTGTTGGACGGATGAGGTGTAGTTGTGGGGCCCCCAAGGAGCCCTTCCGTGGGGTGTTCTCTCTTGCTGTGCATGGTTTTTCTGCGTGTCGGTGCCTCGCTCCTCCCAGAGGTCGCCCAGCCCCAGCGCTGGGTGACCTGGCCTGTCTTGTGCTGCCCCGGCAGGTGTTTGCCCCTCTCAATGTGACCATCATCCTGTCGTCCCTGGAGCTGTGGGTGGACGAGGACCAGATGGCGACGGCAGGGGAAGCCCCCGAGTTGCTGTGGAGGTTTCTGCGGTGGAAGAGCCTGCACCGCCCGCTGCGGCCGCACGACCTCAGCTACCTGTTGGTGTAAGACGAGGGGGCGGGGGGCCATGCACCCCGGATCCCGGCAGCCTGCCCGCGGCCGGCGAGAGCACGGTGGGACCCGGGGCCTCTCTGTGTGTTGCAGGTCCCGGGAGCGGCCAGAGCACGTGGGGGCCTCCTTTGCAGGGCAGCTGTGTCTGCGCAACTATTCGGGAGGGGTGGCCCTGGTAGGTGCCCAGAGCAGCCTGCGGGAGGGCGATGGGTGCCCCCAGCCCTGCAGTGCCTCAGCACGAGCCCCGGCTGCTGCACGGGGGAGGGGAGGCTGCATCCAGCCACGGCAGGGGCAAAGTGTCTGCAGAGCAGCGGGGGGCAGTGAGGTGGGGACAGCACTGCAGCACCTCGGGACCCCTGCTCAGGACACGGGTACACGCGGGCTGCTCTGGCCTTTGGGCGGCGTTGCCGCCCTGCAGCTGGCGCAGAGCAATCTCTGCCTCTGGACGGAGTTCAGCCTGCCACCGGGCCCTCGTGCTGCAGGGGTGGGCTCGGGGTAGCTGTGTTGTCGGTGACTGTTGGCCATAGTGTGGAGCAGAGCAGCCCTGGTGAGCGCGGGAGCCTGCCTTCCTGCCTCTGCAATGCGCCTGCCATGTCCCCTTGCCACAGTACCAGAGAGCGGTGACCCTGGAGACCTTTTCAGTCGTCGTGGCTCAGCTGCTGGGGCTGAGCCTGGGGATGACCCTCGAGGACCCCAGGACCTGTCGCTGCGCGGGAGCCACCTGCGTCATGCACCCCGGCGCAGTGTAAGGATGCGCCTCGCCGGGCCAGGCCGGGCTCCTGTGGGTGGGCCTGTATGTAACCCACGTAGGCGTGAGCATCCCTGTAGGTGCAGTCTTGCGCCCCCTTGTCCTGGGTCGGACTCCGGCCCTGTTTGTTCCTGACCCAAAACGTGTGCTGCCCTGGCACCTGGCCGCTGCTGGGTCAGAGCACGGTGCTGGTGTCGTCGGCGACAGCCCCGCTGACCGAGCTCCAGCATCAGCACGAGGGGTCTCCACACCAGAGCGGAGGATTGCTTGCCTGAGGGAGCGGCCCTGCTCTCTCGCCCCAGAGGTGCTCTCCTGAGGCCCAGGGCTGCACGGGAGCATGACACAGAAAAGATGGCCCTACTGCCGTGTCCCGTACAGGTGGAATGCGCTCCGCCTGGGGTACCCATCAGTCAGGCTGTGGCCCCGTGTGGCAGGCAGACGGTTCATGTGAAAGCCGTGGGATCAGGACAGCGTAGTTGTTAGACCCCCAAAATGCACCTGTGAGCATTTTGGGGGTCTAATGCCAGCTGTCTGCTCTGTCTGTCAGAGGTGCCAGCGGCCCCAGGGCCTTCAGCGCCTGCAGCATCCGAGACTTGGTGAGGTTCCTGGCGAGCGAGGATGGACGCTGCCTCCTGAACAGGCCGCACATGAACGTGTCGTACCGGGCGCCTGTCTGCGGCAACAATATCGTGGAACCCGGGGAGGAGTGCGACTGCGGCTCGTCATGGGTGAGCAGGCAGCCCCAGGCACAGAACGGAGATAAAATTGGAGAAAAGGGTTGCAAAGGGACCTCGGGAGGTCATCATAGGTCTCGCTCGTTAACTCTGGCTTGGATCGCTTTGTTGGCGTCGCTTGGATGTTTCTCCCACCTTTGCAATCAGAAGCGTGTCTGAGGTTGTGGGTGCCGATCTCCGTAAGACATCCCCTGTCCTCACAGCAGGGGTCGGGGGGACGAGCCAACAAGAGAGCGCCCTGGTACAGTGGGTTTGGGATACAGTGGGTCATGGTTGTCGTACCAACCTGTGTAGTTGCTGACGGGCAGCTGCCAGGGAGAAAAGCTCTGTGCGCAGTGCTGCCCGAGAGCATCAGCTGAGGGAGAAGGGCTGGAGCATGTCTGCAGGCCAAGGAGATCCCCTGGTTCTGTCACCGCCCTCCTGCCCCAGGTGAAATCTTGTCCCTCGGTAGCTGCGCCTCCCGGGACTCCAGGGAGTCCCGTAACGTAGAAGCCTAGGACTGGAGGGAGCATGGAGAGGGCTAAGCCAGAGCTCAGGGTCCAACCGAGCACCACAGTTGGGGTCTGGAACGAATCGTACGCCACAGTCAGCCTGGCACGGCCTTGCTGCCTTCCTCTGTAGCAAGAGGCAGTGTCCTCTGGCTTGAAGCCAGGGTCTGCGGCAACCTCGTAGCGGCGGGACAGTGAGAGGTCTGCCCACATGTCCCTGCCCTGAGGCAGATAGGGAAGCCCAGAGCTGCGTGCCGTGATTTGACGAGGGTTTGTGCAGTGGGTCAGAACGGCACATGGACAGTTTGGCCAGGATGCCGCTGCCCGTAGCGGGCAGAGGGACTAGAGCCGTCCTGAGGCCGAAGGTCTGAAGGAAGTCCCCAGGGCAGTGCTCTCTCACCCTCCCTCTGGACTTGGCCCAGCCGGATGCAGCACCGTAGGGCACCGGGCATTTTGGGAAGCGGCGGGGGAGGCGGCGTTGCCCCATGCTTGCCTGCTGATGCCCATGGGGAGAAGCCAGACAAAGTGTTAACAGTGGGGACGAGCAAGTGGGGCTCTCCTCGGCAGCAGCGGACTCTGCTGCCGCGCCAGGGGACGATGCGTCCCAGAATGCCTGGGCTCTATTCCATGCTGCGTCGCCTGTGCCAGCCGCATCCCGCAGCCCTGCCTGCCGGCTGACCTTCAGGCAGCCCTCTCCCCAGGCAGCCCCGGGGGATGTGTCCTGCTGTCCTCAGGTCCCTTTCAGCCACGCCGGTCTATGACTGTGCCAACAGGGGTGGGATTTGACCCTGGTGTAGGAGGCATCGTGGATAAAACGTGCTCCCTGCAGCTAGGTGAAAGGCGTGAGGGTGTCAGGCAGGGGGAGGCAGGGGTATGAATGGCTGGCGTCCCTGCTATCCTGCCAGAGGCTCCAAGTGGCCGAGCCTGCACCCGTGCGATGCGGTGCTTTCCTTTCTGTGACGGCCAGCGCGGTTCTCGTGGCCGCCCGCAACTGTTCTTTCTAGCATTGGAAACGCAGTTGGGCCTCTGCCATTGGCTTTCAGGAGTGCCAGAGGAGCCGGTGCTGCCAGCCCACCTGCAGATTCAGAAGCAACATCAAATGTTCCACTGGGCTCTGCTGCTGGGAGTGCCAGGTAAGCGGGGCACTCTGAACGGTCGCGGCCCATGGCTGTCTCGACTGGAATGTCTGTGCCGCGCGCGCTTTGCGGTTCAGACGCGCACGGTCTGTCATGGCGTATGGGAGTGGGGCCACGCGTTCACGCTGTCGATTTTGCCTGCTCTGCTGCCACGTGGCGGAAAGCAGAGCCCACGGCATGTGCGCGTGTACACCTGCAAGCTGTGCAAAGCCTTGTTGTCGACACGATGAGAATGCGGCCAGGTTGCAGGGAGTTTTCGTTGCCTTGGGGTGGTGCAGAGGGAAGGTGCATTGCAGGGGTTTAAACAGGCCCAGGGACCTAGAGTTTCGTATGCTAACCAGCGGGAGCCATCCTAACCGTGGTGCAGTTTTACGGGGAGCCGGGTGGTTTTCCAGCGTCCTTGCTTCCTGCCAGCAAAACCACTGCCAGATCTCCAGCCCTTGGGCACTTGCGTGCCTGAAGTCCCTCCAACTGGGTCCCGACCCTGTGCCGTGGCTTCTCTCTGCCAGTTCCTGCGCAACGGTACATTATGTCGAAGCACTGTGGACGGTGAGTGCGATCTCCAGGAGTACTGCAACGGATCCTCTGGGGCCTGCCCGCCTGACTTCTGGGTCATGGATGGGCACCCATGCAAGCGGCAGTCTGGCTACTGTTACAAAAGCAGGTGCCAGCTGGCCGACAAGCAGTGCACCCAAGTGTTTGGGAGAGGTAAGAGAGACCAACGTGCGATGGGACTGGGCTCTGATGGCTTTTTAGTGGGACGCCTCAAATCCGGTCAGGTCCCTGCGGCATGACGGCCCAAGTGCGTACGAGTCCCAGGGCACGGGGGCCTCCACACACCGGGCTGGGCTTCCTAGAGTTTGACAAATTACACGTGCAGGCCAGCCATGCTCGCCCGCCTTGGCGCTTGCCAGCGTGGTCCCCTGGCAAGGGACCGGTCAAGTGACGCCTCTTTGTAGAGCGCCACTGGCAGCAGCATCTTGCATTGGCAGCCGGCTGCTGTTTCTCACGTGCTGGTGCTGAATCGCACGAGCCGCGTCGCTGCTGCCAGTGGCCTGGATGTGGTGCAGAGACTAGGTCAGCGGAAAAGGTGGAACTGCAACATGGGGCTTGCCAGCTCCCTGCAGTCTGCACAGGCCCTGGGTGCTGCAGGCGCCGGAGCCTGGGGAGCTGGGCAGGCGGTGGTAGTGGTGGTATTTTGGCGACAGGAGGCAGCCTGGTACTGCATTGTTGGCTTTCACAGCCCGTTTGTGAAGGTGTCCAAGTGGGAGAGGGCCTAGGCTGGGGCGGGTCCCTCACAGCATCTGGGGCCAGGGCAGGGAGAAGGTTGCATGCCGAATCTGCCGCAACCAAAGGGCCTCGAAGAGAGCTGGCTCGAGCATTGACAGGAAGGGTTGGCTAAGGCCGCTGGGTTGGGACAAGTGACGTGTGCCCGTAAGCAGTTGCCGCGTCCAATCTCCGTGTGTCTCTGGCAAGTGGCGCTCCTGTCTCTGTGTTTGCAGGGGCAAAAAGCGCACCTTTGGCTTGCTACGAAGAAGTCAATAGCAAAAACGACCGCATGGGGAACTGTGGCTCCCAGCCGAGGGGGTACCTGAGCTGCCCGGCGAGGTATGAGTGGCTGAACTGGGAATGGCCTCCTGGCAAGTGGGAGCGGGGCTGTGTGCCAGACAGAAAAGTGGTGGCTCAGGCTATTTACCTGGGTGTTGGCCCCCACATGGCTTCAGGAGCAGGCTGGCGAGAAGCTGCCTGTTGCAGTGCAGTGGCAAAGGGCCGGGGTGGGGCATCTCCCGCTGCCCGATGGCCGTCGGCCTGTTGATACCAGCGTGGCGCTGCCAGGAATGGCATCCCGGGCCGCCTCCTAGGGGCCTCCTGCTCCAGCTCTGCCACCGTCTGCTCGCCCCGGGAAGGGGCAAGAGAAGCAGCTGAAGGGTGCCAGGTGCGGGCAGCAGCCTGCCTCCCTGGGTCAGCACAGCCAGCCGGCGGAGGGCCCCTCGCACACAGCTTGCTGCCCGCTGGCAGAGCGCTGGGCTGCGGGCATGGGCTCTTGAGAGAGACCGAGGGTCCGTAGGGTCTTCCCGCACCAAACGAGGAGCAGCAAACCATCTCGGCAAGGTGCCCGCGGTGCTGGGGAGCCTGCCACAGGGTGCAACCACGAAGCGCGGCGGGCCGAACACCCTACAGTCCCCCTTGCTGCCACCTCCGCCCCAGTTGCTCCCCCTGCCCAGGCCCACGGAGCCCTTTGGGATTTGCTTGTGCCAGGCACCGTGAGGTTTGCAGCCCCGGTGGGGGCTGTGCTCTGACAGCAGGGTTGCTACGTCCGTGTGCTGTGGAAATCCCTGGGTGGTCTCAGTGCTCCCTGCCTTCCTGGCGTTCTGCCGGGGAAGGTGATTAGGAGGCGACATGCGCACAGCCTTCGTATGGTTAATCCCCTCTTCCGCGGCCACGTAAACCGGAGTGAGCGCGGCTTTCGTTTTGCGGGTTATTTTGTCGGCGATGCTCCGCTGGCAAGAAATGCCGCGAAGCTCTCCTTAGGCTTCCGAACATGCTTTGCAGCACTTTGAGAAGCACAGGTCTCCCTCGGGGTCTTCTGCAGCAGCAGGGAGCTGAGGGAAAGTGCTAGGGCCATCCTGCGTTTCTGGCTGGAATCCTCTGGCCTGCAGCAGCTGCCCTCTAGGAGGGTCTGGAAGGGAACACTGCTATCCTTCCCCGATCCCGTCGCCCCCCACCTCGGGGCATGGGCTGCTCGGAGCCTCGCCGGACCGGACGGCTTCCTACAGCTGCGTTTCCTTAGGAAGTTGGGGTGTGCCAGGCCTGGGGATGCACCTGCATGGCACCAGGGGTGCAGTGGAGGGCAGGGAAGATACGGCAGGTGGGGCTCCCCATGCAGGGGTTGGCGACCGGAAAAGGCGGTGTGCTTGGACCGCAAGGACAATGACCGGGGGGTGGCGGGGTGCGGAAAGCCTCACGGTTACCGTCCTCTGATGCCTTGGCAGCGACTTCCTCTGCGGGAAGCTGGTGTGTGAGCTGCCGCTAAAAAAGCCCTTTGTGAAGACGACAGCAGCCGTCATCTATGCCAGGGCCAAGAGTCACCTGTGCGTCACCCTGGATTACATGCAGGAACTGGGCAAGACAGACCCCATGGCGGTGAGCGATGGCACCGTCTGCGGGGACAAGAAGGTAAGCAAAGGCCCGCTGAGGTGTAGCGGTGGCTGTGTGCGCCAGGAAAGGGCGCGCTTTTGACAGCATAGGCAGTGCCCTGTCACTCTCAGACCCGCGCCCCAGGCTGGCGGTGTTGGGGTGACGTTGGCTCTGGGCAGAGGGCCCTGAGTCTTGGTGCAGCCCTCAAAGGGGCGGGCATAGTGCGGGCTGGGATTCCTAGCAACGGGGAATCGTGGGTCTGTCTGGCTTCTAGATCTGCATAAACCGGAAGTGCGTGGACGTTTCTGTCCTGGGCTACAACTGTGACGTGGCGGCCAAATGCAACAATCGCGGGGTGAGTGCAAGCAGCATGTGTCTTGCCACGGGGAGTGACCCCATAGGGAAGTTGCAAGCATGGGCCGACACCTGGCCCGTGCAGTCTGGCGACGCGGCTGGCACATGGCGGGCGTCAGTGGAAGGTGGCGAAAGCCACCGTCCGTCCCCCGAGCAGCTCGGGTGCTTCACGGGTTCCCTAGCCAAGGTGGGAGGAACTGCTGGCACCCCTGGGCTGTGAAGCACGGCACTGTGTTGATACGGACCTGTGCCCTTTGGGTTGGTGTTGAGTTGCTTGGGTGGGCGGTGACCCGAGACTGCAAGGCCAGGAGCGCAGCTGGCGCAGCTGTGTGCCACCCGGAATTGCTTCCAGCTCCATATCCGCGCCTCCTTCTTCACGGTGCCTCGGGAAACGTGGGCTTGGGGAGACCTTGAGGCCTGAGATGTGACACGAATGCGGGGATGGGCTCGTGCACAGCTAGCAGACCTGAGATGTGGATGACGAGGGATGGCGAAAGGCTTGCCCGCGAGCATGGGCAGTGGGAGTGCCCCGGAGCTGGGGGAGCACGGGGGCAGCCTGTGACACGCTGCCTCGTTCCCCCTTCTGTCACGCTCGTCTCGCAGGTCTGCAACAACAGAGGAAACTGTCACTGCGAATCTGGCTGGATGCCGCCCGACTGCACCGTTAAGACGAAAGCTGGCTTTGGGGGAAGCATCGACAGCAACTTCAGAAGCAGTCAGTAGCCCGGAAATGGTCCTTTTCCTCCCAGACTGACATCTGAATCGCTTCCCAGGGAAATTCCCTGACACGGGTCCCACGGGGCAGCTGAGACGCCCAGTTAGGGGACAAAGTGCGGCAAGAGAGCCTCTTGTTGAACTGTGGCAGGGGATAGAGGATGGCAGCCCCCACCTTTCTTTTGCCCGCCAGAGTCTGTCACAGTCATGCCCGGTGACAAAAACTTGGGAATTACTGGTGCGCTCTCTCGGCGTGCGGCCAAAACGTAGCCTCTCTCCCCCGGCCAGTGACGATGGTCCTGGTGCGCCATTGCCAGTGTGAGTTGCTAGAGCGTGCCAGGGTGCATTGGGGCTTTTGCAGGCAGGCTGGCAGGGGTACCTGAACCAGGTCGAGCACACAAGAAATGTGAGGTGTGCAGAGCTTGCTGTAAAGTCCCAGCCCCTGCTTGCAGTGGGTGGCGTCGAGGTTACGGTGCCCACCCTGAGTAGAACTGGTCCGGCTGTGTAGGTGGTTGACCCGGAGGAGCCCAGCTCCAGGGCTGCTCTCAGCTGACAGCTGGGCGAGAGGCGAACCGGCCTTGGAACTTGCCGACGGGCGTTCCGTCCTTCACGGATGGCCCACCCCAGAGCCGCGCTTCTCTGGCCTCAGAGCCCCACGCCCTGCCCAGGCGGGGCTGCGGGAGCCGGGAGACCGCGCGTTCAGGACCCACGCTGTCGGTAACAACCTTTTCCTTTGCAGGTCCGATCACCGACGGAGTCCACATGACCACTGTGAGAAACTGGCTGCTGCTGAGCTGCTTTCTCTTTCTGCCGGTCTTGGTTGGTTCTGTCATCCTGGTGATGAAGCGCAAGAAGCTGGCACAGTGCTGTGACAAGGAGGAGCTGCAGGCTGACAAGTAAATGGGTCTGTTTGTAAGGGAATGGTTGGCATTCGGCTCAGGGATCTGCCTGGGTCTGGGGCCAGCACCCGTAGCTGGGTGGCATGCTGCAGGAAATCCCCCGCTGGGCAGAAGTCGGGGCGAGACCGCAGGGCCCCGGGCAGGGGCTGGGAGCCTCAGACAGCGTCTGGAGTGCTCCCACCATGTTTTGCCCCGGGGGCTTGGTAGAGGGATGGGAGGAGGTGTCTGGACGCGACGGGACTGTAAAGGTGGGACGAGCTGTAGCCGAGTGGTAGGAGCCCGTGGGTGAGATGGATCAGAACGGCAGAAGAGGGGCCGGCAGCTCAGCCTAAGAGGAGCGCATTAGGGCAGGAGGTGCGCCCAGCGGGGCTGCTGTCTCCAACTGGGCTGCCCCACGCAGGCCCGGCAGTGGTGGAGGGCTGCAAAACAGTGGGCTGAGCAGAAACTGTCAGAGCAGCGAAAGGTAGCTTGCCCTGCCTCTCGTAGGGTTGGCGGGGTGGCTGCTGGTGTAGGATTCCCTGGTGTCCCTGGACAGCTGAGAAGGGAGACCTGCAAGTGTCGCAGTGGATATGCCAGGCCTTGCGAGGCTGTGGTGGGTGTGAGCCTGTTGCGTTGAGAGGGCGGGTTATTCAACCTCGTGCCCCACAAATTGACACAACACCTGGCTGAGTCGTAGCAGAAAGGCTTTAATAACAATACTGCAAGCAAGCTTATAAAACCAAACGGCAGAAAAAGACTCCTTCCCAAACTAAAATGCGCTGCTTCACAGAGTCTTAGTGCATGTTTAGCAGCAGTAGCGTTCTCTCCCCGAGGCCGGCGAAGGAAGCCGGTCCAGTCTTGCAGCCTGCACCACGCAGGACCCGTTGCTGGTTAAGCCGGGTGCGATGCAGCAGCGATCTCTCTCTGTTTCTCTGGGAGCGCGTGCCTCGCTGGCAAATTCTGTGAGGTCTTAGCCTGTTTAACTGTATCACTTGGAAGCCTTTTTCCTTGATAGTTGGCCGATTAGAGTCCAAACAAGGGGAGGAAAAGGTGTTGCTCACCATCTCATAACTGTGAGTTGCCAGGCTCCTGTTCTTGCATTGCTTAGGGGTAAAAGGTGTGCATCTCTGCAGACCCTGTCCTTGTAGGTCGGTTTACAGGCGATGGGCCTGAGCAGTCAGACAGGATGCTTAGAGGTGTCAGTCGGGCACGTTTGCAGGAGCTCGTACAGGCGGCGGTTTGTGTTTCAACGCCCCCCACGGAACGGGTCAGACTTTTTTAGCACCCTGTACCTTAGGAGGTTTGTTGGCAGAAGCGTTTGTCACGTACAGGACATCTTTCCTGTCTCTTTTACAAGTTTCTCTTCAGATGCCTCTTGAGCCTTTTGTTTCCTCTAGCTGCTAGGGCCATTGAAATGCATCTCTCACTTTCCTGCCTTTTCTTGGCTTCTGAGACACACACATACGTGTGATGAGTGGGTCAGTTCTCTGTGAACCATCTCCTTGGCGTGACCTAATCTCGCACAGTGCATGAGACCGAGTGGGGTTGCTCTATTTGGTATGGTCCCAGCTGGCCCTTGGCGTTTTTGTGCAAGAGGTGCTGTGATTTTCATGTGGTGGCCAAGATTTGACGTGTAGGCCTGGCCGAGCTGTTGCTGTTCTCACCGTCAACAAGCAAAGGACAGGTGATAATGATTAGGCACCTTACAGGTTCTTGAAGGACACTGAGGGTAGTCCCAGAGGACCAGGGCCTGTAGCTGGAACTGCCGCTTCCCAGAGAACCCTCTCCTTTCCCATGTGGGAACTCAGGAAGGATGCAGCAACCTGGGAGCGGAGGAAGACTGCTCCCCCGTACGGGCCCGCAAGCTGCAAGGCATATGTGGGCATGTTCCCAAATAGCCATCGGCTATCCCGGCATGGTCTGAAGAGCCGCTAGAGTAGGGGAAGATATGTCCGTGCGTGCAGGTTCGCCAAGGGCGATTAGCCAGCTGAGGGTGACTAGCAGACAGGGCCAGAGGCTCTCGTGGATTTTTGCCCGCGCTGCCAATGGCAGCACGGAGGGTACCACCGTGCCCCAGCGTGGGGTGGAACCGCTCAGACGCCCCCGGTCCTCATTGGCTCCCTGCGGCACGCGAGTACAGCTCTGTGGAAATGGGAAGGAGGGCTAGACACCTGCAGGAAATCTCCCAACCAGGCCCTCGGCCCTGGGGAACAGCATGAATTCCACCCTCTCTGGGGAAAAGTCTGTTTGGAAAGCAAGAAAGCTGCCCACAATCCCCCCTACGCCTTCCAGTAGCGAGGTAACGAGCCCGGAGGGTGCCCATACCTCGGGAGGCCGAGGGAGAGGATCGTGAGATGCATGGGGAATGGCGGGTGGATATGTAATGCTGTGGCGCGGGAGTGAAGGGATGGGAGAGTGCCTGTGACTAAATGTAACGGGTCCGATAGTGAGTTGTCTCTCTGTAACTTTGAGATGGCGTCGGATACACGTCTGGTGCCCGATTTACAGCCTTTGCGTTGTTATTTCTCAATGCAGCCTAGAAGACGTGGGCAAGCCGGGAGATCCCAGGTAAATGTCAGCTGTCTAACGGTGCCGTAGGCCCGGAGCGCCGGTTGCTTTGCTGTTAGTATGTGTCAGATGGATGTGTCGACAGCTTTGCTCGGGGGCTAGGCAGTTGCCCCCTCGATCCGAAAGGCGCTACTTTGATCCAGAAGGTGAGGGTGAAAGGGACAGCAAGCGCGCAGCCTTTGGCCCGCTCTGGTGCCCAGTTTGGCCGACGTGATGCCTGCCACACGCAGTAGAAAGCAAGGTGCATCCTCAACGTGGCGTAGAAACGTCGGGAGTGCCTAGAGCTAGCTTCTTGCGTGCGCGGTAGTTTGCCATTGCCAACCTGCTGCCTTAGCGCTGCGCTCTGGAGGCTGGTGACAGCAGGGCATTTAAGTCCTTGGTCTGTTTGCTGCAGGGCATAGCCCGGAGGAGCTGAGGGCCCGTTTTGGGAATTTCTAGAGGCAGACAGTACGAGCTGGCAGACAACCCAAGACATGTTTGGAAGACGGGCCGCGAGAAGGATGGAGCAGCCCCGCAGGGCTTCCTGCAGAAGCGGGTGCCTGTTGTAATGAGTGAGCATGGTGTATTTTCTCCTGAGTGGGTGCCGCAGCTTTGAGCGGGGTGTGTGTTTTGCTGCGAGTCCCACTGGGAGTCAGCGGTGGTGTCTGATAGCCCTCTTCCCTGCCCAGTGAGTGCCCATGTGGAATAAAAAGCTTTCTGAGAGTGACTAGCAACCTGGCTCTTTGCCCCCCACACGCCTCGCAAGGGCTCCTGCCCTGAGGGGGCCCCCAGAGCCTGCCGAGCCGGAGGCCAAGTAGTGCCGACCAAGCCGCGGGTGCCCAGGCATGCGCTTCTTGAAGCGGGAATCGAAGCAGTGGTCCCACGGAAGCGACCAAAGCTGCTGAGAAGGCAACCTCCTGAACTCGGCGCTTTGTGCACTGGCTGGCAGAGCTAACTGAGCCGGGCCCCAGGGCGGGGGAACACGCTGCTTCCTCCCACAAAGACCCCCAGGTGTGGGATGTTCCCTGCAGGTCCCACAACACAAGCCAGGGCTTAGAGACCATGGCTGTCGTTAGCTCAGGGTGGGGGCTGGCTCCCGATGCCTGCTAGGTCTAGCAAGGTGTTGAGCTCCGTCTCAGCCGTGCTTTGCCAAGGATTTTTGGCAAATGCCTGCCCAGGGTCATTGGGGTGGCACTGTCTTTCCGCCTTCGCCTAGTGATACGCAGCTGGAAGGCAGTGCTCTGCGTGGCAGAATGGGAGGGAAGCCTGGGCAACGCCAGAGACAGATGGCTGGAGCAGCGGGAGCTGCGACCGCAAGGCCTGGCTGCCCAGAGCGGGACACTGCAGGTGCTTCTCGAGGGCCACGGCACACATAGGCACGGCGGAGCCTGCCCTGTGCACTGTGGAAGGCAGCGTGTGTCAGAGCCGTGCAGGAGCAAGGCAGGACCTGGCCAGGGCAGAGGCCGCGTCACGGGCAGGCAAGAGGCTTCGGCAGTCCTCGCGTGCACGGTTGCTGTCTGTGCACGCATGTCAGCGACGTGCAGGCAAAGGGACTCAGATCAACGGGGGGGCCGTAGTCCTGGAGAAGGCAGGGGCAGTGCCAAGCAGCCACCTTGAGCGCGGGGTCAAGCGGTGTGCACTGGTGCGTGGGGCCTGTGCTGGCTAGGGGTGTGCGGCTGTGCTGTGTGCTGGGGGGTGCAGCCTGACCACCCAGCGGGCACATTCTGGTCCTGCCAAGCAGGAGCCACAGGCGTCGCCCGCACCCAAGTGTTCCCAGTGCCCGCTAGGGTGCTATGGGAAAAGCTCTTGGTAGCCCAGCTTGTCCAGCTGTCGGGGCAGGGGCACCGGGCCTTGGCCTCAGTGTGGCTGGTGGTCAGACCTGTGGCACTTGGGGAAACGCTTGGGCCTAATCTGTCTTTTTTCTGGCGGCTGGCTGCTGTCAAAGGTCTCCTTCAGCATCGTTGTAGAACGGGTGCCCTCCGCCGTTCACCTGCAGAAGCAGTAAGCGGCGCGGTCTCTTGCCCCCGTCTGGTCCCTTGGTGGTCCCTGCAAGCCCGTCGCAGGAAGGACGTGGTGCCTAGCGATGCTGCCCTGGTTGGGTTGTAGCTCGCCCAGTGCCCTTGGGTCCGTCATGGTCCAAAATGCGCTCTGTCACCAGCTTCTCAGGCTGGCTTCACTGCAACCAGGGCCATGGGTGCAATGAAGGTCAGGACAGGCACTGCCCCTACGTGCAGCGAAACAGCTCAGTGTGGGAACCTCCCCCGTGACTCTGGTGCCTTGTGATGGATGTTTGTGCTCCCGGGGAAGTGGGGACAAAGTGACTGTGGCCTCGTGATGGCCCCTGGACCTCCAGGTGGGCCCTCCTGTGTAGAACGTGTGGCAGCCTGTCTGCTGCCAGAGCGGGCTCCTGCACAAGCTGCCGCCCACAGGCTGAGGGTGCTGGGGTACAGCCCGGCTGGGCCTCTGGGAATGTGACCTAGCAAGGAGAAATGGTTTCAGACAGCTGAGAAGGAGAAGCCGGTCCCAGCCACAGGCGTGGGGTGGATCAGCTCCCGACGGGGGGTCCGTTCATCTGTCGAGGTTGTTTGTGTTTCCCGGTGTAATCCATTTCCTGGCTTTTAGGGTCGGACGGGACCTATCAGATCATCGAGTCCATCCCCTGCCCTGGGCAGGAAAGAGCACTGGGGTCAGACACCCCCAGCCAGGTGTTTGTCCAATCTCCTCTGAAATACCTCCAAGGAAGGGGGCAGCAACACCGCCCTTGGAAGCGTAGTCCGTATTTTGGCAACCCACACCGTAAAGTTTTTTCCTGCCGTCCAGTATAAGTTTGCTCGCCCTCGCTTTGCGGCCCTTTGGTTCTAGTTACCCCGAGGGATGCCCTGGTAAACCTCGTATCCCCTATTTCCTGCTGCCCCCACCCCCCGATGAGTTTGTAGACGGCCGGAAGCTCACCTCTCGGCCTTGTCTTGCGGAGGCTGAAGAGATCCAGGTCCCTCAATCGGTCCTCGTAGGGTCTTTTCTGGAGGCCTTTACCAGATGGGTGGCCCTCCTCTGAGCCCTCTCCTGGTGATCTACATCCCTCCAAACGGGACGCAGCTCTCCAGCTGTGGCCTGACCCATGCCACCTAGAGGGAAAGTATCGCCTCCCCGGCCCTGTTTGTGATGCACCTGCTTATGCAAGGAAGAGCACGGTTAGCTTGACTTCTGACTTCATCACATCGGCGGCTTGTGTTCATTTTGGAGTCGACTCCGACTCCAAGATCCCTGTCCGCAGTTGCGCGACGTAGAAGGGTGCCTGCCGGGCTGTCGGCGTGTGGCTGATTCTCCCTTCCCAGGTGCAGCACGTGACACTTAGCTTTGTTCACCTGCCTCCTAGTCTGTTCCGCCCACCTCCCCAGCCCGTCCGAATCCTCCTGGAGGCGCTCCCTGCCCTCGAGTGTGTCTCCCTCCTCGCCTTGGTTTGGTGTCATCTGCCAACTTGGACCAGGTGCTTTCTACTCCCTCGTCCAAGTCACCCGTGAAGATATTGAACAGTACCGGTCCTGGGACAGAGCCTTTTGCGGGACTCAGCTGCCCACACGTCTCCAAGTAGAAACTGACCCGTCCACCGCCGCTCTCTGGGTGTGTCCCACAAGCCAATTTTCCAGACTGCGTGATAATCTACGTGACCACTGTGTCGTTTGTTTATCAGAGTTGGGTGCCACGCTGTGTCAAAGGCCTTTTTAAAGTCTAAGGACATAACATCTACCTCTGTTCCTTCGTCCAAGCATTTTGTGACCCGCTGGTAAAAAGAAAGCGGACTAGTCGGGCAGGATCTGCCTGCTGTGAACCCGCGCTGGTTGTGTCCGCGGTTCCTCCCGCCAGCACGACTGCTTCTACCAAGGATACCGAGGATGCTGGTTTCCCCAAGTCGATGGTGACGCTTGGCACCTGCACCGGACTGAGGTAGGTGCCTCTTGTCCTGGGATGGGGAAAGACAAGGAGCGTGCGGGGCCCTTGCGGTATATGGCACATGCAAATAGAGCTTGTCCTTAGTTGCCCGTCGCTCTTGTTACCAGATTTGCCCATCACTTTGGGATGTGCTCATTTATTAGGGATGTGTTTCTAGGGTCTTGGTAATTCTATCAATGTGCTGTTTGTGTTACTTGTGTTTCTATATGGAGCTGTATCTCTCACTTTTGCCAGTCCTCACCCCCAGCGGCGCTATCTTGCAGGACTCAGTGTCAACGGGGCTGGGTTCCTCCAGTCACCAAATCAGTCATACACATACAAACACAGGTTAACGTGACACGCCTGACCTGGCCGGGTTGATCAGCACAGACAGGCTGACACCCTCCTATGCCAAGAATCAGTTCATTAGAGCAAGAATAAACTGCAGTCAGACACAAGCACACAGGCGAACAGACTACCTCTGCATCCGGCTGGGTGTCCAGCATTCAGTTCATTAGGGCCCGTCTGAGCCAAACTGGGTCAATCAGCCTGTACAAGGTGATCCCCTTATGTATTTCAAACTCAGCACGTCCCAATCTTTAGCCTCTTGATGAGCAGACCCTACATGATTTCTGGGCTTCACAGGTATCTTTAGCTTAGGTAAAAGAAGCATTGCTGCAGAGCAAGTGGGGAAGGAGAAGTAGAGAAGAAAAAATATACCCAGTTACTACCAGTTTGACTATAAAAGTTATTTATTGCTAAGTATATGAAATATATATAATGGTACCAGTAGTAATAGCCATGCAAAGGAAAACAAACACAAACAATTACAATACTACCCTGTTTTCACTAAGTACTTAGGGAATCTTAGCTCAAGCTTAACTAATACAGTTCAGGTTCAGAAATGTATGCCTAAAGAGAGAGAGAGAGAGCGGTGGGATCTCATCAGTCCCAGGCACTCGGGTTGTTTGCTGACAGGTAAAGTTTGTAGCACGATCCTTGAAGGGACACGATCTGTTTCTTCCAGCTTCTTCAAGAACAACAGCCGATGGTGTCAGCACACACACTGCTGCTTTTTTACAGATTTTTATACCGTCAGTTCAGCTTCTTTAAAGCATTGTCAATAGTGTCAATCATTGTCTTTTCTCTTGACAAGGGGTTATCTGGTTTGGAACCTCTCAAAAAAACTGCTTGATAGTCAGGGAAACATAAGGCTAGGGAGTAACCAGACACTTGGGAGCCAGCTTGAAATTCCTGTGGATAGCAGATATACTGATGGGATGTCTCATGGTTTCTTCAGAAACAATAGATAGCTTGCAGCATCAGGGTTTTGGATTTTTACTTGTTGTGAACAGGCCTCAGCTTAGCATGATTTTTCCAGATCTTACTATAGTCTTTTAACAGACTTAAGGCAATCATTGGAGTGTTTATAACCTTCTGTGGGGAGGACTTCCACCAGTCGTCCTGGGAAAAGTATGACAACATTTGTGGTCAGGGCTCCAATGGGCTGGACGCTGTGATGAACCCCTTTACCATTGTTCAAATGTCACCCATACCCCCTCGGACTCGGTCTCTTCACTGAGGTCTTTGCTTCAGGCTTTCTGTTCTCCATCTCCTATGTAAATGAGTTGTCATCTGGTTCCATCTTGGATGCAAATGAGACCTAGGGCAGTTGTTTCACTCTTGTCACCCTTATCTAGAGGGTTTTAGGTGCATCTCCCACTGCATCTTCATTGTCTTTCATAAACAGTTCTTGTTCAGGTAAAAGGGGGGGGGGAAGGAATTCTTTGTGAGTCAGACAGGCTGCGTCCTGTGCCAGGGTTCCCAAGAACACGGAGCTGAGAGGTAACAATTCCCCCCGTTGATAGGGTGCTTGCGTTGAGCGAGTATCCCCATCACATCTTTGGTCCATGGTACTGGTGCTGATCTTCTATCCATTACAATCATTGCATCAGTCTCTGGATCCAGCAAACTAGCAGCATCAGACCAATTACTAGTATGATTTGAAAACTAATGATTACTACAATGGGGTGAAGCGTGACATTTAAAAGACCCGGTGCATTGGGGCTCCACCCGAACAACACCTCCCACCAGGAGTGCTGGCCTGCATTTTTAACTGTAGCTGCTAGCTTAGAGATCTCCTGGTTGTGGTGTTGAATCTCGAGTTTGCCATTCTCTCCCAAAGTTTTGAGTCTTTGCAGTTCAGCTTGCAAAGAGGGATGAATTAATAGTTTCTTAATGGCGATGAGACCCATCCCTAGAAAAATGGGGGACACCTCTTTGTAGAGCTCAGAGTAGGCATTCAAATGTCGTGTGGTCCACATAGGTACAGTAAACTTAAGATCACAAGTAACAATGGTGGTTACATTATAGAAGCAGCGATTCATATAAGGCACTGTAGGTTAAATCCAATGTCCATTAATTAATACAATAGCAGGTTCCCTTTCTTGGATAACATCGAAGGAACAGTGAGACTTGTTCCCAGGTTGTGGGAAAAAACATTCATCGTGCTCCTCCAATGCCTGGTCTTCACAGACGTAACGCAAATCTTCTTTCCTCCTACACCCTTTTACATTTACTGTTTTCCACGCGTTATCTGTCTGCCAAGCCCAAGAGTTATGATCCCTGGAGTACATCACTGAGCTATCATCAATTTGTAATCCTAATGGGACTACTGAGTGGATTGTTTTAATTTCCTTTCATAGATTCATAGATGCTAGGGTCGGAAGGGACCTCAACAGATCATCGAGTCCGACCCCCTGCATAGGCAGGAAAGAGTGCTGGGTTTAGATGACCCCAGCTAGATGCCTAACTAACCTCCTCTTGAAGACCCCCAGGGTAGGGGAGAGCACCACCTCCCTTGGGAGCCCGTTCCAGACCTTGGCCACTTGAACTGTGAAGAAGTTCTTCCTAATGTCCAGTCTAAATCTGCTCTCTGCTAGCTTGTGGCCATTATTTCTTGTAACCCCCAGGGGCGCCTTGGTGAGTAAAGCCTCACCAATTCCCTTCTGTGCCCCCGTGATGAACTTATAGGCAGCCACAAGGTGGCCTCTCAACCTTCTCTTGCGGAGGCTGAAGAGGTCCAGGTGCCCCAGTCTCTCCTCATAGGGCTTGGCCTGCAAGCCCTTAACCATACGAGTGGCCCTTCTCTGGACCCTCTCCAGGTTCTCCATATCCCTCTTGAAGTGCAGCGCCCAAAATTGCACGCAGTACTCCAACTGCGGTCTGACCAGCGCCCAATAGAGGGGAAGTATCACCTCCTTGGTTCTGTTGGTCATGCATCTGCTGATGCACGATAAAATGCCATTAGCTTTCCTGATGACTTCGTCACACTGATGACTCGTGTTCATCTTGGAGTCCACTAGGACTCCAAGATCCCTTTCCGCTTCTGTTCCACCAAGCAGGTCATTCCCTAGGCAGTAGGTGTGCTGGACATTTTTCCTCCCTAGGTGCAACACTTTGCATTTCTCCTTATTGAATTGCATTCTGTTATTTTCTGCCCATATGTCCAACCTGTCCAGGTCTGCTTGTAGTTGTTCCCTGCCCTCTGGTGTGTCCACTTCTCCCCACAGTTTTGTGTCATCCACACACTTGGACAGAGTGCACTTCACTCCCTCATCCAAGTCGCTGATGAAGACATTGAAGAGTATCGGTCCAAGGACCGACCCCTCCGGGACCCCACTGCCCACACTCTTCCAGGTTGATACCAACCCATCCACTGTGACTCTCTGGGTACGACCCTCTAGCCAATTCGCCACCCACCGGACCTTGTAGTCATCCAAGTCACAGCCTCTTAACTTGTTCACCAGTATGAGGTGGGATACCATATCAAAGGCCTTCCTGAAGTCTAAGTAAATGACGTCAACCCCTACTCCTGCGTCCAGGTGTTTTGTAACCTGGTCATAAAAAGAGACTAGATTAGTCAGGCACGATCTACCTGCTACGAACCCGTGCTGGTTTCCCCTCATTTTCCTGCCGGGCTCTCGCAAATGTGAGCCTTGATAATTTTTTCAAAGACTTTGCCTAGGATGGAGGTGAGACTGACTGGCCTATAGTTGCCTGGATCCTCCTTCCTCCCCTTCTTGAAAATGGGGACCACATTGGCCCTTTTCCAGTCCTCCGGGACCTGGCCCATGCGCCACAAGTGCTCAAGTATTCCCGCCAGTGGCTGTGCAATGACGTCAGCCAGTGCCTTCAGTACCCTCGGACGGAGCTCATCCGGGCCTGCCGACTTAAACGCGTCCAGTTCCTCCAAGTGCCTCTGCACCATCTCAGGGTCTACGCTTGGTAGTCTGGTGTCCTGCTGCTGCCTCTCTACAATCCCTGCTGCCTCTACAATTTCCTGCCACAGCTATAAGGAATAACTGAAAGCTTTGCCGGTGGTGATTGTACGAAGCGTTAACTAATCTCCACCAGGGCTGGAGGGCTAATTCTTCCTCCATTCCATGGGGCCAAATCAGGTTGATTGCTCCTGTAGGCCTTAGTCCCATTGTGGCTTGCCGAATCATTCCCGTTATGACATTTTGGGTGAAAGCCTGAGCTTGCTCACACGCTAAAGCCAACGATGCATTATTTTGGAGGGACTGTACACCAGACATCATTAACTTTTCAGCCCTTTCTATGAGTCCTTCCCATCCAGGAAATACCTGACTTATTAGCTGCTGTTCCTCACTTAACATTTTTAAAGATGCTGTTAATGGAGTTCCATTTTCCCCATATTTTCAGTGGCATATGATAGTTTATTAGCAAGAACTTCTATATTTGCAGCATCAATTAAAGAGACTCCTGCTCTTACTGGTGCAATGGTGGTACAGGTTCCTCTTGAGTCCACGATGGCTTACAGAAGCATGGACTGGAGCTGGGGATAGCCTTAGTTCCATACAAAACTGGAGTGGCTTCCCAGTGGCACTCTGCATGCAACTGGCAAAGCTTTGCCAGGGGCAGCCTGGGGCGAGGTTAGCAGTGTAGAACTGGTAGCGACGCTGCAGGGCCAGGGGGGTTGCTTCCGTTTTCATTGAATCCATGCATGTGGCACAGACATTTTATTTCCCGGGCTCCAACTGGCAAACACTTCCAGAGTTGCAGAGACATTGTAGGTTCAGCATAGAGTCTGGACATCAGACCCCAGATACCTATGCACAACAATGCTTTGGTGCAGCTATGGGATGTCATGGTTCATGTTTGGAGACCTGCGAGGGGACAGAGAAGATAAAAACAAACTCCCACGCTCCCCCCATATATAGTGGGTGAAGCTGGGATCAACATTGCAGGGTAAAAGTGGACCATTGATCTACGAGAGGGTGGCCATAACAAGTTGAGCACTTCTCTGGCCTTTTCCTACCTCAACATCTGGGTAGGCACTGACAAGCCTATCTGATGCCACGGGGGTCACAAGAAACAATGGCCATAAGCTAGTAGAGAGCAGATTTAGACCGGACATTAGGAAGAACTTCGTCACCGTTAGAGTGACCAACATCTGGAATGGGCTCCCAAGGGAAGGGGTGCTCTGCCCTACCCTGGGGGTCTTTAAGAGGAGGTTAGATAGGCATCTGGCTGGGGTCATCTAAACCCAGCACTCTTTCCTTCCTATGCAGGGGGCCGGACTAGATGATCTGTTGCGGTCCCTTCCGACCCCAACATCTATGAATCTATGACGTGTATTTTCCAACGGCTCGAAGCCATTCTTTCCTGCTAGCCAAGAAGGGTGGCCGGCAGGATAGAGAAGGCTGTTTACCCTATTCCTAGACGGTCAGGTGGTTTACCCTTCCATTCTTTGAGCTGTGAAGAATGAAACCATTTTTCCAAGGTTTTCTACCTTTTCCATTCAGGATTTCAACCTGATAAACATTGGGGCTGGCTCGATTTACAATAAAGCAAGGACCATCCCAGGTGTGAGTCAAAGAGCATCCCTTTGCTGAAAACTTCCTATACATTACTGGTTGGCCCATTTCCCATATTAAAGGAGGTTTTCCCCATTCCATCCCATCCCCTTGTCTGCATTTTGCTGTACTATGCCTAGCTGTCTTGCCACTTGCTTGCATAGAGCCACTATTGTTTCCACAAGGGTCTGTACCTAGTCATCTGTCACCACCTTCCCTTCCCAGGCACTAGGCAGGTCTACTCCTAACCGCCAGCTTTCAGGCGTGCGCATGTGCCTTCCAGTCATGACCTCAAAGGGAGTCTGCCTGTGTATTGCCTTAGAGCCTCTTAGGGCCATCAAGATAATTGGTAACTTTTCATCTCAATTTTTTCCTGAACTTTCTACCTGTTTTCTCAAAGCTTCCTTCAGAGTGCGATTGGTTCGTTCTACTTGTCCAGAGGACTCGGGGTGTCTGGCTATGGGGAAATGATGCTGAATGCCGAGAGCCTTACATAGCTCTTGCATAACGTCTCCCACCAAGTGAGATCCTAAATCAGAATCAATTACTCTGGGAATTCCCATTCTCGAGAAAACAATGTTGAAGAGCTGTTTAGCAGTGACAGAGGCAGTGCTGGTTTTAATAGGGATGGCTTCCACCCATTTGGAGAAGGGATCTACTATTACCAGACAGTATTTATTCCCTCTACTAGTGGTGGGCAAAGGACCTATATAATCTGTCTGAATCCGGGGCCAGGGACCCTCTATTCTTTGATGCCCCAATGCGTTCTTTTGAACTTGGCGATCAGCATTAACCACTGCACACTGTAAGCCATTATCACACCATTGATCTACATCTGCTTTCATGCCTGGCCACCAGCCTGTATCTTTAATCCTGGTCAAAGTATCCTGTTTCCCTTTATGCCCTTGCTCATGCACAAACTGAATCAGGCCCCCCTGTACCTGGCTGGGGATTATCCAGTGCCTTTGACCATTTGTATTCACTGCCCGCCAGACTGTTCAGTCTTGTATTTGCCAGTAAGATCTTTTCCTGCTTTGGCTAAGGACTGGATTTCTGTATCCCCATGCTGAAGGGTACTTAAGTCTAAGGTATCTATTCCTTTCCCTAAAGCTTGTCTCTGGGTAGTTACTGCATCTATTTTCTTTACCTGGTCCGTGTCTTCAGTGCGGTTACTAGTAGCAGCAGCCTTGGCTAAGGCATCAGCTTTATTGTTCTGGTGCACCTCTTCCAAGTGATTTTTCTAGTGCCCCTTTGTGTGAGTCACCCGGGTGTCCCCAGTCCTTTCTTTGATCAGGTTAGCAATTTGTCTCCCTTTGTCTGAATGAGAAATGGGACGCCCATCTGCAGCTACCATTTCTCTCTCTAACCAAAGCGGGAGCCACGTGGTGATTGCTCTGATTGTCCAGTCAGAGTCAGTATAAATAGCAACAGAAGTGTCCCGAGATTTATAAGCTAGGACGGCTTTAACTGCCTCTACTTCAGCTGCTTGGGCAGAATGAGGGCAAGCTGGTCCTTGGAGCACCTCTCTGTCATTTATGCGGATGGCTCCAGACCCTGTTTGGGGATGCCCTTTATGGTAGAAACTTGATCCATCTGTAAACCAAATTACAAACCCCTTCTGTTGTGCATCTGCAAGCTTCTTGCCTCCCTTGACAGGCCATTCGAGGTGTTTTAGAAGAGGGAGGGGGCAGGTATGCTCCTCTCTTTCTATGATTCATCCATACGGGGCTGGTGAAACAGCTTGCTCTTTTTTAAACTCTACTCCTCGGTTTACTAGGGCAAGGGTCCACTGAGTAATGCGTGGGTTAGAAACCTGACTGTCTTGCATTTTCCCTGATATGATGTACTTAAGCGGGGAATGCACAGTCTGAACAATGACCTTCGACCCTCCAATAATACATTCCCAATGCGCAAGGCTCCAGACCAGGGCAAGACACTCCTTTTCACAGGGGGTGACGCCTTGCTCTATTTGATTTAGGAGCCTGGAGGCACATGCAATGACCTGGAGCTTATCACATTGCTTTTGACTAAGAGTGGCTCCAATACTTGTTTCTGAAGAGGCCAACTGAATCGCAAAAGGAAGGACAGGGTCCGGATTCACCAGAGCCCGAGCACAAGCCAAATCTTGTTTTAAGGTAGCCAGGGCAGTTTGTTGGTCTGGTCCCCATTCCCAAATCGTGTTTTTCTTTAATAATTTGTACAGGCTTAGCTTTGTCAGAGAACGTTTCAATGAACTCTCTGGAAAAGTTAAAAGTTCCCAGAAGAGCTCACATAGAGTGTGTGTCTGTGGGAGCAGGCAGCTTTCCTCCGGTTTCTACCCTTTGCTGATCTGGAGTCCTGCCATCCTCTCCTAGACATCCACCCACGTATTTCACTCGTTGCTGCAGTAACTGAGCCTTTTCCCTATTTACCTTAAATCCGGTTTCCTGTACTATAGTCAGCACCTCCTTAGTGATTTCTCTATTCATTTCTGAAGCGGGAGTGTGTATCAAAATGTCATCCACGTATGAAATTACGTGTAAGTGTTGCTTAGGGCTCAAACGGTTCCACATCTTAGTGACATGGGCATGACAAACGTTAGGGGAAGAATGGAAACCTCGGGGAGTTCGGCTGAAGGCATATTGTTGTCCCCTCTAGGTAAAAGCAAACTTATACCAACATGAAGGATGGAGGGGCATAGCCATGAAAGCATTGGCCAAATCGATTTCAGAGAACCATTTGGAGCCGGCTGCTCCTGCTGCTAAGATCTCATTGTATTGAGCTACCACAGGAGCAGCGGCAGGGGTGGCTGCATTTAAGGCACGGAAGTCTATTGTCATTCTATAAGTGACCCCGTCTGCTTTAAGGACCGGCCATACTGGTGCATTCCAAATACTTTGCATAGGCAGAAGCGCTCCTTGTTCTTAGAGACAGTCGATAGTAGTTTTAATGCCTTCCTCTGCTGCAGCTGGGTATTTATACTGCCTTTGAGGAGGGGGATCTTTTCCTTCAATCAAAACTTCAGCATTTATTTTTCCACACTCCGCCTTATGTTTAGTCCACACCCTGGGAAATTCCCATCCCCGTGGATCACTAATGGAGGTTAGGGTGGCAGTAGGTGCCTTTATGGCAGCACAACGATGCACAGCAGAGACTTCTGCAGGTCCTCCTTTTAACTTCCATAACACCCCATTCGCTAGATCTACAGTTAGCTGAAATGCCTGGAGGAAAGGACCTCCTAGGCTTCCCTTCTCATTTGCCTCATGAGCACAGCACTCTGCTTGTCCTTGCAGTCTGTCAATTTGCAAGGGAACAGCCTGCCAGACTGGAGCTTCCTGAATTTCTCCCCCATATCCGCTCAGCTGAACATGTTTTGCGGTGGGTCTCCCTCCAGAGATCCACCGAGGACTTGGAATATTTACCGAGGATCCGATATCCACTAGCGATTGGGCTAACATCCCTGGGTTCCCCACTGTAGCCCTCACAGTGGGTCTCCCCCATACGTCACACTGTTGTGTGACCAGCTGGGGAGGCCCGAGGAGAACCGGGCACCCCTATTGACTAACAGACTTCCTCGGGAGCCTCCACTCAGGAGAGGAGGCAGGGGCCTGGCGCTGCCAGGGAGCGGGTGCATGGGGTGCACTCTGGACTGGGGCAGTGGGCTGAGGGGGTGCTCCCTGCATTAGCTCTGCTCTCCGCATGGCTTGAGACAAAGCATTAATCAAGACACTAATAGTCTGGCGATCATATTTTCCCATATCTTCCCCTAAATTTACTAGCTCTTTCCAAATCATTCTCCTAAAGGTCTCCTTGGATTGTCGTTGCCCAGGGTTGTGAGGCAAAGGGGATTAGCATTGGGAGGGCGACTGGCAGAATGAGGACCATTATTTGCAAAGGTGACTTGCCTGCACAGGCTCTGCTGTAATCTTTTTGCCTGCTTGTCTCTTTAAAACACCAGTCTCTCGCAACAAATCTCCAGCCTGTTTGATTTTTGCCACTAGTTCATTCCAGGTTGTGTTCCAAATCCACAACCCCTGTGGTCATTTCTGTCTGGGAATTTAACCCTGCGTAGGTGCTCTGTATTAATTCAGGTCCCTAATAACGGTGAGTGATAACTCCATTCTCTTCTGTCTGGGGTAACGAATTGGAGAGAGCCGCTAGCATTTTGTTTCGGATGAGGTAAGATTCTGGGGCTTTTCCTGGGTTCTGCTCTTCCATTACGTGCAGTCTCCTAAGGGAAGAAGCAGGCGGTAATATTTTAAGAGCGCTTATCAACCATTCCCGGGGGCCAGGAGCAGTTCGCTCCCAAGAACCTATGCCCACGTCTAGAGCATCTGCATCACAAGGAGAGGCACATAACTGAGCTAACTGAGTTAAGTCCATGCCATCAGCAGAGGGGTCCATTTGCCAAACGCGAGCCAGCCACGCAATGGCTGTGTCTCGGTTCAGTGGCTCCAGTCTCTCGGCATTAGCCTTGGCTTGACTGGGAGACCCCCTTACTATGTCAGTGACCATCTCCGTTGTGGGAAGATCATCTCCTGCAAGTAGGCGTTTAACCTCCTTTGTGGTAACAGGGGCAACATTATGCACGTGGGGCCAATCGGGGTTGAGTGGGCTTTTGGGGACTGCATCAGGGAGTACCTCTATTTTCCCAGGGGACTCGAAGTCACAATCCTCTCTCAACCTTACAGCTGCTACCACCCCCTCGTGGGCACTAAGTTGGGCGTACAATTTCCCGATCTCTGCCTCACACTTCTGATGGCTTGTGGCTGCCTTTGCTGCCTTGTTTTCCTCTGCCAGGAAACGAGTTGCTGCTCTCGCTTCTTCTAACAACACTTTTGTGTGTGCTAATTCTTTCTTATACAGCTCTAAAGTCTTGCTGTGTCCTGTGTTAGGGTTCCCCAAGAACATGGAGCTGAGAGGTAACACTCTCTCTGCCCACGTTGCGTGCCCTCTCAGGGGTGGGGGGGCGCTGCAGCTGGAGAACGCTACCTCTGGCACCGAGCCCCTGGATTCAGCGCCTGGGTTCCAGCACTGTCACAGGCCAGCTGGGCACTGTGAGCGTATCAATTTTATCACAGGCCAACTGGGCTGTTTGATTCAGTTTCAGATCGAGGAGGCAAAAGTTGGGAGTGAAATAAAGGCAAATTTATTATAGCTTACACACACACACACACACACACACACACACACACACAACGGTTAACAGAAAGATAAATGCGATAAGCAGATAAGGCAGTATAAAAGAGCTAATAGTAAAATAATAACAACAGATAATAATAACAGATAGATAGATAGATAGATAGATAGATAGATAGATAGATAGATAGATAGATAGATAGATAGATAGATAGATAGATAGATAGATAGATAGATAGATCAATCTGTCACAGGCCAACTGGGCACTGCGAGGGTATTAGCCACACTGGGCTGTTCAAAACAACAAATAGACAGACATGGGTTGGCAACTTATTGATAGTCCCTCAATGCCAGGTGTGCGCCAAGTGATTCCAGGGAAGTCAGGCGTCCCTGATGATCGATGCTGTCAGAGGGATTACCGGGGAAGGTCCCTTGCTCAGGATCCGATCCTTACTCACACCGGGAGTCTGGGGTCCGGGCGTGGGACAGAAATGACCGTTCTGTTCCCTCCTTCCTGCTGGTCATCTGATGCATGTGTTTTTTATACCTAGTCTTATGTTAATCTGTTGGCCTCAGGGCCACTCACAATATTGCCCTATAGCTGTTACCCTATGGGATTGAAAGGTGTTAAAATTATCATCAAAGGTTACTACCCAGACTTGGGTTTATCCAATAAGCAAATTATGATGCAGCACCTTTAGGTTTGAAATTGACATCGCTCCGCCTAAATCCCAACCCCTTTCAGGCTTCAGTTGAATATGCTTTTTTGGGATACACTTTCCTGGAACGTGTTGGGTGTGCCAAGCAGTTAGATCCAGTTTTTATCACTAAGGCTGAACCCTGAGCAAAAAACTGTTAGGCCAGCTAATCTCACAGCTACAGCTTTGCCTCTGGGGCCCAGTCAGTTTCACGAACAGTTAATTTATCAGTTTGGTTAAACTTATGACAGACAAGCTACATTTGCAGTTTACAAACTTACAAGCTTACATTAACTAATATTACCTATTTAGGCAAAATACCAAATGCCTCCAAGAAGCACATATTATTGCTTATTAATCCCTCTGGTTCTGGCTATCACAATCCACCCCTTGCTTCTTTGGAGCATTTGGTAAAGCCTACAAATATGATTTCTGCCAGGCGGTGTATACATGGTTGGCAGAAACAACATTTACTTTGGCATAGGTATTAGACTTAATTTTATAACAACAACATTTAAAGATTACACTGAATAATATGATTCCTATGACTAAACTTATTACTACTACAAACCAAGGAAAAGGAGCACCTTTAGTAAAGGTATACATTTTCACAGTACAGACCACTTCATACCATTTACACAGCGGGGGAATATTAGTAGCGCATTTAATAATTCTCCCTCCCTCTTGAGCTATGAGGGCAAGTTGTTTTCCTTTTCAGGCATCTTCAAACAAACCTTTAATGTAGGTCACTACTTCACCCCATCCCTTTAGCTGGGGCATGTCTATATCTTTAACCCAGGATTTTGGAAGACTTAGGTTAAGGGTGACACTTTCTAATTGGGTTTTTGGCCACATTAAGGTGGTTTCCTGGTCATGGACATATAGGGTAGCTGATGCCCCTTGGAAATCTTGAGCCTCTGCACAACAACTGGTGCAGGAGGTGCAAAATGTATCGTTAGGATGATATAAACAGCCAGGACCTTCCCAGCAAACTCGCTGGGCTAGGGTAATATAGGGAGTTGCTGGTAGGTAGGGGTGTCACACAAACCATGTTGGGGGGACTATTAGGCTACCCTCTCCATAAAGTTCCCAAGCCTATTAGAATGCCCTTTACAGGGTACACCGGGGATTGGGCCAAATACTTGGGACCTTCGGGGATTACAGTTTCCCAAATGGGACGATGTAAGTCCCAGTCCCACATGCACCCACCTCCTAGTCCTGTTGTCAAGAGATGAGCAGTGGACCATGTGCCATTTGCTACCCTGTGTACAACAAAAAAGCATTTTGTCTTGCTACACCCCTCCCAGCGTGTGCTCCATGTGTCTTGGTAAACTAACCGTTGGGCTAAAGCTGGGGGTAGTCCATGGTGCTCTAAGCCAGCAGGCCATTCTTTGTGTCTGAGATCACTCATTACCTGGGAAAAATGAAGGTTAAGTGAAAGCTGCACTTGGGCACAAGCAGTGCTCCAGGTTTGATTAGTATTGGCTTGGAAGGCTGCATGCATCAAAAGGTGACTTATTTGTGCTGCTTTTTGGCCAATGGTTGCCACTAACTCATCAATGTATTCTAAAGCCATGTTATCAATCATACCTCCCTTAGTGAGAAAACCTATGGCTTGCTGTATATCCATGATTCCTTGGGTATTTTTCTGGGATTTATCTATGTTCCAAACTCCCATGGCTGAATTGAGCCCATTCCACACATGGTCTAGGGTATCCCTCTTTTTCCGGGCGATTAGAGGCTGGGCTGTGGGTTGGAAAACAGTTGGCCAGGCCCTGCGCAGCATATTTTCTGCCAACTGAGCGCCAGCAGAGCAGTTAGGAAATGCTGTTCTGATAAACCATTGCTTGGGGTTAAATGTGATATGGGCATTGAACAAGGAAGCATTAAGGAGGACCGGAGCCCTGGTTTGGGACCTCCACCAGGGAGTGACGTTAGATAAGCAAGGTAGCGGATACACCTGTGGTAGCTCCTTTTGGATTAACAACGTATATCCCTGCTTAATGCAAAAAACGGCTAGGGGTTCTCCTGTTCGGGTGTTTAACCATCTTCCTTCTTCCTCTTGGGATTGGTAAACCTCCCAATCGGGTTGGTCGAAGGAGCGCATTCGCTCGGGTGTGCCCCCATCTGTATACTTAAATGCACACTGCCCAGGTATGACTATGGCTTTGGTTTCTTGCAGAAATAATTCTGGCACGGTGCCCCCCATGGGCTTGGCCAGTTGTTCTGGGTTGACCAGAGCTGTGCCCTGCAGATTTTCCCAGACTGATTGGCGATATGCAGTTATTTTGTATTCAATTCCGTGAGCGATCCCCCCTTCATCCATATGGCGGAACCATAAAATACCTGGAACATGGGATGTGTTGGCTTCCCAGTCCATGGACCACCACTTGACAGCATAAGAGCCATTTTTAAACCACCACAGTACCTTGCTGTATCTGGAGGACCGGTGTATTAGGTGAGCTGTACACCACTGTGCCAAAATGTCATCGGGCAGGGGAACTGCTGGAGCTATCGTCTCCCATGAGGGTGGGGTTGGAGGTTTTGGTTGCCTCCTTGGGCTCCGGGTGGTTGTAGAATTTCGAGCTGCAGGTGGGATTGCGGCAGTGGTCATGTCGGGACCCAGGGTGGGCAGCACACCTGCAGGCAAAATATAACAGCACCAGGGCCATTGGAAGAAACCACAACAATCTCCTCCTGTCCCACACTCATTTTTCCCGATCCTGGCATAGGGGAGGAAACCAAGCAACCACCCTGTCCCACAGTAACATTGACAGATTCCCCCTTGCCAGTCCACAATCCATCGTCGGCGACTGTAAGGCCAGTTTCACACTTCTTCGATCGTGGCTGGGCGTTCCCAGTTTCCCCGCGTGTCTGAGGCTTTGGCAGCGGGAGCACGCGAATGCCCCACAGTAATCAAACAGTAGCAAACGACCAGCAGTCCCATCATAATGGCATTCCACCCCTTCATTATTAGGTGAGGGTGGTGGCGTCACTCTGGAGCAGGGTGATGATTTCAGGCCGCCTCGGGGCTGCTATGGCTGTGCCCGCGGATGGACCCAATCTTTCCATTGCGTAGCGACAAAGGGGTAGTCGAGGCAGGGGTTAGTCGAGCTTTGACCTCCTGGCAGGTGATGCAAGAGTTGACTAATTCCTGCACTTCCTTTTTAGTTAGGTGAATGCCCCAGGTGGCTGCTAGGCGAGCAGTGCCATCGTGGCCAGGGTGCCCATGCTGCCGATGCAGCCATTCTGTGGCTAGTACTCCAGGGGTCTGCCAGAGGGAGGGGCTGGGCAGCTTCTCTGGGGGTGATTGAACCTCTGCTTCAGCAACAAGGGGTTCTGTGTTGCCTCTGGCTAGCTCATCCACTTGCCTGTTCCACTTTGCCTCAGGCCCCTCAGCCTTTCTGCTCCCATGCGCTGCACTGACATGCTATATGTATAAGGGAAGGCCTCCCTGTGCCACTTGGTGCAACCCTCCACTACCATCCATGAATCGCAGTAAATATAAATGGGCCTTGTAGGGCGGCCTGGTCCCTCTACCAGTTCATACTTGGCCACATTGACTACAGTGGCTAGCTCAGCATATTGTGCACTTTGACCATCTCCCCCCAGGGTGAGTTGCTTACCATCTCGGATTCGTATGGCAGCCCCCCTCCAGGTATGACCTTTGGCTGAGCTGTCAGTAAACCAGACCTCTGTGTCCTCTGATGTTTCCATGTTGAGTGAAAAGGGCGGTGCTTCCTTGATGGGAGATGGCTTGTCCGGGCTGGCTGTGTCTAGGTATACATTAATTGTGCTCTCTGTGACCTTTTCTACTAATGCTGGACGTCCCTTTGGGGTCACTCGCTGAGCTTGACTTAAGATATAATAGACCCATTTTTGCACTGTGGTTTCTTGGCCTCGCCCCCCTGGCGGGAGGTGTCTGTCGCACAATGCCATTCCTAGGATGAGCACTGGAGTGGTTATGACAGTGGTAGCTCCCCTCTCAGGGCCTCTGTGGCTGCTAAAGCTGCGGCTGCTGCACACAGCATTTGTTCCAGCAGGGTGTATCGGGCTTCAGTCCCTTTCCAGCCTCGGCTCCAGAACCCAAGGGGTTTTCCCTCTGTCTCAGGTGTGTCCCTTTGCCACAAGCTCCAATGGGGCCCCCCTTCGGACACGTTTACGTGGAGCCTGAGCTCCCCTTCTGGTGCCGTGCTGCTAGGGAGGCATGGGTGATCACTGCCTCCTTGAGGGCCTGCAGAGCATATTGGTGCTCGGGGCCCCGTTCCCACTGTGTTTTTTTCTTGAATAGATTATACAGAGGCCGGGCCAACACACTAAACTCAGGGACATGCAGGCACCAGAAGTTAAGCCCACCCAACTGGGCTTGCAGCTCTTTTACAGTGTTTGGGGCAGGGGTATCTACCAGACTCTGCGCGTCTTTGGCCGGTATGGTGGGTCCACCTTGCTGCCATTGGATTCCCAGGAATTCACACTGGGGCCCAACTTCTTGGATCTTTTTGCTGGACAGCGTGAACCCAAATGCTTGCACTTTCTCTTTTAGGAACTCAAAAGCAGAAATAGTTAATTCCCGGCCTTGACCTCCCACCATGACATCATCGACGTATTGCCAGACATGTACCTCTGGATGACTCAATTGGACTTTATGTACCACTGCAGCTAGCACTCCGTGGGCCAGGGTGGGGCTGTGCACCCAGCCCTGGGGTAGGACTGTGTAGGTGTACTGCTGTCCCAGCCATGTGAAGGCAAACAAAGGCCAGTGATTTTCATGGATGGGGATAGCAAAGAACATGTCCTTATTGTCTATGGATCCCATCCACTGGGGGCCACAGCACCTAATGCTTTCTGTCAGTGCAGGCATGGATGGGACCATGGCTGTCAGATGGTCGGTGCTGGCATTCAAAGCCCTGAAATCAACAGTCAATCGCCAATTCCCATTTGGTTTACGTACCGGCCACACCGGGTTGTTGTACGGGGAATGAGTTCGAATGATGGTTCCATCCTCCAGCTGTCAGTTGATGATGTCCTGGATGGGTCGTGTTGCCTCAGGGGGTGTGCGGTATTGAGGTCAGTGTACCCCCTTCATGGCTGGCAGGGTGAGCGGGGTCATGGAGCATTGGGCTACTGCTGTCATCACGTCCTTCTGTTCACTCTCCTGTGCTGTGGCACATCCAAACTGCCAGGTTTCCTGCTTAAGAATAAACTGCTGCCCCTGCAACACATTTAGTCCCAGTAGGTTCGGCCCTCCCCGGAGCATGACAGCGGCTGCTGTTACTACGGAGCCATTAGGTCCTGGTCGTCTGGCACCTCCAACTCCTACCACTTGGTAGGGAGTTCCCCGTGCCCCTTTCCATTCTGCACAGTCCAAAATGTGTAGCTGGGCACCAGTGTCTAATAGCATACTAATTGACTTTTAACTTCCATTTAGACAAATCTTTATAGGTACTTGAATTAAGGGGCCAATGTTATTCTGTGTTACCAGTCCCCAATCCTCTACTGCCCCCACGATGGCCCCTTGCTCGGGGGGTTGGGTTGGCTGGGTCTCCTACTGCTGGAGGTCAGGGGGTGCTGAGGGCTCTATCTTCTTCCCTTTTCCATCCTCACAGTGTTTGGCCCATAACCCTTGCAGGACCGGGGTGGGCAGCCCATCAATCTGTTCTTTATTGAACCCTGCTGCCAGTAACTCCCTCCGCATCTGTGCCCGCAGGGGTTTAGATCTTCCATTCCCCACTTTCCCAGACTTGCGGGGCCCTGCCGAGTCATCTTTCTCAGCGGCCACTGCCATGGCCTTGGCAGGTTTTATTAGTTTGGGAAGCCCAGGCTTCTGCAAGATGGGCAGAAGCTGTACCAACCTCCGAATCACATTTCTTACCGGGTGAGTTACCAACTCTTGTTGTAAAGCCAGCAGAGCTGAAGTACATTCTGTCGGGGCTCGTCGGCAAAACTTTCTCCACATGGTCTCTGTCACTAGTTCTTCATCTAGAGTGTGCCCCCAGTTCCCTGCTCGAATGATTTCAATTAAAGACAGTTGATACAGGCAGTGGATAGCTTCCTCTAAGTGAGTCCATGCTCGTGGGGGAGGGTTAAGCTCTTCTTCCATGTTACCATAACCTGCGGCAACCTGCATTGCAGCAGAAAACAGAGTAATGTTGTGGTCCTGCCCGACCCACTGACCCAACTGGATCTCGGGGCGGAGAACCAACTGTGCTGCCTCGGTGCGACTCACAGATACTGCCGAGGCCCCTTCACCATACATTCGAACTAACCAGTCTATTATTTGGTCCCCTGGCTTGGCCTTATGTTGTTTTTGTCGTTCTTGGATTTCTGTGCGAGTAAAGGACCGTGTCTCTGTCCGGAGATTGCCCCCTTATGGCCCTGCACGGGTCACCACTACTGGGAAGGTTTGGGCTAACTCTCCTCCCAAACTCTCTCGGGCTGGTGGGGCAAAGGAGGTGGGATCTCGCAGGCTTCTTCTCTAAGCCTCACATACTCATCATCTCCTGGCTTAGTTGCTTCAATTTCACCATACAGATCCTCACTCTCTGGGTCATCCCACAGCTCAGTTTTTGGAATTTTGCCATAAAGACATTGCCAAACCTTTTCAGGGGAAGGGTCCACTGATCGTGCCACTTGCACCTTCTTCTCAAGGGAGGTGATTACCCGTGTGACTAGTATCTTTCCCTCCCGATGCTCTAATATCTCTAGCTGATCTTGAGCTGCTCTGGCAGCCGCACACGCAACACTGCTAGAATCCTTTTCTTCCCTTAATTCCCCCTCAAGCTGGGTCACTCGGTCTTTTAAGAATTGGTTCTCTTGACGGAGCTGAGTGCCTTCCTCTGCTCCCAGTCTTAGGCAGGTTGCCAGCAGCCAAGACAGGCATCCCTTCTTAGGTCTCCCCTTCTGCACGGCAGTGAACACAGCCCACTGACAGGGTACTGTGGTGGGATCTCTCCAGGCGGGTCTTAACCTCTCTTTATCCCACCCTGGATTCTTAATTCCCGTAACCTCTTCTATCAAAGCAATCAGTGGGGTCCACCCCTTTGCACCCTCTGCACCATTCTTCCCCTCCAAACTCTCCATCCTCGATCCTGTTCGTGACACCAATTTTGTCACAGGCCAGCTGGGCACTGTGAGTGTATCAATTTTATCACAGGCCAACTGGGCTGTTTGATTCAGTTTAGGATCGAGGGGGCAAAAGTTGGGAGTGAAATAAAGGCAAATTTATTATAGCTTACACACACACACAACGGTTAACAGAAAGATAAATGCGATAAGCAGATAAGGCAGTATAAAAGAGCTAATAGTAAAATAATAACAACAGATAATAATAACAGATAGATAGATAGATCAATCTGTCACAGGCCAACTGGGCACTGCGAGGGTATTAGCCACACTGGGCTGTTCAAAACAACAAATAGACAGACATGGGTTGGCAACTTATTGATAGTCCCTCAATGCCAGGTGTGCGCCAAGCGATTCCAGTGAAGTCAGGCGTCCCTGATGATCGACGCTGTCAGAGGGATTACCGGGGACGGTCCCTTGCTCAGGATCCGATCCTCACTCACACCAGGAGTCTGGGGTCTGGGCGTGGGACAGAAATGACCGTTCTGTTCCCTCCTTCCTGCTGGTCATCTGATGCATGTGTTTTTTTATACCTAGTCTTATGTTAATCTGTTGGCCTCAGGGCCACTCACAATATTGCCCTATAGCTGTTACCCTATGGGATTGAAAGGTGTTAAAATAATCATCAAAGGTTACTACCCAGACTCAGGTTTATCCAATAAGCAAATTATGATGCAGCACCTTTAGGTTTGAAATTGGCATCGCTCCGCCTAAATCCCAACCCCTTTCAGGCTTCAGCTGAATATGCTTTTTTGGGATACACTTTCCTGGAACGTGTTGGGTGTGCCAAGCAGTTAGATCCAGTTTTTATCGCTAAGGCTGAACCCTGAGCAAAAAACTGTTAGGCCAGCTAATCTCACAGCTACAGCTTTGCCTCTGGGGCCCAGTCAGTTTCACGAACAGTTAATTTATCAGTTTCTTTAAACTTATGACAGACAAGCTACATTTGCAGTTTACAAACTTACAAGCTTATATTAACTAATATTACCTATTGAGGCAAAATACCAAATGCCTCCAAGAAGCACATATTATTGCTTATTAATCCCTCTGGTTCTGGCTATCACACAGCACCTGATGTATCTGAGCTACAACGAGGGCCTCAAGTCAGGGGTTAGGCCAGGATGGGCACGGGGGGCTGTCACGCGGGCTCTGTTCCCTGCAGTCCCTGCAAGGCTTCTTGAGATCCCCAGACTTCCTGGAGAAGCACAAGGCTGTGGACCGGGTGCTGGGATGTCTCAGAGGGTGCGTGGGATGCGACACGTCCATGGCAACCGGGCTGCAGGGGAAGCCCCTTCCCTTGTGTGTGGAGCGGCGGGGGGCTTGTTCGTTCCCTCACCGTATCTGAACCAGGTAGGGTGTGTGTTGGCAAAATGGGCTGTTAGGGCAGCTCGCCACATATTATGTGTTAAAGTTGCACCTGTTTCTCGAGTGGTGAATGATAGCATTGTTGAAAGGCTTCTTTTATATTCAGCCTGAAGTTCTGTATAGCCTCACTGTTGTCTGACCTTTGAATTTTGCTGGTGTTTGCAAGATCCGCTGGCCTTGTTTCTTGCAAGCAGCTTATGGCCTTGAGTTGGCTTGTGTGATGACATGTCTTTCCTTTCTTTTCCACCATGCAAAGTTTTTCAAACGCAACGCAGCGATAGTTTTGTTGCTGGCTCAAATGAACGGAACAGGGCACTAGCCAGCTGAATGGGAGGGATGTTAATGAAAGGTGATAAAGGAGACCACCAGACCAGGCTTAAAGGAAGCCACCGAAAGAAGGCCAGATTAAGAGGTGTGCTTGTAACAGGGCGGCTGAACAAAGGAAGATGCTGACAGGAAGGAGATGCTGCCTGCAGAGAGACCCAGCCAAAAGCTCGGCGTCATCAAAGGAGTCAAGGTAAAGAAAAGCGTAAAAGGGGGAAGGAAGCAAGCAAGTGAAGTGTGTCGTTGTCGTCGTCAAAGCTAGATTTTGATTTCAGGGCGCTGCGTTGTCCACGTTTGTATTGCATGTTCTGTTTAAGGGTTATCTGTGCTTTAACGATCCCTAAGCGCTCTCTGCTGATCAGTGGTGCGAACAGGGGGTTTACTTCCCCCTAAATGGAAGCGGTGGCTTTTTAACGACACTGCTTCAATTTAGGGCAAAGTAAACCCTAAATTTACTTTCCCCCAAAGGTAAGCGTGTTTTCTCTTGTAGGTTGGCGGATCTCCTCCGGTGGGCTTTAAACTAGGCTCGTTGGGGAAAGGGGAAGACGTGGGCGGAGGAAGCCTCAGACAAGCAAGCCAAGCATCGCCTGTAGGAGCAACCCAGCCTAAACGGATGACCAGAGAAGCAGGTAATCAGGTAAGTGACATGGGCCCTCAAATGCCTCTATACTAATGCCTGCAGCATGGGAAGCAAGCAGGAGGAACTAGTCCTCCTGCTGGCCAGCACCAACCCAGACACAGTGGGGCTCACCAAAACGTGGTGGGACCCAACACATGACTGGGTGATGAATATCAAGGGCTCTACAGGAAAGATAGGACAGGCAGGAAGGGTGGGGGTGTGGCGCTCTATGTTAAGGAGCAACACACATCCACAGTGAGTAACACTGGGTCAGAGGAGGAGCAAACGGGAAGTCCTCTGGGTTAGAGTACAAGGGGGTTGGGGAGAAAGGGACTTAATGGCTGGGGTCTACTACAGACCACCCGACCAAGGAGAAGATCGAGACCAGGAATTCTTACGTCGGCTCACAGAGATAGTTAGGGCCAAGGATGTGGTCGTCACGGGTGACCTAAACTTGCCAGACATCTGCGGGGAGGAGCAGACAGCCAGGTCTGACTGCTCATGCAGGTTCTTAACTGACATACAGGACCTCCATCTAACCCAGGAGGTACACAGCCCCGCCAGGGGAGACGCCTTGTTGGATTTGGTCCTGGCCACGGGCGACGACCTGGTACGGGGTCTGTGGGTGCTCAACCACCTGGGCCATAGCAATCATCGTCTGCTGGAATTCACCATCCAGCGCAAGGTAGCGAAAGCCTCCAGCAAGGCAGCAGCCCTCGACTTCAGGAGGGCGGACTTTAATGAGGTAAGAAGACTAGTGGGGCAAGCACTGAGGTTCCAGAGCTGGAGAGAGTTGGGTGTCCAGGAGGAGTGGTCACTCCTTAAGGAGACGATCCTCCAAGCTCAAAGGGAAGTAATCCCTACATGAATCAAAGGGGGCAAGAGGGCTCAAAGGCCCCCATGGCTCACCAAAAGCATCCGGGAACGTCTCCAAACACAAAAGGAGGCGTACACCCGTTGGAAGGGAGGGGCCATCACAAGAGAGGGCTATGCCTTGGTAGCTCAGGGCTGCAGGGGGGCGGTCAGGAAGGCCAAGGTGGAAATGAAGCTGGGACTAGCGACCAGGATCAAGGACAACAACAAGTCCTTTTTCAAATACATAGGGGGGCAAAAGAAGGTGCCAGGTAACGTGGGGCCTCTGCAGGACACACTAGGAAATCTGGTCATCTCACCTGAGGGTAAAGCTGACATATTCAACAATTTCTTTGCCTCCGTATTTCTGAGGAGGGACCCAGATATCTCTCCCCCACTGACCCACCCGAGGGCCCTGTGGGTGGCACACCCAGGCCGAGGGTTAATGAGGACCTTGTCAGGGAACTTCTGGAGGGACTAGATGTATTTAAATCTGCAGGTCCTGACAATCTCCACCCCAGAGTGCTGAAGGAACTACCAAGGGTCATTGCAGGACCTCTGGCGCAGCTCTACGAGCACTCGTGGTGCTCAGGCGATGTGCCGGAGGACTGGAAAAGGGCCAGTGTGGTCCCCATCTTCAAAAAAGGAAGGAAGGAGGACCCAGAAAACTACAGGCCTGTGAGTCTTACCTCAGTCCTGGGGAAGCTTTTCGAAAGAATTATCCTGGCACATGTCCAGGAAGGGCCAGCAGGGGAGGTTATGCTCAGGGGCAACCAGCATGGGTTCATTAGGGGCAGGTCTTGTCAAACCAACCTGGTGGCCTTCTATGACCAGGTCACCAAGGCCTTGGATGCAGGTGTCGCAGTGGATATAGTCTTTCTGGACTTCAGGAAGGCCTTCGACACGGTCTCTCACCCCATTCTCAGTAAGAAACTAGGAGACAGTGGTGTTGATGCCTACACAGTCAGATGGGTCACTAACTGGCTGGAGGGCCGCAGCCAGAGAGTGGTGGTGGACGGGTCTTATTCGACCTGGAGGGATGTGGGCAGTGGGGTTCCCCAGGGCTCGGTTCTCGGACCCACACTGTTCAACATCTTCATCAGTGACTTGGACGAGGGGGTAGAAAGCACCCTGTTCAAGTTTGCAGATGACACTAAGATGTGGGGGGAAGTGGGTATGCTAGTAGGAAGGAACGTGGGGAATGTAGGGGAAGCGTGGCAAGCGGATCTCGACAGGTTACAGGGGTGGGCCGAAGAGAACAGGATGGAGTTCAACACTGACAAGTGCAGGGTAATGCACCTGGGGAGGAGGAACCAGCAGCATACCTGCAGGCTGGGGAACTCCCTTCTCACCAGTGTCGAGACAGAAAAGGATCTTGGAGTCATCATTGATGCCACAATGAACATGGGCCGACAAAGTGGGGACACGGTCAGGAAGGCCGACCGTACCTTGTGCATCCACAGATGCATCTCGAGCAGGTCCAAGGAGGCGATCCTCCCCCTCTATGCAGCACTTGTCTGGCTGCAGTTGGAGTACTGCGTCCAGGTCTGGGCGCCGCACTTCAGAAGGGATGTGGACAACATGGAGAGGGTCCAAAGGAGGGCCACCCGTATGATCAGGGGGCAGCAGGGCAGACCATACGAGGAGAGGCCGAGGGACCTGAACCTGTTCAGCCTCCAAAAGAGAAGGCTGAAGGGGGATCTAGTGGCAGTCTACAAACTAGTCAGGGGGGACCGGCAGGCACTGGGGGAGTCTCTGTTCCCCTGAGCACTGCCAGGAGTGACAGGAAACAACAGACAGAAGCTAGTGGAGGGTAGTTTCAGGCTAGACATTAGGAAGCGCTATGTCACTGTCAGGGCAGCTAGGACCTGGAACCAACTTCCAAAAGAAGAGGTGCTGGCTCCTACCCTGGGGATCTTTAAAACGAGGCTGGACGAACATCTGGCCGGGGTCATTTGACCCCAGTACTCTTTCCTGCCACAGCAAGGGGGTCGGACTAGATGATCTCCTCAGGTCCCTTCCGACCCTACATACTATGAAACTATGAAACCCCCGTGTCGTGTACGCTCGTGTCTTACCTGCCTCTCCAGCAGTGGGGAGGGCAGGGGAGGGTGAGCTACTGGTGGGCAAGCTGGTCTCTGGGCTGTGGAGGGGACACATGCACCCCTCCTGCTGCTTTGCTCTGCAGCAGCAGTGTCCCGCCAGGTGGCACCCGCCTGCAGGCACCCAGCTGGGGCGGTCCCAGGGGGCACCGCAGCCACAGAGGGAAGGACCAGGTCCCTGCGCAGCTCTTGCAGGCAGGCAGGCAGGCTCTGGGGGGGGGAGGAGAAAAAAAGAGCAGGCTCGCTGCTTTTTATTTTTCTTTGGTGGTGCCTGCCTTCCCGGGCTGCTGCCAAGCTGCCTGCACAGCCCCTGAGCCGCACGGAGCCTGGCGCTTGGCTCCGCGGCTGTAGGGCAGCCAACTAAAAATCCTCGGAGGCGTTTGAGTTTGCTGCACCCCAATGTCACGGAAGGCGTGTGACGCTGCTGCATGTGCTACGGCGGCTGGAATTCATGCGCGATATGCTGCCGCCACGTGCAAATGCCCACAGCATCAAAGCAGCGCAAAAGCATTTAACCCGCTTTAAAGTGTCGTCCGCATGTGCCCCTCATTTCGTCTGCACGCGCCCCTAGGCTGTATGGTGAAGGGGCTGCTATGGGTAGGGGGTGAGCCCGGCTGGGTGGGGAGAGCGAGGCAGACGGTGAGCTCACAGAGGTGCATCAGTAGGATCCCGGGCATTGGGCCAGAGTCAGTGACCTCATAGAGGGCTGACATCAGCCTGCTGGGCCTGGTCCAGAGCCCCAGGCCAGCGGCTCAGACCTGAACACACCTTCATGGTAGCAGGTCTCTCTGGCTGAGGCTTATACAGGTGAGGGGGAATCTGATTCCTATTCTTGGTCCCAGAGCCACCCGTCTTATCTGTTCACCTCTGCCACCCCCAGAAGTGCTCAGGTTTGGGCCATGTGGTGCCCTGGGCCCCTCTCCCTGCCCAGTCCCCAGCCCTTCCACGTGGTTAAGGAGTTGAGGGCTGTGGCCCTTCTCCGTCGCGGGCTGTAATTCAGAGGGCCTTTGCACGCAACAACACGGTCTAACGGCCAGTTGTGAGCTCGGCCAAATCTCAGCCAGGTCAGGCCCCCGGGAACGTTTGGGCTCGGGACAAAATACACAGTAGTACCCTTTTGATGGGCGGGCAGCTTGGATCCCCCCCCATATGCCCCTGCAGCTCTGTCGGGCTCTCCAGCTGTCTGTCACTGAAAGCCAAGGGACTGCGCCAAGTCTCAGCCGGTGGGGATCGAGCACAGATCGTGGCACACCCAACCAGCACTCCCCCCACCGCTCTGCTGACTTCCACGGGGGCCTTTCCTCCCTCCTTTAGTTCTCCCTTCCCTTCTGCTCTTGCCATTTCCCTTGTCCTACGCCTGTTTGTGCCGAGCAGCTGAGCTGTGCCCAAAGGGATCTGTGGGGGAGGCAGCAAAGGACTGGGATTCTCCTCCAGTTCCTACCAGGGAGGGCTCTGGTGCGTGGCGGAGACTCTGGGTCAGGAAGGAGAAGCGGGGGCCGGAGGAGGAGGGCTTTGAGGGAGTCAGGCATGGGGCTAGGCCCTCTGTGTCTCTGTGCCCGACAAAGGCGATGCAATTGCGAAGTGAAGGTGGGGGGACTTCTGGGGGTGTCTTTTATTGGACCGGGTGTCAAATTTGGGAGCAACGTTAGACAAGGGCACAGAAGAAGGGGATCTGGTGCCCAGAAACTTCTCTAATAAAGCAAAAAGACGGTGACTGGGTGAAAAAAAGATGGTGACTGGGTGAAAGATGTGGCAGACAATGATATAAATGGCAGCGGGGAATTCTTAACCAACTATATGGTTGGTCCAAGAAAAGACGTCCCTCAAATCACCTAGAGCTTTGCATGTCGCCCAGGCGGCCATACTTTGACGCTGCTGGGAGGAAGGATATGGCTTGTCTTCCAATGAGACCGACATAGCCCATCATGGGGCCGGGCATTTGAGGCCGGAGGTTGCTTAGCGCAGGGTGATTGTGAGCCAATGCCATTCCGTGGCGCCGGAGAGAGGCGAGATTCGACCCGTACTTCTCTGGCCATGGCATTTCATCACGCGATCGGTGTTTCTAATCATCTCATCCCCTCAGGGCCTCCGAGTCCAGCTCCAGCTCCCTGCTGCAGCGGGCGGGGCTCGTCCGAATCGTCGAAGCTCTCCGAATCTTTTCCGGATCAATTCGGAGAGCTTCGACTCGCTTCGGACCTTTGGATTGGTCCCCACGATTCGATTCGAAGTCGGAGATTTGGCCGCCAAATCGGGCCGAGTCTCCACCTCTCTGTCCACGAGTCTAGGGAGGGAGGGGAAGAGAGGAGTGGGGCACGCATGCTTTCTGAGTCAGGCTCACGGAAATGTGCTGCCAGCAGAAGAGTGGAGAGACTCCTGGATCGTCAGGTCTATCCCAGGCCCTGGACAGGGTCACCACTCGAGTGACCCCAGGGCCCGGTGCCGACTTTCTCTCCCCAGCGAGGCTGATGTCTGCTTTTGGGCCCCCTCCAAAGGGGCCTTGTCCCGCTTCCATTTTTCCGGGTTTGTGCCCCTCATCCAAGCGCTCGGTTGGATATCTAACCTCCTGCTGCAAGGCCTTGCTATAAAAGGTGTGGAGAAGATGACTTTGAACGTCTCCTAGAAAAGAAAGATGTGGAGCGTGGTCCCCTTCCCAGCTCGTAGGGGGCAGGTGCGTGCTTCCCCTCTCATTGTGCCCTCAAAACAACAGGACGTGGCCTGCATTGATTCATCAGCGGTGCGCGCTGCTGAAACAGCATGCGAACCTCCGAACTATAGCTCACCAGTGGTATTGGCAACTTCTTGGGATCGGTTCAAAAGTGCTACAATCGCTGTAGCAAAAAGAAACCCAGGTAAGAGGGCGGGGGTGGAGCAGAAATGGATCACAGCTGAAGTGATATTAACTAACCATTTACATGTTTCTCAGGAGATCTGGCCAGGGTTTCCGTGGAGGACGACAAAAAGCTTGGAGGAAAAACATCCAATGGATGGCCCAAGAAAACAGCTGTGCAAAAAGAAACACCTGTTTCCTAAAGCAACGGAGGTTAGAAACAAAGCCACAGTACAATTTCATATATCTATATATAGCCAGTGGATTTGCTGGCCACTCTGTTTAGAATTTCATAAATAAGGGGATGACTACAGCCCCCGTCTAACAACATGCACGTGCCTTATTTCAAGCACGTCTGTGAGCCCAGGGAGCTCAGCAGGACTGCTCTCATGCTTGTTTCTGAGCACGTTGCATCAGTGTTTGCAGGGTCAGGGTCCAACACAGAACCAAGTGGGCCCTGATGGTTTTTAAACTTGATGAGCAGAGCGCTATAATGCTCAAAGGTCCCGATCTCCTGGTATTTTGCTGACCGGGCAGTTTCTTCCTTTCCTATCTTGAGTCAGTCAGATTGATACCCCGCCCTGTCCCAATGGCTCTGGCGATGCACACCACTTTTGATGGGGGGGCTGTTCTTGTTCCTCCTACAAGTTTGGATCGCACCCGGTCGACAGCTGTTGCCGTGTCCCAAAGGGAAGGAGTTCTCCTAGTGATTGCCCTTTCTGTTGTGTTTCAGCTGCAGAACAACCTGACCGAAGAAATGCCTCACGAAATGACAGATCTTGTGACGTGGTCTGTGCCCGAGGTCCCAGACACGGGCCGTCTGGCGATAAGACAATACGCCGAGAGCGAGATGGCAAAGCGAGATGGCAGAAACGAGGAGGGCAGTGACGCCGAGTTGAGAACGGCCGGCGTATTGCCAGGGCATGGGAAGCGACGGAGTAGCGGTCAGCCAAGCCCGCTGCGTTCCCAACGGTCCCCCGGCCTGTCTCCAGCAAGAAGCCGGCCGCTGCCTCCAGGCGGAGAGCTCAGGGCAGCCAACATTGCAGAGGCCGAACCAGCGGGGGCCCCTCCTCATCCGGCTGGCAATATTTCTGGTTTGCGCGGGGAGGGCACGCGTGTGGGAGCACTGCGTGAGCACCCCAGGCAGGAGTTTCCTCGTAGACAGACGTACATTCCGTACAAATCTGCCGGAAAAGGTGGCGCGGGTCCACACCGTCTTGCTAGAGAAGACGTTTCTCCTTGCTTGGAGCAGGATCGCCCAACTGGGGGCACGCAGAGAAACTTCTTTTCGCAGATCGGTGTCTGGGGAAGAACGCTTCGTGCCGAGGAACACGTGCAAAGGGACGGGCAACTGCCCGGGCCGCTGCAAGTCCCAGGGCTTGTGCAGCCCCCATCAGGGGGCATTGGGAAGCCGAGTCCCTGCAGAGGAGCTCCGGAGCTCGAGCCTTCCGCATCCCGCCCGGACACGCTAAGTGAGCCAAGGGCGGTCTGCTCTGGAGGAGCCGTCCCCTGGATGGGCAGGCAGCTCGCGAGGAAGCTCTGCTTTTCGTCACGCCAAAAGGTATTTCCCAACGAGGAAGCACCAGGCAGCGAGCCCCTGCCCACATATGCGCTGGCGCCTCGGCCCTCGCAGTCCTTGACCAGGATTTACGCTGAGGCTTTTTCGGAAGCATCGGGTGCCCGGCTGACGAGTGAACCGGTCCCCGCGCGCAAGCTGCTTGCTCGGGGCAACGCAGTCCCTGGAAGCGATCCGTCACGGATCGGTGCAGATGTGGTCAAGTCGGTGCTAACTCAGCTGTCCGCGTGTCTGGCCACAGATCCGCAGCCTTCTGAAGATCAGGGTCTCCCCCCTGACGTAGCCGTGCTGGCGGCCCAGATAATTCACTCCAGTTTATCCGAACTTCTGCACGACGGGGCTTCCAAAGTCACGGTTTACCCGGACCCGAGCGGCAAAGAGAGCGCGCCGGCAGAGGGCTCGGATGTTTGGCTCTGGGGTGAAATGGCCAACGACAGGCGGGAAGGCGCTGTGGCCAAAGCGCCCTCGTCGGCTCTGTCGACGCCCCGAGAGCCTGGGGAGTTTGGGGAGAGGCAGTTGGAAGACGCTAGCAAAAGCACTGCCCGACGCCAAAGCCCCCCACCGCCAACTCTGGAGGTAGGCCCTGGATGTTTGGAAGACGCTATCGGCAGGCTTTTATCTCGCGCTCTGCCGGCCACCGCCAGCACGTCTGCCTCCACAGAAAAGAAAGCCGCGCCTGCAGACGTTGACTTGACTCACGTGAAGGTAATCGGTCGAGTGCTGGCCAGGATCTGTAGAGGGGAGACCTCGTCCTGCCAGTGTGTTGTGCCTCCGCCCGGCAGGGAGGAGAGTGCGAGTCAAACGATTGCCGATGCGGTCTACGGCAGGCTTTTGATGCGGTTCCTGTCTAAACTGGACATGCGGCAGCGTGTAAGAAGCGGGAGCACGGTCCTCGGTGAAGCTCTTTGGGACTCGGTTGTCCGAGAGATTTCTGGGAAGCCGCTGCAGAACTCTCTTGGTGGAGAACTAGTGCGCCGCCTTGTCGAGACCGCGCCAAGAGCCGTCATCGAGCCTTTGGGTGATTCCAGCCGTTGCTCGCCGGATCTTCATGCAACGGTTGCTCTCATCGCAGAAAAACTAGCAGCGAGCCTGTTGTCAGCTTTTCCCTGCCTCGTTCCCGTTGCGGCTTTGGACGCAGAGAAGGCTCTGTTAGCGAACGAGGAAGCCAGAAAAATACGGCATGCTTTGCGAGCACTCCTGTCGAGCCATCGGAGGAATGGGGACGAACAGATCGGCGGACGGGCGTTTGTACGTGCCGAAGATGGCCAAGCTACAGGAGATCTGTCGCCTTCCGCTCGCGCGAGCCCTGCGGACCGTGCCGATTCAGACCTTTGCAGTTGCAGAGGCCTAACAGGTCGGGAAGCAGTTTTCGCTCCTGGGATCACAGCTTCAGGAGCCCAGCACGTTGCCAGCCCTGGAGCATGAGCCGGTTCAGAGGAGGAGACATTGCCCGCCCCGTCTTGCACGGCGGAAGGCGTTGGGATTGCGGAAAACCTCCCTGCAGATCTTGACACGACGGAGGAGATTCCAAAACCGACTTTTGGCCCGGGTGGTCTGGCGGCCCCCGGGACATTTGCGGCAGGAATTTTAAGTAGCTTCCTGCCAAAAGCGTCACGTTGGACGAAGGGCAGAAGCCCGAAGCTCGACGGAGGTTTAGCACGAGCCGAAGCGACTGTGCTTGGCAAGGCGCTCAGACAGGCCGTAGAACGGGGCCCGTCCGTCTGTCGACTCGGCCGTGGGGCCACTGCCGGGGAGCCGCACGATGGACATCCCGAAGCCGTCGATCGACCGGTTCTTTCCGTGTCCGGGAGTGTTTTACGAGAAGCGGGACCCGAAGGAGGTCTCTGCAACGACGTGAGCGGTGGCAGCGCCCTTTTCCCTCAACAAGCGGCGACCGCGATCGTTGAGGAACTGTCCGACAGCCCCTGTCTGCAGGCCGTCAGTGACTGTCCGCCGGCACCAAGCCGACATCCGATGAGCATGGGCAGACTCGCCAGCGAGGGTCTTTCCCGAGCATCTGTTGGCGCAGAGCCTTGGACGGGCAGTTCTGCAGAGGGGATCCCTGCCAAGACGGGGGAGCTGCCGGTGAAAAGGATCCCTCGTGTGACCATCAGGCACGTGCCCGTTGCTTCAGAGTCGGAGACTGATTATTTATGGGTCATTTACGTCAGAGCAGAACCTCTCGAGGAGCTGCAAGAAGCTGTCGTCGCTCCGACCGGGGACGACCCAAGAACGCCGAGAGCATTGCTGGCCGCAACGTGTCCCAACGACGGCAGCACGAGATCCGAGGCCCGGGAAAAAGCAGACCGTTATTTCTCTGCGGTTAGCTTGGGACAGCCCACGGTAAGAGCAGGAGAGGGAAGGGGAAAGAACAAGGCCGGGGCAACGCTGTTTTGCGAATGGCGTTTTGCTTCCAACCGGGTCTTTTGTTAAGCTGTCCGGGTGGCGCCGAATGCCCATCGACTGCGCATGCTGCGTGCTCTCGGAAGGGTGGTGGGCCATCTCCTCGAGAGCCTGCGGTGGGCCGTCGGCACTGAGGACCCTCACTAGGTGGGATTCCTGCTTAGCAGTCAGAAAATCCACTAATCTGGAATCACCCCCCCCCCCCCCCCCCCCGAGAAATCTGGCTGGGGATGAGACGAGGGCCGGGATCCCTTGGGCTAAGCCTGCGGGCCAGACAGCCCCTGCTCTGTGCTTGGCTGACGGGTGGCAGAGAGCAGGTCAAAGGTGGCTGTCCAAAGCAAGGCTATTGGACACGGAGGGGAAACCGGGCGTTGAGTGCAGCTCACCCAGCTGTAAAAGCGGCGGCAGGTAACCCAGACCCAGGCTCTTTGGCGGCCGCTGGCACTGAGTATCGTTGGGTCTCGTCACGACAACCGAGTTTCTATTGAGAGAGCGGGAGCCAACCGGCTTGTGACCCAGACAGTTTGTGTGTGGATCGGTTCAAAGCCCCCTGACAGAAACTTCTTTTGTCATCTTGCTCGAGTCTGCATCCGGGCTCCCGGAGGCCAAAGGCAAATGTCCCACTGGCCCCGGTCCGGTCAGCTCTCCGCACCGCAAGCATCTGCCTCCTTTCCTCGTGTTTGCGATAGCCTCACCTGTTGAGAGCCTGGGCCCTTGTCGCCTGTCCTGGGCGTCTCAGTTGGGTTTTTGTCGAGCTCTGCTCAACTTGTTTGCCTTCCCGTGCTCCTTCCCGGTCCTCGCTCTGCCGGAGGAAGCTTTGTCCTTGAGCTCCGCAGTGCGCATACTGCTCTTGAGATGCCCGTGCCCTCAGCCTCATGTGCTCCAAGCCGGGTCAAAAGTCTCACCCCTTGCAGCCCCGTACGCGCGCCTGTTGGACCCCAGACACGGGGCATCGGGCGCGAAAGACCCCTGGGCCCTGGCAGCCTCCTTGGCCTCCCAACTCCTAACTGCCAGAGGTGAAGGGCCCCATTCCCAGCCTCTTCCGCGCGGCTCTCCGTGGCCATTAGTCTTCGGCCTGGGGTTCGCTCGCTCACTAGCCAGTGCCCAGCCGCGCCGGCCACGCTCTCTGAGCTCCCCGGGATGTATGCAGAGGCCCGGGCCCCCTGGGCCACCGGCAGGCCTCCAGCGGCCGGTTAGGCCCTGCCACTGCCCTGGCTGGCTCCGCGGCGTCACCAGCTCGGTCTTTCTTTTTCGAGCCGCCCTGCTTTCCGCTTGCTCCGGCCAGCTCGCTCAGCAAACAAGCGCAGAATCCCCGGGGCTACGCGCCCTGCGGGCTTCCTGGTCTGAAAAGAGCTGCTTGTTTTCCTGCAGCAGAACCTGTTGTCGCCCTGTGCGGGTGGTTCTGGGCGCACAGCCGTAGTTCACGGGACCAGGGTGGCCCTCCTTGCACGCCTGGCAGCCCGCTCCAGCGAGAACAAGGAGGGAGGGGAGTGGGTGCAGGAAAAGCTTGTGGCAGAGCAGCGGTGGGAGGGAGAAGGGGAGCCGCGACAGACCCCCTCAGGCCCCGGGGGAGGCGCACCCAGGCCTAGGGTCAGTGAGGATCTAGTCGGGAAACTTCTGGAGGGACTGGACATATTTAAATCAGCTGGCCCTGACGATCTCCACCCCAGGGTGCTGAGGGAATTAGCGGAGGTTATTGTGGGACCCCTGGCACGGCTTTACGAGCACTCGTGGTACTCTGGTGTGGTGCCAGAGGACCGAAAAAGGGCCAGTGTGGTTCCCATTTTCAAAAAAGGGAGGAAGGAGGACCCAGGAAACTATAGGCCAGTTAGTTTTACCTCGATCCTGGGTAAGCTTTTTGAGAGAATTATCCTGGCGCATGTCCGCGAGGGGCCAGCAGGGGAGGTTATGCTCAGGGGCAACCAACATGGGTTCATTTGAGGCAGGTCCTGTCAGACCAACCTGGTGGCCTTCTACGACCAGGTCACAAAATCTTTGGACGCAGGGGTCGCGGTGGACGTAGTCTTTCTGGACTTCAGGAAGGCCTTCGACGCTGTCTCTCACCCCATTCTCATTAAAACACTAGGGGACTGTGGCGTCGACAGTTACACAGTCAAATGGGTCACTAGTTGGCTGGAGGGCCGCACTCAGAGAGTGGTGGTAGATGGGTCATTTTCGACCGGGAGGGATGTGAGCAGTGGGGTCCCCCAGGGCTCATCCTCGGGCCCACACCATTCAACATCTTCATCAGTGACTTGGACGACGGGGTAAACACCCTGTTCAAATTTGCAGACGACACTAACATGTGGGGGGAATTGGGCACGCTAGAAGGGAGGAATAGGCTGCAATTGGACCTAAACAGGTTGCAGGGGTGGGCAGATGGGAACAGGATGGGTTTCAACACTGACAAGTGCAAGGTGCTGCACCTGGGGAGGAAGAACCAGCAGCATCCCTACAGGCTGGGGAACTCCCTTCTTGTCAGTGCGGAGGCAGAAAAGGATCTTGGAGTCATTACTGATGCCAAAATGAACATGGGCCGACAGTGTGGGGACGTGGTCAGGAAGGCCCAACCATACCTTGTCATGCATCCACAGATGCATCATGAGCAGGTCCAAGGAGGCGATCCTCCCCCTCTATGCGACACTGGTCAGGCCGCAGTTGGAGTACTGCGTCCAGTTCTGGGCGCCACACTTCAGGAGGGATGTGGACAACATGGAGAGGGTCCATAGGAGGGCCACTCGCATGGGCAGGGCAGGGCAGGCCGTATGAGGAGAGGCTAAGGGACTTGAACCTGTTCAACACTCCACAAGAGAAGGCTGATGGGGGATCTAGTGGCTTGTTACAAACTAGTCAGGGGGGACCAGCAGGCATTGGGGGAGTCCCTGTTCCCCCGAGCACTACCAGGAGTGACAAGAAATAACGGTCACAAGCTGGCAGAGGGTAGATTCAGACTAGACATCAGGAGGCGCTACTTCACAGTCAGGGCGGCCAGGATCTGGAACCAGCTTCCAAGAGAAGTGGTGCTGGCTCCTACCCTGGGGGTCTTTAAGAGGAGGCTGGATGAACATCTGGCCGGGGTCGTTTGACCCCAGTGCTCTTTCTTGCCATGGCAGGGGGTTGGACTCGATGATCTGTCAAGGTCCCTTCCGACCCTACCAACTATGAAACTGTGAAACCCTGCTCGGGGTGGCGGGTGACCGGTGACCTTGCATCAGCTTGGGAAGGCAGCGTAAGCGGGAGCAGGCATGACATACCTGCTGGGGCACGAGCAGCCTGACCGGGCCCGCTGGCATAAAAGCTCGCAGGACGCCGCTTTGCAGCAACGCGAAAACAACCGCTCGAGACAGCCGTCATGCAAGTGGGAAGGAGTCCCAGGTGAGCTGACCGTGGATGTCTTTTTGTCGCCAGGGATTTCTGCTGAGCTGTGCCGGGCCTGGGACGCAGAACTCTTCCTACATGTCTGCGGCAAATATCTTGTCAAACCTGGGGCAACACCACCCCCGGAAGGTGGCCCACCAAAGGTCTCTCGGCCTCCCCAGCCGAGTCCTTGCCTTTGGCGGGCTCTTCCCTCTTTCCTTCTGTTGTCGTATCTGCCCCGTAATCTCTGCGCAGAGTTGGCCTCTAGCCACGTGACGCAGTCTCATCCCCAGCCCGGTCACTCGACCCTTTAAGATCGCTGGCTCCGGTCGGCCGCCGCTGAAGTCGGGGCGTGTAGGGAGTCGGGGCCGAGCGTAGGCCTTAAAAGCTAGCTGTCGCCTGTGACGCATGCAGCCTTTGGAGGCCCGCATCTTGCCAACCTGAGCATGCACGTAACGTCGTGGACTTTGCCTACGGTGACACGTTACCCCAGGCTGCCTCGTTGAAGAACGGTACTGGCATGCTGGGCTTCCTCGGGAGGTAGATTGCCGAGACGAAAGCATCGTTGTTACCGTCTGCGGCATTAGTGAGCCCCTTCCCGGATGCTGTATCCAGTTCTCAGGGAAGGCTGATCAAGTGGAAAAGGTTCCTAAAAGAAATATGAGATTGGACTTGGGTATAGGAGCCCTTCCTCGGCAGGAGAGACTATGGCGGCTCCACCTGTTCACCTTCAGAAGAGAGAAGGTTTAGCAGCCATTTGATCGTGGGCTAACAGCAACCCTGTGGAGGGCAAGTTTCCAGTGGGTCCAGGCGCTCGAATCTGCCTGCCAGGGGCAGAAGCGACCACAGCGGCCGGAGGATGTGCCTGGCCGGATTCGTTCTCGGAATTGGGTGCCCACTATTTTCCAGTTACACGATGGGTTCTTTGCTAGAGGAACGACTCGCCCAGGGGTCTGATGAATTGTCCCTCGCCCAAAGTCCTGAAGCGAAGTCTGGGTCTTGGTAAGAGATGGGCAGGAGCATTGCCCGACGTGAGTCCGGTGGGAAGCAGACTAGGTGCACGCTCACGGGGATCTTGTCCATTTGCGGCCCGGCTGCCTCCTTTCTCCTTTCTGTCCTTTGGATCGCCTTTCTCTGTACTTTCTCTAGCTCTCGCGTTGTCTTTCATGGGTCAGGCGCCACGTCCACGCATTGCGGATGTCGAGCCATCCTTCCTGACCCAGGCTTGGCAAGCCCTGCCACCCCGGATGCGCATGGAGAGGCGCAGACAGGAGCTAGCAGTACTCTTTTGGTAAGGGGCGGAGGTTGGACGCCAACGGCAGCAGCAGAGCTAGGAAGCATTGTCAGGAGGGGCTAGCGAGTGCAGCAGACCGATGCTTGCATTGCGCTGGGGAGGGCGAAGCACAGAGAAACTGCAGATGGGACAAGGAGCGGGGGCAGCGGTGGAGGCGGGCAAGGGGTTGACCATTCCCTGCTTGATTTCAGCACGTAGGACAGACGGGGCCTGGGTTGCACCCACGACGACCTCGGGCTTCAGCCGGTCCTTCGCAGCACCCCTGGGAAACGTGGCGGGGAGGCCTGCCCCGCTGCCACGGCCTGCCCCTTGTTCTGTGACTGTGTAGTCCTGAGGACCCTGCCTGACCCCCCGTTTTTTCCCCACTCTTTCCGTGTAACAGTTTGAGCCGCTGTCTGAAGGATCCAGAAAGAAAGATCTGCACGGACCAGAGGACATGGGGGTCAACACAGGTATGCGTGGCGACGTGACGTGGGGGGGGGGGATCGACGTGGGAACATGACTGGCTAAGTTAGGTGATACGCTCTGGGGCATGCGGGAAGCCTGTAGCTAAGCCAGGAAGCGACTCGAGGCCTGCTGACCCCACATTCACTGCCCTGCTCAGAGCCTGTCATTGCTGCCCTGCCTGCTGTCTGCTGTGCAGCGCTGCGGGAACGCAATAGTTAGTTCCCGACCATCAAGCACTCAATTGTGCAGAGCTTGGCCCCGGCAAAGGATCCTGTCAAGCTGGTTACCGGCGTGCCAGCCTCGGGCCCACCTTTGTAGCACGCGGGGCTCGTTCGCTCGGCTTGTGGGCTCCATGTGGGCTAAGCGCCATGGCTGAGCGATTACGAGAGCAGGCTGAAGATGCAAAGGCGTTTCCCCGGACCAAATCCCACCCTGTCCGCAGGAGAGGCTTGTTTCTCGAGGAAGGGCCATGGGCTCGGTGCCCTTGGGAGACCCTGGCTTTATTCTATGTGACGCGACTGCTCTTTTCTCCACAGCAGCTGGCGCCAGCGTGCCGCAAAAACAGTCGTCTTTGTTGAAGAAGATCCCGAACATGCTATCCAGAGCGCACTCTCTCCTGTCCGCTTGCTTGTCGTGCCGCCGGAGGTCTCGGCAAGTCGCCCCGGAGTGTACCCCTACGTGTTAAGGTGTTTGAGGATAAATAAGGGAAAAAATAAATAGTTAGGACAAGATGCGGTCTGGTGGAAGCTGCCAGTGGTACTCTGTGATCGTTTGCCGCTTTGTTCTCCTGTTGTGACACTCAACAAAGCGGGCAGATGGGAGGCCTGCTCCGCAGGGAGGTTCCTCCTAAATAATGACAACGTACTTAATATGGGCTGATTAGGCACACGTTCACGGGTGTGCTAATTGGTGCCTCGTTGTTTCAGCTCCTTGTTCTCATTAGAAAGCTGCGGCCTCGCCCCGGCGTCACATGGATGCGGCCCACGCACGTTGCGCAATGGCCGTGGGGTGCTTGACCTCGCGCTTGCTGAACGACGTTTAGACAAAGCATCCCACCGCCCGTTTTTAAATGTGGTGCGGCTGCCTAGGAACCGTTGTCATGAAAACGCCCGCCCTCCCCACCTCTCAGCACACACATAGGCAGCCACAATTTCTTGAAGCTCTTGCTTTTGGCACCCCCACACCCCCTCCCAAAGTGGAGACAGTTTCCAGGCTGCCGTATGGTGACACCGATGCCCGCTCCCACCGGGAGCTTGCCCTGCCTGCCTGGGCATGGCCGCTCCATGACGAGGGTCTACAGTGAGCCACGGACCGTGGGCTGTGGAGGCCTGTTCTAGCAGGCCCAGTTCCTGCTCTCCGCCGTTCCTCTGGCACCTCTAGCTGCAGGAGCGTTTTGCCAGGCCGGGAAGGTGCTCCGCCGAAACCCCCTGTACTCGCTTCCGGGCCTCTTGGCGAGCCTGCGCTCAGGCTCGCAGGATGGGAGAAGACGGGGCATCGGGAGCACCTGCACTGGCCTCCTCCGCCGTCCAGGTTCCCAGGGCTACTGCTTCCCGAGGAGCCCTGACTACCTGTGTCTCCCCGAAGGCAGGCCAGCAGGACGGTCTGTTGGCTCCCGGAGGTTTCTCTGGCGAAGGCTGGCGGTCCTTTTACCGTAGCCAAGCCCGCCTCAGCTAAGGCCGAAGACGGTCGGCCGCAAACGATATCCTGGCAGGCTGGCAACGGCACGAGAGCAAGCTGAGCTAAGACGACACTTTGCAGAGGATGCCATCACATACTGGGGGGAGAGGGCCAGGGGGCGAGCTAGACGCCAGACCCGGAGAGGTGTCTAGCTCTGAACGGCAGCCCCCTAGGAACCTGGACCCCTGGCACAGCAGCAGGCCTGCGCTTAGCCGCCTGTACTGCCATGGTAGCGGCCCCCGCGCAAGCCGGCGCCGCCAGCTTCCAGGCACCCGCGCTTGGTTACGTCTTTGGCTGAGGCCTCCTGCTTAACACCGGCTGCTGCACCCAAAGGGGCGAGCAGATCGCAGGGGCCCGCGAGTTGCTGAGCCTGCCAGCAGGAACCAGCCCGCTCCCAGCGTACAGCAGAAGCGGATACTCCCGCCGAGAGGCTGCTCCTACCATCACCCGCAGATCTGGCGAGAGAGGCCAGACCGAGGTGAGGCTGCGATTTCCTCGCAGCAAAGAAAGGCCAGATGCACTGCAGCCAGGTGACGGCTAGGTGGGGCGCCGGCTTAACGTGCAGTGCTCATGCATGGTGTCGGGGCGTGGGGGCAGGGGAGTGGGCATCAGTTTGTGGGGGGTTGTGGGTGTGTGCAGGGAGGGAGTGTATGGGGGGTGCGGATATGTGGGGTCTGGCTGGGTATGGGGTTTGCGGAGGGTAGTGTGGCTGGCAGGTGTAAGGGTTGGCGTGTGTGGCGGTGTGAGGGGGGGCCCATGTGCATGGCGGCGTGTGTGGGTGGGATTCACCCTATGAGTGTGCATGCTTGTGCCCTCTCCCTCCCTCATTGCACACAGATCCACAGTGTGCTTGGCTCACTATACACACAGGGTGCTTTACTGTCACACACACACACTGAGCGTGCTTTGCTCACTACACAAAATGTGCTTTGCTCTTACACAGTGTGTGCTTTGCTCACTATGCACACACACACAACATATGCTATGCTCACTACACACACACAGAGTGCTTTGCTCTCACACGGAGTCTGCTTTGCTCAAACACACACATACTGTGTTGCTCACTATACACAGTGTGCTTGGCTCATTACACACTGTGTGGTTTGCTCTCACACACTGCTTTGCTCAATTCACACACACAAAGAATCTCTGTGCTTGGCTCACTACACACGCACTCAGTGTCCTTGGCTGACTACACATGCACAGACACTGAGTTTTGCTCACTACACACAGTGTGTTCTTTGCTCACTAAACAGAGACTGCTTTGTCCTCTCACACACATAGTCTGTGCTTTGCTCTGACACACACAGTGTGCTTTGCTCCCTCTCTCTCACACACACAATGTGTGCTTTGCTCACACAGTGTGCTTTGCTCTCATACACTGTGTGCTTTGCTGTCACAGTGCTTTGCTCAAGCACACACGCTGTTGCTCTCACACACACACGATGTGTGTTTTCCTCACATGGACACACATTGAGTGTGCTTTGCTCACTACACACACAATGTGCTTTGCTCTCACACACACAGAGCGTGCGCTTTGCTCACTAGGCACACACACAGAGCATGTGCTTTACTCACTACACACAGTGTGCTTTGCTCTCACACTGTGCTTTGCTCAGTACACATACACTCTCTGTGCTTGGCTCACTACACACACAGTGTGTTATGCTCACTGCACACACCGAGTGCTTTGCTGACTACACACTGTGGTTTCCTCTTGCACGCACACACACGGTGTGCTTTGCTTACCTACAAACACACTGAGTGTGCTTTGCTCACTACAGACACTGTGCTTTGCTCACACACAGTGTGCTTGCTCAAACACACACACTGTGTTGCTCACTACACTCAGTGTGCTTTGCTCACTGCACACAGACACAGAGTGTGCTTTGCTCTCACACTGTGTGCTTTGCTTACTACACACACACACAGCACTTTGCTCTCACACAGTGTGCTTTGCTTACTACACACTGTTCTTTGCTCTTGCGCACACACACCCGCACTGACTATACTTTTCTCACACGGTGAGAACCTCACGGTGTGGTTTGTTCACTACACAGTGCTGTGGTCTGACACAGAGTGTGGTTTCCTCTCACAGAGTCTTTGCTCAAACACGTACACAGACCATGTGCTTTGCTCAGTACACACAGTGTGCTTTGCTCTCACACATACACTGTATGCTTTGCTCACACACACACGCACACACACACACACACACACACACACACACACACACACTGTGTGCTTTCATACATTTCATAGACATTAGGGGCTAGAAGGGACCTCGTGAGATCAGCGAGTCCAGCCCCCTGCCAGAGGCAGGAAGTCTGCCAGGATCGAACGATCCCAGCAAAATAAACATCCCAATGCCCTCTGAATGAGTCCAGAGTCGGGGCTTGTACCGCCTCTGGGGGGAGTCTATTCCGGACCCGGGACACATGGACCGCAAAGAAGTTTTGCCTTATATCGAGTCTATATCGGCCCTTGAGAAGTTTGTGGCTGAGACCTAGTTATCCCTTGGGGAGCCCTGGTGAACAACTGTTCTCCCAGGTCCTGATTCGCCCCCTGGATATACTTATGGGCAGCCACCAGGTTCCCCCTGAGCCTTCTGTCTGCCAGGCTGAAGAGTCCCATGTCCCTTTTTGCTCACTACACACGCTGTGCTTTGCTCTCTCTCACACACAATGTGTGTTTTGCTCAAACAGACACACACTGAGTGTGCTTTGCTCCCTACAAAATGTGCTTTGCTCTCACAGTGTACTTTGCTCAAACACACAGTGTTGCTTACTACACGCAGTGTGCTTTGCTCTCTCACAGAGCGTGCTTTGCTGTCACAGTGCTTTGCTCAAGCACTACACACACACTGCTTTGCTCGCACAGACACACTGCATGCTTTGTTCACCACACACACACTGTGCTTTTCTCTCACACATAGACAGTGTGTGCTTTGCTCACTACGCACAGTGGGTGCTTTGCTCTTGCACACTGTGCTTTGCTCACACACACACACACACACACACACACACACACACAGAGTGTTGCTTCCTACACAATGTGCTTTGCTCCCTCTCTCACACACACAATGTGTGCTTTGCTTCCGCAAACAGTGTGCTTTGTTCACTACACAGCGTGCTTTGCTTTCACACACAGTGTATTTTGCTCAAACACACACGCACTCTGTTGTTCACTACACACAGTGTGCTTTGCTCTCACACACATACCCCTGTGCTTTGCTCACACACGGAGCATGTTTTGCTCACTACATACACAGTGTGCTTTGCTCTCTCACACACACAATGTGTGCTTTGCTCACACAGACCCACACTGTGTGCTTTGCTCACTACACAACGTGCTTTGCTCTCACTCACACACAGTGTGCGCTTTGCTCGCTACACACGTATGTGCATTGCTCAGACGCACACACTGTTGTTTACTACACAGTGTGCTTTGCTCACTGCACACACACACACACACACACACACACACAGTGTGCTTTCCTCAAACACGCACACAGTTTGCTTTCCTCAGTACACTCAGTACACACACACACACAGTGCTTTGCTCTCATACACATGTGCTTTGCTCACACACAGCGTACTTTGGTCAAACACAGACACACTACACGACGTGCTTTGCTCTCGCTCACACATAGACAGAGTGTGTACTTTGCTCACTAGGCACACACACAGTCTGCTTTGCTCAAACACACACTGTGTTGTTTACTACACACAGTGTGCTTGGCTCACTGCGCACACACACACGCACGCACACAGTATGCTTTGCTCTCACGCTGTGTGCTTTGCTCAATACACGCACACAGTCTCTGTGCTTGGCTCACTACACACAGTGTGTGCTGTGCTTACTACACACACAGTGCTTTGCTCACTGCACAGTGTGCTTTGCACACACACACAGTGTGATTTGCTCACTACACAGTGCTGTGCTCTCACACAGCGTGATTTCCTCTCTCAGTGTCTTTGCTCAAACACATGCGCACACCCTCTGTGTTGCTTGCCACACACACAGTGTGCTTTGCTCACTAAACACAGGCAACCAGCATGGGTTTATAGGAGGCAGATCCTGCCTGACTAACCAGGTCTCTTTTTATGACCCGGTCACAAAGTGCTTGGATGCAGGGCAGGCTGTAGATATTCTTTCCCCGGATTTTCAGGCCTTTGACACGGTGTTGCGACCGGTTCTTACGAGCAAGCTGAGTAGCTGCCGGGTGGATTTTTTCACAGTCGGGTGGGTGAAAAACTGGCTCGCGGGACGCCCCGAGAGCAGTGTCGGATGGGGCAATGTCTCCCCAGAGGGATGCGGGCAGGGGCATCCCCTAAGGCTCGGTCCTCAGAGCTGTGCCGTTTAATATCTTTGTCGGCGATTTGGACGAAGGGGTTGAAGGCACCTTGTCCAAATGTGTGGGTGACACAGAAAGATGGGGCATGGTAAACGTGTCGGAGGGCAGGGAGCAAACTGGGACAGATTTGGCTAGGCCAGGGAAGTGGGCCGATCAGAACAGGATGCGATTCAACAAGGGTAAATGCAAGGTGCTGCACCTGGGGAGAGAGACTCTCCAACCCGCCTATAGCCTGGTGGGGGACCGGTCTGAGCGCCACGACGGCAGAAAGGGATCTCAGAGTCCTGGCCAACACAAACACATGTGTGAGTCGCCGGCGCGATAAGGTGACAAGCAAGGCTAACCGCACGCTGTCTCATGCTGGCAGGAGCTTCGCGAGCGGGTCCAGGGAAGCTACCGTTCCCCAGTGCGCAGCATTGGTGAGACCGCAGATGGAGTACCGTGTCCAGGTTTGGGCAACGCGCTTCGAGACGGACACGGATTACCTCGAGAGGGTCCGGAGGAGGGCTGCTCGTACGGCGGAGGGCTGGCAGGTAAGACCAAGGGACCTGAATCTCCTCGGCCTCCGCCAGAGGAGGTCAAGAGGTGATCTTGTGGCTGCCTACAAACTCATTGGTGGGGGCCAGCGGGGAACAGGGGCACCCCTCGGGGTTACCAGGAATCATGGCCACCAACTCAAGGAGAACAGATTGAGTTGGGACATCGGGAAGAAATTCTTTATGGTGCGGGTCGCCAAAATAGGGAATGGGCTTCCAAGGGAGGTGGTGCTTTCTCCTGCCCTGGAGGAGTTTGGGAGGAGAGTAGACAGGTGTCTGGCCGGGGTCAGCTGGAGCCGGGGGTCGGACCCAATGATCTACCGGGTCCCTTCCGACTCTAGAGAGCGGCAAAATTTTCTGAACGTCTCTGACCAGAGAGATGCCCAGCCCCAACCGTGGTTTGGCCGTGCCTGGCTGCTATCTGACAGCACCCCCCAGCCACGGTGCTCAGGATAACGGCTCGAACGAGGTACTCTTGTGTGGGCTGGGATCGGGGATGGAAGGCCTGGTGGGGCCACGCCGCTCTACGACTCTGGGGCACCGGGCCACTCTCCCGGGCATCCCCGACCCGAGGACTGTCTGGCCCAAAGTGCGCTTCGGCCGTGCCGCGTCACCAACTCGGAGCACACCCCGCCCCATGCCTGTACTAAGGACATTGGCATGAGTCGGGAGCTCTTTTGGGGATGGAAATCCTCAGCTGCCCACGCTAGGACTCTGCTCAGGGGCAACCGGCAGGGGTTTGTCAAAGGCAAGTCCTGCCTGACCGACCCGGTTGCCTTGTACAACCAAGTAACTAAATCCTTGGACGACGGTGTCGCCGTGGATGTAGTCTTTCTAGACTTTAAGAAGGCCTTTGGCGCCGTCTCTCACCCCATCCTCATCAATAAATGAAGTGACTGCACAGTTGGATGGGTCAAAAACTGGCTGATGGGGCACACCCAGAGGGTAGCGGTGGACGGGTCGTACTCAACCTGGCAAGACGTGAGCAGTGGGGTACCCCAGGGCTCGGTCCTCAGGCCCGCACCATTTAACATCTTTGTCAGCGACTTGGACAAGGGGACGGAAAGCACGCTGTCCAAGTTTGCTGACGACACTCAGATGCGGGGCGAGGTGGGCATGCTCTAAGGGAAAGAGAGGCTGCGACTAGATTTAGACAGAGTACAACAGCAGGCAGATGAGAACAGGATGGGGTTTAGCATAGACAAATGCAGGGTGCTGTACCTGGGGAGAAGGAACCCACAGCATACATACAGGCTGGGGAGTTCCCCTCTTGAAAGCACGGAGGCGGAAAGGGATCTCGGAGTCACGACTGACTCCGAGATGAACGTGAGCTGCCAGTGCCAGACTGCAGCCAGCAAGGCCGGCTGTACCTTGTTGTGCATCTAAAGGCGCATCTCAAGCCGGTTCAGAGAGGTGATGCTCCCCCTCTACGCGACTTTGGTCAGGCCGCAGTCGGAGTACCGCGTCCAGTACTGGGCACCGCACTTCAAAAGGGACGTGGCCAGCCTGGAGAGGGCTCGGAGGAGGGCCGCCCGCTCGGCGAGAGGGTAGCAGGACAGGCCCTACAGGGAGAGATGGAGGGACCCGAACGTGTTCAGCCTCGGCAAGAGGAGGCTGAGGGGAGACCTGGCAGCCGCCTACAAGCTCATCGGGGGAGATTGTTAGCAAATAGGCAGAGCCCTTTTCTCCCCAGCACCACCTGGGGTGATGAGGAACAATGGTTATAAGCTGCTGGAGAATAGGTTGAGGTTAGAGAGCAGGAGGCAATATTTTACCGGTAGGGCGGCAACCATCTGGAATCAACTTCCCAGGGCAGCGGTCCTTGCACCTACTTTGGGCACGTTCAAGAAGAGGTTGGACAATCGATCACCTGTCTGGGGTCTCGGGAACCCAGCATTCATTCCTGCCTGTGGCAGGGGGTCGGGCTAGACGATCTCATCAGGTCCCTCCTGACCCTAGCTACTACGAGACTAGGAATCTGAAATACCACGCGTCGCAGCGGAGGTCCGTCAGCGGGGCTGTTCGCGCTGCCCTCTGGGGCCTGGCAGAATAGCGTCATCGAGGTTTTAAAGGTTGGGCATCCGCAGGCAGGCTTACGGTCTGAAAGCGAGTGTCGCATTGAGTGGGGATGTGCCCGGATGTCTTCGGGAGGCTCCCATGTGGCAGGGACATGCTCTGGGACGGTTCTGCGAGGGTTCAGCCCCCCCAAGCCCAGCAGAACGGCGCTGCCTTATCGGTAGCCATGTAAAGAGCCTGTGCGGATGGCGAGGACATTGGTGCCCGGCCTAGTTTGCGTAGACGTTAGGGCTGGAAGGGGTGGCGGAAGATCATTGGGCCCAGCCCCTCGCCCAAGGGGCAGCAAGTCGGCTGGGTCAAAGGCTGCCAGCAAGATAACCGTCCAGATGCCTCTTCAGAGTCCAGAGTAGGGGCCTGCCCCTCCTCCGGCGGCAGTCCATGCCAGGCCTCGGGGTGTCGGGCAGGACACAAGTTCTTCCTGACGTCCGGCCCGAAACCGTCTCGGTGATGTTTGTGCCCGTTTGACCTTGTCGACCCTCGGGGCGCTCCCAGATCCCCTGATGTATGGTTCGGCGGCCACTGGGTCCCCTCGGAGCCTGCAGTTTTCCAGGCTGAAGAGTCCCGTGGCTCTCGGGCTGTCCCCTGAAGGATTTCTGCGTGGCCACGGCGTCCTTTGGACGGGACAAGCACAGGGCCAGGGGCGGCCGGCGCCGAGGTGTGGCCCGAGAAGGGCTTCCGGGTCTAATCCCAGCCCAATGTCCAGGTCCTCGCCCATACCGGGGGGCGGTCCGCCGGCTGCCCCACGCGCCCGAGCCACGCTTTGGGCCAGGTCAGTCTCTAGTTGGAGATGTCGGGGGTGGTGGCTCGGTGGCACAGGGACGTGGGCCGGGGCGGGCCGAGAAGGATGTCCAGACATCGTCCCGGGTCTTTATTCGGACCCACGCGCGTTGCACTGTGGCCGGGGGGGCGGGCCTGCGGTCAGGGCTCTTTGGGACGGCGCCCGGTGGCTTTGCCACCACGCTTGGGGCGGCCCAAGAAGTGTTTTGCCCCGTCGTCCCGCCCTCATGTGGCCTGCCTGCAGGGCGCTGCACCGAGCTCCGCAGCAGTCAGGACGAGCGCCAGCCCGCCGCCACGCGCTCTCCTCAGGAGGCGTCGCCGACCGGCTCCAGCGGGGAGGGGGAGGGGGAGGGGGCGGCTCCCATTGGCGGGCGGGCGGCGCGGGGGCGTGGCCGGGGCGTGGTTGCGCGCGCGCGCGGGGGCCGGTTGCGGGCGGGGCGGGGCGGGGCGGATGGCGGCGCTGGCCCTGGTGCTGCTGGCGCTGGGCGCGGGGGCGGGCCCGGCCTGTTGCCGCGCGCTCCCGCTGCCCGCAGGCGCCGGCCGGGCGTTGCGCTTCGCGCACTACGAGCTGAGCGTGCCCCGCCGCCTGCAGCCGCGGCACGGGCGGCCGGCGGAGGTAGGTGGGCGCGGGGCGCCGCGGGGCGGCGGCTGGAGGGCCCGCGCCGACCCGGGCGTGTCTCCGTTGGTGGCAGGACGAGGTCTCCTATCAAGTGTCGGTGGCGGGGCAGCGCCGCGTGCTCCACCTGCTGCGCAAGAGGTCGGCGGGGCGTAGGCCGGGGGCGGGGCCTGTGCTGCCGCGAGCACCCGGGACAGTGTCCCTCTGCGCCCCTTCCTCCTCCCCGCAGGACCTTCATCGCCCGGCCCTTCCCCGTGTTCACCTACGGCGCCCGCGGAGACCTGGTCACCGACTACCCCTTCACGCGGGTAAGCCAGGCCCGCCCCGGGGCGTGCGGCGCGGGGGGACGGGGTGCGTCATGGCCGGGGCGAAGGGCGGCGAGCTGAGGTGGGCTCTACCCCGCAGGACGACTGCTACTACCACGGCTACGTGGAGGACGTCGCCGAGTCCCTCGTCGCGCTCAGCACCTGCGCCGGGCTCAGGTAAGGGCGGGCGCTGATGGCGGTGAGCCGTGTGCTCGAGGAGCTTGGTGCGGCAGCAGGGCCCGGCGGGGAATGAGGCGAAAGCGGGCGGCTGTTCCTTGGGGCCTGTTCCTTATCCCCGGTTCCCGGCTCCTGCGTGCGAGCTAATCTCGACACAGTGAAAACTAGGTATGCACAAAGGACGCCTCCAAAAGAGACAGGTTTTTATGAGCTCTGTCAGTGCTCGAATTAGTACGTTCAATTGTATCCCGTGTCCGGGACAGAGCCCTCTGCTAGAGTCCGAATCAGATGGGAGGACGGGGCTAAATGCTTCTCGGGCCATCCCAATTTTCCTGTCGCAGAGAACCCTGGCCCTGCTCCTGCCCGGCCCAAGGAATGGCGCGGCCGTGCCGGGCTGCCGACTGACAGCCTCCGTGCCCGCCGCACTGAGTATAACGGCTCCTGTACGAACCTGGCTTCGGGGCCGGGAGCGCGGCTAGACCTTCTCTCCGTTGGGAGAGCTGCGCGGCCCTGGGAGGAGTCTGCCGGAGGCATCTCGCCAGTGTTGCGCCCGGCCCAAAGCGCCGGGTGGCCCCTGCACTAAGTACAGAGACCTGCAAAAGGACCTCGATTTTGAGCAGGGATTCGAGCGAGAAACCCTTCTCGGGCCACCCCATGCTCCGTGCCACCGGGGGACTCCCAGACATCTCTGACCGGAGCGGCTCTCGGAGCCGTTCCGTTTAAAGTGCCCCTCTCCCCACCCCAGAGCATGTGGATTGAGGCCCCCGGGGACGTTCCCACGGCATTTCTCATGGAGGTCCTAGTGCCACCCGGAAACTTGGTCCAGTGACGTAAAGCTGGGTGTTGTCATTTAAAGCCACCTGTTCCCTGGCTAGCCAAGATTACATTCAAACGAGCTGGACGAGGGGACTGGCGGTCCGCCTTTGGCAAACCCCAAATGACGCACCTGTACCTGTCACTCAAAATGGATTGCCTTCGCAGGCGGTGGCCGCCCGACCTGGGGAGCTCCCTCCGAGCCCAGACGCTCTGGCAGGGAGTGTCACCCACAGCCGCCCTCCGGGGACCCGGCCACTTGTGGGCCAAAAGAAGGGCCCGCTTCGAGTCGGTCTACTTAGCGCAGCAGGCCCGGCACGAAGAAATCGCGCTCGGGGTTAGGCAAGGCTCTGGTCAGGTGTCTCTGGGAGAGTGCCCCGGCGCCACCGAGGCATGGTGCGGGACGGCCTGAGAAGGATGGGCAACGATTGCCTCGGGCCAAAGCCCAGTTCCTTTGGCAAGCCATTGTACGTAGTGCTAGCCGAGGGTTCATCAAGAAGGATGAGGGTGTGGGGGAGGGCGTGGGTACGGAGCTCCGCAATCGGCCCCGTGCCCCCCCTTCTGTCACCCCGCTTGCCCCTCACCTCCGTCCCACCGCTTTGGATCGGGCCCCGCTCCTCTCCTCCCAGATTCCCTGGCAGCAGTGCAAACTCTGGGCCGCCCGGCGCATGCTGCCCAGCTCGTGGCCCCCCGCCTTCTCGGGGACGCGCGCGCAGTTGGCTAGAAGCGTTAGAGACAGACAGACGTAAGAGACCCCCCCCCGGCAGCCAGACTCAGTCTTTTATTCTAGTACTGGACACGGGGGGCTGCAGTTAGCGGCCTGGCAGGAAGAAACCGGCGCTCTGGGCTGGGCCTGACTCTGGTCAGGGATGCCCGGGGGAGTCCACCGGTGATGCGGAGCGAGAGCATGGGGCAGCTGAGAAGGACACGCACCCATCATCCCAGCCCCAAATCCCGTTCCTTACTCGGGTCTGAATACCTAGCCCGGTGTCTAGGGGGCGGTGTCAGGTGGCCGCCTGGCACGGCTGCCAGGCAAGCCTCCGCGGCGGCAGCCAGACGCATTCCGGGGCCGCCCAAGAAGGATTCCCGGGTATCGTCACTGTGCCTTGTACGGGTCCACATATTTAGCATGGTGGCCGGGGCACCACGAGGCGGTCCCGTGGCATGGGTCGACGGCATTTTGGGCCGGGTGAGTCTCCCGCCGGAGGCATCTGGGAAAGTTCCCCAGTTGTGCGGAGGTTTCCCGCGGGGCGGCCCAAAAAGGATCTCTAGCGGTAATCCCAGCTCAGAAGGCAATTCCTTCTTCCAGCCTATGCCCTTAACACCAGTGGGGGGGCACGGCTGTCAGTCGCCCGCCCAGCGCGGCCAAACCGAGCCGCAGGCCATGCTCGTCTGCAGTTGCAGATGCCGAGGAGAGCTCCCTGGTGGCACGGAGGCATGGGGCAGGCTGGCCTGAGAGGGACGTCTCGGTATAATCCCCGCCTCAAATCCAGGTCCCCGTTCAGTTCCGCCGACGTAGCGTGGTGGCTGGGTTGCTGCCCGGCCTGGCCAAATGGCGCTGCCCAGCCCGGCCAAACGGCGCTTTGGCCCGGGTGAGTCTCCGGTTGGACGCGTCCAGGAGAGACTCGGGGCGGCACTGAGACGTGGTTCAGGGCGGCCCGAGAAGGATTTGCAGGCCTACGCACTTAGTCTAGCAGGGATGGGGGGCTGTCGGTCGGCCACCTGGCAAGGCCAAACGGTGCTTCGGGACGGGCCGGCATCCGGTCGGAGCCGTCCAGCTAAGTCCCACTGCGCTGCCGAGGGTGGCCCAAGAAGGAGCTCTGGGCAGAAACCCGCCCCAAATCCAGTTCCTTGTTTGGGTCCAGAGACTTGGCACCCTCTCGGGGAGGCGGGGGGGACATGTCAGCAGGCAGCCTGGCATAGCCAAACCGTGATTTGGGCTGGGCAAGTGTGTGGTCACAGATGTCTGGGAGCGTTTCCCAGTGGTGTAGAGACATGTTTTGGGGTGGCCCGAGAAGGATTTCTGGCCCTAATCCCAGCTTCCAACCCAGTCGCGTATTCGGGTTCGCGTGATGTCCAGCAGCCCAGTGCGGCCGAGCCGCACTTTGGCCCGGGCAAGTCTCCAGAGAGGCACGGGGGAGTTCCCTGGTGGCGCAGAGGTGTGTCTAGCTCAAAGCCAATTCCTTCTGTGAGCCTAGGCCTTTTGTGCAGCACCAATGTGGGGCTGTCAGTCAGCCAGCCGGCACACCAAAACTGCGCTTTGGGCCGGGCGTGACTCTGGCGAAGGGTGTCCAGCACAGTTTCCCCCCCAGGGGTGCAGAGCTGCCTCGGCAGGTGGCCTGAGCAGACAGTCTAGCTGCGATCGCGGCCCCATAGCTGGGTCCCCATTGGAGCCATGCTTCTCGGCCCGGCAGGTACGGGGGCCATCAGCTGGCACGGGTGGGCCGGGCAGGCCCGCGGTCAGCGCTTTTTGGGATGGTCCCCCAGTGGGAAGGTTGGACCAGCCCAAGTGGCTCGTTGCCCTCTCACGCCATCCGACTCGGACCTTGGCGGGGGGATATTACCGGACGTAGCAGGGAGCGCCTAGGCCTAGCTCCTGCCAGTCTCTCTCTGCAGGATGTGCAGCATGTGAATCCCAAGCGCCTATGGGGTAGAGATCGCCATAACCCGGGCGGTACTCCAAGAGGTACCCCTCTCCAATGGAGGGGATCAAAGCAGGCGCATGAGTGCTGTGGGAGGTGTAGGGACCCTTCTCCCCCTATAGAGCAGAGCCAGACCACCAATGGGGCCTTAACTACATACCTTTTAATGAGAGAACATCCTGGGAACATTACCGGTAGAAACCGAGCGGTATAGGGGACAGTACAACGCCCCGAGGGGGCAGGATTGAACAAAGGTTAGACAGTTACATTCACAGACATTCATGAAGTTGACAAAAGACGGTGTTAACCAAAGTGTCAAACACAAACAGCAGACCAAACAAGACTGGTTGGTGAAATATAAAAAGTTACAAAATACAAACTGTCAAATGACAAGGAATATAGGGCCTAGGTACCTGGAGGGAGAGAAAGGGGGACAACACCATAGCCCCTTTCCACTGCAAGAAGAAATTCCCCATTAGCTCACTCCCCCCAAGTCATCCCAGCTGTGACTTAGACCCCAGTGTCCCGCGTAGTAGGCAGAAACTCTACCATAGAGGCACCAGTACTAGCGTTGCTCTAAGCTGCTAGGGGTCTTGACCTTCCCAGCGGCCTGGCTTCACATCAAGCCACCTGGTCTCTGGTTGAAGGAGCTGGAAACAGGGCCAGGAACCTCTGGGGTCGCTGCTCAGATCCTTACCGGAGCTGGGGAGCCTCTCCTGCCAGCCGCAGCCTCTCATAGGCAATCCTGGAGCCCAGTGAGGAGCTTCTCTTGCCCGCAGCACCCTGCACTGCAGTGCCTGCAGGTCCTGCTCCTTCAAGCTTTTCTGAGGCAACTGCTCCAGCCCAGCTCTTGGAAGCACCTTCCTTGGGATCCCTCGCAGGTCTCCCTTGAGTCAGCTGGGCAGCCCCTGTTATCCCCCTCCAGGTGACCCAAGGGGCCAATGAGAGGACATGGAGGGTGAGTCTCTGGGGCCTGATTGGTGAGGAAAGGGAGTCCCAATCCCTCCAATCATCTTTTGTCCTTGCAAAACCCCTGGGCTAAGACACTGCCAGGCAGCCCCTCGCATCAGCTCGGACGCAGGCCCCGGGAACCGGGACCCAGGAACTGGCTGTAAGGATCGGGGAACCGGGAGGCAGGGGCCGGGAGTCAGCCCCGGGCTGCAGCATGCCAGCGGGGGAGGGCTGTCGCGCAGGGACCAGCCGCGGAGCAGGAGCAGGTGCGACAGGCAATACTGGGCGAAGCCTGCATGGCCCCCGTCGCGGGGCAGACCTTGCGGGGAAGCGGAGGCCTGGGCAGTCTGGTGGCAGGGGTCTCAGGGCCCGGTGGGCGCCCGCAGAGGCTGGGCTGTGTCCTGGCGCCTCTGAAGGGCCGCTCCACACTTGTAGGGGGCTGCTGAGGATCGAGGGGCGCAGCTATGGGATTGAGCCTGTGGAAGGCTCGCCCGCCTTCCAGCACATCGTGTTCCGCCTGGCGGAAGGGCGTGCAGCCACCCGGCACTGCGGGGTGGTGGGCGAGGCCTGGCGGCTGAGCCCGGCGGCCGGGAGAGCGAGTGGGGCGGTAAGCGGGGCGGCGAGCCTGCGGGGCCGAGTCCCAGTGGGTGTGCCCCAGGCCCTGGAGACGGGTGGTGGTCCGGGGTTGTGGGGGTGGGGAGGGGGAGGGGGGGGGGGCTTGCTGAGGACAGGGGCAGAGTCCGCCTCTGTGGCTGCGCAGCGGTGGGGCCAGACGGGGCTGCCCACAGCCGGGGGCGGGCGGGCGGAGCACGTGCCGGCGGCAGGGAGGCTCGGGCCTGGGAGGCACATGTCCCGGCACGAGCAGGAGGCGTGTGAGCTGTGCGGTCTGTGCGCAGCAGAGGAGGCCGTCGCCCATCTGGCTGCAGGCGCGCTACATCGAGGTGTTTGTCGTGGTGGACCGCGAGCAGGTCAGTCAGCGGGGCCTCGGCGGGGCGGGGGGCGCTGTGGGGTGCGGCTCGGCCGTCCCGGCAGCCAGGCCTGTGCTTGTGTCGTGCCAGTACGTGTTCCTGGGCAGGAACGAGACCTCCGTGAAGAGGAAAGTGTTTGACGCTCTGAATGCGGTGGACACGGTCAGTGGAGGGCAGGGCCCAGCCCGGGCGGGAGCTGCTGGGTAGTCCCGAGGGGGGGTGCACTTGCCTGTCCCTTTCCGGGGGGGGGGCATTGGGGTAGGTCCTGGGTTGGGGCGGGGGTGCTGGAGAGATGGTAAGAGGTGGAAGGCGTCCCTGCGTGCAGATGGGCGGTGTGCCGGGGCCCGAGGGAGGCTGAGGGTTGGCAGCCTAGCAGGGTGCTCCCGGGTTGTGGGGAGCTCGCTGCAACAAGAGAAGCCTGAGCGTGTGGGGCCTGCGCTCGTCCTGCTGCTCGTAGGTCTATCGGGCCCTCAACCTGCGCGTGGTACTGATGGGCGTGGAGATCTGGACGGACAATAACCGGGTGCAGGTGGTTGGTGACATGTCCGAGGTGCTGGCGGACTTCAGCACGTGGCGGGGGACGCACCTGCGGCCGCGGGTGGCACATGACGTAGCTCATCTCTTTGTGTGAGCGGTGGCTGGGGGGGCGTCCGTTGCGCTCTGAGGGAGACGGGTGCCTGGGCCAGCCGGGAAAGGGGCCAGGCTGGGCAGGGACCCCAAGGAGATCCCCAGAGCTGCGTCTTCTCCTGACAGGTACCAGAGCTATGGGGAGGTGCTGGGGCTGGCCTACGTGGGCTCGGCGTGTGACAGCATGGGCAGGCCCACCGGGGTCGAGACAGTGAGCCTGAGCCCCGGGGGGGCGGGGGGGGAGGCGCTTGCCGGGGCATGTTGCCCGCAAAGGTGCCATGGGTGCGTCTCGTCCCTGCGGCAGATGGCTAACCTGCCAGCCTCCTACTTTGCCCCTCTCGTGGCGCACGAGATGGGCCACAACCTGGGCATGCGGCATGACGTGGCGGGCTGCGTCTGCAACCACATGTACTGCATCATGAACCCCACCATCCAGTGAGTGCTCGGGAAGGGGGGCCGGGGCGCGACGCTCGGGCGGCGCTGAATGGGCGGGAGGCCGTGGCGGTCATGGCCCTGCATGCGTCGACGCAGGGAGACCCCGTTGTTCAGCAACTGCAGCCGGATGCACTACGCGGAGCTGCTGCTGGACCGCAAAGGGGACTGCCTGCTGAACCTGCCTGCGGAGGACCTGCTGTTCACGGGCAAGGACTGTGGGAACAAGGTGGTGGACAAGGGGGAGCCGTGCGACTGCGGGCTCCCGGAGGAGTGCCGCAGTGACCCGTGCTGCAAGGCCGGCTGCAAGCTGAAGCCCGGGGCAGCCTGCGCCGGGGGGCTGTGCTGCCGCGGGTGTCAGGTAAGGGGGGGGTCTCTGGCAGGTGCCAGCCAGGGAGGGAGGTGGGCTGGGAGTCTCTGCAGTACGGGACGGTGCCACGAGGTCGGGTGGGGGCGCTACACGGGGGAAGGGGCGGCACGGAGATGAGCGGGGGGAGACGGGCTTGGCTCCCGGGGGGAGGCAGTGGCCCCTGGGGCCTGCAGGCGGGGGCGGGTAGCGGAGCCCCTGGGCACTGGGGAGGCCGCGTGCGCCAGCAGGAGGAAGGGCTCTGGCGGCCTGGCACTCCCCGCAGCTCCTGCGCCAGGGCACAGTGTGCCGAGAGAGCAGCAACAAATGCGATGTGGCCGAGTACTGCGAGGGGAACTCGACGCGCTGCCCGGAGGATGTGCACCTGCCAGACGGGGCACCTTGCGGCAAGGGCAGCCGCTGCTACCGTGGGTCCTGCTTCGATAAGGACATGCTCTGCGTGCGCATCTTTGGCAGGGGTAGGAGCGCAGCCGGGCTGAGGAGGCGTGGCGCGTGGCCGGGTGGCCCGGGCCTGTTGGGCGGCGGGCCTGGCAGCGACGGGGCGAGACCTAGCGATACGTAAGATGAGCAGCTGGGGCGGGAGTAGAGCTGGGGGTCAGCTGAGCCACAGAGAGGCTGGCGGGGTGTGGGACACGGTACCCAGCAGAGGCACGGGGCAGGTCGGGGCCAAACGGGAGCTGCGGCAGGCAGGGAGGCTGTGGCGGGCTGACCGGATCTCCTCTGTCGTGTGCCACAGGGGCAAGAGCAGCGCCACCGGCCTGCTTCCACGCAGTGAACGTCCACGGGGACCGCTTTGGCAACTGTGGCAGGAACGCGCGTGGCCCGCGGTACCGGCGGTGCGCCCCCGAGTAGGTGCTGGAGGGGGGAGGGGTGGGGGTGTGGTGGAGGGGTGGGTGTTAGTGCTTGGTGGCCTTTGCTGTTACCAGATTTGCCCGTCACTTTGGGGTGCGCTCATTTATTAGGGATGCGTTTCTAGGGCCTCGGTAAGTCTCTCCACGCGCTGCTTGTGTTACTTGAGTTTCTAGACGGAGCTGCGTCTCTGCCTTCTGCCAGTCCTCACCTCCAAGGGAGCCGTGTCGCGGGACTCTTTTTCTACAGGGCTGGGTTCCTCCGGTCCCCGAGTCGGTCACGCGCGTGCAGGTTAACGTGACGCGCCTGATCCGGCCGGGTCGATTGGCCTGGACGGGCCAATGCCCTCATGTGCCGAGAGTCGGTTTGTTAAGGTACCGATTGACTGTGGGCAGACGCGAGCGCACGGGTAAAGGGAGTACCTTTGCGTCCAGCTGGGCATCTGGCGGACACCCTCACAGGCCAGCTCTCGGTTTGTTAGGGCCCGTCTGAGCCCAACCGGGGCGATCAGCCCATGCGAGCTGAGGCCCTTGCGCGTTTCCAACTCAGCGCATCCCAAAGTCCGGCCTGTCGACGAGCCGACGCCATGGTATTTCTGGGCTTCGCAGGGATCTTTAGCTTGGGTCCGAGACGCGTCACCGCAGAGCGAGCGGGGGAGCAAAAGTAACAAAGGAAAAAGGTGCCCGGTTTCCCCTGGCATGACTCTAACGGCAATCAATTGCTAGGCGTGTGAAGTATGTCACGGTACGAGTAGTAATAGCTGCGCGAAGGAAAACCAACGCAAACCATTGTGATAGTACCGTAGCGTCTCGAAGTCTTTGGGGAAGATTAGCTTGGGTCTACCCGGTACGGTTCCGGGTCAGAAATCTAGGCCTAGAGAGAGCAAAGAGAAAAGAGAGAGAGAGCGTGATCAGCGGCATCTGGCTGGTCCAAGGCACTCGGGTTCCTGCGCGGACGGGCCAAGTTCTCAGCGCAATCCTCGAGGGGAGGCGCTCCGTTTGTTTCGGCTCGTTAGGAATGATGGCGGACGGCACGGGAGAGAGGCCTCCTCTTGAGGTGCCACGGTGCTGCTTTTGTACGTGCGTTTGTACCCTCGGGTCAGCTTCTGTGAAGAGGTCTTTGAGTAGCGGTGAGAATCGTCCGGTCTACCAATGAGGGGTCGCGCGGTTCGGAACGTCTCCGGAAATCGGGTAATGGCCAGGAGCAACGTCTATGTTTAAGGAGTCGCCGGACACTTGGGAGCACACTTGACGTTCCTGTGGCTAGCAGATAGACCAGATGGGGGACCTCATTGTTTCTGTAGAAACAATCGCTGGCTCGCGGCTTCGGGGTTGCCACAGGTTAGCGTGACTCGTTGCGATCTCGCTCAAAGCCTTTGTCCGCTTTTGCGGGGAGGAGTTGCACTGGTCCTGGGAGAAGCGCGATGGCATGTGCAGTCGGGGCTCTGACGGGCCAGATTCCGCGACTGATCCTCAACTGTGGTGCGAATGTCGCCCGTACCACCTCCGACTCGGTCTCTCGCCTCTGCGTTCCCTAACCTGGCGACCGAGTGTTAGTCAAGCGAGTCGCAACGGGCCTCCCATAGCCCCAGGTGCCTGTTCAACGTGAATTGTACTTACTTCTGGTTAGATGAGGCGTGTGTGGGGAGTGGGAGCCCTTTGTAAATCCAGATTAGAATTGGTCTGATCAATGTGGAGCCGGGCGTGCGTAAGCGTGGACCGAGCAGCCTTCGAAGCGCAGAGCGCCCGTCACACGGCGCTCCCCCGCTTCTCTGATCCCGGAATTTTCTGCGGTCTTTGCTTCGGGTCCTCTGTTCTCCATCTCCCATGTAAGGGAATTGTCGTCTGGTCCTGTCTTGGATGCAAATGAGCCCTAGGGCAGTTTTTCCTTCTGGTCACCCGTATGCGGAGGGCTTTAGGTGTATCTGCTGCAGCATTTTCATTGTCTTTTGTAGTCGGTTCTAGTTTGAGGGGGGAGAATTCTTTGCGAGGCAGAGAGGTGGCATCCTGGGCCAGGGGTCCCTGAGAACATGGAGCAGAGAGGTCACCTCACGACCCAGCTGTCAGGCCCTGGCCGTGGGGGGTTGGGGCGGCCGTGGGGGAGGCGGGGTGCGGGGAGCGCCCGGCACCTGAGTGCAGGGTCGTAAGGGCTTGTGTCGGGGCTGTGCAGGGACGTGATGTGCGGCAGGCTGCAGTGTGTGGATGTGCACCGCCTGCCCAACTTGGGGGACCGCGTCACGGTGCTGCAGCACGCCACGGACGGACTCGTGTGCTGGAGCGTGGACTACGACGCGGGGAGGAACGAGCACGACACAGGAGCGGTGGACAACGGCACGCCGTGCGGGGACAAGAAGGTGGGGGCTGGGGGGCAGGGTGGGGGCTGGGGGGCAGGGCAGCTCATGTGCTGAGCTGCTGGCGGCGGGGTGCTGGGAGAGGGACGGCGGGGTGGGGCACCCGTCCCTGCAGGGAGGCTAGGCCCTGGGCTCAGAGCAGGGCCAGGAGCTGGCGGGTCAGGAGGCAATTGCCTGCAGCTTGCCCTGGGCAGGGAGGGGCTAAGTAGGGTCACCAACCCGCAGGAAGGGGCCGGGCTGAAAAGCCGGAGCCTAACCAGGGCAGTGCGGGGCTGGCCGCAGTGGGGAAAGGAGCTGCTGGCCAGAGGAGTTGCCAAGAGTGAGAGTTGTGTCGGGTAGCTGTGGTGCTGGCCCCAGTGTGGCATGTAAGGCCTGGGTTGGGGGTAGTAAGCTTCTTCCCCTTGCATTCAGTATGAGGGGCCTTGGCCCTAAGGCAGAGGGTCTCGGGGTTGGCAGCTGCTCTGCAGAAAGGGCAGCAGGAGGCTTGATGTCAGGGCCAAGGTGAGTGCTGGAGATGGAGGTGTTAAACTGTATGTGCTGGGGGGTGGGGAAGAGACAGGGAAGAGGGGCTAGGGCTGGGGAGAGCCCTGAGGAGGCCCTGGCAAGCCCACAGGTGTGTGTTGTTGAATGTGAGAGGCCCACAGGGTCTCAGGTGGGGCTGTTCAGGGCTGCTTGGTTTGGTAGGGGATTGCCACCTCTCAAGGCTTTCCCCCCTGCAGCGGGGGCATTGTGGGGCTGGAACTGTAGGCTGGGAAGCAGGGGAGGGGACTTTGTGGCTGGTGGGCAGGGGAGGTCCCAGCTAACGGGCTGGCTTTGTTTGTCTCGGCAGGTGTGCATGAACCGCACGTGTGTGGGGCTGTTGGCGGACCAGGGAGCATGCCATCCGCAGAGGGACTGCAACGGCAACGGGGTGAGTGCTGAGTTGGGCATGGCTGGCTGAGGAGCGGGGTGGAGGGGCCTGGGGCTGGGATGGGGTGCAGTGGTGTGGGCTGGCATGCTGCCTGGTCCCCTTGCACCCTCCCCCCTACCCCCCCAAGGATGCTGCAGTGAGAGTGGTGAGCCTTGGGAAGGTTGTAGGGCTGGGGGTGTGAGGTGGCTGTGTGCCGTGGGTGAACTGGGAGGCTTGGGGGTGATGCCTGATGTGGGGGAGGTGGGGCTGCCCTGTGGAGGTGGGGAAGGAGTGGTGTGTTGTGGGGCTGGGCGGTGGAGGGGGAAGGGGTGTTGTCCTGTGTGGGCGAGGGGGCTGCAGTAACTGGGCTTGTGGTGTGTGAATTGCAGGTGTGCAACAGCAAGGGCAACTGCCACTGCCACGTGGGCTGGGCCCCACCAGATTGCCTGCAGCCTGGCTCGGGGGGCAGCGTGGACAGCGGCCCCGTGCGCAGAGGTAAGCGGAGCGGCCCAGGGTGGCTGGTGGGGGCCGTGGGTGGTGGCGACGGGTGCCAGGGTTCTGCTCGTGTGCCTTCATTCCAGGGTGGATTGATTCCAACAAAGGTGTGGTGGGTTTTTTTGTTTAAATGCTGACGGGGAACCTGGCAGAGAGAACCCTGGTGGAAACGAGCGCGATTTGAAATCCAGGTTGCTGAGGATACTTCTTTGTGCAGGCGCTGGATGGCAGTGCCCTTCTTATCCCTTTTTGTCTGTGTGTCTGCATTGTAGTCAGTCTCATGAGGGAGGCGTAGCAAGACACACGCTGTCTGTCTGTGTTCTGTGACCTAGTTGTCATCTTCCCCCGGCCCCGCAATTGCAGCCAGTTCCTGGAGCAAAGGGGAAATGGGCAATTTGTTGCTTGTCCCCCTGCCGGTTGATGCGTTTCTGAGGTTGGAGTGAGCAGTAGCCCACGAGGAAAGGATTTGCCCAGTGCCCGCAGAGGAAGGTAGCACTGTGAAAAGTTGGCGGGGTCCCCGAAAGGACCGCGGCTGGGGAATGATTGCTGCCAGTCAGGGGAGTGCCTCGGCTAGAGGTGTGGTTGGCACAAACGTCTATGAGAATAGGCTGGCTTTTAACTGAGGGGGCATGGCAGCCAGCCAAGAAAACGTCCGGAGCCGAGCTGAAACCAAAGGGTCGCGAGGGTGGGAATGTGTGAGGTTTGGCGGCAGTTTTGCGGTATCTGTGGAGAAACTCTGTAGTCTTTGGCCGTGATGTGCAGGCAACAGGTGCTGTGGCCTTAGGCGATGAGGAAGGAGCTGCTGTGTGTGGCGCGTGTGGTGGCAGTGGGTCTGTTTTGCGGATTGTTGCCGCGGCTTCTGAAAAAATGTGTTGTGGGTCGTTCCTGAGGCCCCTATCCTTTTGGAGGGAGAGAGGAGACCCTGTTCTGTGTGGGCGCACGAGACGGGACCACCGTCGCTCGTTCCTGAAACTCTGTCCGATGGATGGCCAAAGCGTCCACTGCTGACACGGGATCCTGGGAGAGAAGCTTGTTTTTTTGTGAACTGGCCGTGTTTGCAGCTCTTACCCCTTTTAGCAGGTAGGTAACTGTTTCGCTCATGTTTTTTTGGCTTTCCTTCTTTCCAGCAAGGGGGCTTAGCAGACTCCTGAGAGGGAGCGTAGGATGGGGGTTCCCCTGGGAAAGTATGGGAGGGCCGAGGCCACTCCAAAATCAGGGGTGTGCAATGGGTGCTTTCTGTCCTGTCTGCTTGGGCAATAGGTTCTAAAGCTCAGTAATGGCTTTAAAGGAGCTGTAGGGATGAGCTAAATGAGACTTTATGTCTTTTCTGTATTTTCTAGCAACACCCAGCGTGGCAAAATTGTCCTTAAGGCACAAGGCAGCAAGGCAGTCTCGAAGCGGGAGGCGTCAGAAAGTGAACGCCGTGATGGATGGAGCAGTCGATGGGAGGCAGTGCTGTGCGATACATGGTTTTCACGAGGGCCATTTTTGTTTCGGGCACCAGGCCCCATATGCCCAAGCTTCCCAGAGAGGGACTCTTTTGGCAAGCAGCCGAGCCAGTTCTTAGGCAGCAAAAGCGTGGGGGACCCTAGGTGCAGGCACGCACTCCTGAAGGTCTTCCCTTTTTCCTGGCGGACAGCGTCTTGACAGGTGCTGCCGCAACATTGCAGACCTTATCCAGCCTGCGTGTGCGGACACCAAAAGGTCTGGACTGTTTTTTGGAAGGCGGGAGCCAGCTGTGAGGCTGGACAGACTTCAGGCAGCGGGACTAAATGGGTTTAGGATGCATGTGAAGAGGAGGAATGGTCCCGGCTCTCTTAAAGGAAAGAGAAATGTTGGGCTTTATTGACAGTTGTGAAAAAGGAAAAGGAAACCTGTCTCTAAATCTGTTTCTCTGCTTCTGTTGCCTTGCAGGGCCAGGGCTGAGCAAGGGCCTGGTGGCACTCATTGCCAGTGCCAGCGTGCTAGCTGCCGGAGCTGCGGGAGTGTTGGCCTGGCAGGCGTACCGCGGGGCAGCGGGACGGCATCACAGCCATAAACCGGGGAGAGTGGCGCGACAGCCACCAGCAGCATCTGCGCAAGGTTTGGGGCGACGGCAGGAGGCACAGGTAGGGGCACTTGCCACGTTTATGGCTGTCGTTGTGGTGCGCGGAAGCCAGAAAGCAGAGACGCAGGTAGCACCGTTGTCTACAGGCAGGGCCGCAGAGGAGCAGGCTGGCGTCTCGAGCGGGCAGTGCGGTGTCACAGGCGAGCCGAGCTTCAGGCCGGCGTCGGTGAAACTGAGGCAGGGCAGCAATAAAGTGGCAGTGTTTGGAGCTTGTTGCATGTCAGAGGTAGTGGTGTTGTTGGTCTTGTGGTGGGAGCAGACTAGTGTGCCTTGACAGTTTGGTTTGGAGCCTTTTTTATTGAGTGTTTGGGTGTTGTGGTAGAGAAGAGAGGGAGCGGAGAGGTTTTTTTGGCTGTTGCAGTGGTGGGTGTAGAAGAGGGAGCCCCAGGGGTGAGAACAGGCCAGGCTGCAGAGCAGTGGGGAGGGGGTCTGGGACTTAGTATATTTATTAGAGGAGCAGGTGCTCGTGGTGCGGGGGGATGCCATCTCAAAGCGAGATGGGGACTTGGTGGGGGGGGGGGAAAGGGGGCTGGGGAGGGTGGCCTGCACCCCTGGCTCTGGCTGGCCTCATTGGGGCCAGGCAGCAGCAGCCTGCAGGGGTTGTGTGGGGCAGCCAAGGCACCCCACAGCCCCTGCAGGCTGCCCTGCAGGGGCTGCCTCTGCCCCTCCCACCACCCCACAACTCACTTGGGGGGACCACCAGTGTGGCCTGCTGCTCCACTCTGGCCTCTTGGCCCCCAAGAGGGCCCCGGCACTTGGGCACCGCCCTGAGTCCAAGAGCACTGTGAATCCATAACACACCAGCTGCAGGACAGCTGGACAGAGGAGAGAAACGCAGAGGCAGAGAGCCTCCCCCTGTTAGAGGAGAGGGGAAGCGCTCCAGCACCTGACTGCCTTCTGGCTCACATGTTGCTGCACAATCACTCGCACATGCTGACCCTGCCCTCCTAGGAGCCCCCTGGGCCTGCTTTTCTGTTCTCTGCCCCTTGCGCTGGATGATGCCACCTGCAAGCATCCCACAAGTCAGAGCAGGCTTCCCCTCAGCTGACCTGGAGCAGGCCTCATTCCTCGGAGCAGGCCCTAACCACCACCCCCTTCCTGTCCCTGAGGCCTGAGACAGGACACAGCACCCCAAAGTATGGCCAGACCTCTGCAGCCACACCCACAGCTTGGGCACTGCCAGGCTCCTGGTTCAGGCCCCTGCCCAGAGCCAAGCTCTGTCCGTGCAAACAAGTCGCAAACCCATCACTTTCACACTGGGACAGACACCCCTTGGCCAGCCTGGGAGTACAGACCGACAGCAAGGCAGGTCCACACAGAGAGGCAAGACAAAAGCCTGCTTACAGGCTGGCCTCATTCTACAAACAAGGTGCCACTCAAGCAGCTGAAACCCCTCCGGCATTTCAGTCCAAGCCACCTGAGCACATGCCTCACCTGAGGACACCCAAGGCCCTCAGCTGCCTCAAGCACCCACACACCCCACCAGGGACACTGGGTCTCTACACTCTGTGGGCTAGCCAGCCACACCAACTCCCACCTGCCCCCCACACACAAAGCTCCCCACCCAACACCGACTGCCACAAGCCCCTGCACCCGCTGCCCCCCGCCTGAGACCCAGTCCGCCCGACAGCACCACAGGCCCAGAGTTTGCCCTGCTGCAGAGCACCTCCGCTGTGACCGCCAGGCTCCTACACGCTTCACCTGTTCCCCCAGCACAGTGGGGACAGCCTATTCCCAGAGCCCACAAACAATCCCCCCCCCCAGAACCAAGGCCCCCACACGCCCTGGGAGGCCATGCCCCCTCCAAAGACAAAGCAGGTCAGGGCACTAGCACACCAGCCCCCCAGCCCAAGAAGACCCCCCTTGAGCCACCCCCACTAGGGGCCGCACCCATGGTCCCTAGACCCTGACTCCACTGCCTCCCGTTAAGCTAACTGCGCTTTATCGTGCATCAGCAGACACATGACAAACAACCCAGGAGGCGATACTGCCCCTCTATGGGGCGCTGGTCAGACCACAGTCGGAGTACTGCGCCCAGGTTTGGGCACTGTGCTTTGAGAGGAATGCGGACCACCTGGAGAAGGGCCGCTCATATGATTAAGGGCATGCAGCCCAAGCCCTACGAGGAGAGACTGGGACACCTGGACCTCTTCAGCCTCTGCAAGAAAAGGCAGAGAGGCAATCCTGTGGCCGCCTATCCATTCATCCTGGGGGGCACCAAAGGGAATTGGTGAGGCTCTACTCACCAAGGCGCCCCTGGCAGTCACAAGAAACAATGGCCACGAGCTAGCAGAGAGCAGATGCAGACTGGACATTAGGAGGAACTTCTTCACAGTTAGAGTGGCCAAGGTCTGGAACGGGCTCCCAAGGGAGGTGGTGCTCTCCCCTACACTAGGGGTCTTCAAGACAAGGTTAGATAGGCATCTGAACCCAGCACACTTTCCTGCCTAGGCAAGGGGTCACACTCGATCTAGTGAGGTCCCTTCCAACCCCAGCATCTATGAATCCACAGCCTGCACAGCAATCAGCCAAGTCAGCCCCCACAGCCCACCAGCACCAAGCAGCACACCTCCCCCTCCCGTCCAACACAGCAGCACCAGGCCCCCCCAAACCTGCACCACCTCAGTTCACACCCACTCCACTGGGCTGGGGCTGGGCAGTGGGTGTTGCAGCAGCTTTCACAGCCCTTCTGCCCAAGCCAGAGGCACGCCCCCCCCCGCCCCCCATCCCCTCCCCAGGCCTCACCCAAGCGGGGCAGCCCTCAAGGCACCCCTCACCACTCCCAGCAGCACCCCAGCCCCACACCCACTTCACTGGCCTCCTCCAAACCCTTGCTCAGGAAGCACAGGGGCCACAGCATCCACGCTCCCACCTTCCCCCAACTCCTCCCAGGGACTTGCCTCAACTCAAGTGCCCCGCCCCGGCCCCCCCTCTCAGGGCCACCCCCAGCTGCAAACCAGCCCCCACGGAGACCCCCCTCTTTCCCATTTTCCCTTTCCCTCCCCTCCCCTGACAACTCAACATTTCCAAGCGGGCCGGGCCAGGCAGAGCTGCACCTGTGCCACAGCTCCAACTCCACCCCTCTCCAGTCAGCACCAACACACTTCACTGGAGTCAATTTGCAGCAGCCTACAGGCCTCCTGCTCCTCCCCCCAAAACCAGAAAGACTAGAGGGCTCTCCCGGCAGAGGCCACGCTACACTGCCCCCCGCCTCCCGGCACCTTCCTTTACCTCAGCCCAGGGTGCCCAGGCCCCAGCACGTTGTGCAGCACCAATTTCTAGGGCGACAATTCTAAGTACCGCCCGCACCTACTTGCCCTAGACTGGCACCATCAAAACCCCATTGCCACAGATCACACGTTGGGAACTGCTGCCCCAGCTCACTCTGCCCTCCTCCCATTCAGGCCCTCGCTCAGGGCCAGGCAAACAAGTCACAAGCCCTACCTTTCACATGCCCACACCCATGGCCATCGCTCTGGGACAGACGCTTCTCGGACAGCAAACGCCAGGCAGCCCAGGAGGAGCGGCACGCTGCAAAAGACAAGGGCACACAACACAGAGCTAAGACACCACCAGACAGGCCACTTACAGGCAACTCCCCACTCGACCAGATGCCACCACACCTGCACAGGAACACCAGGGACCCAACCACCTGCCCTGCCCTGGCACACCCCAGCCCCTCACCCACCCACACTCATGTCAAGCACACAGAGCGTCATCCCCCCCTCCCAGGCTCTAGCACCCCACCACTGCCAAGTCAACGACCCCCCCAGGGGCCAGCCACACACCCTACCCCACAAGCACCCCTCACACACACACACACAGAGCTCCCCAGCCAACACCAAGGCTGCAAGCACTTGCACTGCTGCCCCCCACCTGGAAGCCAGCCCTCCCGACAGCACCCTCGCAGCAACACACACCTCACGTCCCCCCGGCATGGCAGGGACAGCCAGCTCTGCCCCAGAGCACAGACACAATACCCCACCACCACCACAACCAAGGCCCCCACATGCCCTGGGATGCCCCACCACCGAGGAAAGCCCTGGACACTGGCCCCCCAGCCTGCAGGGCCCACAGAGGCCCAGCTCAGGACCCACCCCAAGGCACCGACTCCACCGCCTCCTTCCTCAGCCCACACGGCCCTCCCACCCACCCACCCACCACTCCACACTGCCACCCCGTGCCCCCCCAACACACAGCCCACTGTCACCAGGCAGCACACGCCACCCCCTGCCACTCCTGTCCAACACACCAGCACCAGGACCTCCCCCACACACAGGGCCTGCACCACCTTCCCCGCTCCACTCGGCTCCACACACCCAGCCCGGCACCACGGATCCTCACAGTCCCCCGCAGTCCTGGGTCCAGGCCTCCCCCAAGCAGGGCAGCCCTCCAGGCACCCCTCGCCACTCCCAGCAACCACACACACACTCTCTCTCTCTCACTCTTCCCAGGCCTCCAGAGCCTTGCTCGGGCAGCCCAGGGGCCCTGCCCTCCAGCCCCCAAAGGAGCACAGCCTGGGCGCAGCATCCACGCTCCCGCCTTCCCCCAGCTCCTCCAGGGGACCCCACTCAGCTCCCCTCCCCAGGCCCCCCCCGGCAGCCCACCAGCCTCCACAGGGACCCACACAGGCCACCACAGCAGCCCTGTCCCTCCCCGGCCCAGGGGCACCACCATCCCCCCCACCCCAGACAAGGGGAGGGCAGGCTCCACAGCTCCCCCCTCCTGCCCCCAACTCCATGCCACCTGCAAGGCCACAGCACCTCCCCCCAACACGCTGCAGCTCCTGCCCCCGCTCCCGCTCCAACACATCAGGGCACTCATGCACCGCAGCACAGGAGGCCTCCGCACCCCACATTCGCCCTCCCCGGCACCCGGGCGGCCCTGCCCACGCAGGGCACCCAGGCCTCAGGGACTCACCCACCCTCAGCAACCCCCTGCCAGGACCTAGTGCCCACCCAGCTGGCAGCCTCCCCCTGACGCTACAGTCACGGGTAGAAAGGTAAGAAAGGTTTGTTGACTGCACGCAAACACAACTATGCGTAGTAACAGAACAAACAATGACAGACAAGAACAAATTGCGTCGGCTACTTATCGGCACTCCCCTCCCACGGACGACAAGTTTCTCTTTCCGCAAAGCTCGGCAAAGTCGCGCGTCCCTGATCAGCACCACCTGAGAGGCGACAGGAAGGACCCTGGCGTTCGGTCCTCGGGCTCCTCGAGATCCACGGGCCCACCGATCCAGGCCGATGCCTAACTCATCCTTTTGATGGAGCCGTCTCTTCCTTCGCAACGCTGACCAGACGTTTTGGCCCATTTCTAACTTCTGAGCCGGGCCGATAAGCGACAACCACGCAGCCTCGTTTTACCTCGACTGTCCATAGGCTGACTGATAGCGGCAGGGGCCTTGCATGCCTTTGCTACGGTTAACTGTACCTACGCCGCGGGGCCTGGCTACTTCCGGCCTTTGCTACGTTTACTGGGCCTGACTTTATACGAGACCCCACTACAGCTTACCTTGTAATTAGGCTCTTAGCAACACTGTCTAGCGTCACATCTCAGCAAACAACAGGAAAACACTCGGTCCCCTCTTCCCAGAGCCTGCAGCAAGCACCTTGATCGCACAGACAGCCTTTCAGCTGTCACACCCCCCGTGTCCCCAGCGCCACAGGGCAGCAGGCCAGACCCAGGGACAAAGGTCCCCGGCAACCGGCTGCCTGGAAAGAGCTCTCCTGACTCGGTGCAGACCCCACAAGCCCACCACCCCCGACAGCCCACGCCAGCCCTTTGGCCCCCGTGCCTCTCCCGTGCCCACCCATGGACCCTGCCAACGAGACAGAGCCGCCCCCGCCACCTTTCGCCCTGGACAAGTTCCACATCTCCCAGGAATACGGCTTTCTGCTCCCCGATCCACAGGTAGGCCCCCAGCCCTCCCTCCCAGGCACAGGCACAGGCAGCCCCAGGGGGCACCGCCAGGGCCTCGGCACCACCCAGGCACAGGGCTGGCAGCCTGCGGTCACAGCAGCCAACGAGCTCCAGGGCACGCAGAGCCCCCCCCCAGGACTACAGCCCCAGACTCACCCCGAGCCAGGGGCCATGGAGACCACCCCTGACCTGCCAACACAGGGCACACGCCGTGCACCCCAAGCCTGGCCCCGGTAAAGGCCTCGGCTCCCCTCAGCCCTGCTGGGCACACCTCCCTCTCGGCTCCGTGCGTCTCCCTGGCCTCCCGCCGCCAGCCCCGCTCCAGCTCCCAAGCCAGGCACGCAGCCACTTTGGCCACGAGCTCCTGGCCCTCCCAGTCGCAGGGAAGCCCCTGCCCACAGCCAGCTCCAGGGAGCGTGCTGGGGGGCAGGCCCAGCCACAGCCCAGCTCCGCTGGGGGCCCAGTCACCAACTTGGTCTGCTCCTCCGCACCCTGCTGGCCCTCGCACCCCGCTGCCTCCCCTCCGCTCTGCCAGCACCCGCTCCAGCTGGCCACCCCCGCTCCCCTCCTGCTGCTTCTCTCCACAGACAGAGCTGCCCGCTCCTTATGGACCCTGGATGGACCTTGCCCGCAGCTTGCCTCACCTCATCGCCACCCGGCAGCTCCGCGCCCACGTGCACCAGGTGCCGCCTCTCTCCCGCCACCCACGGCAGAGGCCGCAACATCCTGCCAGCTTCTGGCACGCGTGGCCATGGAGCCAGGCACTCGCGCCCTTCCCACTTGCCTCCCACCAGACCTCTCCCACAGGCCGCCCAGGGCCGCCGCCTCTCCCCCGGCTGCCCAGCCCAGCGAGCCCGCGCAGTGCAAGTCCAGGTCGCTCTCCCGGCAGGAGCCACATCACCCCTGGCACTCCTGCCAACGGCCAACAACCTTCGCCGTGGCTCTGGCGAGAGTGGCCCAGGCGCTCCCGCACCTTCAGCTGGCAGACACCAACATGCAGGCATACCTGGCACCTCTCCCCCCAATGCCACGGCCCGCAGCACCCCAGGGAACACCAGCCAGGTCTCTGTTTGGCCCTCTTGGCCATCACGGCCGGGGGATGCTTTGACCAGCCACTCTTTAGCAGGCGCCGCAGCTCAGCACCGCACAGCTCCACGGGCACCGTGACCTGCGCCTGGCCCGCCTGGTGCTCAGCTTCATCACGGCAGGCTACGTGTGGCAGGATGGCGAGGAGGGCCCGGCCAAGGTGAGAGCGGCTCGCTGTGGGCCACACACGGGCCCGGGCCCAGAGCGGGCTTCAGCGCTGGGACGCGGCGCGTCGTGGCCCTCCAGCTGGCCCCCCTCTCCCCAAGCCGCCTCTCTCACAGGTGCTGCCACAAAACCTTGCCGTGCCCTACTGGGAAGTCTCGCAGCGCCTCGGCCTCCCGCCGATCCTCCTGCACGCCGACCTCGTGCTCGCCAACTGGAGGCGAAGGGATCGGGCCGGGTAAGGTGGCACAGGGCCCCCGAGAGATCTCTCTGCTCACGCGCCCTTCACCTAACTGCCTTGTCTTTCCCTTTCCTGCCCCGCGACGCCGGACCCCCGCCAGGCCCCTGGAGCTCGGGTAAGCGGCCCAGACGCCTCCCACAGTCCTTGTGGTGGGCAGCCTCTGGCCTCTTGGGGAGGGGCCCCGCCTCCACTGGCCTGCTTTTGGGGGCCCAGTCCCCAACACAAGAGCATGGGGCCCCACCAGCCTCGTATGTGCTCCTAGCAGGACAGGGACCGGGGCAAGGGGCGCTGCCACCCCGCATGCACCTCCAGATGCAGAGCAGACCAGAGCGGGACCGCCGCCCCATGGAGCGCAGCCCAGCCTCACGGCCTCTTTCTACCTTCTCCCCACTCAGGAACCTGGACCCCATCGTGTGGCTGCCGGGAGGAGAGAGCCTGAGGGGCTTCGTTCTCGTCACCATGCTGGTGGAGAAGGCAGCCGTGCCTGGGCTGCAGGTACCGTTGGGCCCGCGCCAGGCCCGGAGCACAGGACGTGGCCCCTCGGCCCGGTCCAGCCCCGGCCGTCGCTGCGCCCCAGCCCTCCCCCTAGCAAAGCAGCTCCCCTCTGCCCTTTCCCTCTGCCCCCCAGAGGGGAAGGGCAGGGGGAAGAGTCAGTCGGCAGCCCTGTCGGCCCCCCGCCGTCACGCAGAGCCTAGGAGCCATCGCAGACAACGAGGGCCAGCAGAGACTTTGTGTAGCCAGGCAGTACAAACCGCCCAGGTCAGAGATGCCACCAGCTCTCGGGGCAACTTGTCCCGAGGCTTCGCCAGCCTCCTTGCAAGACCATCATATCACTAACATCTCACTTCGACTTCCCTCGCCGCAACACGAGCTGGTTGCTTCCGGGCCTCTTGCCCGCCGCCGCAGCACGCAGCCCCGCTCCCTCCTCTTTCTGACGCCCCTTCGGAGACTTAGTTGCGGGCTGCTACTACAGCCTCTGCCAGCAAGTCTCCTCTTGTGCTCCACTACGTCGGCCCAGTTCCCTCAGCCTTTCCCTGCAAGGCAGGTCCCTCAGCCCCGCAAGCCATTCCTACTGCCCCCCGCTGGACTCTCCGCTTTGCCCCCAGCCTTCCTGTAGCGGGGCTGAAGTGGGGTGGGGGACCCAAAACTGCCTCCCGGACTCAGGAGGTGCCCTCGGGAGCCCCAAATTGCAGGAAAGAATTGCTTCCCTAGACCAGCTGGCCATGCTCCTACCGATGCGGCCCGGGATGCCGTGAGCCTTCTCGGCGACTAGGCCCAGCCGCCAACTCCTAGTCGGCTCCCAGGCCGCTGTCGCCCCCGGGTCCTTTCCCGCAGAGCGGCTGCCCGGGCAGTCGGCCCCCAGCCTGCCCCGGCGACCAGGCCGGAGGGCTCCAGCCCGTGGCCAGGGACTCTGTGATGCCCCGCTCTCCTGACTTCTCTCCGGCAGGCCATCGCGGAGGCGGCCCCTGCCATCTGGCAGCCCGACAGGGAGACCCTGCTGCGAGCCCTGGCACAGCTGGCGACAGCCCTCGGGGCTATGACCGAGGCCTTGAGGCTGATGCACGGTGAGGACAGGCTCCCCTCGTGCCTCTGTCCCTATGGCGGGCCTTGCCAACGGGGTGCCGCCAGGCAGGTCCCCGCCGGGCCCGGCCGTGGCCTGCAGCACCACACCCCCGGCCCCAACCAGCTCTGCCTTGCCCCTGCTCTCCTAGATCACGTGGATCCAGACACCTTCTACACCACAATCCGCCTCTTCCTCTCTGGGTGAGCGCCCATACGGGCCATGTGTCTGCTGGGCCGCTGTCCACGGGGGCACGGAGGGGCTGCCCCAGTGGGGTCTGGCCAGGCTGCCATGAGTGCGTCGCAGCGGCAGCAGGGTCCTCCCAAGCACGGGGGGCTGACCTCCCCGCGAGGCCCGGGCGGCTCGGGAACCCATCACCCCGGGGCCACTCGCTCCACAGGCCCCGGGACTCCACGGCCGGCCGAGCACGGTGGAGATGCCCCGCGGGGTCGGCCCGCCACCCTGCGCCCGACCCCGCAGGCCTGGGTCTCTGGAAGCAGGGGTGCTGCCAGGAGTGGAGGCTTGGGTTGGGTTCTCCAGACCTCGCCTCAGCCTGCCCGCCTCCCACCACAGTGTCTCATCACCTCCTCTGCCCCACCCAGGTGGCGGGATAACCCCGCAATGCAGGCAGGGCTACTCTACAAAGGTGTGTCGAAGCTGCCGCAGGAGTACTCAGGAGGCAGCGCGGCCCAGAGCACCGTGCTCCACGCTTTTGACGCCTTCCTGGGCATCCGGCACCACGAGGAGAGCTGTAAGTTGCGGCCGTCGCAAAGGTCAGGCCCGTGCCCTCCTGTTGAGGCACGCACGGGCTGGGCTGGGCACTGGCCAGGGCACCCTCGCACCTCTCGGGCTGTCTCTTGCAGCGGCCTTCCTGCGCCGGATGCGCGACTACATGCCCCCCTGCCACAGGGCCTTTGTGGAAGCGATCCAGGCCTTCCCTCCCTTGCGGGACCTGGTCCTCTCCTCTGGGAACGAGGTGCTGTGCTGCGCGTACAATGGGTGCGTGACCGCGCTGGCTGCCTTCCGCACGCACCACATCGCCGTCGCGACCAGGTACGTCGTCACGGCCGCCGCCAAGACAAGCCGAGGCAGCCTCCCGCGGCTGGCTTCTCCCTCCGGGCCGGAGCAGCGGGGCACCGGCGGGTCCCCCGTCCTCCGCTTCCTCAAAAGCGTCAGGGATGCCACCCGTGAAGCCCTGCTCCACGTTTAGACATTTCTCTCGGACAACACGTCACGCGTAATAAAGCACTCACGCTGCACGCACGGGTCCGGGCCTCTCCGCGCCGTCGTCCGGCACGCACAGGGCGTTCCCGGCCATTCCCCCGCCAGCAAGAGGCTCCCCGCTCCTCGAGGTGCTGCCATTCACCCCACGAGCCGGCCCAGGCCGCGGTCACGCTTGGCCTTTGGAGGACTCGGGAGAGGGGTGAGGACTGGGGAGGGGGCGAGCAGGGGACTCGCCTGTGAAATGCACCTCGGGCAACTGACCCAGGACGGCTTCCTGCTCACCCTCTCTCTCCATATATACGTCTTCTCCCTGTCTGTCTGTCTGCCCAGCTGTCGAGCTAGCTACCTAGAGCGGCCGGGTGCACCCCCAAGGCACCGGGGGCTCGGGCTCAGCCCGCCTCGCACCAGCACCGGCCTCAGCAACATCCGCGCCGCGGCCCGCTGCTCCTTTCCGCTCTGCCCCGGCCCCGGCCCCGCTGCTGCAAGGTCCTGTCCGTGCTTCCTCAGTGCCTCATGGGCGCCTGCATCAAAGACGCAGGACCATCAGCCTCCCCGCGTTCCTCCCTAGGCCGAGGTCGTGCACCACTGCCACGAGCGTGGTCTCTGCGCCAGGGCCAGGGCAAAAGCAGCTGCTACAGGGCCGGGACACCCACAGCGTCCCACAAGGCGCAGCAACTGGCTGGGCAGTCCGCCTCAAGATGGGGCTTCTTGCGCACTCCTAGACCGTTGCAGGCTTCAGCATCTCCGGGACCCGACCCCCCCGCCGGTGGTGACCCCCCTTGCCCACCCTTCCTCTTTCACGGGGGGAAAGGGGATTCGGTGGGTTCACGTCTCTGTTTGGCTGGATCGCAGCCCCCAACAGTGGGCAGACCCGGCGCTGGGGGCTTTCTCTTTAAGCAGTGGGTGGAAAGGCAAGTCGTAGGCTCGCTGACTTGGGCACTCGGGCGCTGAGCGAGAGGAGGCCGCTTGCTTACGTCGCTCGCGCACCTCTGACCAGTCCGAACCCCCACCGTTAGGACTCAGACTTTGGGCAGTCAGGATGCCGTTTGCCCCCTGGTCAGATGGATACAGACTGGAGGGAGGGAGGGGGGTGTCCTTCCTCTGCAGCAGGGGCACAGCCTCTGCCTGGGGTCCCTCAAGTGTCCATCAACAATCTTTTAGAGATGCCGGACCTTGGCGGCTGCGGTGCCCTCGCCAGCTCCCTCCAGCCCTGCTTCTCCATGACGCCAGGGTGCCAGTACCTGGCAGCTGGCCCGGCAGCCCCACATCCGCCACCGGCCTCGCCGGGCATTTGGTGAGGCCCGTGTCTCAGCGCACCGGTCGGCCTCGCACCAAAAGGCCCACTCTGTCCCAGGGCCTCCGAGCCTCCCCGCAGTTCGCTTCAAAGGGCAGGCAAATAAATACACTGCCCGAGACGGAGCCAGAAACACCCACGTCACCGAGGAGCGGAGCTCCGGGATGAGGTCATGACTGCTCGGCAAGCCCGGCCTCCACCGCAGAGATGATGATAGTCATTAAGCTGCAAGCAGACGTGGTGGGAGCCGGGGAAGGCCTCGGCGGGGGCAGATGCCATGGCGCGGCTCCCGCCGGGCAAGGGCCGGTTCAGCCATGGCAGTCGGGCTCTTGCAGCTCCGCCACCATGAGCCACCTCCCTCCAGGCCGATGCTCGCCGGGAAAGTAGTCTTGCGCTGCGGAAGAGCCCCCGCACAGGGCCGGGCGCACGTTCCCCGACGCATGTGGCCCGGCTGAAGGCGAGCTGGGCAGGAGAGGCCTGGCCCTGCCACACATGCCCGCAGAAGGCCGCACCTCTCCGTCGCACCTCTGCTGGCCCCGCACGACGCAGAGCAGGCCCTGTCTGCGAGGCGCTCCTTCTCGGGAGCTGCCCCGCGCCTCGGCTGGGAAGGGCGGCACAGGAACCCAACGCACGGATACACCCTGCGAGCAGGAGTCCCTGGCCGGCCATGCTTCACCAGGCAACCTTCCCCCTCCAACGACAGCTCGGGCATCTCCCGCAGCCCTCGAGCTGCCTTCGGCCAGGCTCCCATTCCAAGGCTGGGCTCGTCCCCGCTCCGCAGGTGCAGGGCACCACCTCCACATCTGCCCGTGCCCTGGGGCACGAGCCAGGGCTGCACACCCAGCCCCCGGGTCAGGCTACAGACAAGGCTCCTTCGTGGGTCCCTCCAGCCTGGCCGGCGGCCGACTTGCAAGATGGCCCTTCTCGCTGCTCACCCGCAGGGGAAGCTCCCTGCACGCCTGCGCGGAGCATGTCCAACGTCACACGGCACACCTGGGCGCCCCTTACAGCCCGCCTTCTGGGAACGGGAGGCTCCTCCCTAGCTTGCTCCGGCGCCCCTGTGTCTGAGGTCAGGTGACACCCGGGGGCCCCCAGGCTCAGGCCTGCACATAGGATGCCCGCCACAAGGCTTTGGGCAAATCTGAGCCCCCCCGGCGGAGGGGGTTTGCCGGCCGTCGGGCCACGTATGGCTCTGGACGGACTCGTGGATTCGGACTCGGCATGGCCCGGAAGACCAAATCGTTTGTTACATAAAAAAACCCACCCAGCTGGGGCTGCGCCACTCCACCCGCAGACCAGGGACCCAGCCTTGGCGGCATGAGGCTGTTGGCCCACCCAGGTTCCCGCCACAGAGCTGTGCCAGAGGGCTCAGGACTCTTTTCACGGGCGGGCAAACCCTTCCAGCGGCCTCGCGCTCCCCTTCGGGGCCTGGTGGCACACACCCAGTGCTCCCAGAGCGGCACCTCCCTGTCCATCGGGCGGCAATCAATCCCCCGATGGTGCAGCCAGGGGTGTTCCCCGGGGCTGATAGGACGTCTAAGAGGGCTTGGCTCAGCTCCGCGTTGGCCAGGCCACGTGGGTAGTCTGAGGTCCCCCGCATTTTCCACACCCGCCTGGCAAACACAGCACTGGCAAGGACCCGAGGACAGCGACTCCTACCTCTCACAGTGCCAGCCCTGGGCCTGAGAGTGGAGCAGTCCATCGGCTGGTATTTAACACGGGACCCCTGAGCAGGATTTGCATGGGGTGTCTCAGGGTGGGTAAAGAGGTGGGTGAACGGTGCTGGCAGGGAGGAGTTGTGCTATTCAGGGAACTTCCCCCAGGGATCCAGATGGATCCTGCAGCAGGGAGGAAATGCCAAGAGCTCTGCTCATGACAAGGTCCCTTTGATGGGTTTGCGGGGAGCTATCCTGGGGTTGCACTGACCTGGCACAGCACAGAGCTCAGGTCCGGGGATGCTTCTGAGTGGTGCAGACTGTCTCGGACTGACGGGACCTGCCCCGATCACCACATGTGCTGAGCCCCTGCTGGGAGGTTTCTGGACATCCAGCAACTGCGAAGGTCTAGTGCTGAGCTCCCCTGGGTGGGTTTCCTCTAGCTCTGAGGTGAGATCAGTTCAGTTCTCATGAGTCAATGAAATCAGCAGTCCCAGCTCCTGTGAGGGCAGATGAATGAGATTTGTGGGCACAGGAGGGTGTAGATGCCTGAGAACTGATGTAGAAGTGCCACGTCCTCTGGATGCCCTTTGGCCCTCACAGAGCTCCCCTTTTGGGGGGCAATCTGACTGCCTGCAATCACGTCTTAGTGTCCTTGCTTATTCGTTGCTCCTTCCATCGTTCGAAGTCCTTCCCTTCCTTAGTGTTGCGGTCAGGGACAGGGACATTTGACTCTTCACTTGTATCATTATCATTATACCAGGTTGTATCAGTAATTCCTCTCTTCAAATGTCCTGTTATGACTTGACGTAGGTTATGTCACCCAGAAAAAAGAGCTCAGATTGAACCCAGTCCAGACACTGTACTGGGGAATAAATGTCAACCTAGAGCTCATTTAGGAAAGGGCATTACTGGAGGAGTGCAAGTGTCTCAGTGTTCCCCCAGCAGGCACCTGCCCAGCAGGAAAGCCAGCACCCAGAGCAGCCAGAGATCTCCTGATCCTAGAGAGCTCAGGCTGGGCAGGGTGAAGAGGGAGGGACTGGGCAATGGGGAGATGGTTTGAAATAGCTTCTTATAGAGAGAAACCTGCCGTTTAAAGTCCTGCCTGCTGTCGGGAAAGGGCAGACCAGGCAGCAGCATCCCAGAAAGATGTAACAAGGGCTCTAAGTCACCTCCCCATCTGCACTCAACCCCATAATTCCCAGCTGCTTCAGCAGGCTGGAGGGAGGCTGTTGGATATCCCTGGCAGGCTCCGGCCCTGCAGCTGAGAGAAGGAGAAAGGAGAGGTGTATCCAAAACCTGCTCTGGGCTTCAGGTTGCCGCCTCAGAGCTGAAGCCTTCCCTGGGGACTGGGGTTTCCTCTACATCAGTGCTTCTCAAACTATCTGATGTGGCGGACCGGCAATTTTTTTCCCAGTGGGCCAGGGACCAAAGCCCCGTTCAGCCGGTGGCAGCAATGTGTGTAACAGCGCTACACAAATGCAGGACCAGCTGTTTCTTTCTATTTCCTCACCTTGCACGACGTGACGTCACCTGGAGTGTGGGAACATATGAACTGTGGTGCTAGGACATATCAGTGTTATGCTTCTGAAAATATATTTCTTTCTTTCCTGGCAAATTGCTGTGGACCAGCGCCTGGTGGCTCGCGGACCTCCACTTTGAGCAGCACTGCTGTACATGACTCTCCTTGGTTCATGCATGGTTTGTCCTCTCTCTAGGGCAATGGGAGCTCCTTGGAGAGCTCCCTGGCTTCATCTCAAGGGAGACTTGTCTGCAGGCTCCTGGGTGCTGGCTCCAGGGGCTCTTCCTCCCACCAGGCCTGTCCCAGGATGGTTGGGGTGATGGGGCCTGAGCTTGGGATCTTCCCCTGGAGTTGGAGCTGTGCAGTGCTGGAGGGGCAGGCAGGCCTGTTTGGGTTGGGGCTTGGGCTGGCCTCAGCTTCTTCCCGTAGTTAATGTTGAGCAGGGACAAAGTGCAGGGCAGGAGCCTGAGATTCTTGTTGCATGTCCATTCAGACTCTGCTTCCAGTTTTTCTGCAGCCCTTGTTCTTCCCTGTGTCGCCGTGTCCCCAGATATGGCATGTACAGAGCAGAAGTGTGTGTGTGCATGTCACCTTGTCTCCCCTACACTAGCAGCCCTCTGGGGTTTGTTCAGCGGCCAAGACTGTGGCTTCAGCCCTTGGCTGGGGACAGGCTTGAAGAAGGCAGGGGTAGAGCTGTGCCTTATAGACTAAATACTCACAGGTGCCAACATCTTGGTAGCTACAGGTGGCTTCATTGGATGCTAGGTAGGGACTTCAGGGGAAGCACAGCTGCAGGGCCCAGAGCCAGGGATTACAGAGCATCTCTGGTGTCAGTCAGTCCTCCTTGAGGAGTGAAGCCCCAGATCCTCGCAGGCCCTGGTATCCCCAGGCTGGAGATCCCACCCTGTCTGTAGACCCTGGGAGTGTTAAGGGTCCCATCTGGGATGGGACTGGGCTTTGTGTGTGTGCCCAGTAGCTGAAAAACCTCCTTTACAAATGGTCCCACCCTTTTCCACTTGGAAGTGATTACGATGTTTGCCCAAGTGGTTCTGATTCCTTCAGAAATTGTGGCCCAAAGCCTCTTCCAGGCCTCTGAATATCTCCAGTCTTTTATTTGTAGGAGAGCAGATGTGCTCCATCTCCTAGCCTGCTCCCCTTGGAGATGCTCCCTCGCTATGATAACCTGGGCAGGTCTTTCAGGGGGTGTAATTTCTATGAACTTTCACAGCCCTTAACACTTTTTGGGCATTTTGACACATGCAAGTGCTACAGTGCTAGGTGCTTTGAAAAGTGCCTGGCACTGTGTCGATTCCAGTTGTGTAAGCAGCAAAATGGGGAAGCAGGTGTGTGTGTTTTTGGTGGGTGGCCAGCAGTGAGGGTGAACAGCGGTGTGAAGCAAAGCCCCGTGCAGCAGCGGGTGATGGTGCCAAAGCTTGTTCAGCTCCAGCCTCTTCCTCCCCCAACATCCTGAGCTGGGTACACCCCACTCTGTCAGGGCTGCTGCTGCCACTGGACCTGCTGTCCTCCTGTGACATGCACTGAGAAGGAGCTGCCTGGGATTTCCTGTGACCTGGAGCCATGTCTGCAGAGTTGGGCCTGGGGGTGGCTTTTGTCAGGGCTCCTGGAGTGGAAAAGAGTATAGAGGCTGGGGTCTGTTCTCCCCTGTCTCCCCTCCTGCCTCTGTGCAGGGCTGTGCTGTGCAGGGTGGCTGCCTCCTCCTGGCATCTTAGAAGGGAGGATCTGAGCTGGAATTTTGTATTGCCATGAATAGGGTTTGAGTCACTGTGTGTCTCCGGCACAGTAATACAGGGCTTTGTCCTCAGGTTTGAGGCTGCTCATCTGCAGGTACAGCATGTTCTTGGAGTTGTCTCTGGAGATGGTGAATCGCCCCTGAACAGCCGGGGAGTACCACTGGCTGGATACATCACTGTTAATTGCACCCACCCAGTCCAGCCCCTTCCCAGGAGCCTGGCGGGCCCAGTGCATGTAGTTGCTACTGAAGGTGAACCCAGAGACATCCAAAGATAGAGAGTCCACATCCTCTCTGGGTAACCTAGTTCAGTGTTTTACTACCCTCCTCGTGAGAAAATTCTTCCTAATAGCTAACCTAAAATTTATTTGCTGCTATTTGACACCATTGCTCTTTATACTGTCATCTGCCACTACTGAGAACAGTCCAGCTCAGTCCTCTTTCAAATCCCCTTGGGGTGGGGGGTGCGAAAACTGAACACAGTACTCCAGATGTGGCCTCACCAGTGCTGAATAGAGGGAAGAATCACTTCCCTTGACCTACTGGCAACACACTTAGCAATGCAGCCCAGTATGCCATTAGCCTTCTTGGCAACAAGGACACTCTTCTGGCTCATATTCAGCTTATTTTCCACTGTAATCGTACAGTGCTTTTCAACAGAGGCACTGCCCAGGCAGTCAGCCCCCAGCCTGTACTAGTACTTGTCACCTTTCTGTCCTGAATGCAGGACTTTGCATTTGTCCTTGTTGAACTTCATGAGATTCATTGTGGCCCAATCCTCCAATTTGTCTAGTTCATACTGAATCCTTTCCCTAACTTCTAGCATATCCACTACTCCCCCCAGCTTGGTGTCCTCTGCTAACTTGCTGAGTGTGCCCCCTATGCCATCTTCCAGATCATTGATGAAGACATTGAACACAACCAGCCCCAGGAACAACCCCTGGGGCACTCTACTTTATACCAGCTGCCAACTAAACCTCAAGCCTTTGATTATTACTCGCTGAGCCCATTGCTCCAGCAAGTTTTCTGTCTGACTTACTGTTCTTTCTTCATCCCATACTACCTTATCTTGCCTGGGAAACTCTTGTGGGAGAGAATATCAAAAGCCTTGCTAAAATCTAGGTACATCACATCCACCCATCTCCTCACATCCACAGAGTTGGTCATTTCATCATAGAAGGCAATCAGGTTGGTCAGGCATGACTTGCCCCTGGTGGATCCATGCTGACTGGTCCTAATCACCTTTTTCTCCTTCAAGTACTTAGAAATGGATTCCTTGAGGGTCTGCTCCATGATTTTTTTTCCAGTCAGGCTGACTGGTCTGTAGTTCCCTGGATCCTCTTTCTTCCCTTTCTTAAATATGGGCACTATGTTTGCACTTCTCCAATTATATGGGACCTCTCCTGATTGCCATGAGTTTTTAAACATGATGGCCAAAGGCTCTGCAATCACATCAGCCATCTCCCACAGCACACCTGGGTGCATCCCATCCGGCCCCATGGACTTGTGCATGTCCAGCTTTTATAGGTAGTCCCTAACCTGTTCTTTCAGCACTGACGACTGCTCACCTCCTCCCCAAACTGTGCTGCCTCATGCAATAGTCTGGGAGCTGACCTTGCCTGTGAAGACTGAGGCAAAAAAGGCATTGGACACTTCAGCCTTTTCTGCATCTTCTGTCACAAGGTTGCCTCCCCCATTCAGTAAGGGACTCACACTTTCTCTGATTCTCCTCTTGCTACCAACATACTTGTAGAAAATCTTTTTGTTCACCTTCACTTCCCTTGCTAGCTGCAAATCCAGTTGTGCTTTGGCCTTCCTGACTTCGTCCCTGCATGCCACAACAATACTCTTATACTCCTCCCTAGTTGTTTGTCCAAGTTTCCACTTCTTATAAGCTTCCTTTTTGTGATTTAGTTTACTGATAAGTTCCCTGCTCAGCTCAGCTAGTTTTCTGCTGTACTTGCTAGTCTTCCTTGAGTGCCCTCTGTCTGGCTGGCGTTGAGCATCAGGAGTCCTACTAAAAGACCACACAGACCCGAACTTGCCGAGGTCTAAAAAGAGCAGGATAGGGAAAGGTCTGGTGCTTTCCCTAATGTTAGCCCCAGGATCAATGCTGGATGAGCACTCGGTGACGATCAACCAACACTTCTGCCTCCTGGTCAGGACAACCCATGAAGGTTTCTGTGCTCTCGTACCAAACAGCTGTGTCCTGGGCAGAGCCCTCATGCTCTCCGAGCCCCAGGACCCTGTGCACAGGCAGCGGGGGGCCCACATGTGGGACGGCCTTGCCTACAGATTATGTTGAGCACCAGGAGGCTGTTGGAGGGGTTTTGGGGGCCCTGATCCCAGCAGGGCAGAGTGTCCTGGGTCCTTCTCTCTCCGTATGTCTGGGGTGAGGAGCAGACCACTCCGATCCGCAAGGGAAGGGGCTGATTTCTGAGATGGCTCCAGCTCTCGCTGAGATGTGAAATGCTTTTTGTCTCTGCAATGCCCAGCAGAGGCAGGCGAAGTTGTTGGTGAGTATGCGTGGGGGGGGTCCCTCTGTTAACCAGGACATGTTTTGTTTGGTACTTGACTTGGGGGTTGGTGCCAGGCTGACCTAGCCTCGTTCCTGGTTTAGCGTTCCCCTCGACCTACCACTTCACTGTTTCTTTTTTTCTCTTTTTTGCAAGTGCACCCCATGCATCAGGAGGGGATGGCCCTGCAGGGTAAGTGCAGGGTCAGGGAGGGGACAAGAGTCTGGTCCTACAGGGGCATGTGGGGAACCGAACAGGTCGTGGGGTGGGAACTGGGGTGGTGGTGTGTAGTGTTCTAGCGCCGGGGCAGGATGGAGGTGCTGGGAGCAGTGGTGGGTACAGGTAGGGGAGCTCTTCCTTGAAAGGAGCTATTGGGGTTGAATTCAGTCCATGATCCACCTCTGACCAGTTACTTCTTGTACAATCAGGACCAGATTCCCTCCCAGTGGATGGAGGCAGGAACCCAGGCCAGCAGGCCCCTCACCATCGAGGCCAGCACTCGGGCACAGGGACCACAGCATGAAGACGAGACGCAAACGGTAATCTTATGGCTATGCCAGACAAGAAAGCTGATATTTTAAATAGTCCCTACGTCTGGTAGGTGGGATACCCCGGTCCCTGTTCAAGAAAACAGAGGCAAAGAAACTATCTTGGGGATAGCTCTGTCAGGCCTCCAGTCAGCGCAGATGTCTGTCTAGTTGCATTCCCATGTCTCTCTCTATTCTCAGGTGCCCGGTCCAAGGTTGAGCTGGGGGTTTTGCTTCCAGACTCCAGTAAAACCCCGTTGCAATGGGTTATGAGCTGGGTAATTCCAGGGAGGGATGTCTGCAGTGCATCTGCAAAATCACAGGGTCAGTCAGGGCCTTGGTGGTGTTCTCTGGTGGACAGGATGCAAATATGTTTGCCAAAAATTTCCAGGGCAGCTCCCCATTGAGTAACTCTGTTACAGCAGCAATAGGGAGGTGTCCCCTCTTCCACCTCCTCAACCCAGAGGCAGGGCCAGGGCCATCTCTGAAGGTGCTGCGTAGTGCAGGGTGAGTGGGGCACTGTGAACTGTTACTTAGTCTTGACTCTGCAAAACTTATTTTCCAGAGAGCTTTACAGCAGCTGCAGATGGGGCAGCTGCCTGACGGAGGGGAGAAGCTGAGAGTCCCCAGGCTTCTCACTAGAGAGACCTAGGAGTGCAGCCCCTGCCCTTGCCCTCCCATCAGGACTGGCTCCAGTGCTGAGTCTGGTGACCAGTGCAACCAGTAACCCCATGCAGAGGAATGTGTGACTGGTGCAGTCAAAGTAAGTGTTAACTCTTGACACCAACAGGTAGGCTCCCTCCAGCGCTGGGCCTGGCCTTGTGCTGCTCTGGTCCCTGCAGCCTCCTGTGGCACAGGGCACAAGTTGAGTTTGTGCTCAGGGTTTTTTGCATTAGCTCTAATAGGATTTGCTTCACTGTGTCTCTAGCACAGTAATACCGGGCCGTGTCCTCTGCTCTCAGGCTGTTCATCTGCAGGTGCAAGAGGCTGCTGGAGTCATCTCTGGAGATGGTGAATCGCCCCTTAACACTGTCAGCATAGTATATAGGAGAGGAGGATGTGCTAATAAAAGCAACCCACTCCAGCCCCTTCCCAGGAGCCTGGTGGACCCAGTTCATCTCGTAGCTACTGACGGTGAATCCAGAGGCTTTGCAGGAGAGGCGCAGAGAGTCTCCAGGTTTTCTCACATCTCCTCCAGACTCTACCAGCTGCACCTGGGACCAGACACCTGAAAACAAAGTTATGAAGCAAGAGTAACTAGTATCAGGATGGGATCAGTACAGTTGTCCCCTCCATCCCCTGGCCTCCAAGTGTGCCAAATACCTTCCAGCACTGCTGCCAGGACAAGGAGGTGGAGTCCAGGTCCCATCTTTGTTGGTTGTGGAGGTGAAGCTCTGGAGGTGATGGCCAGTCACTGCACAGACCCCACAGGCTTTGGGTTGCCTCTGTGGGTACATCCCGGTAAGCCAGACACACAGCTTTATATGGGACGGCCTGCCTCTGATTTGCATCTCGCTGACCCTATAAGCAGCACAGCTGCTTTCTTCTCATGGTGGGAACAGATTGTGCTGGGGTGTGAACAGGGGTGTCAGGCCCTGCTACCTGGTGTATTGCAGCCACTCCCAGACAAGGCTTCATGGCACTGATTGTACACAGCCTCCTCTTCACCTCTGTGGGCAGTAGGTGGGTGCTGGTTTCCTCGGATGAGATGGACGGGAGAGGAAATTTGGGGATGGGAGTGTTTAAGGGGAAGTGGTAGCAGGTGGTTCTTGTATAGCATCTAGTAGGGAGACAAGGCACGGCAGAGGGTGAGATTTTCCAAGGGGGTGGGGGTGGGAGGCAGTGACAAGCTGGTGCCCTGCCCCTGCCCATTCTGCTCACTGACAAGCCACCACCTCTCAAGCCCTGCTGCTGCCCCTCACTCTGGACCCACTGACCCCAGCCCCTCACTCCCAAACAGCAGTACCCTGCCCCCCACCCTGTGCTGGTGCCCCTCACTCCTGACCTGAAGCCCCTGCCCCTCCAGCACTGCCAGTATCCCACACTGGACCCACAGCCTCTGCCCCCCCAATCCTGCTGGTGCTCCTCAGTCCTGAACCGCACACCTCTGCCCACCCCACCAGCCCTGCTGCCCAAGCAGCTCCCGCATTACATGTGTGCCTGGTCTCTCTCTTTCTTTACCTTGCTGGAGCTGGGACGGGGAGCATGTGACCCCCAACTGGCAATCACCTTGCCTCAAACAGCCCATCTTGGAGAGCAGAGGAACAGCAAAAAACCCAGACATTTATCTGCTTTTTAAAAACCCACCCAGACGCAGCTCAGGGGGCCACAAAAGAGGACATATCTGCGAAAACCCAGACATATGGTAACCCTACGCTGGAGCCCCCCCCCATGTGTACCTGGGTCCATTGACTGGCAAGGCAGCAGGCACAGGGTCTCCCTGGGCTCGGATATGCTCTCCAATGTCAAGGTTCCAGTTATGGGATGGGAGGGGGTTTGAATGTCAGCCCCCAGCCACTATCCACAGCTTTGATTGGTGCCATGTGTGCAGAGATGGAGAGAGCCCTGAGGCAGACAGTGGATCTCTGGTCTCCAGGCAAGGCAGAGATGGGTGGGGGAGGCTGAGAGAGAAGAGGGAGTGCTCAGGTTTGTACATGGGCTATGGGCTTGGCTGAGACAGCATTAACATGAGATGTAGTCCCTGCACAGTGAGTAATTCAGAGCTCAGGGCCTGGCAGAGGGGTGCAGTCTGGGTTGGGGAGGGGAGGGAGTCTAGGTGATGGCAGTCCCTAAGAGATGTGAGTGGGAAATACTGCAAGTGTAGGTGCACTGTTGCCACCGTACAATCCAGTCTTTCAGATCGGGGCCGGGTGGGGCTAGGTACAGCTCAGAGGCCCAGTTACTTTTGGGCGAGGGGTCCCCACCCTGTCCCAGCACCAATCCCAGAACACCTGGTCTTGCTTACTGACATCAGAGGGTGATGGAGAAAGGGGGAGACCATAGTAAAGATCTGGGTTTCTCAGTCCTCTCAAGAGGAAGCCTGAGCCTTCTCCATCAGGTTTATCCTCTTGGTGTAAATATTCTGGATGAAATTATCAAGGTTTTGCTCAATCTGACCTTAGATGACTGTGTCCTTATCTGGGGGACCTGGGTCATTTTGGTTCATCAGTTGGGGGCTGTGAGCTTTGTGGATGAAGCAGAAGGAAGAAGAAAGCATCTGGTCCATCTGTGAATGGACCCTATGTGTTTGTACAGGTTTTTTTTCCTTGCAATAACATGCTATTTCCTTATGCATAAATGGAGGAGAGCAGTCAGAGCTTCTTTTTCTCCATTGAGAGTTGTAGTTTAAAGACCGTGGGTGTCACCATGTGACTGTTACTTTCAAGGCAAGAGGAACTTTTTGTATGAGCTGAGATGGATATTTCACTGCTGTGAGCTGCACAGTAATACTTAGCAGGGTCCTCATGTCTCAGGCTGCTCATGTCCAAGTGTGCCTGGCTCTTGGAGTTGTCTCAGGAGATGGTGAATCGTCCTTTCACAGGGTCTGCATTGTATTCTTTACTGCTGTCTGAATAGATAACTGCAACCCACTCCAGCCCCTTCCCAGGAGCCTGTTGGACCCAGTCCATGCCGTATCTCCTGAAATCAAATCCCGAGCCTGTGCAGGTGAGGCACAGAGAGTCTCCAGGCTCCCTCAAGGCCCCTCCAGACTCCACCAGCTGCACCTGAGACCGGACACCTGCAAAGAGAGTCACTTTTATCCATGAGTATATTATGGTGAGTAGAACAAGGTAGATCAGTCTCAGCAATGATCTGAGAGCAGAAATTACCTACCAGAGCTGCTGTGATGAAAAGGAGGTGGATCCAAAGCCCTGTGGCCATTGGGGTCTGAACAGATGCTGTCTCTGGGAGTGGTGGGAGAGGAGCAGGGACAGGGGGAGGCAGATGGTATCTGTGTACAGCCTGGGCAGAGGTGGGCAGATAGAAACAGAAATGTCACTCTGTTTTGCATATCCCCCTCCATAAGAAACACAGGTGCCATCCCTTCACGGGGCTGATTAGTTTGTGAGAGGTGCTGGGGATAGGGAATAGGACTGTCCCTCCTACTGCATCCAGTCCATGCCTGGCACTGTGCTGGGCCCTGTTTAGTTTCCTGAGTGAGTGACATGTCACCACTGCCTGGAAAGATCAACCCCCCCTGCCCCCTACCCCACTCCCTCCCTCCCTCCCTCCCCTGACTCTCCCAAAGCGAAGGGGGCTTGCAGCCCTGCCTAATGCAGTGAGGCAGAGGCAGGGCCAGACCATGGGGAGTAGGTGCTGGGCCACAGGGCTCAATCTCAAGTGTGCCTTGGCTGGGGAAGAGTGTGGGGGTTATCTGTCGGATAGGTCTTGGCCAAGGGTTACAGATGCCCTCCTTGGAGCTCCCGGGAGCTGAATGGCCCTGGTGCTCTCAGCTCGTCTGTCATTTCGGAAACACTTTCCTTTCTTGGTAAAGCCCCAATGAAAGAGAACATCCCTGGGGTCGACCCCCTGCTACTCCCCTGGCTCAGGGAGTTAGGTGGGCCATGGTTGTTGTGTGACTGATTGTGTGTGTCCCGCGGGGTAGAGCAAGCAGGGCCTGTCCTTAACACATCCCACCCGGCTCCCCTTGTGTTTGTGGCAGCACTGGCTGGAAGGCCAAGAGAGCCCGGTCTTCTGCCTGGAGGTGTGAGGGCTCCTCCATACAGACTCTGCCTATGGTTTGTAGGTGACACGAACATGAGGGTAAAAAAGGCAATGATGAGTATCGGGCTGTGGCCAATACGAGGGCTTGTTCTTAATGGGCTGAGGGCCCTGTGTGGCAGAAAGCCACCTTTGTCTCTCCCCAAAATCTCTGCTCTGTGACAATTTGATAAGGAAGGGCCCAGCAGAGAGAGACATCCTTACCCTGTCTCTTTAGGTAACCTGAGCTGGATACGTTCCTGGGGGAGCGGGGAAACCTGCTCTCTCTGCCTACGTGACTGGTATCACATACCTGAGAGAGGGGCTTCCTTCCTGGTGGGCTAGAGTCTGCCCGGCAACTAGTGATGTATTTCAACTTGGTTCACTTACAGCCAACAGGTGCTAGCCTCCATTGGACCAGGTAAGTGAGGTCACAAGGGCTATATTAGTTAAGGACTGCCCGGGAGGAGCAGGCAGCAGCCATGAGGGATACTCAGGAACAAAGAAGAGCTGGACCATCTGAAGCTTGCTCTCTCTCTCAAAACTCATGATTAATGAACCGCCTGCCTCCAGAGGGAATCTCCAACAGCCTCTGGATGATACCTGTGAGTAAGCTAACTGAGATCCGACTAGATATATAGCTTGCAGTAACTCCGATGTGAGATCAAAGGCTCCCCCAGCCACAAGAGTTTGCTCTAGGGGATTTCTCTGATATTGCTCTACCCTGTACCCTATTCTAACCCTCCCCTCTGTAACCAGTGAAGGTCTCCTTTGTACCTAGTGTGGGAGACTTATAGAGGGCTGGGTTTAATTATGCCCAGGAGGCCCCTTGGGTCTGTGGACTAAGGGAGACTATCCTTTTTGGTCCCTGGCTTGGGGAAGTGCCTCAAGTTCTTGTATTGGGTCTAGTACACATAGGACTATTAGGCCTGTGTTTTCCTGAGGACACAGGCTCCAGAAAGTCCCTTCTCAGCGTGGTGGCAGCACACGTTACCCCAGACTCTGTGGTGGGCCTTGAAAGGGGGTCTGCCAGGGCTTAGGTGCCCCTGGAGAGACACGTGGAGTCCATAAGTTAACGGGCATAGTGAGGTGGGAGGCTCAGTGCAGGGGGGGGTCCGTGCAAATGTTGTGAGCAAGGAGAGACCCCCCCCGGCCTGGCCCAGCCCGGCCCCGCTGCCGCATCCCTGCCCTGCCCGCGCTATGGGACCGCGAAGGATCGCAGGCGGACCAATCAGCGCACAGAACGGCATCCCTCCCAGCCAATCGCCGCACGTCTTCAGTTCCAGTTCCATCTCCGCCTTGGCCTTTCTGACCGCCCCCTGCAGCCCCGAGCACCCGAGGTATAGTCATTTTATACCATTGTAAGCAAACATTTCTGGGTGTTTCCCGAGTGTTTTAATTGCACTTTGCCAGTAATTGCTGTAATTGTCCAAAAATTTTGCTTTGACAGTGCTGTCCTCAACTTTTGTGAACCTCTTGCACCGGCCAGTACCCCTCATTCTCTGCTCAAAAACCTCACGACTTCTTTCAGAGGCCATATAGTCACCCGGCAGAGTCCACCCTGCTCCTGCAAGGTACGTCCCACCTCTACGGTGCTACGCGCTGGCTGTAGTTCGGAGTAGCAGGATGACTGTCGTGTGAGACTGCAGCTCTCTTTTCTTTTACAGCAGCAACACGAGCCCAGGCATGCTGTCACCCACATTTCTTAAGCAGTGTGCCTATATATATCTCTATCTCTGTCTCTGTATATATATAAAGCTCTGTATATCTCTGTGTAGGCATGTACATAGAGCTCTCTCTCTGTCTATCACTATATATATCTATCTCCATTTCTATAGAGGTGTATTTCTATCTCTATCTCTATTTCTCATTGTGTTTGCTGTGCAAGCCCCAGACCCTGTGAGAGGCCATGGCTCTCTCTCTGCAGCCCATTTTGTAGCAGTCCTGGCTGTTCACAGCCGGGGCAGATGAGTCCAAGTCAGAGCCCCTGGCCGTGGCCCGCAGCAGGGCTGGCTGGAAGGGGAGGCAGAGGCCTGAGCCCTTGGAGGGGAGCCCTTGCCTCTGGGGTGTCAGGCCCCAGCCCAAGCTGAGACTGGGAACTGGGGCTGGCTCGGGCTCAGCTCCCAGCTCCATGACACGTGGGTCTGAGTCCCTGCCGGGTCCCAAGCGTGAGCGGCTGGCCCAGCAGTCCTCTCCCCGCCTGTCCTACCCAGGGGCTGCTTGGAGCCACAGGTGGCTTGTCCTGGCAAGCACCCATCAGGCATGACTGCCCATGATCAGCACCTGTCCCACCGCTCCCCCAGGGACCCGCGGCTCCCAGCTCCCTGCAGCTTTGGTGCAAGTCCCTGGCCACTGCCCCTGCCCCTGCTGCCCCATAGCATCTAGTATAGGTGGAAGGTAACCGAGCGGAGCATAACTCGCCACTCACACGCAATATCTGGCGTGAGCGTGGTGAGCACTCCTGGCCGCACGGTGCAGCTGGCCCTGGCCCCCCAAGTGCTGCAGCTGGGGCGCTGGCGGCCGGGACCTGCAGCCCCAGCAGAGGCCTGTGCAGCCTTCTTGCACCGTACCTCCAGCCACAGCCCCGCAGATGGATGTGCCCGTGTGCAGCCACAGGCCCTGCCATGCTCCAGGTAAGTCGGGCACGGAGAGACTGGGCGCAGCCAGGGGAGGCAGTGCAGGGAGTAAGCGAGGCTTTACGGCTGGGGCTTGCAGGAGCTGCCTGAGGCGGGCTCGTGCAAGAGGCCGAGGGCAGGCAGTGCCTGTGCCCACCCCGGAGCCTGACTTGCCTCCCAGGCTGCCTGACCTGGGCGTAGCACTTCACCACGTCTCCCCAAAGTCAGAGTAGATGTACGCCCGATAGACTGGAGGCCTGGGATCACGGCTCTGCTCCAGGTTAGGTCAGTCTAAGTTTCAGCAGCTGAGCTGTCTGCCATGCTGCTGGGCTCCTGGGTGAGATGCTTCTGCCTGCTCTCACCTAGCTGGACCCATTCCCCTGACGGGAAGTGAAAAATGGAGGTTCATACCGAGGACTAAAACCAACAGTCAGGCTGGGGCTGTAACTACTGTGCTTTTTGCGGCTCTCACCCAGGGGCACTTAGTGCCTACAAGGAGGAACCCACTCAACAGAAGACATATATTAGCCAGTGTTTCCAGGAGTCTGGGGGGGTGGCATGTTTTTGGGGCTAAGTCCCACGCTGCTCTGTCAGCAAGACTGGAGGTCAAGTCCTGATACGGGAACGGTGGGTCTTTGGGTGCAAGCAGTGCGACTGCTCATCTTAACTAACACGGGGCCCGTGCAAAGACACCAAAGCCCCCAGTCTTTAATGCTCTCGTTCCACCTCAGAGGCACCGAGTCAAGGGGCGCAGCCCAGAGCTCCATGTACAGAGGTGCTTGCTAGCCTGGAGAGCAGAGCAGAGCACAGCACTGGCCTACAGTCTGTGTCCTGGGTTTGAATCCTGGACTTGGCTGGTAAGGTGGTTTCCTGGATGACTTCTTTGCTCTTGTGGCCTCCTCCCTCTTTCATTGCTGTGGCTGGAGGCACCGGGTCAAGAGGCGCACCCGACAGCTTCACTTTCAGCAGAGCTTGCTGGCCTTGTGGGGAGAGTGTTTCTCTAGAGACTTCATGTCAGGGGTTCAAATCCCATCCTGGCCCTGTGAGCAAGTACCCTTAATAAACTGGTCTCTGGGGGAAGTTATTTACTCCTGGGCCCCCAACTGTTTCATTGCTATGCCCAGAGGCACCGAGATAAGAGGCACACCTGACAGGTCCCTGAAAAGGAAAACTAGCTGGTCTTGTGGGTGAGGCGCTGCCTTGAGATTGAGAATCATGGCTTCAAATCCCACCCTGGCACCTTGAGTAAGTACTAACAATAAGCTGGTGTCTGGAAGAAGTTCTTTACTTCCCGGACCACGACTCTTTCATTGCTGGGCTCAAAGGCACCGAGATAAGAGGCGCACCCGACAGGTCACTGAGAAAGAAAGCTTGGTGGCCTTGTGGGGAGAGTGCTTATCTAGAGACTGGTAATCATGGGTTGAAATCCCACCCTGGCACCGTGAGTAAGTACCATTAGTAAGCTGGTCTCGGGGAGAAGTTATTTACTCCCAGGGCCCCTGACTCTTCCATTGCTGTGCCCAGAGGCATTGAGATAAGAGGCGCACCCGACAGATCCCTGAGAAGAAAAGCTTGCTGGCCTTGTGGGGAGAGGGCTTGTTTCCAGAGTGGGAATCATGGGTTCAAATCCTACCCTAGCACTATGAGTAAGCTGGTCTCTGGGAGAAGTTCTTTACTCCCGGGGTCCCTGACTCTTTCATTGCTGTGGCCAGAGGCATCGAGATAAGAGGCGCACCCGACATATCTCCAGGAAGGAGAGCTTGCTGGCCTTGTGGATAAGGTGCTGCCTTGAGACACTGGTGGCATGGGTTCTAGTCCTGTGTGTGTCTGGGCCTGGTGAGTGATCCTGAGTGAGCCCAAGACCCATGGCCTGGGTGCCCCCCTAGCTGTGCTGTTTGAGCGCACAGCAGTTGGGGTTGGCTCCATGCTGCTTCTTAGTATGTTGTGCAGGTGCCCACAGGCACTGGGTACTGTTGTCGCAGGACCTTTTGGAGGTCACGGAGAGGTCGCCAGGGTCTGGGGGCGTCCGGTTTTGGCACTCCCGGTGTACATGTACAGTGTACAGTTGTCCAGGTGAACGTAGACGACCACATGGACATGACTAGTCTGGTTTTGAGCCTCCCAGTGACTAAAAGGCATACACATAATCAGTAACAGAGACGTGGACTTCTACGTTCACCTGGACAACTGTACACTGGATGTACAACTGTACACTGTCCATGTACACCGGGAGTGCCAAAACCGGACGCCCCCAGACCCTGGCGACCTCTCCGTGACCTCCAAAAGGTCCTGCGACAACAGTACCCAGTGCCTGTGGGCACCTGCACAACATACTAAGAAGCAGCATGGAGCCAACCCCAACTGCTGTGCGCTCAAACAGCACAGCTAGGGGGGCACCCAGGCCATGGGTCTTGGGCTCACTCAGGATCACTCACCAGGCCCAGACACACACAGGACTAGAACCCATGCCACCAGTGTCTCAAGGCAGCACCTTATCCACAAGGCCAGCAAGCTCTCCTTCCTGGAGATATGTCGGGTGCGCCTCTTATCTCGATGCCTCTGGCCACAGCAATGAAAGAGTCAGGGACCCCGGGAGTAAAGAACTTCTCCCAGAGACCAGCTTACTCATAGTGCTAGGGTAGGATTTGAACCCATGATTCCCACTCTGGAAACAAGCCCTCTCCCCACAAGGCCAGCAAGCTTTTCTTCTCAGGGATCTGTCGGGTGCGCCTCTTATCTCAATGCCTCTGGGCACAGCAATGGAAGAGTCAGGGGCCCTGGGAGTAAATAACTTCTCCCCGAGACCAGCTTACTAATGGTACTTACTCACGGTGCCAGGGTGGGATTTCAACCCATGATTACCAGTCTCTAGATAAGCACTCTCCTCACAAGGCCACCAAGCTTTCTTTCTCAGTGACCTGTCGGGTGCGCCTCTTATCTCGGTGCCTTTGAGCCCAGCAATGAAAGAGTCGTGGTCCGGGAAGTAAAGAACTTCTTCCAGACACCAGCTTATTGTTAGTACTTACTCAAGGTGCCAGGGTGGGATTTGAAGCCATGATTCTCAATCTCAAGGCAGCGCCTCACCCACAAGACCAGCTAGTTTTCCTTTTCAGGGACCTGTCAGGTGTGCCTCTTATCTCGGTGCCTCTGGGCATAGCAATGAAACAGTTGGGGGCCCAGGAGTAAATAACTTCCCCCAGAGACCAGTTTATTAAGGGTACTTGCTCACAGGGCCAGGATGGGATTTGAACCCCTGACATGAAGTCTCTAGAGAAACACTCTCCCCACAAGGCCAGCAAGCTCTGCTGAAAGTGAAGCTGTCGGGTGCGCCTCTTGACCCGGTGCCTCCAGCCACAGCAATGAAAGAGGGAGGAGGCCACAAGAGCAAAGAAGTCAACCAGGAAACCACTTTACCAGCCAAGTCCAGGATTCAAACCCAGGACACAGACTGTAGGCCAGTCTTACTCACAGTGCCAGAGTGGGAATTGAACCCATGATCCCCAGCCTCTAGAGAGGCACTCACCCCGCAAGGCCAGCAAGCTTTCCTTACAAGGGATCTGTCGGGTGCGCCTGTTGACTCGGTGCCTCTGGCCACAGCAATGAAAGAGTCGGGGGCCCCGGGAGTAAAAAGATTGGCCCAGAGACCAGTTTATTAAAGGTACTTGCTCACAATGCCAGAGTGGGATTTGAACCCATGATACCAAGCCAGCACTCTCCCCACCAGGATAGCAAGCTCTCCTGGGAAGCAGGCTGTCGGCTGCGCCTCTTGACCCAGTGCCTCTGGCCACAGCAATTAAAGGGACAGCAGGCTGACCGCATTGTAGTACTCACAGTGCCAGGGTCCCAGGGCTCGGGCAGAGGTGCAAGTACAGCCAAATCAGGTGGGGAGAGAGAGAGAGAGAGAGAGCGCGCGCAATATAGAGATAGAGATAATAAAAAAACCCTGCACTATCACTGTGACACAGGAGGGAGACAGCTGGAGAGACCAAGGGTGCGCCACAGGCCTTGGGCCCCGGCCCTCCCAGGGAGATGGTTAAATACAGGGTTGTGTTCCTGTATTAATGCAGACCCTAGGACCATGTTAGACTCCTTTCAGACTTACCTTGCTTTACTTAACCAAGGGAGCATCACTGCACCCGCATGAAACGGGGACCTGTTACATAACACCTGGTGCGTGGAAGTGGGGTGCAGATTGAGAGGCAGGGGCAGAGCCACAACAAAAAGGGACCTTGGGCATGTAAAGTGGGGCTTAGGTTGCCAGCCGGGAGCCTGAGTCCAATACTGTTACCTGAAAACCCTAACTCGGCTGCTGCCCAACCCTGGAGGTGACCAGACATCAGGGCCTCCTCTATCTCGGACCTTAAGGCTTCCCCGATGGCAACAACTGCGTCTCAGTGAAGGCCGAAAAGTTTCCCAATCTTACCCGATCAGCAGACAGGCGCCCAACTCCCCTAAACCCATCAGCATTCAGCCCTGGAACTGAGTTACAGGAAGGTCATGAAGCCTCGGGGTCCCAGCGCACTCAGTGTCCTCCACAAGCCTGCAACCTTCCCCGCAATCCGTGGGTATCATCTCTGGCCGGCCTCTCCAAGTGGAACAAGAAGCAGAGAATCAAGGGGACCTGCGCCCTGCTTACAGGCTGCAGGCCGGGTGTGGGGGCACGGAAGAATGGCTGGCCAAGAGCCAGGGCGCTCGTCTCACCAAGGACTTGGGGATGAATATATAGCCATCTCTCAAAAAGGACGGCAGTAACCCTTCATGAGAGCTACCCAGTGGCCACAAGAACATGCTAGTCACCCAACAAGAGGGGGCCCTACCCTGAGATGCGCTGAGGTCTTTTTTCCAAAATTATTAGGGGTGGCCTAATGCACCCCCAGGCCAGAAGGGGCAAGAATTTATAGCAGTGCTTAACCCCCTAGGTGAGGAGCTGGGAGGAGAAGGCTACGAGGACGCATCTCGCCCCTTTTCCAGCACTGGGAAGAAAATAAAGTATGCTGCAGCGATTTTAACAACAAAAAGAAAATAACACACGCTTTCGTTCCCAGGCACTCCTCTCTCTCACCATCCACACTCTCACAAGGGAAAAAGACTGTTCCCAGGCTGGAAAGGAGCTCCATGCTGCAAACCGCTTCACCTCCAGCCTTCCACGGGAAAATCCTCCTCCGCTCCCAGGGGGCAAGAAGGCTGAGACCGGCACCCTCCTTACAGGGCCCGGCCTGCCTGACTAGTCACACTGCCCATGGGGGGCAAAAGGGAAAGGCCCAGAGCCTGCTTACAGGGAGAGCCGATAGCCAGCCAAAGGACAGAGCTGTCCGCAGAGGCACAGTGAGACCTGCACCATGCTCACAGGGTGGTCCACAGCTCTGCAGACCCCAGCCCTCCACCAGGCGCACGGGACTCACACCCTCCTTACAGGGCAGCCCAGCAGTCCAGATGTGGAGTGCCAGACATAGATGCAGGAAGGAAGACCGGTGCCTGGACACAGGGATCGGAGAGGAGGCCGCAGACTTCAATCCAGCCACAGGAAGGTCATCCAGCTCTGGGGTCTAAGGAGCTTGCTGTCACCCCACGAAACTCAGCTCTGGTCTGCAAGGCTGCCCTGAGGCACCGCGCTGCAGACTGCTCTGGCTCTCACGCCAGCACCAGGAGGCTACGCCCACCCTGCTGACAGGGGCACCTCTCCGACCGGCTGGCTTTGGCAGTGGACCTGGCCTCCCAGTTACAGGACGTCCAGCGCTACCCACGTCCAAACCCACTGTCCTTCTCCCGATAGCAGGCACCGCACACCCTGCTTACAGGAGGCTGCGCCACTGGCAGCTGCGTCTGGCCTGGACCCCGCTTACAGGGCAGCCGCGCTGCGCAAGACCGCCAACCAGATCTTCGGGCTTTAGAAACAAGGTGGTGGTGACACACGCCTTGCTTACAGGGTTGTCCACCTGCCACCTCACTGCTGCACAAGTGCAACAACATCAAGGGCAGAGACCCATTTCCGGGTTACAAGGAGCTTGCCCAAAGGCTCATGCGCCCAAAATTTGGCCAATACGTGATCGAGACCTAAATGCAGGGAGGCCGCTCTGTCCAGAGTCCCTACCTTTTGCATCCCACTTTGCTGGCTTTTGGCCTCTCGTGTTTTGCCCGCCGCGTGTCCTTCTGGCAGCTGCAAAAAGAAAAAGAAAAGAAATAACAACCCTCCCCAGGAAAAGAACAGGGGGACACAGTCTGGGTGTAAGCCATGGAGCCAGAGACTGAGACAGGAAGCTGTAATGTCTGTGAGTTTGGTCCTTCCCTGTATCCCCTGCTGATCTGTCTTCTGTTCGACAGAGGGGCGAGCATGACATCTCCTCGTTCAGCTTCCCAAGACTGGGGCAGTTGGACATGGCAAGCCATGGGACACAAGCTTCCCGCTTACAGGGAGGTCCCACTGCGCCAAGAGTCTCGGAGCCACATTTTGACTCATACATGACCGAGACCTAAGGGCAGGGCCGTCAGCGTGTCCAGAGTCCCTTTCCTTCGTACCCCATTTCCCTCGCTGGCTTTGCTCCTGGCTCGCGCCTTCGCCACCAGGTCTTCCGAGGACTGTAAGGACAAGGACAGAGACTGGCTGTAAGTAAACGCAGCTTCAGGGCACGTCGAGTGGCTGCCACTTCTCCCTTTTCACCCCTGGTGTGAAGGGGTTCTAACACGCTCAGCTCTCCTCCAGAGCCTGCAGCCCTCCCTGCAATCCCTAAGTAACACCTCTGCCAAAACCTCACAAAGTGCCCTAAGACGCTGAGGAAGAAGAGCAGGAGAACTGTGCCTTGCCTCCTGGCCGGGGGCCCAGCACATCCACTCACTCCAAACCTTCCACAGCTCCCAAATCCCTAGTCTTTCCCCACAACTCTCTTACCTTGCCTCCTGCTTGCCTGGCATGGTTTTCTGCCCCGGTTCTCAGTTAAGTTGCATTCATCTGCCTTCTCTGCTTCTCTTGCTGGGGGCAGAAAGAACAAGAAAGAGACGGGATCGAAGTCAGCACAATGGAAGATGGGTCTGTAGCCCCCAACATCTCCCCTCCTTTACTCTTACCTGGATCTGCGGCCACTCTGTCCTGTGTCCGCAGAAAGTGGGGAGGGCACACCCTCTGCGGGCACCGCTGCTGACTTCCCAGCCAGCCAGAAGCAGAGCGCGATGGGCCAGGACTCTGGACACAACTGCTCGGGTGGCACCATGAACGGTGACCACAAGCACCGGCAACCCTGCTTACAGGGCGGTGCTCCCTCCACACAGCTGGCTGCAGGGGCAGGAAGCCCGGAGACAACCTTACAGGCCAGGGGCGGGGGTGCACAAGAACGGCTGGCCAAGTGCCAGGGCACTCATTTCCAGGGTCTCGGGGAGGGAATACAACGCCTTCCCACAAGGAGGGAAGGAACCCTTCATGCAAGCTACCAAGTCATCAAAACAACACGCTAGCCACCCAAAAAGAGGGGGCATGCATAAGACCTGTACCCTGACATACAGGGAGGTCACGTGCCCAGAAGTATTAGAGAGGGGCCTAATGCTCCCCAAGGCCAGAAGGCATGGAAATCTATAATGATGCTTTACCCCCTAGGTGAGGAGCTGGGAGGAGAAGGCTACTAGGACGCATCTCACCCCTTTTCCAGCACTGGGAAGAAAATAAAGTACGCTGCAACGATTTTAAGAGCAAAAAGAAAATAACAAACTCTTTCAGTCCCAGGCACTCCTCTCTCCCGCCATCCACACTCTCACGAGGGAAAAAGACTGTTCCCAGGCTGGAAAGGAGCGCCATGCCGCAAACCGCTTCACCTCCAGCCTTCCACGGGAAAATCCTCCTCCGCTCGCAGGGGGCAAGACGGCTGAGACCAGCACCCTCCTTACAGGGCCCGGCCCGCCTGGCTAGTCACACTGTCCACAAGGGGCAAAAGGGAAAGGCCCAGAGCAGGCTTACAGGGAGGGCCATCAGCCAGCCAAATTAAAGAGCTATCACCAAAGGCACAGTGAGAGCCATCCGAATGAGGACTGCCAGGCATAGATGCAGGAAGGAGGACCAGTGCCTGGACACAGGGATCGGAGAGGAACAGGAGTTCCCTAGCCTGTAGGTCTGCTGCTGGTTCTTCCTCCCCAGGTGCAGCACCTTGCTCTTGTTGGTGTTGAACCCCATCCTGTTCTCATCCGCCCACCCCTGTAACCTGTCCAGATGGCCCACTTCCCCCCACATCTTAGTGTCGTCTGCGAATTTGAACAGGGTGCTTTTTACCCCCTTGTCCAAGTTGCTGATGAAGATGTTGAACAGTGCGGGCCGGAGGACCGAGCCCTGGGGGACCCCACTGCCCACATCCCTCCGGGTTGAAAATGACCCGTCCACCACCACTCTCTGGGTGCGGCCCTCTAGCCAGTTAGCGACCCATCTGACTGTGCAGGTGTCAACGCCACAGTCGCCGAGTTTTTAATGAGAATGGGGTGAGAGATGGTGTCGAAGGCCTTCCTGAAGTCCAGAAACACTACATCTACTCCTACCGCTGCGTCCAAGGATGTTGTGACCTGGTCGTAGAAGGCCACCAGGTTGGTCTGACAGGACCTGCCTCGAATGAACCCGTGCTGGTTGTCCCTGAGCATAACCTCCCCGTCTGCCCCTCGCGGACATGCGCCAGGATAACTCTCTCAAAAAGCTTACCCAGGATCGAGGTAAGACTCACGGGCCTATAGTTCCCTGGGTCCTCCTTCCTCCCTTTTTTGAAAATGGGAACCACATTGGCCCTTTTCCAGTCCTCTGGCACCACACCAGAGCACCACGAGTGCTCGTAAAGCCGTGCCAGGGGTCCCGCAATGACCTGTGCTAATTCCCTCAGTGATCTGGGGTGGAGATCATCAGGACCAGCTGATTTAAATACGTCCAGTCCCTCCAGAAGTGCCCTGACCAGATCCTCACTGGGCCTGGGTGCACCTCCCCTGGGGCCTGAGGGGGTCCCGGTGGGGGGGGTGACCTGATCCCTGCTCTGGAAAATGGAGGCAAAGAAATTGTTAAATAGGTTAGCCTTGTCATCTGGTGCGACAAGCAGATTTCCTAGCATGTCTTGCAGAGGTTCCACGTTACCCGGTACCTTCTTTTTGCCCCCTATGTATTTAAAAAAGGACTTCTTGTTGTCCTTGAGCCAGGTAGCTAGTCCCAGTCTCATCTCTGCCTTGGCCTTCCCGACCGCCCCCTGCAGCCCCAAGCAACTGAGGTTCTTTGGGTAAATCTGACATTTTTAGTAGACACTGAAAACCCTGGTCAAGCAGGCCGTGCAAACCCCAGCCTGCCCTTGACACAGAGAAGAGGAGCAGAGCCGCAACGGTGATCCCACGAGTGCTTCTAGGGACACAAAATTCAATGGAGCTGTCCCTCCCCACCTGTCAGGCAGCATGCACCACAGCAGCGGCCACCCAAATCTCCTGCGATTCTCTATTTACTTCAGCAGCAAAGAGAAAGTGAGGCCAGCCTCCTGTGGGCACCGGTCATGCAGCCGGCTTGCAGTGCAGGAGGCCTTCCCTGGGAAAGCCTTCTGCCCAGGTCATCTGCAGCAGCAGGAAAACACAGCTCACTCCCTGCTCCAGGACATTGAGTTATATCAAAAATATTTATCCAGCTTTGCAATGAGCCAGAACACATTGTGCCGCAGTCCTCTTATGTAAGGCTTTGTGACCCAGCCACGCCAAGAAGTTTCAACACGCCCGCTGCTTTGCTTATCGAGTTTCATCCTTGATGCTCTCACAACACAGTAAGTCCCTACAGACCCTCACAGCAGCCTGGTCTCCAGACCAAGCTGCTAGGCACAGTGCAGGGGACAGGGGCAGGAGTTTCCAAGAGCTTTTTTGGAGTGTATTCACATATCTCTGCCTTTCTGCTAGCAGCAGAGCAAACACTTACCTGATCAGCAGCGATGTTAACCTTTGGGTAGACAGCTCAGGGAAGCATTTGAATGTGAAATGCCAGGAGAGGCTGATATATCCTCAGATTTCAGAAAATGCACGTTCTGGGGCGGCCACAACACCAGCTGCCGCGAGTCAGTGCTGTCTGTACAGCAAAGTGCCTATCCCAGCTGAGACTCCGGCTCCTACAACCTTGTTGCCTTGTGTTGACTCATTGACCTGCTCCTAGAAGCCAGTGCACTCTTTTTCTTCTAACACAGATTATTTGTGGGTTGGGTTTGTGTTTTGTAGCGGGTCCCTGGGCAGAGCACGAGGAGAAATGGGTCTGATCCTGCTCTCGGACAATTGGAGTCACAGAGTCATTGGGTGAATTGAGGCCTTGAGGTTCATCGAGTCCAACTCTGCTGCTCATGGGCAGGATTTGCTATCGCTGCAGCGAGCTGGAGTCGGAAGCAGTGTTAAAGGACGGGGGGGGGGGGGGGAGGGGGGCGGAGATCAGGCTCACCACACTGCAGCAATTCCCTTTTTTCACAGCGATTTCCTTTTTAAATGCCATGTGGTTCAGTTTGTGCATGTGCAGAGGGGCGGTTACGGTTACATACATGTGGCAGGGTGTTTGTGCCTGTGATGGGGAGGCAGAAGGCAAGGAGGCAGCATCTGGCTGTGGAATAAAACCAAGCAGCAGAGTTTTTCAAAATTGCCATGATACTTGCCTATTTAATCAAAGGACTCGGAAAGGTGCAGTAGTTTAATTATAATGCAAAACTCTAAAACTCTTGGTTCAGAGAATGATACCTTTCATTAGACCAAGTAACAAATTGCAAAAAAATAATCTTTCTTTGCAAGCTTTTGTGCACACACACAGGCTGAGGGAAAATCAAAGATAGTAAAAGTCCCCATCGGTAGAAAATAAACTTCATTTTGCACAGAGGAAGCTGAAGGTGGATGTCTGTTCCTCTGGGTGCATGAGTTCCTTCATGTGACTTGCTCTTTAATTGTAGTTAAATTGCAGTTTTCAACTTCTTGCTCAGTGCAGGGCAGTTTCAGTGCCTCAGGAGGGTACAGGAGATTTTAAAAATCACTCCCTCTCTCCAGCAAAATATCTTTTTTCGTAGCATGCTTTTAGGACTCATTAGTTTAGCCCAACACATCAGCAATGGGATTACAACCCAGTATTGCAGATTGGATCCTTGCCAAAGTTTGACCACTTTGCAACAGGCAGGGGACAGACAGTCCATGGATCCTGGCTACCTAGGGCTCATTGCACAACAGCACTGTGGAGAGCAGGATGCCCTTTGAGAGCCCATGAGAATCATCCACCTTGCATCCTGTCAGGCCTGTGATGATCTCTGTGGCGGGCCAGTAGGGGGCGCTCCTGCGTTGAGCTGCCCACCTCCCCGCGCCCGCCCACCTTCCAGGCTCCGAGTGCCTCCCTTGGGGTGCCTCCCGTCCGGCCGACCCCTTCCCTGGAGCACACCCGCTAGCCCGGGGTTCCCACTGCCACCATCCAAGGCTCTGGACTCACTTCTGGCTCTGTGCACCTTGGAAAACACAGGCCTGACCGTCCAATGGGTCCTAGACACTTGGGCACTTCCCCAAGTCAGGGGCTTATTAGGAAAGTCTCCCTTAGTCCACAGACCTAAGGGGCCTCCTTGGCATAATTTAGACCCACCCCTCAATAAGTCTCTCACACCGGTCACAAAGGAGAACTTTATTGATTCCAGGGGGTAGGGTGGAAACAGGGTAAAAGGAAGAGCAGTATCATAGAAATATTACAGGAATATCAAAGGAATCCATAGAGCAAACCAGGGTGGCTGAGGTAGCCGTTTAAACACGCATCTGAGTTACTGAAGCTAAATATCTAATCGGATCTCGAGTAGCTTACTCACACGCATCATCCAGAGGTGGTTGTTGTATCCTCTGGAGGCAGGGCACTCTTGGAGCATGCGGTGATGAGGAGACAGCCAGGTTCAGATTCACCTGGATGACCGCATGGCTAATGGCTAATGGCTGACTGCCTCTTCTTCTTGCCCCAAGCCCTTAAATAACCTCTCTGACCTCAGCAGCCCGGTTCAATCGAAGCTGCCAGTGCTGGCCACAAGCTGACCAATCTCCCCAGCATCCCTGGCTACCTGGGCCCGCGCAGGCCCGGGTCTTTCCCCCCTGCCCAGGTGACTAGAGAATCTGCCTCCCAGGCGCCAGGCTTTTGTCATGTAGACAAGGTGGGAGATCCCCACCCTGAGGAATGAAACACCAGCCTCCCAGGCTGGCTGAGACAGGTCTCTGCAGAGGGGCACCCATGGTGGCATTTCTGCCACAATCTCCACCCTGTTGCCTGGTTAAAACCTGCCCTGGTGACCTAGGCAAGCAAGACGGGGCACTTTAGAAACGTGGCAGCCAGCTGTGGACATCCCCGTGCTTTCCGGTGCTCCTCTCATTCGCTTGTACGAGCTGGGAGGCAGAGACGTGGCTGCTGTGCACAGTCGGGTGCCCCGGCGCCCCCCGTTCAAGGAGCGATCAAGGCAGACAGGTGCCTTGGCAGGTATCACATTAGCACATGGTTTATGATACTATTTGCCAGCGCTGATATCTGTTCCCAAGCCTCCAAATGTCAAAGTCAGTCGGGAGCAGGGACACGGGTGGTGAGAACAGGTGGGCTGTGTTATCCTCCTGGGCACTGCTAATTCATAGGAATTTGCAGGGAATAAATTAGTGACAGGAGCAGGTACGAAGTCCTGCTCTGGGTGCCAGCAGCTGAGCGACTCCCGTCTGACAGAGGGAGGGAGGGCGGCCTGTGGTGACCAGACTGCCTTTGATTTCCACCATATGAGCTAGCCTTAAAGGAAACTTGCCTTTTTCCATTGCCTTTGCTCCTATTTGGGACTTTGGAAGCAGTGGCAGATGTTTAAAATAATGAGTGTCTCCTCTAATGACATTGGGCTGCATCTCTGCAAGAGAAAGAGCTTCTCTGCCTTCCCCCAGCAAAATTGCTAGACATCTTCCCAGCCCCTTGACGATCTGGGAAGATGCCTTCAAAGTTAATGACATCCACCCAGTGTGTGAGAGCCACAGCCACGTGAAGAGGTGCACGTCAGTGGGCTATGCCAGCTTACACGGGCAGATAACTTAGTCCTTGGCCTTCATATCACACAAATATATCTCCCCCACTCTCACCTGAAGGAGACCCACAGGCAAATTTATGCTGCTAACAGTTAAAGCTCGCCTGAGTGGAAGGCACTTTGCTTAGCTAATTTTTCTTCTGGGTTTCAGGGCCAGTGCTGCTTGTTTCCCTTTGCAGCAGATCTTGGCAGCGTTAGAGACGCAAAAGGCCCCACGTGCACCCTCCACCTGTGTACCCAGGCACGCACAGAGTTAAGTGATCACGTCTGATCAGGGCTGAGATACTCGGAGGGGAAACTGAGGCTTCCTCCCCAGCTCTCGTCTTCCATGAGCCCATATCAAGAAATGAACAGTGATACCTGCTCGGCCTTTCCTAGCCTGGGTGGATTCATCTCCGGCTGACTGTTCTCTGTCCAGACTTTACCCTGTTGAGTTTTGAGATGATTCAAGTATTGCAGCTTCTGTCCCTGCCTTTGATACCTATTCCACAGTTTAAGTCTGGGAAATGTATCCCTGCTGTTGAACCTGAGTTGTTTCCTCTGCTCACTTCCATCCTTTCTGCCCCATGTGAACTGCCTTTCAGACCCTCACTCTCTTTATTGCGTTATACCCTTGCCCCAGTATAGAGTTATTGCATCTTCCGGTGAAAAAGACACCCCCAGTATTTAGGGCTTTCCCCTCAAATCAACCCCTCCAGCCCTAATCATTTAGCTCCCTGGTAAGGTGCTTTCCTGTATCCACCAGACCAGAGCACTGTCTTGTCTTTAGGACTTGATGTCTCCTTGCAATCCCCTGCGTGGTTGGGGAAGTGCTGCTATTCCCATTTTGCAGATGCAGACCTGAGGCACAGAGGGGCTAAGTGACTTGGTCAAGGTCATGCTGGAAATCTGGCAGAGCAGGTCTCCCCAAAACCAGGTTAACCCCCAATCCACTGGACCCCACCGCACCCCTGCTTCCTGGAGGGTGGCGTTCTCCGATTGCCCTCTGCATTGCCCACGCTTTCCCAGTCTCACGACACGGTCCAGATGTGAACCTGTCATGAAACTCTCCTGGATGAGCTCGAGGCAAGAAGCTCTCAAACGCTTCCACGTGCCCTCCGAGGTACACGCGTGTGTGTAGCAGGACTGAAGTCTTCATTCTTCCCTAGGCCTCTGAACTTATGCTGTAGTTCAAGTGCAAAGAGAGGAGTGAGAGAGAGAGAGAACGCAGCATGCTAATATCCCCTTCTCTTCCTAAATAGCCTAATTGCTTCTCATCCCCACTCCCCTCCATCCTAGGCCCTTACAGCATTACTGGGAAGTGCTGGATGAAAGAGGGCTGGTGGGGTGGGGAACAGCACAACTGATAAAAGTAACAGAACAAGAGAAACTATAGAAACAGCACTTATTAAATAAGCTGTAAAAGAAATCATTGTTACCTACTGGCTCGATAGCCGCATGGTTTCGATTTTGTGTATGCTGTTTTTATAGGATTCCTGAATTAGCCTTCAGAAAGGTAATATTGTATTTGGCAGGTTCGACTGAGATTTTCCCATCCAAGTTATACTATAGGGATTATTTCCTCAATTTTTGACTAGTCCAGGAGGGGAAATGTTAATGAACACCTGCTGTGCTACTGTTACATTCATTAAACATGCTTAGAAACTTCAGGGCCACATTAGTTCTGCAGGCTCTGTCAGGTCTCCCCTGGACAAGAGCAGGGGCTTGAAATCATGCTGTTTCCAAGCAAAACAAATATATATAAGAAAGCAGAGTTTGGGGTGTGCATGCAGAAATAAGGATTCAATTTAGAATTTGGAAAGCAGCAGGGCTGTGCTTTGTTAATTGTAGGCAAGCATATTTATAGAGGGATCAACCAACACGACAATATACTGTGTCCACGGCATAGGTCTGGATCAATATGGCTTTAATAATTGATTGGTTAATGCATAATAATTATTACAACTAGTTCCATCTAATTTTTAGATTTTACAGGCAAGTTATTGTGTGTTATTTAAAGCTGCAACTGGCCATTAAAATATGGCCTAATAAAATTAAGTCACTTGGATTATTTTGCCGATTACTGTGTTGGATACTTATAAGCATTTATTTGATAAATTTTAAAGCCGTGGGTTGAGGAGAAGCTGGCTGGCAGATTGGGCAAGGAGACTGGATGGCTGGACTCTGGGGTTCCCTTTTGAGCTCAGCCTCTGAGCAGACCTCTGACTTTGAGTAACTCATTTCCCCCTCAGTGCCTTCATTGCCCTGCTCGTGAAATGGGGAGAATGATGCTGACCTGTGCCCCTTTAGGTGTTCAGGAAATCAAATTAATTCAAGGCTGCAAAGTGCTTTGAGATCCTCTGCTAAAAGGCCGTAGAGGATGCTGATCTGTGAAGTTGTCATATAGGAGGATGAAGCGTTGTGGGGAGGGCATGCATCCATTTACCCATTAGATGCAATGGTCTGGAGGAAGAAGGGTGAGGGCACCTGTACTGAGATGAGGGCTATGTTTTCCCCCCACCAACATGTAGATGCATTAACTTTCCCACAACTATCTGACCTTGGGTCTCCTCTTTCCTCTGGATAGACTATTTGTCCTAACTAAGCATCTGCCTGGCTAGCAGCTGTTGTGATGTCTGAAGGTGCCAAAGAAACGGGGGGCATCTAGCGTGAGAGGCGCTTTTGCAACGTGGGGAGGAGTGCCTGCCAGAGGGCATGAAGGGGGGGATGCCGTGGACCACATTTGTGCAACATCCCTCCCCCACAAAACACTTGAGAGAGAAAACTTCCTTGGAGCAGGCGGCTGCTACCAGGCCAAACGATCCCACACAGATGGCTGAGAGAGAAACGGCGCCATCTTTTTACTGTAGTGGTTGGGCCGTAATTCCTACACGACATTTATTAGACGCGGTCTTCCCTTCTTGCAGGGACTGCGACTCTTTGGGCGCGGGGAACTGCGACGAGCAAGGTAGAAAGCAGAACCCGATGTTAATAATGAGACCAGTGCCCAAAAGCCCATCCATTCCTCTCCTCCGATTTTCTCCTGTGAGAATTTATAGGTTAGTTTGGTGCTTGAATAGCTGTCTCTCTCTAGTAATGTGTATTCTCTGTAACTATTCCCTGCTGTGGCATATCCTAAGAGAACTCCATCAAATAATTATCTTCCCTTTTATTTATTCACAGTCTTTTCACTCGATCTGCGGCACTATAAAATATTCCAATGGTTTCCTCTTAGCACAGAGCCTTCCTGCAATTGTAAAGTGTATTTATGTACAGTATTAAATCCACAATATGCGACTCTTTATCTTGGCACTTTCCTCATTTGACGGTACCGTCGGCACTGGCCCCCACCACCTTCCTTCTCAGCCATAATACCCGGCGTAATTAGCACATGCGCCGAATCCGTTTCACTTACACAAAGGTTGTGGTGCAAATAAGACATGGAGTAAAGTTTGCACTGAGTGGTTTTCTGCAGACCCCAAGTGCTTGACAGATGGGCATTGAATCCCTGCAGCCCCATGAAGCAGGGTGCAGGCAGGACTAGCTTGAGGTGGTACAGCAAGTTGGAGAGAGAGGAGGGAGGAAAACTCACATCTCTTCCCCATCCTGTGTGCTGGGCATCAACCACCCTGAGCTGCTAGGTTGCCAGTCTGAAACCATGCTTCCCTCTGGGGTCCATCTCGGGGCTTGGTGCTGGTCACTTTGATCCTTGAAAATACAGCGATCCCAGCTGTGGGGATACTGGGGAGCTCCCAAGGGTGGGTGGAGGCACTAGAAGTCAAGGGAGCTCCCTTTCCTTCAGGGCAGCCGACTTAGTGATAAGCCATGCTGGTTGGACTCCATGTGCATCCCATGTGCCATGGGTCAGTGGCGTGGCTAAATTTTTCCATGGAGGAGGTGAGGAGTTGGGTGGAAAATGCTACTGGGTCTGAACACCACATTTCACAGCCACTTTGCTTGGGGGCAGGAGAAGGGACAGACCCTCAGAGAGCTGAGCCCCAGGGCTACATGCCCAGCCAAGGAGTCTGGTGGCTGCAGCACCGTGCAATCCCTGAGCCAGTGCTGCACCGCTACCTTTATTGATGCTGATACACCATTGATCACATGCACAGGACCACCAGCACTGTGCCTAGACTCCTTGCAGCATGGGTGAACTTTTAATATTAGGCCCCCCTTCAGCAAAAATAATGATAATAATTTCACCCTGTCTGGACCCTGGGCAGCCGCCCAGTTCATCCACACCTGTGTCCAGCCCTGGGGACCACTGGCATCACTGGGCAGAGCAAGCAATCCCCAACAGGAGCCAAGGCCCCTGCACCCAGCCTGCGACCTCTCTCCGACCTGCATGATAATTATTGCAGCTTGGAGCTTGCTTTTATTCTGAAAGCTGTGGAGAGGTCTCACTCAGAGCTCTGAAGTTGTTGACTTAAAACTGGACAGGTTTGATTGCACCAAATCAAGATATTTTTGGCTATGTATGAAAACCCAGATGTTTGCCATTGTTTTCCATTGCCCTGAAAAGTTATTTTTGGCAAAGCCCCCATTTTCAGGCAGGATGTTATAGTAAAAAGAAAAGCTCTCCCAGCTCTGAATCTATCCCAATCCATGGGTCTGTGTGTGATGCTCCTCTGTGCCATGGTGATGTTTACCATAAGAAAAACTGGATGGACTGCTCTGCCAACAAACTCCCATAAGCCAACCCCATCTGAAGGTAGTGGCAGTGGCTGTTACTCAGTTATTCTTTCATAGGTGCCACGTTTTCCAAGGAGGGATGCTCGCTGCTCAGTCTTCTTCCAGACCAGCCTCTCTTCCCTTTATATATTATTTCATTCCTTTGGTCCTAGACATGGCAGGCTTTGCAGATGCTGTGGCACTAGAGATGGAGTTTAAGGAGTAATCAATAATGGTCCCCCCCTCTTCTCTGCTTTTCAGGATGCCCTGGCAATAAGCTGGCTGGGTGGGTTATAACGGTGTATGTTGAGCCCCGGACTTCCAGCCACCGCTGTACAGGTATGCTGTGGCCCAAGACGGGTCACAGACTTGCATAGCTTCTCTTGATGACCCCACTTTGATGCCAATGGCAAGGGCTGGGAACATCCCAGAGGAACAGAGCTGTGCCTCACTCAGCTGCACGTCCCTACTGATAACATCCCCCATGCTCAGCATGAAGGACAGGAGTGAGGCCAAGCTAGAAGAGATGCATATGGAGGCAGGATCAAGCTGTCCTGGTCAGCTGCCCATATGGGGAAAGCCACAGTGCTTGATCTGGAGATGACTCCCACTCCAAGATTCACCCTGGTAAGCAGCAATGACACCTACCAGAACCACGCTGGTTCCCAGAGAGGGCATGTACTGTCTGTCCTTTCTCTGGGAGAAAAAAGGCCCCAGGTGTGACACCTCCAGGCTGCCCGGCCCTGTTCCTTGCTTTTCTGAGTCTTGCCTCACAGGCATGACCTATTTCTCCCACGCAAGCATGCATGGATGAGGTCTGAGTCACACCTTGGCTCTCGTCTGTTCCCGACGCTGTTCCTGATACAGCCGGAGGGGCTGTGGGTTGCAGCCAACCCTTGCAGGTGAAGAGTCCAGGGACGGGAGCTATGCAGTCGGCCCCAGCCTTGCTTTGACTTGAGGCATGAGGTGCTGCAGGTGACCCTCCGAGTTCTGGCATCTACCTCGGGAGTGAAGGGCCCTGTTGCAAGCATAGCAGCCGGGAGTGCAAGGGCCTCCATGACACCAAGGAGACATCACATGCCCCCTGGCACCAGGGGTGCATGTTCAGCTATCCTCAAGCAAATAGTGGCCCAGCACAAACTCATTTCCTGACCCCTTCTCTGCCCCCACCCCTGCATCCCTGGGGGTGGCCCATTAGAGACCATGATGGCTCCCACAAAGCAGAGGAAGGCAGAGACTGTCTCAAGGGCATCAAGCCAACAACTTGGGTGAACCAGAGTGAATCCTTTAGAAGGAGACCCCCAGGCTTCATTTAAAGATGCCAAGCAGTGCTGAGCTCCCCGCAGCCCTCATCCATGTATCCCAACAGCAAGCCACACTCCTTCCCTCCTAGTCACTTGATAGAACTGGCCTTGGGCATTTGAGGTCCTCTCTCCCCAACTCTCCACTTTTTATACAGTGAAGGCCACTCCCCATTCTTTCAGCAAGTACCCATTTGGTAGCATTGTTTGTGACTTGAGGATGGATAGTTTAACAGATGCAGAAGAGGAGGAAGAGGAGCCACATAGACACGCGAAGATATTTTCAGGAATATTACACATGGGGTCAAGTGAGTTATATTGTATGGAGCTGCTAGAAATTAATTTCCCTACCCCTGATAGCCATACAAGCAGGGAGTGAAATCATGCTTAATAAGAGAGCAGCACTGAGGCTGAATCCGAAGTGGGGTGCAGCACAGCTGCTGTTCATTAGTATTTGGGGATGCCAGAGATCTGTCTCTCATAATAAAAATCCAGTCTGGGATGACTCCCTACAGGACAGGATGTGTGGGGTCCTTTCCCGATTGGGCATGGAGCATCTCACAGATCTGCAGGGCAGGCTGCTTGCAGTCAACAGCAGGATTTGGCCCTCAGTTAAAACAAGCAGGCCCAAGGCTTTAATTTGGTGTATACTCAATCTACAGATACATTGCCGGGGCTGAGCCGGGTAGGCCAGCAAGTGGAAGAAGGGTGACAGCACTCTGCACACCTGCAGGTACAGCCAGAGCAGCACTTGGACAGAAGGTTACGTGGGCCAAAGCAGGTCCTTGGGAAAACAGACCCTGCTCCACCCTTGAAAGCTTCCACTGAAGTAATGCTCTGTAGTGTCTCTCACTACATGCCTTCTTCCCTGGGGCCTCCACAGTGATGCCGCCCCCTCTCCAGGGCTCACTGCGCACCCCCGGGGCCTTCTCCCTAAAGCTGCACCCCCCCCCCCCCCCCATCCTCCGGAGACTCCTCCCCAAAGCTGCCCTGCCCCCCCCAGCTCTGGGGCCTTCTCCATAAGGCTGCCCCCCCCTCCCACCTCTGGGGCCTTCTCCATAAGGCTGCACCCCCACCCAGGGCCTTCCCCATAAAGCTGTTGGGGGCCTTCCCCCATAAAGCTGCCCCCCCCCCACCTCCTCTGGGGCCTTCTCCATAAGGCTGCCCTCCTCCCCCCCCCCCCACCTCTGGGGCCTTCTCCATAAGGCTGCACCCCCCCCACCTCCCCAACAGGGCCTTCTCCATAAAGCTGCCACCCACCCCACCCTCCTCTGGGGCCTTCTCCATAAAGCTTCCCCCCCCCCCGCCCCACCTCCTCTGGGGCCTTCCCCATAAAGCTGCCCCCCCAACCGCGGCTTTCTCCATAAAGCTAGCCCCCCCCACCCCTCCCCCCTCTGGGGCCTTCCTCATAAAGCTGCCCCCCCACCCTCCCCCCTCTGGGTCTTCCCCATAAAGCTGCCCCCCCTCCCACCTCCTCTGGGGCCTTCCCCATAAAGCTGCACCCACCCCGTCCCCACTCTGGGGGCCTTCCCCATAAAGCTGCCCCCCCCACCTCCTCTGGGGCCTTCCCCATAAAGCTGCCCCCCCTTCCACCTCCTCTGGGGCCTTCCCCATAAAAGCTGCCCCCCCTTCCACCTCCTCTGGGGCCTTCCCATAAAGCTGCCCCCCCGCTACCCCCTCTGGGGCCTTCCCCATAAAGCTGCCCCCCCGCTACCCCCTCTGGGGCCTTCCCCATAAAGCTGCCCCCCCCCTCCCTCTGGGGCCTTCCCCATAAAGCTGCCCCCCCCCCCCCCCTCTGGGGCCTTCCCCATAAAGCTGCCCCCCCCCCCCCCCTCTGGGGCCTTCCCCATAAAGCTGCCCCCCCCCCCCCCTCTGGGGCCTTCCCCATAAAGCTGCCCCCCCCCCCCCCTCTGGGGCCTTCCCCATAAAAGCTGCCCCCCCCACCTCCTCTGGGGCCTTCCCCATAAAAGCTGCCCCCCCTCCCACCTCCTCTGGGGCCTTCCCCATAAAGCTGCACCCACCCCGTCCCCCCTCTGGGGCCTTCCCCATAAAGCTGCCCCCCCCGCTTACCCCCTCTGGGGCCTTCCCCATAAAGCTGCCCCCCCCCCCCTCCTCTGGGGCCTTCCCCATAAAGCTGCCCCCCCCCCCTCCTCCTCTGGGGTCTTCCCCATAAAGCTGCCCCCCCCCCACCTCCTCTGGGGTCTTCCCCATAAAGCTGCCACCCCGCTACCCCCTCTGGGGCCTTCCCCATAAAGCTGCCCCCCCCCTCCTCCTCCTCCTCTGGGGCCTTCCCATAAAGCTGCCCCCCCCCACCTCCTCCTCCTCTGGGGCCTTCCCCATAAAGCTGCCCCCCCCCACCTCCTCCTCCTCTGGGGCTTCCCCATAAAGCTGCCCCCCCCCCCCACCTCCTCCTCCTCTGGGCCTTCCCATAAAGCTGCCCCCCCCCCACCTCCTCCTCCTCTGGGGCCTTCCCCATAAAGCTGCCCCCCCCCCCCCACCTCCTCCTCCTCTGGGGCCTTCCCATAAAGCTGCCCCCCCCCCCCCCCACACCTCCTCCTCCTCTGGGGCCTTCCCCATAAAGCTGCCCCCCCCCACCTCCTCCTCCTCTGGGGCCTTCCCCATAAAGCTGCCCCCCCCCCCCCCCCACCTCCTCCTCCTCTGGGGCCTTCCCCATAAAGCTGCCCCCCCCCCCACCACCTCCTCTGGGGCCTTCCCCATAAAGCTGCCCCCCCCCCCCACCACCTCCTCTGGGGCCTTCCCCCATAAAGCTGCCCCCCCCCCCACCACCTCCTCTGGGGCCTTCCCCATAAAGCTGCCCCCCCCCACCTCCTCCTCTGGGGCCTTCCCCATAAAGCTGCCCCCCCCCACCTCCTCCTCCTCTGGGGCCTTCCCCATAAAGCTGCCCCCCCCCCACCTCCTCCTCTGGGGCCTTCCCCATAAAGCTGCCCCCCCCCCCACCTCCTCCTCTGGGGCCTTCCCCATAAAGCTGCCCCCCCCCCCACCTCCTCCTCTGGGGCCTTCCCCATAAAGCTGCCCCCCCCCCCCACCTCCTCCTCTGGGGCCTTCCCCATAAAGCTGCCCCCCCCCCCCCCACCTCCTCCTCTGGGGCCTTCCCCATAAAGCTGCCCCCCCCCCACCTCCTCCTCTGGGGCCTTCCCCATAAAGCTGCCCCCCCCCCCACCTCCTCCTCTGGGGCCTTCCCCATAAAGCTGCCCCCCCCCCCACCTCCTCCTCTGGGGCCTTCCCCATAAAGCTGCCCCCCCCCCCACCTCCTCCTCTGGGGCCTTCCCCATAAAGCTGCCCCCCCCCCACCTCCTCCTCTGGGGCCTTCCCCATAAAGCTGCCCCCCCCCCCACCTCCTCCTCTGGGGCCTTCCCCATAAAGCTGCCCCCCCCCCACCTCCTCCTCTGGGGCCTTCCCCATAAAGCTGCCCCCCCCCCCACCTCCTCCTCTGGGGCCTTCCCCATAAAGCTGCCCCCCCCCCCACCTCCTCCTCTGGGGCCTTCCCCATAAAGCTGCCCCCCCCCCCCACCTCCTCCTCTGGGGCCTTCCCCATAAAGCTGCCCCCCCCCCCACCTCCTCCTCTGGGGCCTTCCCCATAAAGCTGCCCCCCCCCCACCTCCTCCTCTGGGGCCTTCCCCATAAAGCTGCCCCCCCCCCCCACCTCCTCCTCTGGGGCCTTCCCCATAAAGCTGCCCCCCCCCCACCTCCTCCTCTGGGGCCTTCCCCCTAAAGCTGCGCCCCCCCCACCTCCTCCTCTGGGGCCTTCCCCCTAAAGCTGCGCCCCCCCCACCTCCTCTGGGGCCTTCCCCCTAAAGCTGCGCCCCCCCCCCACCTCCTCTGGGGCCTTCCCCCTAAAGCTGCGCCCCCCCCACCTCCTCTGGGGCCTTCCCCCTAAAGCTGCCCCCCCCCCCAGGGCTGGGGTCTATACACCCTGAATGCTGTGCCCCCACTGGTGCTGGGGTCCTCACACTCTGCTGCGAGTCCCCTATGATGCCTCCTCCAACCCCTAATAGCCTCACCCAGACCCCCAGTGTAACGAACAGCAACACAAACACAAGCCCTCTGGCTGTAACTGAAACACAAGCCGCTCGGCCATAAGAACCTTGAAGCCTACCTGGGGATTACTCCATCACTCAGCCGTGCCAAACACTGCTCCTGCAGTCAGGCCACCCCCCTCTTCCATGGCAGAAAGCTCCTTCCTCCTAAGTTACTGGCAGGGAACTGACTGTGGTCTCAGGCCCCACAGTTTATAAAGGAGCCAGGCCCCGCCCCTTCTGGTCAGCTGACCTTCCCTGGTTGCCCCAGCAACTTACAGCTGGGCTCCTTATTCCCTACTAGGGAGGAAGCCCTAGCAGTTTCCCCTCTTTGGGATCAGGGCACCTCAGTGCTTTGTGGCACTTCCCCATCCCCTTTCCTTACCCAGCCGGCACGTCTACATGAGACACTTACTGTGCATTAGCCTAATAACACTGCGCAGTAGTGTGGCAGTTAATAAAAACCATGCTAATAGTCAACCGCGCAGTATTATTGCACAGTAAGCATCACAAAATAACCGTGCGCCGGTGCTATGGCACAGTAACTCTAGTTACTGCACATTTAGTTAGTACTTAATTAAGCAAGTACTAAATGAAACATGCAGTAACTAAAGCACATTAATGAACATGTAGACGCACTCAGTGTGTATCAAACGGATGAATGGAGCCAATAACAAATAGCAGTGAATTATTGCTGTGATCATGGACTGCTGAGTAAAGCTGCTGTCCTTGACATGCCCAGGTGAAACTGTACCCAAGGGTTGAGCTGCATGTGCCTAGGAGACAAGCACATGCACACACATTTCAGTCCACGGACAGACACTCGCACCCCGGGACTTTGCTAACGGAGCGCATCGGTGGTTCAGTTGTTGTCAGCAGCCGCTAGAGGTCAGCAAGAGTTGCAGAGAACCGGGTAGCAGATCCTTGTGAGCAAATTGGGGCTGCAGTACTCAGCCTGGCAGCATCACATATCTCTGATCATCCTCTTTGTTCTGTGCTTGACTTAGCTTGTGCCACCTGCTAGCCAGCAGTGAGGAGAGGGGCCAGGGCTGGGGGTCCTAAGAAGGGCAGAGCTAACCCTTTGGAAATGGCCAGAATCTGGCTTTTTAAAATAAAGACATGCCTGTCTCAATGGCAGGCAAGGTTCTTTGGGCAGATGTGATATCTTTTATTAGACCAACTAAATGGTTGGAAAAAAGTTCTTTGCAAGCTTACGGGTGCAAACACCCTTCTTCTGGCCAAGGGGGACTCTGCTGCTGTTTGTGCTCTTTAAGATGCCCGAAAGCTTGCAAAGAACTTTTTTCCAACTATTTAGTTGGCCTAAGAAAAGAGATCGTGATTGCATTTACCTGAAGAACCTTGCCTGCCTCTGTCCTTAGACCAACACAACTACAACCAACAACCCCCTTCAATAAAGGAATGGAGCAAAGCTAGTTTTCTCTCCTACAGCTCTGGAGGTGTTTTGTCTTGGACTCTGCAGCTCCACCTTGGAGGAAGTACAGGCACCGTGGGTTTCATCCTGACCAAGAGGACAGAGCCCCAGGGACACCAGTGGCAGCTCTGGCCTGTTTACTTCTGCAGACCTTGGCCCTTTAACTCGAGCTGCCCATTGGGACTCGAGCAGTTCTCAGATGCAGCTGAATTTTTCTGCAAGATAATTTTTCAAAACCAGAACACCACTGCAGGCCCCCAGAACCATTACACGAGGCCTCAGCACCCTCCACGTCCTCCCAGGATTTTAATGCATGCATTCAGTCTGCCTAACCTGATGCAGAATGGGAGATTGGAGTCCTCTGTTTATTCACAAAATAGCCCAGCCAGGTTAGAAGCAGTGAGAGCTTCCCAGAGTGCCCCATGAGCATGCCACGTGGCATGCTTTATTCAGCACGGGGCATCTCTGCTGGCTAATGCTTGCAGGTACCAGCTGCATTGCAGTCCCTTTTCCACTAGGCCAGCTCATCCACAGCCGGTGGGAGCCCATCGGACAGTGAGAAAGTTCATTCATTGATGACAGGGGCTGGCTTGGAGTCTTCTAGGCTGCGGTCCGTTTTCCAGACCACTTGTCCACTGACATGTGACCTGGACTCAGGGTTATGCTCCCTGCTTTCCAAGCCCAGCCCCGCAAGATCATGTCTAAATTGCTCTTGTGCTGGGCTCAGTGCATCCTTTACGATGCTGCTTGCAATTTTGACTCCATAGAGGACTTTCTGCTCGGCTTCTTCTGCTGCTTGTACAGACGAGAGCTTCTTCTCCCTCTCTGCCTTGTTGTAGTTCCTCCTTACTAGGTTCCAGCTGATCTTTGCTGGACCTGCTGCTCCCATTCCCTTCGTCTCCAAGCCCGTAATGACTGTGTGCATAGGACGCGGAATGGGGTGGGCCACCCGGGGCATGGCCCGACCAACTTTTAGCATGTTAATTTAGTTAGGTGTGTGTCATAACCCAAAGATTTTTAGTGCCTCGGCAGATTGGAATTTTCCTGCCACACGGAGCTTTCTTTGCGCGGTGGATTTCTCAGCTGCAGAGAGAAATCCCCGGTGCAAAAGAGCTTCTGCCACACGTATGCAAATTAGTGTCCCACTATTGGTCAATTCTAAATTATTCCCACGTGGCGGCTAGCAATTGGCTCGCTAGCCGTATAAGAGGTTAGATCAGCTTCCGCCCAAGTTGGAGGACTCCACAACCGTCTCGTGGGGAACTCTGAGTGTGCTGTAGAGCCTAGCAAACTCCGCATGTGTCTTGAAGGAGGACATAGGGGCCTGATCAGCTTTATGCCACTCCCCGTCATAGTGGAAATTTGACTTATCCCCCGTGTGAAGCGCTCATGGAGTCGTACCTCGACGACTCATCTCGGTTCAGTTCGGTTCGGAAAAGATCTCACTTGTGTTTGTCTGTGTGCAACTGCAACTCAAGCAAGTTTCCTCCCTGCACTGTGACCATCGGCAGTGTAAGCAAAGCTTTCTTTATAAAACCAATACGCTTCCATGCCTAACTCTACTCCATCGTGGAAAAACCCCACCTGACGGTCCGGGCTACTGGCCGTAGCCTTAGACCGACCCTCGGTCCCGACAGTACACTGAAACCTCTGACTGTATTCTGAGCTTTGCTAGGTTGCAGTAGTATACCTGTAAAAGCCTCGCACCCAAGATGTCTAAGACAAAAGAGGAGAGGGCCTGGGAATATATTATCAGCTTCAGAGGAGTAGAGAAAGGCACAGCATCCCGCACTGCCCCTCGGGGACTCTGCTGCAGAAATGGTCTGGCAGGGCTGAAGCAGAAGCACAGCTGTGACAGCACTGGCTGCAGACCACGAGTTTTGCTGACCGGGTCTGACTAATGTGTAGACTCACCAGCTACTGCCCTCAAAGACAAATAAAACAAGCATTGGAGCTGCTCTCTTGGTGATCCACCCACGCTCCAGGAAGCTGGCTACAGGCAGTTGCTTCTGAGAGCACCCCGACACAAGCAGCCTGAACACCAAGAGTGACAGCAAGCAGGAGGTTGCTTGGAAATCCTACAAATCCCTTAGTATCTCAAAAAAACAGCATGTTTTCTGTCTGCAGGATGTATCAATTTTGGGATCAGAGGGGTGCAATGGCCATATCTTCCTCTTTCCCGAGTGACACATGCCCACATGGATAATGCTAAAATGACCAAAATAATTCCTCTTCCTGCAATTTCTAGCGTGTTTGCAATTAAATATGGACTGGAGGAAATGTGCAGACAACACTGTGGGCAGGACCCAGAGCCAAGGGGGTTGCTCCCAGGCAGGGAAACTACACAGCAGCCATTCCTCTTCTTCAATTGCCTCCCTGGCCAATGGCTCTTGGCTGCCGAGGTCCAGCTTGCATCAGAATATCTCTTGACTGCCCAGTTGTCCCTCTTCCAACTGAGGTCTTCGGGTGTATTGGCAGAATCCAATTGCCATTTATGCACCTGAATCAAGTTTGCCCTCTCCAAAATCAGTGTCCTTTTTGGCACTTAGAGTTTTTCACTTCGATAACAGAGTACACATAGCTGTTGAGAATAAGCAGGAGGTTACCCACTTACTGCACAGGTACACTGAAACCTCTGACTGTATTGTGGGCTTTGCTAAGTCGCAGTAGTATTCCTATAAAAGCCTCGCTCCCACCATGTGCAAGACAGAGAAGGAGAGGGGCTGGGAATATATTATTAGATTGGGAGGAGTAGAGAAGGGAACAAAACCCCGCACTGTGCCTCGGTGGCCCTGATCTAGAAAGGTCTGGCAGCAACAACAGGCTTCTGCCCCAATCCTCTTCTGCTTCCTCTTGGGCTGGGCCATTCAAACTCACCTGGTGACTGAAGGCGATGGCTCACAGGCTACCTTGACACAGGCCTACCCTAGGACACATGTAATCCACAAAAGGGAAACTGGAGATACAAGGGTCAAGAACAGGCGTGTGCTCTGCCTCCGGGGTCTATCACCTCTGCATGCTTTCAGCCTGCAAGTGAATTCACTGCACTCTCCTGGCTTTACATCGCTTTGCTGCCTGACTGCAGTGTTGCCCTAGTGAACATGTCCTTTGTGTACTACAATGCCAGGAGGTGAAATGCTGATCTGAAGACAGGGGCCAACACTACAGTATCACGGCTATGTATGAAGGACTGTGGTGAATAAAGGGAAACAGGGCTTAGCCCAGTGTGTGTTAGAAACAGTCCTCCTACTCAGCACTGATTCCCCTAAATGTCCTTCACACCCACCTTTCTCCTTTGGCATAGTTTCTTATTCCTGAATAACATTGAATATGAGGCCACAACGGGGCAGTGGACAACTTTTCCATTCCCTAGTGTGACGCATGCCCGGATGGGTAACAGTGGAGTGTCCAGATTAATTACTCTGCTGCAATGTCTAGCAAGTTTGCAATTAAATAAGGATTGGATGAAATGCGCAGGTAACTCTGTGGGCAGAGCCAAGGGGGTCCCTACCAGGCATGTTGACCACACAGCAATGATTCCTCATCTTCAGATATTTCCCATGCCAATGACTCCTAGCTGATTTGTGAAACAGCTTCAATCAGAGGCTGTGGAGTGTACTGGCACAACCCCCTCACCGCTTCTGCACCTCTGTGTCATCCTTCACACTTTTGCACAGTTCTTCAGCTCTTTCCACCACTTCAGTGTGGATCCACACAGGTATTGTGCATACACAAAATTTCCCTCTTACTGGGCAGGTGCAGTGCTGTAGCAACAAAGTTTGGCACCAGGGGCAAGCCTGCAGTGGGACCTCACCTTTACCCCAAGCAGAGATCTGGGGAGCACACGCCTTCCCATGCCTGCCCAGGAGTGCATGCAGTGGTGTGAACCACTTTCCCCCTATCCCTGCACCCCCCCAAAATGACCCTCTTGGCTCTCTCCCATGCCTGACCGCAGCTGGGAAGTGCCTGTTGGCACCCCTTTGCTTCAGCACCCCTTCACCCCACTTGCCCCCCCCCCCTTGCTACAGCACTCTGAAGTTGTGTTCTAGTCTTGACTAGGTTGCAGCATTATTTCTGTAAAAGTTTGGCATCCAGCACGTGCAGGACAGAGGAGGAGAGGGGCTGGGAATATATTATCAGATTTGGAGGAGCAGAGAAGGGCACAGGATCCAGCACTGCCCCTCGGTGGCCCTGCTGCAGAAATGCTCGGGCAGGGCTGACGCAGAAGCACAGCTGTGACAGTGCTGGCTGCAGACCAAGAGTTCTTGCACGGCTGTGAATGGCATCCTGCCCACTGTGTCTAGCACAGTAATACACGGCAGTGTCTGCAGGCGACAGGCGGCTGAGTTGCAGGTACACGGTGCTGATGGAGTTGTCGGTGGTGATGGAGACTCTGCCTTTCAGTGTTTCTGCATAATTGGTAGTATCATCTTCAGGGATAATCTCTCCAACCCACACCAAGCCTTTCCCTGGAGCCTGCTGCACCCAGTACATGTAGTAATCAGTGAATGTGAACCGAGAGGTTTTACAGGATATCTTCACAGTCCCCCAGGCTTCTTCACCACGGTGCCAGACTGGACCAGCTCCACTGCCGACTGCACCCCTGTGGAGAAGACACAATCATTGCTGACACTGCAGGCTTCTCATTGATTTAGTATCTCACTATTTCCGAATATCTCCCATTTACCTAGACACACTGTCAGCAAGCAGAGGCAGGTTAAGAAGCACCTCATCTTTGGTGTCCTCTGCTGTGAAACCAGAGAGTAAGGTACTGCTGTTGTTCATATAAGACCCCTGTTCGGGCTAGGGCAGGATGCTGGCTTTTAGCTTGAGAGTTCACCAAGCCACTTTGCATAGTTCCCTGCACAGTCAGGCGCAGCCAGGGATAAAAAGAAACAACAGGCTTCTGCCCCAATCCTCTTCTGCTTCCTCTTGGCCTGGGCCATTCACCCCCAGCTGGTGACTCTGAGGGGAATGGCTCACAGGCTACCTTAACACAGACCTACCCTAGGATACATGATATCCAAAAAGACAAACTACTAAGAAAATAAGCCAAGAACAGGAGTGTCCACTGCCTCCGATGTCTAATCACCTGTGCATGAGGACTGACAATCCACCAGGCCAAATGCTTTACTGAAGACAGGGGCCAGCACTGCAGTCTGATGGTTGTGTATGTGTGACTATGGTGAATAAAGAGAAAATTGGTCTTATCCCAGCGTGTCAGAGAGAGAGTTGCCCCACTCAGGATTTCTCCTCCGTCCTGGGGAGGGTGAATGCTGGGATTTCTAGGAGCCGACCCAGAGACAGCAGGGGCATTGTAGGGGTTGGGGGAGTCTGGTCAAGACCAGCCAGCTCTGTAGAAGAGAGGTGTACTGGGCAGAGCCACGTGTTCACTCTCCCCAGGTCACCTTCACCGCCAGCTTCTGGGTGAGAAGGTGTAAGCCCTGAGTTGTCCCCACTTCCTTCGCTGCAGACAGGCCCAAGCCCCTCCATCATTTGGTACGTGAAGGAGTTCCTGTTATGCTAGGCCTTAAATGTGCTAAACCGTGGTTAAGCTAAGTCAGTGCAAAGGGATTTTAGAGAAAACAGCCTTACTGACTGTTGGCAGACTGATAAAAGATACAGTGAGCACAAACACAAATTCAGAGCCTGAAACAGCTGTTAAACAAGTTAAGGAGTAAAAGGCGAGAACTTGCTAGTAAAGACATTATAACAAGAATTGAGCTGAACTCAGCAGGTGTGAGCTGCACTGAGCTGAAAAGACTCAAATTCATCAGGGACTGAACTAGGGAAGCCCAAACTAAGCCAGGCGTGAGCTCTAGATGCTCAATCTTGGAAGTGGGGAGCTGCACTTGGTAAGGAACGAGCTGCAAGCTGCAGGTGTTTCGACTCAGCAAAGAGACAAGTAAAAAGGGCCATCCATACAGAGCGAGAGAAGAGATGGCATGGAGTGGGGGCATCTCGGCTATAAATATTAGGGTTGTGAGAGATACCTTGTTGTAGTGACATAGGGGGTGCCCATGAATATCGTGTGTCATTTACCACTATCTGGAAAGTTTCGCTGAGCCGAGCAGACTGCTGTGTCGTCCCTGGCACTTACGCACAGTGCTTCAGCTCTTTCCACCACTTCAGGATCCGCACAGGTATTGTGCATACACAAAACTTCCCATTTCCTGGGCAGGTGCACTGAAACTTGTAGGTGCAGTGATGCAGCAACAAATTTTGGCACCATGGGCAAGCCTGAGGTGAGATCTAACCCATGTCCAGTGCACAGATCTGGGGGGCACACGCCTTCCCCTGATTGCCCAGGAGTGCATGCAGTGGTGTGAGCCACCTTCCCCCCATCCCTGCAGTGTCTCATGGCTCTGTCCCACGCCTGACACTAGCTGGGCAGCACCTGCTGTTTCCCCTTCGCTTTCGCGCCCCTGCACCCCTTCACCCCACTTGTCCCCCACTTCCTATGACACTCTGTAGGTGTGCCCCATCTTGACTAGGTTGCAGCATTATTTCTGTTAAAGCTTGGCAACCAGCATGTACAGGACAGAGGAGGAGAGGGGCTGGGAATATATTGTCAGATTCGGTGGAGCAGAGAAGGGCACAGGATCCCGCACTGCCCCTCAGTGGCCCTGCTGCAGAAATGCTCGGGCAGGGCTGACGCAGAAGCACAGCTGTGACAGCGCTGGCTGCAGACCAAGAGTTCTTGCACGGCTGTGAATGGCATCCTGCCCACTGTGTCTCGAGCACAGTAATACGTGGCAGTGTCTGCAGGCCACAGGCGGCTGAGTTGCAGGTACACGGTGCTGATGGAGTTGTCCGTGGTGATGGACACTCTGCCTTTCAGTGTTTCTGCATAGGTGGTACTATAACTTATTTATTTGGGGTCATCTTCATGAGACAAGGCTGCAAGTGATACATCTTTGAAATCTGCCTTAAATACCTGAGGTACTTCTTCCTTCAAATGGACCCTGTCTATCAACCTTAAGTACATACTGAGAAGACCTTGCATTTCCACATCTGTTGAGTGAACGTGGCAATGTGGTGAATTTGGGGTCTTTTTGATAAGATGCCTATCTGTTACAGTTTCTAGTGTGTGATAACTGATCTATGCAGATATTTTTAGGAAGTGAAAACTTCATTCATGGAAGGACAAGTTAGTGAAAATAAATCTAAAAACATTAATTTATTATTAAGCTTTATTATTTTTTTATTCTTAGATCTGCAGGGTATGGCTATATTATTTAATTTAGAAAAGTGGTTCCCAAACTCTAACAGATTCTACAACACTGATTTCAAATGCTATAACCTTAAGTACCAGCAGCAAATGTTTGTCATATAAAGTAATATAATACATCTGTTAATATGTGCTACTGACAGGTTGTCTGCATACCAGTGGAGGTACCCGGAACACACATTGGGAACCACTGATTTAGAAAATTATTTTTACAGCAGCATACTGTTAAATAGCATACTGTCTAAGAATTTGCAAATAATGATTAGACTATGTGAAATATAGTTTTCTAGTAAATATGCTGTTACTAAATAAGTAAAGTTTGTTGCGGGGGGGGGAGTTCAAAGTTCCCAGACATTTCCTAGTGCAGTGGCACACATTGTTATTTGCTAAAACACAGAAGTCTTAATAAGTCATCACCTGGGAATTAACTGGGGAAACTCCAGAGACAAATGTCCCAGGGATGTTGAGAAATCTCTGTCTCACTCTCTCAACGATAAGTATTTTGAAAAGAAACATCAGGCCTTAAATAGAGCAGCCAAGATATCATAATTAACACACTCTTCGATGGTTCCTAGGCACTGGCCATACCACCTCCATCTCACTGTTTCAAGTCTCTGGTACTGATAGCATCAAGAAGTCTCAAATTTATGGAGAAAGGGTGCTCTCGTTGGCTTTGGGCAGACGTTTCAAGAGATTCAAATTTAGAAAATGGAGTTCAGAATGGTAAGGGCATAATATGCTTTATTTTTGGTAAGGTGACTCCCACGTATTCTTCAAAAGGCAAACACTTATATTTTGTATTATGTGATTGGGCATTGCTACTTCTTTTCACTTACTGAAGGAATTGCCTCTTCATCCTCCAGTGAAAGGGTGCCCACTTGTCTAATTATTTTTTTCTCATTTGCCTTCTATGAAGACCTAAATGTCTGCCTAGCTCTATAGTTTCTTATGTAGCAACTCTAATGATGATATCTGAAGGTTGCCTCTGCTCACACTATATTCATTTTCCTTTTTCTCTCCTGATACTGAGAAGAGGGAGACATGGGAGTGGTTTTCTCTCCCCCCCCCCTTTTTTTTCTAAATGTGTGATTTTGTGAGGTTTCTGTAGGGCAAAAGAAGTAGGATTTACAACTTTGGAAGGCTCTGGATTGTGTGGCCACCTTGACCAATTCCAGGGGTCATTTACCAGTTGCTGAAGGACCAGTCTCCTACCCCTGAACATCTCAAAAGTGAGGCTGCATGTTCCCAAACTGTGGTAAGTAAAATTGTGTTTATTCTTAGGGACTGTGGGGGCAGGTTGGACGTTGGTTTGTACACAGCAAACAAAATATGCAGACTGTTAATTCACAAATGTTTGCACACCAATGTGATAATAAGCAATTGGACGTTACAAAAAAATCAGATGCTGGTTTGCTTCTGGTTTTGCATTTCCTGGCAAACATGTTCCTCTGCTTCCTGTGCAATTTAAACATGGGATCACTGTTCCTGTGTTATAAGCAGACTGTTTTGTTTTTTGCAAGTACAGCGATGTGTACAAAACACACATCCATCTTACCTAGGGGTTTTGCTGAGTGGAAAGCACTCGCCTTGCTTCTGTAGACCATGGGAAACTACTGTGATAAGTCCCCATCATAATACAAGAGGTCTGTCTCTAGTTGGCTCTTTGATGGGGCTGGACACAGGCATGGGTGAACTGGGCAGCTGCCTGGGGCCCGGACAGAAAGGGGGCCTGAAAATGGTCATTTTAATTAGTATTATTATCATTATATCTGTCAAAGAGTGGAATGATACTAAAGGATTGCCCGGGGCTGCCAGGAGTGTAGGTAGGGTGCTGCTCTTTGGGATTGTTTTTTTGGTTTGTTTTCTGTGTGTCTGATATACCACTATTATATAAGGTGGGAGTCAGAAATCTATCCAGTTTTGGTTTTTTTTCCCAACTCTCTTTCACTGGAAGTCTGACTCCTGTTCCATCGACCCATCAATGAGATGATTTTATTATCCTCAAATCATTAGAAGACTAGGCAAGAAGTAATGGGTTCCAGGTGCGTGAAGGGAGAGTTATACCAGATAATAGGAAGAACTTCCTAAATGGTTAAGCATTATATAAGATGAATAGAGAAGTTATAAAATCCTTCTTTATGGAAATGTTAATTCCAGTTAGACAAACACTTTTCTGGGATTATTTAGAAAGAGATGATCCTGGCTTAAGCTGGACATTGGACTAGATGCCCTTCCAAGGTTCCTTCAAGCCCTATTTTAATATGATAGTATGGTTTTATTCAAGGAATTATCTTTTAGAAGAAACAGAAGGTTTCTATAACTGATAAAGCCTCATAGATTTAAGACCCAATCAGATCAGTCTGGAGACTAATATAACTCTAATCACCATAGCACCTGATTATCTTCCCTCCCCCGCCCCCCCGCACTACTCCCCATAAACATTAGCAACACTAAAAATCCAATGAATATAGAGGTAGTAAAACCTGACCTTTAGTGGCATGATTGATAAGTAGACAGGTAAGTAGATGGGATAAGGATTTGACAGGGATATAAGGACTTGATATAAATAAAATAATTCTCAAAAAGCGAGGTTTCTACAGGAGTGGTTATGCATATCTGTCCATTCATGTATCCGAAGGTACAGAGAAATAGCTGAGTAACTATTCCCTGATCTATTTAGCTAACAAGGAAAAGACACATTAATTAATGAATACTGTAACAGAAACACTGAGCTTTTTTTGTTGACTGTTTTTCATGTATTAAAGTCCTAAATCTTTGTCTTTCCATGTCTCTGTCTAGATGAATATATATTTATCCAGACACCTGTTGGTCCATCCAGGATGCATGGATGGATAGATAGCAGGCACTGAATAAAAAGCTGCTGTGATACAACCCTAATCTTTTTTTTGGACTTTGGGTGTAGAAGGTATGAGCTAATCTTTTGTCACTCTTGCTCTTCCTGTAGCGCCAACATGGGAGGGAAGAGAGAAGCCATGAAGTCGTGAAGAATAACACAGTGTTGACTGAATTCATCCTCCTGGGCTTTCCAGTGCACTGGAAACCACAAGCACTTCCACGTGGATCCAGACACCTTCTACACCACAATCCGCCTCTTTCTCTCCGGGTGAGCGCCTGTACGGGCCACACGTCTGCCAGGCCACTCTCCACAGGCACATGGGGGCACGGAGGGGCTGCCCCGGCGGGGTCTGGCCAGGCTGCCGTGAGTGTGTCGCAGCGGCAGCAGGGCCCTCCCAAGCACGGGGGGCTGACCTCCCTGCAAGGCCCGGGCGGCTCAGGAACCCGTCACCCCAGGGCTGCTCACTCCACAGGCCCTGGGACTCCACAGCCGGCCAAGCGTGGCGGAGGTGGCCTGTGGGGTCAGCCCGCCGCCCTGTGCCTGACCCCGCAGGCCCAGGTCTCTGGAAGCAGGGGTGCCGCCAGGAGCAGAGGCCCGGGTCGGGTTTGCGAGACCTTGCCTCGGCCTGCCTGCCTGCCTCCCGCCGCAGTGTCTCACCACCTCCTCCGCCCCGCCCAGGTGGCGGGATAACCCCGCGATGCAGGCAGGGCTGCTCTATGAAGGTGAGTCAGAGCTGCCGCAGGCGTACTCAGGAGGCAGCGCGGCCCAGAGCACCGTGCTCCACGCTTTTGACGCCTTCCTGGGCATCCGGCACCACGAGGAGAGCTGTAAGTCGCGGCTGTCGCGGAAGTCAGGCTCGCGCCCTCCTGTCGAGACACATGCAGGCCAGGCTGGGCGCTGGCCAGGGCACCCTCGCACCTCTCGGGCTATCTCTTGCAGCGGCCTTTGTGTGCCGGATGCGCGACTACATGCCCCCCTGCCACAGGGCCTTTGTCGAAGCGATCCAGGCCTTCCTTCCCTTGCGGAACCTGGTCCTCTCCTCTGGGAACGAGGTGCTGTGCTGCGCGTACAACGGGTGCGTGACCGCGCTGGCCGCCTTCCGCACGCACCGCATCGCCGTTGTGACCAGGTACGTCGTCGCCGCTGCCGCCAAGACAAGCCGAGGCAGCCTCCCGCGTCCGGCTCCTCCCTCCGGGCCGGAGCAGCGGGGCACCGGCAGGTCCCCAGTCGTCCGCTTCCTCAAAAGCGTCAGGGATGCCACCCGTGAAGCCCTGCTCCACGTTTAGACATTTCTCTCGGGCAACACGTCACGCCTAATAAAGAGAGCGCTCACGCTGCACGCAGGGGTCTGGGCCTCTCCGTGCTGTCGTCCGGCACGCACAGGGCATTCCCAGCCGTTCCCCCGCCAGCAAGAGGCTCCCCGCTCCTCGAGGTGCTGCCATTCACCCCACGAGCAGGCCCAGGCCGCCGTCACACTTGGCCTTTTGAGGACTCGGGAGAGGGGTGAGGACTGGGGAGGGGACTCGCCTGTGAAATGCACCTCGGGCAACTGACCCAGGACGGCTTCCTGCTCGCCCTCTCTCTCCATATATACGTCTTCTCCCTGTCTGTCTGTCTGCCCAGCTGTCGAGCTAGCTACCTAGAGCGGCCGGGTGCACCCCCAAGGCACCGGGGGCTCGGGCTCAGCCCGCCTCGCACCAGCACCGGCCTCAGCAACATCCGCGCCGCGGCCCGCCGCTCCTTTCCGCTCTGCCCCGGCCCCGGCCCCGGCCCCGGCCCCGCCGCTGCAAGGCCTGGCGGAGCTCAGGGCTGCGGGGCCGCCTCCCGGCCGCTCTCTCGCAGCCCCGGCCGCTGCCGCCTGCCCGTCGGCAGAGGGCAGCGCCCGCTCGCTAGTCGCGCCGGCACGCGACCCGGGCCCGGACCGACGCCGCCCCGCCACGGACCGGGCGGGCCTTTTCTCCGCCGGCCGCCTCTGCCTCTGCGCCTCGCGTGGCCCCTCCCGGGGCGAGGCCGCGGGGTGGGAGCCGGGATGACCGCGGGGCACCCTTTTGGGGCCACCCCGGGCCTCGCCTCCGTGCCCCCAAGGCACTCTCCCGGGTACCTCCGACCGCACACGCGCCAAAAGGGGCTACGCTAAGTTGCCGCACCTGAATGCGGCGCGGGCTCACGGTGAGACATCCTTCTCAGGCCAGCCCAGACCACGTCTCTGTGCCCCCGCCCGGGGCGCTCTCCCGGACCGCTCCGACCAGAGTCTCGCTTAGCCGCCCCAGGCTGCCGGCGCCCCGGCCGCTGCGCCGAGTCTCTGGACCCCAATAAGGAAGTGGACTTGGGGCTGGGATGATAGCCACGACTCCTTCTTGGGCCACCCCGCGCAATCTCTCTCCCGCGCACCGCTGAGGACAGACTCGCCCGAGCCGAGCCGTGCTTTGGCCGTGCCCAGCCACTGTTTGACGATAAGAATGGCTCAAACGAGGGACTCATTTGTGGCCCGGGACTGGGGATGGAAGGCCTTGTGGGGCCACCCCACGCTACGACTCTGGGCCACCGGGCGACTCGCCCGGCCAACCCCAACCACAGTACTCTCCGGCCCAAAGAGGACTTCGGCTCTGCCACGCAGCCAACTCAGAGCCGCCGCCCCGCTCCCAGCCGCTGTACTAAGGACGAGGGCTGGAATAAGGAGCGCTTTCTGGGCTGGGGCTAGAGATGGAAATCCTTCTGCGGCACCGGCGGACTCCCCCGGACACCCCAACCAGAGTCTTGCCTGGCCCCGAGTGCGGTTTCGTCGCGCCGTGCTGCTGACCACTGCCCCACCATAACCACTAATATCATACAAGGCCTAGTCTGGCTGTCTGCGTGTCTGGCTGTCTATCCACTATGCTTCTAGCCAACTGCGCCCGCACCCCAAAACAACCGGCAGGGAGGGGGAGACGGGGGCCAGGGAGGGAGGGAAGGAGGGGAGACGAGACAGGCAGATGCGGGCCAGGCGGACCCGAAGCGGCTGCAGGGGCGGGGAGGGGGGGAAGGAGGGGAGCAGGGTCGGACCCGAAGCAGCGGGGAAGGGGTGGGGGAAGCAGGGCCATCCCAAAGTGGCAGGAGGGAGGAGGGGAGCAGGGTCAGATCCAAAGCGGTGAGGGGGCAAGGGGGTCAGACCCAAAGCACTCACAGATGGGGGAATGGCTCGGGTCCAGGCCGGACGCGGCGGGAGGGAGGTGCGGGGAGAGTGGGGCAGCGGAAGAGGGTGAGCAGGGCGAGTCGCGGGGCCAGTGATCATGCTTGACGGGCCATTTGCTAGTACTATGTATAATGGCTTGCAGAAGGAACTGGGTTTTTGCCTGCCATTAGGATTGCCAATCCTTTTTGGGCCACACCTCTGCGGCACCGGGGGACTGTCCGGGACAACCCTGACCAGGGTCTTGCCCAGCCCAGAGCGTGGTTTCTTCGGGCCAGTTAGCAGCCCCCCCTGGCCCACCGCTCTAAGTAGACCGGCTCGAGTCAGGCCTTTCTGGCAGCCCGCGAGCAGCAGAGTCCCCAAACGGCGTCCATGGGCAACGCTCCTTCCAGAGCGCCTGGCCTAGCAGGGAGCTCCCCAGGTTGGGCGGCCACCAACTCTGACGGCGATCCATTTTGAGCGACGGGTACCGGCGCGTCGTTCGGGTTTTGCTCAGGGAGGGCCGGCGGTCCCCTCGTCCCTTGTCATCGCCTTGTTTTAAGGTGCCCTTGGCTAGCCAGGAAGCAGCTTCCTTTAAATGACAATGCCCGGCTTGAAGCGACCGGACCACGTTTCTGGGTGGTGCTCGGACCCAGATCCACATGCTCCGGGCTGGCGCTTTGCACAGAACAGTTCCGAGAGCCGCTCTCAGTGGCGCGCCCGCAGCAGCATGTGGACTCAGCTTTCACCGAGCCGGTTCGAGGACCTTCAGTTGGAGCACCCCTCCCACCCTTTTGAAATGCAGGGCCGGGCGGAACGGCAACGTCACAGTTGTCAAGGTCAGGTGTCCGCTGGTGGGCAGACGCGCCAAAAGCGAGCGCCATGTTGCGCGCAGACGTGCCCGGACGTCTTTGGGAGGCACCTAGGCAGTGGGGGGGGCCTGTTCCGGGATGCTTCTGCAAGGGTTTGGGCCCCCAGGCCCAGCAGGACAGCAGGTCCTTATGGGTAGCTGTGTAAATCGCACCTGCGGACGGCAAGTACACTGGCGCCCAGCATGGCCAAAGCATTCTCCAGACCGGACACAAACCTGGCCGAGGGTTTACGGAAGAGTCCCCCGGTGCCGCAGAGGCACGGCGCGAGGTGACCCAAAAAGGATCTCTATCCCTAATCCTGGCCCAAATGAAATGCCTTCTTCGAGCCGGCATACCGAGCGCAGTGGGCACAGGGGTGCCGCGGTTAGCAGCGTGGCGGGAAGAAACAGTGCTCAGGGTCGGGCAAGGCTCTCGTCAGGGATGTCCAGCAATCCCCCGGGGGCACAGAGACGGGGGCTGGGGTGGCCCGAGAAGGATTTCTCGGGATCGTCCCAGCCCACGTTCCGGTGCCTTCTTCGGGTCCGGAGACTTAGCGTGGGGGCTGGGGCGGCGTCAGGCGGCAGCCCGACACGGCCACGCCGCGCTTTGGCCTGGTCAAGTCTCTGGCCAGAGATCTCATAGTTTCCTAGTTGGTCAGGTCGGAAGGGACCCGAGCAGATCATCGAGTCCGGCCCCCTGCCACGGCAGGAAAGAGCACTGGGGTCAAACAACCCCGGCAACATGTTCATCCAGCCTCCTCTTAAAGACCCCCAGGGTAGAAGCCAGCACCACTTCGCTTGGAAGTTGGCTCCAGAACCTAGCTGCCCTGAGAGTGAAGTAGCGCCTCCTGATGTCTAGTCTGAATCTACCCTCTGCCAGCTTGTGACCATTATTTCTAGTCACTCCTGGTAGTGCTCGGGGGAACAGGGACTCCCCCAATGCCTGCTGGTCCCCCCTGACCAGTTGGTAAACGGCCACCAGATCCCCCCTCAGCCTTCTCTTGCAGAGGCCGACCAGGTTCAGGTCCCGTAGCCTCTCCTCATAGGGCCTGCCCTGCTGACCCCTGCCCATGCGAGTGGCCCTCCTCTGGACCCTCTCCAGGTTGTCCACATCCCTCCTGAAGCGCAGCACCCAGAACCAGTACTCCACCTGCAGCTTGACCGGTGCCGCAGAGAGGGGGAAGATCGCCTCCTCGGACCTACTCGAGATGCGCCTGTGGATGCGCGACAAGGTGCGGTCGGCCTTCCTGCCCGCGTCCCCATGCTGTCAGCCCACGTTCCTTTTGGCCTCAATAACGACTCCGAGATCCTTTTCTGCCTCTGCCCTGACAAGAAGGCCATTCCCCAGCCTGTAGGTCTGCTGCCAGCTTTGCGCCAGGTGGGACCGTGCTCTGGGTTCTTTGGGACGGTCCACCAGCGGCCTCGACGCAAAGTCTGGGGCGGCCCGACAAGGATTCTGTCCCACCGTCCCATCCTAAACTGACCTTCATTTCGGGCTCTGTCTGGGACGCGGGATCTCCTTTGACCTCTTCGTTGGCACCTGTGCGTAGCAGGTGACATTCTCTCCCTTTAGGATGCGTCGCTCATTTGCAACATGCTCTTACTACGTCACGAGTACCTCGGATGCATGGACCAGCAAGCGGGAATCGGGAACCGGTCGTCAGGAAGAGGGAACCGGGACAGAGTGACCCACCTCAGGCTCATCGAGCGAGCTTCACTCGACGTTGACCGAGCACGCCTCCGCCGTTCGATCCAGGCGCCAGCTTTGCGAGCCCGCGAGCCGTCGCTCGCTCCATCCCGACCAGCATACGGCACGTTTGACAGTCCCCCTTACTTCCTCGCCTCCTGGCCCTGGGTCGCCCGAGCCGCAGGTCCGCACAGCCAGCGGCACGATCCCTCCGACCAGATGGGAGCTCCCCAGTCATTCCCCGCAGCAAGAATCAGCCCAAAGTGTCCCCAGGCCACACGCTGAGGTGGCACGGGGAGTCAGGCCGCAGGATGCCGAGCCCTCCGGGGGCTCAGCCCACCGCGCACAGGTTCCGCCAGAGGGAAGGGACAGGCAGAAAGTCTCTGAGGAGCCTGGGCCGGGAGCGTCAGACGCTACATTCGCCCTGCCCGGCGGGCCAAGGCCAGGACCGACGCCGTCCTCACATCCCATGCCGGCGCATGGCCTGTCCCGACGCCACTTGACCAGGGGACCTTTGCCATGCCGCACGCGGCGGGCGTTCGCAAGAGAGCACACAGCCGCCGCTCCATCGCGGAGGCTGGGGGCCGGGGACAGATGGTGCTGCGGACGTCCGAGTGGGCCGGGTCCGATTGGCATGCGTGGCCGATACCCTCGGGCACCTCGCGACTCGGTGCGTCCCGAGCCCCAGTACCAACTCCCACAATGAGCTGAGCCCACCGAGGCGCCAGGCAGCACCGGGATCCTTGGCATTGGCAAAAGAAGTGTCGCTGCCGAGCCAACGGGGAGGCTGGGCCAGGGGGAGGAGTTGGCGCGCTTCCGAGAGAGACGATGGCCACTGGCTTGCCCCAAGCAATTGCTTGTGCCCCAGAATCGGACCTCTGGGTGCGATCGGCGGTACCAGACAAACAAGAGAGACCCATAACACGGGTATGCCGCTATGGAGCTTCCACGAGGGATTCGGGGAAGCCGCGCTCGGTTGCGCTTAGCAAGCGTCCGGGCGAGAAAGCCGGGCCCGGAGCGGGAGAGGACAAGTCCAGCTCCCAGAGTCAGAGAGGAAGAGGAGCGTCGGGTTGGCAAAGCTGGACCCAGGTGAGGCTCCCAGCTGTTTGGGGGAGCTCGCAGACCCGCAGAGGCCAACAAGATGCTGCTTTTGGCTCCGGGCGCCGGGATAGAAACCGGCGCCTGGGCCGGGGCTTTGGTAGGCAACTACCCGTGGATCCAGGGAAGCATGCTCAGTTGGCGCCCGGGTGCTCAATGGCTCGTGCGCGGGACGACGGGAACCGATTGCTCCCGGCTACGGGTGGCCCAGCTTGGGGGGAGCTCGCCATACGGACGGGCAGCCGCAGTGCTTGGGGGACCGTACAGGAGTCCTCAGTAGAACCGGTCCGAGACACGCCAAGCTGGGCGCGCATATAGAGGCGGGTGGCCGACCATGCCAAGCAGGAACCCCCCATCGCGCAGTGCTCCCCTGCTGCTCGGCTCCCAGCGTTCAGGGCAGTTCTTGCCCCGACACTTCTGTTCTCCATCCTGAAGGCTAATGCCAGTGCCCCCGGGGCCCATCTCCCGTGCAAACGACACCAGCGTCGCAGGGGTGGCACAGCGGCTGGAGCACGGGTGGCCGCAGCGCCGCGTCCCCCCCCTCCTCACGGGACAGCCCGTCGCGGCCGGCCCGTCCCGTGCACCGCGTTGCCCCCAGGTCGCCCGGCGCGTGCCTCGGGCCCTGCCTGCACCCCTCGACGTGTCACGCCTCTGACTTAGCTGGCAGCGCCAGCTGATGGGAAGCCCTACTGGTAGCTGGCATTCGTCAGGTCCCCGGGACGCGGGGGGAGCCGCCTTCTGGCAACGCCGGGAGAGGCCGAGCGCGTGGCAGAGAACGGCCTCGGGTTGGTGACCGGGCGGCAGCCTGGCACGTCAGGGCGGGCGCAGCTGGGAACCAGGGATGGGCGGTTGGCAGGGTGCTCAGCCAGACACCCCCCGTCCCGGGGTGGGGCGGGCCCGGCCCTACGCACCACGGGGCCGCAGCCTGGCTTCTGGGTGCCACTGCCCTGCCCCTTCTTCGAGGCCGTGGCTCGCACACCACTCCCCGCAGGCAACACGCGCTCAAAAGCGACGGCGACCACACACTGCACGGTTCGGGACAATGCACCGAGCGACACCACCCAGAGCCTCGGGCCCGCTTGGGCTGGGGGCGCAGTGTCGTTCGGGACGGCCGTGGCTCCTCCGCGTCCCCGGCCAATGCCGGGCTTTGCCAGGCACTCCTCGCCGCACTCTCTTCCGCTCCCCGCCCTGGAAGCGCAAGCACAGGGCTCTGTCTTCAAGGGTCAGAGCCGGCGCCCGGCCCTGCCTTGAACAGAACCTCTTGTCCTCCGTGGGCTCCCGAGCAGGCCCAGTGTCGTGCGAGGCCTTGCCCAGCCCGGCTCACGGGGACAGTTACATAAAGGGCAACGACTTCAAAGCCGGGGCCTCGCTCCTCGCTCGCTCCGGTTAAAAACAGGCTGTTCCCTGGCCCCCACTCCCCATCCGTGCCACCAAACAATCAGCGCTTGTTTGGGAGCTTTCACAACACGACAGCCGCCTCGCCTACGTGATGCTTAACGGAGGGCCGGCGGCAAGCTGGGAACCATTCCTCTGAACGCTCACTGCGGCCTTTCGTGCCAGGCGCCGGCATTTTCATCGTCGGCACTGTGGGCAGGGCGCACCCCCCGCTGCTGGGATGCCGCGGCAGACGCTGTAAAGCCCCCGGGCCCGGAGCAGGGTCAACGCACCCAAGCCCAGGCACTGCCTCTGCATGCAGCCGCGTGGTTGCCGTGCAGTCAGGCCTGCCGACACCACCCGCGCCAAAGCGCTTTCCTCGGAACGACGCAGCCGCTTGGCTCTGTCGGCACGGCGCGCCCGCCTCTCCCCCCAGCGCGGCCTCCAAAGAGTCTCGCTGACCCGGCATCTCCGCCGAGAGGGCCCGCGTTGCCTCGATGCTTCTCGGAGCCCTGCTGGGGAACCGGGGCAGAGGGCAGACGACAGCCCTGCGAGGGGCAGGCGCAAGAGGGGCGCAGCGCCTACGCGAGGCATCTCCCGGGGCCGCCCACCCTCAGGCACACGCTCCGGGGGAACACGCCGCCGGCTGCCACGTGGTGCCTAGGCAGCCATGGACCACAGCAGCCCAAGCAGGAGGGGGTTACTGGCAGGGCAACGGGAGGCCTGGTGGTGCCAGCCACCCCAGGCTGGGCTCGCACCAGAGCCCAACCCTCATCCCTCGCCTCTCCAGCTAGTCCGCTCCATCCCCAAATCTAGCGACTGAGCACGGCTCAACGGTTCCGGCCTGGGCGGCGCTACTGCCGGCCACTCTCCCCCTCCAAAACTCTCCGGCCCGGGGCCGTGCTGACTCCCCCATCCGTGGCAGCATCCCATGGGTGCTCCCGGAGGCCTTGGGCTTCGCAGGCCCCTCGGTCCCATGTGCCTCTAGCCAAAAGGCCGAAGGAGCAGACCGGAGGCAAAGGGCGGAAGCAAGCCGCTGGCGCCATCCGTGGTGCAGCCACGCTCCTCCCGTCGGGAGGCCTTCGGGACTCACCAGGGCCACCCCAGCTGCGGCGCGAGTCTTCGCCCTCACCTCTGCCACGTCATCCAGAGCTGGGAGAAGGGGATCTTCCCTGCCAGGGACCGACAACGTCAGGATGACACAGCGGGGAAGGGGGCGATTACAGAAACAGACCTCCGTGTATACACACAGTTAGATATACATCTACGCTCCTAGTCACGCAGCAAAAGGGAAAACCCTACACCCGTCCCAACATCCCCACCCATGCCTCCTGTGCAATGGCTCGCTGCGCTGGTCCCCTGAACCCGTTCCCGCATACGCCCCTGCGCCCTGACCTGTGAGCCTGTGGGGCTCTCCGCCACATCTCCTCCAAGCTCGGCTCGCTAAACAGCTGCCAGGCCCGACGTCCAGGGCCGAGCAGTGAGCACTGAGACTGCCCTCCCTCGCTTTCGTCCCACGCAGGCACGGTGCGCTCCGAGCTGTCGGGCCGGCAGGGACCCGCCAAGCTCACGTCCAGCCCCATCCTGGCCTCAGGCAGGTCAGTCCTGTCCATGGTGGCGCGTACCAAACCGTGGCCTGGCCTCTTGGCATAGCGAACGTCCGCCCTGACAGCACGCCCGCCCCCGCCCTGGGGACACTGGCAGCCGAGGGGTTTGTACTGCCGCGGGCCACCTAGGTCTCTCCCAGCAGGGTGCGCTGGGCCTGCCAAGGTACTGGGAGCCAGCACGGACTCTAGAGCCCTGCACACACGTGCTCCCAGTGGGCCCATGCAGAGCGCCTCGCGGCCTCAGCCTCGGGGGCCCGGACGGTGCCGTCCGAGTGCAAAACTGAAAGAAGGGGCTGCGGCCTGCTTGCCATGTAGAGCTGCTGACCCCTGTCACCCAGACAGCCCTGCGCAGCACAGGATCCGGGACTGCCCCCCCCCAGGTTGCGAGCCTGCGGGACCAAGGGAAGCCGAACCCCACCGGGGACAGGTGTCCCAGTCGCCCCCCGGGCAAGCGGTGCCCCTGCCACTATCATCTCTGCCTAGTCTGGATTCAGCCTCGCTTGCTTTGCTGGTGGTTGGTCCCCGGCTGCCGCTGGGCACCAGCAGAGGGCAGACATGGGGCGGGCGGCTCGGGGAAGGAGAGGTTGAGCCGGGGTTCGGTAGCATCCCACTGGCCTTGCGCATCTGTGGGCCGGAGGTGGACGGGGCGGGGGAGGGGAGGGAGTCCTGGGAGAGCCCATGGCAAAGGGCCCAGGGGAGGAGCACGTACCCGTCACCACCCTGCATGGCCGCCCTGCGAGAAATGAGCAGAACCCATTCAGAGCTGGCCGCACATCCCCGCCAGGTCCTGTCCGTGCTTCCTCGGTGCCTCACGGGCGCCTGCATCAAAGACGCAGGACCATCAGCCTCCCCGCGTCCCTCCCTAGGCCGAGGCTGTGCACCACTGCCACGAGCGTGGTCTCTGTGCCAGGGCCAGGGCAAAAGCAGCTGCTACAGGGTCGGGACACCCACGGCATCCCACAAGGCGCAGCAACTGGCTGGGCAGTCCGCCTCAAGATGTGGCTTCTCGCGCACTCCTAGACGGTCGCAGGCTTCAGCATCTCCGGGACCCGACCCCCCCGCTGGTGGTGACCCCCTTTCCCCCCCCTCCCCCCCCGCGCCCACCCTTCCTCTTTCACGGGGGGAAAGGGGATTCGGTGGGTTCACGTCTCTCTGCTCGGCTGGATCACAGCCCCCAACAGTGGGCAGACCCGGCGCTGGGGGCTTTCTCTTTAAGCAGTGGGTGGAAAGGCAAGTCGTAGGCTCGCTGACTTGGGCACTCGGGCGCTGAGCGAGAGGAGGCCACTTGCTTACGTCGCTCGCGCACCTCTGACCAGTCCGAACCCCCACCGTTAGGACTCAGACTTTGGGCAGTCAGGATGCCGTTTGCCCCCTGGTCAGATGGATACAGACTGGAGGGAGGGAGGGGGGTGTCCTTCCTCTGCAGCAGGGGCAGAGCCTCTGCCTGGGGTCCCTCAAGTGTCCATCAACAATCTTTTAGAGATGCCGGACCTTGGCGGCTGCGGTGCCCTCGCCAGCTCCCTCCAGCCCTGCTTCTCCATGACGCCAGGGTGCCAGTACCTGGCAGCTGGCCTGGCAGCCCCGCATCCGCCACCGGCCTGGCTGGGCATTTGGTGAGGCCCGTGTCTCGGCGCACCCGTCGGCCTCGCACCAGAAGGCCCACTCTGTCCTGGGGCCTCCGAGCCTCCCCGCGGTTCGCTTCAAAGGGCAGGCAAATAAATATACTGCCCGAGACCGAGCCAGAAACACCCACGCCACCGAGGAGCGGGGCTCCAGGATGAGGTCATGGCTGCTCGGCAAGCCCAGCCTCCACCGCAGAGATGATGATAGTCATTAAGCCGCAAGCAGACGTGGTGGGAGCCGGGGAAGGCCTCGGCGGGGGCGGATGTCACGGCGCGGCTCCCGCCAGGCAAGGGCCGGTTCAGCCATGGCAGTTGGGCTCTTGCAGCTCCGCCACCACGAGCCACCTCCCTCCAGGCCGATGCCCGCCGGGAAAGTAGTCTTGCGCTGCGGAAGAGCCCCCACACGGGGCTGGGCGCACGTTCCCTGACGTGCGCGTCCCACGACGTGCGGCCTGGCTGAAGGCGAGCCGGGCAGGAGAGGCCTGGCCCTGCCACACGTGCCCGCAGAAGGCTGCGCCTACCCGTCGCACCTCTGCTGGCCCCGCACGACGCAGAGCAGGCCCTGTCTGCGAGCCGCTCCTTCTCGGGAGCTGCCCCGCGCCTCGGCTGGGAAGGGCGGCACAGGAACCCAACGCACGGATACACCCTGCGAGCGGGAGTCCCTGGCCGGCCATGCTTCACCAGGCAACCTTCCCCCTCCAACGACAGCTCGGGCATCTCCCGCAGCCCTCGAGCTGCCTTCGGCCAGGCTCCTGCTCCGAGGCTGGGCTCGTCCCCGCTCCGCGGGTGCAGGGCACCGCCTCCACATCTGCCCGTGCCCTGGGGCACGAGCCAGGGCTGCACACCCAGCCCCCAGGGCAGGCTACAGACAAGGCTCCTTCGCGGGTCCCTCCAGCCCGGCCGGCGGCTGACTTGCGAGATGGCCCTTCTCGCTGCTCACCCTCAGGGGAAGCTCCCTGCACGCCTGCGCGGAGCATGTCCAACGTCACACGGCACACCTGGGTGCCCCTTACAGCCCGCCTTCTGGGAACGGGAGGCTCCTCCCTAGCTTGCTCCGGCGCCCCTGTGTCTGATGGCGGGTGACGCCCGGGGGCCCCCAGGCTCGGGCCTGCACATAGGATGCCCGCCACAAGGCTTTGGGCAAATCTGAGCCCCCCGGTGGAGGGGGTTTGCCGGCTGTCGGGCCACGTACGGCTCTGGACGGACTCGTGGATTCGGACTCGGCATGGCCCGGAAGACCAAATCGTTCGTTATATAAAAAAACCCCACCCAGCTGGGGCTGCGCCACTCCACCCGCAGACCAGGGACCCAGCCTTGGCGGCATGAGGCTGTTGGCCCACCCAGGTTCCCGCCACAGAGCTGTGCCAGAGGGCTCAGGACTCCTTTCACGGGCGGGCAAACCCTTCCAGCGGCCTCACGCTCCCCTTCGCGGCCTGGTGGCACACACCCAGTGCTCCCAGAGCGGCACCTCCCTGTCCATCGGGCGGCAATCAATCCCCCGAGGGTGCGGCCAGGGGCGTTCCCCGGGGCTGATAGGACGTCTAAGAGGGCTTGGCTCAGCTCCGCGTTGGCCAGGCCACGTGGGTAGTCTGAGGTCCCCCGCATTTTCCACACCCGCCTGGCAAACACAGCACTGGCAAGGACCCGAGGACAGCGACTTCTACCTCTCGCAGCACCGCCTCTCCCCCAGACCGGCTCCGGGACAGGGGTTCGGGAGAACACACACTCGAGGACTGGGGCCCCAAAACACTCGCTCCGCATGACCCGGGAACGCAGCTCGACTGTCTCCGCCTTACTGGCGGAAATCAACCTGACCAGCACGATCCACGGGTGGCCGGCCGTGGCTCCCGCGGGACGTTCATCACGGGGCACTTTGCACAATGCACGGTGCCGGTGCCCCTCGCTCCTGACGGGCAGCCTCCCCACCCAGGCCCGCTAGTGCCCCTCGCACCCAACCCGCTCCCCCAACCCCAGCCTCACCCATGCCCCTCCCTCCTGACCGGGTGCCTCCCACACCAGCCCCCAGCTAGACTGGCTCCGCGTCCCAGCGGAGGGGACCCGGAGTGGGGCGTCAGGACTTGCAACTGCTGCCGGATGGGGGGGCCCCGCTGCCCTCCACTCCGCCCACCGCCAGCCACTTGCGCGCCCTCAGGCCACCCGGGCTGCCCGCCATGCCACCTCCTGTCTGTGGTCGAGCCGCAGGCAGCGGCAGCTGGAGAAGGGAACAAACATCAAGCGGCCAAATGTAGGCTTTCCATCGGGAGACATGGTTTGGAAACCCGTTGCCTTCACGGGAGACCAGCCGTGACTCGCCACGCTTCCCCAGGACTCTTTGGCAACCCTCTCTGACATGCCTGTGACCCACCTTTGGGCCGCTGCCCGTAACTCGAGACACGCCATCTCCTGGTATCCTAGAGCAGCGGGGGGGGCCGGGAGGGGGTCACATAGAGCCCAACCCTGGCCTGCGGCAGGAGCCGCCCCGTCCAACCCATCCAGGGCGGCCCCACCATCGAAGCGCTTCGCACACCCACGCCATCACCCCCGACACCGCGTCCGATGCCGCACCTGACCGTGCCGCAGGGAGAGCGGGCGGGGGGGCACCCTGGCAGCCCTCATTCCGCAGCTGCAACGTTGCAGCAAGGCCTGAGAAACCAACTCCCAGCCCCGCCGTTGGACAATCCTTTCCCGCCCCTGGCGTGCCATCTCCCTGAGCCTCTTGAGCGGGTCCCAGCCAAGGGAAGCCGGGGGAGAAGTGGCACAGCTCAGGAACCCAGAGACACCCCCCCCCCGTCGCGCCCACATCACCCCCGACTGGGAGCGGTCCAACCTCTGCAGTGACAGCAAGCCCACCCCTTCCCTGGTGCCCAGTCTGCGGCCTGCCCACTCCAGCAGGCGACGGAGACCCTGTGGCTAGGACCGGCGGCGCCACCGTCCCCGTGCGGGATGTGCAAAGAGGCCACCCCGGCGCTAATTCCTGCCCGGGACCTGCGCCGACCAAGGCAGACGGGCAATCGACCACCCCCAGTGCGTGAGGTTGCCCCCGCCGCAAATGACACCCAGGGCCAGACGGCGGGGAGGCACTCCTGCACCTCCTGTTATTTCTGGGCCACCTCGTGCCACGGCCCGGTGGCTCCAACCAAGGGGGCTCCCTCGTGGGGCTAGACCCCCTCCTAACCCCCGGCCCCGACACAGGCTCGGGGCTCCTGCTCGACGCGCTCACCGTCTTCCTGACGTGGGGCTGGGGGATACGCAGGGGGCCAGGGCCTTCCCCGACCAGGCCTGGCCCGGCTCCTGCTTGCCGGCACCGCCCTGACGGTCATCCCGCAGTCCCTGCGAGGGCCTCCCCTCGAAGCCTCTGTTGGGACCGCGGCCTCCCCTGTGCCGCAGAGTGACCCCCCCAAGTGCGGGCACATCCCTGCCAGGGCACCCAAGGGCAGGATGGGCCGGCCCAGGCACCCAGCAGGAGCACCAGGCCCAAGGTTGCTCAGCAGCTCCGTGGCGGGGCCAGCCATCGAGCCCAGGGCCGCCGGACGGCGCCACCCGCAACAGATGCTCCCAGCCTGCACAGGGCTCTTCTGCCCAGCCAGCAGCTCCGCCTGAACCACCAGCCAATGCTCCCGGGTCCCGCTTGGGAATCGACACTGTGCCGCAGCAGAGGCAGCCTGGCTCGCTCTCCGGCCCCGTTAGCACGCCCTTTGCCCTGACACAGGGAAGCATCGGCACGGGAGAACGACCCCGGGCACAAGTCGCCGAAGGGAACAGGCCCAGCCGGAGAGGCCACCCCGGCATTTGGAAGCGGCCGGCACCGCCACGCGCTCTCTCTCTCTCTCAGGTCCCGCAGAAAGCAGTCAGAAATAGGGCCTGTGGCCAGCTTGCCCCACCCGGCAGCACAGTGCGGGGGTCCTGCAGGCCCGGGGTGGAGCAGAGGCGCCGCCTCGCTCCCCGGGGCAGCGGGATGGCCCCAGGCCAGACGCTGGCATGTGCTCGTCCCCTGCACCCCAGGAAGCCCAGTGCCCCAATCTGTGGGGCCTCCCGGGCCCTGGCACACGTGCCTGGCCGGGCTGCACGCGGGCTGTGCCGTGGCAAGGCCGGTGCTCTCCGTTGTATGGCGCCCTTCAGCGTGAGGGCAGGATTTCCCGTGAGCCTGGCCCCGCCACCCCAGACAATGGGCCGTCTGGCAGCTGGAGACGCCTCGGCCCGGCCCTCCTCCGGGGAAGAATGCGCGGGGGGCGCCCGGACGATCTGACAGGAAGGTCAGCAGCAAGGAAAGGAAAAGCGGGCGGTTGCTTTCAGCTGCTCTCACTGCCGCGCCCGGCACCGATGACCCATGCGGGGAACAGCAGGAACGGCGGAGCTGGCACGCAGGCCTCCCACAACCCCCACACCTAGGAGCACAGGGGGCAGGAGCCAGCAAGTACGTGCACAGCGACCGGGGCACGGGTACCCGCCGGGCAGGAGGATGGGGGCCTGGGCCGGCCTTCTGGAGACTGCCCGTCCGTGCCCGGCTCTGCCACCGACCAGCTACGCGACCCCGGGCCTCTCGCTTCACTCCGCTACCTCCGTGGCTTCTCTCAGATCCTTGTCAGCCTGATTTCCCTGGGCAGCTCACGGGCTTGCTCGGGGAAGGGCAAGGGCCCTTCTCCTCAAGCACCTTTGCCAGTCCTACTCTTGTACTTGGAGGGGGGGGCTTTCTTTCCCGACTTGCCCAGCATGACCAGCCCCAGCCCTGGCGGGGGCCTCTGAGCATGGCTGACACACGCACTAGGCACCCTCCGCTAGCCTGGGGCTGCTCCGAAAGCACCTCCCCTGTTCAAGCAAGCAGACAGCTCCAGCGCACTTCATCCGTGCCGCAAAGAGAACCGAGCTCCCGGAACCCGAACGGCGATTGATCGTACGGGCCAGGCTGGGACCCCGGGCCCCCGTCGCTCACCTGCTCGCGACCACAAGCTCTGCTCTGAGAGCGGGCTCGTGCCCACGCCGCTCTGCAGGCTCTCGCTAGCAGCTTCCCCAGGGGCCAGCGTGCCACCTCTCGCAACCCGCCACGAGGTCCTGTCCTGTTTCCCGACGTGCCCAGCGAGCCAAAGTCAAGGGGGCAGGCCACTTCTGGGAAGCCAAGAGACAGTGGCTCCGCAGGAGCACCCCCCAGCTTGGCGCGGATAGGATCTCCCTCTCACGCGAGTCGGGAACACGGCGAGCTGCCGAGATGCACTGAAGGCTCGGGCAGGGCCCGAAAGGCAACCTTGCAGCTTCCTGCGCCTCCCGGAGGAGGGGGCTCCAGGCCCGGCTTACCTCCTCATCCTCACCCAGGGTGGCGAGCCTCTCTTTATGGGACCACCACCTCCTGCGCGCCCCGGGGATCTCACGCGCCGGTGCCCAGAAATCCCGTTCGCTGATGCTCGCGGCCTTCCAGCCACCTGCGGCGTCCCCGTCGGAGGTGTGGGGCTGTCCAAGCCAGGGGATCCAGGAGAGTGGCCTCCTCGGCTCCCTGCCTTGCACGGGGGGGGCCACCACCCGCTCCCTGGGGACCGCTCCGAGGCCGCATCCTTCCAGCCCCCCGGCGTTGTCATGCCAAACCGGCGGTGTTCACAGTGGGACGTGGCGCGAGCTTGCCATCGCGGGCCTCGGCACCGGCCTGGCTCCTGAGGAGTGGCCGCGTGCCCCGGGACCGGACGGAGCCCGCGTGCCACCCAGCTCTGCTGGGAGGACGCCAGGAGCAGCGCAGAGCCCTGTTCATACAGCCACAGCTCCCCTGCCTACGACCCTGGAGGTCTTTGGAGCTCCGAGCTAGTCTCAGAGTCGCTCCGGGAGCACGGACCAAAAGTCCTGAGCAGGGCTTCAGAGTCCCTGTGACTTACCTATCCTCTCAGGGGCCCTCGACCTAGCCCATTCACCTCCTCCGGGGACCAAGAACGACGGCTTCTCCTTAGTTGGGAACCCCGTCCAGGGCTTCGCCCCCCTCCTCGCGACACGGCTTTCCCTAAGAGCCAACCTCGCCTTCCCGTGCCGCCACGTGAGCCCCCAGCTCCTTGCTCTGTCACCCACCACCGCCAAGACCAGTCCCGCACCAGCCTCTTTGCAACCGCCTTTCAGGGAGTTGATGGCTGCTTTTCAATCCCCTCCTGGCCTCGTCTCCTCCAGACAACAGCAGCTCAGGGCCCGAACCAGTCACGTCACCCTCCGCTGTGCTCTCGGCAACACATCCGGGGCTTGCCTGCAGCGGGGGACACGGAACTCCGGCTGGGGCCTCACCAGTGCCAAGCAGAGGGGAAGACTCGCTTCCCTCGACCTGTTGGCAGCGCTCCTGCCGACGCAGCCCAGGATGCCGCCCAGCCCTTCGGCCCCCATCCTGTCCTGTCCCGAGGGCCAAACTTGGCACATCTCCATGTTGAACAGCATGAGATGTGTTGGGACCGTCTCCTCGCAGGCTGTCCCTGGCTCACCACATTGTTCCCCAACAAAGACCCTGGCACGCCACTCCCACGGCCGGGGACAAAAGGCCCCGGAGGTCCGACGCAGACCAAGGCGGAGCCCGTCCGGGGTCTGAGACCGTGCCTGAGATCGGGGCAATGAGCCAGAGGGCGGCGAGCTGGGTGGGATTCGGCCGTTTGCAGGCCCCGGACCGAGCCCGACTCCCCCAGTGTTCGGGCCCACAGAGACGCATGCTTGCACGCGGGCTCGCCACTCCTCTTCCGACAGCCATTTGGAAACGGGCTCGGGGCCCGAAATACCCCCAGAGCTGGGCCCCATGGATCCCGGGGGCTGTTCCGCTTAGGAGCCCGGGACCCAGCGAGGACGGCACATCTGCCCGCGGCTAGCGGCTCTCCCGACTCCGAATGCCTGCAAACACGTGCCGTCGAGCTGGGGATCGCCAGGAGGGTGGTTGAGCCCCCTTCCGGGACCCGGCCCGCTCCCCTAGCCAGGACCCTGCTCTGCGCGCGGTGGAGCCGGCCGGGCCCTCGGCTTCCGCCCGCCCTTCCCCTACATGGGACGCTGGCACCGTCTCGACCATGACCCCGGGCTCTGCAAAGGAGACCCGTCCTGGCTCCCTCCCAAGCAGCACAGCCTGCGGAAACAAAGGCCCTCTCTCCTCTCCTCGGTCTATAAATAGCCGCCAATTCCGCCGTCGCGGCCTCTGCCCAACCGCAGGTTTGGCTTCGCCTTGCCACTGTTTTGTTCTCCTCTCCTTTCTTCTCCCCGGCGACTCGTCTAAGCGCCCACGGCTCCATGGTCAAATAGTTCGCGCACGGTGCGCTCGTGACGCGTTCACGAGAGAATGGCTTCACTCGGCCTCTCTGACCCGGCAGCGGACGTTCAGCTTTCCTGCCCGTTGAACATACCCTCCGGGGCTGGCAACTCACCCGGCCTTTTGTGTTTGAGCGCTGAGGCAGGCAGTGCCCTGCTCTGGGCTTAGACTGGGGTGGGGGTTGCACTCCCAGTTGCTGCCTCCGCATCCTCCTCCTGCCAAACGGGCGCCCGGGACTGCCGACGCTCCTGCCGGCCCTGGGATCGTTGCGGCCTGGCTCAAAGCCCCGGCCCCAGGAGACAAATGACAGCCTGGGGGGATCGCGACCCCTCCACGTGGTGCTCCAGGCCTCCCACTGGCTCGCGACCCCAGCACCACCAGCTCCTTGCACAAAGGGGCTCCAAACCCATGGAGGGCTCCCACTGCTGCGGGGCCCGGCCTCGCCGCTCTCTGTGCGCCGGGGCACTTGTCCAGCGGGAGCTCGGGCCTCGCCACCTTGACCACGGCACCTCCCAAACACGAGGCAGGGCTGGGATATTTTGAGGCCGGGCTCATCATTTCCACGCTGTTAGGGGGTTCCCGGGAAGGGCCGCTACAAAGGGACCGGGGGGAAGTCGGGCTTGGGGGGAAGAGTCGCGCTGGCACACGAGGCACCGCGGCCCAGGAGGAGCCCGGCCGGCGTGACCCCGCCACATGCCCTCCTCGGACCCTGTGGCCATTCAGGCTCATGCCAGCAGCCAGCTGCTCCTCGGCCCCAAAAGCCTCCCAGCCCCAGCCTGGGACACGGGCGCACGGCAGAGGCAGGCTTTCGAGGGCTCCTCCCAGAGGGCTGAGCACAACCCTGGCTCTGGCACCCAGGCCATTCGGAGAGCACACCAGAACCAGGGCAGCGGTGGCGACCCTGGAGAGGCCAGGGCAGCCCACTATGGATGCACGGCGGCAGCCGCCAGCCCCCAGAGGATTGCCTGACGCAGCTGTGCCGCTAACAGCACGCTGCGAAGCACTCCTGGTCCCCGGCAGGTGCCCCACAGCCACTTCCACCCGCAGCCTGACTCACGTGCCAGGTCCCTGGGGAGAAGGCTGCCAGAACTGGGACCCAACCCTCTGGGCCCCTGCCCAAAAGCGGCGTTTCACGAGCGGCGTGCCATTGCTTGCCCACAGGTCCTGCGGCCAGTGCGTGGCATTTGTTGGGTACCGCGCGGCTGCCACTACACACCTGTCGCATGGCTTCTTTCCCTGGCCCCACTCTCGGGCCTCCATTTCCACGGCAGGCGCTCGCTCACATCTGTGTGGCATCGGCCAGGGCCACGGCAACCGTGCACCTGGCGCCGGTTGCTCGCACTCATCCTGTCCAACAACATCGCAGTGGCTCGCCGCAAGGCGCCGGGGAATCCTGCCAGCCAGGCGGCGGCCTGGCACCAACGCAGCGGAGCCAGGATCCGGCAGGGGACAGGGCCACACCGCGGCTGCGGGCTCCCCGCCGCCCGCCCCGTCTTTGCCTCTGCCTGCCGTTTCCACATGGTTGGGAAACTCCCTTCTCCCCTAGCTGGCACAAAGCTGAGCCTCTTCGGCAGCATGTGGGGAGGGCAGTTGGGCGCCGCGCAGGGACGGAGCGCGAGGCGCAGCTCAGGCACCAGCAATGCTTCAGCCTCTCCCCGTCTCCACGCAGCCACACGCTCTGCGGAGAGCTAGCGACGGGTACGCACAAGGACCCACACCTTTGCGGGACAAACAACAGCGGTAGGCATCGCCGGGCGCCAGAAGCAGGTGGGTGCGCACAACAGAGCCACGCGCTGTGACTGGTGGAGCAGGGTGCCACCTCTGCAGGCCTGAGTGCTGCCTCCCGCACGGGCGGCTCCCTTCTCCCCGGCTGAGGCAAGGAACAGGGTTCGGGGGCCGGGGCACGGGATGTGCAAGGATGGGCCGAGGGAATGGGGCCTGTTCTGTTGGCAGAGCCGGAGACAGAGCGGGGACCGGCCAGCAGCTGTCAACTCCCCAAAGCCGGGTCAGACAGAGGCTGGGGCCGGGCTGCTCTCAGTAGCCACGGGCTCCAGGTGTGACAAGGGAAGTTGAGGCGGGATAGGAGGGCAACCTCGCACGAGGAGGGGCATCAGGCACTGGCACCGGCACTGGGAAGTGGCGTCATCTCCTTCCTTGGGGGCTTTCAAGACCCGGCTGGACAAAGCCTCACCTGGGACGCTCTAGTCGGGACCGGTCCCGCTTGGACTAGCTGCGACCTCCCGAGGTCCCTTCCCAGGCAGTCCACCGCGTTGACAGAGGGGCGGACATGACAGGGGACGCTGGTCAAATGCCAAGGACCACGGCATCTGCTGTGCAACCCGGGCACCGGAGATGGGGCCAGCAAGCCTGCCATCTCCGCCCCGGGCAGGCATCGGCGCCCATTCGGAGGCCCGGCCACGAGCACTGCTGTCGCAGGGCCTTCCCGGGAGCCGAGTCCACTTGCTGCCGGGCCTCCGTCCAGCCCTCGCCCGTTGGAGACACAGCCCCAGAAATGGGGGGGGCTGAGCCCTTTTGGGGGGGAGGCCGCCACCTGGAGTCACAACGGCAGGCCCAGTCAGGGCAGGGGGCAAGCTGGGCCCCGGGCAGACCCCCCCCCGGGCCTCCCTATCCCTAGACCACTCGGGGACCCGGCTCTGCGGGCAGGGGAGGCTGCCCAGGGCGAGGGGCACGTGGCTGGACTGGGCTGGGGGGCAGCGAGAGCGAGGGGCAGGCTCCCGGGTGCCTGGCACAGGGGGCACGGTTCTCTGCCTTGCCCGCTGCCGGCCCTTCCCCACGCTGTCCTCTGCGTGAGCAGCAAATGCCGCGTGGGGACAGGCTCCCAGAGCGCGGAGGCCTCCCCAGCTCTCCTGGTGATGCTGTGGCCAGCCACGCCAGAGAGCCCGCACCCGGGCACCCAGCCGGCACTTCTCTTTTCGCCAAGGAGTCTGCAGGAGCCGACGGCGCTCTCCCCCGCCAGGACAGCCGCCAAAGGCTAGCCCGGCAGGCCGTCTCCCAGCTGCCTTGGCTCCAGGGAACGCGGGCTTGCCCATCCCGAGCCCCTGCCCTCAACCCGCCATCCCGGCCCCAGAGCGCAGGCAGCGTGGGCGTCCCGGGACGAGGGGCGCTCGGCAGCTTAACTGTTAAACCGCAGCGAGCCGGCTCTGCGCTGAGCTCACTCTGATGTCACGCCTGTAACTCGAGCCGGCTTGGCCTCGCGCCCGGGCTGCCTTTAAATACCAGTCCCGGCAGCGCGTTTCGCACCGGTCCCAGAGCAGGCGACCTCGATGAAAGCCCCGAGCGGAGCCTCAGCCATGTCCACGTCCCTGCGGGTGAGCCCGTCGGTCCACGGCTACCACTTTGACACCGCCTCGCGCAAAAAAGCCGTGCCCAACATCTTCGAGGCCGTCAGCCAGGAGTCGCTTCAGAAGCTCTTCAGGAACTCGGGCGACAAGAAGGCCGAGGAACGGGCCAAGATCCTCCTCGCCACGGACCAGGACTCGGAGGACCGCACGCGGGCCTTGCTGGCCCTGAAGCAGCGGAGAAGAGACAAGCTCCTCCAGTTTCTGACCCTGCGGAGATACTCCCTGAAAGTGCACTGAGCCACCGCCTGGCAAAGCACCGGGAGAAGATAGCGCAGGAACAAGACGGTGCGCAGGACATGGTCCCACGCACAGCCTTTGCCCCCACCGTGCAAGCTTCCGGCAGGACGAGGGGCCCTGCAAAACGGACCCTGAGCAGTCGCTCCCACCGCACCCCCTGCAGGCGGAGAGCCAAGCAGAGGACAGCAGCCCGTGCTCGCCGCGACCGTGCTTGCCGGACATTGCCCTCGTCCCTACACCGCGCAGAGAACCCCTGCAACCGGGCCATGATGGAGCCTTTCTTTGGCACTCCTCAAATGCGCCGACAAAAGGCACCGCGCGGGAGGCAGGAGCCGAACTTTCAGGGGCTGCCTTCTCCCGAGGCACCCGATGTGACCGCCTCTCTCATCCCCTCACTGCACGGTGTCCCTGCCTTACGACTCGTTTGCGCAGCAGCCACCCAGCCGGGTGCCCTCGCCCTGAACTGCATCGGCCAGGAAAGCCTCTGGTAGATAGCGCCTTTGCTTCTTGTGACTACTAAGCTGCCCCAAGGCCTGCTCGGTCTCACGGACGGCACGATAGACAGGAGAAAACAGACTGCAAGGGGCTGGCTGTATCCCACGGTAAGACTGTTGGACGATGCTATACTGCTCTCGACTGTGACGTATGGGACACGGCCACCTGCAGCCCAATAAATTCTAATGATCGTGCGAGCTCTTTGCGTTTCCAAAGTGTGACTCAGAAAGGGGAGCAGCCTTGTCTATCCGGGGGCTTGGGGGGGGGGGACAAGGTGTGGGTGCTCTCCTCTACCACCAGACACCCCGAGCAAAAGCAGAGGCTCAACCCTCGGGGTGCAATCCTGGGCCGGCGCGGGCTGGGGGAGGCTTGCCCAGGAGCCCACCGGTGCCAAAACGCCCGCCCTCCTTCCTAGGCTGGCAGCCCCGAGGGAGCTTCAAAGGGCATTGCCCCCGACTCGCTCTGAGTCGCTCATTGTTAGGATCCAGTCACTGTGCATGGTGCCTCTTCTGCCCTGGCAACCCAGCCCGCGGCCACTTAGAAACCAGGCCCGCCCAAACACACACACACACACACACACACACACACACACACACACACACACACACACACACACACACACACAGGAGCATGTTATCTGGGCCCTCTGGGCTCTCCTCGCTCCCACGAGCCAGGCAGGATTCCGGGATACGCCTGCAGCTGTGAGGCCAACGGGCACCTCGCAATCGCAAAAGCAGGAGGAGGCCTGTCAAATCTGGCCATAAGGTCTGAGACAGTGTCTGGCACCCCGGCCCCATGCCGTGGGGTCCTTGCACGCAGCTGCAGGCCCCTCACTGACGCATACAGCCTCGCCCGACTGGCCAGCTTAACACGTTCGCTTCCCGTGACCCCGCTAGCTGCGACGGAGAGTTAACACAATGCACGAGAGCGGCAAGCCAGCTGCATTTCCCCATGGCGAGGTCGCGCCGAGGGCCCATAAATCAGGTGGCCTCAACACGGCTCCTTTCAGTTACTTGACCCGGTCGGTAATTGCGTTTATCGATAGATTTGCACAGCGCGCGCAGACGCGTTTAACCATGAGCCTCCCCACACGCTGATCGATGGCTGTCCTATGTCGCCTCCGCCCATCGCGGGAGAGGGGCACAGCTCGCCGCTCCCGCAGGCACATGCCAGGGACGGTATTGGCTTCTTGTAGTCCGGACCTTGATGTTCAACAGGTTCGGGGTCGGCCAGAGCCGGGGCGGGGGGGCACTCAACTCCTGGCATCGGTAGCCACAGCCGGCCGTGGGCCTCGGGGCCAGCTTGGCCAGCCTGCTAGGAGCCTTCCCCATGGGCGGGCAAGAGCTGGAAGGGGCCGGGGGGCTCTTTGCACAGGCCCACCACCAGCGGCACACCCGCATCTTCGCCAGAGGGATTCAACACGATTCGGAGCCCATGGCATGCCAGGGCGTACAAGCCCCCAAAGAAAACCTGCCTGTGCTCCAGAAACGAGCCCTCGCTGCGAGGCTGCTCATGCATCCCCAGTCCCAGTAAAGTCCAGCTCCGCACTGCTGTTGGGCTATGGCTTGGGGGTCTGCCCCCGCGGCGAGCGGCCGGCCCGCCAAACCAGCGGCTTGTGCCAAGCGCGGCAGGATGCGTGCACCCAGGAAGGAGCCCTGCACCCGCTCCACAGGCCCGTGGCCCTGGGCACTGTGCTGCGCTGGCACCCTTCCGTTAACCTGTCCCCCTCTTCAAAAGCCCCCGCCGCTCAGCCAAAGAGCCGCTCCATCCTCGAGGCCGGCGGGGGCCACGGGTCCAGATGGGGACGCACTGACACAGCTCTGTGTCTGGGCCTCGAGGAGAAGCAGGAAGGGCTGGCCACAGGCAGCGCCAACACCTGCTGCCAGGGTCTCAGGAGGGGAGCCAGGGCGGGGGCCAGCCGAGGCGTGCGGCAAAGGGGCGCCCGGGGCGTGCCAGGATGCCACGGCTCCTGGAACGCGCCCTACCATCTAGCACACTACCCATCGCTATCTCCACCCCGCCAGGTGAGGCTGGACGTGGGGTCCACCAGCCTCTCCTCTAGCAGGATGGGCATCTGGAAGGATCGGTGCCCACTGGCAGCAACACTACATCGGGCGCTTGCCGCCAGCCCTGCCTGCTCCTGCTAAGAGGTTGGCGACCCTCTGCACGGTGCACTCAACACAAGCCGTTGCTTGCAGACTTTCTCTTCCCCCTGGTCCCCGGGCGTTCTACTGGGTAGCCCGAACGGGCTCCCGGGCAAGGAAGCGCCGCGTACAAACAGGCCGCAGGCTTCTGGGGCCACTCTGCCCGTCCCCTGCATTACCCCATCATGGTCCCCGCCCTCTCGCCTCCAGCGCCCTGCCTGCAAGGTCTGCCTTTCTGGCCTGGGCGCCGCCGCTCGTGTCCGCGACAGACCTTTTCCGCTTCGCCAGGGAAGCACCCTTCTCACGCATGGCATCCCAGTTTCAGGGGCCTCCCAAGGGAGCTCTCCCCCCGGCTGAGCACAGCGGCGCGCCCCTGGGTGAAGGGGTCCTGCGGCCAGGCAGCCCCGCACTTTGTGCCACGCCACAGCTGGGAGCCACCCTGGGGAGGCGTGCTGGAGCAGGTCAGCTGCGTCACGCTGGCTCCTTCCCGAGCGCTCGCCGGCACAGATGCAGCGTCTGTCGCAGCTCGCGCACCCCGTTCTTCCGACGGGCCAGAAACGGGGCTGCCAGACGCGCAGCCTATTGTCCGAGCCCCCGTGCAACAAACAGAGGAAAGGCCGGCTCGAGGCATTTCCTGCCTGCGGGAGCTGCGACTCCTGTCCACCCCGTCTGGCTGGCTGCGCTGGGGGGCCCCGGGTCCCGCCTTCCCAGAGAGCACACATCTCTGCCACCCATTCTAGCCCATGCCTCTCCAATGCCCCAGTCCAGAGCACCGGGGCCAGGCTCAGCAAGTGGCCTCCTGCACCCAGCCCGGGCGGGAACGGCTCCCCCCACTCCCCACCCCAGAAAGGGCTGGCAGCCAAGCTGCAACGAAGCCAGGCCGAGTCCCTGCCCGTTGGCGAGCCAGCGAGATCCTAGCTCTCCATGCGCTGCTACGAGGCGTCTACCTGCCTTTGCCCACTGCTGCCGGGTGCTCGTCCCCAGGGCTCTGCGGCGTCCCCGCAGCCTCACAACGCTGGGCATCGTTTCACGAGCCTGGCCTAAGCCACCGTTGGCTTCGCGGTACACGGTGCTCGGGCCTGAGGCAGCGCTTGCCGATGCAACGCTAGGGACGGACAAAGAGGCCGGTTCACGATTCGGTGCTCCCTCGCCTGGGGCGTCCCAGGCTGGGATGTTACCCCATGGTGCCAAGGGCAACGCGGGCGCGCACTATTCGGCTGTGAGCCTGTGCCAGGGGAAGCCTGGCCCCCTCAAGCCCTGACTGGCCAGGAGCTCCCCGGGCCTCGGGCCGTGACAGCGCACTGGGAGAGTCCGTGGCCCTGCTCTGTCACTTTGGGTTTTCCTCGCCTCTGTTCACTTTCTTTGGCTTTCCCCCCGCCTGTATGCCCGGGGGCTGCTGACCTGACCTTGCTCCGGTTGGAGGGGGTGGATCCGGCCTCCCCATTGCTCTGGCTTCTGGGGGCCGGCCTCAAGCCCATGCCGCTCCGACAGGGCCCGCTGATGGTTTCCAAACGGACTGGTTGGCCTCAAATCACACCCGTCCCTGACCGGGTCCGGGTCCAGGGGAGGAGGTCTGGAGGACCACTCGAGAGGGTCCCCCCCCGTGTTGGAGGGGGCAGCCATCCACCGCGAGCATCCTCCAGGCGCTGCCGCCCGTCACGTGTCCAAGTTGTCGCCCGTAACCTGCGTCCGAGCACTCTGGACACGTGCCAAAAGGGCCGGCGAGCCCCCGCTACCGTTTCACTCGAGGCCGCTTTCTTTCACCCTTCCCTGGCCTCAGCAGGCCGCCCCTGCCCAATCCATGCCACTAGCTATCGCAGCAGGCCTGGCAGACCACGTGTCGGAGGGACCAGGCCAGCCCTCTCGCTCCCCTAGCTCAGCCGACCCCGGGAGGCTACTTCCGATGCTTCGGGTGCTAGGAAGCACCCCGATCTACCCTGCCAGAGCTAAGCCACCCCTCGGTCAATGGGCCGCAGCCTCATTTCTCCGGGGCCCGGACAGGTCTTCCTCTTCATGGGCCACACAACGCAGCTAGCGGGATGAGCTGGCACACAGGCACGCACGCCACGGGCCCCATGCAGCTCTGCAGGTGCAGAAAGATTGGGCCGCGACTCCAGATCGGGGGAAATGCATCTATTCCGGGGAAGGACCTACCCCAACCTGTGCAGTCTGCTCAGGGCAGGGGACTCCTCTCCCATTCTCACCGTTCTGCCACTGTGCCGAAAAGGGCCAAGGAAGGGCCGCTACCACAGAGGCTCGCGCCCCAAGGCCTGCCGACTCGCACGCAGCAACCTTGTGGGAGGGAGGGAGGACTAACGCTTTGTTTACCGTACTGCTCGACACAGGGCTCGGTGTAGCTCGGCGGGCGCATGTCCCGTGGGGAGCGCACGTGCGCTTTCGTAGCTCCGGTGGCCACCGCCGAGGCTGTAACGACAGTCCGGTCAGGGCAAACTGGCTCTCGCTTCGGAGCAGGCTCCCTGCCCTCCCTTTACCGCGCGTACCCTTTTTGCCCCAGCTTGCAGGGCATGGCCAACACTGTCTCCACGCCGCTCTCCAGAGCGGCCCGGCATAGACAGACCCTCGGGGACAGCTCGTTCTTCCGCTTCACTCCGTGCGCAACGCGTAGGCTAGCTGTCTGCCCGCAGGGACTGGCCCGTCACCTTTCACACCGCGTGCCCCAGGGCAGGGGGGTATTCACCACACTGCCCAGCAAGCGACGCGCTTGTCCGCCTCGGATACCTTCGTGTGCACGACAAGGGCCGCCTGCAGGTTTATGTGGCACCGCGCTAGACCTGCAGATGACACTCAGCGCTGTTCCCCTTGAGAGGCCCAAGCCACCTCTTTTAGATGGCGTGCAAAATGCCCTGGGCCAGACCCGTGACAGCGGCCAAGGCAGAGACCCAGCAAGCCGTCAGGGCAGACGGGACCTCCGGAGGGGACATCTAGTCCGGGGGTAGGCAACGCTCTTTGGCCACAGTGCTGAAACAACAACAACTTCTACCGTGGATGGTGCCAGGGTGCTGGCACGCCAGAAAGACCCAACGAGGGTCACAATCCTACATGGGGCCTGCTTTTTACTTGACATACCAGGTTTTCTAAACATTGTATGTCTGGTGACAATACATACACCTTATGAGACTACCTTTTATCTTGCGTGCTTGTTTTGTGCAGGCCCCCCCACAACAGCCCCCCGGCCCCGCTCATGCCCCATGCCCATCGCCCAAAGCGCCTGCTCCCCCGGCCATGCTGGAGGGGGCCCCCAGCTGCCAGGGCTATGGGGCCAGGGACACAGGACTGCAGCTCTCTGCCCGCAACAGAAGGCCGTGGCTGCTGCAGCAGGAGCAGGAGCTGGTTCCCCACCCCCCCACTGCAGACTCGGGCGGGGGGTGGAGCCATGAGGGGCCGGGGCAGGGGCAGGGCGGGTGCACGCTGCTCATGCTGCCCGCCGCGCTGCCCTCCCCCTCTGCAGAGCAGTGTCTGGGACCCGGTGCAGCAGGCCACAGCAGGGAGGTGCACGAAAGCTGCCCGCCGCTCCGAGCTCCCCGCTGCCCTGGCCACACTGCCCCTGTGTGCCCGGGAGCAGCAGCTTGGGGTCGTGCCCCTTGCTGCCGTGCTGCCCCCGCCTGCAGGGCCAGTATGGCCAGGGCAGCTGGGAGCTCGGAGCGGTGGGCAGCTTTTGTGCACCTCCCCGCCGTGCCCTGCCGCGCTGGCGAGGGCAGCGCAGCGGGGAGCCTCGCCAGCACCTGTCTGCAGCTGGGAGCAGCCCGGGCTCTGGGGCTGGCAGCGGCTACCTTGAGCCCAGGCTGGCCTTGTGTGCCACGCTCGCCATGCGTGCCGGGGGCGGCTGGCCCCTGCTCTAGTCTGACCCCGCTCCACGCAAGCCCGGCCCCAGCTGGAGCCAGTCCCGTGCTCCAGAGCGAGGACCAGCCAGAGCGACACTAGTGCCTTTCACTCTTCTGGGGCCTGTGCATTTGGGGGGCCTCGCCCGGGTGCACACCGTTGGGATGTCGCTGCCCCTGGCCTCATTCTGGGCACAGGAGGGGCGGCTCTCGGTGCCCACTGCCCCCGGCTCCACGCTGCCACCTGCTTGCGAGTGCCGCTGGCTCAAAGCAGAGGCTCCGGTAGTGGACTCTGCCCCCAACACGGCAGCCTTCACAAACAAAGACTGGCTTCCTCCTGCCCAGGGGAGCGCAGCAAGATCGCAATGACCAAATAAGGGCCCGTGCTCCCGGGCCGGAGCGGGGCCACTGAGTCACGCCAGCCTGACCACTTCTGAAACGGCTCATCATTGTGGCAGTGAGGCAGCCTGGCCTTCTCAGGCTGGCTGGCTGCCCACCTGCGGCCGCTATGACAAACAACTTGGCGATCATCCCCAGCTTCAGCTGCTTCCTGCCCATTTCCTCCAAAAAGCAGGACGGGCTCCCGGCAGCCTGAGGCTGCGGGCACTCTTCCGCGACCTGCCCCAACAGGCCAGGGGGATCCGCTACGGGGAGACCTCGCTCGTCAGTTCCTCCCCAGAGGAAACACTCCCCGCCCCAGGGTTGGCGCTCTCGGGACCGATCTGGCCCAGACCTGGGCTAGCCCAGGCACGCTGCAGTAGAAAGCACCGGCTGCGCAGACCGCAGCCACATGCGGCCTTGCTCGCAGGGGTCAGGCTGCTGCGCTCCTTTCCTCTGCTCCTCTTTCTCCAGGGCTGCCGGACAGCTTCCCAGTGCTTGCCACAGTCCCCTGCCTTTACTGGGAACACATCCCTTCGGGTCGCTTCTCACAACGCAGGGCTTGGGTTTCTGCCTCTGGAGAAGCCCCGATGCTTCGCAGCACCGTCTTGCCACGCTGCGAGACACTCGGGGCACTTCTCCAAAGGGAGGGCCTTGCTCATCCAGGAGTGCAGAGGACACCTGCAATTCCTTGCTAAGCCCGGTTTGTTCGTTTCCAAAACGGTGGGCTGCCAGGACGGATGAGCGGCGTGTGCGTATGCGCACGCGAGATACAAAGCTTAGCTTGGTTGTGACCTGTCTGCTGGTGGCCACTCGTTCGTGCCCCTCCACTACGGTCAGTGCTGTCCGCCCGTGCCCACCTTGTGGCCCGACTCGTTTGGCCTGTGCTACAGAAGGCCCTGGCGCCAGCCACGCTTTATGCCTGGCACCCACAGCCGCACCGGAGCCTGGATGCTGGGCCCTGTCCCTTGGACAGACGCATGGACCTCACCCCAGAGCTCGCACCTCACCCGCCGAGGCATCCCCTGAGGCACGCGCCTCAAGCCCACGCCCCCTTCACAACCAAAAGCCGGTTCGGCGAGGGCCGCTAGCGGCCCACGGTCAGCAGATGCGGCTTCAAGCCAGGGACTTGCTCCCGACACTAGGTCCTGGGCACAAGGCAGCTGGTTATATCGGAAGGCTTTTTGCAGGCGATCGCTCTGCAGACATGCACAACTGGAGGGTAAAGGGGGGGGCAGGGGGGCATCGATTTGCAGGCACGAACCGGAGACGCGCTCTGCATGTTCCCTAGATAACAGATCAAATTACACAAACAGAGCTTGTAAACGGCCGTGCATAATAAATGATCTACCCCGTGAAATGGATTGCCCGCCGATCAATTTTAAACGGGTGACCTACACGTTCGGCCTCACCAAAACCAAATTATTCTCGGGGCGGGGGGGGGCTTCTCCTAGATTTATGTGGGCTGCATTATTTGACTGTCCTTCAAGTAAATGGGAAATAAGATAGAATCGCGCGGTGATAAAGTAGCTTGGCAAAACAGAATTCCCAAATCCAGTCGTGGCTGAGTTCAAAAGCTCATCGATAATTCAGACACAGACAGACTGGGCCCGCTGCAAGGCGCGTGACAGGAATAGAGCCGATGCGCAAGGCAACGCATTCACGCAACACCCGCCGACGGCTTCGCTTCAGCCGGAGAAAGCCACACGTCAGCCCCCCATCCTCTGCACCAATTTCTTACCAACGCGTACATGCCCACACGCACGCGTGTGCACGAATCGCTCCTGTGGATCGCTCCTACGGGAGCCCACAAGACCGCGCCGGCAGGCGATCGGCACCGCTGCTCCACGGCTTGGCCTGGCTCTGCTTCAGCCCACAGAGTGGCCATGAATGGTGCCCTCCAACGCTCGGACCCATTGCGCCAGCGAGAATACCGCATCTTCCGAGCCCCTGCTCCCGACACCTGGCCCGCACCGGGGCCTTCTGACAGACGCCCGCGCGACAGCCTGCCCGGCCGCCTGGCTCTCCGAACAAGTCCCCCTTTTCCCTGGGAGTGCCGGAGAGGCTTCGAAAACAGTGCCTCCTCTCCTCTTGGCGCACACGGCTGGCGCTTCAGCGAGGTCTAGCTGGCAGCCGGTACCAAGCCGAGTGCCCCAGGCGTCAGCTCCGGGGCCGGCTCGGTTCAGCATCTCGGCTGACAGATGGGAAGGCGGCGTTGAGTGCATCCTCAGTGCGTCTGCGGGTGGCGCCGCTCTGCGGGGAGCAGGAGAGACGCTGCGGGGTAGGGCAAGGAGTCTGAGCGACCCGGACATGTCGGAGGATCGGGCTATGGGGAAGCTCAGGAGGGGCAACCGGGACAAGGGCAAAGTCCTGCCCCGAGGGCGGAGCTCGGACAGCAGTGGCCGGCCGGCAAGGGCCACAGGGGAAGAGGCAAGGGGGTAGGGAGGGAGGGGGACCAGATCTAGGCCCCCGCAGGTTTGGGAGGCGTTTTCCCATTTGTTTTAGGGAATCTCTGTCGTGTCCCGAGTCCGGTCGGCCACTTCCAAATCCAGGAGTCCTTCCAGAACCGTACGCGGCCCTACTCCTGGCAAGCACTCCCGCCCGGGGCTTCCCAATCCCTTGGCGGGCATCCTACGTGCAGGGCCAAGGCCGGAGGCCTGGGCTTTGGACGCCTCCGCATTTCGCTTGCCCTCCGCCGCGAGGCCACAGCAGCAAGCTAGGGAGGAGTCCTCCATTTCCAGCAGGTTGGCATCACGCCACGCTCTTCCCGCTGGAAGTGACAGTGGGAGACTAACCATGCGCTACCTCGGTCAGGGAACTACTCCCTGCCAGGAGGGAAACTCCCTGAGCGGGCACGGCCTCATCTGGCGTACCGTGCCCACTTGCACTGGCAATCTTCCCACCGGGAAAGTCAGGCTCGCTTACCCACGCCCTCCCCTGGAAGACGCCTTTGGCGAAGCACGGGGCCTGCCAAGAGCAACCCTCGGGCCCCGTGCCCCTTCCAGGGGTCGGCACGTCCCAGAGACCCGAGCACCCCAGGCCACAGTCTCCAGTGCGGGACAGCGGGCAAGCAAGATGGGGATCACAGCCCGCCACTCCCGACACCCGGCTCAGGGTGCACGGTGCCCAAGCGGCCAGCTTCCAGGCCACTGCGCAGGGGGCGCTGCCGTCGCTGCCGGCCAGGTCCGACCCGCTCCTCTCCCCCGGCCATCTTGGAGCGACTGGCCACGCTGCCTCAACGGGGAGCTGCCAGCTGCGTCTCGGCCGCTCGCAAGGCGCCCTCGCGGGACAAAGCGCTACGTGCTTGACTGCGGGGCTTACGGCTCCGTCGCGGGTACATGACAGAGGGGTCGTTTAATATTGGGTTGTGCGATTTCCTAGGCCATTCTTTACAGCTGCTCAGGCGAGCGCTCGGTACTTGAGCTGAGCGCCCAGCTCCATGCCTTCTGCTCACCCTCGGAAAGGCCAGCGTCGGCTACGGGAAGCCGGCGGGGCTCAGCCGGACACCGAGCAGGACAGAGGTTTACGGGACCATTGCTTTGCCTTGCCCTTTCCTCCCTTCCACCGCCTCCCAACCTCGGCTCCGGCTCACTCTCTGCACGCTAGCCCCGGGGGCCGAACCCGCCCCTTCTTCAGGAACAGGAAGCCCTCCCACGGGCCTCCAATTCATGGGTGCGTATGTGCTGACACATGCACGGTCCAGCTCGGCCGGCCCTGCGTGCCTTATACCCGCCCCCGGTCGTGCAAGTGGTCAAAAGGCTTGCCAAACACAAGGGTTTGCGCGCTTTGCTCGGGCCCTCTTCCTGTTTGTAAATAATCGAGGGACTACCGCCGCCGTGCCCTGCTCCCTCAGGCAAACCGGAGGAGGCTTTCATGTCTGTCAAACCGGGGGCTGCTCGCTGTGACGGCCGCTTAGAGCACTTCCCATTCAAAGGCACTGTTTGTACTGTGGCCCAGGGGCATTTGCATCTGTCCCCGGATGACGTGACATCCAGCCCTACAGCTTTCACGGTGGCCGCCAGCACCCCCCCGTCACGAGCACTGTCCCGTACCCCCTGCTCCCCCCCCAAAGACTCGACGCGACCTCCTGCTACTCTACGGCCTTCTTGTTCCTCCCCTGGAAACCGCGCCGAGCCGTCCGCATGGCCCTGGGGGAATCCCACGTCTTTGCGGGCGGGCTCGCTGGCACGTTTTGGCCGCCCTTGCCCCGCTCTGCCTGGCTGTCTGCTGACTTAGTCCCTTGCTCCGGTCCCACCCGCTTTCCCTTTGATCCTTTTTAGCCCTCCATGACGTTTTGCTGGCACCTAGCCGCTGCGAGGCACGAACCCTGAGCCTCTCAAGCATGTCCCCCCGCCCAGGTGCCGGGTTCGCCTGATAGCGAGAGCCGGCGATAGCAAAGTCCCGGGGCTGCCCAAGCAGTTCAAACCAGTTTGTCACACCCCAGGCGGTCGGTTGAGACATACGGGCGGGTCTGGAGGCAGCGCTTTGTTTTCCCGTGGAGTTGCCAGCCTCTGACAAATGCAAGCACAGCCTTTCTCGGGCAATCCCGGAACTGCATGACTAAGCTGTTGACCAAAGGGACTTTTCTCCCAACGTCAAACTGAAACAAACAGAGTGAGCTCGCTTTCAAGATAACAGCTGGGCCTTTGGGGACACAGGTCGGGCTCTGCCAACGAGCGCTCTCTCCAGCCGGAGAACACGTGCCATCTCGCCGCGGCCCTGCTCTCGTGCTGCCCTGCGCCAAGCCCCGGCCCGTCTGCTTGGAGCGAGCGTGGCGCCAAGAGCCGGGTAGCCCACGGCGTTCACTCGCTGGACTCGCAAAGGACTTCTGTTCCCCGTCCTCCCCAAACACCCCTCCTCTTGCCGGGACTAAGCAGGAGAGAAGTGGAACAGGCATCTCGGGCTGTACGCTGCCCGGTCCCAGCATGAGAGGCCTATTTAAAATCGGCCGACTGAAAGGCAGCGGCCGGGTTAGGCAAGGCCGAGGCAAGAGACCGAGCCAGAGGGGGCAGGGGCGGCGTTTGCACGGTCTCTTTGCGTTTGCACGGTCTGTACGGGCGGCGTTTGCACGGAGGGTTTGGCACAGACTGGGCCAGGTGCATGCTGCCCATACAGACCAAAAGGGTCCCGGGGTCTCCCGCACGAATCGCGGAGGCGAAGCGACCGATGACTGACCGAGCTTCCGACGCAGACCGAGTCGCGGACCCCCTGTGCTTGACCGGACCCGGCGACTGCTTCTGCTCTGTAGAAGATTACCGCGCAATCGCGGTACCCTTCCTGGATGCCCAATGCCGTTTCCTGTTCTCCGCTCAATCCACACCTCTGAAAACAATCCCGCACAAGCTGCAGGGAAGGCCAGGCCAGTCCTTGCTGCTTGCGCCTGGGAACACCCGGGGAGATCTGGAAGTGGTGTCTGGAGCCCGGGGGACGGTGCCACGCTCTACCGGGCTCGGCGGCGCCTAGCATCTGGTCCTCAACCCTGCCTGGGCCTTCTAGGCCAGCGTCTTCTCGAGGCCCCGCTGAGCGGTGCAGGCCTCGCCTTCAGCTTCGGAGGCGTCCCGTTCGCCAGATCCATCGCTTCCCCCACTGGGATCAACCCAAGCCCAGGGTCACGAGGAGCCAGCCTTCAAGGCGTGTGAAACTGGGATCTCAGTTTCTGCCCGAGCCCCAATCATCGCCTGCATCTCAATGCCTAAGGAGAAATCAGACCTGGCTTCGGCGGCGACACCTGTAGAGGAGATAGCATGGCAACGCGACGAGGCGGCAGAAATCGCGCGGAGTTTTTTGTGCTGCAAAAAGTCCCGCTTTTGTGAGTTCTTCTTCACCGGCGCCCTTGCCTTGAATCGACACGGCTTCTTAATTCGCAACGATCCAAAGCCTCCGGGGAACGCAGCCCGGCCTCTGATACACCCCCGTGCACGTGGACGTACGGCGCAGAGCCTGCCCGCCCTTCCTTCCGGGGCGCGAGGCTAGCGGGAGATCCCCAGCAACAGCTTTCCTCCACAACCCCGCCGGTGCGGGCACTGCTCCCTCCCACCCCTGGCCGTACCCGCCCCAGAGAGAAGGGGAGGAGAGAGGAACCGGCCAACTCCAGGCCAGGTTACCGACCTCCTGTCCCAGGGAAAGTCCTGGAAAAGGTCACGAAGGAGTCAGCACGCAGCAGGCTCGCAGACGGTTGCTTTCTCTGAACGACAGCCGGCACGGCTTCGGCGCGGGCAGGGCTCATCTCACCCACCTTCCACGCCTGGGAGACTCGCCACCCGCATACAAAAGCGGAGGCCAATGCTGTGTACCTAGACTCGCACGAGGCCTTTGGATCTGGGATCCCACGCTGCTCTCAGGGGACAATGCAAGGACCGCGGGCTTGGCCGCTCAACAGTCAGGTGGGCAGGGAGCCGGCAGCGGGGGAGGACCCCGACGAACAGATCTGGGTCGTCCTGGCGAGAAGGGGCTGCCGGCGGCCCTTGGGGGTTCATGCTTGGCCCAGCCCTTTCCAACCTCTTGAGGAGTCAGGTGCGGGGGCGGAGAGCTCGCCGGCCCAGTTTGCGGACGACACCAAGTTCGCGGGGCGCGTGGTCATGCTCGAGGATCGGCCACACGTGCCAGCGGACCCAAATGGGCCAGCAAGCTGGGCACGCCAGAACCTGAGCAAGCTCCACGGCACCCATCTGACCAGTGCCACGACTGCAAGGGGCCGGCGGGCAAGCACAGCCCATCATATGAGTGCGAGCCTGCAGCGCGACACTGCCGCCAGCGGGGCAAGCGGTGCTCTGGCATGCATCAACCGACGCCTCGTCAGCAAAAGCAAGGAAGCGATCCATCTGCTTGACTCGGCGCGGGTGACAACGCTGCCAGAGTGCTGCATCCGGTTCCGGCCGCTGCGCTTCCGCAAGCACGTGGCACAGCCGGAGAGCGTCCAGAGAAGGGCCACCTGTATGCTCGGAGACTTGCGCGGCAAGCCCTACGAGGAAAGGCTGGCCGACCTGGGCCTCGTCAGCCTGAAAAAGAGAAGGGACTTGGCGGCAGCTTGCCACTACATTGGGGGACCGCATCGAGGGCTCGGCGAGCAACTGTTCACCAGGGCAGCTGCGGGGAAAACCGGGAGTGACAGCCACCAACTCTGGGGCTCCAGAGGTGGTGCAATTGCCCAACCCCGGAGAGCGTCAATGGGAGGCCAGATGGTCACCTCGCTGTGCTCACCTGACCCCCAGGGGTCTGTCCTGTCTGGCGCAAGGGGGCTGGACCTGATGACCATGCAAGTCCAGGGACCGTGGAAGGCTCTGGGGGCTCTGGGAGGAACGTGGGACCCTGGAAGCAGCCAACCGCTTCCTGGACATGGGACGAGAGGGCAGGTCTGAGCAGCGGCCCCACAGCGACTAGATCCAGAGGACGTGCCTGACCCTGGCATATCGGGGGGAGGGGCCTGGGGCCCGGGCTTGCTCCGCTCGTGCGGGATTTGACACCTTTGCTAATCGCTCCTCTGCGGCAGGGACAAGGGCCTAGCCACCGGCGCTGTGCTTGGCCACTCGGACCGGCCCTGGGAAACGCTCGTCAGCAGCTAGGGCTGGCAGCCTGAGGGCGACTCAAGGGGTCAGGGCTACAACAGTTCGTCATGTCAGCAGCAGCGGCTTCAGCCAGCAAAGACAGGTTCTGCCTGGTATCGAGCCCGGTGTGGGCAATGAACTCGAGTGCCAGGCTGGGGCAGGGTGCGGCTGGGTGAGCTCCACTAAAGAGTTTCACTTTCTGCCTGTCTCCTTGCTAACGCAGCTGGCAGCTGCAGTGCCATTGCCCTCTAGCAGCGCATGCTGTCACGACCCAGTTACAGTCATCCACGCTGTGCTCACGAGCGCTTTGGCCAACTGCAGCCTGGACGCAACGCCTCGGCTGCCCAGAACAGCACTCCCGTCTCGCACACAGCCATCCTTGCAAGAAGCGCCTGATAAGACCATTGCGCTTGCCCACCACGCCGGGGGAGGCTTCGAGCCAGCTGCCTGTTGTCTTGCCCTCGGATTCTCGGGAGCCCGTCTCTCCGAGGAGACAGCATTTTCCAAGGAAAGCTCCTCCTCAGCGAGCGGTCGCAACCACGGCCACTGGCCATTCTCGGGACGGAGCGGAGCCAGGGGATTTTCCCTGGCGTTGCCACAGCAAAAGATACGCTTACAAGGAAAAGGGAATGCTTCTCAAGAGACCTCTTGCTCGGCATTTCCCTGTCAACATTTCACACAGACTGAAATACAGCTCCCACAGGGCCAGCTGGAAACCCGATGCCAAACACATGAGTGCCCTGCCAAGTGGTGTCACGGAGGCACCCGGCAGCAGGTGCCCACAGCATCCTACTGAGTGTGAGCCGCTCTAAGGATGCGGGTTAAGAGGCGGGCGCGGGAGCCGGAGGGGGGGTGTACGTGACAGCAGAGGGAGACCCGGCTCTGCCTGGCACCCAGCCGGCTGCTACCCCTGCCTGCCCTCCTCGGCACGCGAGCGTCCCCACCGAGGCCGCCGCCTGGGGAAGAGTCCACCGCTCCCCACTCTGGCCAGCCCGTTGGCCCTGAGACCTCTGCCTTGGGTGGCAGGTTGAGCAGACCGGGCAGATCCAGGGAAGGCAACCCCAAATCCCCTTACACTTCCTGCTGGGAAAACAGGCCCCGTTTTGGAGAGCATCCAACTGCTGTTGTCCGCCCCTTGCAAACCATGAGGCCTGCTGCCAGAAGCAGCCACCAGCACGTGCCCACCCCCTCATTCATCATGGCCTGGGCCGTCCCCGGGATCCGTTCCAAGGCATGGCGAGGCCTTGCATCGCTCTCATCAGCCCCTTTTCTGTCTCTCCCGGCACCATGCTGTTGGCAGGCGCTTCCACCGCCAACCCTGCGGTCGTGCCCTCCAGGGTCAGGGCTACGTCTGCCAAGCCGCTGAGCTGTGCAGGCTGGAGCTGGAATAGACTTGCTCCGACCAGCCACACAGCCTGGGCCAGCTCGACCTGCTGGCGGGACAGGACGGGGACAGCGGGCCCGGACCAGATGGAGGCTGCCTGGGGGCGTCTGCACGCAGCAAACGCAGTGCCAGGCGCCTGGACTGCCGTGTGCCCGCTGTCCTGTCCAGCTTTGGGAACCTGCGGGGGGACTGGGAGGCATTCAGGCCCCACTCCTTTCCTTGCCATGAATTCGGCTCTCGCCCACCGATCCCAGGTGCTGCAAGCGGGTCTCAGAGATACAGAGTGTGCCCGGAGTCGATGCTCATTTTGCCTGCCCCCTCCCCACCAGGAGGGGCCCCCTCCGCCTCTGAGCTCTCGGGCTCGGGGCCAGAGCTGCCTCCAGGAGCCACCCAGGCGTCCCCCTCTCCTGTCGCACTGAGCCCTAGCCGAGCCTCTGGGTCCCGACAAAACCGTCCACGCACTGGCAGCTCTCGCTTCGGTCGCAGCCCCGCTCTGTGCCGCCGAAGCCCGGCAGAGTCGCCTCCCAGGGGCCAGGCCGGGACACGGTGCCACAGGCCTGGGAATTGGGCCCTCAGAGACCTCGTCTGCCTCATGTTGTAGAGAGGTCAAGCTCTGCCTTTGAGCCAGCTCCCAGCTTTAGAGGCCCATGCCTGAGCCAGACGAGAGCGCCCATGGCACGGGTGGCGCTGCCCGGGATACATGGCTCGATCGTTTGGGGACAGGCTGTGCTGGAGGCCTGGCAGAAGAGGTCCCTGAGCACTGGAGAGACCGGGCGCAGGGGTGCGTGGCAGGCTGAGCACCAGGGGACGGAGCACCGTGCACTGCTACTGGTGCCCCTTCTAGCAACACGGCGCGCCGTGAGTCGGGGCAACGAGCCATCGGGCCCGGCGGCCCATCTCCGACAACAGCAGTGGGGGTGGACGCTCTGGTGGGGGAGCCCCGAGCTGGGTGTGGCGTGGGGGATCTGCACCCCATTCACTACCCGCTGTCGCAGATTGCAAGATGCCAGAGGACGCACGCACCCACAACTGCTGTGCTCAATAGCGACCAACAGGTCGCCAACCCGGTGACTTTTGGCCTCGGCGGCCCTCTCTGCCTCTCCCGCCTCCTACGGGAAGGAGTTCCACGGGTCCAAAGTCGGCGTCCGGCACTTGCTTGCCCAGGCTCCCTTACGCTCCTGGCTCACTCGACCAAGTTGCCGGGATCTGTGTCCACACCGTGCTGCTCAACTCGCACCCTGGATGGCCCGGGCAGGTGACGCGCGCAGCACCGCCCCGAGCTCACAACACATTCACATGGCGAGGCACAGCTTTCCCTGGGACCTGCGTCTTCAGCAATCCCTCGCGGTCCAGCGCCACCTCATGCACCAGCCAACTCCAGGGGACATCGCTCTTTGTGCTGCCGACGCTGGCACAAGCGTGCCGCTGTATTGGCGTGTGCCATTGCACCTCTGCCTGGCTGGGCATTCGAGGAGTGTCCAGGTACCTGTGCGCTCAGCTGCTTGCCCTAGCAGGGAGGCAACTGCCTCACCTCTGCGACTCACAGGCTCGCGTGACACGTTCCTTGCTTCCACAATCGTGCCCTGGCCACTGCGAATCAAGCTACATTGGGGTGGCAGGTCACGCAAGGACCCCTCGCTGCTGCCATTAAGCCCTTGCTGCAGCCAGAGGAAGGACTGTAACCACGCGCCGCATCTGTTGCATCGCTTTACAGGCCAGCGAGGGCTGCGTAACCAGGAGCCTCGCCTGGCTGCTAATGACGGGAGAGCTGCTGACCCCAGCACTCGGCAAGCTGAAACCTGTTTTGGCCAGACACGCTCTGTGATCAGATCTGCTTGGCGAAGCAGGGAGAGATTGCTTTGCAGGAACCTCCGTTACACGGCGTGCCCTGAACTTTGGCCACTGACACGGGCACGACGCTACTTGTCTGCAGGACAAAACCGGCCCAAGAGCCAGCGCTGGGCAGGGCAGGGCCCGCCCTGCCCAATGAGTTCACAAACTAATCCTGGCAGCCCGCAGGGAACCCGGCGGACTACGTACTCTGGGAACACGATAAGACACTTTATCACCAGAGTCCACCTCCCTGCCAGCCGCCAGCCCAATTCCGGTAGGCAGGTGAGTAAGGACTCCAACCAGGGTCACGATTAGCACCCCGCCCCGCTTCCACAAAACCCGATGATACAAGGGTCAGAGGGACCCCCGGAGGTCACCCCTAGTCCAAGCCCCTGCTCGTGGCAGGACCATCCCGACCTCGACCCCCCAGCCGAGGCTTTGTCCAGCCGGCTCCGCAAAACCTCCAAGGACGGAGAGGCAACAAGGAACCTGTGCCCGTGCTTCCCCACCCTCCTCGTGAGACAGCGGTTCCCCACCTCCAACCTCAACGTCTCTCGCTGCGACGTGAGCCTGCAGCTCCTCCTTCTGTCCTCTGCCCCCTCCAAGAACTGGCCAGCTCCGGCCTCTTTGCAACCCCCCTGCGGGGAGCTGATGGCCGCTCTCAAATCCCCCCTCAGCCTTCTCATCTGCCGACTAACTAAGCCCAGAGCCCTCAGCCTCTCCTCGCGAGTCATACCCCCAGCCCCCATAATAAACCCATCAGGATCCGTGGCTCCTAGACGTGCCTTTCCCAGGCTGGGATGGTCTCCCTGATCTGACGCGCCAAGTGGTCGTCTGGCACGCGGAGGTTTGTAAGGCCCGACTCAACAAAGCCTTGGCTGGCACGATCCAGCTGGGGCCGGTCCTGCTTGGAGCCAGGGTTTGGACTCGATGGGACCTCCGGACATCCCTCCCGACCTTCCTTTGCTATGATTTCCTGGCAGCTAGGCGGGGGGGACTGCACCGCACACCAGAATCACCTCTCGCAGACCAGACAGAAAGGACAGAGATCCCCACACACCGTTAAGAGTGCATTTCTCACGGAGCAACCACTCCCTCTCTGACCTCACCATCCTCATGCTCAAGGGCAATCGGCCCAACACCTTTAAAAGATGGGCCTGGGAACAGACATTCAAAAGCTGGCCGGACGCTAAGACGACGACGGTGTAGATTTGCACTACCTACATCTCTCTCTCTCTAACGGAGATATAGCTATTCGAGAGAGAGAGAGGTTTGAGATATATATGGTGACATCTATGCATGTGTGTGTGTGTACTTGACCGATATATATATATATGCATCACCTTATAGACTAACCCCATATCTATATATCACCATCTATCAAGCAGCTCATGAAAGCCTGTGGCATTATACATAGATAATATAGGCCTTGACCATCAGCTTTGTTTCTTCAGCTAACTCTCCACCTGCTACCCCTGGCAATGTCTCGTGCCCTCCCCCTGCAACTGTTTTTCTACTAGGGTACACTGGCCTTGTCCGGGTCAGACCCGAAGAAGGCTTTCAAACGCTTGCCTGACTCTACCTCCACTATACAGGTGGCCCAATAAAAGGTGCCACCCCAAGAAAGCCTGGCCTCGGGCAAAACCTCCTCGTAAGCAGGGCAGAGGGCATCGACACTGCATAGGTGCCGATCCTCCCTCTGATGTTGATGCGTTGTGTCCGTCGTGTCCGTGAGGCTGCCTGTAATACTCTTGCGCCCCTTGCAATACGTTCCTGGCTGCTTTCTAGGCCAAAATCAACGGGCTAGGAGACTAACAGTGAAGCACAGAAAAGAAAGGGGGCTCGCTGCTTCTGGGCAGTCACACGTACAGCCGTCGCAGCAGGGTCACAAACTGCTCAGCGGCTCGACGTGCAAACCAACGTCCTTGCAATACCCACCCTTTAGGAGTCCTAGGGGACGTGACCGTGGCTAATACCTGATGGAAAGATCACCCCCAGCAGGTGACACCCTGCTGGTCTGGGCAGAAGCCTCAGAAGCAGAGATCTGAGGCATGGCCAAACACCCGTATTCGGCCTCCTCCTCTTTGGCAACACGGGAGAGTTTGGTCCAAGCATACAGCGCCAACCGCGTCACTCCATCTCGACTCAGCAACGTATCCGGGTCGGAGCCTGGGCTACACGAGAAGCACTGCTTGGCACAAAGGCCCCCTGCGCACACAAGAGGAGGGTGTCTACAGGAACAAATACATTTGCACGAGAACCGGCTCGTGGCTCCCCCTTTCGCCCCACATTTACCTTCCGGGGATATTTGCCAAGACTCTGGTCCCGGTTCGCCGCACATCTCCGGGCATCCACCTCATCCCAGCAGCCAGCCTGAGGGAGGCAGAGCACAGAGAAACCAGCAGCCTCCCACGACACAGAAGAATGGGCACGGAGAAAATGCCGGGAGCACGATGGCAACACTGTCCGCTAACAGGCGAAGGGGAAGGTTTCTACGTGGCTCAGGTGCCATGCTACAGTGATCTAAGGCAGGAGGAACACAAAGGAAAAGCACCGGTCACCTGGCAGTGTGGAGAGATACGACTGCTCCAGCGTGAAGACGAGAGGAGGGCTGGCCTTGTCCCTTTCCTGACCCAACCTAACGGACAGGGGTTTGCAGGGAGATCGCTGAAACACTTCTGCAACCAATCGCAGCCGGTACCCTGACGCATGTTTTCACCGCACTGCTCTTTCTATCAGGTTTTTTGCAATGGCCGGGGGGTTGGGGTGACACTCATCATCATCCGGTCAACCTGTTACAAGCTGCCCATCAAAAGACCCCGCACAAGTCATCTGCACACACTGCCAACGATCGGCAGGAGGCCCGAGCCCGTTTCACCTTCCTTTCCAGGTCTGTTTTGTAACACCTCCCGCCTGTGTACTGCGAGTACCCACGTGTGCTTTGGGACACGTGCTCCAGAGCACAAACGCCAAGTCTCTTTGGGCCGCTCGATCTACACTGCTGTCCCTCCGGCATGCTGCAGGCTCAAAGTTCACATGCCGACTCCTTCCCGGAGCCCCTGCCCCAAGCCTGCCGAATCAGCTATCCGTCTGACAAGCAGCTCACCTCTGCCGGACACCTCCCAGGAGCCCCACGGCAGGATCCAGGAGTGACTGGTGCCTCCTGAGCCTGGGGGGGCACAATTGGTGGGGCAGGCCAAAAGCCTCATAGCCACTCCTATACTTCTTGCCACAGCTTAGTGCCTCCCTATGCCCACCCCAGCATGCTGCTGGCCCACGCAGCAAAAAAACCGCCCTGTCCCGAGCGGTGCCGAGTCAGGGGCCAATCTCAGGGGGGCACGGGCCCCCCCTACCAGTCGCCTGTGGCTGAATCGCTCTGTGCCCTGCCGAGTACCACATTCACAAAAGGTATCACACAAAGCTCCCGGCATTTGCCGTACAACGAAAAGGTCCGGTCCAGTCTCGATGGGGTGGGTGCAGTGGCTTCAAGCCTGCAAATGAGAAAGGGGGTGCCAGTCCCTCCATCTCCACGATTCAGACGAGGAAACCTCGGTGAAGAAGCCTTTGTTGCACATCTCAGCACGAGCACGTGCAGACAGCTGCCTCAAAAGCTATTCAAGCTCAGCCATTTTCATTTGGAAGGCGCACTGCATCTAAACAGCCCCGAGTCCCGACGCTTTGCTTACCAGTACGGCGCCGAATCCTCTCACAGGGCTGTTGCTCGCGTAGCCGTTGCAGCTGCAAAGCGTAGGGGTCTCCAGCAGGACAGATGCTGCCCCCTGACCTGTCGAGATGAGGGGAAAAATGTTAAGCTACTGCCTGCAAAAGGCCAATGAATGCTGTCATTTCTCGCGCAACTTTTTGCTGCGAAATTCCCCCTCCTAAACACCAAAGGAGGTTGCAACCAAATCAAGCATTTGGCGGAGAGGGGAGGAAATGCCTGGCTCTCTGCCCTCTCTGGTTCTTGCCGACAGGAGGAAGCTGCAGGGTCATGCCGCATTTAGCGGGCAGGGCCACAGCCCCGACATCTTTGTAGCGCCTGCCCCTCTGGCCCTCAAACTGCACTTCCCGCAGGCAGCAAACTGCCTTCCAAGCACAGAAAGCTACTCAGCAAAGGAGGACCCGGGGCAGGACCGCCTCCGCTCAAACATCCCCCCCGGGGTCTAGGTTTTCTCTGGAGCCGGCAAGAATTCAGGAGATGACTCCTGATGCTCCTCTTCAGTAAGAAACAAATCCTTCCCAGACCTGTCCGCCCCCTCTCACCCAGTGTACCCTCGTACTTGCTGCAGTGCAGCGACTCACTGAGTGGGGGGAGACGAGCCCTTCATTTGGGCTGCGCGCATCATCAGCACAGCTTGGGAAACGGGACCACGGGCAGAAGGGGAGAGCTTCCAGTCAGGGTCCGTCACTGGATGCCCCCCGAGCGGTTAGCAATGCACCGCCCAGCCCCACTGCCCCGGGGGGCTAGGCAAGGCACGCTCACGGCGTCATTTTGCGGCAGGCGGCTCTCGTTTGACTTTGCCTTTGGCACAGGAACATCTCCCCGTGCTGTGGGCAGAACCGATATCAGGCTGCAGCTGCTGATCACTGCCTGCGCTACACGCAGAGGAAACTCTTTGAAAGACGAGGTGTCCACTTGTCCGCAAAGGCACACTTTGTGTTTCTAGGGCAGGGCTTGCTCTACCCCGCTGCTACTTGCCTAAGGCAGAAGCCTCTTTGCTTTCTTTTCTTTCGCTCTGCCCGGGCTGCCTACACCTAACCCCAGCAGCATCTTGAGCCTTCTCCCGTGGGTGCGCCCCAGCTCCCCCAGTGCCCCTCGGATGAATGCCCCTGCCAGTATGGGGCGCTTTCCTGCAGCAAGCGTCCGACGGCAACGTTCAAGCAGACTTAAAAGCGTCTAAAATAACCAGGCAGGAGGCCAGACTGCCGCTTCTCCAGCGTGCAGGGTCATTAAGGCCTTTTGCTGTTGCTGCTCTCAGGTTTTCCTTGCCCCCCCCAATTCTTTAGCAAACATGTCAAAGACTGACAGCAGAAAGCGGCTGCCTAACCTATGGCCAGCAACCCCCGGGAACCAGATGACCTGCTGCTAAGTGACCTCCAGGGTCTAGAAGCACCGGGAGGGAAAGGGGATGAATGGCGGAGCAGGCAGGTGGCTATTATTACTAACCAGAGCCCGGCTCTGCGCCAGTAACCACACCCGGAAAGCCTGCAGGCAGCTCTGCTTGCTCAGGAGTGGCCCTGGCTTGTTTTCTGCGCCGCCATCTGGAACGCGCTACGGCGAGCCGGTGCCCAGCCGCCCGCTCGCACCCGCTGCTAAGCCAACATGGACGCTTTTATTCATCGTGAATACGCTTCATTACTTTCCCACAGACCACAGGCTAGCACGCGCTCTCCGCAGCCAGCTCTGCCACCGCTCCTCCGAACGGGCCTCGTTTACGAGCGTCATAAAGCGGGATCGCATCAACAAAAGCCCGCACGCAGCCCAAGCTACGGAGCCAACTTTATGCGCCCGGCGCGACTTGTCAGAGCTGCCCTTAATTGTGATAAATCCTGCTTCCTCATCTGAGAAGGTGACATTTCATGGCAAATAAGTCCAAGAAACGGACTGGAACCAGGAAGCGTGTCCTGCTGCGCAAGCAGGCTCAGCAAAAGGCTGCACGGGGGGGACAGGCTGCGGGGCTGGGGCCCTGAGAACTGACTGCCCATCGCAGGGAGAGGCCCCGAGCAGGGGCTTCCCCTCCAAAACTGGCCTCTCGCAGGGCTCGATGCTTCACAGGCCGTTTCCCAGCCAGAGTGCTTTTGCCTGAAGCCTGAGCTCCAGAGCCAGCACAAGGAGCAGGCTGCAGGGTCCCGGCCTGGAAGAGGGCAGTGGTGTAGCTCCTCCTGTTGATATGCAGGGGGGCTCTGGCCTTCTAGCAAGGCTGCAACATGAACGCTTAGTGCTTGCACTGAACAGAGGGCTTCTGGTTACCCGTGCCCATCCTGCAGAGCTGGGGAGCGGGAAGGCAGCAGCTGCTGCTCCCCAAGGTTGTGTCGTTGTGAGGTTAAACGTGACAAGGCCACACACCAACCAAAGAAAGCAGGGAGACTCACTCGGGCGTGTGAGCCTTTCAGAGACTCCGTGAGAAGGCAGCAAGGGACTACATGGAGCAGGCACACGAGCTAGAAGAGCAGGCATGCCCCCTCTCCAAAGAAACAGCCTGCCATGCAACAAAGCCAGCCCCTTGCCTGCAAGGAGACCAGGGTAGCCTTCCCACACCTTCCCCCTGGGAAACCAGTGTTGTGACTTATCCCAGCCAGGCACCCCGTCTTCCTGCTCCGTAACTCGGCTCGGGCACTAGCTGCCACCGTACCACCCGCCCACCCTCACAGCAAAGGCAGAGCAGGCAGCGGCTCCAGGGGAGCCCAGGCAGGGGCTGAGAAAGGAGCAGCCTGTCCTTGGAAGAGGAGCAGGCAGAGACACCTCCAGCACCGGGGCCCGGGACCCAAGTTTCATTAACCGTGACCCCAGTCAGTTTAGTCTGATACGGCATTCAAGCAGGGTGTTCTTAAGCTGCTCCCAGCCATTTGCAAACGGGGTTAGGTGCGCTGAACTTCCATCCGGTTGCAAGTCTCAACCGGTTTCTGATCACTTTAGCCGGTTTCTGTGCAACTTCCTCCTGAGCCTGGGGGCAGGAGGCCCGCGTGCAGGGGCTGGAAACTCAGAGGGCTGCCCCTAGCCCGGCTCTCCTGCCTCCGCTGTCCAAGTGCTCGCTTTCCCCAGAGCCCACCGGGCAACAGTTGGCCGTCCCCGGTCCCTCGCACCAAGCAACGATAAAGGGGCAGGATTCGGAAGTGTCCTCACCAGGACCTTCCATGCGGGGCTGCCAAGGAGGACACGACGGTGGGCTCCAGCCGGTGACGCCAGAGCTGGACTTGCCCCACGGGAGGAGGAGCGCCTCTCCCCGTTCACTGCCAGCCGGAGACTTTCCGCGCTGCGTTTATTCTGAGCAGCCCAGGCAGTGGTGCAGTGTTGGGAGCGCTTGGGCCCTGGCCTGCCCGGGAAGTCTGCAGCATTGCAAGGCAGGGCTCCTGGGATGGGGTGGGCCGTGTCACCTGGCCCCAAGCCCAGCTGGGCTGCATGCTGTTTCAGCCCAGGCCCCCTCCCGGGAACACGGCTGCTGCAACACCCAGTGCAAGGGGGAAATGCTCTGCACGCATGTGCTTATTAGGCGTCTGGACAAGCGTTTGCGGCCGCGGCTCCAGCGTGCGGCCCTGGAACAGCTGACCGAGATTCTGCCAGCGCAGAGCGTGCGAGGACGGGCAGCTCCCACTTGCAACCTGCCCGCTAACAAACACGTGGATCTTTGCTCCCACCTCGCCCTGGAGCCCGTTTACAAACGTACTTCCACCTTTTCCTTCCTGGCTCCAGCCCCCCACCCCTTGCAAGGGCGTGTGAATGCTTCAGGCCCGTGTCAACTTGCCGCTTGGAGAGACGGAGAGCGTGTGTGTGCGTGTGCATGCGTATGTGCATGTGCGTGTGCGAGAGAGAAGCCTTGGCAGCAGCAGACCACATAAATTGCACCACAGTAAATTGCACAGTTACCACAGATGGATTTTATTGATGGCATTCTAGGTTTCAAATGGCAGCCAAGCCCCCAAGCAAAAGAGGTCACGGCCCACGTGGTCTGCATCCCCGGGATGCGCAGCATGGCTGGACAGCTGTGCATGCGGGGCAGGAGACAGGGAAAGGGAGAGGCAAACAGGTCCACTGTCACATCCCTTACTATTTCAGAGGTAAGAGCACCCCTGTTCAAACCATCTTTCTTCCTTTCCCTCCCTCCCCCTTTTTTTTTTCCAACGGGACCCCTTTACAAAGGGAAGATGCTGCTTCTAAGCAGCAAGTTAAAAAGTTCGGTTTAAAATAAAAACCCAAGCCCATGTGCCCACATAACAGAAGCTACTGCCCCAGCAGAACTGCCCCCCACCCCTCATGACTTGGCAAAATGCTGCCAGCTTCCCCAGGAGTGTGGGGGCCTCCACCGCTCCACTTTCCAGCAAGGTTACTACTCGTGGAGACTGGGTTCCCCGGCCTGCTGCTGTGGGGCGAGCTCTGCCCCTGATACAGCCTGGGTCTGGCAGCGGGGCAGTGCAAGGGGGCACGCCAACCTGCGGCCACAGGGCCCAGTTAGCAAAAGCAAGGGGCGGAGGGAAAACGAGGGCCCAGAGGAGGCGACCCCAGACCCAGAACTGCGTGCAGAGGTCGCCTGGCGCACTGCAAGCGGTTCGACATCCCCGCTCGCCACCATGTCTCGGCCAAACAATGAGGGGAGACGCCAGCGGGGCCGGATCGGCTCAGGCCGGGACTGTCCAATGCTGCTGACATCAGGCGCCTTCCTGAGGTCTCTGCGCTGGACGCTGTCTGGCCTGCAAGGACAGGCCCTTTGCTCCAGCCTCTCCCTTCCTGTGTCTTGCCCGCTCCGGTTGCAGCTCCACCCAGAGGCCTTGCACAGCCAGGGCCGCGGTGTCCTACTAAGCCATTGCTGTGAAATTAAGTTAGAGGGAAGTAGCGGGACACCAAAGGCTCTGCAGCTAATCCTGCCACCTGGAAAATCAGCAGAGAAATATAATTGTGTCGTTTCGCAAATTAAATCCCGTGCCGCGCTCGCCGCCGCTGAGTTAATCCAATAGAGAACACAAGAGCTGAGCTCAACCGTGACTGAGCGCGGACACGTTCAGTCCAGGGTGCAGCAGTCCCCACTCAGGGATGCCGGTCTTAACTGCGTGTCGTGGCCGTCACTTTTCACTGCATCCGTCGCCATAGCCGTTATCTATTAAGAAGCCATCAGCAGCGAGCGGCCTTTAATTGCGGCACGGGTTTTTTCACGGGAACGCCCATCTGCTGGGGTATCGATCGGCACGCCCAGCCTCAGCTCGTGGCAGGTGGGAGGCTCTGCGTGCCCACGTGGCCTCGTCAGGGCCCGGGCAGGGTGAGGGCAGAGCCGGGGGGTGCCTAGCATACTTCCCGAGGGCTCTCTCCTGGCCGCATCTCTTTGCTCTTACTTTCCAGCCCCACTCCGTTCCTACTGCCAGGTCCTTGCCGCTGGCATACTGAGTTATGCGCGACCTGTTGCTCTCATGCTCATCTGGCTCAAGCTGCGCCCACTCTGCTCCCAGCCCTGAGGAAAGGTCAGCGGTGCCTACAGTCTTGTCTAACGGCGCAAATACTTGGTCCCATAAAAGATGTCGCCAAAATGAAACATAAAAAAAAGCCTCACCCCTCATCCATGTCCTGCACCGGCACGGCTCTGGCGGCAGTACTCCAACCCGACCGGGTGGAGGATCTCAAAATTCGCCTGTCCTAATGGCGGGGTAGGCTGTTGCCATCTTGGTCTACAGACACAGGCAGACAAGCTTCCTGGGGCGAATCCGATCTCGCTTATTAAACCCAAAGTGCTGGGAACGGCCTTGGCTGGCTTCATCCCTGAAATTCTTCTTGGCACGCTTTCTCCCCGAAAGCGTGCACACAAGCATTTTTTCCAACTCGAGATCAGGTTTAGCCCAAGAGCCTTGCCTGCCAGTACAAATGGGAGGACTACCGGGTGAAGTCACCAAGAACCTGGCTCCACAGTGACAGCTTCTTCCTAAGCTTGTGCCAGCACCCCCAGGGCGCTCATCATCACCACCCTCTAGCCAGCACGCGCGACTCCACGCAACATCTAAGCAGAAGGGCCTCCAAAGAAAGCAAGAGAAACAACCGTCGCCTAGCCTGCTCCAAAAGCACTCAGCTGAAACAGGGCATCCTCACATACGCTACCAGGAAGAGAGAGAAGCCCCGAGACATCGCTTTGAAGCTGCTGGATGCTGGACTTCTTTGAAAGGACGGCCCCACGGTTTGCCTTTAGGTTTCACGTCTGCACGGGCGAGGTAGCTCAACTAGCTGTGACCCCACCCCACGCAGACCTAGGGACCTGCTCTGAGGGCTTCGGTGCCAGAAAGGACCACTCGAATAATGCCTGCAGCGCGGACAGCTCTCTCAGCCCTCCAAAAATCACGTGGCAAAAGTTCTCCCAAGCCTACACAGCAGCCAAAGTCTTAGCCTGGCCCGCGGGAAACTTTCCCGAGGGCACAGCAGGAGGTTTGGTGGCGCGTTTTCTCATTTTCATCCCGATGCAAGGGGGGCAGTTAGGGTAGTGCTTCCACAGTGTTTCAGCCAGACCGTGCACCCTGCCCCTGGCGCGCGTTCCCAGCGAACAGGTATTTTCCAATACGGGTCTCGTTCCTGACCAGCGCAGAGGACACGAGCTTCCCAGCCGGGAGAGCAGCGTCTCAGCGTATCCCGCACCCACGTTATACCGACGGCGGCACGATGACGTACGGCAGTTCTTATCACCGACTCTCATTTCCTTCGTCGGGACGGAGGCGCTCCTGCCTGGGGGGCAATGTCAAAGGCTGCCGTTCCTTTGGCAGCTGCGCAAGAAGGGATTCCTTCCGCGAGACCAAAACGCAGGCTGACGCGGGACCGGAGCGGTTTGTTTTGAGGAGGTTTCCGGCTCGCCACAGCAGCGGATCTCTGCGCAAGCTGGGGTGTCGGCCTGGGTTTTTAGGGTCCTCCCAGGCAGCGCCGTTTTAGCGCCTCGGCACAGAGCCGCCGGGCTGCGAACAACAGCCGGCCCCACACACACGAGAGCATTGTCCTCGCCCGTGCTCCCCAACCGGTGCCGATTCTTCCGGGCACGAGGCTGGCTTGGGCAAGCCTCAGGCCTCCTCAGCCTCCTGGGATCAGCTTCTTTGGTGGCCGAGAAACGGGCCTTTCGCTGCACACAAGCGGGCCAACACTGTCATCTAGCGGCCACTCACAGATTTCCCAGCGAGGCCGTCTGCCCCGGAGACAGGCTGGAATTACACCCGCCGCGTTGCAAGGGGGCAGAGACCACGTCTCCCGGTGGCAGCACGGGGACTCCGCAAGGCAGAGCCGCCTGGACACCTACCCACCACGACCCCTGCCTCTCGGCCCGCGTCCCAAGCCGCCGGCATGCTCCCCGGAGAGATTAACCCTCTCTGTCCCGCTCCTTTGGGGGGGCCAGGCGAGGCAGAGCGCCCCCAAGTCGCGCCACACAGCCGCGCGGCAGGTGCCAGCGAGGCCGGGTAGCCGCCGTGGGCAGAGAGACGTGCTGCCGTTCCACAGACCGACGGACTTGCCCTGACACCTGACACAAAGCAAAGGGCGGCGGCGGAACGGCTCGCTTGCAAAGAGACTCCGGGGGCTCCTAAAAGGCCTCGGCAATTCCCAGGAGATAGCTGAGGTTGGCCTCGTGCCAAGACCCCCAGGTCACGACCGGCAAAGAAGGAGGCAGCAATGGCGAGAGGCACCCACAAGACTTTGGAGGTCTCCCCCCTGCCCAAGGCCAAGGGCCGAGCTAGTGATGGGGAGAACCGCAGCCATGCTGCCTCCGCTGGCCCCCTGTTTGGAGAAAGGAGGCCCACCAGCCCCTGCCTTCACGTCTGTGCCCGCAACTCAGGACGCTTTCCCAAGCTCCAGTCATCCCAGGCGAAGGCCGGTTAATACAGCCTGACAAAGCCCCGTGTGCCGAGAGACACCGTGCAAATGGGCAGCGATGGCTTTGGCCACAGGCTGCTCCGCCCAGGGGTCACCCCGCCAAACGCCAGGCTTTCCTTTCTCTGGCAACTGCCTGCTGGGCCTATAATTACATGGCAACGTGGCTCCAGGTGCTGGAGCCATTTGTTTTCCTTTCTGGCTCCATACACCTTGCCTCGGGACGCGACCTTCAGCTTCTCCAGCGGCAGACGAAACTCGTTGCGGCCCGCGGCAATATCCAGCTCAATTGTCTTGGCCTTCCTGCGCCCGCCACACCGGGAGAGCGTGTCCGCTTTTAGGCGAGCTTTATTTCACTCGCTCCTTCGGCCGAATCCTTTTGTGACCCACACCCTGCAGCTGGCGTTTCTCCCCAGCTCCATCATCATAGCCCGATATTTCCCCAATAAACAAAGTCGCCTAATGGCCTTGCTCCCAAGACTCCTGTTAAAAGCTCAGACGCGGGGCATGCAGAAAGGTGCTGGGCACCAAGCTGTCAGTCAAGCGCCATGTCATTCTCAGGCCCGATACGCAAAGCGGGCCTTGCGTTCGGCTCCTAACCCCCAAGCACGCCAACGAGCCGTCCGGAGCTCGCTAGGATGGACTTGCCCTGCGCCCCAGCTGCCAGCAAACTGTGGAGCCATCTCGACGGCAGACGCCAACGGTGACGGCACGTGAGAATCGCTACCCGGGCCCGGCGCGACAAGCCGAGGGGACATCCGCAGCACAATTGCTGCCCGCCATAAACCTATCGGAGCTGGCCCCAGGGCCAGGAGCAGTGTGCCGCTGGTAGCATGGAGCACAGCATGGGTGGCAGCCCTGTGCCCGAGTCAGTCATGCGGGTGTCTAGCGCTGCGGCGACGCTCCTCGGCACATGGGCAGCAGCATGGCCCGACGCTTCCCCGACTGGGTTGCGGCTCGCTTCTAGCCACAGGAGGGAGACTCTCTCCGCTTTCCCTCTGGCCTCGTCGGTATGCACCCTATGGCAGGCGGGTGCAACAGCCATCCCCTCCCCTGGCACTTGGGCCTCAGCCCACCCTCTCCTCTTGGCTCTGCAGCTCCCCGCAGGGGCCGCATCAACCCCAGGACTCCAGATAGAAGCTGGGGATGTGATGCAAGGCTGGAGAGCAGACGGCGGCACCGAGAAGAGCCTCATGGGACGTGCCAACACCAGGCCCTGCTTGCAGACGCCAGCCCGGCGCAGGCACAGCTGCCATTTCAAGGGCACGGGCCCCCGGAGCCAGCAGCAGGGGCCAGGTCAGAGGCCCCCTGGCACGGTGTCAAGAACATTAGACAGAGCTCTCCTGAAATCTTCCCTCTCGGTACCAGTTCCCATCTGTAGAGGAGCTCATGGTACCTTCTGCAAGCTGCGGCCCTCCCCGGGGTGCTCCCCGGTGCGTCCGCACCCGAGAGGGGATGGAGCCACCATCCTGCGACCGGCCTCGGCTGCTGCGGGGACAGGCAGCAGTGCCAAAGGCTTGAGGATGCTTCCCGCACATGGCGCGAGCGCCTGCCGCCGATCCGCGCACAATGACGCACGCAGCTCGTGCTCGTGCTCGCGCAGGTGCGCCTCACGCCTCTCCTTCGCCGCTCCCCAACCCCTCACGGTCGCCGGTGCGGGAGGAGGCTTTCAGACGGCTCCTGAACAGCAGAACGGATGCTCACACAAAGCACCAACAGGGCATGTTCCACTCAGGTATAGTATCTGGGGCAAGCGGGTGGGGACTGCATGTCCCCCGCACTTCCTTCTGGGGCTTACACCTGATTTCCATTTTCCTAGGGTCACTTGCAGCACGCAGGCAGCACCTGGAATAAAATCAGAAGAAACACCTGCTGATGAAATGCAAGCGCAGACTTCCCAACACGAGGGCCCCAAGTTCAGCAAGATGGTCTCTCTGCTGAGAAGACCGTGCATTTACGTTAGGGAGAGAGTTCGCCCCCCCGGCGTGGACACAACACACTTCAGCTCTGCCCACCAGCGTTCCCCGGCCAGCTGCATCACAGACTCGCGGGAAAGGGGCCAGCGGGGCCCTCTGGAGGTCCAGCCCCTCACTCAAGGGAGGGCCAGCCCGCGCTAAACCAGGCAAGTGAGGTCCAGCCTGCTTTTCAGAAAAGGATGGTGAGCCACCTCCTCTCCGGGTAGCCTGTTTCACTGCCTCACCGCCTCTCTGATCAAGTTCTTCCTCCTCTGCAACCCACATTTCCCCTGCTGCAATTTAAGACCATTGCTCCGGGTCCTGGTCCCGGCCGCCACAGGGAATAGAAGAGGGAGGGATAGAACAGGGGGGGAAGGCGGGGGTGCGGCGCTCCATGTCAAAGCACAATTCACATCCTCAACGAGCAGCGCTGGGTCGGAGGAGGGGCAGACTGAAGTGCTCTGGGTCCAAATCCAAGGGGGTCGGGGGGAAAGGGACTTAATGGTGGGGGTCTACTACAGACCACCCAACCAGGGGGAAGAGCTGGACCGGGAACTCGTGGGTCAGCTCACGGAGGCAGTTAAGTCAAAGGACGTGGTCATCACGGGTGACCTAAACTATTTGGACATCTGCTGGGAAGAGCAGCCAGCCAGGTCGGACCGCTCACGTAGGCGCCTAGCCGTGTTACAGGACCTCCATCTAACCCAGGAGGTGCACGGTCCCACCAGGGGAGACGCCTTGTTGGATCTGGTGCTGGCCACAGGCGACGACCTGGTGAGGGGTCTGCGGGTGCTCGACCACCTGGGCGACAGCGATCATCGCCTGCTGGGATTCACCATCCAGCGCAAGGTGTCCAAGGCCTGCAGCAAGGCAGCAGCCCTGGACTTCAGGAGGGTGCATTTCATTGAGCTGATGAGACTAGTCGGGGAGGCACTAAGGTCCCGGAGGGGAGGGGAGTTGGGAGTCCAGGAAGAGTGGTTGTTCCTGAAGGAGACGATCCTCCGAGCCCAAAGGGTGGCAATCCCCACGTGGATCAAAGGGGGCAAGAGTGCCCAAAAGCCCCCACAGCTCACCAAAAGTGTCCACAAATGTCTCAAAGCTAAAAAGGAGGTGTACACCCAATGGAAGGGAGGGGCCATCACCAGGGAGGACTACACCTTGGTTGCTTGGGATTGCGGGGGGGCGGTCAGGAAGGCCAAGGCGGAGATGTGACTGGGACTAGCAACCCGGACCAAGGACAACAAGAAGTCCTTTTTTAAATACATAGCGGGTAAAAAGAAGGTACTGGGTAACGTGGGGCCTCTGCAGGACACGCTAGGAAATCTGGTGGTCACACCAGACAACAGAGCTAGCCTCTTTCACAATTTCTTTGCCTCCATTTTTCTGAGCAGGGACCGGGTCATCCCCCCACCGGGATCCCCGATGGTCCCAGGGGAGGCGCAGCCAGGCCCAGGGTCAGTGAGGACCTAGTTGGGGAACTTCTGGTGGGATTGGCCCTGACGATCTCCACCCCAGGGCGCTGAGGGAATTAGCAGAGGTCATTGCAGGGCCCCTGGCATGGCTTTACGAGCACTCGTGGTGCTCTGGTGTGGTGCCGGAGGACTGGAAAAGGGCCAACGTGGTTCCCATTTTCAAAAAAGGGAGGAAGGAGGACCCAGGAAACTAAAGGCCTGTTAGTCTTACCTCGGTCCTGGGGAAGCTCTTTGAGAAAATTATCCAGGTGCACATCTGCAAGGGACCAGCAGGGGAGGTTATGCTTAGGGGCAGCCAACACGGGTTCATTCAAGGCAGGTCCTGTCAGACCAACCTGGTGGCCTTCTACGACCAGGTCACAAAATCCTTGGACGCAGGGGTCGCAGTGGACGTAGTCTTTCCAGACTTCAGGAAGGCCTTCGACGCTGTCTCTCACCCCATCCTCGTTAAAAAATCAGGACATTGTGGCGTCGATGCCTACACAGTCAGATGGGTCGCCAGTTGGCTGGAGGGCCGCACCCAGAGAGCGGTGGTGGACGGGTCATTTCTGACCTGGAGGGACGTGGACAGCGGGGTCCACCAGGGCTCAGTCCTTGGACCCGCACCATTCAACATCTTCATCGGCGACTTGGACGAGGGGGTGAAAAGCACCTTGTTCAAATTCGCAGACAACACTATGATGTGGGGAGAGGTGGGCACGCTAGAAGGGAGGGACAGGCTGCAATCAGACCCAGACAGGTTACAGGGGTGGGCGGATGAGAACAGGATGGGTTTCAACACTGACAAGTGCAGGGTGCTGTACCTGGGGAGGAAGAACCAGCAGCAGACCTACAGGCTGGGGAACTCCCTTGTCATCAGCGCAGAGGCAGAAAAGGATCATGGAGTCATTATAGACTCCAAGAAGAACATGGGCTGCCAATGTGGTGACGCGGTCAGGAAGGCCGACCGCACCTTGTTGTGCATCCACAGATGCATCACGAGCAGGTCCAAGGAGGTGATCCTCCCCCTCTGTGCGACACTGCTCAGGCCGCAGCTGGAGTACCGCATCCAGGTCTGGGCGCTGTGCTCCAGGAGGGATGTGACCAGCATCAAGAGGGTCCGGAGAAGGGCCACTCACATGATCAGGGGGTAGCAGGGCAGGCCCTACTGTAGCAAAACCCCCCGTTTTTCTTTTTTTTTTTAACTTGAAAATGCATTCCCTCCCCTTCCCCAACCGTTTCTGACTTTTCTCTCCCTCTCTATTCCCTATAGTTAAGTATAGCTCAAACTTAGGATACGCTTTAAACATTTTTATTCTGCTGGCAAGTTTTTGGTTTTGGATATCCCTTGTTTTATATCATATAATTATTAGGTCTGTATTAATTTTTACTGTTGTATATTGTATTCTTATCATTTTCGTATTGATTTTTATCATTTCATAAGGATATTGTATGGTTTAGGCCTGTGTTTTTAAGTGAACCAAAGTCATGTCAAGTTTCCATTTTATATGTCAAGTCTCCATCTTGTGTCCTCTGCCTGGACATCCCAGATTACAATAATAGGATTCACTGTACCCCACCCATGTAAATTGGTTCCCTGATGAATGAGAATGATTGACAATGACTGAAATACAATGGTAGCAGGCCTCTACTGAATGGCCTGTAAGGACCGGGCCATCACCTCACATTGATTCACCCAGGAACCACGGACCTCACCCAGGAACAGAGACAAGATCAGCGTTTGAAAAACAAAATACCCAGCAAAACCAGCAACTCTATCATCGTACTCCACACCCTCCTGTCTAACAGCCCAACATTGAGATCCTGAGCCTTGGCCTGACCCCTCAGGGCAACACTACGAGGAGAGGCTACGGGACCTGAACCTGTTCAGCCTCCACAAGAGAAGGCTGAGAGGGGACCAGCAGGCAATGGGAGAGTCCCTGTTCCCCCAAGCACACCGGGGGGTAACAAGGAATAACAGCCATAAGTTGACGGAAAGTAGATTCAGGCTAGACATCAAGAGGTGCTACTTCAGAGTCAGGGCGGCTAGGATCTGGAACCAACTTCCAAGCAAAGCGGTGCTGGCTTCTACCCTGGGCGTCTTCAAAAGGAGGCTAGATAGACGCCTAGCCGGGGTCATTTGACCCCAGCGCTCTTTCCTGCCGTGGCAGGGGGTTGGACTCGATGATCTGCTCGGGTCCCTTCCGACCCTGCCAACTATGAAACTCTGAATAGTTTACCTCCATCCTCTTTACAAGGACTCGGCGGGTCTTTGACGATTTAACAAACCCCACCTCCTTCAGACTTCTCTCCTCCTGGTCTTTCAGCTTTTTCTCAGGCATCATATTTCCCAGACCTCTCATCAGTTTGGTTGCTCTCCACTGCACCTTACTTTGTTCGCATCTTCTCTGAAGCATGGGGCCCAAAACCAGACACGGTACCCAAGAGGAGGCCTCGCCACGGCCGAATAGGGTGGCAAGCTCGCTTCTCGTGCTTGCCATGGGTCACCCCCGTGGGCACGATGCACGGTGCAACGGGCTCTCGGTGCAACGAGAGCACACTGCCAGCCCGTATTCGGTTTATTCGCTGCCATGCCCAGCACCCTTCTCTGCACTCCTCCAGCCTCGCCAGTCATTCGAGCACACCTTTGACAAGAAGCCGCCCTCTACCAAACACATCGCATTTAATCATTGCGCTTCACCCAGGAGATAAGCCAAGGAAAGAATCTATCCTTCATCCGATTTAATTAAGGGTCCCTCAACTTTGAGCGGCAGCTGGAGAGAAAGAGGCGGGGGACAGGAAAGGCTTCTTGCTGCCTGCAGGATGAGGAACAAGCACCAAAGAGGCAGAGCTCGGCCCTGCCCGCAGCACCGTGGCTCTCGCGGTAGCGATGGCAGTCATTCTCCACCACAGTCATCCCACCCGCAGCCCTCCCTGACTACTGAAGACAACAGCCACGGAGAGAACAACGAGGACCCTTGCGAAACCCAACGGGGCGGCTGACCACCCACAGCCAGGAACAGGCTAATTGCCTGGATGATTATTTTGCGTTGGTCTTCCACCAGCCCAAGGCCATCACTCCACCTCACGAGACGCAAGACTGCCAGGTTGCGGGCGAGTGTATGCCCATCTTGGACGAGGACCTTGTGAGGGTGCACCTTGAGAGGCCGGACACCTGCAAATCAGCTGCCCCCGAGAGCGCTAACGGAGCCATCTGACATCACGGCGCGGCCAATGCCGAGGGTATTTGAGACCTCGTGACACTGGCAGAGTTTCCTGGAGACGCAGGGCCCATCTTCAAGAACGGACGGAAAGAAGATCCAGGCCCATCCGTATGACCTCAATCCCTGGAAAGATCTTGGGAGCAGTCCTCAAAGACACCGTTCACAACAGGCTACCAGACGGCCATATGCCGAGGGGTAGCCAGCACGGCTTTGTTGCGCGTAGGTCTTACCTGACCCTCCTCCTTGCCTTCTATGACCGGGTGACACGTCACCTGCACAAAGGAGAAGAGGTCGATAGCATACATTTGGCTGTCAAAAAAAGCCTCTGCCTCCCTGTCCCACAAGGTCCTCATGGTCAATCTGGAGGGCCATGGCCTCAGCAACCCTACGGTCCGACGGCTGGGGAACCGGCTCCATGGTTGGGCCCAGAGCGTGATAGATGCCGGAGCAACATGGCACAGGGTGACCAGTGGCATCCCCTGGGGCTCCGTACTCGGACCGCTACTCTTGAACATCTCTATAAGCCATCGGCATTCTGGTATTGGAAGCAGACCGGCTAAGTTTGCTGCCGCTGCCGCATTACGGAGAAGCGTGGTCACGCTGGAGGCCGGGCTGGCGATCCAGGCCGACCTGGACAGGACAGGCTCACGAGGTGGGCGGATTAAACCTGCTGGCATTCGACACGGAGAAGTGCGAGGGGCTCCGCCTTGGGGAACAAACCCCACGTCGTACTTAGAGGCTCGGCAGTGCTACGTTTGCTAGTCCCACAACCGAAAGAGACTCGGGGGGCACGATGGACCTCGGTGAGGCCACAGCTGGAGGACCGCGTCCAATTCTGGGCTCCGCGCTTTAGAAAGGACGTGGAGATGCTCGCTAGCGTCCAGAGGAGAGCCACGCGCATGGTTGGTGGACAAGAGAACAGGCCTTACGAGGAGAGGTGGAGAGGCATGGGACTCTTCAGCCAGGAGAAGCAAAGGCCCAGGGGTGACTTGGTGGCAGCCTATAAGTGTATCGGGGGGTGCATCGGGCCCTGGGAGAACGTCTGTTCACCAGGCCTCCCCAAGGGAAGACAAGGTCCCACGGTCACAGTCTCCCGAAAGACCGTTTTAGGCTGGACATAAGGAAAGACCTCTTTACCACCCGAGTCCCCCGAGCCCGGAATAGACTCCCCTGCCCCCAAAGTGGTGCAAGCACCTCCTCTGGACACTTTTAAGAAACCTTTGAATGCCTATCTTGCTGGCCTGCAGCGGGTCAAGAGAAAAGGAACTCGCGATCTCACCGTGGGCAGGGGGAGCAGTATCGTTTGTCGGGTCTTTGGTTTCTCGTTCCGGTGGGCCCTCTGCCCGCTGCTGGTTGTTGCCCCCAGCCTTCAGGACAGGGTGGGGGATACATCTCAACCGCACCGACACCGCACGCTTTCTGAAGTCCGCTTTGCCCGGGACCACGAAGCGGAGGCGTCTTCTCGGTTCGACACAAGCAGGTCTGCTCTGCCAGTGCTAATGGTGATGACGCAAACTCTCCGGAGCCTGTTCCTGGCACCCCTGCAATGGGCGAGAGGCGGGAGGCAGCCCTGACGTTATGCTCCACCTGGAGATGCAACGAGGCCGCTCGTGGCTCGTGGGTCACCCTGCCACCGAGAGTGTGGCAGACCATACACCTGCCTTCACCCCTCAGCAGGGAATTTTCACTCCCAGGTTGTAGGTCCCGGGACCGCCAAACAGATCTGCTGGGGTACGTCAGTGCTGGCAGAGGACAGGATGCAGAACAGAACGGCTTGGAAGCAGACACCCGGGTGAACAAGCTCAATCAAAGCCAGACCAAGAGGCCGGGGCAAGAACCGACTGCCTGTTCCCTACCCCGTCTCCAGCGGGGGGGGGAGTCCGACACAAAATCGAACGGGCAACCGAAGCAGAGCCATTTCCCTGGCTCTCCCTTGAAACCAGAACGCCCACTGAAGGCATGCTCCAGGTTTCTGCAATAATGGCTTCCCCGTACAACAGCCCCTGGCGAATCCCGGTCTCAAAGGGAGGGCTGATAAAAGCACCTGGCCAGCAGAATGCCGCCAGAGCAAACCATTCCCTGCAAATGACTCAGAGCCGATGGCTGCTCCCCGCCGGCTTCTCTCTCCAGGTACAAATCCATAGCAAAGATTTATTTCTGAGGAGCAGGAGCGGGGTGAGCCCGGTCACTCTTGGAAGCATCGTGACGAGCTGAAAAAACTCCACTAACGTTCAATCACCCAGGCGACTGAGGGATGGCAGGGGATATGTGCTCAGCTGCCGACAGAAGCCCAAGCTCGAGGAGTCCTCTTTACAACGCAACCCTAAGGAGGGTTGCAATGACACACACACACACACACACACACACACCACCTAGTCCCTGCTGCAAGCCCTCTGCGGAAGAAACCAGGGAGTGCAAGCACTTGATACCACTGGAGCATCTATCATTTAGCAGGGGAGGGAGGAACCCGCGTAGGATCATAGGCAAGCTGGGCTGAAAGGGACCTCAGCGGGTCCTTCAAGTCCAGGCCCCTGCTCCAAGCAAGATCGTCCCGGACTAAACCACCCAGCCAAGGGGCTGGCCGGCCTGCTCTTGACAACCTCCAGGGGTGGAAAGTCCACTCCTCGAGGCCTGCTCCGGTGCGTGACCACTCTGACCGCCACAAAGTTTGCCCTCATCTCCAACCTACATTGCCCCTGCTGCAGTCGGAGTCCATCGCTCCTAGTCCTGCCCCATCCTCTCCATCATCACATGTCACGTTTTGGAAGACCACTATCCAACCCCTCCTCCATCTCATCTTCTCCAGCCTAAATCGCCCTAGCTCCTTCAGCCTGCCCCCCTCAGCTGTTGAGCACAGCATGAGTCTCTAAAATGAGGGAGCACCTCCAAAGGATCACCTCTGCCAGGACCTCCACCTGCCCCTGCCTTAGCAAAGACTTTGTGCCCCTCCGGAGGGGCTGCGGGTCCCCTCGCCCCGCATTCCTGGAGAGCCCAGCATCTGCTCTCCGGATGCCCAACCGGCGGGCTGCGTTACCCAACGCCTCGCAGCTCACACCTACGCGCCGCAGAGGACGCGTCCGCTCCAGGGACGCTCCTGCTGAGATGCCGACCCCCGCCACGAGACCTCACAGAGCTCCCTTCCTCACCACACCCTGGCAGGTCTGCAAAGACATTGCTAATCACCTTGACACAGGGGAGCGCTGCTTGCCAGCAGGCCCTCATAGCAGCTCAGGGAGCCTGAGCCTGACCATCCGAAAGACATAATTAGGTCCCGCGATTGACCTTGCCTCCGTTTAGCCATAGCTGCTGCTATTGGAAAGCGCCTGACGGCACCACAAATGGCCGCTTTTTCCCTCGAGACACAAAGCTCCAAAGCAGCTGAACAGCTGGTCCCCGGCGCAGGGCTCTGGCTGCAGCCCGCGGCGTGTATAAAGCCAGGAGGCCACTTTTCGGGAGGCAGGGGGAGACGCAACGCTGAATGAGCTGGTGGGGTTATTGGACGCGAGCGGGGATTAGCGAAGCCTCCGGCCAAGTGGCGCAACTCGCCAAGATCCCTGCTCAAGACTCAGCTCCCTAGACACCCTTATTGTCCAGCGACACGCGGCGCGTCCAACACGACTCCCCTGTCTCCGGCCCGTGCAGCCTGGCACTGTCTCTTTTTTTTTAAATGCTCGCTTCTTCTTTCACCCTCCTTCATGAAATCAGTGGCTGTTAGCAACAGCGCCAGGTTAGGCAGGGGAAGGAAATATTTCTCGGCATGGCAGGTGCTGGCTCTCTGGCGAGTATTTAGCACTAGAGGGGAAGTAACAGGGCTCTGCTTACCTTTTTGTTTTTAGCGGGCACTGGGGGTTTTTTTAGCCGTAAGGGAAGCCAGCAAGCCATCCCCTACAAACGACTCAAAGGCAGACTGGACGGCAGCTGGACAGCACCCAGGCTGGATCCTGGGTAAGCGTGACTGGGACTAGGCTGGCCAGACGGGTGCTGTGTTGCAAGTCTTGGCACGGCGGAGGCCTTTCTTGGGGTCAGAGCAGGAGAGACAGCTGGGCACATCCACAGCGTCCTCTCCAGCGATGCACGCTCCTCTGCTGAGCCACAGGATGGCCCCGGGAGATGTGGAGGCTGCTTTCCAACCAAACACGGGGCAAAATACACTGCGCAGCACCCCGCTGCACTGGAAATGAGGGACGGGGGCTGCAGGCTGACATTCATGCTGTCAGCACATTGCACCCCGAGTTTGGTGCGAGACCCAAAGGCCGCGCTGGGCTGCATGGTCCCAACCTGCCGACCTGCCTGCCTGCCGTTTGCCTGGAAGAACCACGCTCCCGCTTCTCCGAAAGGTGGAAAGCTGCCAGTGAGGAGAAAATGGGAAGGCGAGCACTGTGTCTTCTCTGTTCCCCATCCACAGCCGCAGCAAGTATTTAAAAAAAAAAAAAATCCATCCCTGCAAATCTAATACCTTGAGAAACAGCCCAGATTAAGGATAAAGAGCTGTATTTATGGGAAGCAATTTGGGAGAAGTGCTTTCAAAATCTCTCGGGATTCATGTGCTGCTTTTGCTGATCACCTTTATTTTTTGCTGAAACCCATGGCAGTTCCCTAGCAGAGCACATGGGGATTTTGTTGATGCTACCGAAAATGAAGTCCTGTACCGCAGTCAATAGAAAATAATGGCTATCAATTGCACAGCTGGAACTGCTGACGGGATCCGATTTTATAACTCTTTCCTCTAAGGGTTTTTTTTAATAAATCCATCGAGGGAGGCGCCATATCTTTTATGGCAATATGCTCCAACGTTTCATTTGCTGTGAAAAGACAACTGGCAGGTTCGCAAAGTGTTGCTCGGAGCCTGTCCTATACTCCTTGAAAGTATCGGAGCTGAGGGGAGACAAACGTAAGCCATGTGTTCGCTCACGCAAGGCCTGGTTTGCCCACGATGGGAGGTCACTGCCGCCCAAAGCCAGAGTTATACCTTTCGCCGGGGCTGGATCCGGTTTCCGAGTTTGGCGAGGAGACATATCGTGAAAGACGCCTGCGAGCTCTCCGGGCAGGGCGGCTCTGGGGCGCGCAACCCATGGGCACGCAGCACGCTCGACACTGCTTTTTCTTTTTTTTTTTTTTTTGATGGTCGCAAGGTCGTGCCCAGAGGCTGCTTACAATCTCCCCGCTCCCAGCGACGGGAGGAAAGAGCCACCTCAGATGAGACGCATGAGCAGAGACCTGCAGGACAAGCCCACCCTGGCATGCCGCGCTCTGCACCACAGACTTTTCAGCACCCTTTGGTCAGAGTGGGCCTCTTTCTGAGGCCCCTTTGCCATCAACCCTGCCACCCCCCTTGCACCAGGGGCGGGCAAAACGCGGCCCACCAGGCCATTCTAGCCGGCCCACGGGGCCCCGAAAAAAAATGAGAACATTAATATTTATCCGCCCCTGGCTGCCTATCGTGCGGCCCCCGATGGGTTGCCAAAACTCAGTAAGCGGCCCTCCACCCAAAACAACTACCCGCCCCTGCCTCACACCCATGCTCCAGCTGCCCAGGCCTCCAGGCACCCTGGGACAAGAGACAGGCCAAGTGCACAGCCCAGGGGCTTTGCAAAAGGGGCGTAACCCAGCCACTCTTTCCCTTGCAGGTAGGTAGAAAACTAGAACGGCCGCATGCATTCCCCTACCCTCATGCCCCACCACGTTGCAGCACCCCTCGGGGTGGTCACAGTCCTTGGACACTGGGGCCAGAGGTGCAGGAAGAGGATGGAGCCTCCTGGCACTCTCCAAGCCAGCGACTCACAGCGCCTTCCTCTAGTCACCTGGCAGTCCCTTCTGCCAGCAGCTTAGCCCCAGGCAGCGTTCCCAATTCCCACGCGGGTAATCTGCAGGCGGCCGAGTCGTTCCCAGTCAGCATGAGGCCTGGTGCCGGGACAAACTGCTCCGCAAAATTTTGCGGATGCTCCGCTGTTAGCTATGGGCCCTCCCCTGCCGCCCCCAGCTCAGGGCACAGACCCGGGCTGCTGGCTCCACACAATGCCCCATTCTTCTGAGCGCACACAGCGATCGGGCGTTTGCCCGTTATTAGGCAGCGTTTGATGGGTGATCTGTTGCGTTCCTGTCACCCCCACCTGGAAGATTGGAATTTGAAACAGGGCTTTTTTTCACGTGGCATCTCCCCTCTGGTAAATCTAATTAAACAGCCGTTAAAGCGCACGCCGGCTTTGTTATATCAAGGTGACCTAGAACGCCGGCAAAACGTTAATAACAGTATTCCCCACTACCTGGCATTCAATAAGGAACACGCAGTACGAGCTTTATTGATGTCGCCTTTAGATTAATACAGTTATTAAAGTGCTTTGTGTATTCCAGCCGGGGGAACGGACGTGCACCTAATTCTCTGGCAGCTTCGAGCCTTTCGCTTGGCCCTGCCAGGCTCCCAGAAAGGAGAACACCTGTCACAAACGCCCGGGCCCAGTCCTGCCTGTGACTCGCACGAAGCCAAATGCCAGGGGCAGCAGGGGAGAGACGCCGAGGGAAACCCAGCGGACGCCGTGCTGTGCGGTCCTGGCCAACTGAAGAGTGTGTCCGGGCAAGAAGGCTCAGGAGAAAAGGCAGGCCATTCCCGGGCACACTGCGAGGTGTACAGGCCACCTCCCATGTGCTGGGAAAGCCTAGGAACGGGATTTGTGGTGAGGAGCAGGCTTCCCCCAGCGCCCCAGCCCCCAGGCTTGTCTGATCTCAGCCAAATCTTTGCAAAGAGGCTCGCTGCCCAGACGGCCCCAGCATCTTGTCCTTCTCTCCTCCTCCACTGCCCGTTACGCCCCCCGTCACTCCACTGATGCCTGAGCCATCACCCGTGTCCCGGCCAAGCGGCCCCCGCGACCCTTTGCAAGCCGTGGGGCTCCAACCCGATCCCACATCCTCTGGGGCATGTGCAGGGTAACCGTGCTGACTCAGAAGCCAAGAGGAGGACGCAACCCAGGCATCTGTACTCCACGTTCTGCCTCGCGCACGCCCGCATTCACCGGCGCCAAGCCATCTGGATCGAGGGTCAGCCTACTTCCCAGCAGGCCGCGAGGACTGCCACATCCCCACGCTGACCAACACCCGCTGAGGCCTGACAGTGACAGATCTCTTTCCTAAGTAGGCCATTTGTCATGTGAAGGTTAATGATAGCCAAATGCTAAGGATTCGAGCGATAATTGAGAACAGCGCCCATCTATTATTGCATGTTGACACCACATGCCTCATTGACATGCGTGCCGTGTACTAACCCAAAGTCAGAGAGGCTCACATCCCAGAAACAATTCCCCCTGGGTTGCTCCCTTCTGGTTGACTTGACAGAGCCTGCAGCTCATTGCACTGCTTTCACTGTTGCCAAACTGTTGTAGTGTGGCAGGAAACCACTGCTAGGCATGTCGTAATGCCCTGGAAAGGCTGACAAACCTTATCGGGGTCAGCGGTTACAGCAAACTCATCTCTCCAGTCCAGATAAGATCCAGAAAGGTGCCCAAACCCATCAGAGAGCAAGACTGCCGCTTTGCGCGACGCTCCGGAGGCTTCACCCTTGCCTCATGAGAGTGAACGAGCCAGGATTGAAACTGGATCGGGGATGCATGCCCCCTCAGTCTCCCTGCCCCTCTCCTTCCACCCCCAGGCCCGAGGCACTCGCTGGAGGGGAGCTGGGTCCTGACGCCCCTCCATCAAAAGGAACTGGTTCCAGCCAGGGCTCTCCTTGCAGACCTTGGCCAAGCATCGTGGGAGCAGCCGGCCCCCCGGCAGAGCTCCAGGCCTGGAAAAACACGCCTCCACGGTGCCCGGATTTGCTATACCCCCAAGCTCCTTTTGGCACTCTACATGGATGCACAGACCCTTTGGCATGGTCCACGTGGCATCAGAGGGAGGGCTGCGGGACATTTCCCCTGGCATGTCGTCTCGAAGGCGTCTTGATGCGTTTCGAGCCCGAAACGGCGAAATCAAAATGAAACGGAAGCCTTCACCACGGCTTTGAAATGAAACGAGGGAACTTGAAACGGTTCCAGTTTCCAAGCCAGGCTTACTGGCTTCAGCGCCGGTCCCAGCAGGCAGCACCCGCTGCCCACCATCCGGTAGGCAGACTGGGGCTTGCCCGCACCCCGGGGAGGGCTGCAGGGGCTGTGCCGGAGTCCCCAATCCGCATGTGGGATGATAGGAGCCGGTGCCTGCTGATCTGCCTGCCTGCTGCATTTTACATTTCCCCATAATAACCTACGGGCGAAACACCGAAACAGCGTCGAAACAGCAAAACAGTTTGGACAAAACAAAAGGGGACAGCGCTTTCAAAACAAAACGAAACACTGTTTCGTCGAATCGGAATGGTGCTGTTTCACACCATCCTAATCAGAGGGCTTGTGCACGTGTGAGAAGCCGGACCGCTTTGTCCTGCAGCTGCATGTTGAGCACGCGAGGACCCAGGCCTTCGACACAGATGCCACTTGGAAAAATCTCCCTGCAGTATTGCACCCAGCTGCCACCTTACCTCTCTTCCTGCCCATCTGCTGCGACCTCTACAGCGCGCCAGCAACTGGTTCGGGTGGGCAGCTGGTGGCTGGCTTACCATCATCATGCTTGTGCGAGAGTGCCTTCGCCCTCCCTCTTCCTGACTGGCCCCTGCCCCTGGGTTTGGAAGGAAACCCTGGGGTATTAGGGGACCCCCAGCGCCACCCACACCAATGATGGTTATGGTGCTGAGAAGCCAGCCTCCAGCCGACGTGTCGCTAACGGTGTGCTAGCACCCACCGTGCTTGGCTGGCCAGCAGGATTTGGGCCATCGGCCCAGACCCGAGAAGCTGCAGGAGGCTAGGGGGAGGTCGACACAGCGTCCTGGGAAGCGTCCGGGGAAGCTGCAGATCCCAGAGGCCTGCAGGGCTTCTGGAGAGGAGAGACCCCCTGCGGAGGGACCAGTGCAAACCGAGGCAGTGGGGCAGGCGCCAAATGTCGAGCCTCTACCTCTGCCCTCCCCGCTCACCTGTTGCAGCGGAGGCCGTTAGCTTGGCCGCGCTGAACCGCCCCGCTCGGCAGCGCGGAAAATCCCCCTCCTGTCATTTAACAAGGAAGTCATTAATTTATCGCCATTTCCATCCAGTTAGGAGCCTCAGCCTGAAGTCTGAAAAAGGCCACCAGGGCTCGGCGAGAAGATAATTGCTGCCTCCATGCTCGCCTCAGGTGCCCCGCTCCTTCTTCCTGGCACCTGCTCAGGGCCTTTCCACCCTCTGGAAACTCTGGCCACGTCCCTCCTGCCAGCGCCGGGGTTTCAGACAAGGCAGCACCCGACTCCAATCCAGGGAAACACCTGAGCTGCAAGTCAGCATAGGCATCACAAGTGGCTCCCGCGGCTCGGGGCCTTGTGCATTAGGGCGAGCGGCAGAGCCACCAAGGATCATGCTAATTGCACCTGCCTGCAGTCCCAGGGGATGCCTGACCATGGCGCACCCTCCCCAGCTGCCAGCGCTCTGGGAGGAAACCATCCCCTGGAACTGGCGCCAAGAGAGCCTTCACCGAAGCGAGCCCTGCCTGGTGACGGCAGCACGGCGGGCAATGATATTTTCCACTGACTGCTTCTCTGAAGAAGGGAGATTTGCTTGCATCGTTAGGCAAACAACCATCCGTGCTGGCAACTCCAGAGACAAGCGAATCGGTTCGTGCGACACTGATGGCAGGAACGGGCTGTTAATGAACATGGCTGGGTCTGGACTTCAAGCACTGCAAACAGCAACGTTTGACAGTAGGAACCGACCGTCCCCGCCGCGCAATCTGCAGGGGCAGATCCACGAGTCAGAAGCGCCGCTCCGCAGGCTCACAACCGGCCTTGCGTGGAGGGGGCATCTGTCACTCCCATTGCCAGGCTTTCCAAGGCACTGGGCCAGCAGTGGCCTCTAGCTGCCCCCTCTCGGCCTCCCGCTCAGGCTCCTGATGAAGAAAAAGATAGAAACAGAGAAAACCAGGGTTGGAAGGGACTTCTAGTCCAGCCCCAAGCAGGACCAGCCCCAACCGCATCATCCCAGCCCACGGGGCGAGGACCGGGCAAAGCATGCGCTCGAGGTCCGAATGAAGCGTCACGTGTCTTGGTGTCACGGTCCTTGTGGAACAACGTTTCCCGACTGCCTGCCTCCTTCCCGGCGCGGCTTTGGGAAGGGCGTCTTCCTGCTTCCTCCAGGGGATCAAATCGACAATCCAGCAGCACCTGAGGCTGTGTCGAGACTACCAGTCGATGAGCGCAGTTTGGAAGTTTTTCCTTTCCACTGGAGCACCGCGCGCATGTGGTGCTCTGACTCGCTCTCTGCCGTCTTTTGAGGAGGCACTCATTTTCCGACGTGTTTGCCGGGTTTTCAGGTGCCACTTAGATTTCTTTTGAGTGGATCCTCTGTATTAATCCTTTGGCAACTATGATACCCCTCTGCTGAGCGTGGAAGACACAATATAACTAATCGAGTGGTTGCTGCGCTCCCATTTATTTCCAGCAGTGGAACATCTTAACTGGGGGAAGACCTGTTCTTTTACGAACCGCGGCAGGAAGCAGGCACCTGGTCACTTCTGTATGGGATGATGGGTGGGCAGCCATTCAAGAAGCCCATCAAGGAAGAGGGGGTGGAGGGGTCACAAAGACTAGTCGCGCACAGCGCAGCTATCCGATGGCAACGTGAGGACGGTGACATGCGCCTGCATGTTGTCATTACAACCCGTGGATCTTGCAGGGAATCCAAAGTGGCAAGGGACAGGGGCCCTCGTGGCAAGAGGGATGCACGTGAGCAGATGTATTTAGGATGCCACTGCACGTCACGCGGGACAATGAGTTGCATGCAGCAGAAAGCACGGCGCGACCCGGAAATCTGCTGTCGTGACCACTGCCGTTCATCTCTTGTGGAGTCGCAAACGCTTTTAATGTGCGCCGCACATGCTGGGCCAGCAAAGGGGACAGGTAGCAACGGACCCTTTACTTGCACTGAGCACGTGACCTGCAGGTCCTCGGGACGCTGTAACATGCAAGCGCCCCCGTGGCCTGTCCCGGCTGCCTCCTCTTATGGGGCCCTGTCAGCCTGCCATGCTCCCGCCCGCTTCAATGCAGCGAGTCTTTCACGCCAGCCAGGGGAGCAGGTTCTGTTGTCTGTACTTATTATTTGGCTTTGATTAGGCTCGCTTCCTTTCCCAGCTTTATCACCGAATCACTCCCACTGGTGGAAGAGCTTCCCGCCAAGGTCAGGCATTAGCGCTTGACTCTCCCGACTGGCACCGAGGAGAAGCCAAGCGCCCTCCCCGTCTGCCCTGCTGCAGCACGGCCGTCTGCCAGGCTCAGCAGTCAGCGGCTGCTTCCCTTTCCCTTTTTGTGTGTGCTGCTGTCATTTCCAGACTGCAGCATGCATGGATCTTGGTCAAGTCCATTTAAAGGACATCCACCACAGCAGGGAACTTGCATTTTTCTCCCCTCCTCGACATACCAGTAATCCCTGCTCTGAGATAAGGAAAGGAAGACAGACAGCTGCAGGTTAGGAAGGAAAGGGCTAACTGGGTATCTGCTGGTAGGGAACAGCCATCTCTCTACAGTGCTAGGTGGGCACACAGTCTCAAACGTGTTATTTTACAGAGGGGATTCACCCTCAAAGCTCAGCAAAGCTCCTGTCCATCGCCCCCCGCCACGCTTCTGGCAGAACAGGAACGGTGTGCGCCTTTATGCAGAGTCCGGCGCTGCTGGCGTCCCCCCCACCCCACCCCATGAAGCAGACTTTTTTTCTGAGATGCCGCAGTCCTGTCCTTTGTTATTCCTTACGGAGAAATCTGTTCACCAGCTGCCTCGGCTGTCTGGAAGTCATCAATTAAACTCGTAGGTATTACAGCACCGGGCAGCTGAGAAACCACAAGAGGCTACATGTCGTTTTTTCTTAATCATCCCAAGTACCTGCTTCACCGTGGGCCCCACATTTTTTACTCAACGAGAGCTGAGGCCCAGGATGAAAAAGGACACAAGCCCAGGCAGGCCTGTAATGGGATGGCCTGCCTGCAAGCCGGTCCCAAGCTGCCGCCTCACGCACTGCTCCACTCGCAGCTCCAGATCATAGACTTCCTCGCGACGGTCATTACTCTGAGATTACCAGAGTAAAAAAAGAGCGGCGCCGCATACAGGATCCGGGGTGTTTGAAACCTGGCTCTGCCGCTGTGTGTCTGGCCGACTCCTTCCTGCTGGGGCCTGTCCTGTTGGGCTCCGGCAGCCGCGCCGGGTGTTCTTGGCACATCCGCAGGGCAATTTGAACGCTGCGATTTTCAAACAATTGCAGCGTAAAACAAAATGGTTCCAGCCAAAAAAAAAAAAAAAGGAATTGGCATTTGCGTGGAGGGCTTCAAGCACTTCATCTGTTCCCAGAGCACTTAATGTGGGGTACGACATGAGGAAAGGCGGTGCTGCTCGGCAGATGGCAGGGACGGCTAGTCTGCGTTTGCATGTGTATCAGCAAGGTTATCAGGGCGATGATGCCCACCAGGGCGAAGCTTTGGGTGCCGATTCGGCCCGATTCGGGGGGCGGATCTCCGGCTCTGAATCGAATCGGGACTGAGGAAAAGGTCTGAATTGATTCAAAGCTCTCCGAATTGATTTGAGCTTTGGCGATTCGGGCAGTTCCTGCCCACTGCAGCAGGGAGCTGGACCCAGACTCCGTGCTGGTAAGTAGGGGCTGGGGGAGCAGGGGCTGGAGGAGCGGGGATGGCTACCCCACCTGCCTCAGCTCCCAACCCTTGAAAAATAAAAAAAAACCCTGGACCCTGGCGAGATGGGAGCCCAGGAAGGGTGGTCGTTCCTAAAGGAAGCGATTCTTCGGGCACAGAGGGAGACTATCCCTGTACGAGGGAAAGTGGCCAAAAAACCTCCATGACTAAACAGGGAAATGCAGGGGAGCCTAAGGGCAAAAAAAGAGGCATATAGGTGGTGGAAGCAGGGGGGAGCTACCAAGGAGGAGTACACCTAGTTGGCCCACACTTGCAGGGAGGCAGTTAGAAAGGCCAAAGCAAGTACAGAGCTGAGGCTGGCCACACAAATTAAAGACAACGAAACGTGGGGTTTTTTAGGTATATAGGGAGTAAAAGGAAGGCGCAGGGCAGCATAGGACCCCTACTGAACAAGCAGGTGCAAAGGTGCAAGTAGTGACAGGCAGGGGGGACAAGACTGAGCCCTTCCATGAGTTTTTTTGCCTCGGTGTTCCTGAACAGGGCTCAAGACAAGTCTCCTAATGGGTGCTTAGATGGGCATCAGAGGGACACCAGCCTACAAACTGTCGATGCTGACTTGGTGCAGCATCACTTGGATGGACTGGATGTGTTCGAGTCGGCAGGCCCAGATGAGCTGCATCCGAGGGTACTCAAGGAATTGGCCAGTGTCGTAGCAGAACCACTGGCACGGCTGTTCGAGTGCTCGTGGCGCTTGGGTCAGATCCCGGAGGACTGGAAAAGGGCCAACATGGTGCCTATTTTCAAGAAGGGGAGGAAGGAGGACCTGAGTACGTATAGCCAGTCAGTCTCCCTCCGTCCTTGGAAAAGTCTTTGAAAAGATCATGAAGGATCTTATTTGTGGGAGTCCAGGGGGGAAAATAATGCAGCAGGGCAACCAGCCTGGATTCATAGCAGGTAGCTCCTGCCTGGCCAATCTGGCTTCGTTTTATGCCCGGGTCACAAAACGCTTAGACGCAGGAGTAGAGGTGGATCTCCTTTTCTTGGATTCTAGGAAAGCCTTCGCTACGGTATCTCATCCCATTCTCATCAAGCATTTCAGAGGCTATGACTTAGACGGTTACATGGTCCAGTGGGTGGCAAATTGGCTTGGGGGTCACACCCAGAGTGCGGTAGCAAACCAGTCGGTATCAACTTGGAAGGATGCGGGCAACGGGGTCCCGCAGGGCTCGGTCCTTGGACCTGTACTCTTCAATGTCTTCATCAGTGACTTGGATGTGGGTGCGAAGTGTACTCTGTCCAAATTTGTGGACGATACTAAATTGTGGGGGGAAGCAAACACACCGAAGGGTAGGGAACGATGGCAGGCGGACTGGGACAGATTGGAAAAGTGAGCAGTACACAGTAGGATGCAGTACAAGGACACGTGCAGAGTGCTGCAGCTAGGGTGTAAAAATATCCAGCCCACCTACTGGCTGGGAAGTGACCCTCTCAGCAGCACAGAGCGGAAAGGGATCTCGGAGTCATCGTGGACTCCAAGATGAACACGAGTCGTCAGAGTGACAAAATCTAACAAAGCTAACCTCACTTTATCATGCACCAGCAGGTGCATGACAAAAAGAGCCAAGGAGGCGATACTTCCCGTCTATGCAGCATTGGTCGGACCGCTGTTGGAGTACCGCGTGCAGTTTTGGGCACCGTACTTCAAGAAGGATGTGAATAACCTCGAGAGGGTCCAGAGGAGGCCACTCATTTGCTTAGGGGCTTACAGGCCAAACCCTATGAGGAGAAACTGAGGGACCTGGACCACTTCAGCCTCCGCGAGAAAAGGCGGAGAGGTGATCTTGTGGCCGCCTACACATTCATTAGGGGGGCGCAGCAAGGGATTGGAGATGCTCTGTTTGCCTCTTGGAGTAACAAGGAACAATGGTCACAAACTGACAGAAAGCAGATTTAGGTGAGATATCAGGAAAAACTTCTTCACAGTAAGGGTGGCCAGAACTTGGAAGGGGCTTCCAAGGGGGGTGGTGCTCTCCCCTACCTGGGGGTCTTCAAGACAAGGCTGGACATGCACCTGGCCACGGAGGTTTCATCTGACCCCAGCGCTCTTTCCTGCCCAGGGCAGGGGGTCGGACTCAGTGATCTGTTGTGGTCCCTTCCGACCCGAGCATCTAGGGATCTATGACTCACCGGCTGCTGCAGCGACCTGGGGGCTTCTGGGGGCCTGTGGCAGAGCCCCCCAGGCAGTACGGGGCAGTGGGGGGCAACAGGGATCACCCCCTTGCCAGGCAGGAGCTGGTGAATCGGGGCTTTTTTGGTTTTTTTAAAGGGCCGGGAGCTGGGGCGGGCAGGGCAGCCATGCCGTGGGGGCCTGGCAGAGTGGGCGGGGGTTAGGGGGCTCATGGCAGAGCCCCCCATGTGGCATGGGCCAGTGAGGATCGCCCCCCACCGGGCAGGAACCAGCATGGCTCGGGAGCGCGGCTCTCTGCCAGTTCACTTAAGAGGGCTCCGGGGGGCTCCCCGTTCCGGATCCTCTGCAGCTGTGCCAGCCCTCTGCCCCACTTACCTTTAAGGATCTGCTGCTGCCTCCACCACTGCTGGTAAGTCCAGGGGGCACACGCGTGCTGGAGGCACATGTGCGCCTACTCTGTCCTCAAGCCCCAATTGGTCCTGTGCTGTTAAAGATCAGGGAAGTACCCGTATTAACAAGGGCTACAACAGGATTCGAGCGGGGGCGGGTGATAACAGAGCAGCAAAGGGGCTTTTTCCTACAGCCAGAGGGGCAGCCCCATTCCGTACCTGTGCCAAAGGTGACTTGTAGACACCCAGCTGCAGACGAGCGCCTGGGCATTCAGGCAGGGAGTCGCAGAATCCTAACAAATGGGGGCTGGAAGGGACCTCCAGAGGTCACATCTAGTCCAACCCCCTACTCAAAGCAGGACTGGCCCCAACTAGATCATCCCAGCCAAGGCTTTGTCTAGCCGGGTCTCCGAAACCACCAAGGATGGAGACTCCACCACCCCTCTGGGTAACTTGTTCCAGTGCTTCACCACCCGCCTCATGAGAAAATTTTTCCTAATATCCAACTTAAGCCGCCCTTGCTGCACCTCGAGGCCATTGCTCCTTGTTCCATCATCTGCCACTGCCAAGAACACTCCAGCTCCATCCTCTTCGGAGCCCCCCTTCAGGTCATACAAGGCTGCTATGAAAGCCCCTCTCCATCGTCCCTCCTCCAGACTCAATTGGCCCAGCTCCCTCAGCCTCTCCTCACGAGTTATGTCTCCCGGCTCCCAGACTACTTTTGCTGCCCTGAGTTGGACTCTCTCCCACTTGTCCACATCCCTTCCATAGTGAGGGCCCGCCACTGGACACCAGACTCCAGATGTAGTCTCACCACTGCCAAATGGAGGAGAAAGACATGGCGCTGCCCCTTCCCCACCTTCCTTATGTGCTCCAGGCTACAGTGCACAGCACTGTCTTAACCGTGCCCTCCTGATGGGCTGTCTGGCTAGGGCACACTTGGTGGGACTGAGCTTTTTCGGGGACAGGATGAGCAACTGGTTGAATATGCATGTGTCACAGCTTCAATGGCTCCTTTGGCTGCAAGCTGAGGGGGTGAGCTGCGCCTAAGGACTTTACAAGAAAGCCGGCAAAAAGTTTGCAGAGGGTGCAATAGCTTTTCCAGGCAGGAGGGCAGGCCGTGCGCAGCGCGTGCTTTTTATTGGAACGTCTGAGCTGTGACCAGAGCCCCCCCTGCAAGCCGAGGCCTGCTATCAAGCCAGAAAAAAGCTGAGGGAGGCAAAAGAGGGACAGAGGAACTAGAGGAGAGCCTGGCGAGAGAGGCAGGGCCTCAGCCCCCTCCCTCCCCCCCTCTGGCTCTCCTCCGTTCTGATGTCTGCTCCCCAGCATGTCTCAGCTCCGTTCCCTACTGCCCGAGTCATCCCAGGAGAGGCCGATTCCCCACCCAGGTCGAAGCTGTGCAGTCAGGGACACAGGTTCCCAGGTAAAGAGTGGGGAGGGGTTGGTAAGCTGACTGGGAGCTGGGAGAAGCTGCCTGGTGAGACCTGCGGAGGGATGTCCTCTGCCTGGGCTGGAAAAGCTGGTACTGCAGGAACCGAAACCTCCAGAGGGAATCCCCCCATCCGCATGTGGAGGTGTTGGGCAGAGAGACAGTCCCAAGAGGGAGTGGGGTGTGAGAATCCCAAACCCTGCATGGCTGCGTGAGGGGACACCTAAGCCCTGGTGTTTGTAGGAGGTGTATTTTTCCAAAGGAGACCAAAGAAAAAGAAGCCTATTCCCTGCCGTGGCTGACTGGAGACTTGTTCTTTGCTGAGTTACCAAGACAGACCAGAGCAGCAGAAGCCTCGCCTCCGCCACCTAGTGGTGCGTCATAGTTTCCTAGTTGGTCGGGTTGGAAGGGACCTGAGCAGATCATCAAGTCCGACCCCCTGCTCTGGCAGGAAAGAGGGGGAAATCAACCTGGGTTACGCAGGGTTGGGGGGAAACCGTTTTAAAGGGTCATCGCCGGGTGAACGTCATGATTGACGTCGTTTGATGCAAGTGGGACCGCCTGGCGAGCTGGAATTATTCACCTAATCCCGCAGTTGTAAATTTTATTCAAATTGTTGGTTTTATTGTTCACTCTGGATATGAGATGTACATCTCTCAGGAGCCCTCTCTCTGTTGAGGACAAAAGAGCAGTGAGGGGATGGAAATGCAGGGAAGTCACGCAGAACTCACTGTTCTCTCTCTTCTTGTAGAAGTGCACCGTCACCGGCATCAAGGTGAAGAGGACACGTGGCAGAGGCACAGATGCTGGCTTTCTTAGTCTTCGTCCAAGGGCAGGGCAGCCTGGGACTCTGACAACGTGCAACACTTCTTCTCTTGTGCTAACGAACCTCCCTCGCAGCTTGATAAGAATATCCGCTGCCAGTGCCAAATGAATGCCTTCAAATTAATATAAAGGGCAGGCATCCATTTCAATTCGCCGCATCCTTGTCAGCGGCGCAGAGCAGCAGAATGTCTCCGTAAATTTGACGATCGCTATATTGCTACCCAAGATAATCAGAGGACATGCCATTAGTCTTTCGTCAAGCACAGTATGTATTTTGCTTTCAGCCATATTTATTTTAACTTCGCAGAGGGATAAATTAAATTTACAATGATACTCAACAACTGTCATGACTAAGTTTAAAATTCAATTATGCAGAGAAAAGGGTAAGGCAGGCTGCAAATGAGAAACCGTGCTCTCTATCATATATCAATAGCCTCCGCACCACCCTTGCTCTCTCGGCTTTACCCAGCGCTGCCAATTCTGCTGCACAGAGGAGCAGGATTTTCTGAGAGACAACATAGAAAATCTCTCTGCAGACATGCCCGCCCCGGACAAGATGGCGCAAGAAGCACGCGGAGCGGTTGTCCCGATAGCTGCCCCAGCATCGCCTGCCCGTGGGGGAGTGGACTGTTTGCAACAACAAGGGGTAAAAAAGAGGCCCTGCTAGTATGCACCCTAGCCCAGACCGCATAACAGCACGAATGCAACGCGCGTGCAGAGGGACCGGGGACAAGACTGCACTTGCCAGACAGCTCCCTGCTTTCAGAGGCTGGTCCAAAGCACCTGAAGCCCGAGTGGGGCAGGCAGCCCCTACGGTGGGTCCGGCATAGGGCCCAGTGGGCACTTTCACGGTATACGGGGCCCCCGACGCAGGAAAAAACGATGCCAACTACAAGCCCGGCTTGAGCCGCCTCAACTAGCAAACTCAATCGGAGACGTGCTTCCTGTCCACGGCCCTAGCGGTCACACAAGACAGGAGCCAGCATATGGAATACACGAGGGCGACATTGTAATTCAATTACAATAATCAAACACAATTATTTCCGTGCTCAAGACACCGCCTCAGACTGTCTGCGGACACCTCTGCTTGCTTGAACGGGAAAGACCGATCCAGCCCAGCGGGAGTCCAGGCGTCTTCTTTGCACGCCGAGCGCATGGCAGACCCGAGACGGGCTCTGCAAGCTCTAAGCATCGCTTTGCTTTTTGTTCGAGTGCCGCTCGGAAGGAGCCTTTCCGGCTGCGCGAGGCAACTCCGAGACGGCCCCTGGGTCAGCAAAGCCGGCAGGTCCGCTGTCTCGAGGCAGAGAGACAGACAAGCGCAGAATCTTGGAAAGCCTGGCCGAGGCTTACCCACAGCAGGGACTGCCCGGCGCCATGGCCAGAGGGGATGTTCAGATGCCAGCAGTCAGGAGGCAGAGGACTGCCGCAGGACAGCCAGGCCCTCAAGGTCAACTCAGGAAAAACTTCCTCGGCCCTCAGTGGGCCTGAACTGCTTTTACTTAGGGTTGCACCCTGGAAACTCACGCTTGATTGCCAGTCTCCAAGGCAGCGAAACAGCCACGAGATCCATGCTTCTGCTGCTGCTCTTCCAGCTCATCCATGCGGGTTATTTTATTTGACAAGGCACTTGTTTTAATGTGAAGGGACGTCACATCTCATAGTTCTTCCACCTTTGAGTCCGTGGCCTACAAGTCCGTGATGTTTCCCCCGGCTTTTGTTTTTGTCTACATTAAAACCTGGCAGGCAACGATGAGCCATTAGGCAGCACCTGCTTGATATGCCAAGAAAACCTGGAGAGGACGAGGGCTGCATTAAGCAGGTCAGGGGACTGGAAAACACAGAGGCGGAGATGTTCACCTGCACGAGCGGCTCCGTGGCTCCCGCCCCACCCTCGGCTATCTCTGCACGCCCTAGCTGCACAACTGCCCTTTAGATGCATGCGCCACGTGTGCCCAGCCGTCCCCGACATCCTTCAGACACAGGTGTTCCCCTCAGGCAGACCGTGAGCTTTGTACGTGCAAAGGCAGCCCGGGATCTCCGTTCCCTCTTGATCTTTTACAGTGAGTCCGCCTAAAGAAATCCCGCCCTGAAGATTTTCAACGTGATCGGTCTTAATGAAGAGCCAGGCTTTATCCACTGAGGCTTAAAGAGTGGGTCAGCAACATCCCCCACCATTAGAGATGGGGAAACCGAGGCCCAGAGAGATCAAGTGACCGGGCCAAAGTCCTACAGCCACGCAACAGCCATTTCAGGAAGACTAGTGGACACCACGGCGCAGGCCTGTCCTCTGGATGGCAGCACGTCCTGGAGGACTTCCCGTGGACTAGCCTGGGAGCTGGCTGGGCAAACGGGATCCTTGCCACAAGCACTGACATGGGAAACATTTCCTTAAAAATATATTCCCCACTTGGGGAAGGGGTTTCATTTCACAAGGTCTTAACATACGGGGAGAGGCATTATTCCTATGCCCCAGCTTGGTCCCGCTAGAGAGCCTGAGAAAGGGCAGGGAAAATGGGAGAGAGCTGTCTTCCCTTTCAGCACTAGCTATCGCTTTCGCTGGAAATGGTCAGCTCAGCACCTGAGTGGCACCGTTCAAAGCCCTCGTCCGCTGTTCCCGGGACGCGGTTCATCCCAAGGACAGCTGAGACCAGCAATGCTCAATTAACTTCCTTCTTGCGGGCAAAAAAGAAAAAATCAGCGCGCTCGCAACCGCGCCTGATGTCCTTAAAGACTCGTCCCGGCAACTTTACGGCCAGGCCTCGTTAGCGTATTTCCCTCCCACGCTCGCTTCCAATGCTTCCTGGTCTCCAGGTAGAGGTGATTACCCGGCTGCCAGCTGGAGTTTCACCGGGAGCGAAGGAAACTTGGCTCGGTCCGGTATGTCGACGACTGCCTCGGTCCATAACTGCCAGCAGCATCTACTGTACGCACAAAAAAAGAGTACTGAAAAATCCTCAGCGAGTACAGCTAATGCCAGGCAGCGAGAAGTCAGGCAGCAGCATCTGCCGTGAGCTGGCATTTAAAGCCCAGGATGCTCGTTTATCACTAACGTGACGTTTCAGTGCCCTATCAGTTCCCAACCTGCGGTCTTCCACTGGAGCCTGGAAAACAGAAAACGAGAACAAGCTTCCCACAGCCACAGCTCTTTGGAAACATGCCTGCACCGGACCGGGGAAAGACCCTGGACTCCGGTGAGGTCTGCCGTAGCAAAACCGAGGATCCCCTTGCTAGGGGCTCTTTGGAGCAGAGTCAGGTCTCAGCAGACATTTCATAAGCCATCTCCTTTGATACTGGGGCAAGAGCTAACCCGTCAGGCACCGCTGACCTTTTGCAACTGCCCGGCACCAAGGCATGCAGCCAGCCAGCAGAGTGCAACCCGAGAGGCCGGGCACCGTGACGTTTCAGAGGCGGACCGCAAGGTAACGGGGGCTGCTCTCCTCACTTCAGCACCTCCCATGTGTCTGCGCTTTGCCACTTTGTGGGCACCCCACGGCGGGTCCCTGGGCACTGGTACAGCTTGGGCCCTCTCCAGGGAGCAAGGAGCTGCAGGGCTCACGGCACTCACCGGACAGCCGTAGGCATGCGAGTGCCGTGCCCTCCCTTAGCACGTGGCCCCAAGTGTGCCCGCTGCGTCACTCCAAGTAGTGCAAGCCAGCCCCAAGGCCTGCAGAGAAACCCCAGTGCCCTGGCGGGATGAGCTCCGTGAGAGAGGGCCAGACACCCAGGGCCGGTGGCTGAGAGCAGGCTGCCCTTGATCAGACAGAGGAGGCGGCTGCTGGCAAGCTCCCAGGCAAGAAAGAAAACAGAACAAAACAGGTGCTTTTGCCAACCGCGGAGCAGCTTCCAGCTGGCAGGCGGTGCACGTGGAGACAGCTCATCCTGCGCTCGTCTAAAAAAAGGCTCTCTCTGAGCCAGGGACGGGCCCGGCACTCAAGAGAGGAGCGGGAGGAGGCTCTGCATGTGCTGACGTGGCGCTGGGCCTCCGCAGCTCAGACAGAAGAGGAGATCACGCAAGAGTACGTTGCCCCCGGGAGGCAGGAGAAGCACCCCCCTGCACAACGCCAAAGCAAAAGGACTCGCTTGCATGCTCTGCCTGGGAAACGATTCGCCCAGGTTCTCCCCAGGGCTCTTTTGCTAGAGCCGTTTCCCAAAGAGGGCACACGTGGTCTTTTTGCAACAAGTCCAGGCAAGGCTAGTACAGCCACACCGTAAGGCTACTGGAGCTGCCCGCTGCAGCCGCCGCGTGCCAGGGGCAGGAGATGGCAAATAATCACCTACGTCCTCTGGGGCTCGGTGGCCCAGAAGCATGGAGGGAGGGTCTCGTAATACTAATGCCCCCGAAACGCTGTCCTCTCTGCTGCTCCGGAGCTCGGCTGCAGCCCAGGCCCGCCGCGCTCCCAGCACCCCACCCTGCCATAACCACCGACTCGCGCGCCGTTGCAATGGCCCCAAACTCCGTGCCCGAGGCCCCTGGCTCGCCCCATCCACCAGCACACAGCACGACTCTCCCCTGGTGACCGGCAGTGCTGAGAGAGAAGAGCCGGCTCTGTTGCCCAGCTCTCAGCCTCGCTGCCCAAAGCGATGACGTGGGATATTTGTAGCCGTTGGTTTTTGGCTGGGGAAGTGTCATGCTTCTACAAAGCAGTCGCCGGGACCTGTCGAGTCTCACTAAATTTAATTACTCCCGACTGGGCGCACAAACACACTCATGAATTTTTGACAGGCTCTCAGTTTTATTCCGTTCAACTCGCAACGCGGCAGCATCTCTCTGAGTTTCGCTCCCACTTCTCCTCGGTCCTTCAATCTGCCTGTCCCTCGGGGTCCTGCCGCTGCTCCAGTAGGCTTTACTTTACCTCTGCAAATGGGTCCTGCTTCTCAGTGAGAGCTCGCTGCCCAAGTCCCGCTGAGAGCAGGAAGCACCCAGAACCGAGCCCAGCCAGAAGAAGCGGGACAGGCTGGGGACAGACATTACACAAAAATCGGTTTAAGTGATCAGAAACCCGTTTAAACCTGTAATGCAACAGATGTTCACTGCGCATAAACCAGTTTTGAACGTGGCTGAAACCAGTTTGGGATCAACCTGGTTGAATGTAGTATATCAGGCTTAACCGATTTGGGTCAAACCAGTTTATGCAACGTCTGTCCCAGACCCCTTGCTGGTTTAAGATAAACCAGACCCCCCCCCCAGCATCCCAGCATGCTCTCTGGGCTGGACGGGGCTCTCTGCTCCACAGCAGGGCTGGCCCCGACCCCCTGCTCCCTGGTTGCAGCTCCGGCAGAGACTTGCAGGCTGCTCCCCACAACCACCACTCCCGAAGAAACAGGAATTTCCCTTTCCCCCCACCTGCCTTGCCGAGGGGTGTCTGTGTGTTAGCTAGTGGACCACATGCTGGCTACAGTCCGTGCTGAATCAACAGGTAGCTGGTAATGTCCCTCTGTTGGTTTCTTAATGGGGTGATAAATACTGAGTTGGGGGTCAATTCCCTGCTGGGCTAATCAGAGCGCCCTGCCAGGGCCTGGCCATGCCCCGCTCAGCTCAGCACTGTGCAAGGGAGGGGAGGGCTGCTTTAGCGCCCCCTGGCTTCTAGCCTGAGACACTGCAGGCACGTGCCTGCCTTTCTGGCATGTTGGCATGCAGTTACAAAGCGATCAAGCCTAGCCAGCAGGGCTGTGCGTCATTTCGCCCCGCATTTCATTTCAAAGTTGTTTTGAGCTCCAAACAGCGACACTGAAACGAAACAAAAGCCTTCGAAACCGCTTCGAAACAAAGCAAGGGCACTCGAAACCTTTCAAAAGTTTTGAACAGAGCTTTTGGAACGAAACCAAACTCAAAACGAAACATCCTTCCGTTGCAACGGCAAAACGGATGTCAAAGCGGAAAGATGCTGCTTTGCACAGCCCGACTGGCCAGGTTAGACTAACCTGCAAAGACTGGCTCAATTCAGGCTGCGACTTTTGCAATGTCTCTCCCTACCACCAGGTGTATGCCCCAAAGAGCGGCGGTTTTGGTAACCGGGCTTACGACCAATAAGGGCCAAGGTGGAGAACACCTACAGCAGACGGTGCCCTGCTCTCAGCAGCGCTCCCTATTTGGCTTTGGAGAAGAGCTACAAGAAGGATGCAAGAGTGGTGAAACATATCTCACTACGTGAGCCCTAATGAGCTGGGGCCTTTCAATTTTATTTTACACAGAAAAGACCAAGCAATGACCTGACGGCGGCCTGTCAGTGCGGTTCCTGAGAGCCACAGGCCCATTTCCTGGCAGGCAACGGCAGAACAAGATCCAGTCCCTGGAATTGGCAGCTAGGACCTTCAGACTGGGAAGGAAGGGCACCTTTATACCCACGAATGTAATTCAGCGTGGGACTCTCTCAGCCACGAGAGGGGGCATTCTCTGCTAGCTGCATCGTTACATCAAGCCAGTACGGCTCACTCAAAAGCACTGCTCTATCCCAGCCTGCGCTGGCCCGGACGTCGGGCCTACAGGGTGAGGCTCCCTGGTGCGGGTCATGCCCACCGTACTCCCTTCTAAGTGTAAAATCAATGAAATACTGTACCTAAGAGAATGGCCAGGGCACTTTCCAACCGGAGCCTGCAAAGGATGCACATCAGGTTCCTGGAGGACCGGGGCCCCGGGAAAAGGGACGTGCGAGGTGCCTTAAGGAAGGGAGCATTGAACCGCCAGCCATTCCTATTGTGACCGGTGTGTGGGCCTGCAAAAGGCCTGGCTAAGAGGGACTGAGGTGGAGACAGGCAGAGCACGGTGCTGAGCCACTTGCAGCCTCCGATTGGAAAGAGTCGGCACTGCTTGCTGCAGCTCAGTGGCCGGGGCCCAGCAGGCTGATCCTATGGAGGACGGAGGTCCTACGACAGCCCAGTCCTAGCTGTGGAGGGTTGTGCTTGCGAAAACTGGGCCCTAGGCTGCTTCTGGGACTTGAAAGGAGCCCAGCGTGCACATGGGCTCTCTCTCTCCCCCTCTTCCATTGCAGCTCATCTCATGCACGGAGCTGCAGCTCCCTAAAATAAACTGTCTCACGGGCTGCGCTCCATGCCTCTTGCCTTGCAACTCCCCGGGCTTTTCAAGCCTCGCTCACACAGGTGGCTGGGCTTTCTTGGAACCGCTCCGCAGCGCTTGCGTCTCATCGATTCCCCCAGGACGCAGGGGCACAGGCCCCGGGCGCGACGTCCTGCTGACTGAGGTAGAGCAGTGTGCCTCCCCACGAGAACGTTTAATTGGCACTAGGTTCGAAAGAAGGGACGGGCCCAGGCCAGGTCAGTGAACTTTCTCGCAGCTCCTAGCCCATCTCCGCACCGCGATCAATAAACAATTACCCAGATGGAGCCAGGAAAGGGGAAGGCTGGGGCCAAAGCTGGAAGCCGAGGAATGAGATTGATGCTCGCTGCTCTGCCTCGGGTGCCGCTGTGCCGTGGCGAGCCCGGGCAGCCCTGGTGCTGCGTCTCTGTCAGCCGGCTCTGCACGCCACGGAGGAAAGGTGACTTTGCAGCACAGCCTCATCCATCCTTGCTGCTGTGAAGCCTTCCGTGCACCCGGATGCTGAGACCTTCCCTGCTGCTAACTTCCTAACGTTTTGACAGCCCTCCTGGAGACCTGCTGGCCATTCACGCCTCTCTGCAGCTGAAGCATGGCCTCCCCACGCCACCGCAAGGAATTAAAGTGCTCTCATCCAGCTACACCCACCAGAGGTACAGTCCTAGATGATGAGGGCTCAGGAGGTCGCACCTAGTCCAGCCTCCTGCTCATAGCAGGACAAGCCCCAGCTCCATCATCCCAGCCAAGGCTTTGTCAAGCCGCGTCTTAAAAACCCCCAAGGATGGAGAGTCCACCACCTCTCTGGGGAACCTGCCCCAGTGCTTTGCTACCCTCCTAGAGAAAGTTTTTCCTAACATCTAACCTCAACTTCCCTCGCTGCATCTTACGATCGTTGCTCCTTGTCCTGTCATCTGCCACTGCTGGGAACAGTCCAGTCCCATCCTCTTTTGAACCCCCCTGCAGTGAGTTGAAGGTTGCTGTTAAATCCCGGCTCAGTCTTCTCTCCTCCACGCTAAATGAGCCCAGTTCCCTCGGCCCCTGGTCATCAATCGTGTGGCCCAGCCCCCGAACCATTTTTGTTGCCTTCTGCCCAACTCCCCCGTGCGTCCCCATCCTTTCTGTAGTGGGGGGCCCAACACGGGACACGGGACTCCTGCCCTTGTTGGGCTGGCAACACTTCTCAAGCAAATCCCGGGACGTCATTCTCCCCCTGTACTCGGCCTTAGTGAGGCCGCAGCTGGAGTACTGCGTCCAGTTTTGGGCTCCACAATTCAAAAAGGAAGTGAAGAAGCTTGAGAGAGTCCAGAGAAGAGCCACACGCATGATCAGAGGTCGGGAAGCAGACCCTACGATGAGAGGCTGAGAGCCCTGGGGCTCTTTAGCCTGGAAAAGTGCAGGCTCAGGGGTGATCTGATGGCCACCTACAAGTTTATCAGGGGTGACCACCAGTATCTGGGGGAACATTTGTTCACCAGAGCGCCCCAAGGGATGACGAGGTTGAATGGTCACAAACTACTACAAGACCATTTCAGGCTGGACATAAGGAAGAATTTCTTTACTGTCCGAGCCCCCAAGGTCTGGAACAGCCTGCCACCAGAGGTGGTTCAAGCACCTTCATTGAACACCTTCAAGATGAAACTGGATGCTCATCTTGCTGGGATCCTATGACCCCAGCTGACTTCCTGCCCTTTGGGCAGGGGGCTGGACTCGATGATCTTCCGAGGTCCCTTCCAGCCCTAATGTCTATGAAATCTATGAAAACACTTGTACCAGTGCAGCCCAGGATGGCATTAGCCTTCTGGGCAACCAGGACACACTGCCGGCTCATACCTGGGTTCTTGTCCACCGCCACCCCCAGGTGCTTCTCTGCAGAGCTGCAGCCCAGCCCGTACCGGGGCATGGCATGGCTCTGTCCTAAGGGCAGGACTTGCCACTTGCCTTTGTCGAACCTCATGTCATTTCCTTTGGCCCAATCTTCCAATTTCTCAAGGTCACTCTGAATCCTAGCTCTACCCTCCAGAGTATCTACTACTCCCTGCAGCTTGGAGTCACCTGCAAACTTGCTGAGAGTGCGCTCTATGCCGGCTTCCAGGGTGTCAATTAAGATTTTGAACAAAACCAACCCCGAGACTGACTCCTGAGGCACTCCGCTTGATATCAGCTGCCAGCTAGACCACGAGCTGTTGACTGCTAGTCTCGGAGCCCGATGCCCCAGCCAGTTTCCTCTCCACCTTACAGGCCGTTCGCCTGCCCTGTACTTCCTTAGCTTGCTTACAAGAATGCTGTGGGAGACCGTATCAAAAGCCTGGCTAAAAATCAAGGTATATCACATGGTCTCTCTGCATCTCTGTCAAGCCCGGGGAGAAAACCCGCTCTGTTCTGGCTCTTCCGTGGTGACAAGTGTGGCAGGACTGATCTCCAGCTGCAGGCGATAAGCAGGACAGAATATGTCTGAGCCGGCAGATCTTGGGCTGGGCGTCAGCCAGCTGACAGGGTTTTCCAACATTGGGGCTGCATATGCACATGCACACGTATGTGTGCATATGTACACGCAGGCACACACACTCACCTGACCCTGCATATTAAAGCTCTTGAAAAATCATCCCGGTCTCAGGAGATTGCATTTCTGGGCTACATCTCCTCTGGATTTTATCTCCGCTTATTTAACAGCACGTGTAAGGAGCCGAGCCTTTCTAAAGCCTTGCTGGGGCTGATAATCAACATTTTGTCATGCTTGCCAATCCTTGCTGAACCTGGGAGGCTGCAATCCCGTCAGCCAACCGAGCAGCAATGGCCTTGACAACTAAGCGGACAATTCTGGGTACTTTTCCCCAGGAAACGAGATCAGTCCAGCCAAAAAGGGCCCGGCACAAAAGTCTGCCAGCAAAACCTGTAGCCTGCAAGACGAGTCCTTTGCATGTCATCGGACCCAGAAGGAATACGTGTATTTATGGGACCGATTCTCTGGAGTCGCTGCTGAGGGCAGGCTCCAGACCAATACTTGATCTTGGCCGTTTCTGAGCTAGGAACAGGGATCTTGCCGACGAGGGTGATCGAGTTAACAGGTGTCAGAGGCAACTCGCATGTATGGAGAGGCACGTTTCTCCCTGAGCATCTCCTGGGGAGCAGAGGACGCCGTTGTGGGGCCGCTCAGGGAACACCAGCAGCGCCTGCCGTGGCCAGCACATACAAAGGACAGGAGCGTGCATGCACGCAGGTTGCACGCATGGTAGGGGGCAGTTTCAGGGGGAAACAGGAGAGCGGTACAACAGCAGAGCAGGCAGAAATTCCCCCATGCACTTGTGGCCCTTAGCGCTTACTTGGAAAGCAGGGCAGAGATGCACCCTTAGAGACCAACTAACTCAGGCAGAAAGACAGCACGTAGGCTTTTGTGGCCTCAAGACCACAAAAGTTTGTGCTCTGTATCTCTGGCATAGTTAGTCTGTACAGGCGCATCTCTACCCAGCCTTCTGACTGACTTCAAGCTCCCTCTCTCCACTTCGTACTCAGAGAAAGAGCAGCGGCAGTTCTCTGTCATCTCAGCCGTAGCTTTGTGTGAGCTCCCACATCAGAAGAACCACACAGACTGAAACAAAAACCGAGTCAATCTCGCCTGGATCTCCTGCCTTGGCTCCCTCCCTGCTCTGGAGTATGCTGCAGGCTGGAGTCTGGTCCACTGGCTCACCTTGCCGGCTCTGAGGTTGGCTGGCCCGGCGGCTACAGGAGGTCCGTGTGGTGCTCGAGCTTGTCCGCTGCGTCACGCTGCCCAATGCCTGCGTGTCTACGAGCCTGTGGGGTCAGCTCCCATCCCGTGGTGTCCTGGTCCCACCCCTGGCCACTTGGCACCGTCCAAGGCCGGTGCAGCTGAGCTCTGCCACACAGCCTCCTGCCTGGGGCCAGCACACGTATGTTCAACAGCTCTGCACTGCATCTCATCTGCATGCACAGCTGGAGAGGCATCGGAAACCCACACATGGTGCGACTCCGTCACATCCGCCTGCAGCCACAGGCGTGGCCAATTCCCCAGTCCTGCAGGACCTAGTGACTTCATGCGAGGAGAGGCCTGAAGGGATGCTGCCTACCAGGATAATTACACTTGACTAGATGCATAGAATCATAGAAAATGAGGGTGGAAGGGACCTCAGGAGGTCATATCTAGTCCAACCCCCTGCTCAAAGCAGGGCCATCCCCACCTACATCATCCCAACCAGCGCTTTCATAGATTCATAGATGTTAGGGTCCGAAGGGATCTCAATAGATCATTGAGTCCAACCCCCTGCCTAGGCAGGAAAGAGTGCTGGGTTCAGATGACCCCCGCCAGATGCCTATCTAACCTCCTCTTGAAGACCCCCAGTGTAGGGGAGAGCACCACCTCCCTTGGGAGCCCGTTCCAGATCTTGGCTACTCTAACTGTGAAGAAGTTCTTCCTAATGTCCAATCTAAATCTGCTCTCTGCTAGCTTGTGGCCATTATTTCTTGTGACCCCCAGGGGCGCCTTGGTGAGTGGAGCCTCACCGATGCCCTTCTGCGTCCCCAGGATAAATGGAAAGGCAGCCACAAGGTCGCCTCTCCGCCTTCTCTTGCAGAGGCTGAAGAGGTCCAGGTGCCCCAGTCTCTCCTCGTAGGGCTTGGCCTGCACGCCCTTAACCATAGAGCGGCCCTTCTCCGGACCCTTTCCAGGTTATCCACATTCCTCTCGAAGCGCAGCACCCAAACCTGGACGCGGTACTCCAACTGACGACACTAGGACTCCGAGATCCCTTTCCGCTTCTGTGCTACTGAGCAGGTCACTTCCTAAGCAGTAGGTGTGCTAGACATTTTTCCTCCCTAGGTGCAGCACTTTGCATTTCTCCTTGTTAAATCGCATTCTGTTGTTTTCTGCCCATTTCTCCAACCTGTCCAGGTCTGCCTGTAGTGGTTCCCTGCCCTCCAGTGCGTCCACTTCTCCCCACAGTTTTGTGTCATCTGCAAACTTGGACAGAGTACACTTCACTCCCTCGTCCAAGTCGCTGATGAAGACATTGAAGAGTATCGGTCCAAGGACCGAGCCCTGCGGGACCCCACTGCCCACACCCTTCCAGGTTGATACCGACCCGTCCACCACCGCTCTCTGGGCACGACCCTCTAGCCATTTTGTCACCCGCTGGTAATCATCCAAGTCACAGCCTCTTAACTTGTTCACCAGTATGGGGTGGGATACCGTATCGAAGGCCTTCCTGAAGTCTAAGTAAACGATGTCCACCCCTACTCCAGGTGTTTTGTAACCTGGTCATAAAAAGAGACTAGATTAGTCAGGCATGATCAACCTGCTACGAACCCATGCTGGTTTCCCCTCAGCATAATTTTTCCTGCTGGGCTCTCACATATATGAGCCTTAATAATCTTTTCAAAGACTTTGCCAAGGATGGAGGTGAGACTGACTGGCCTGTAATTGCCTGGATCCTCCTTCTTCCCCTTCTGGAAAATAGGGCCCACACTGGCCCTTTTCCAGTCCTCTGGGACCTGGCCCATGTGCCACGAGTGCTCAAATATTCTTGCCAGTGGCTGTGCAATGACGTCAGCCAGTGCCTTCAGTACCCTCGGATGGAGCTCATCCGGGCCTGCTGACTTAAACGCATCCAGTCCTTCCAAGTGACTCTGCAACATCTCAGGGTCAACGCTTGGTGGTGTGGTGCCCTGCTGTTGCCTCTGCGATCCCATTGTGAGACTTGTCTTGCCCCTTGTTTAGGAACGCTGACTCGTTGAGGAGTTCAGCCTTGTCCTCCCTGTCTGTCACCAATTGCTTTTGCCTGTTCAGTAGTGGTCCTGTACCTCCCTGGGCCTTCCTTTTACTCCCTATATATCTGAAAAACAATTTTTTGTTATCCTTGACTTGGGATGCCATCCTCGGCTCCACAGTAGCTTTGGCCCGTCTAACTGCCTCCCTACAACTGCGAGCTGAGGAGGCATACTCCTCTTTAGTAATCTCTCCCTGTTTCCACTGCTTATATGCCCCCCTTTTTGCCCTTAGGCTGCTCTGGATTTCTCTGGTCAGCCAGGGAAGCCTCTTGGCCCCTTTGCCCCTGCATCGGGATTGTCTCCCTCTGTGTCCGAAGGATCACTTCCTTAAGGCACAGCCACCCTTCCTGGGCTCCCATCTCGCCAAATCTCTTACCCTGTAGTGCGTCGTTGACTCAATGCCTGAGCTCGCTGAAGTCAGCCTTCCTAACGTCTAGCACTTCCACCCTACTAGCTACCTTTCCCACTCAATGCCTTATGGTGAATACTATTATTTGGTGGTCACTGTCCCCCAGGTGCCCCCTGATCTGTAGGTCCCCTACCATGTCATCGACCGTTGCCAGTACCAGGTCCAGTAAGGCATTCCCCCTAGTGGGACCATGTACCTCCTGCGTCAAATGGAGGTCCTGCACACAGGATAGGAACCTGTGTGAACGGTGGGACTTTGCTGTCTGCGTCTCCCAGGAGAGGTCAGGGTAGTTTAGGTCCCCCATGACTACCACTTCCCTAGTCTTTGTCAAGCCGGGCCTTAAAAACCTCCAAGGACGGAGACTCCACCACCTCTCTGGGTAACCTGTGCCGGTGCTTCCCCACCCTCCTCGTGAGACTGTTTTTCCTAATGTCTAACCTCAACTTGAGCCCATTGCTCCTTGTCCTGTCATCCGCCACCACCGAGAACAGTCCAGCTCCAGCCTCTTTGGACCCACCCTGCAGGGAGTCAAAGGCTGCTACTAAATGCCCTCTCAATCTTCTCTTCTTCAGACTAAATCAGCCTAGCTCCCTCAGCCTCTCCTCACCAGTCATAGTCCCCAGCCCCCAAACCATTTCTGTTGCCCTCCGCTGGACTCGCTCCAATTTGTCCACATGCTTTCTGCAGCGGGGGCCCAACACAGGACACAGGGCTCCACGTGTGGCCTCACCAGGGCTGGATAGAGAGAAAGAATCATTTCTTGTTTGGCTGGCAACACTTGTACCAATGCAGCCCAGGATGCCAGCAGCCTTTTTTGCAACCAGGGCACACTGCTGGCTCATATTCAGCTTGTTGTCCACTGTCACCCCCAGCTCCTTTTCTGCAGAGCTGCTGCCCAGCCAGTCAGCCCCCAACCCGTACCGGTGCGTGGGATGGCTCCGTCCTAAGGGCAGGACTTGGTACTTGTCCTTGTTCAACCTCATGAGATTTCTTTTGGTCCTATCCTCCAACTGTCCTAGGTCACTCTGAATCCTAGCCTATCTACTACTCCCCCCAGCTGGGGGTCAGCTGGAAACTCACTGAGGGTACGCTCCATCCTCTCTTCCGGGCTGTTAACAGAGATATCGAATAAAACCGGCCCCTGGACCGACCCCCGGGGCACTCTGCTTGATACCAGCTGCCAGCTAGATATTGAGCCATCGATTACTATGTGTCGAGCCCAATGATCCAGCCAGGTTTCAATCCAGTCCGTTCCTCTAGAACCCCTACTTCCCCAGCTTGCTTGCCAGAAGGCGGTGGGAGACAGTAGCAAAAGCCTGGTTCAAGTCAAGGCATCTCGTGTCCTCTGCTTTCCCCACATCCGCAGAGCTAGTCACCTTGATGTCCAAGGCAGCTGGGTTGGTCGGGCCTGACTTGCCCTTGGTGAATCCGAGCTGACCATTCCTAATCACCACCTTCTCCCACAAGACCTTAGAAAGGGATTCCTTGAGGACCTGCTCCACGATTTCTCCAGCAACTGGGGTAAGGCCGACTGGCCTGTGATCCCCTGGGTCCTCCTTCTTCCCTTGCTTAAAGATGGGCATGATACTTGCCCTTTTCCGATTGCCCAGGACCTCCCCGCAACTAGCTTACAGCACAAGGGAAAAAGCCTGGTGAGGCAGGGGGGCACCTTTCTGCTGGACTGGGTTGGTTGCTACCTCGTCCCTCCAACCAGCCCTCCTCTCATTTCTGCCCTTTATCCACCTGCTGCCTTCGGCTTAGCGGGGCACCTCCTGGAACAGGGACAGCCCGTTGGGAGACCCCTTATTCACTGCCGAGCGCTACGGGGTGCTGCTCCAGCACCGGGGCTGCACCCTGCCATCACCAGACTGACAACGATCCAGAAGGACAAGCGGCCCCTGGCAGGATAAGGCGCATGGGCTCCTCCTATTTACCTGGACATTGTGCCAACGCGTACTTCAGCAATTTTACAGATGTAGGGCCATGAGCACACAGGCTGTGTAATTACCTGGAACTGTCACAGGCCACATTATGCCCAGTGTGTGGGAGGGAGTCTAGAGATCAAGCCCCAACCAGAACAAGAGGCAATGTGTTTTGTTAAAAAATTAGACAGGCTAGCGAGTTGAAAATTTAATTTAGAGCCACGGCTCATTTACCTACTTATATTCTGGGCAAGTACCGCAACTGGGATGCCGAGGACAGTTAATAAACGCGCACAAACGTGGCTCTGCCTGGAAAGTCTGCTCCGAGGGGGCTAAGCTAACCACCATACTTCCCTTTCATTTCTGCATAACGGGCTCGTGCCGGCATAAGAGACAAACACCTAGCACACCAGAGAGACTCGGTTTCTCCTTACTGATGCTTCGGGCGTTTCCCGAATGCAAACTGGACTACATCGGGCCCATCCAGACACGCGACAGCAGATTCTATAGCAAACAACGCACAGGTGCTGGGGTAGTCTGTGCAGCTTTACAACATCACTTCCACAGAAATGTCGAAACAGCGAGAACGCGGAGGGCAAGCTTAAAAACGCATGACTCCGAGGCTCCCATGCCGTGGGTGCGGGAGAAACGCTGGCCACGTGCCGCTCAAACGAGTGGGGTCACCTACTCCCTTCAGGGCAAAACGTGCCCCAGGGCACAGGCTGAGGCAGCTCCGGTGCTACCTGAAGCTCTGACACTCCAGCAACATGTGGATTCTCTCCCATGACCCCAGTTGGGGACTGACTGGGGCACACACCTCCAACTGGTCTCCTCCGATGCCAGCATTTTGCCCCCCAGTAGGAGCCGATGAAGGCACATTGATTATGCCGCTCATCGTGGATGTGAACACAGTGCGCATTTACTGGGCAGTAATTTAGGCCACCACACAGTAACCATAAATTACTGCACAGTATGGGTGCACATCTACACGTGCACACCCATACTGCACAGTAACGATGCCAGCTTGGGCATAAATTTGATACCTGTGTCATGCAGGTATCAAATTTGCACCCAATTAGCTACTGCACAGTAACGCACATGTAGACGCCGTACCACACAGTAACACAGTGGGACTAAATTTTGCTGGGCATGGAAACCCAGCTTCTCCCTGCATGCTAGAGCCCTCCAAGGGCATAAGGTGGGACTGTGCCCAGGTTCCCATGAAGGCATAATGATGGAAGCGGAGACGTGGGGTCCATTTACAGGTGCTGCAATCTTGCTGACACTTACGCGCATGGTTTCCTTCACTCACATGAGCAATCCCATTGAAAGCAGTGACAAGAAAGCAAAATTATGCGCACGCATTAAATGTTTAGTTTGGTGCGTCTAAGGGTCTGCCCCTTTTGCACGGTGCCTAGCACAACGCAGACTGGATCCCTTCGTGAGGCTGTGAAGCAAGACTGCAGGGTGCGTAACCAGAGCCATGGTATGTGGTCACCTCATACGGTGCAGCCTCTGCAACCGTTGCTCTGCAATGGTGAGCATTCATCCTCCTGCCTGCTTTTCCAGGCTGGAAAATATCACCCAGGCACAAGTGAGCTAATGCAAGCTGGTAGCAGCGCACTGTTCCCTTGTTGTCACGCAATGACTGTGACATTTCACCCTCAAGAGAAAGTGCCAGCTGCAGGAGACCATGTTATTCCCTTTAGCCATGAAATGTTGATCGTTCTGGGACCGGACATAATAGCATCACACTCCCAAAAAGTTTTTTTACCCCAGCCTCATTTGTTTTTTATGCTCCTTTCCTGCGTTGCAATACAGCCAGAAGCCCCAGCGAGGGTGTTTTTATTTTTTTAAGAGCTCCTTTCCTTTGTGTTTCTAGGAAGAGAGTGCAACAAGATAGCGTGAATACCTATTTTTTCCCTGAGCAGGGACACTATACAAGACAAGGAGTCCACAATGAGAAGCCAGTCATTATGAGGACTGACAAGGAGAACTATGCAAGATGATAGATGCAGCTGTACTTTTGACGTTACCATCTTGCCGAATTGGCTTGGGGTCATTGTGTGTGTCGTGATGTTTCTCCTCTGGAGGAGGAGAAAAGGAGAATTAAAAATGTCATATTGAATGTAATATTTGAATGTTTGTAACAGTTGCCCATTAGCCAGTTCAAGAAGAAAACAAGATTCATCTTCTTATCTAGGTCATTGTTTTGGTCTACGTGCGGAAGGTCCTGCCTTTGCTCAAAGTCTTAACTCTTCAATTTTATCTTTAGAGGCCTTCAACAAAGTTAACCTAAAAATGACCCTTAAGCAAACATCCCACATCCCGAGAGATCAAACCCTAGGGCCTTTGACAAGATTGGAAATAAAAGTCAATTCAGTGATATGGAAATTCCCCAAAGTGATTAAAATGGTCAAGAAAATAAACTGATTATCAAGCAAAAGAATCTGTTAAGTAAGATCCGAGCCCAAATTTGGGAGTAGCGACAGGTTTGGGTAGGAGGGGCCCAAGACGGCAACTCACTCAATAAAAACTGTAACCTACTGTCCCAATTTGGAGGTGACCTCACTTGCAGAACAACGAAGGAAGAATCGCAAGTGTAGGTCGGATGAGACTGATCACCTGAACCACCCCCTCCGTGAACACGAATCTCTTAGTTCATGCTGAAGCCGCGGAGCGCCCGAAAGGGACTGAAGGAAGGGGACTTAGTCCTATCAGTATTGAGGCCAGCCCATTGAACCATACTACTGAGGCCAACCCATTAAATTGTACTACTGAGGAATGAAAGCATATCTAGGTGTTTGGCTTCTCGGAATTCTAGGATTGTAAGTATATCATGAAAATAACAGTATTGATTCAAATATAACTTTTAGTTGTAATTGTAATTGTTTTAAGGAAGTGCATTTGGAGCATTGTTTCTGATATAGGTAGTTATTGTGTTCTTAATGTTTGTGGTATTTCTTAAAGCTAAGCAGTGTTATATGCATAGCAAAGAATTTTAAAAGAAAATTGTGTTGTATGAATTAAGTGTGTAATCATTGTGAAATCGTGTAAGTAGCTAAACATTTCCCCAGCCAGTGCATCAAACGAATCAGTAGGTTGTGTGGGACCTTCTCTATTCCATAACCCACTAGAGACAAAAAAGAAAGCCCCTTTTTTATTTTTTTCCCCTTGTTTTGTGACGCCAGCTTTTCTGTGCGCTTAACACGCTTCAGTGTCAAACGTTCTGGGACGTATTCATCAATTCTTCCAGTTGATTTTTTTTAATTTTTAAACTTTCTGACTAGTTCCTTGTGGAACTAGTCTGTCTGTAGACAGTTGATGGGGTAGCCCTTTCCATACCTGGGGTATTGTTCTGAGCCAATTTCGGTCTTTTCCTCGCGAAAAAGGAGCAGCTGCTTGCTAAAGGGGATGCACTGAAGTAGCAGCAGTAACAGCTGTCCAGTCGAGATTTGAGTTGCAAAAAAAAAAAAAAAATATCCGGTAAACAGGTTCAGGTACCAGTTGCTATAGATGCACCAACAGCAGCTAGCTGGGCAGGCAGTTTCCTACAAACTTTGAAGCGCTCTGCTGTGTAACCCAAAGGGAAGCGGCACTTTCAAACCCAACCATTGGCCATTTTAAACAGCACACAGAGTACGATGGACTCAGTTCAATGATTAAAAAAAAAAAAGCTCTCATAAAAACAGCACTAGAAACCGTGCAAGAGGAACTCCGCAGTTCTGGGGACATAAAAATCATGCGCTGGAAATTAATAGCCCCTTAATATTCTGGTACGCTCTCGTCCTGTCATAGGGTGGCAGTTGTTCCAGGCTGGCTCTCCTTGTCCTCGCGCTGAGCAGGAGGAGTCACCGCCAATCTTGTCCTGCAAATGTGTTGAATGGGTTTATACCCCCCAAAAAGTCATCTTTATTAGCTCAGGGCAATTTTGCCCTTTACCTGCATCATCTCCCTGCTGGTTGCAGCACATCACCTGCCCCACCAGTGTGCAGACCCCGGGGTGCCATTAGCTTGGGGGGCGGGGAAGGCAGCTGGGTGGGCACCTCTCTTGGAAGCAGTGATACTGCATGCGTGTTGGTTTTTTTAGAGGCCGCAAGTATTTCAGGCTATAAGAGCCCTTGAAAATTGCCCTCATTAAACCTTGTCATAACTCGGTGGAATCAGCCAGAGGCTGCGCTCGTGTAGGGGACTGACATTTAGCTGGAGGCAATAACGGACCTTTGGAGCGTTGCTCCTGCCGTACAACCAGCGCAGTCAGCTCGCTGCTCCCTCTTCCGGGGAAATGTCAGGGGCGGAGGCTCTGCCAGCTGCAGGCCAGACCGCAGCACAGATTTTCTTCTCCCTGTTCCTGGGGTCCAAATGGGGCCATTTGTCCTGGCTGCTGGTGCCATGCGCCTATGGGAGAACCTTGGCCTTCCATTGAAATAAAAAGGGTAAAAGAAAACCTAACTTTCTTGCTATCCTGGTTAGGAAAAACAAGCTGAAAGTGCACCAGGCTCAAAACCCACTGGTGAAGGAGCGGCGCCTCGCAGTCTCACGGGTGTCTCGGCTTTGGGGTTGCAACGGCACGACTCGTCTCTGGCCCTTGCTGCGTGGGCAGGTCTGGACACGGGCAAAGCGGACGGCCGCCCAGGGCCCGACAATGGTAATTTGGGGATTATTATCATCATTCTCTCTGGCAAAGGGGGGCCTGAGACTAAACTTTTGCCTGGGGCCACCAGGAGTCTAGGAACGGTGCTGTGCGTCGGACCCGGTGTTGAACGGGGACGGCGCTTAAGGTGAAGAGCTATAGCGGGGGGCAGCAGCTGGGCTGCAGGAGACAAGGGCAGTATCTGGGCACAGCAGGGAAGGGAAGGGCCGAGGGGCACCGAGTCCCTTCCCCACTCCAGCTCTGCTGCCCACGCAGCAGCCCGTGCAACACAAAGGGGAAGGAACTGGTCCCACCAACACACGGCAGGCAACTCTCCTGCAGTTGCCGAGCAAGCGCAAGGCATTTATCCGTGCTCCCAACATCCCTGGAAAGGAGCACGGTCTATCGCCACAGGACTGGCCAGCCAGGGGCGGGCATTACGTCACCCCGAGAGCAGGTTATCCGGGTTGCAGATGGAAAGGGCGGCCCAACTCCTCGCTGAGGACAGCCTGCCAGCCCTTCCCGGGGGCCCCAACCGCCCGAGTGGGACTGCAGCTCTCACCCCATTCTTGCTGCCTGGCCAAAGCGTCGTTTCTAGGATTAGGTGCCTGCCTCGTGCTCGCAGCCAGAGACTCGTGGCGGATCCCCGGCCACCGCACTGCAGCAGCAGCCTGGCGTGCTGTGCTAATTATCAACACGGAGCAATAAGCATACTTATGGCGAGGAAAGTAGCATGAGGTATTACAAATGCCTTTTTATCAAATTAAGACCACTCTCAGCCTTCCAGATGATGGATAATATCATAATATCGCCAATTAACTTTGTCTAAACATATTAGCATTTGAGCCGTCAGTCCCAGGCATGCAGATCACATGGAAATCAGGCCCTCGCCAAGTGCCAGCACTCTGCACGGGGGATATGGGACAGCGTCGCCCTGATTCCCGGCGTGCGCGATTTAGGAGCGGGGCGGACACCAAAACTTTGGCCGTGCGAGAGGCGCGGGAACTCGCTGCCATCTTGCCTTTTCCTGATTCCAGTCCGCTCTGTGCTGAATTTTAGCTGTGCCACATCCTTTGCTGGTAACGTTTATGCTGGGGCTAGGGTCCTTTACAAGCCAGGCATGAGAAGGAGGGAAGGAGAGCAAGGAAGGATGTGCTCCCAGGAAAACACAGTTCTGTCTGAATATTAATTCAAGATGCGGAAAAAAACTGCCACTAATAAAAAGACGAGCTGAAGCTCCCGGCTCCAAATCCCTATAATTAACCAGGCAAATGATGAGCAATCACCAGGCACTTACTTTAGCAGGCAAGTGGAACACCTTCCCCAATTGAAAGTCAGTTATGACTAACCACTGCTCCTCCACCACTCGGTTACACATACCAAGGCCAAATGCTGCCAAGCAGGAGGCGACGAAGCCTCGTTTTGGGCTCTCTCATCCGAAACGATAACCCATGGAAGAAGCTCTGCATACATTTCCATCCGTGGGATTTTCCCCACCCAGCACAAGCTGGATTGAAGGTTTGCGTGCTCCCCGGTCTCGGCTGAAATAGCGAGAAGCGCCTGAAAATGCCTGGCCTTTGCTTCTCCCCAGGCACCGGCAGCACGAACATACGGATGTCAAAGAGAGGCCCTGATTAGGAAGGACAACACCTGCTTTCCAGTGGGGTTGGCAGAAGGGGGGCTGCCTGCTTAGCTTCTCTGAATGGCTGAATGCATTTCTGGACTGTAAGCAAGCATTCGTGGAGTGCTAAAAGCTCCTCCTCAAAACTGAAGTATCATTTGTAGACAGACATCTGTAGCCCAGGTCTACTTGGGCACATACTCCCCTTCTCCAATTGACGGGGGTTGTTAGGGGACAGGCGTGCTGGGGGGGACGGGGACACTGCAGACCGCTCAGTTCCCCTCCGTCCCGACAGAACCAGGCCGGGACAGTCAGGGGACTGAACTACATACACATTTATTCACATTAACTTTCCACAAGGAAAAGAAACATGGACATAAACATACGGATAATATATATACGATAGCTACACAAAAAACATAAACCATACCCTCCGGGAAAATGCTATAAAACCTTATACCGGCGCTCCAGATACAGGCAAGTTGCGGATAAGTATCTGATCCGAACCAGATCTACCCCCGAATAAGCACAGATAGCGAACAGAGGATCTAGAGATAAGGATAGGTGAACGCTAAATAAGCCACAAATAAATACAAATCAACAACAGGTGAAATCATAGCAATAGCCCTAGGACTCGACTCATCTACTAATTTACAAATATGAGTGTTCACAAAATATATGGCATGCCATCTTACACCACTTACCGCGCAAACTTACACCCAAGGGGAAACCCCAATGCCCTCGGGCTTTTTCCCAAGCCCTTCAAGGAGGCTGGTAACTTCAGGGGAGCCCTCCCAGTGGGATCTCCCCTTTCAGGAGCCCTTCACTAACCAGGGGAGACTCTCCCTCCCCCATGGGAATCCTCTTTCCCTGCAACTCACAGCTCCCAGGCCTGGAGGCTGGTCCTCGTCCTCTGCGCCAGCCTGCGGTGGGCTTTGGGGGGGTGTAATTCCACCAATCAAAACAGCACAAATCTCAAGCCTGGGCCTTGACCCAAGCACCGAAAGGCAAGCCTGCTACACATCCATCACCCCATCGCTAAGGTGGCTTTTCCTAAATAAGCCCTGATCCGAACCCCGAACCCTGGGACAAGTTTGGAGCGGACACCCTGAGCTGAGGAGTCTCGCTTTCCTCGGAGTCAAGAACACAGAAAAGCTCTTCCCTCCCTTTCTTCCTCTTGCCAGCACTGCCCAAAGCATCATCATACTTGCAAATGCCAGCTCACTTTTCAAATGTAACCTCCTCTCTCAAACAGTGCTGGACCCAAGCACGGCATGGGCTGAGCGTGGCATGTATTGGCCCACACTCGGAAACACCTGGATGCCTTTGGGGCCGCTCGCTGGGCTTTTGTGCCCCTATTCTTCATTAACAATCCTTACCTCGGCTGCTACAAGGACACGTTGCCAAGACAACTCTAAACATTGAAGCCAAAATGCCTTTCGCAAGGGACGGGAGTAAGCGCTGGGCTGACGGGATAATCGCCCACTGGAGGAGCTTTTCCTGGCAAGTGAAGATCGGTTCAAGTCTGTAATGCATTGGCCGTTTACTGCCAGGAGATGACCAATCCAACTTAACGGTAAACTGCGCCAAGATAAACATTTACAGGAAAAAGGACTGACCGACCTTCGGTGTGCGCAGGCAAGTCCGTGCTGAGCAGCACCCAGCTGGGGATACAACGCTCTCTTTAGTCTAGGCTACGGGTTTCCAACCTTTTCTCATTTGCAGACCCCTCAAAACAATCAACGGAGGTGCAGACCCCGCTGAGTGTAAGTGTGGCTATTCAGAAACTTTTGTCTGACCTGGTAGACATAGCCTGCAGACCCCCAGGGGTCCACGCACCACAGGTTGCAAGCCACCAGCTTAGGCTTTTCCCAACAGATACTTGCCAAGGGGTCAGTGCAGAACTGGGGCAGTGACATTTAGGGGGATCTAAATCTATGCTGCTTGGACAAAGAGAGAATGGCATGTGGTACCAGCACCACGTAAGACCGGGTTTTCCCAAAGAGCTTGGCATTTTGGATGCCAGCCACTGCTGGACAACCAGCCCTTGATTCAGCTGCCTGCGCTGCAACAAGCCTGGTCAGAAAACCCTCCCCCTACCACGTCCTTGTTAGTGGGCACGAGGCCGTGCGTGGTGCTGCTCCCGTTACGTGGTGCTGTTCCATTTGATCAGGTGCCCAAAACCCTCGCCTCTCAGCGCGCAGACACAAACGTGTCAGACGGGATTAGGGCACGTGTTAATGCTGGGCGTTAAACATTTTGTCTCTCTGCTTCATCTGAAAGGTTGTGTTCAGTCTCCAACGGCGAGATACCGCAAGGCGATCTGTTCCTTGCTCTGTCAGGTGCCCGAGGCAGATGTCGCCTACCACCAGCCCACCTCTCCCAAGCCAGGACCTTTCACTTGTTCACCTGCCCAGCTGCTAGTTTCAACATCTGGCCGGTTCTGTGCCCAGGAAGGGAGCCACTTCCCAGAGACTGGGCCCAGGACTTTAACACGGCGGGCTCCCCCAGCTCATTTCTTTCCTTACTTAACCTTGACCTGGCAACAATTCTCCGGCACTGCTTCCTAGCATAAGGGACCCGCTCTGGATCTTTGCTTCGCTCCCGGCATCTCTTCTTTTTTCTCTCACCCACGAGAAAGCCACAAACTCCTCTTCCTGCCACCGGCAGGCTCTTCTGGGCCACAACGATTGCTCAGTCCTCCCCGAGGCAACGGGTGAACGCATGCCCGTGCCGGAAGGCTACAGAGCCCAAGATGGCAGGTGAAGGCCTGACCTGGGGCCATCCATTATTAAAGCGAGTCAGCGAGTTCGGCATCAGTCCAGGAAATGGTGTACGATAACGAATGCGTGCAGCCTTCAGAAAAAAAACTTCTAGGCAAGGCAGGGTATTGATTTCAACATGATGAGAAAATGAAGAAGGATGGTCTGCTTCATCTTATTGAGCCTATCTATTAACAATAATGGCAGGTCACTCCATCGTCCCCGACTGCCCGCCATCCGCCACCGAACGAGGGAGCAGGGCCCAGGCAGGAAAGGACAGGCAGCCGCAAGGGGGGCTGGCTCCACGAGACGCCTGGGTGTCGCATGCGGAGGAACGCAGGGCGGTGCCCAGGTCCCACGGGGCAGAGGAGACCAGTGCCCTGAGAAGGCTGCGTACAAATGGCGCGGCTCCGATGGAGGAGGCACAAGGGGCTCCCCTTTCTCCTGTCTTCACTTCTGTCAGAAGGGACGTCCGTCTCGGGGACATGCTGCCACATGGTCAGAAAACGCTCCAAGCATGAGCCCACCTCATGGTCCCCCTTGCGGACCCCGGCACATTACATTTTCTCCCCACGACCTCCCTCTTGCACGTTGTCTCTGCCGCCCTAGGGGAGATGTATTGCACAAGATGGTCTAACTGGATCAACAGGATGGGAGCTTGTTGAAGCAGGGAGCACAGTGGTCTGGAGATGTGATGCTTCCAGCAATATAACGCAGCCGGGTTCAGTATGCCCTAAATCTATAATTAATTATAATGAATTTACAATTAATATGAGCAAGGCAGAGAGCTGGCTCCCGGGAAGGGAATTTCCAAGGTCGCTCAGCTCTAATTGAAAGTCTTTACATTACGTTGAAAACAAGGCCTGGGAACCTACCTAACGACTAACTCCTAAAGTCACTTCCTTCCCAATCCCTTTGGCCATCAAGTCCCTGGTGTGCGTGGCCACGAAGCACTCGTCTTCGCACGCCCCGATGAGCAACACGAGAGAGGAAGCCACCCCGTGCTCTGGAACCTCTCCTTCCGTTGTTCCTGACGTCCCCTATCAGCAGGCAACAAGAGCTCACGGATACTGCCCACCGCCTCTCTTACTTGATTGGTGCCCCCGCCACAGCAAAATCCAAAGCTCAGTGTTTTAGAGAGACGAGAGACCGGGGACGCAGCTGAGGGGCCTGCTGCACTGGAGGAGGAGACAAGGGGGGCGCAGGAAATGTTTACCTGGGCAGAAGAGTGCCTCGCAACAGTCCCGCTAGAACAAGCAGCATCTAAACGATTGCAGATCTTGCTAGGAGGGCCCCTGTTGGCTGCTTTCCCGCTTGCAATTCAACACCAGCTTCTAGCTAGCTTTCGCGCCCCAGCGTCTGATCCCTCTGCTTCACGGTGGACTCGGGCTGTCCTGCATCGTGCTTGGCGGGAGCCTCGCTCCCAGAAGGGGACAGTGATGCTCTCCGCGCTTGCCGCTCCCTGTGGCCCCAGCAGCCCTGCGCCTTGCTCGGATCAAGAGATTGGACATGCGGTGCCCACACGTACTGGAGCACTGACCTGGATGTCCTTCGTCACCTTCCACTTGCCGCCTCCCTGGCACGGGGGGCACGCAGGATGTGCCAAGTGCTCTGGGATTAGCAGGGATGGGTGTTGCAGTGCAGCCGCTGCTTATCGTCTGACACTCGCAGGTACAAGCCTGGCCGCTCTGATGTCAGGGGACTATTTGCCCTTGACCTCAATAGGTCCCGGGTTTCCTCCACCATGCATTTACAGCCCTGCCGATAATGGACCTCTCTCTATGCGAGGCTTTGCTGAGAGCATTATTTCCCGCACAAAGAACAGCAGATCTTCCATGTATCTCTGCAGTAAGATATGTTGAGCGCTCTCAGAGCATTGTTTCCCTTAGATAAGAGGCATAAATACATTTATTACATTCATTCCCTTCTCTGCCCCCCCACCCCAGTCCTCTGAGATTTGCTCTTTCATTTGTTCAGAGCATGAGCACTGAAACTTGGAATTATAATAGAGTCCAGATTAGAAAACAGGCAATTTGTGAACTGGAAGGTGAAACATTTTTTTTTTATATTACAAGTTACAGTTCATGCACTGCAATTTAATTGCATTTGCCCTCCAGTCTTCCAATTAAAAATAACGCAGGAAACAGCACTTTCCGGCTGGAAATGAGAGCGAGACTAAATGCACATAGGGAGGGAAATAGTGTGTTTGGAGAGCAGGAATAATTCTTGCCAGCGCGGTGATCAGGAGGGCAGGAGCACCGTTTACCACTACTTGGGCCATGAAAAAAGGAGGGATTCGTACCTCGCTCAGACTTCACAAAGTAAGGTTGTGTCTGAACCAGGGCTAGGAAAGAGAACGGCGCGCTGGCTGATCGGCAGGGTTTCACCTGCCGCTCTTCCTGCGCCGTGTTGCCAGAATTGGGCTACACTGCATCCTTGCAATATTAAACCAGCAATTTGCTCAGGGGTCTCTTTCAGGCCGCTCCTGACGTGACATCTGCCTCACCTGGGAGTCCCGTCATGCCTGCTGTACGCGTTTGGCAAAGCAGGCCACATGGGGCACGAGCTAAGGGAAGCTTAGGACGACCCCCAGCACCGTGAAGCCACCCGGTGCACCCCAGCAGCCTCAACAAGCCTGTCCAGAACGTGAGCCCTCCGCCTGCCAGGTCTTCCTTCCTGCCTTTTATCCCTGGAAGTCAGAGGAAGGGAGTAAATAATGCAAGTGCAGTGCCACGAAACCACCTGCGAATAGTCATGGAGATTATTCAGCAAGACAAACAGCCCTGAGGTAGAGCAATGGAATTACCTTGCTGCCGCTATCTATCTGTCTTGCCTGCCCACCGTAGCCACTTGCTTCTGTCGTGTCTGCCTGTGCTTCCAGCTCCAAAGCAGACAGACTCCAAACACGGCTATTAACACTTTTGGGCGCTTGCATGCATGACACCGTTACCACGTCCACGCCACGACAAGGTCGCTTTGCACGGCTTCACGCTGTACACATGCAGGATTTTTGCGGGTATTCAGTGAGTTTGCATCGTGGCTAACTAAACTACATCCTGATGTAGTGCGGTTTGCAACGGCGCACTGCCGCGGGAGAGGCAGGCGGGCTCTGCGGGGGGGGAAAGGATCATGCCCCTCACTGTTTCTGCTTTCTGCCCAATCCCTCCTCTCCCGCTCCTTCCAGCGGAGCCTGCCCACCTTTCCCATGGTCCCCTGAGCTTGCCCCGGCAGCCCCCGAGCTGTGGGGGGACATGGTCCTTCCCTCCGCGGTGATGCCACCCCTCGGGGCTGCCTGAGCAGGCTGCTGAAGGGCTGGGTGTTGCCCCAGCTCCGGGTTGGGGAAGAGTTGGATTGGACTGGAGGCTGCCTCCAAGCCTGCTAGCTGCCTGCCCAGGAGGTCCCAGGGGCACCACCACTGCAGAAGGAAGGACTGGGGCTCCCCATAGCTCAGAGGCCATCAGGCTCAGGTGGCCCGATGGCCCCTGCGGCTGGGCCCTCGTGAAGGCAGAGGGTCTCGAAGCCGCAAGCCTGGCTCCGGGAGGGAAGAGGAGAGAACTAGCCTAGCGAAAAGAAAGTCCCGACGCCAAGTGAGGGAGAGAAGTGGGCGAGAGGCAATTCTGCAGAGCCGTCAGGCTGTCCACAAGCCTTGGAAATACCCAGCTAGCTGCTCCTTGTGTGGAAGATCTGTTCCAGAGATTTGCTAGCGTCCTAACGAAACAGATAAAGAGCCCTCTTCCCAGCCCGAGCAACAACAGGCCTGGCCTGCCGAGCAGCACGTGACCTGCAGCAACGCTCCTCCGACAGTGACCACTCACACTTACCGTGCCGTACGGCCTGCCAGTCTAGACAACCCCTCTTGATGCAAAGAACTGATATCCTTCCATCTACCAGAAGGCAAACTGAGGTGCAAAAAAGGGTGACCAAGGAGCCAAAAGTCACGCTGCCACCGGCAGAGGGAGGAACAGAACCAGGGAGCCCCGCGTCCCAGCCACAGCTCTGACCACTTGCGGCCCCTGAAGGACATGCCCACATCGGGCAAAGCACGGGCACAGGAATTGCTACAAGCAAGGAAGCAATGCCGACGAGCACAAGCGTGATGGGGCGCCCCGTCCAAAACCAGACACCTGCCGCCATAAGCAACAGGCTACGCCAGGGGCGGGCAATTATTTCGGGCAGAGGGCCGCTTACTGAGTTTTGGCAAGCCATCGAGGGCTGCGTGACAGGCAGCCAAGGGCAGGTAGATATTAATTGTCTACATTTTTTAGGGGCCCCGCGAGCCAGATAGAATGGCCTGGCGGGCCGCATTCGGCCCACGGGCCGCATTTTGCCCACCCCTGCCTGAGCTACGCCTTCTCCCATGAGGACATATACCCTGCCTGAGAAGAAATACCCGCTCCTTTAAGACTACTGCTCAACCTCAGAGGCAGGTCCTGAGAATCCTGCCGTGCCACGGCGCAGTTACGTTGCATCTCTTTTCGCACGCCGAAAGTGGACAGCGTCCTCTGCAGCGGTCTTAGGTAGCCATTGGAAAATGTGCAGCTAATGGCGAGAAGGGCTACCGGGGGGCGGGGAGCCTTCCGCAAGCAGACAGAGCATGAAAACCAGACAACAAATATCCGACGCGATCTTGATGAAAGCCGTGCGGATCGAAACTGGAGCAGCTCCCCGAAGGCCGCAAAGGAGCTGGAACAGCGTCAAACCTGGGGCCACGTCAATAAACCGCACCGAGCAGCGAGTTTAACACCACTTGTGGGGGAGTCTCAGGAAAAACTCTGTCGAGGTCAAGTCAAGGACAGGCTGCAAAAGAGAGCATCTGGGAGGGAGAGGCTGGCTTCCTGCCTCTGAGCCCTTGCACCTGCCTCCCAGGCACTTACCGTGTGCCTCCTAGCAGGGACCGGTGCTAGGAGCAAGGCGCTGGCACATTTAAGCGTCCCAGCCCACGCGAAGGGGGCATAAGCAAGCCCACCCAGAGAGACGAAGAAGCCCGCGAGGATTATCTTCACTCGATGCGTGCCATCGAGTTGGTAGCGAGCGGCATCAGGAACGCCAGTGTGAGCAAAATCAGATACAGAACGAGTGGGATAAGAAGGCCATTCCTATTAGGATGCCTGTGTGCTCAGTGGCTTCATTTTCTCGGCAAGGCTTTGGGCTGGGTGACAGAGCTTTTACTCATCCAAGCAGGGATGGGTTTTTTCCCCTCCTTTGGCTTTCCCTATGAAAACGCTTTCTATTCATAGTCCTCCTGGGAGGTGCCGTATAATTCATCTCAAGGGACATTCAGAAGCTGTAAGAGATGCCAGAGCTGAAACAAGTGGCATCTTAGCAAGTGATTCATATTTAAGGCCCTCCAGACCTTGGATTCACCCTCCTCTCTTCAGCTCTGGGCCAAAGCGAGGGGCAGTGCTCTGAGCGTGCGGATGCCCGCGGGTGGTGGGAAGCATCCAGGGGAGGGTCTGCGGGCACCCTCCGTGTCCGGACCTCGGGGCGACGGGTCTCCCCCGAGCACTTTTACCTTCACCATCCTGCTTTCAGAATTGGAGAGGCAATGCTGCGGCACGGAGGTCGATCAGCGGGGTTTCACACCTTCGATACGACCTTTTCCCCCGGCCCTGCCCAGCGCCCGAAGCAGCGGCAAGAAAAGCAATGCTGGTTTGCGGTGGGGTGGGGATTAAGGAAGGGGGCTGCATTTTTGCAGAGGGTATTCAGAGCACGGCGGCTGCTCCGCTGAAGCCAAGTGGCTCCGTGCTCTGGGGCCATTGCCTCCAAAAGGGCCTGCGTTAACAGAAAGAGATGAGCCCAGGCTCCGACTGCAATTTATTAATCGCTGCAGAGCCTCTGCTCAGACGAAGCAAGCAGCTGACGAATCTCTCCTTCTCCGTGTCTGCTGGCAAGGGATGGAGGGAGAAGGGGAGACTGACAGCAATGCGGAATGAAAAATGACAGTTTATCGCCGAGGCACACACATCCACCGTGTCTGCCTCAGCATTTGTGTCACCGATCACGGTAATGCGCGTGAGTGACGGAGAAATTATCATCAGGCCCCAGTCCCGCACCGAGACAGGTGATGGGAAGTGACTTAATATAAACAGGAGTAAAGAAGTGTTTGGGATTGTACACTTTATTATCTACGGGTTTATCTTTCCACCGTGGAAATTCAAGGCCAAGAATGCAAAAAAACCCCACCAAAAACACTTTGCCTGCTGGTCCCCTGGGAAATAACAGTGGCTCATTTCATATATCAGATTAGACAGCTGGTGTGCAATCATCTGCTGCCGCCAGGCCGCTCCTTTCTGTACCTGGCAAGCAGGAGCCTTTCTGTAAGCCATTAATTAGCCGCAGGGACCAGGAGGCTATCTTTCGGCCCCTCAAAGGGGGGCTTTCTCCCTCTGCAGAGCGAGGAGGGGAGCTGGAGCATAACACCTAGCACACTCCCAGTGCCGGCTCCCTAGACGCCGGAGCACGGAGGCTGGGGAAGGAGAAGACGGGTCTTAGAAAGCTGACAGCTTTAAAGCTAGCTCTCCTGGAAGATTTCTGCAGTCGGGGCAGTCACGGTCGTCGGAGGCTACTGGGAGCTGTGCTCCGGTGCCGGCAAACCATTTTGCTGCGGGCCGGAGCCGCAAGGGGGTCTTGTTCTGCTACGCCCTCCCTCGCTCTGGCAGAAAGTGCTGAGGCGGTAACACACCCGGCGCGAACAGCCGCCGTCTGATCCAGCTTCTTAGCCCGTAACATGTGGTTGATTAACATGAGAGGCTTAATTAGGTAATGTTTGGAAAGAGCTCTGAGAGACCGAGATGAAAGACACCCGATAGGTGCAAAGTGCTATTACTGTATTTCATGCACGCACACGAGAAAGGGTTTGTTGCAATTAACTTTCTACACCCCCATACACACCTCCTGCTGCTGCACCAGTTGGGGGATCTGGAAAGGCCCGTCTTGCAGGAGGAGCGAGGGACGGCGCCCCGGCCGCAGGACACCCCGTCCTGCCCTGGCCTGGCACACTGCCCTAGCCTCAGGCAGACAGCCTTGGCACGGGGCCGCGATCACTCCTGCACATGCAGCCGATATCCCCCTGCACACCGAGCACCAACCTGCACTTGCCAGATGCCTGCGCACAAGCCCGAGAAGGCCCCCGGCTCTGCGCCCACGCCGTCCTGCTGGCAGGAGCCCGCTCCCTGGCACAGCCGAGACTCAGTGCTCGTGATCCCGGCTTCCCTCGTGTTTCTGCTATTTCTGTGCCTCGCACGGGCCCAACTCTCTGCTCCGTGCATCTCCTGTGCCTCTAAATCAGTCTCTCGCCCCATCCCCTGGTGCCGGTTTTGGAGACCATCTGTGCCGGTTTATCTCCCCCTCTGCCCCACACCTCGCTCTGTCCCCATCTCTGACCGGCCTCCTCCGAGTCCAAATCACAGATGCACGGGCCACCTTCTGCGCCTTCCCTGCATTGGCAAGGCTCACGCGCTCCCCTCCGAGCAGCGCTTGGAGCGGCCGTTTGGGTCAGCTTCTCCAGCTGCCCGCGGCCAAGACGGCCACCAAGTCGCCTCCTTTGGGCTTCCCAGTTTTCAAAGCCAGGAGGCTGCTGCCCTCCGTGGGGGCCTGGCCAACGCTGGAGGGAAAAGGGCCCAGCAGAGACGAGACTTGGGGCGGGCAGGGTGCCCTCTACCTCTCGCCTCCGCTCCAAATCCCCGATCTCGAGGTCACTGTCTCTCCCCCAGAGCCGGCGCAAGACTGTTCCCTTCCCCCTGGTCTTGTGCTGACATGCAGAGCGACCCAAGGGCAACAGCAATGGAAAGCAGGTGGTTTCCAAATGTTTCCCTGTTACATGTTACATTACAAATGTTTGCCTGTTACACAGGCAGTCGGAGCTGTGGCAAGGGACAGGAGACAGCCCAGCGTGGAGAGAAGGACCCCGCTTTGTGCAGTCTGTCATGGTCAGGGCCCAGCGCGGCATGGGCATGCTAGATATTGGGTACGCCTGGGATGGGTCGGACAGGGCTGATCCTGCCTCAAGCGGGGGTTGGACCAGATGCGACCTCTGCAGGTCCCTTCCAGCCCCACTGCTCTAGGATCGTATGGCAAGAGAGACAGCTGATGCCAAGGAGCCTACCCACCAAGCGGGAGACCAGAAATATGTGGTGGAGGCAGCAAGCAAGCACGGAGAGCACCGTGAAGCACCAGTGAGCTTGACGTGCCGTAGCCACGGCCCATCAGCTGCCTGTAGGCAGCACGGCTGAGATTACCAGCAGCGCTTGGCCGCCCTCTCCCGGTGCTCTCCTAAATTCACCTTGTGGCGCTGCATTTGCACGGCTGTGCTCTGCGCACAACACGCTATAGGGAGCAAAGCCGCTTGCAATCGCATCGTTATTGGACCTGCTCACCCCATCCCTGCTCTTTCTGGCGTCGGCACAACGCGGCCAGCTCTGCTCTCAGCGCAGCCTCTTTGCCCCTTTGCTCCTTCTCAAGGTCCTTGAGGTCCCCCGTCAGCAGACAGGAGCCAGGCTATGCCAGCTGTGGGCAATGGCTTCCCTAAAGCTCCTGGGTGAGCCCTTTGCAAGAAGGGCATTTTGCACATTGTTTTTTATAGACGCCCACACCATCTAGCAAAACACTTTCCATCACCCACCTTAAACCAGACGGACGTTTTGCACGCCCCCAGCACCATTTGCTCCATACCAAGGCTGCAGAGGTCGCGGGAGACGTAGCCTGCTTCCCTCTCCCATTGCGCGAGCTTCCCTGAAAAACTTGGGCTGCATTCGCAGCCAGTAGCAGGGGACATGTCGCTTCGCATCCATTTCAGCTGATGCCATTCTCTCCTGAGCTGCAGGCGCTGTGGGCTATTTCCGTGGCCAGTGCCTGCTGGGGCCTACTGAAGGCTAAGTCTCATCCTATTGATTGGATTGCTCATTACACCAGCCTGCAGGGGCTTCACCCCGCGGCTTGGGAACCCCAGCACTTTGCCATGGATCCCGGCCAGTTGATCTTCGTGAACGGATTTGCATTTTTCCCAGATTAGCATCATCGGGAATGTGCGCTCCAGTAACTCGGGTGCCTTCATCATTTTTTTGGCCTCCATTAATATGTGCTTAAGCTACAGGGAGCTTCTTAAGACAAACTAACTCCGTTTCTGCTTGTGACATGCAACATTTGTTAAACGCACACATTTCCTTTACCCCTGACTTCCCACTCAGTGGGGGCAGCTGTAGTATTAGCAGCCATATGGTATTAGTTTCAGACCACTTATCTGTAAAGGATGCACGGGGCCTGATAAGAGAACTACAAAAGGCAGCAGCTTTCTGCACAGCAGGCCCAACACATCCAAAAGTCAAAACGGGGAGTGGGAAGCGCTGCTTTTAATGGATTCCAGGGGCACAGCCCAAGCCAGGCAGCAGAAACCAATTTTGCTGCATGGACGGGTTTCGAGTCAGCAGGCTTTCAAACTTTGATGCTTAATAACCAATAAGCATTAATCTGGCTTCCCAGGCCCCCCTGGCTCAGTTCAAATGAAATAAACAACTGAAAGGTTTCACATCAGGCAGATAATTAAATATGTATTCCAGGTTCATACGGTGGCGGAGGCACCGTTTAAATGCAAGAAATATGGCTAGCCAGCCATGGGCGCTTCGGAAAAAATCAAACACACTAACCAAAATAAATCAAGCCTGAAGCGAAAGCCCTGCTACCGTGGAGCCTGAGAGCAAACTAGATCCATTTCAAAGGGAAAACAAATGAGATCATTTAGCACCCATTAAAGACGTCTCAGCAAAGCACTCCTAATTGCACAAGAGAGGCCAGAAGGAGCAGCAGACATGAAATTGCTCTTTGCAAAGAGGAAGCTGAGCCAGGCGCACCCTTTCGGGGTGCCCTGCAGGCTACTTGGGGCAGCTCCTTGGGACTCCAATCTCACATTCGCCACGAGAGGGGTGCTCTGCCAGTCTCCAGAGCCTACTGCAACGGGCCTTTCAATAATAACCCTAGTTGTCCATACAGTACTGCTCTGGACCGAGCTAGGCACTGTAGCCGATTGCAGCGGGCCTTACCTGGCATGGAACGAGGCAAAGGACTCAACCTTCTTAGTGTGCACAGGGTTTGCCAAAAGTGCCTTCGGTTCAGAAACACTGAGGCTACCGCCCATAGCAGTCCACCTCATAACAGCCCCCTCCCCAAGCGGCTGCCCAAGGCTGAGCTAGAGGGCCCTCTGCCCAGCACCCAGGAGGGAAGGCAAGCAAGCTAACAAGCAACTCCCCCGGTGCGTGCAACCGGCTGGAGCCCTTTACTTTCTCCTCCCCGGTCCTGAAAACAGACACTGGCCTTTCGGCATTTCTGGGAGCGCTTTCAGCTGAAAGGGGTTGCAAGCGGTGGCACGACTCCTGTGGCATCCCAGAGCGCTTGGAGTCATTTGTGCCACTGGAAATCCGAGGTCTCTGCGCCGGGGGGCGGTTTGCAAAACACGTGGCATGCCTGCGGACGGCTGCTTCTTTCCAGGCAAACTGTCACCATCTGGGGCACGGTACAGGAGGCACCAAAGTGGTGGGTGTCGGCGGCTAAAATTATAGCAAGTGAACACAGCTTTCCAGAACGCCGCCTCTGCCCCAGGGGAAAGGATCTTGCTGGGTGGTTTTGAAGCTGCCACGTGCAGCAAGCGTGGACCCTGCGGACCACAGCGACAACTGTGCCAAGCGTCTGGAAGGGAGCAGGGGGCCGGATGCTTCCTATGCCACAGCCAAGGGGCAACTGCGCTAGAGAGAAGCGAGTGCTGGCATCGCCTCCGTCCCTCCTGGGATCGGGACCGTGTTGGCATTACACCCAGGCTTTCAGGCACTGCCGTTCAAAGCAACTGCACTCGCGTGGACTTTGCCACCCTGCAGTCTGAGCACCCGGCAGTGCTCAATGGCACTTGCCTCGCAGCAGCCGGTGGGGGAAGACGTGCCGTTAGCCCCTGCGGACATGTCCGGGGGGCGGGGGGAGAAGTGGCTTGCCCATGGTCACACCAGGAGACTGCAAGGCTCCTGTCAGTGGGAATGGGTCCATCGCCAGGGATGGATTACCCCTTTTGGGGGCGCTGGCAAGCAACCGCACAGGCCCCCAGCTGAAGGTGACATTTGTACGTCGCTTTTTTTTAACTCCACCATGAGACTATGTAAACTAAGCACAGTTGGGCCACTTCTTCACTCAGGGCCCTAGGCATGTGCCTTGTTAGCCTGTGCGTTCATCCGGCCCTGCCTGTCGCTCCTACCATCTACCTCAAATGCTTTTCTTTAGCTACAAGCATGCTGGGCAAAAGCCCATCTCTCCCCAGCGAGGCCGACCCACGGGTGGACGGAGAAGGGTGTTCCACGTGCCTGCGGCCCTGCCAGCCGGCTGGGATCTGGCTGACATGACCCCGTGGCCCCGGGCTGCGGCACAGAGCACCCCTCCGTGTGCCGCGTCCTGCCCATCATGCAGCTTGCGCCCTCCTGCCGTAGACGCGCCTAGCAGCTGTACAAAATCCTCTTACATCTAGGACGAGCGCTGCCTTTTGTTTTCCTTGGGTTCGCTCGTCCCGTTTGATTTCTCCTAGCTTCTTTCCATTAGACCTTCACGACAGAACAAGGGGCGCTCTCCGGCTCCTCGGCACTTGCCTCACCTCCCTGCTAATGCTGCGTGACACTGGAACTCACTCTGAACTTCTGCAGCTCCCTGATGGCTGACTCAGACTGGCAGGCCTGCTTTTTCACGGGGCTTTATTTGCTGCGTTTGAGCTCCCTCGGTGCTGCGCAAACACATCATCCTGCAAGCTGCGGCCTCCCTCTCTCTGCAGCTGGACAGCAGCACTGCCCACAAAGATTTGCAAAAAAAAAAGACAGGGAGAAGCTCGCTGGGGAGAGTTCGTTTTGCCAGAGTGGAGAGGGGAAAGACAAATCCCCCTTTGGCCTCGGCAGATCTGTTACTGGGCTTCAGACGTGCCCCATTTTCTGGGGACACGGGGTGTGACGCGCGAGACCAAAAGTAACGTGTCACACGGCACGTGCATATGAGTGCTGGCTCGTGGGCGAGCGTGGACGGAGAGCTGAGTTTTACTTCCCGTTTCCCAGGAACACCTTGGAAACGCGGCACTAGGAGAACCCTGCACCAGTCCCGGCGCAGAAGAAACCGCTGGCACCTTCTGCAGTCCCGCAGAGCGACACGCTGCCTCGGGCCTGGTGGACTTTGCACACCATGCAACACACCACCAAACCGCGCAAAAATATCACTGTCGGTTCGTTCCGAATAACGTGTCAGCTGGAAAGAGTCCTGCGCTGCTCCCGCACGCTGCGTGCGCAGAAAGCAAGCAGAGCTCCTTAACGACGCCAGCCAGGGCCACCGCATTGGGGTGGTCCAGGCCTACTACTCCCCACGTACCCAGGAGCTGCTGGCCCTATCTCAGTGCCCCCTGACTGCAAAGGTCTCTGGGGCAAATAGTCTCAACGCCACAACCATCTGCCCGTGCAAATCACAGTAGGCTCTGAGCCTCAGAGCCCGAGTCCAGACCGCTCATGCCTCGGTCTCCCAGCACTTCCAGCCTTCAGCGCATCTGGCTGCGTCACCTAGAAGTTGAATGCATCGGCTTCAGAGTTACCACTTAAGGAACTATTTACGGCACAAAGCCTATTGAGCACAGGGTAATTGTAGGTCTCGGAGGGAAGCTGCGTATCGCTGGCTTATTAATAAACCTCTGGGGCTGCAATGCCAGCTCATTTCGAGTGGAGCCAAGGCCTTTGCTGGCAGGGAGACGCTTGGGGTTGACAGCGGTTAGCCATGTCTTCATTATCGGCACCACTGGATCGGCAATCCCAGAGGCCAGTGTAGGAGGGTCCGTAGCGAAGCCACGCAGTGTCTCTGTGCAGTACCAAAGGTGCCCTAAATAGTCGTGCCAAGAGCCAGCGCTACAGAGCCCACCCGGGCTTGGCACGCTGGATCCAGGCAGGGTGGTAGTGCCCACAGAGCCCAGCGCACAGTGCAGGAGGGTGCAGCACTGGTCACATCTAAAAATGACACCGGGGCAGCTCCGGGGGGCCCCTATTTGGTGCACGGAGCTGCAGACGGCCAAACCACACATGGGTGCGGTGGAAGCGGCCCCAAAGGCAGCGGTGACCTGCTGCTTCGCACCGAGGAGAGACCATTACGAATATGCCATCATGAGCAATACAATCATGGCAGCAAGAAGCCGGCAACTCTAGGACACGGCACAGCAGGCTCGGAAATCATTAGCCTCTTCCTAACGGCAGATTGATAGCGCTGCACACGCTGCAGACCACTCGTGCGAAACTGCCATGCTCTCCTAGCCCGGTCTCCTCCGCAGGCTCTCCCGGGGCTGCTTTCCCCTGGAAGGTGCCCATCCGTGGCCACGCTTCGGCCGGTGATTGCATCTACTGCTCTGTCACCCGGGCCAAGCAGTTTTGATGAGTGATGATAATGGCAGGGCTTCTACTGGCCAGGTTGTATAGCTCCAAGGTACTGGATGTGACCAGGGCCTTCAGGGAATGACAAGCGCTCCAGCGCTGTTGTTTTTTAAATGGCAGACAGGAAACTCCTGTCTCTGCAACACGGGAGCTTGGCAGATGCTCTCACTGAGCAGTTCAGGGAGTTTTGCTCACGCAATAGCTGGAGGGGCAGGCACTTGAACTGCGGAGAGGCAGCAGCAACACTCCTAATTCTTAGAGGCTGCTAGAAACGTGCTGCCTGGCCAGGAGATGGTACCAGCTCCCTGGGGAAGAGCCTCTTCGGTCACTTCTGTTTTATGCATTGTCTTGATCTTCCCCGCTTTCCGGCTTCACTGCTGGCGATTGAGCTCTTGCTGCCTACAAACCCGCACCCCCTCGGAGAGCGGGGAATGTGGGCCGTCACATCAGGCCTCCGGGCTGGAGAGTACCGGCCCAGCAAGCGTCGTGGGAGGAATGCTTCCCTTCCATCCAAGAGGGGACAAATTGACTCGACCACAGCCCCGGAGCACGGCCGCCTGACTTCCCTGTCGGCCTCTTCCTGCTGGCCAGAGTTTCGGCCCATATTTCCATCCTGAAGCCGAGCCGGCTGCTCCTAAGCTGGCGCAGGGAAGGCATGACAGGTGCCTCACCCCGGCCGGGTGGCTGTCATGCTAGCCCGTGGGAGGCTGCCCGACGAGGCCACGCGCTCCACTCCCTTTGCCTGGCATCGCTGTCCTGACCCACGGAGCCTCTCTCATGCCGTCCCCGGCACCCTCTGCCCCACCTCCGCGGTCCCCGCTGTGGCTGGGATGCTCCCTGCGCCTGCTCGGGGCATGCCCACCTCTCGCTGCACCGGGGCATCCCCAGCTCCCGTGCCAGCTGTGCTGGACAGGAGAGAGCCAGCCACGCCAGGCTGTCCCCCCAGCAGGCGCAAAGCCTGGCACTGGCTGTCTCCTCCCTCGATGCCCTTCACAGTCACTTTTGACTGTCGAGCATTAATAGCAACATCAATCATTGCAATGGGAACCCGGACACAAAATAGTCAGCATGCTACGTCGCCCCTAAACGGATGGGCTCGCGTCAAGTATGTCGCAGCTCGAGGGCTGATGGATGGAGGGTCCCTTTGACAGCCCTCCTCAAGCCAGGGGACCACGCAGCCTCCTGCCGCATCTGCTCCAGCCCCCTCTTCACCCACCTCTGCCTCTCACGGACGGGTGGGGACTGTCACTTCCCTGCCCAGCAATAGGACGAGCATCTGCCGATCTGGCATTAGACCGGCAAGAGATGGAGCCTGGCTGCCTGTTCGTTCAGTTGTTTGAGCTCCCGTTTCAGCCACATCCCTCTGCACGTGCATCCTCATAAGCATCGGCAGGCTCTTTGCAGGGCTAGGGGGGCACACATTGCTTCAAGTCAGGCCGGTGCTTAAAGGCACGCACGATACAAGTGTGAGCTCCCGGGCCATAGTGGAGTTACTATGGGGATCAAGCCTCACTTGCGGGAGGGCAGGAAACAAGAGGCCTGGCAGCTGACCTTTCCGTTGGCGGTTCAGCCCGCTGCAGCAGCCACAGCCGCCTTCGGGTTTCCCTGGAGCAGCACAAGCTCTTTGCAGAATGCCCTGCCTAACACGGTCACTAAAGCAAACATCCTTAGTCTACACATGTTTGCGATGCTCGTGGGTTTCGTCCTACGGGCGGCCAACACGCAGGACCGCTCGCGGGGAAGCAGAGCCTTCCTTCATGTTTGAAGTGAAAACTCCCTGGGCCTTGCCATTTGGGACATTTGTTTTACAAACTGCCCAAACCCCAGTGACTTCCTAGTTTGCACTGCCTTCAGAGCACCGGCACCTGCTTCCTCAAGGAAATGTGTCCGGAAGTCAAGGCTCTTTGGGTCAATCCCATCTCTTCTATTAGAGTTGGAAAAATTCTTTGTTGCAAGCTTTCAGGGACAAACACCCTTCTTCTGGCTGAGGAAGCACCTGAAGTTGAACAAGAGTTGGTCTAATAAAAGAGACAGGGTTGACCCTCGACCGACCCAGCTACAGCCAGTGCCCATAAATAGAGCTAACTGCCGCGCGCAGAACGGGCGAGATGGTTCCTGTGATGGCATCCCCTGTGCCGGCACCCACCGTTATTTTCTGCTCACCAATTGGATCGGATTAATAAGACCCCCAGTCACGACTTGCTGTATAACTCGCTCCCTCGGCCGACTGAGCACATTAAAAGAAGGGGAAGAGGGGGCTTGAACACCGTCGCGGGCAGGATGATCGACACGAGGAGAACCTGCCTCTTAGAGAAGGCTGTTTTTGTCTCTTTACTTTAGCATGCAACGGGTGAAAACAAGATCCGATGGCCGGTCGCCAACGCTTGACAAAATCAGGCTAGAAATGAAGCCCACGCTTTTAGCAGGGAGGACAAATGGAACAACTTACATAGCGAAGTAATTTGTCCGTGCCCAAAGCCCCGGAGCCAAAATTAGATGTCCCTTGCTAGCAGATACGCTCCAGCTCAGCCAGAGGTGGCGGCTTTGACACCAGAATTAGGGCGTGAGAGTCTCTGGGCTGCGTTAAGTGGGATGTGGCATTCGAGAGGTGGGACGTGCCCTTCCTTCTGGGCTTAAAATGCATCCGTTGTACAGAGACAGCGCCTTCAGCGTGAGCAGAACCAATGCTAGCTCCAGGAGGCGTTCTTGCCGCCGCCTCTGCGGCGCCCGCTCTGCAGACAGGGTAACGGCTCCTCGACTGCCCCCAAAGAGGCATACTTCACTAGCACGAGGCGCCGGGAATAGCTAGGATCTGCCTAATGCATCACCCGAGCTGAACGCAATGCAAATTAACATGCGCAGCCGTCACGGCCTGCTATTTCCCAAAGTTTATTATTAGGCAAGGACGAGAAAACAATCCCTCAGCGATCGGTTAGCAGAGAGGAGCACCGCAGAGTGTTGCTCTACCCGTTGTAAATATTCCTTAACGACGCATTTAATTAAATGGGATGCTTGTGCTTTATATTAAAATCACATCAACTGATTATTAAAGACATATATATCGAGGCTGACAGCCATGGAATGGCTCCAGAGCTCATGATGTGGCTAACCTTCCCGGGCACGCTCCAACGAGAGCTCAGGGAGGCCTTGCCAAATGGACCTCCGGGGACAGCCCTGCAGATTTTGGCACGCAAAGTGCAATGGGGCCGAGCCGCCCTTTTCTGCCGAAAGAACGATGGCTTCGTAGGCCGTGCTGAACGTAGCACAGTCAGGCGCGGGCCCATCGGGAAGGCTCCAGGTCGTGTGGCTTTGTCCAAGGAGCCAACGTCCATTCCCACACGAAGGCTGGTCAAGCGCTTCCTACCATCGCTCCCCCTTTCTGGGTTTTTGGGCACCTCTCATCTGAGGATCCCTGAGAGTTACAGTCAGTAGCCGCCATACTCGTTGTCTGCTTGCTTAGTGCCCAGCGCCATCATGCCTGAGCCTTGGGGAGGCTTCCTAGGTGCTGCAGTGAGACCGTGTCATCTTCCTTCTTGCAGATCCCCAGCCTGCTCCTAGTTCTCATTAGGGAACCAGCAGAAGCCCCACTTTACCACTGGGGGCACGGAGGTGGACAGGGTTAGTGGCTTACAGACTCAAAGCTTCACAGAAAACGAGGGTCGGGAGGGAGGTCTCATCTAGTCCAACCCCCTGCTCAAAGCAGGACCAGCCCCAACTACATCATCCCAGGAAGGGCTTTTGTCGAGCCGGGCCTTAAAACCCCCCAAGGATGGAGATGCCAACACCTCTCTGGGTAACCTGTGCCAGTGCTTCACCACCCTTCTGGTGAGAAAGTTTTTCCTAATCTCTAACCTAAACCTCCTTTGCTGCAACTGGAGCCCATTGCTCCTTGTCCTGTCATCTGTCACCACCGAGAACAGCCCAGCTCCATCCTCTTTGCAGCCCCCCTGCGGGGACTTGAAGGCTGCTCTTCAATCCCCCTTGGTCTTCTCTTCCGTAGACTAAATAAACCCAGCTCCCTCAGCCTCTCCTCACAAGTCCTGTGCCCCAGCCCCCTGAGCCATTTCTGTTGCGCTTCAATTGCTCTCCAATTTAATAGAGGCACAGCTGGACCCCAGAGGTTTTTTTCCTCCCAAACAAGAGCTCCTCAAAATGTTTTCCATTACCAAGTTTTGGGGACAAAAAGTGTCGTCCCCTCGCCCTGAACATCCCTTTACACGGGAATTACAGCGCAACTTTTCCACCTTTCACACGTGGGAAAGCCCCAACCTCAGGTATTTCTAGCGTGGGATTTGTGGATGAAAACCTAACATGCTTTCACTTGGAAAGGAGCTGGGCCCACTGGATGCATCCCTCCTGTCTGCACCGCGGATACCAAGACAATCCCTCTTTGTAGCACAAGGTAGCAAAGCAACTGCTTTGTATGCAGGTAAGTACCGTTTGGTCATGTTGAGGGTTATAGCTTGCGCGTCCCTGATGTGCAGTTGAATAATGACGCGTTTTCAGGTTCATGGAAGTGAGGAAACTTTTCTCATTAGCTGATGAAACAGTACCGTGCCGGGCTTGGAGTCGGCTTGTAAACATGCTGCGTGACAACCACGGCTGGGACGATGCCGCGGCAGGTGCATGACGGTATTTCAAGGCCCGAGCAGAGGTTTGCCCCTGGCTAGGAGAGGAGTGCATTTACCTCTTCAGGAGCCGCCCGGGCTATCCATGGGCGAGGACTGCAGAGAGTGCTGGTGTGCATGAGCCTTGGCTCACTGCTGCCCCGAGGAGCGGGGGCATCTCTTGGTGCCGGGGCAGCAGCGTGCCCAGGCGGTTCTTCAGCGCTGCATCGCCGCGCTCCCTTGGCTTTGCTGCCAGAAAGCTGCCCCCAGATTGCGAACACAACGCCACGGCACCGTGGACAAATATCACCGCACATGTCCTACGCAAGCAGAGCCGTCTTCTCCCCGTCTTCTAAAAGTCTCATAGAAACGTCACGCTGGGCGTGCGTTTGCCAAAACAGGTTTTCAACTCCTTATCGTCCGATCCCGAAATGTCCTAGTTTCTAATCCTCACGAAGGCGTTGTGTGAACCTCCAGAGTGCAGCAATCTTGTAGTGTACGCTGCTATGTGCATTAAATAGCCTAATTCATATCCCCCTCCATTCCTGGCATCCAACCCCCCCCAGCTTTGCCCAGCTCACCACCAGGAGCAAACTCCCCACTGCCTAACGGGCATCAGTGGGGAACACAGCAAGAAACGCTTAACCTGTCCGCACATTGCCATCACAAAGCCAGCAGGATCCATAGGTCCTACATGTGCCTTCCCCCAAATGCGGTGCACCTGATCCGACAACCCAGATACCCTCATGGCTGTTCAACAGCATCCACGCGCCAGAATCAACTTGCACAGAAAAAATATCAAGGGCAGACGCACACGCGCACCCAGCAGGAGCACGTTTCTCAGACAGCATCTCCTCTCCAACCTCACTATCTTCGTGCTCAGGAGAAATCTCCTGAGCATGTTTCAGAGGCGAACTTGGGGACAGAAATTCATACGCTGGCAGACACCAGAAACTAAGGCGTTAACACGGATATTGCTTTTATGGCACGTAATGCACCTGATTCTACCTGACGGGGAGAAGGATCCTCTCCTCTTTGACAGGCCTTGATCTCCCAGGAACCAGCTGCTTTTCTTCTGCTTCTTCTAATTGCTGGTCTGCTCCCCTTGGGATTTTCTCTCCCGTCTCACATTTCACAGCTCCACCAACTATTTCCACCCCTCTCCACTATGGCTCTGCTAGCTTTCCTCCCCAGACCCGAGGAAGAATGCCTTGCATTTGAAATGCTGTTTCACTCTCTCCCAACGATGCAGCTGGTGCAAGAAAGCATATCACCCGCAGAAATCCTTGCCTCTCCCATAAGGTAATGCAGAGAGATCTGGGAGAGGCATCCTCCCGCCACCCGAAAGGAAATTACCCCCGGAAAGTGCTGGTCCCAGGATGCCTCAAGAACAGCAAACGCAGCCCTGGAGCAGAAGCTGACTTACCACCTCGACTGTGGTTTCATTCGCTCGGCCCGGGGGTTAAAAATCATATCAAGAGACAGGCTTTAGGATCAGGGCGCGCTTCCTATCCCTGGCTTGGATTTCGTGCTGAGGTTGGAAGAGTTAAAAAAATTTTTTTAAATCGAACAGTGAATCAGATGTCATAAGACACCGCAGCCTTGCTCCCGTCACAGTTACCAGCATCAGTCCTGGACTGCTTGTGACGGTGAGTTGGGCATGCTCGTGCAAACAGGGAAATGACACAGGGCCAGTGACTGATGGCATTCATTGTCCAGCTCCCTAAATTAATGCTGGCCCATTGCAATGGTGAACGGGACACAGTGAGAAGGACTGAATATTAAATCCTCAGCAAGGTGAAAAGGTCCAAATGTAAGTGCTGCTGCCAGGAACAGGTTGTGCTGGAGTCTGTGCTGTAGGCTTTTTATTATTAATAAATGGAGAACAGTGGGCTGTAGGCAAAGAATTAATGAAGTGCACTGCCTCCCGGGTCAGTCTCTAATTGTCGGATAGAAACTTTACATCTTTGGCTTTGGTTGTTTTTGTCACCTACATGTTTGCTTGACGGCAAGGGAAGCTGGCACCCACCAAGCAGGCGTGAATGCAAAATGAGACGGGCAAGAAAGGAGAGAACACAAGGTGCGGCTGTCGGCCGAGCGCTCTCCGAGCAGCGCACCTCCCTCCCTGGAGACCTGGGCGCAAGCTGGTAGTCGGGGCACTGCAGGCGTCCAACTTAAAAAACAACTCGGGATGTGGCTCGACGTGCCTCCGAAAGGACTTTAAGGATGTGGAGCCAGCAATAGCCGGGGGCCTGGCCTCGGTGACCTGCCAACTCCCAGGCTCCTGGCAGGCATCAGGCCAAGAGCCTGCTCTCAGCAAGCATCTCTAACTTCTCAAAGCCACCTTGGTACCAATACAAGAGCGAGTGGGTAACCCACACAGCAGCGTCCCGTGCTGTCTCTACTTGTGCCTCTATCTGTCGCCTTTGCGTTTCTTTTCCCCTCGCTCCCTGGGCGCAAGCTGGGCTCAGTAATTCAAAATGCACCCGCTGCCTTCAGCACGGCGGCATTATATTGTGACCCCAGAGAAGGAAACGAGAGAGAAGTGATTATTACGCCTCTGCGTTTGTTTGCAATCCGCCCCGGGGGGAGTGCAATTGAGTCAGAGAGATATCGACCCACACGCTCACCTTTCAGCAATACAAAATCATTCCCCAGCAATTGCGTGGGTGCTGCAGCCCATGCCAGCAACAAGAGAAGAAAGCGCTGCTTCTGCTATATTGCCAGCGTGCCGAGGTGAAGAGGTGAAACAAAGTCTCTGCTCGGGCGAGTGGCTGCAGGTTTCACGGGATGGGCTTTGACCCCCTGGAAAGGCCCGGCCTCCACAACACGTGGCAGCTCAGGGACAGGGGTCATTGCTTTCACCGGGACGAAGCAAATCCAATCCTGTTTCCGTCCTGCAGGACCGGTCAGTGAGGCCACAGCGATGGCTCTGTTCCCTGGCCGTCACCCCACAGTGCCCTGCCCAGCTCCCCAGGCAGCTACTGAGCTTCGGGGAAAACCTGATGCGATCCGATACAGGGACAGCTTTGTAAGGAAACCCGTCTCGGGTCTCACGCCTCCAGCCCGGCTCCTTGCCGTGCTAATTGCCATGGTATCTGAGCCTCTCCCTGCCTGCTCCTGTGTCACGGCTGCCCTGGCTGCCAGGCTCCTCACTGCCCGTTCTCTCCACGCTGCCCATCTCCACGGAGGAGCGTGAGCCTCACCTGCCGGCTGAGAAAAGCCCCCTGAAGCCGAGAATAACGGGGGGAGTCTCCAGCCCCGTTGTTCTTCACATGCAAATGAGCAAAGGAGGGGCCTTTAGCTGGGCTCTGCCACTGTCCTCACGGACCCAGGAGCTTGCTGGACCTTTGGGAGGCGAGTCGCACGCAGCGCTTCTTTTGGATGCCGTCTCCCAGGAGAGGATACCCCGCTCACCAGGAACCACGCGCCGGGACAGCGGGCCATGTCCCCAGAGCCCTGCCATCCCTCTGGACAGGGCCCGGCACAGACTCAGTGGACCGCAAAGGCGACGCTGGCCAGGATGCTCGCTCCCCGTGCCGCTCCGCCAAGAGCAGCAACGGGAAGTGCTTGCGTCGAGCAGGCCGACGGGAGAGTCTGCCCGGGTAACCACCACCATCGTGGGATTCGCGCGTCACGCTGTGTGCATGCCTCGGGGTACGTGACCTCCAACTGATGCGGGGAGGGACCAGAGGCTGCGACTAACCGAAGGAAACACGACGGCTTTCCCATCCCCTCAAGTGCACAATGCACCTTTACGCTCCCCATTTCACCGGCCATAAACCCCCGAAGACCGCAGGTTTCAGCTTGTTTATTTCTACTGAAATAAAGGTCTATAAATGCACTCAGATTAGACATGGCAAATACACAAGCTTCTTGTTTGCCCAAGAGAAATTACAGGGTTGGGCATTTCCACATACAGACCGTGTGACAACCTGAATGGAGCCACCGCGTACCACCCACAAAGCCTAGGCACAGATCACAAGGTGTGCAATATCTATCTGCCAAGCACAAATTACCGTCTCCTGTTTGTTAAATGCAAGGCAATAACACCACGATGTTGCAAACACTGCCAAATTAGGTCAGTTTAAAAACCCAGCAAAAGCTCCCACATCTCAAACAATACCTAAGTTATATATCACTGATTATGCTATTGAAAAATCAACATCAGCTCGCTCGCGCACATTATTATCATCGTTATTATTATATACTGGAGGAAAACAGGCCTTGCCGTGGTGGCATTTATTATTTCTGTTGGGCTCCAGCTAGTGCTGGCACAGTCCATACGCCCGGCTCTAGAAGGGATGCATTTTGCCTTTGGCTCGTCTCGAGCACCAAGGCCTAGGGAGCAGGGATGGGGCACTGGGGTTCATAGAGGATGCAGCTTTCTGCCAGTTTGCAATCCAAAACTCCCATCAACCTGACACAACATGAGGCATCGCACTGGAACCAGCCGTAGGAGAAGCAGGCACATCATGCCAGAGATGCGAGTAACCATCTGCTGCAGCCTTTCCAACCGCTGGCTCCAAGGCTACGGTGAATCACATGGCAGCAGAGAGCTGTACTGGGTAGGGGGGAGTGGACTGCCTTGCCCACCCAGTGGGGAGATCTCTTCTCGCGAACACAAGGTCTGGCAGCACTGGCACGGTGGGTCCTGCACGGTGCAGGAAGCCACCCCTAAAGGAAGCGGTCAGTGCTGGCCCTGCCTGTTCCCATGCTGTAGAGAGACGCCCGGGCTTTCTGGGCTGGCACCGGGAAAGGAAAGCTGCGCTGTGTCACCAGGCTGGCATTTCCAAAGCCTGCGGCCCAAAGGGGCTGGGACAAGTCCATCAACTGCAGCCAACGTGGGGAACAGGAAACCCGGCAGGGGACAGCTACTCCCTGGCCTGGCTTTCAAGACAGTCATTCTTCTTGGGGGTATGTCACGGGAGCAGAAGTTCGGGGCCCTCAGCAGTCTAACTCTGATACGGCCCGGCTGCGCGCATCCGACCGAGGGCACCGCGCTGCTGTGCCTCAGTTTCCCCAGCTGTACAGCCGGAGGCTCCTGCCTTCTCAACAACATCCTGAAGCTTCGGAAAGGCAAGGGCCAAAGGGGCTGTATCATTCCGGCACGTTTCCTACCGCGCGGGCATCTGCCGGAGCAGTCTGAGCCCCGAAGGGGTCCATTCTTTGGCATCACCTGACTTGAATTGCACGATTGCCTGTGGCTGTGTGTCGGTTTCCCAGCGCTCAGGGTGGGGGACAGGACCGGTCCGTGGGAAGCGCTGCCGAGAGGCTAACGCAAAACAAGCCAGCGCAGCGTCTCGGTGACTTGGCCTCCTCTGCTGCTTTCAAAGCTGCCAGCAGCGACTGGGCAGCCGCTCGGATGATGGCAGCCCCTGTCAGTCTAAGGAGCAGGGCAGCACAAGCAGCAACGGCTGGCACTCATGAGGAGTTGCTTTTGGAGGCAGGCAGGAGTCTCCGGGAACGGGCTCTTTGCTGCTTGAGTGACTGAAGGGCTCAGCTTCGGACGGCACATGGTCATGCCGGTCCTGGCCCAACCGTTCCACCGATCTGGTTGCTTTGTGCTGCCCTGCTCATCGCCTGCGCTTCGCTGCACAGTGGGTAAGATCCAGGGAAACCCATCCTGCCAGGCCTTTTGGTCTGGCCTCCCAGATGAACGATTGACGGTGCTTGTGGTCCGTGGAGTGAGCCATCCAGCTACAGGGCATGCCGACACAGAAAGCATCCTTCTCCTGCTTTGTTTCGGTCTTCTCATTGCCATAACGATTACCGCCCCAATCAATCACATGCTCAAGCCAAAGCACGGAGGACGCTCAGCCGCGTCCACCGTTCTTCCCAGGGGAAGAGAGAGCGCTTCTCCCAAGGCATCCCCTGGAGGGCAAAACAGGAAGGGCTGCATCTAATAGCAGTGCTGCATTTTTTAGCCACTGGTCCCATCAGGGTCTGGTGGGAAAGGACCGGCTGCTTTAGCTTCAGGGGTTGCGTATGGTATGAGCTGTACCTCTACCTGGTCCCCTGCAAGACCCAGGGAAGGATGCTTGTGCGGGCGAGCAACCGCACAGTGAAGAGGACAGCTGAAAAGTGAGTTTGGAGGCAGCCTTCCAGTTTGGCCTATCCACTGGGATGCTCAGTGGTCTCACTTCTGCATGTGAGCAAGGGCGGAGGAGGATGCTGCTCTGGCCTAGCTCTTGGCATGATGGTCAGAATACAGGGAGCTTGGTCAGGGGCTCCTTAGACTCGCGTGATCCCTGCAGGCTCCGCTGGCCCTGGGGGCGACAGGAGGTGGAATGGCATCCACCCAGCATCAGCCAGGTGCAAACACCATGTCGTCCTCCCCGTTGCGTGGCAAGGGTTGTCCAGCTGGGAACCTGACCACTGAGCATCTTGCTGTCGAGGCCTCTCCAGGTCTTGGACCTGGAAGGGCAACTCCTTTCCCTTGAGTCACAGGGAAAGCCAGGGCTTTCTGGCACCTGGCTCCGTCCTCTGCCACTTGCAAGACACAAAGCTTCTCTCCGACGTGCGCAGCTTTGTGTCGAAGAAGCGGCATGCCGCTTCTCAATGGGCCCTCTGTAGTGGCGGTGCTATTGTTAGTGCTGGGAGGAACAACACACAATTGGGCAGGCTGCCAAACTCCCTGGTTTTGTAGAAGAGCGACTCAAATAATCCCCTACAACATCTTTTTTTGAAGAGGTTGCCTCCATTGTTCCCAGCCGTGAGGAACTGCTCAGATACGGCCCCGATGAACTGCTCTGAAAGACGGCGGGAAATGGTGCTGGATGTTCTGCCATACGGCAGGCTTTCCCGCAAGGCCCCGGCGCGGGCTCACGAGGCCTCGGCGGTGTCAAATGTCCTGCTGCTACTCACCCCATCGTTTCCTTTTCACGCAGCTAACAGCGACGATTAGGGAAGCGTATTCCGTTTCCGGAGAGAAGCAGCCACCCAACAGCTCTGTGCTGTGGGGTTGCTCCAGCCACGTCCCTCGTGGGAAGTGCTTCGGGGCTTTGTCATCTCCCATTGCTACTTTCCCCCATGCCCTACAGAGCAGTGGTTTCAGGCATGGCAGGCAGCGCTTTCAAAGCAACAGCCACGACCCTGCTCTCAGGGAACAGCGGGGATGGAAAGCCTGGAGCTCACGGGTTTGCAAGAGGTTCCTTTTGGAAAAACTCATCACGGGCAATATTTATGTAGCCGCTGCACGAGTGATGCATTGCCAGCTCGCTGACCACTTCAGCCATTGCACATGCCTCCGGGGGGGCTTTGTTTCAGAGTGTCAAGGAGGTGCCCAGGCTTTCTCCTCTTCTCAAAGGTGGGGTGACACTGGCTATGCCTGGGGCTTCTCCACCGACTCTCCCTTTCCCTGCACCGGTTGTTCCCAAAGGGAAACCTTATGGCCAGCTGCACCCACAGCACAGAACAAGGAAGCCCCGCGGGGCTCCAGCTCCCCAGTCGCTGTATGCTCTTTGATCCCAGATGAGGGAAATGCACATAGAGAAAGCTTAGGTCCAAACCCTCAAGAGAACGAAGTGGGTTTTGAGCCAGGAGCTCTGCCTGGCTTCCCTTCCTCTGCACCCTTGCCAGGTCTGGGGGCTCTGCTTTTCCTTTTGCTGCTTCCCTGCCAGAGAAGGACAGAGCAGCGCAGGAAAAGTACGATGGTGCTGGTGCCGTTGCAGTCTTTTCTGGCCTGTTGCCTTCTGCTCCTTTCTTGTCATTCCTCCTTCTGGATCTTGTTTTTTGCAGCAGCGTTGAGATCGTCACAGCGCTGCCTTGCTTCGCTGCAACCCCCGCCAGCGCGTTCGGGCCCAAGTCGATTGGGAACCTCTGAAGCTTTTACCCTGGGCTTCCGTTGCCCTGTTTCAAACACAGGGATGCCAAGCCTAGGGTATGCCCCCGGGCCTGGGGGAAGGAAGGGGAAGGGGCACAAAATATGCGGTTGGGAAACACAAAGCCACGTCACGTACGTATCTGTCGCGGCAGCTCCCGAACTGCTCGCAAGCCAGACTTCTGGCCCCGAATCCTGCGAGAGCAAAACCCCAGCACGCGGCATTCGTACCTGCAGCCCTCTGCCGCTCTGGCATGTGCCAAGTGCCGCCTCAGACTGCGCCGGGCAGCGTGTGCTTTCTCCAAATCACGCACCGTGCCTGCACTATTCTGGCACAGACACCAGGCCTGATTAGCTCGCACCTGCATCGGTGGCACTGCTGACATTCAGGAGAGTGACTGGGAGCCTTCTGTCTTACGGTTCTTTATTACCACTTCCAAAGGTTGTGTGGGGTCAGGCTGAGCGAAGCGACCCTGAGACTGGGTCAGACTTTTGCAGCGCACAAGTGCCCACCCAGTTGGGGCTGGTCCTGCTTGGAGCAGGGGGTTGGCCTGGATGGGACCTCCGGAGGTCTCTCCCCACCCTCACTTTCGGTGATTCAATGATTCACAACGTGACATTTAGTATCTGCTGAGACTCGTCCCAAGCATCCTAAATCCTGTCTCCTCCTGCTGTTAAACAGTCCCTGTCCCAAAGACAAAGGAACAAAAAGCAAAGAATAATGGCAACATTAGGATGAGTTATTATGAGCTACCGCAAAATAATGAAGAGCGACACTCGTCGGCCTTCTTGCAAAAAACAGACGCAGCTCCTGCCATTTCAGTGTATCCTTTCCTCTGCTGTGCTAGCAGCATAGCATGAGAGCCACCTCACCAACACTGGCTGTAGACCATAACTCACTGCTATTATTATGCAAATTAAAGACCCACACACCAATTACAATGAGATTAGACAAAGGCTATTGGCCAAGATCTATAGGCCTGTTATGAGGCTTGATTAGCGAGCAGCGAACTGTGCAGGAGAAGCGTGTGTGACCTACTTCCCTTCAAGCACCTGAACTCACCGGTATGACAAACCCACCCCCGGCTATCGAGGGAAAGAAGAAGCTCTTGCTCCTCGGCATAGAAAGCTAATCTCTGCCTGGTCGGTCATGTCCCCGCAAAGGGTTTGCCGCTGAACTGCTGCTAGAAAACGCCACCAACTCCAGTGCCCAGAGGCCTGGGAAACTCATGGTTGCAAAACCAGGGAAACCAGCACTCTCAGAAGCCCAAGGGTAGCCCACAAGGTAATTGCAAACCGTAGCCTACACCATCTCTCGGACCCCGCAGAAGCAACCGCAAGGAAACAAATACCGACATCTTTTCCCGCCCTGACACCACCCACAGCATCCATTAGCAGAGAGGATGTGTGCCTACCAGACCATCACTCCACAAGTATAAGTGTGGGTGGGTGCTTTCCATCTCCTGGGCTCAGACCAAGAAGGACGCCACCCAGGCTGTTCCAAGCCAAAGGAGGAGAAAGGACAAGGAAAAGGCCTAGCTCTGGGGCTGGATTTAGCCATCGGAGAAACTGAACCAGGCAACGTCCTGCTGTAAACAGAGCACCTCCAGGCAAACCCGAAAAACATCCCTGAGGTGGTGCACATGTAGTCCACTGCTAAAGAGATCAGATGCAGCGGACAGGAGTAAGAGGCACGTGGATTGAGGCTGTGTTGGAGAAGCGTGCCCAGGTCACTTCCGTGACCACGGTAAAGCAGTCCGCTGCACGGAGCCACGGCTTCTTTTAGCACTGGCAGGATGACGGCACGTTCTAAGAAAAGTCTGGACAGAGCTGTTATACACAACTGGGTTTACACCTCTCCCCGGTCCAAGCACGCAAGTAGCGCACCAGGAGACTCGCAATGCCACGCAGTGCGTGCAAGTACGAGTGCTGCAGCTACTGCCCGAAGGAGCACTTTAAAGCCAGGCACAAACACAAGAGTAAAGAGACAGCTCACAGGGTCAACGGGAATGGCTCCATCTCAAGTCTGACATGCTGATATCTGAAGGAGGAAACGAGAATAGAAAATACCGAAACTGAGATCGTCGCAGCAATGTACACGGAGAACGTGCTGCAACGCTCGAGGATCTTTGCTCTCTCTCGAGCTAACAAACTTTTAACAACCAAGCTCTGTCTTCTGTTGCTGCAAAACAGGCCTGGATACGCCTCGGGAAACCTTCTGCTGCTACGAGAGGGCTTTCAACAGCGCAGCAGAACAATCCCATTTTATGAGCTGCCATTGGTGGCTTCAGCACGATCTGGGAACATTGCAGGAGGCTGCTGGGGACAGCCTGGAGGGGAAACCAAAAGGGACTGTCACATCCATCATTCGGTGATTATAGACTGTGGCTTTGGAAAGGTCAGGAGTTGCTCATTAAGTGGATACGACGGGGAATTAACAAAGAAAGTACCACTGGCAAGAGTTAAAACCGCTAAATTAGTCATCAGAAAAGCGTGCCGTCGGGAGGTATCTAGAAGCAGAATCGGGGTGTAGATTGTGGCCTTAGAGCCTTACCCTCCTAGCATCAAGGAGCCAGTGAAGAATATATGTTATTTCAACCGGGTTATAGCTCAGCATAACAACCATCTAGAAAAGTAAGTGTGCTTGCCCTTTCCGGATGTCCCCCATGACCTCTATGCCTGTCACTAGAGAGCGGAGCTGGTAGGTGCTGCGGCGCTCTCTTTGGGAGCTTCCCTGAAGGGTTACAGCTGCCCCTTTTCTAATGACACTTCCAGGCAGCTTCTGGTGCCAATGCCTTCTCGTTCAGAGCCTGCACTTCCTTCAGCGAGATGCAAACAGCCTGACCGGCATTCAGTTACGGAGACGGATTTTGTTTCGGGCACGTCGCGTGGAAATTTAAGTCGGAGGACTGGCCAGCCGTCAAACAAACGCAACGCACTGAGAGCATCCTGAGATGCTCCCCCTGGAAAACGCAGAGCGGTGTTTGCAACGAAGCAGAGAAATGTAAAGGTCTTCACCCTGTGGTCTAACGTGGCCATGGGAGGCGCAAGTGTTTCCTTGTATTCCCCTTGCTGGAAGCGCAAATGCGTCTGTACACAGGGTTTGCACTTGGTGTACGGCACTGAGCTGCTGGATGCTGAAAGGACAAATGTATCAGAGAGCCCGAGGTCTGCAAGGAATTCCTGTGGGGATCGAGGACGTCCCACTAGGAGACTGGCCTTTTCACGGCTCTCTTTGAAGGCCTAATCAGCCCAGAAAATGCAGGAGATTAGACGGATTCAGAAGCCAAAGCCTGATTGACTCCGCCAGGACAGTATCGGCAACTCAGCTGCTAACGTCGTGCTGTACGAGTTGCTCTGCTTTGGACGAGGATCAAGGGAAGGGGCACGGCAGGGACTCTGCTCCCCCGTCACAAACCCTCCCAGGCAACTCTGGCCCTCTGGCTTGAGCTCGGAGGGGGCTGCACTCCAGATGTTGGCAAAGACCTGGCCCAATCATCACATGCATCTGCTGGAGACAGAGCCAAGGGAGCAGGGGAGGGGCCCAGGCTGCTCGGGCTGCAGCGACCAAAGAAAGGAGAGGATTGCAGATGCATTTCAAAGCAGAACCTGTCAGAGGGGAGAGACCAGAATACACTGAATGCACGAGAGGCGCGGCGCGCTATACGGGAGGGGCGTGCTATATGCGATTATAGTCAAGGCACCCCAGGGAGAGAAGGAAGGGGCGGATTCACCTGGAAAAGCCCAGTTAGAGAAGAGGCCTGGGGGATCTCCACGCCAACGCCCAAGACGACCAGCAGACTCCCCAGAAGGACTTTCCGAATCCCTGGCTGGAAGGAGATGCTTTGCTCCGGGGACTATGCAAGAGTCGCGCAAAGGCTTTCTAGCTCATTACACTGTGTTTTACGTTAGACTAAGTTGTACGTAATGCCACTGTGTCTTCGCTTGGGTGACGTTTGCTGTCGTGCTCTGCCATACGCCTGAAGCTGCAAATCGTGCTCAGTAAGTGCTCTCTTCAGCGAACAGCCTATTCTCATCCAAGCATTTATGAATTCAGTACCGCCACCTACAGTCCACTATTAAATCTGGTAACATAGGCACCATCATGCTCGGGGGGGAAGAAGGATGAACAGATATCTCTGGGGATGGCTCGTGGCAGCTGAGCTCACGCAGAGCCCTCTGGTGCAACGCAAGCTGCCTCTGCAGCAGCGAGGACTGGGAGTCGCACTCTGGGCAAACAAACCACCGCCGGAAAGAAGGGCTGGTAGCACACCCTAGGTCTCCCCAGCCAAAGGAACCAATGGCGGGGCTCATTTATTTCGGGCAGGTGCGCCCAAGTGCCAGCGCCTGGCCTCCCACGTTTCAGGATGACTTTTTCCTAGTGGCAAGTTCCCTGTATGGCGGGACCTGGAGGAAGCGGCACGAGTTGGGTTGCAAAGCAGAGCAAGCTGGGGGTGCGGCAGGGGCACGCTCTGCACGTAAGCGGGTAGAAGGGCCCCTGCCGGGGCGGCATCTCTGTAAACCACCCTCCCTGCACAGAGCCGGCTCGGTTTCAGCACCCTCCTCTCACTTTAGTGCCCAATAAATGAAAGAGCCATAAAGCCTTCCCGTGGGAAGCATGGCACAAATTAGTCACGTAGGGAGTGTGCAGAAGCCCTCTTTTCCCAAGGGAACATGCAGTTTGCTTCTGCAGTGCACCTGGCGCTCCGCTCCCCCTTTGCCCGCTGGAGCATGTCGCCTCTGCAGCGCGCCGAGCCCTCCCTGGCCTATATCCTGCAGAGAAAGTACTCCGGCCGAGTTTGGCCCTGCATTGGGCAGCATGGCGAGATGCAGTCACAGCCCCAGACATGCTCTGAAATCTTTGCGATTAGCAGGAGGTCAGAGCATTGTAAATCACAGATTTCTGTCAAATGGCAGGAATTGGATTAGATAAATCTTAGGCCGGACAGCTTTGAAAGCAGTTCTCCAGGGCAACCCGGCCAAGCTGCAGAGTGACTGAAGATGCGAGGCAGTCTGGTGAGAACCACTCCCTCGCTCTCTCGCGGCCCAACACCTCGCACCAAAACCCTAATAAAGGGGCACAGCTTGCACGCCTGATGCTCTAAGGACTGCAAAACTGCGCAGAGGGTCAGAGGTCCCGGTAGCACCTCTCCCTCTATTTGCAAACTGACCCTTTTGGTGACGCTCGGTAGTCTTCTGGCTTCCCATCACTTGCCTCCTTTAGGGCAAGCATCACAAAACCCCTTGCACCCAAAGCATCCACCATGCAGGCCCCTTCTGCACCTACTGTTACTAGTGCACCTCTGGAAGGGCAGAGACCCGGGGGTGACGCTGCGTCTTACGGGTGGCCAGGTGCAGCGCGAGTCTTCGCCCTTCGGGCTCAGGGCTGAGAACGAGCTGCGCCCTGCTCAGCCCATTGCCCAGCCCTCCCCTGCCAATGGACAGGGCGGCTGCATGGCCCTGCTCGCTCCACGCGATGGGGCTTGAAAGCCTGGAGGAGGCTTAGCCGAGGCTGTTTTATGGGCCTCTGCATCCCCTCTCAAATCGCGTCGTTCCTGGAGCAGTTTGTTTGCGACTGTCTGTGCTGCTAAGAGAGCAGGCTGCTCCTCCTGAGCCAGCTCCATCATCACACAGGGTGTGACAAATGCCCCAGGGCTGGAACATGCTTGTCACCATAGCCTGGTCCTCCTGGGCCCAGAAGATCTGCTGGCCAGGTGCAGAGCCACAGCTGTAGCTATCGGGGTGCCTGTGACTGGGAAGAGCTGCAAGTCCAGCTGGATGCCAGCGAGGCAGAAAGGTGGGAGAGGAGCGTGTGGTCGGGGAACCTGTGCAGGCCCAGCCCTCCCCTCTTTTCTGCATCACTATGTCTATCTGTCCACCCCACTTTCCTCTCTAGGGCCGCTGGATGGGGCTTTGCCTGCACCCCCCTCCTGCATCTAGGCGACGCAGAGCTGGGGACGACCTACACCCTGTCGCTCTCTTCTTTCAGGGTCTCCCCCCATGGTTTGGCTTCAATTTTATGCAACGAGGGCAAAACCTTGGTCCCGCCCTTCCCTCTCCTGCACCTCCAGGAGAGACACCCCTTCCCTTCTGAGTTTGGGCATTGCGCTCGGCCATACCATCCCCAACAGGCCGTGCATGCTATGAAGGACACCCCAGAAATGAAGGGGACACAAGCAGGAGCAGCCACCGTAGGAGCCGCTGGCAGCATGCATGTAGAGGGGCTGGGGAGAATGGGGACAGCCCAGTGCTGCAAACGCTGGTTCCCTGCTAGCTTTTAGGGGGACTTGGTTGAGCAACTGGAAATTGGGGCCTGTCGCTGGCTGGGAGGCCGGCTCCAGTCCCAGGCAGGCTCTGAACCCAGGCCGTGTGGGCAGGCGGGCGAACGCTTGCTTCCGGGCTGCAGCACAGACACCAAATGTGGGACAGGTGGCCTGGGGCTTTGCCTTTCTGGCCTCCGCGCCTGTGCAGCAAGAAGTCTGCCTGGCTGTTCACGCAGCATCCCACGCAGAGGGACGGGGTGGGATCTCGGCAATCTACTTAATGTGCAGCCTTGTGTTACACGTGACAACACACGAGGGAGCACATATGCCTCGCATCACCACAGCGCGGTGGCAAGCGCTATTTAAATGTGCCATCAGCATCCATTAGCAAAGAGGTCCGAGGGCTTGGCAAGACAGGCGGCTTCATGACAAGTGCTGTCTGCTGCCTCTCCTGCCCTCTAGGATAAGGGGACGGGCCTGTTGGAGAGCTACGATGCTGAGCTTTCGCCTCCTGATGGAGCACTTTATTGCTACCTTCCCGGCAACTGCTCTGACCGGCAGACCCTTGAGACAGTCAGCTGCTATGTCAGATTTGCCGCCCCTGGGAAATTCCCCCGTCTAGCGTAGCCAAAGTAATGTAGGAAAATCTTTCCAGGAAGACAGCAGTCACAAAGCACTTCTACCTTATTTCGCCTGTCCTCAAGGAGCAGCCCCTTGCGCGCGTGTCACGCAGAAAGAGCTGAGCGCCGGGCGAGAGCTGCGGGCAGGCTCTGAGGATACGAGTCCCGTCCTCCCCTGCTGCCAGCAGAAGTGATTTCATCAAACCCATCAGGGGCTCGGCCGTTCCCGTCTCCCAGTGACCTCCCTCCAGGGGCACAGAGAACTCAAAGCCCCGGTGCTAATTAGACCCAAATGAGGACGGGCATGTCGTTCCCTCATTCGCTGCTTCATTAAGCTTTTTTAACCAAATTAAGTACAAACAGCATGCAGAAAGGGAGGCTTTGGGGCCAGACAGAGGCATCAAGATACACAACTCATTAATTCTAATGTGAATCTTGTGCCTAAGTCCCCTAGCTAGCTTTAGAAACCTCAGCTAAAATCTCTGCCATTTGGGGCTATTTTCCCCCTGAGCTGGCAGTTGCTATTTTTATTTGCACCGACACAAACGCGGCCCACAGGGACACCTTGATCCCGTTTGGCAAGCCGGTTCGTTATCTGAACAGCTAATTGAAGGAGCCTTAGTAAATCTAAGTGCTACATAAAAGCAGTGGTAAATCTCAGCAAAATGCATGGAACTCCTTCCATTAAGTAAAGCCTTTTTCCCCACCAGATCTCCTTTGAATGATGCCTCAGACTAGCACAATTCAGAGAGCAGCCCGAGGTCTTCACCTGGAAGGGGTCTCTTTAGTCTTCATAGCTGGCAGGAGTAGCTCAGTGGGCTTCCAGAGAGCAGCATCTGTTATTGATCTTAATCCTGATTTAGGAGATGACTCTCTCTCCTTGCTCCTTCTGCTCCAGAAAAAAAAAACCTCTCTCCTGTAACGTGGAACCAATAGTTTAAGCTTTTAATTGTTTTTGCATGATAAATAAGTCTTCTTCCCTGGTATGAACCAGGCTGTTTGCATCAGAAGGGCAAAGCGGGTAGCCACAGGGCGAGGTACTGACAGCCCTCAGCAAGGCAGCTGCAGGCACTGAGCAGCAAGTAAAAAATTACCAGCAAGGGATAAAGCCAAAGTGCTGCCGCTCCACGGAGCCACTTTTCTAGAGGAGATAGTGGAGGAGAGACAAGCAACCACTTCACCTGCTAAGAGCTGCAGCCCAGCCAGGACCCTCTAGCCAAATTAGTGCCTCCTCCCTGCTGCTTCACGGCTTGATGTCTGACAGCAGAGGCTGAGAGTTATGCACTTGCTGAGAAGCCAGTTCAGTGCATGGCTTATAATGCCTCCAGCTTCGCCACGTCCACCCAAATCCCTGCCACGCTAGAAAGCACGGTGGGCTGGAGAGAGCGTTGGAGCCGTACCAACAGCGCCCACGGCGAAGTGCTGCAGCAGAGCACGTGCTAGCCCGGTATAACCAGTGAGCCACGCTTTGAGTCTCCCAGTAACACAGGAAATGCAGCTTTCCTGGCGATTCACTCAGGTTGAAAAGGGCAAGCGTTTGAGACAAGTCTGGTGGCGCTCACCGCCTATGTGCTGAGAGCACTCGGTCGGCTGTGATTTACGAAGGTGCCGATAGGGTGAGACCTGTACCTGGCTTGTTCTCCTGGCAGACCCAAGTACCAGCCTGCAGCGGCCGACGAGATGCATCTGAGCGAGGGCAGGTTTTGGTTCCAGGTCCTGCGGGGCACTGCCCACGCGTAGGATATGGCAGAGATGCTCTCGCACCTTCCTGTAACTCGCCCCGCTCAAAGGAAGGGTGAATCTGTCCACATCGGTGTTCTCCTCCCAAGGTGCGAGGGCCCTTCCCAAGGTGTGCACGGGAAGGAAGCACCAGAGTCTGTTTCAGGTGGGTGCAGACAGGCCCTGGGGAGACTCGGGCTCCTGCTCATGCCTACAGCCACTGGCAACAAGCCTGTCTTTACAAAGACAGGGCTTTGTCTACATCCCCCATCATACCGCTGGGACGTTTGCTGTGTGCAAAGCGCATCCTGAGACCACGTCTTACTTGTACCTTCCCTTCCTCTCTTCTGAGTTCTTTCCAGCCCCCTTCTGGCCGACGGTAACCTTCATTCCCCTTCCCAGAAAGGAGACGTCCAATTAACTCTGGCTCCTTTGGCCTGCTCTGCAACAGAAACCCGACACACGCTGCCAAAGCGTGCGCCGCCAGCTCCTCTTGCTCCTGAGGCATCCCTGACCCCTGAGCCAGGGAGAAGCTGACACCTTCCCTATGGAGGGCTGCTCTAAAGGAAGCCTGTGCCTGCGAGGCTGGGAACAGACGTTACACATAAAGCCGTTTAAGTGATCAGAGACCAGTTTAAACCTGTAGCAGAACAGATGTTCAGCGCACATGAACCAGTTTGAAAACGGCTGAAACCGGTTTGAGATCAACCTGGCTGAATGTAGTATCAGACTCAACTCATTTGGCTCAAACCGGTTTATGCAAAGTGTGTCCCAGACCCCTTGCTGGTTTAAGATGAACCAGACTCCCCCCAGCATCCCAGCATGCTCTCGGGGTGGGGCAGGGCTCTCTGCTCCACAGCAGGGCTGGCCCCTCCCCTCTGCTCCCTGGCTGCAGGTCCAACAGAGATTGCAGACACAGCAGGGTCTGCCTGGCTTCCCACTGCCCTACCCCACCCTCACTGCTCAAGCAGGAATCCCCCCTCCCTTCCTCCCATCTCCCACAGCACAGACCCCAGCCCCATGGACCTTAGGCATGTGGTATGCTTGCTAATGCAGATGTGTGCATGTCCCCAGTTTCACTGGGACAGGCAGACAGAACAGTGACCATTTAGGGCTTTTGGAGCTAATCAACAGGTCAGCTGGTAAGCTGTTTAAGAGTCTGAGCTAATGGAGAGAGGCTATTGCTTGGCTAATGAGGTGATAAACACTGTTACCAGCCCCCTGCTGGCTTGCTCCCCTGTCAGTTTGCAGCAGACAGAATAAAGAAGCAGGGAAGGAAATTGAAAAGCTCCGTATTATCAACAGATGCATGCACTGCACACACCCCCTTTGCCTCAGAAAATGCTAACCTGGGGCTGGCAACACTTCCAGCCCTTGAGCAGCCAGCAGGGAAAAGCCTGGGATGGTCCAGGCAGACCTCTCTAATCAGAGGTCCTGTCTTGGCCTGGCCATGCCCCATCTCTGTTCAGTGTTGTACATGGGAAGGGAGGGCTGCTCTAGTGCCCCCACCACTTCTAGCCTGAGCCACTGCAGGCATATGCCTGCATTTCCTCAGCCCAGAGAGAACGTCTGTCCGGCGACAAACCGGTTCAGCCTAGCCAAGTTAAACTAACCTGCACAGATGGAATCAATTCCAGCTCCGGCTTTTAAAATGTCTGTCCCTAGCCAGGGGCTTGGCTTGGGGAAGTCAGGATTTTTGTTATCAGGAAACCTCCTCCCAAACCTGACCGCTTTGTCCAGCTGGCAAGCACAGGGCCCAGCAAGCAGCCTGCACACAGTGAGGATCCCACCCCAGGGACAGCTCAACTGCCCTGGGACACACTAGGGACCGCTGCAGTGAAGCACAGCATGCCCTCCCTGCACCCTGAGGACACACGAGACGGCTGCCTTGGGAGCAGTGCCAACCTGTGCCTACTGGCACTCTGTTTCTGCCTTGTCTGGACTGTCAGGGACCCTCTGTAGAAATACCTGGCGTGCTCGGTGGGATACTCACAGTTCGTGCTACTAGTACAGGAAACGTGGGTTCCCTTAACTGCAGTGGGCCTGCTCTTTCCGGGCCTCTGTTACCTTCCAGAGGGCTATCTGCTCCACAGCAGACAGACTAATGTCTTTTCAGGTTACTGTTCCCAGGTGCCTGGCTTCCATCTAGCCTCTAGGAATTGCACTTGAATGGCAGGACAAGGGACTCTAGTCTCTCATTTCAGTTTTCACTGTTCAGTGAACCATTTGTTTTTCTGAAGACAAAGAGGAAAGGGGGAAAAAAATCATCCATTATGCATTCACCGCGATTCATTGTTTGCTCGTTATGTGCTCACACAAATCATGCTGGAGAAGGTGAGGAAATCAAGTTTATTTCTGGTTGAAGACTGCTTACATCACAATCATGGATAATTTAATAGAACCGCTTTATACTCTCGAAAGAAACCTAAGAATAAATAGGAAAAAAGTAAAATATTGTTTCCACTGTCTTTGAGGATGAATGATGCTTAAATGCTGTTTCTTACAGGATATTTGTCATACTTTAGACGGCGTGTGGATTATATTATCTCGAACGGGTAAAAAAATCCATCCAGACATTTTAACTCACCACGGAATTTAAAAAAAGGAAATCCATTCATTTGTCCAAAGCGAAGAGTAGGTGCGTTAATTAATGACTCCACCAAGGCAATGCTCATTGTCCAAGAAAGCATTCTCTCTGTTGGTTAGTCTGTTCTTCTTTGCAGAAGAAATTTTCCCGCCGTGTGATCAATGAACTATTACTGATTCTTCAGGCTGCAATACAGAAAAGAAGGAGCAGTAAGTTTCTGGCTTGCTATCTCTAGCTGGGTGTTACTTGGTTTGCAGCTGCTGTTACCTCACTGCTTACTCCAATACCCAGCGTCCCACAAGTACCTTGTGCCTAGCAGACAAATTCGTCGCAACACCCAGAGGCTGGAAGCTGAAGCTGGACAAATTCGGATTAGAAAGAAGGTGCAAGGCTTGACACCATTACAATCCGGCTTCTCTAATCACCACTCTGAGGCTTGTAGCAGAAGTTAATTCGGGAGAATCTATGGCCAGATGAAGGCTGACCCCAGACCAGATGAGCCGAGCGGTCCTTTCTGGTCTTAACAGCTCTGAAGCCACCACTCCAATAGCCCAATGCCACCCCAGCAGCTTCATCCTGCCGACACTCCCAAACGGTAGGGAGATGACCAGCATCCTCACTCTACAGACAGGGAAGCGAAGCACAGAAATTAAGGAACTGCCATTTAGTAGGCCAGACTATCGGTCCCATCTTGCCCAGTCTCCCGTGGCTCGTGGGCAGAGAGGGGGGTGCTGGAAGGGAGAGGGGACTGGGTATGACCAAGGTTCCCCCCGTTCCACTTGCATCCTCCAGCATTTAAGGTGGAGGACGGTCAAAGTCAGAGACGCTGCATCCCTCACTTCTGTGCTCAATAGCCACAGAGGCCCCTTTCCTCCAAGAACGTGTCTGTCCCCACTCTGAATCTAGCCAAACTGTCAGATGCCACCACATCTGGCGGCAACCCATCCCGCACTTGATTGACAGGCAGGGTGAGAAAAAACGTCCTTGTATTCATTTCAAACGTACTACCTGCTAGTTTCATTTTACGACCCCAGGTTCTTGTGTTGGGAGAGAGAGTACATAATAAATCCTATTTACTGTCACTTTGCCATTTAGTATTTTGCAAACCCTTCGCTCAGGCGTCTCTTTTCTACACTGAACAGGCCCGGCCTCTTTAGTTTCTCTTCCTATGAAAGCTCCTCCATACCATGAATCAAGACACCCATGCTGCCCTTCTCAGGACCTTCTCTGCTTCATCTAGATTTTTTTTTGGAGGTGCAAGGGCCACAACTAGGCACGGTATTCAAGGTGTGGATGCACCATAAGCACCATAAAAGGGGTGTTTATAGGCACCATGTAAAGGGGTGTTCCGGTCCAAGCTGCGGGACACCCCACCTCCTCCTCCTCATAGTTTCATAGTAGTTAGGGTCAGGAAGGACCTGCACAGATCATCTAGCCCGACCCCCTACCACAGGCAGGAATGAATGCTGGGTTCACAAGACCCCAGACAGGTGATCATCCAACCTCCTCTTGAATTTGCCCAAGGCAGGGGCAAGGACCACCTCCCTGGGAAGTTGGTTCCAGATTCTGGCCACCCTAACTGTAAAATATTGCCTCCTGATCTCTAATCTAAACCTATTCTCCATCAGCTTATGACCATTGTTCCTCATCACCCCAGATGGTGCTGGGGAGAAAAGGGCTCTGCCTATTTGCTGACAATCTCCCCCGATGAGTTTGTAGGCAGCCACCAGGTCCCCCGCTCAGCCTCCTCTTGCTGAGGCTGAACAGGTTCAGGTCCTTCAGTCTCTCCTCATAGGGCCTGTCCTGCTGCCGTCTCACCAAGCGAGTGGCCCTCCTCTGAACCCTCTCCAGGCTGGCCACGTCCCTTTTGAAGGGCCGTGCCCAGAACTGGACGCAGTACTCCAACTGCGGCCTGACCAAAGTGGCATAGAGGGGGAGCATCACCTCTCTGGACCAGCTTGAGATGCACCTTTGGATGCATGACAAGGTACGGCTGGCCTTGCTGGCTGCGGTCTGGCATTGGCAGCTCATGTTCATCTTGGAGTCAATAATGACTCCGAGATCCCTTTCCGCCTCTGTGCTTTCAAGAGGGGAACTCCCCAGCCTGTATGTGTGCTGTGGATTCCTTCTCCCAAGGTGCAGCACCCTGCATTTGTCTACGTTGAACCCCATCCTATTCTCATCTGCCCACTTTTGTAGTCTGCCTAAATCTAGTTGCAGCCTCTCTCTCCCTTCGAGTGTGTCCACCTCGCCCCACATCTTGGTGTCATCAGCAAACTTGGACAGCGTGCTTTCCACCCCCTTGTCCAAGTCACTGATGAAGATGTTAAACGGTGCGGGCCCAAGGACCAAGCCCTGGGGAACCCCACTGCTCACATCTCACCAGGTTGTGTACAACCCGTTCACCACCACTCCCTGGGTGCGCCCCATCAGCCAATTTTTACCCATCCAACTGTGCAGGCATCAATGCCGCAGTCGCTTAATTTATTGATGAGGATGGGGTGAGAGACAGTGTCAAAGGCCTTCTTAAAGTCTAGAAAGACTATGTCCACAGTGACACCATTGAAGGGGAAAACCAAAATGGTTCCAGTCTGCCGTTTTGTTTGTAAGCAAGTCATGTAGCCAGGTCATGACCTTGCTGTTACAGACTGGTTTAAACTAGTTTTTTTTTTTTTTTCTTTCTCCAGTAACAAGTTGAAGACATGTGCAGACTTGTCTGCGTCGTGGTTAACGTTGATTGGTTTATACTGTTGCTATGCTTATGACGTCACATGTTCTATATACCCTACACTGCCTAATGTTCAGGGTCAGATCTCATGGCAAAATTCTGAATTTGTGTATGATGCTGACCAGGAACACATTCTTTATTAAACTAAGTCTTTAAACTTTGATTGGCCTGTTGGTCTGAGCCTCCGCCCAGCGAACCTGGGGATGAATTTTTCCCCCCACAGTTTTCTGGTGTCAGCAGTGGGATTGTGGCGGAACACCGAGTTGGCAGCTTGAACAGTCTGGGGACACAACCGACTCCCGTGGCACCAAAACTCAGAGGTAAAAGATCCTAATTAAAAAAATCTCACTTAACGGGTCTCAGTGTTCCCTAGCCTGGATGAGTAACGTCTTCTCGGCAGCAAGCGCTCCCTACATTACTTTTATAAGTATAAGACTTAGTTTATTTTATTTGACTGACTGAAAGATACTTTACTTGAAACTGACTGACTTGGGATCCCTGACAGGTAGACTGTTCTGATTTTGTCTGGGGACGCCTAGACTTTTCTCTGTTTATCCTTTGCCTACTGGCCTCTAACAGCCTGTCCTGATAACTCTGATTTATATTTGAGAGATTGTCTTATGTCCTTCCCTTGTGTCTGGTTCATGGGCAGCTGCCCCAAGTTGGCCGCTTGCGAGCCAATCTTGAAAGCAAGGGCTCGTGTTCCAATCTGAATTCCTTTTGTGTCTCTGGCACCGGGCATCGCTTTGACGAAACCATTTCCCCTTCCTCTCGTGTCTCTGGTAAATCTCTCCTAGTTTTGTTATATTATCCTGGCAATGGGTCAAGGATCCTCTTGCCCAGACCCAAAAACACCTTTGGGGTATATGTGTAAGGAATACGGAACTAAATTGGGTCCAAAGAAGCAAAAGCGCTTAATTAAATTGGCACATGCTTGGAATGGTTATACCTATGAAAACCCTGGGTTACAGTTTCCTGATAAAGGAACCTTTGATCCCAATAAATTAAATTACCTGAGGGGATTCTTAGAGATACCCAAGCCAAAGCAAATGAAATATTGGTATCTATGGGATAATGAAGCTTCGAAAAGAAAACAAAAATCTATTGAGACTAGTCTCAGAGACTCTAATGATAAATTAAAAAGGCAGTTGGCTACATTAAAGGAGGAAAAATTGGCTCAGCCTCCTATAAAAGAGAAAAACCCTAGCGTTCCACCAGCTCCAAATTGCCCTCCAACATATAAAAACCTTTACCCTAGTATTCCGGCGCCCAACTTTACCTGCACCCAAGAAGATACAGAAGACCTGCTAGATTCCTGGGTACCTAGTCCTGTTCCTCCTCCTCCTGCCCAAATAGTCAACCCTGCTCCTCCTGCTGCTGCAGCTAGCCGTTCAACTACAAAGCCACCAGCAAGCCTGCTTTCTCCTCCAGCTTCAGTTAAGTTAGACTCTCATGATGATGACCTACCTAGTATGCGAGAAGTTAAGAAAAATTTAAAGTCTGAATTAAGACCCTTATACGAGGTGAAGAATATCCAAAGAAGTTCAAATGGGCAGACTGTAATAACCTTATATGCCCAAGAGGGAGGAAGATTAATTGTGACCACCTTCGGAGACCCTCAGTATTTTAAGTCAACTGTTCTCTGCCCATTGCGATAATATCCACCTCAAATATCAGGTGGCCAACGGACTGTAGTTCATGTCCCTTGGACTGCTAGTGATCTCACTACCTTTTGTAATACCTTTCCAAAACTCAGAGAAAGCCCTTCTGATTTTAGAGATAAGTTGCAGCAGGTCTTTAGTATTTACAATCCCACTGTCTCTGATGCAAACTGGCTCTTAAACAGTCTGTTAAATCCAGAACAAAAACGACTCCTAATTGCAGAAACTAGGACTATTCCGGATGGCACCCCTTGGCCACAAAATGATTACAATTATAAAGAAAATCAAGGACTGCAAAATTTGCAAAATGCTAGAGCTACTTTGCTAAACGCCATTACCAGAGTAGCTCAGACTCACGTAGATTGGACAAAAGTAGAAATTTGCAAACAAAATCCTGACGAGCATCCAGCCGATTTTCAAAATCGACTTTGTGCAGCAATTCAAAGACATACCGGCATTGGTCCTGCTGCAGACAACATGCGAGGGTTGATAGTTACCACCTATGTAAAGAATTTACAGCCGAAGTTACAAGAAAAATTACAGCAGTTGGTTCTAGGCTGGAAAGGAAAACAAATGACTGTAATTGTTCAGGCATGTATCGATTTATGGGAGCAACAGCAGACGGAAAAGGAAAAAAGAAAAGAACTTAAGACTAACCTAATGGCTTTGAAAATCCAAAATTTAGAACAAAAACGGCGTACTGATCCTCGCCCATAAGCCCAACCTCGCAAAGACTTTTATCCTGGGGCCCCAACGTCTGATCAGAGCTCTCACCCAAATTTTAGCTTCAGACCAAGTGCACCTCCTTTTCAGCTGCATTCCCAACATGGACCGCGTCCAGATGGTATTTGCAATTATTGCAAACAAAGAGTAAGTCTTTAAACTTTAATTGGCCTGTTCATCTGAGCCTCCGCCCAACGAACCCGGGGACGAAGTTTTCCCCCCACACCATCATCCAAGGATTTAGCCACTTGGTCATAAAAGGCAATCAGGTTGGTCTGGCAGGACCTGCCTTTGATGCTGGTTGCCTCTGAGCATGATCTCCCCTGCAGGCCCCCAGCAGATGTGCTCCTTGACGATTCTCTCCAAGATCTTCCCGAGCACTGAGGTGAGGCTTATGGGCCCATAGTTACTTGGGTCCTCCTTCCTCCCTTTCTTGAAAACGGGGACCACATTAGCCAGTTTCCAATCCCCCGGCACCTGGCCAGATGACCACGAATGCTCATACAGCCTGTCCAAGGGCTCTGCGATGACCCCTGCCAGCTCCCTCAACACCCTTGGGTGCAGGGCATCTGGACCTGCAGATTTAAAAATGTCTAGCCCTTCCAGAAGATCCCTAACTACATCTGCACTGACTGAAGGCCTCACAGAGCTATCCCCAAGATTGTCCCTACCTCTGGTAGGTGGGATATCCTGGTCCCTGTTCTGGAAAACAGAGACAAAGAAACTGTTAAAAATATCAGCTTTCTTGTCTGGCGTAGCCACAAGATTACTGTTTGTGTCTTGCAGGGGCCCTACATTGCCTGGTGCCCTCTTCTTGTTCCCAACATACTTGAAAAAGGACTTTTTGTTGTCCTTAATCCTGGACGCTATCCTGAGCTCCATCTCTGCCTTGGCCTTCCTAATAGCCCTCCTACACTCCCGGGCTGAGGAGGAGTACTCCTCCTTGGTGATAGCTCCTCTCTTCCACTGGTTGTACGCGTCCCTTTTAGTCCTCAGGCATTGCTGAATGCCCTTGCTGAGCCAAGGGGGTTTCTGAGCACTCTTACCCCCCTTGCTTCTCTCAGGGACTGTTATCCTTTGGGCCTGGAGGATCGCCTCCTTAAGGTACGACCATCCCTCATGAGCTCCCATCTCCTCTACCTTCTGGGCCCTCAGCGCCTCCCCCACTAGTCTCCTAAGCTCATTGAAGTTGGCCCTTCTGAAGTCAAGGGCTTTAGCCTTGGTGTGAGCCCTGGACGCCCTGTGTTGGATAGTGAAATTCAGCAGGTGATGATCGCTATTGTCCAGGTGGTCAAGGACCTGCAGTCCCCTCACCAGGTCATCCCCCGTGGCCAGGACCAGGTCCAGCAAGGCGTTACCCCTAGTGGGGCTGTGCACCTCCTGGATAAGGTGAAGGTCTTGTAATACAGCCAGGAGCCTACGTGAGCGGTCAGACCTGGCTGTCTGCTCCTCCCAGCAAATGTCTGGGTAGTTTAGGTCACCCATGACAATGACATCCCTTGACCTAACCGCCTCCATAAGCTGACTGGAGAAGTCCTGGTCTGGCTCTTCCCCCTGGTTGGGTGGTCTGTAGTAGACACTCCCCGTAAGGTCCCTTTCACCATGCCCCCCTTGTAGTTTGACCCATAGTGTCTCTGCCCGACTCTCCTCTAACCGAAAGCTAATCCTTGATGATACGAGGTGCTCTTTGACATAGAGCGCAACCCCACCACCTTTCCTCTCTGTCCTGTCTCTTCTATATAGGGTGCATCCCTCAATGCCCACTGCCCAGTCGTAGGTAGGGTCCCACCAGGTTTCTGTGAGCCCTACCAAGTCTGAGTTCTTACAATCAGGAGGCATAGCTCCTCCTGCTTACCCCCCATACTACAAGCATTTTCTCATTACTTATTTAAAACCATGATCCAGCAAGACATCTTGGTTCACGAGAGCCTCAGCAGACACCTATTGGCAAGGGACTGGTCAGGGTTGCAAAAGTTGAGCCTTGAAGAAGCCAAACACCACTATTTTTCAGAAACTTTCCATGCAGACAAAGACATGCCGTCTCATTTGCATGACGGGCTAATGTTTATTTTTCAAATGAGAGTTATTTCTCGGGAAAGCCGACACCAAGAAAATCAACATAGCGCGTACCAGACGCTCGGTGGCTTTCATATGATGATCAAAGCAACACCGGATCTCAGAGAGATCTTTCTTTATTTTCACTTCTATTAAAAGAGAAAGGAGACAATTTCATCTCATAATGAGAAAAAATATTACACCCTCCTTTTTATAGGCAGTGCAATTATTCAGTTTCTCTCCAGACACCCTGAAATAATGACAAATTAAAGTGCCTTTTAGTCCCCTCTACCTTGTATAATTACTCCTCTGCTACAGTCATCGGGTCTCTAAAAGACTTGCTCATATTTTAGTCAGCAGCCTGCGCGACACAGGACGCACATGGAAAATTTCGTGACTATTACTAAATGCTGCCGCCATCAAGATAAGAACTACCATTTTGAATCGGAGGCAGATCCGGTAGATAGCCCAGGTGTTTCAGGACACTTTCTGAACGGTAATGGAAACGTTATCTTGGAAAGCGTGATCATTTCTAAAGGAGAAATTCAGTTTGTCCTATAGATTTCCTTGCAACGGAAGCTACTTGTTAGGCACAATCAAATGCTGCTGCTCGAAAATGGGAGCCCATAAAGAGCAAACGACACCATCCAATTTAGTGCTTGCTTGCAAAAAAAAAAGCATTGGGGGAAAAAAAATCCCCTGCAGCTCCGTGGCTGTGTTTGAGGAGGGGGAGGAAGGCAGGCGGCACACTAGCACAGCGCAGATCCTGCCTCCTGCCAGGCGATGCTGGGATCCCTCTGGGGTGGGTGCCGTGTGGGGCCAACCACAGGCGAGGCAAGCCTCAGGGAGCAGGAGCCCAGGGCCGGGAGCATGGCGGACTACGAAATCCGGCTCTGACCACGTTTCAAGGGCACAGGCCTGCAGGCGGTTGGAGCAGAGGACCCTACGGGACTTTCCAGACCGCGATTCGATGCAGGTCTTCCTGCCACGCCATAGGCAGCCGAGGTGACGACGGATGGACAGGTGAGAAAGATCATGAGCAATTGTCCCAGCAGATCCCAAGCATGTTGCAGAAAACCCTGCACAGGGCTCACGGGGTCCTGTGTGTTGCTCTGGGAAATCACCCTGAGATACGGGTACGAGCGGGAGTGGGAAACAGAAGCAAACACATGCACGGTCCTCCAGAAACAGGAGCTCAGCGCGCACAGCAGCTGCCCAGACACTGCTCGTCTTACCTTAACTCTTGGACTCTGACATCAAACAGGACCAGGGAGAGCATTTGGGACAGGGGTGGTCTCTGCACCCCTTGTCTGGGCAGCCTCCAGCATGTCTGGACGCTCGCTGTTGCTTTTGGACAGCTCTGTGACATGAACTGGACACGGTAAAGATGCTCGCATTAGGTGCCTAGGCACTACTGTCACGCCAAGGGGAGAAATGCAGGAAAAGGACCAAGAGCAACGAATTGGTTCCCTGAATCAAAGATAATTTGGCGTCTCCGAGCATCCTCCAATCCCCCTGGAGCATCCTCCAAGGGCATCCTCTGCTGGTGTGTTCGCAGGGACCGACTCCTGGGGAGTCCAAGTGACACACGGCACACAGGTCCACGTGTCATTTTCTTCGCTTCTTGCCAGTGCGCGTCCCCTATGCTAGAGCCTACAATTAGGAACACGTTTCTGCCCCAACAGGCTGTAAATATTTGTTTACACTTTCTTAAATGGATTGAAAAAAATATGGAAATGCAATCATGGTGCAGAGTGACATTTCTCCAGGCACGGTATTTACAATATTTTGATTAGCTCAGATTTCTGAATGGCAAAGCAGCTTATGTTAATAACTACCCTGCTCCAATTAGACATCTGTGTTCTCACTCCTAAAAGAAAAAACCCAACAAAAAGCCCACAGCCACCAAACGTGTTCCCCAGCAAGCCATAAATCATTAGCGGGAGGATGCACCGCGATTAGATGCCTAGCAATGAGAGAGGAGCTGAATTTATTTGTGACCTTCAGGGCCATTTTTCTCCAGGCTAAATAACCAGTTCCCATCTCTGATCATTCAGTTGGGCCCAATCCCGTGCTCTTGATTTGGGCATGTGCTCTCACACAGATGCAGCCAGCACCTGAAAACCCGGCTCCATTGTAAAAAGTGACTCGGGAGTCTGGCACGACCTACCTGGGAGGGATAGCGAGATGGGAACTGCAGCACAGACCCCAAGAAAGCACATGGCAATGGTGGACCGGGAGCCCTACAAGTCCTCTATCTCTCTTTCCTTCCTGAAATCCAGCTCAACGATAGCATCAGAGGCAGCAATACTGCCGCTGCACTGCGAGGCTTGAGCTGAGACCCAGGTCACATCGTGGCAGGTATTACCCGAGGCAGAAATGACAGTCTCTGCCCCAGAAGACTTGCAGCCTAAATAGGCACGGCAGGAAAGGGGATTGTGGCTGGACTCCACCATCTGCAGTGGGGGAGGAGAAGGAAACCTACAGCTGGGCACTGAGCTACGCAGAGATGATCGACGGGTCTGTGTGGCTCTGATGCGCCAAAGAGTACACTGAAAGCCACGGAAAGGTACGTAAGGCATCCGGTCCTCTGGTACCGGTGCCATAAGCAGCCTGGCTTTTAGAGGACCAGGGACAAGGGGAAGGCAAAACAGGGACAGGGGTCAGGTGAGCACTTAGGTAAGTGAAGAAGCCACGCGTCAGCCTTGCTCTTGCCCGCTTTCACCCCACCGTCCATAGATAAGGCCCTGCACTGTTCTCCAGGACTTTGTCTTTTGGTGCAGTCTAGGAAGATTCAATTAAAAAGAAACATGTTGCAGATAACAGCATGCTGACAGCAGCTACGGGCCAGGGCTTTATGCTCAAGGTGAACTGAAAAGCAAAGCAGCTCCTGGTAGCTTCCTCTGCATGAAGGCAGAGCTCCCGTTGAACCACTCAGGATGGCTGCCTGGACAGCGCAGCAAAGGGACACCACTGTGCTTTGGACGTTTGCCTTGTTTCGGACACACCTGCTTTGTCTGCCTCATCCCTGCAGGCTGAGCGTGTTACAGGATTGGAAAAGGAGCAAGGGTTTCCTTTGGCGTTGTGTGCTGCGAGGCGGGTGGAGGTGGGGGAATAAATGGAACCCCGCTCCGACATAATTCTGCTTTGCACATGCTCGGGCCAGGGGAAGGGAGCCCCGCAAACTGCTAGCGGCCTCCCTCTGCCTCCCTCACTGCTGCAGCACCAGTCAGGGCACTTGGCCCTCGTCTTGCTCTTGGGTTGGTCCAAACAGCCAGCACCGCACCTTCGGCTCCGACTTGGAAACTTCTATAAATATATGGCTGAGCTTCCACTGGTAAATGCTATAAAAAGAAAGGTGAACCGTGGGCTAGCTGAGCTTTTAGTCCCTGATTTGTTAACTGAGCTCCAGTCCCATCAGCTCAGATGCTGAGAAATCATGGGAGGCCAACCAAATGCCACCTGCGAAGCAGCAGTTCAAGGGCTGCTATCCAGTGGGTTATTTAAAGCATCGTTTCGGGACGACTGAGCTGGAGGTTACCTTGCAGAGGGTACCCAACAAGAACTGCAATAGAGAAAAGTATCAGCTGATGCCTGTTATCATCCAGCTTCCTGGCTGTTAAAGCTGATTTTCAGGAGCCAAACCTGCAGTGGGGCACTCCGTGCACACCTGACCTGCCCCCCCCCGGGGCACGTCTTTCCTTTCCGCACCCTTCTGAAGGGTGCCAACTTCACAAAGGTGTTATTTTTGGGTTGCCTTGGTGAGAGCTGCAGGCTAGTATCCAATGGTTTGTGCGGCACGAGGAAGAGATGGCCACTGAGAGAAGAAAACTGGGGTGACGAGGCAGGAGGTTGATGCATTGCGTGATGAAGACAGCATATATCCTCCAGGGACGCTGCCCCGACATGCTGCATGCGGACTCACACATGGGAAGCAGTATAGTCTCACTGGGCGTGTGTAGACAAAACGGGGGGCATGTGTGCATGACATTTTAAAGCTGGTTAAATGCTTTTGCACCGCTTTTATGGTGTTGGTGTTTGCGTGTGCCGGCAGCATATTGCGCATTAATTCCAGCCACCATAGCCTATGCAGCAGCGTAATGCGCCTTAAATGACTTTGGGGCACAGCAAACTCAAACACCCCTGAGGAGCTTTAGTTGGCTGCCCTACAGCTGCGAAGCGAAGCACCGGGCTTTGTGCGGCTCTGGGGCTGTGCAAGCAGCCCTCGCAGGCAGCCTGGCAGCAGCCCAGGAAGGCAGGCTTCACTGAAGAAAAAAATTAGTGGAAAGCCTGATTTTTTTTTTCCCTCCTTGGAGCCTGCCTGCATGAGTTGCGCGGGGACCCGGTCCTTCCCTCAGGACCACCCGAGCCCAGTGGCACCGCCCCCCCCCCCCCCGCAGTCCAAGGACAGCTTCGCCCGCCAGCGGCTCTCCCTCCCCTCCCCGCTGCGGGAAAGGCAGGTAAGACACGGTGTACACGATGTGGGGGTTTACTTTGCCCTGAACTGAAGCAGTGCTTTTAAAAACCCACCCCTTCAATTTAGAGTGACGTAAACCCCCGTTTCATCTACACACGCCCACTGGTACCTGCCATGGCTAGACCAGACCACAGACACCCACATGAAACAGCTTCAGTTAAAAAAAAAAAAAAAAAAAAAAAAAAAAAAAAAAAAAAGCTGCCTTTAGTTTTAACCAATTTGGTTAAAGGACCAGGGCAGTGTGCAACACAACTGCTGCAGAAATCAAACTTTGCACAAAGTTTTCCGCTGCCAAGCCTGTAGCGGTGTTGACCCAGAGGCAGTGACTGCTTGTTGAAAGCAGTGAGCATCAATTGGCAAGGTGGCACAAGCGACTCTTGTGGCGGAAGCATGACAGCAGGATTGCAGCAGATCTCAGCTTCTATTTGGGGCCTGCAATAAGATTTTCCTGCCGGTTGGGTGCTGACACCTGCCCTCACCCCACGGGAGCTGTGGGCTGCCGTGTTTGATTCAGGTGGGCGTTGAGCTGCTTGAATGGGAGGTGGGCTCTCGTGAGAATCAGGGCGTCAAGCACCGGAAACAAAACACTTCTTGTCTAGGAGACAAGCAAGAGCAACTCTCGCACAAGTGTTGTGTCTGGACACCAGACTGCGCTTATGCACGAGAGCCGGTCTGCTTTATAGAAGGAGTTTTCCATTAGGCAAAGCTCTGTCAAGCCACGTGTTGGGTTTCTCAACCTGGAGCCGGCTCTGTATTGACCTGACCCCCTGTATGACTTACAACGCCAGCATGCCAGAAAGACGGATGCAACCTCACAAACAGCATCTTTGAGAAAGAGAAAATCTGCGGTCACCAGACAAATTAGAACAGAAGAGTTGTTTCTTTGTATAAATCAGAGCGGCACATCTTATTTTCTCTCTAACACATCTGCACTCCCTGACAGCTGACCAAATTCTCCATGTTAATAGACCAAGTTACTTGGCCTCGCCGAAAAAAAAAAAATGATTATGCGAATGAACAATGAGGAGAGGAAAGAGAACAAGCAAAGCAATTTCCCCATAGAAAGTGGTCAGATGAACGCTTCTAATTGGCATTCTATTATTACATTTGTACCACGCTTCCCTATGAATTTATTACTTGGTTTCTTTTTATTAAACGCCCATGAAGATCTCATGAGGCATTACCCGATTTAAATCATGATGAATAAGTGATAAGGGACTATATTTAGAAGAATGGATAAGCATATTAATTTGTGAGAGAGGACGGTCCCACAGCGGAGGGCTGCTGGCTGGCGGCTCACTCCAGCTGCCTTGCTCTGTGCCCGGATCAAAGCATTGCAGGCTTCCCGCTCCACAATCCACGCTCCCACGGCACCAGAGACCTTGGGCGCATTGACATGAGGACAATCCAATGCTATTTGCCTCTCTGCTGTTCAGATGGAGCCATGAGCTAGTCACGAGTCCCTAACGGCAGGCACTCAAAGGAACGGGAAGGCTGAACGGCTACTGAATTTGCAGCTGAACCGTGGGTGACTCTGGAGCAAGGCGTTCAACCCAAGCCAAGGAAACTCTGCACGGGAAACACCCTAGTCTACACTCGCATTGCGCAGTCTAAGAAACAGGGCGAGTGCCCGAGATCTGCTTTGAAATGCTGGTCAGGGCAAGCTGGGAGGAAGAATTCGGAAAACCAAACACCGAGATAGAGGGGGGGATCGTTTCTCTGCAAGAACTAATCATCCTAGATCTGAAGATGACATCTTGCTAATTGCAGATGATTGAAAAAATGCAATTTAGGATTGAAGAGCTAAATGAAGATGCAAAATAGAGACTATGAGGGAATGTATAATTGCCACTGTGCAGCAAGCAGCTCTTCTAAGGCCATCAAAAAGTAATGCAATACTCTTCAGCTCTTCAATTTACATCCAGGCAGCTGTTCCAGTAGGAATGGGACGTGCTTTTGCCTTTTCCATAATATAACCATGGGGGAAGGGGACACCAGAGCACTCTGTAGCCAAGGAAAGGGATCGATCCCAGCATCGCTGTCCTCCTGGGTTCCTACAAGTGAAGGCAGCCAGTCAGAAAGACCGTTGTCTCGCCAAGTCAGTAACCAAGTGCCACACAGAACCAAGATGCTGGTGGGCAGAGGGGTCCTACCCTGCACTTCCACTGATAACACACTGACCGACTCACTCCAGGTCAGAGAAAAGGAGCCTGTGACTGAGTCTGCAACTGAGCCCAGATCACCTGAACCCCAGGGCACCTTTGCCACAAGGCCACACATGCTGTCCACGAGGAGGAGGGGTTTGGGGAAGCGCTGCACCCAGTTACTGCCCAGCGGGGACTTTTATCTTAGCCACAGGGCTAGGAGAGGTGCATGGGCCAGCAATGCTGTGGCTGCCCAGCCTCACCTTCCAACAACCTGCCTGCCAGGTCCAGGCTCCTGGCAACATAAATGTATTCATACCTACGGAGCTTATCCCGAGGGTGCTGACTTTCTCCAGCAAAGAATGGTGGAAGACACGATGTGCAGCATCACGTTATACCAAGTTTCCATTCACAAATCAAGCAAGTACACACCAGAGGAGTCCTGCCTCCTGGCTGACAGGAACTGGGTGTTGCCGCCTGGGGCCAGCGGGGCCAGGGCAGATCAGCTCGTGCGGGGACCTGCCCCCCTGATCCCAGGATGAGGGAGGGTCTCTGCACAAGCTGATCTGCCCCAGCTCCCGTCAGCCAGCAGGCAGATCGGGGGCCTGCAGCTGGGAGGGCTGCAGGGGCTGTGCCAGAGTCCGCCCGGGGGTGTGTGCCCCCGATCTGCCTGCCAGCTGACAAGAGCCAGGTGCTGCCGCCTGGGGCCGGTGCCCACACCCATCTTCCAGGCACTGGGTGCGGGTTGCACTCAGCGTCAGCCTGTCATCCGGCAGGCAGATTGGGGGCCCGTAGTCCCGGGAGGACTCCGGCACAGCCCCCACAGCCCTCCTGGGCCCCCGATCTGCCTGCCTGCTGCATTTTATGTTTCCCCATAATAACTTATGGGCAAAACCATCGAAACAGCACCGAAACAGCAAAACAGTTTCGACGAAACGAAACAGAACGGTGCTTTCAAAACGAACGGAAATGCAAAACGAAACGCCGTTCTGTCGAATCGCCAAAACAGAAGTTGAATCACAACGGTGCTGTTTTGCACAGCCCTGCTGCTTCCCACTGATTCTGCATCATCCTGATTTATCCCCCCGCCAAAAAAGTTTGGACTCCCCTTCAGCCCCCCAAAGTATCTCTGTAGCGGATGGATTTTAAGCTTCATTGCCAAACAACAAGAACGGTTTCTGAAATCTCCCTGCATGCCAACTGACACCAGCAGGGAAGTAATCCTGCCTGATCTGCACAAGAAAGAGCAACTCACAGAGACACTTGCATGGACCCAGAGGGACAGACTTCCATCTTCAACTCTCTCTGTGCAAAAATTAAGTTTAAGTTTATTTCTCACCTAGGGGGACTTTTTAACCATCTTTCATTTCCCCATAGCCAGATGAAGGGCGAAAGCTTGCTGAAAAAGACTTTTTTTTTTGGCAAATTCTTAGTTGGTCTAATAAAAGGTATCATCTCTGAACCAAGAGCACTAGATTTTTGCATTTGTCTCTGTAACTGATGACACTTTTTATACCCTTCACGTCTGAGCTCTGCCGAGTACTTCAGCCTGGAACCGTTCCCAAAGCTCAAATGCAAGTGTATTAAGAGAGATTAGTTTGTTAATCTAGTCTTTGGTCCCACATCCCTTTATCATTTCATTTTAATAGTTCATACTAATTGACAGAGCAGATCCTCCTCAGGTCTGGGAAAGCTGGGCGATTGCTTAAACCACAGCATAAACATTTTCACTCAGAAAGACCTCATACATTACGCTCTCAACATCCCTCTGAACATTTGGAGCCCGCAAAGAGCTCCATGCCCACTGCCCTTGAACTCCATACAAAGATTGGAGGTGGTTGGTTTTCCTCCTTCACAGGTCACTACTGCCTGCTTGCTTTTCGTCTAACTTGGAGCCATTGGAGTGTGGACAGGTGGCATCCCCACGCTGCGCTCTCACAATGCCCACACAGACGTGGATTAGGAAAGACTATTTTTCTCAGGGATCTCAAAAGGGCAATGTGCCTTGGTGAGACAGCCACCCCAGCACACTTCTCATCCTAGCTTTCTGGTTTGGGGCTGCAAAAGTTCAGCCTGGATATGCATGAAGGCCCGCATGCCGCTCCTGTTACCCTGTGTGGGTATCTCCCTTAGCCTTAGAGAGAAACTCAGAATAGCTTCTCTCGCTGCCCCTGCTGTCTGGCAAAGAGACGCTTTCCTCTTTGCCAGGCTCTGTATTTTTCTCAAGCAGTCTCACACCTTCTGTGCAACACATCTGCATCCCCTGCCCTGTGCCTATTAAGGATTTGCCTGGATTTCAAATCTTTTCTTTGCCTTACTCATTTATCCCTGGCCTTTTTGGAGAGGAGAGGGGTGTTCGCCTCCTCGGTGGACACTGCTTTACTAAAGGGACTGATCTGCATCCAGTGTTCCCAATAAATAAGAGTGCAGATGACTGGGTGTGTGGCAAAAATCGGGTAAATTATGAGTCATGCAAGATGCAATGACGATCGAGCACTCAGACCACGCTGTAAATTCACGCAGCACTTCAGAGAACAGAGCCAAGAAACATAATGACCTTCCCCAAAGAGCTCGCATGCTAATTAACACAGATAAACATGAGAGAAGCCATCAGATAACAGGAGGACTGGGGGTTGGGGGGTGGCCTTCCAAAGGGGTGCAATTAGGAGATAAGGCCCGGTTGTTACACGGTTAAATTAGAGCCTGAGCTCCGTATAAGCTTTATCATGGGAACATTCCCCGCAATTACAGTGTCTCACACCCAGGGAGGGTTGCAGGACCACCCCGCATCTCTGGGCCAGAACAGGAAGCTCATTAACTGAGCTGCAGGGGCCCGCAGCAAAGGGCAGGAGGTTTCCTGGAAACCAGGTCCTGGAAAGCCCATTTACACCTGGCGGCACTACAAAGCATTAGACAGTTGGCTTCCCATCAGAGCACCAAACTGCACCAATGAAATCTTAACAAGGGTTAAGAACAAAGTCAAGAGCATTGCAGACAAAATCCAAGCCAGCTGCAGTGCCTGCGGTTCGAGTTTCTCCACCTCTTTCCTGCACCTGTTTGGGCTGAGATGACCAGCGGAAGCACCAAACATGGTACCAAAAAACCCCCTCCTGACAGCATTTGTGACAGAGTTGAAACTCTGAGGACTGGAGATGTCCCAAGAAGTCCTGTTTCCTGAAACCAGACCGCAGAGTGACTTTGAAAGTCTGCTTTAGAAAAAGTTTGCTTTAAAAGTTGCCTTCTCAGGCTGGCAGGTGAGCAAAAAACAACCATTGCACTCCAGATGCACAGGACAGTCATGTGGACCTGACTTCATCTAAGCATTTCTCTGCCTGTCTGTACCCACCGGTGCTGATGTTTGAAAAGCGGGTGAGCCAGTGGTGGCCCTCAGGGGTCCGTGCTCGGACCGGTGCTTTTCAACATCTTTATCAGTGATTTGGATGGGGGAGGGAAAAGCTCGCTGGCCGAGTTTGCGGACGACATCAAGTTATGGGGCAGCGTGGCCACGCCAGAAGATAGGTTGCATGTATAGGTGGACCTGGACAGGCTGGAGAGCTGAGCGGACGGGCACCAGATGAAGTTCAACACTCAGAAGTGTAAGGTGCTCCATCTGAGGGCAAACAATCCCCAACATACCTACAGACTCGGTGGTGACAATTTGACTTGCACCAGGGGCAAAAGGGACCTAGGGTAGCGATCGACCAGCGCGTGAACAGGAGCCAGCCGCGCGATGCTGTGGCCAGCAGGGCAAACAACACGCTGGCATGCACCCAATGATCGACAAGGTCCCTTCCAGCCCCTAAGCATCTCCGAATCTATGAGCGTTCTCAGGTCATGGGCATGATGGGCTGACAAAGCGCTGCTGTTACATACAGCCCAACAGGAAAGGTACTCACTTGGTCTGATGTTTGGAGCCCTTCAGGTGAGCGTGGTACTGTTCTATTGAGTTCAGCGTGACGTTGCAGATGTTACACGTGTAACTGCGCTTCAGACCTGCGAACAGAACCCAACAGTTCGGTTAGCTTAGCCCCATTATCAATGCCGCAAAGCAGCAGCGACTACAACGACCTGTCCATTTTAGCATGCTCTGAAGTGCGAGCCCGAGACCTGACAACGGAGATAAAACTGTGTGTTGCAGAAGTGGCACAACCTGTTTAAGAATAACCTACTTTGTGCATGCAAATCAAAGGAGAGCTCTCTCATCCTGCCAAAAACTAATCATCAGGGGAAAATGAGGACATAATGCATGGGAGAGACGCTGAGCAAAGGATTTATTTTTCAAGGACGACTCGCCGTTCTTCTTTTGCTCCGTCTGTGCTCCACACGTGCCCTGGCCACTGTCTTGCTGCACGCGCTTCAAATTGGGCCTGTTGTTTTCAATGGCTAAATGCATTCTAACGTAGATGAAGCCAGTGAGAACATGGAGCAGAGGGGAAGATCAACACCTTTCAGTTTAGCTTGTGGGTAAGTGCCTGCCTGCTGTACAACCTACCGTTGGGCATCAAAATGGTAGCTGGTTGAAAATAAGGACCGTTTAAATAAAATCCAGCGCAATTCTCATGACTGACAGCTATTCACACCGTGCGTCTCTCTGAATATTTCCAATTTACTCTCTGGATAACCTGTTCCAGGTGTTTTACTACCCTCCTAGTGAGACAATTCGTCTGCATGTTGGCTGCTGGGTGCCCCTTCAAAGCTGTCCCCCTGCTTGAGTGTCTGAGAACGGAGACCTGGGCTCTTGGGCAGGGCTGGCCCACCTGCCCAGCAGACCGACTGCTAGTTGTAATGTCTGTCTGGAGCACTTGATAACAGTCCCCCACTCAAGGCAGCTCCCGACATGCGGACATCAGCTTTCACTTTCATCCTTGCAACACAAGGTGCTGGCTGCCGTACCGCTGAACACAAAACAGCATCTCAATGGCTCGGCATCGTGAAGGCTGTCCAAAGACAAAGCTTTCGAGAAGAAAAAAAAAGAAATGCCCACCCATCTACTGGCTGCCTGTTCTGCGCCATTTCATTTTGTATTCGATTGCTACAGCAAGGTGTTCCTTTGTCAGGAAACGCTGCGTTTGACTGGGAGGCGGCTGCAGGGGACACGGTCTGCAAAAGCAGCCGTCCAGTTATCGGAGCAAATGCAAGCGGCGGTAGCGCGAATGAGCACGCCAATGCGGACCCAGCTGGAGTAGCGTTCAGGTCCAGCCTCACCTACCTCCGCAGGCAGACGCTCTCTCAGAAACACTTGGCACAGCGATGGAAGCAGAGATGCTCAATGTCCTGCTGCCTGCCCTGTCCTCCTCACTGGGGAAAGGGCCTTTCCTTCACGTGGCCCAGAAAATCGGTATGAAGAGCACACTTCCTGACCCATCTCACTGCCCCTCACCCAAAAACAGGCACACGCCTTCCTCGTCTACTTTGTCCCTCCTGTAGCACAGAGGAGGGCCTTGCTTTCAGCTGCCGTGCTGCCCTAATTTAGTGCTCTGCCTCCAGGCTCAGATGGCCGGGCAACAAGGAGCCAATTCAGTGGGCTCCTGCACGCTTGCTACCAAAGGAACGGCACGATGCAGTATGAGCAAACATCACAGCGAAGGTGTGTGCACGGTCCAGAGAACACCCCCGAGCTCAAGAAGCGGCTACCTGCTGGGAAACCAACCTGCGGCCGGACCCGTCGCCAGAGCTGACCTGTAAAGTGGGTCTTCAAAGGCCCTTAGAGGGAGGCCCTCGGATGCTCGCCATCTCCAGGAGGTATTTACTTGCTCCTAGCAAGCGTGCTCAGAAGACGAGGCTGCATTTTTATTACGATTATAAATTGGAAGCCATGCACATGGAACCAAGACAGCCAAAAATGTGCAATTTAGCTCTGAAGAGATTTCTGATTGGATCGTAAGACACCTACAGAATAACACAAGGTCTTACAAAGGCAATTGGGACTTGGTGTTACAGACACGAGGAGGAAGAGGCTGATATGGGGACACCCTAACCACTTTTTCTTGCTTAAAAAGAAAAGAGTTAAACAGCTGTAAGGTTAACATAGCTACTGCTGCATCAGGGTCTGATGCCGATATTCCTCTAGACCAAGTGCTTTCTGAGACGGCCCGTTCCAGCACCGCTTCTGCAGTGGATACGTTCAACCGCAGGCTTCCCAGGGTGCTGAAGGAAACGGAGCGTGCATACAGATCACGTTTGAATCAATCCCTGGGATCACCACAGAAATGCAGAGAAACTGATAGGCAAAGGCGCACGCCAAAAGCGTGGCTTTTCTTTGCCATGGGCATCCTGTTGCCCACCGTGGCTGCTGTTGCTGTTCAGTCCTGCGCAATCGGCAGACAAAGACCGAGCGCCCTGGAGAACTCAAACCCCAAAAGCAAGTCCCTCGGGGACCGGCAGCTCTGGGAAACAGACGGGCCACGATGGGACATGTCTCCCAGGACAGCACGTGGCTCATCAGCCCCCCACAACAGCTGACTTCATGCCTGATGCGTGTCAGTTCAGATTCTCCGGAGAACAGTGCCTTTTCCTCCAAGCCGCCCGCATTTACTCCGAGCACTTGGCATGCTCCCCTCCTCTCCACAGAAAGCAATGATCTGTCAGGCACCACTCAGGCTCTGTCATTACTTACACACTAATGTTCCTCTTGTGCCTTGCTAGACAGGCCTGTATCCCACACACTCTTTGGTGACTGCTTACAAGTGCAGGAGAAAGCGATGTTGCTGGGGAGGTTTCTTTAGATCTCCCCTTAGTTTCTGACATTGCAGATCTCCGATGATTTGTTGTTCCATTCTCTTTCCATCCCTGAGCGATTTAGGCCAAGAAATGGGGCAGGTGCTGGGGTCTTTGTCTTTTGCAGCAGAATCTAAAAGCCTGCACAGAACAATAAGGCCACCATGACAGCTGCTCTCTGCAGTGATAGGATACCCTTCACCGGAGGATGTCAAAGCACTTGCTAAGCGTTGGCACATCACAGGCTCCCCCTAACTCTGTGCTACATACGGGGACACCAAGAGGCTGGGAGCGCAGGGGGATTTGCCATAGAACGGCAGAGCAAGGAGGAGAACGCAGGAGCTTCTGTGCTCTGGGCACGAGACAGCAACGGCTCCTTGCCGCTTCTTACCACGGGGAAAGGGCACACCCCAAGAGGAAACGGGGCCCTTTTCGGAGTCCTTCTTCATCCCTGGCACTCTAGACACCATTCCCCTCTGGAGCGGCAAAGCGTGCAGGTCTGCAATGGCTTGGAAGAACGGCAAGCATCAGCCCTGTCGGAGCAGGCTCGAAGAGCAGACAAGACCGGGGCAAGCTGCAACTCCGGTTTTGTGCAAAGGGACTCGCCCGTGACAGCAAGATGATGAAAGCAAGAGCTTGCCCCTGCTTCCACACGGCCTCCCGAGGGCTTGTGATCCCAGCACTAGGCAGGCAGCTGGGCTCCGGTAAAGGGAAGGGCAGGAAGATGGAAAGCCTCTTTCCTCCAGCTACCGCCATCCCTAGCGGCTGGAAGGAACGTGGAAGGAGAGGGCCATGCCCCTGGCAATCGTGCCTCCTTGCCCACTCCCCTGAAGCAGAAAGGGGTTTCTCTGCACTCTTTGGCCCGCAGCACTGAGGTGGCTCTGGTCCTTCAACAGCAACAGCAAGACCCGAGTCCCAGGCTGTAACATCTGTGCAAAGCTTGCAGGGGGCACAGCAGCCACAGTGCTCCCACACGCATCCGATGGGCCAGCAGTGGGTCACACCAGAGGCTGGGGGTTACACCACAGTCATTAGGGCAGGCACAGCCCTGCCTGCGGATGACAGGACACGGGACAAAGAAAGGACTTGCTTGCTTCCCAGCGCCCAAGCTGTTGGCAGGGTGGAGAGGTACAAAAGAACCAGGTCCTGGCTGGCAGAAATCCAGCGTGGGGCACCAAGAGTCAATGCACCGGGTAGCCTGCCTTTGTCCCAGAAGAAAGGACAAAGGCTCCTTTCTCTCCGCAGAGTTCAGGCCATTCGACTCTGTTGTTCTTGAACCTTGGGGAAGGGATGTGCTGGCTTCCAAACACATTTACAGGACCGGTCACCTAAGTGCTTCCTTTAACATCTTTTCTTTGAACAGACAGAGGGGAACTGAATGCCCGATAAACGCTCGTCTCGCTTGCAGACAATCTCGAAAAGGAGATGGTAATCTCAGGGTTTTATACTGCAAGCACAATCCTACATAAATAAAATAGAGAAAGACCCAGTACTTACCATTGTCCCTAGTTTGTGGTCTCCCTTGGTATTCTGTATGGAGCAGAGTAGCTTTTTGCCCCCGGTCTTCCTTTCTTGTGTACGTTAACCACCTAATAACCCCCTTCATATCACAGACTGTGCTACCATCGTTGACGTTAAACATACCTCGGCATTACAATAAACTGCTAATGCTAAAGTAATTTCGCGTCCGTTCTCCTGCAAAACAATGGGATTGCAAATTACAGACTGCCCCTGTGGTTGGGTTTCTGTTTCGCAGCAACTCACTCGCGTGAAGGTTTGGAGAGAGCATTCCAAGCTTAATTGACAAGCTCTGTTTAGAAACACCAGAACGGTGGGATTCTTGGATATGGACTGCTGCACTTTTTAAGAGCCTTTTTAATGTACCGTATAATAGTCTCTCTCAACTTGCCGTGGTCTTCTTTCTGCACAGGCACAGCTATACAAATTCGCGCTCCAAATGCTTAGAATCCGTTACCATCGTTCACTGAGAACATGTAATATATGGCATCCTCAGCTGTAGTCTCTTTAGGCCTAGCATAATTAATTGCCTAGGACTTTCCCCCATTCTACAGCTGCACTTAGAGGAACCTCTACAAATCACTCTTAAAAAATCAGTTCATTCCTTTGAGTTGCCTTTTCAGCCCACATTTTGATCCAGTCTAGCATTGATCACGGGCCTAAGCATTGTGGCATCTCAGCGAGACATGTGTAGCCACCCGACCGACTGTTCTGCTTGGAATTAGCAACCCTAGGCCAAGAGAGACGAGAGGGCAAATCTCCCACGGGTTCAAGCCAAGTACCAAACATAAAACTATTTCTGAAGGGACTCGAAATGTGGTCACCGTTACCTATGGGTCCCTTCCCATTGCAGATTTTTGATTTTGGCCCATTTGCTGAAGTCAGTGCGATCCCATGAAGAATGCGCCAGCAAAACCAAAGGCAGATTTTTGCCTTTTCTTATCCAAGGGCCAGTTTTCACCTGGAAGCAGTACCAAAAAAATAAGTGTGTGTGTGTGTGTGTGTGTGTGTGTGTGTGTGTGTGTGTGTGTGTGTGTGTGTGTGTGTGTGAGTAAAACAAACCCACTGTTTGATTTTGGATAAGATATATAATTTCTCAACTGTCCAATCCACATATAGGCAGATGGACATGGAGTGAATTTGACAGCTGCCTTTCCATTTTATTTCGAGTCTTATAAAACCAGGAGCAGCTCTGAAAAAGGCCCCGTAGAATTAGAGCAAATGAGCATGGAGAAATAAGGGAACAAAATCTTACTTGCTCCCAAGCGTGGACAGGCACAGCAGCTGGCGGAGAACATTACTGGATCGAGTCATTCTCTCCCATTTGAAAGTCAGATTTGAAGAGCTTGGCCACTTTCCCCAAGTCATTTTTCTATGCTCTCTCTCTTGTGCCTAAGTAATTAATCACATAGCAGGTTAAGAGAGTCTGTGCCATTTCGTTTGAAGTTTGTGATATTTAAAGCAAGTTCCGATAACTCATTGAAAATGCCAACTATTATGGCAGAATGAGTTGGGTACGGATGCCCTAATTTCACCGAATTTATTCAGTGCAACAGGAGAGATCGCATAACAACCTGCACGCGTAGCTCAACGCTCCCTCCGGCGCCGGAGACGGCGCAGTGACGGGGGGAAGGGGTGTGAGTAAAAACGAATAATCCCAACTTCTTATTCCGCACAGGGCCTTGGAAATGAAGGCGCTGTGCTTTAACCTTCGTGTCAGAAACAGGGACGGCGGCAATAGGAAATTGGTAAAGCATTCAATTAAGATAATAAGGCTTTAATGCTCTGGCACCAATTTAACAGCACACATGAACAGCACTCTTATTGAATCTTAATCACTTGTGTAGGTGGAAGCCTTGCCAGCGATTACAGGTTTTAATGGGGACCCCGAAAGCATTTTTCCCCCCTTGGAAGGGCGAGTCCTCTCTCCACGTTTTTCATAGTCGGTTTTCACTTGTCACCTGGTGTGCTAAAGCCTTCAACATCCTAAACCCCGCTTCACGTAGCTAGAGTCATCTCAGCCCGCGCCACTCGGGGAGCCCTGGGACCGGCAGAAGGACACTGTCGAGAACGCGTTGATTTAGGTCAATGCAGACTGCGCAGGTAGACTCGTGTGTTTGTGCATGCACGTGCATCTTATGTACGTCCATTTATTAATGGAATCAATTCTCTCCCTGTGAAAAAAGAAAACGTTAGCACAACTTACCATAAAAATGTCACTGGGAAAATTGTGTAGTACTTTCTATAATAAGCTTGCTCTTTCTTGCCTACTCGTCTTTGCCAAAGCCGTTCACTCTCGCTCACCCATCACTTAGGAAGTGGCACACTCATATCAGGAGACGGATGCCTGATGGCATGTATGCAGACGTCAAATACAACGTGGCTCTGGCTTTGTCTCGCACTCCTATGTCTTCCCAGAGAACAAGGTCGCCGCAATGTTGTTAGGCATCCCGAGATGAAAACCTGCTCTCCAGATGACACGTCGACTCTGAGTTTCACTGGCCTCCGTCTTTCCTTACTGCAACACTTTGGCGTCTAATTATTTTTCAAAAAGGAACTAGCCATACTCTTCCATCTCTGCCTAAGTGTTCAATGTGATTAAACGAAATACAGAGAGCGGCAGCCGAAACGCAGAAATCGGCCCCTCAAGCAAGGAAAACCTTCTTGTAATATTTAACTACAGAAACCAGCTTCAGGTATAACTCTTGAAATGCTTCCCCTCTCTGGAAAGAAGCAGCCATGGTTTTGGTGCAAGAGCATAAAAGAACCCATTTTTTTCCTTCTGCTGCAATCAGGTTCAAAAATGGACCCGTGCAAAACGGAGCCCCTTTCACTGAACTGAAAGCCCTTTGGTTGCTGTTCATTTTAAATGACAAGAGGAACCAGATAGCTTTCCCAGCAATAACGAGTCAGAGCTTTCACATCCTAAATTAATTGCATTATTTGGGACAAGTTCCACAAACGTGTCGTTCTCTGCCCTCAATACAGAGGATGAAATGACAGTTTCGAGGGCATGTCGGCAGAGAAAAAGCATACAGCTGTATCCTGAGGTCTAGATTTATTTTCAAGTGGCCCCAGCAGAGTCAGCACATTTACTAACAAGTTGCTGCAAGACATCTCGGGTCAGGCAGAATTTGAGGGAACGCAGCTGGAGCACGCCCAAGTCAAAGACCACAAACGTGGCTTGCGGCTCGTGCCTCCTAAGCCATTCAGATCTCCTCTTATGCCTATTCGCTTTTGAGACCAACTGTAGCTTCAACGTTCAAGGCGATTGGGAAGAGCCGCTAGCTGTCTGGTGAGATTTCGTGACAAACCTCTCCGAGAGCAGTCACCACTTGTAACTAAGTAAAATGAGAAAGGACAAAGGGCTCCAATGTTTAAGCGTGGGATAAATGCTTTTATATAACGCGCATCCCAGGGCGGGTCCCCAAGAAAAAGTGAGCAAGAAAAGCCATGGACACGGTTCTTGGATCAGCTCAAGTTCCTCCTTTCCCCACTTTTAGCAACTAGTTGAGGAGCAGTTTGATCCCCTATGGCAATGCTTAGCTTCTGAAGCAGCAGCATCAGACTCCATGTCACCCCTTCACCATGGCCATAGAGGCTGCAGGAGCGTCTGCAGCTCCCTGACTCTTCTGCATCCGACCCGAGAGCTGCCCTTACATAAAGCCATTAAACGTTTTCAAGTCGAGAGGGGACCGATTTTCTTCCTTAGAAAACTAGGGCAGGATACTTCATGTTCTGGTGTCACGGGAATGATGCTGAACTCAGCGAGATGACCGCTCTCACGACCCAAGACTTTCGCATCCCTGGGCAATTCCAATGCGCAATCGGTCCTATAGGCGACTAGAGAGCAACTGCAACTCCTAGTTTTGGGCGCCTTACTTCAAGAAGGATGTTGATAGACTCGAGAGAAGGGCCACTCGTATAGTTAGGGGCTTACAGGACAAGCCCTATGAGGAGAGACTGAGGCACCTGGACCACTTCAGCCTCTGCAAGAGAAGGCTGAGAGGTGATTTTGTGGCCTCCTACAAATTCATTAGGGGGGCGCAGCAAGGGATCGGAGATGCTCTGTTCACCAGGGTGCCTCTTGGGGTAACAAGGAACAATCACAAACTGACAGAGCAGATTTAGGCTGGATATCAGGAAAAACTTCTTCATGGTAAGGGTGGCCAAAATTTGGAAGGGGCTTCCAAGGGTGGGGGGTGCTCTCCCCTACCTGGGGGTCTTCAAGACAAGGCTGGATAGGCATCTGGCTAGGGGCATCTGACCCCAGCGCTCTTTCCTGCCCAGGGCGGTGGGTCAGACTCAATGGTCTGTTGAGGTCCCGTCCAACCCAAACATCTATGAATTTCTCCTCCTCCACATCTTGTCAGGCCGAAGCCATGGTGACTATGAGGTTAGGGCATCTCGCTATGAGTTTGTTCCCTCTTTCGGACCCATGGTGAAGGCTGGCTCCTGTCAACACAGCTGTAAATCGTAGACAAGGAGGGCTGGGAGGGACCTCAGGAGGTCGCATCTAGTCCAGCCCCCTGCTCAAGGCAGGACCAACCCCAACTCCATTGTCCCAGCCAAGGCTTTGCCTAGCCGAGTTTTAAAAACCTCCAAGGAGGGAGAGGCCATCGCCTCTCTGGGTAACCCGTTTCAGTGCTTTACTGCCCTCCCGGTGAGAGTTTTTCCTCGTATCCAAAGGGTATTTCCCCAGCACCTAAATGGGCACCTGGTTGCTCCGACTAGGAGTCAGGGGTGCCTGGGGGTGACGCTAGCCACCTCTCACTGCATGCTGCTGCTTACAGATAATACTGGGCCCTCACCCCACCAACCTGACGGGCCCTGGTGCTCAGACAGCCCTGTGACTTGGATGCATCACTACGGATTGGGGCGAGCATCCACATTTTCCACTGTGGTGGCTTCATTACTTGGGCCCATCATTTCCACCGCCTTTGCTCCCTCCAGAAAGTCTCCAACCGGTAACTTTGGAGTACAACTGGAGAGGCTTGCTCATTTGCAATCTACAGTCGCCTAATGAGTCTGAGATGCTTCTGTTTATTTGTCAGGCATTCTCTCAAACATGCTCTTTTTTTGCTCAAGCTCCTTTATGGTCTCTTTTGCCCATTTATTTCATTGTAGAGACATGTTTGATTATGCCTCCCCTGCTGCTTAATACTTTAGATGCATCCCAGACCATGTGGGGATCTGTAGCATTTCCACTGGATTTATACTGTAATATTCAGTAACGTTCGCTCTCAGGAACGCCAAAAAAACTGGCATCTTGTAATAAGGAGAGGTACACGCACCAATTATTTTTGCCCACGCTATTTATAGGCAGCCACCTACCAGCAGCGATTAGTGGCATGACCGTGAAGTCTTGGTAAAGGTTTAGAAACCTCTCTGCCGTTAAAAATAACAATTTGTCTGTCGCGGGGGGCAAAAGCGAAGGTCGGACGCGGCAGCCCTTCGGTGCCACACCTCTTGTGCATCAATTAAACGAAAGGCCTCAAAACTGCCTTCCACGATTCCTCCCTGGGCCAGGGTTGAAGGAGACCAGTGGACACTGTGCCCAGCACAGGGCACGTTGCACTGACCCAAGGGGAGGTACAGAGTCTGCAGGCACTGGACACCTTAAATAAGGAATCCTCATTGCGTTTTACTAGGGGTAGGTTGGGTTTATTCTCTAGCACAACGGACAGACACATCTTCCTTTATTTATAGCTCTGCCTGACAGAAATAATGGACCCTCATAAGTTTTTATGGTACTAGCAGATGGTTTAAGCACTGGATAATATCCAAGAAAAGTAACAGCGCAAACAGAGCTGGCACACTGAGGCCCTCTCCTGAAACTGGGAGCTTGCTGACGGGGTGCCTGTGGCCAGGCTTTTCATGCCATACCCCGGGAAAAGCTGCACCCTCGCTGGCGCAGTGCTCAGAGGCTTCCACCGCCGCCGCGCGTGTTACATGTACCACTTTATGCCACGCTGTCCCTTCATGGGAAGTGTTGTCCCAAACGTGCTGTTCAGAGAGCCACAGCCTGGGCTGTTTCTGGTGCTATAAACAGATCGCTTCCCATCATGGCAGACTTGAAAACAGGAGTCCAGTAAATCTAGCCCCTGGAAGTGGCTGGGCCCCTTACAAAGCGAGACGGCCGCAGCGATCCTCCCTTTCCCCTGAAAAGTCATCCAAAGGTCCCCCGCCCTGCCTGCCCTTCATCAAGTACATTTGCAGACATTGCTGCTGGCCACAGTGCCCCAGGCAGATGCCACGGGGTCCCCCAGCACGCCACACTGCTGCATCTGGCTAAGCTGCAGGCAGCAGGCTGGCATGCCGGCTATGTCTCGGTCTCTGCCTCCATGCCCAGCAGCCCAACTTCTGGCTGATCTCACCCACGGCATGTTTGATACACGGCTACATTTTCTATGCAGCAACTCCAAATCACTAACTAAAACACCCTTAATCTCGACAAATGTAATCCACACAAGACCATCCGCGATACCAGGCACTTATTTAGCAGCTATTGTGCATGCACGTAATTCCCCGAGCAACGGCTCTTTGTTACGCAGCATCGGTGCTCATATGCATGTAACAGTTTCATTTGTTTGGGTCATTTGTCTGGCATGCTTGTCTTGAGCTTCAATTACCTACGTGCAATGCAGCCACCGGTTTTGCACATAAAAACCCAAGGTGCCAACGATGCGACATAACTCACCCTCCTGCAAATGCCTCTCAAGCACTTGCAGATGATACGGGGAGGCGGGCTGGACAGGATACCGGATGATTTATGCCACCATCTCGTTTGGCAGCTGAATCTTACTTATTTTTTTCATATGCGCTGCTCTCCCCTCCAGTCCTCAAGTTGCACCCTCTGAACCACTCGGGAAGGTCATCCCGGCCTCTAACAGGTTACATCCCCACTTTTGAAGGGATGACCCAGACTGAATGAATTACACATTCATAAGCATCAACTCAGCGGCTCCCCTTGATTACTAGGTGCTCCTGATCAGATTTCTGCTCCTTTTAAAATCAGAGCATTCATGTCAGAAGAGGGCTGTGTACGGAAAGCTGGAGAGAAAAATTGCTTCTGGGGAAGGAAGGGGAAGGTTTGCAATCAGCTTACTGATTGTGATCGACAACAGTCTCAATTGCACAGGAGGAGGCCCGTGCTCCGCAACATCAGGCTCGTTACGGGTCAGATGCTTTTCTGGCAAGTAGAACTAAAAACACCTCCACGTAGAAACATAACAAGTGGCACTTCCTACTGGAGCACAAAGGGTGACCAGGCACCCTCGGACGAGGGGCCAGCACCCAACACGCACCTCGCTGCAACGGCTTTCTTGCCCTGACCGACCACAATTTCCCCAGACCCCACCATACCCATCCTTCACTCTCCAATAGGTACTCCACAGCAGCAACTATCATTATTGGCAGGAGGGCACTAGCCACATGAAACGATGACAAGCTCCAGAAATTCATGGAGGCAAAGAAACAGAAGCACCCGGTTAAACAAATCACAGGTGGTTGAGATGGCGTTTGGAGCCGGAGACAGGTGTATAGAGACTCCACGGTTTTCCATCTCTGAATTGTTATGTCATTTCTCCCCGAGCACCTTATAAATGTTAGTGCTTGGCATATCGCACACCAGCTTAAGCAGCATGTCTGTGCTGAAGTTGGTGACAATGCATAGCTAGCTACTCTGACAGCTCACAAGCCTGAAAGGCAGAGAAGAGACTGTAACTGGGTCAGCCTCAAATCCTCCACTAGCCACACAGAGAAACAGTCTACATTCATTTAGGGAAGGATTATCTTTATTACTAATAACGCTCCAAGAATATGGAGGATAAAACCCGGAGAAAACTGTTGATATCCTCAACACCGATCTGAATACTGAAAGGCTGTTTCCTATCAGCGCACACAGTATCAGGGCAATAAAACGAAAATTTGACTCTGATTTTTTTCGTCAGCAGCTAAGAAATCCAATACAGCTCCGGTGGATAAAAGCACCGAGTCTGATGCCCGCATTTCTGTCTGGAGCAGTGCATCCAGGACTAGCTGACCTCCTGAGGTCCCTGCCAACCCCAACTTTCTAGGATCCGAGCCCGATTTTCAAACCGCTGGTGTTCGTCCATCTTAATTTCGTGGCTCTCGTAGGAAGGCTGGAGCCACGTTGTACAAAGAAACTTTTGCTTATGGAACAGCGAGTTACTGTCGAGCAGGCCCCGCGCTCCTCATCCTGGTGAGGGGCTGGGCAGGGACCGGACCGCCCCGAAACAGCTACTAGGTCTGGGGACACGTGCTTTGTAACAGGGTTTCCCTTGGTCTGTAGACGAGGGTGAAGCCAGGGTTTCTGTACCGAGGTCCCGCCAGCATCCAAGGGGTTACCACGACATGCTCGCGTTCGGCTACACAAAGGAAGGCAAACCTCTAAAACTCTTGGTTCAGAAACGATACCTTTTATTAGCCCAACTAAGACAGCAACAAAAAATGCTCGCTCTTGGCAAGCTTCCAGGCCAAGAAGGATCATATTTTTGTGGTTTCTTGCAGCTAATAAACGGTATCCCACCTCTGAACCAAGAGTTTCAGACTTTGGCATTTCTTTTTGGCTCAGACCAACCCGGCCAGAAAATAGGTCCCCGCTACGCAAAGGAGAAGCTGACACAGAAGGATAAATGCCGAAGAGCGCTGTAATCAGCTCAGACCCCAGCACAGCTCTCCTCATTACCTCCCAAATTGCGATGCAGAGAGGCCAAGTCCTGGGGGGGTTCAAGTTTCAGTATTAACCGCCAGACAGTTCTGCACCTTCCCTCTGTTCCCAGGGCATGTCCGGCTAGCAAGAAGATACAGGGAGGCCCCTTTTGCCTCAGCACGCAAGCGAAGGGACTATACCTTTTCTCTGCTCAACTAGAACACAGGCGGGTGCAACGCGCCATCCGCTATCAGCCCACGTCCCGCCACATCGCCACTCCCGCTTGTGGCAGCATCAGCGACAACGCCGTACGCCTGGCAGGACAGGAGGAGAGAGGCTGCAAAATCTCAGCTGCAATCGAACGTTTTCAGAGCGACTTTCCCATCCCCGATCTGAAGTGTGAAATAAGCCCTGCAGGACTGTGACAAAAAGAAATAAAATTAGCTCTGGATAATCTACCAAATGGAACTAATTTTCAACAGACAATAAAGGGCACCAGCTATCCTGGGAACTGCAGAGCACAGTATCAAAATTAATGATATTCAGCCTCACTTACGCTTATAAAGACAAACAGCTTGCTAAAAATGGGACTTGCACATAAAGCATGGGCCTCCTCGTCAGCCAAGGCCTGTACAAAGGGACGCAGAACCAAGAATAGGCAGGGAAGGCATTTTGCCACGTGGGCAATGGCACCTTTGCCTCTCTCAGAGCAGCTTGGGTTTGGAGACTGCGCACCATTCCCCCCTGAGCTTGATGCGAGGAGGATTTTGAGACTGCCTTACAGAACGACCGAAGCCAGGACGTCCCCATACATTTCTGTGGATGTACCGCTGTGATCACCTAATCTGGAACCCAAGCCATGGGGCTTCCCTGAAGGAACGCCCGTTTGAACTACAGCATCTCTCTTCGGAAACAGAGCCAAACCTGATGTAAAAACTCCCGGGGATAGCGCCCAACCCCCAACCCCCTGTTCGCTTTTTCCTCGCCCTCGAGATGAAACCTGCGCACCCATCTCTCGCCCGACTCGTCTAGTGCCAGCCTTCAGGCGTCAGGTTCTTTGCCAGACTGCAAAGCCCTCCCTATTATCGAACTCCTGTAGGTAATTGCCGGCCGTGATTAAGTCACTCTGTAACCTTGTCTTGTTACGCTAATAAATGCCGTGTGATAGATGCGGAGCTGCTTTGAAAGTCTGGCCCCTGCTTTGACAGCCAAACAGCAGCGGATGCCTTTCTGAGCTCTGGACCTCGGTGTTGCGGAAGGATGCAACCCTATGGACGCCGAAGGAGCTGCACAAATAACCACGGCGATTACGAGTCCACGGCCGACAGCTGAGAAGTGGGATACAGAATCATCTACCTGGAGGGACCTCTGGACAACATCAGGATTACCTCTACCTAAGCCATCCCAGGCGAGAGCTTCCAGCAACAGAGATTTCCACAATCTGCCCCCATGCTGAACCACCTCGGGGTTAAGATGGGTCTTTCCTAATATCAAAGGCCTGAATCTCCTGTGTCGTTTTACTGCAGAAAGATTCCTTGAGCCCCCAGGCCAACTGCACCCGTTCTGCAAACCCCAAATGCAAAGGCAGATGCTACCTGTTTTCAAGACAGTTGGCTTTTTCTGCTTGGCCTCTTGCACCAAGAAGATGTGCACTCTGAGGCTGCGCGTGGACCCTGGCAGGATGGATCCAGGCCATTGCAGTCAGCGGGAGGTGGAGGAGGCCAAACAGCTTTCACAAGGCAAGCGCGCCCGATTTGACAGCAGCTTTTATATCGTTTATGCCGAGCGGGGAGGAGTGAATTAGATCAGGGAACAAACTCCTGGTGACTCTTCTTGCTGCACTGGTGTTTACCTTTACACCACTGACACATCAGCGTTCCTCACCATGAAGCCTGACACCGATTCATGTAAAATTGAATAACATTCCTATATGCTGTAAATAAAATATTAATAACTAGGCTCATTAATGTCATTCTGCATAAAGTGCATTAAAACACATTCCACGGGAACGCTTGTTAAATTGCTTTTCACTAAGCAAAAATGACAGCACAGAACCGAAAGTACTTATATCGCACACTGTGAAATTACGAGGGGCTGAAGACACGCGTTACAGCTGTTGCAGGGCTGGAATTTTTCACGGGTTGTGTCTCTAGTCACTGAGCTCTTTTGCAACCGAGGCAATATAAAGGCTTTCGTGGTAATAGTCCTACATAGCCCCCTCCATACCAACGTCTAAACCAACCAACAGCAAAGGTTAACAGCGTTTCGTTCCGACGAACCGCCGACGCTGTCCCTTTACGAGGCGGTATTGGATCCCCCTTCTCTGCGTCTGCGACCCCCCACTTGTCCGTGGAGATGCCAAATGCGTTCTAGCACGAGGGTCACAAAGCCTTTTTCCAGCATCCAGTATCCCAGGCTGTCCCTGAAACTAGGTCTCCATCACTCTGCAAGCATCCCAGCTTGGCAGCCTGAGTAAGCCAAAGGACAGGCCAGAAGACGAGAGCCTCGAGATCACTGGAGAGCTGCCCAGGTTCCGCCCCGACTCCTGTGCTCAGTCTGTACCATGGCTTCGGGTGGTCACCGCTAGTGTTTCAGGCTGAACTTTTCAACCCCTGCATAGTGAAGTGCTTGCTCCCAGCAGTCCACGAGCACTCAGTAGGCTGAGCTGAGAGCACAGCTGCCCACGTTCACCTCCTTTGGAAATCTCCACCTTGCTGGGCAGCTTGCGAGGTTGTGGCTGGGACTTGTTATGTGCGCGAGGCTCTATTTCCAGCCAGGCTGGCTGCCAGTCCCTAAGGCGTGCAAAGCATTCGCAGTGGGAAACGACTCTTACCTTGCGGCCCATTATGTCAAAGAGAACGTAAGAAAGGAATGGATAACTGTTGATCGGAGAGAACAGGCTGGCTGATTTTATTCTTTATAGAAATGTCATTTTTTGTTCCCTATCTAGGCCTGATGTGATGTCAAGTCATCCGAGATGCACACGTTTGTGAGATGTCTTGGCAGCTAATTTGCTGTTGCACAGACGTTCATAGAACCCAAGGTTACAACGACAGGCGGGACAAAGAAAGGACTGTACGTTAAGTTTTCGGTTCACTTTCTTCACTCAGAGCTCTATATACTTGCATGGAAAAGCCACGCCAGGCTTGCTTAATGAAGGACACACTTTTACACGCTGCACCAACCTTCAAAGTGAAAGGCGTTTGCAATTCAGTTTCAGCTCAGTGCTAGCATCAAGCAGAACCGATAATTAATTAAATTCCCCATGAATCCCATTCCAAAGATCTGTCAGTCGCTGCTGCAAGGCCTTTGCCCATGCCGAGACCACCTGCTTTAGAGGACGAAGGAGAGCGAGAGAGGAGAGATGAATACGCTGGGCGAGGAATCAAATTGGTGACATGTCACGTGATGGAGCAAAAGGCAATTTCTTTCAAGCCTGGCACAGTCTGAGGGAAGCTGGAAGCTGCCAAACTCGGTTCCCCTAATGCAGTAGCTTCCCCTCCCAGGGTGGGCAGTGTGGCGGGCCCCCGTCATGAGGCCAGGGCTTAAGACAATAGAGGCTAGGTCTCCATCCTTCCAGCCGACCTGGATCACATACACCATAACCCAGGGCAACCAGATTGATGGAAAGGTGAGAAAATCGAGACAAAAAGGAAAAAAAACCCCTAAGGCAGGAGGCTGGGACAGAGTTCCTTCCCAAGCAGTTGAACAGGGTTGGGTGGGAAGCCCCCAAGCTTCATGCCCACATCGTTATCTTCTTGAACATCGGCCCTTTGATAGCTCTGCTAGCTGTTGGGCGAGGGCGGCAGAACAACCAGCATCCCCGGCCAAGGGGACTCTTCTTACACGGTGCGGTCTCATACCAGCGCCACCGGGGCTCGCTCTCCTGCCCGTCGCTGGCAGGAGACATCCTCAGAGATGCTGAGATGCCACACTGCAAGCTTGGGAGCCAAACGGCAGGCACCAAGGGACCGGCTAGGGCTTCTCGTTCGGAGACAATCGTTGGGTAATTAGAGCAACAGGGCTCTTCTGCCAGGCTTGCAGTAAGATAAGCCGCTCCAGCAGATGCCGTCCCGGCAGATTAAGTGGAAGCTGGTATGATACTTCATATTCAGTAACATATACCCAGGGCTGCAAACATGGCTCAAGTGCAGTAACTTGTTAGGGAGACGCGGAAAAATACACCTTCCTGTATTGCTCAAGGAGAGAACTTCCCAAAGGTTTGAAGCTTGTCGCCAGGTAGATAAGGCTGGCAGATGACAGCATGAGCTTTCTTGGACCTGCTGACTATCAGAGCGGGAGCTTAGGAAGAGATTGAGTTGGCAGGTCTGGAAATGCATGCAAAATGCTTTCAAGAGACATCAGGCTGGAGACTAATCGGAGAGGCGTGGACATGCATTGCACAACAGCTTGAAAAGCTGCTTCTGCTTAGGCCAAGCCTCCGATTTCCTTGGCTAGGCAGCCATGGCCTCCCTTGTACCTCCAGTAAGAGCTGCGCGCAGGGAAGGGACAAGTAATACTGCCACGGCAACTTCCGATTTCTCTTCCTTCTGGATTCCTGAACAGAAAACAAGGCTTTGCTGTTTTGTTTGGGAGGACAAGCTGCTGCTTTCAGTTATCCCTCCATCAAGGCTGCCCCTAAATATCGCTCCACGCTTATTTATCCAAATACAAATTCATATTGATCAATAAATATTTTATGCTAACCGTTATCAGGAAATCAAAAGACTGTGTACTTCAACCAATGCCTCCAACTCCAATACTATAAATCAAATACTAGGTTCCCCCTCTAGTCAAAACAGAATTAATATTTAAAACACGGTGGTGAGGCCACCTGGGAGGACATGAAAAGGAAATGAGTTTGTCATCCAGCGAATACCGAGATAACACACCCCGTCGGGAACGCAGGGCGTGTGTGAGAATACAACCGACTGACACGCACAAGGAGAAGGGAAAGCAAGATGGGCCGTGTTGTGCTGCTTAATGCCAGCACCGAACAGGAGAGTTTGCTTGGCTAGATAGGATGGTAGATACCTACTGAATGCCAGGGTTATCATTTTTACTTGATGCTACACACAGCGTTGCAGCTGCTAAAAATATAGCTGTTTTCTCTCATTGATTGTACTGCCCGAGAGCTATCACTCCACCCTGGTTATTACACGAGTTACAATACAGAGATCTCCCTTCTGCATCACTTTTCCCATCTAATCCTCGGCACCATTAGTCTCCCAGCAAACATCATACACGAAAACATATTACAGCACAGGGGGAAAAAAACCCAGAAGCAAGGAACAAGACTGCTGTCTGGCTGTGCCATTATTCTGAGAGCTGGGGCACATTTTTAAGACAAACTGTCTTAAATCCTTTCCATTTACATCTCTCAAAAGGAATTTTTTTAAAAAATTAACACGGCCCATAACCAAGCGCAGACCTATTTAGGAGCCAGAGGAAACGAGGGCTAGCACGACAACCCGCTGAGAAATCCTGCGCTGTGATTTGGGGAAGCAGCTCGCCCGCTCTTGAGTTCAAGCTGAACAACAGGGACCTTCATTCGGGGGGAAGAAAGCGCCTGGGACAGCCGGGGATGAGAAACACAGCGGAGAGCGAGGAAGCCTAACACGATGCAGCTTTTTCTTGCGAGACGCAGAACCACAGGCTCCGGGGCAGAAGCGGGTTTTGCTGGCCTGCACCGGCAGCCTCCTTCAGGTTTCTCAGAGAAGAGCTAGTCACAGACGTGCAACTACTTTGGGATCCACGGTCATGTCGATGGAATAAGGCCATCTAACTGCTGTCTGCCTAGGGAACCCGTGTCCCAGGGGCGCTCGCTCCCCGAGCAAAGAGTGAGGGATTTGGGCTGAGCTCCCGAGTATGAACCCACAGAGCATCCTTCTGTCCACCAGGTTTCCACACACGGCTTCAATGGGGACTGGCTCTGGGCATTAATGCATCACTGGAAAGCAAGTTTCTGCCAACCTTGCAGCACGCAGCACAGGGAAGCAGCGCAGCACCCCACACCACCCACGGGACCCCGTAACTTCGTTTCTGAGGCCAGTTCCCATGGGTGGATTCCCCGGTGCATCATGAGCAGCACCACAGGAGAGCTGGTTGGGTAGCTGACATGCAAACGCAATGCTTTTCATTGGAAAAAGCCACTTTGCCAAAACCAAGCATTCCTGCAGGGAGGGGGCGGTTCTCATTAACATCCTGTTTCTAAAGAAAGCAATTAAAAGTTTCGCAACGGCACATCCGTTCCTTTTGGGTCCCAACAGCTCATTTGGAAATCTGCGGTAGCGACAGCAATAAACAACAGTGTGATCCAAGCGGTGCTTTCTGGAGCTTGCAAAATGGATCCGAGTGGCCCGGCCTCAAGGTTTTTTTCAGATGGGATTCTCTGACATGTTTGGGAGTCTCAAAATGCAAAAATCCCCGGGGACAGAAGAAATGTCCCCCTCTCGGGTCGAACGGTTGCTGTGGACAGCAGGGTTCACAGTTCATAGGTGCTAGAGGAAGCACATTTTAATGAGGCGGCTTTTCTGGGTCGCCTTCAGAAAAGGAAAACAGCACGTTGCCCTGTTTCTACTGAAAGCTCATGCTTGTGCTCCTGGTGCTGCAAAGACACTGGTGCAAGGTCCCCAGACTCCACGCAGAAATTGCACCTCTCCACGCGGGGCACGAGGCACTGAAAGTGTCAATGGACCGGAGCCGCCTTGCCCGACGCGAGCCTGCAGGTGAAGCAAGGATGGGATTTTTGCTCGTGCTTTGGTTGGGACAAGGACTAACAAATGGAAAACCTCTTGCAAGCCACATCCCAACACCAGTTCATGCCAACCTCCCATTTGTTATGGACGCTCCCTCCTACAAGAGGGGCCTAGGGCCATAAAACGAAGGGAACTTAGCAGCTGAACTGCTAAACAAGTCGACCAAAGTGGGAGGGGAGAGCCAATTTATTAGGTGCAAGAGTCTGCACTGCACAAAGCGATTGCCTGACAAAGGGCCTGCGTTCCCCAGAAAGTCAAGAGGAGTGGGGTGCCCAGGTGGCTTTGCAATGTTTGGAAATGGGACTCATGCTCCTCAAAGTGCTGTTTATCAAAAGTGTCCTCTAGGTGCATTATTATCAGGGATGATCTTGATAGCAGAGCTGGGGATGGCTCCTGAGGGTGACAAAGTTTGCTTTGCTATCCACCCCCACACTCTCCCACAACTTCAGGATCCACAGACCAGTGGCTCTCAGCTAGGATCATCTCCAGCCCCAAAACTCCCACATGACTTACAGGACTAACCCAGGCTGTTTGTCAGTGTGCTCTCTATTTTCTAAAGCCTGTTGACTTATGTGCATTACACCTTTGGAATCCAATTTGAATTTGAATTCAGGGTTAATAGACAATCAAGGAGGTTTGCCCCCTTTTCACAGACCAGTAGCCCATGCCTTTAGGCAGAGCTGGGGGCTTAGTCAGGATACTGATGCTTAGTCAGGGTGAGGTGTGGTTGGCACATTTGACTTTGGAAAGATTATGGGGCGGTGGGGGGGAGAGGAGAGCCAGAGGGATTGCCTCTGTTGTGTTGCAAAAACCCAATTTGCAATGCTTATCTGAGTTCCTAAGGCCGGTTCTTCCTAAAAGCCAGGCTGTATATACATGTTAATTAATACAGTTTACATTGCTTCATTTGGATCGCCCCGGTCTGCGTTAAACTTTAATCCTCATTCAATGAGGATTAGTTCGTTCACACTGGAGCCGATTCTAATTTGGACGATGGACCTCTAACATGTATATAGTGACAGTCGTGTAAGTCTGGATGAAACCTAGAGAAACGTCATGTCTATAAGCGGCCCCAGAGTCTACCCTTACTTATACCACGACAGATCAGGCTTAACGCTGCTGAGGCTGGCTCTAAGAGTTGAGTCCAAAATCGACTTCCTTGTCTAAGGATACAGACGTGCCTTGGAGGGAAAAGGGGTACTGCGAGTCTGATGCTGGCTGAAGTGTGATGCGCAGTAGCACGCTTCCCTGCCAAGCGGATTAGCTATGAAAATCATGAACAGGACTGGAGAATTACGGTTCTCAAGGAAGACCGTCCGTTTGCAGCTGGACCCGTCCGGTATCGCGAGCGCACGTCGTATTTATCAAGTAATACATCAGGCCTCCACCAGGTAGACAATGCTGCAAAATCGTTTGAAATGACATACGGCTGCTGAAGGCCTGCGAGAATAATGAATGCCGAGTAACATGCCTCCTGTGCACCCAACCAGCAACGTTAACCAAATGTCATTTCCCCTCTGTCCAGAAGGATTCGAAATACTCATTTCCAATGAAAGATAACGGCAGAAAATCTCCCCACTTCATTCAGCAGCATGAACCGAGCATCACCAGAACCCAGTCATGCGTGGGTAGTTCATGACCCAGGCGACACTTTGCCTGGGAAAGCTGAGGAAGGGGACTGGCACCACCCGTTCATCCCAGACGCTTGGGAAACGCGGTCTGGGTTTGCAACTAAAAGCTCAAGCTTTCAGAGGCCCGAGGCGAGCTGCACATACACCAGGCTGAGAAACCCGATAGGCGAGTCGAGTCAGATCTGCCAAACAGCTGCTCTGAGTTTGGTAGAAGTCCGGAGAAGTGGGACGCCGCAGATGCTTTGCTCCCTTCTGGGGAAAACGGGTGCAAAGCCAATCTGCTCTTCCCTAGCCCAGCCGCAGGTCCCCTGGGGGTAGGGACGGCCCATCTGGACCTACTTTCCTCCTACTGCGGGAGGCAGGAAAGAGGTCCTACAGCTCCCCTCCAAGTTCTCCGATGCAACAAAAGCGCCGAGGCCAGCGCAACTGGGGCGACAGGCACTTTCCACCAGAAGCGCTGGGAGAACGGAGCACTCGGGACGCCCCTCCAAAATGCAGGGTTGACAAGCAACCCCCGGGAGCAGAAAGGTGCTTTCTTTCCCGGAGATCCGTGCATCTGCTTGTCCGGTCCATGCTTATACACACATGCTGCCTCCCCCGCCCATTCGTGCACGATTCCAGCACACCAGATATGCCCTCAAATCCAAGTTAGGCCAGGCAGTTCAGAGCCACAGCCTGTTTAAAAAACGCAGCGTGGACTGAGGGGTTTGCTCAAGTCCTCCATTTCCAGCTCTCCCAAGCCACAAGCAAAGGAAGAAAACACTCCACAATTGATTGATACAGTGCTAATCGCATCCCCAGGCACAGTCAAGTTCAGCAGAGTTCAAGGTAGCAAGCACTTCCACGTTACCATCCCATTTATTCTTCGCTGCATATTTTCAGCAGGAGGTGGTGAGTCAGCGGCTGCCTGAGTCATATTTATGATACTGTGAGTCATCCCGCTCATCCTGGGTACCTCACTATGGGTCTGGGTAACCATTACAAGTTCTATTAAAAACCAAGAAAGGCACAAGCGACAGTATATATTTATGAGTTATTAAAGGGAAATTCAAAAGAGACAAACGGGAGCATTATGGAACATCCCGCTGGCAAATCTCCTTTACCGCCTTGAAAATCAAACCCATCTCACTCTCCGGTCTGTGGTAATTATATCTTCTCGTGCGCACATAATGCACAAGGTTAGAGCAATGCGGAAAACGGCCTTCAAAGATGGCCCTTCCTCCTCGGTGAGGAGCGGTTTCGCGCTAACTATTTGGCATCCTCAGTGGCTATCCAGCTGCCCTGCTCGCTTAACTTCAGAGGAGCGCAGCGGTGCACCCCAGGTGAGACTCAGCCCGTCTTTGGCGCAGGCTGGCAGCGTCTTCATCAGACACAGGAACGGGAAAGAGGAAGCAGAGATATCCGTTCTCTGTCATAACCGTTACCTGTCTTGACTGCTTAACTGCAGCCGAAATCCAGATGCGGATTTCTGTTACGTCGACGGGCTAGACCAGCTCCCTGAACGGCGACTGTGGCGTCCCTTTTCAAACGGGTGCCGAGGTGAGCCTGAAAGGTAGCCGTAGGAAGGCCTATCCGACTACCTAGTTAAAGGACTGCCCTTTGGCTTGCCGTGCAAAATACAGACCCCCTCCAAGCATCACATTTCCAGAAGACGTTAACGGATGCCTATTGGGCATTTATACACATGCTCGGGGTGGGGGAGAGGGCACTTTAATTCGAGTGGCTCCGAGGGCACCTGTACACATGCGCTGAGGCTGCTCCAGTGTGCTGCAATGACAACACTCAGTGCCTGTTCCCACAAAAGTAAGGCCTGCAAAGTAGGGACTCCTTCGTCCAAGACTGCACAGCGAGTCAAGGTACAAGAACAGCACCCCAGCAGGGTCAGTAGGCCACCAACATCCCCTCTGCCAGCTCCAAAAGCGGCGCTCCCGTGTGGGCTGGAGATAGGAATGGGCTAATACAAGAGACTCTCTCTGATAGCCTCTTTCTTAGAGAGAGGCACAAGTGACACTGATGGGAGACAGCCGTGACCGCGAAGGAGAGGATGGTGTGGAAAGCAGCAAAGGCTGCCGAAAGCCTGGAAGGTGCCACGAGAAACGATGGAGGGGAGGGAAAAGCCTGGCCAGGTCGCAGACAGCCAACCCCCAAGAGGACAAGTCTGCTCTGTCCACGCACAGGCGACGTATGTTCAAAAAGGCTCTCACCTCTCAACTCTCCCAAGTCCAGCGTCTTCCCTAGCTGTTCGAGTAAGTCAGCCCGGGCTGCGTTCTTTTTGTGCTTCTTGCCATCGTAATGCTGCTGAGCCATCATGGGGTTGTTGAACCAGGCGGCGCAGAGCTGGCAGTATCTGTCCGAGTCTCTTCTCTGATGGGGCGAAGGGACGACGGGAGAGCTGTCCACGTGCGGCTGCTTGAGCGAACTCAGCGTGGTTTCTGCAAAAGGAAACAATCAGAAGTGATGCTCTTCCAAGGTAACCACTAATGTTAGGACAAGGCCAGACCTCAAGGAGACACGCCAGGAGGTACTGGCAACAGTTACAGCTTCTCGTTACTAAGATTACCGCTCCGCACATTTAGAACGATGCCGCTTAGAAATCTACCGTCTGCCTTAAAAACCAAGTGCAAGCGTGCTTAGGCAGCAAGACGCCACTGCTCGGTTATCTGCCTCGCACCAGCTTGGAGGGAAAAGCCAGGTCTCATTGTGGCGCCGTGGTTTATCATTGCTATGGACCACTGCCCGGTCAAGCTCTCTTTTTGCAAACAGTTCCTTGCATAAAAATTTGCTGGTGACGAACAACCAAAAAACATATGTCAAAGCGGAAAGATCCTGTGCATTTAAAGCCAACCCTCTCTCCAAGTAGGGAGATGGTTACAGGTTTATAATCATCTCATCATTTTTTGCTTCAGTGTGTTTGGACATGAGAAACAAAAAAAACCCAACCCAGAGAAAGCTGGAAGAAATTTAAAACATCATATATAACAAAGGTAACCAGAAGCCATTACCCTCTCTAAATGTCTTAATGCGGTGCTGACTACTAGGTGCCTCTTCTTGCTCCCAAAGGGTCACCGTGTCACCACCGGTTTACTCTTGCAAATGCAATCCTGATCCAAACGTTTCAAAAGAAAAATGGACTATTAGTCATCACAGACTAGGGCCTCAGCTTCTGATTGCCACAGCCTCTCCAGCGTATATTCTAGCTGACACAGCCACGAGAGATTGTTTACAGTGGCAAAGAGGAAAATTGCAATAATATTGGGATACTGAAGCACGCCATTATTGGCACTTCATTAGCGTACCTTGCTCATAAATTCCTTTTCATGTTGGGTTTTTTTTTTGTTTTTTTTTTAACGTCACCTTTTTAGATAAAATGTCTGCCGTCTAAATGATTAGCAAGCCGTGCTCTCGGGAAAGCAGCTTCTTGGTGTAAGAATAGGAAAATGTGCAACCTCTTGAAATCAGTTTGAGAGCGCTCCTGATGAAAAGGCTTAGCCGAGCCCTAATGAGATCACGTGCGCCGATGATGACATAATGTCATTGCTTCACTCTGCCAAGTGGGGCCGTAAGCAAAATAATAGATGTAGACGTATAATTATGACCTGAACCCCTTGTGCTCTTCCCCATGCTTCGGGAGTGTTAATATATGTTACAAATCTTCAGTTGACCTGCCTGCGAAAGATCTCTATTAGCTCTCCTCCAGGACACTGTATCTCGCTTCTAAGGTTACCTACAACCAGGCTCGATTTCCAGGGTTTTCTAATGCCTATTGTTTTTGATGACAATGGCAAAGAGATCACATTTTCGTTGCCCGAATTATTGTTGGCTCCAACACACCATTCTTCTGCTTCCAAACCCCGGATCCGGGAGCAGCCTAGAGAAGAGATTTCTAGGCTGATACTCCAGATGCACCGGCAAGAACAAGACCCTCCAGAGGATTCACAAAATGAGCTCTCTCGGCCAAGAGTTAACAAAAGGACCGCAGATTTGACCCGAACATCGGGGACGCTGCAAGGGCACAGGAGGTGGCATAGCTGAGGTCCGCCATGACCACAGCTGCCAGATGTGGCCCTTTTTCCCTCGCTCACAAATAAAGAGAGCCGTTCTGCGGTGGACCCCGCTGCAAGCCCAGCGTGAAAAAGGAGCTTCGGGGCACAACTGTTGAGCACTCCCACCTCTGCGAACCGCCTCTTCTAGCTAGCTGGAGGTCTAATTTCTAGTGTTTTGCCCACGTTTTTCTACTTAGAGTAACCGCAAGACCAAAAACCCTCTCGGTGCCTCTCCCAATCCACTTGCCTCCATTCGCTTTGCCTGGCCCCAAGCTCGCAGTCAGTATATGACACCGGTTTGTACCAGACCACATACACAGCAATTTGTTCTGTACATTTATTCCCAACACTTTATTCAATACTGAAATCATTCCAGCTCTGGTTTCACATACTCTGGTGTTTTCTGCCATGGAAATATAATAACTAACTCTTTCCTTTCTGCCTCTCACAAAAGGTTTTCATTAAGCAAAGAATAACCAAGCCTGTTCTCTGAAAGAACCCACATGGAGCTGTCACTGGGCAGGAAAGCCCAGACTGTATTTTCCTCATCAAGTCACTGATTTGCCAACAAATAAAAGTATTCCCTCTAGAAACAGCGCGCGCTGGAGATGCTAACAAACAAAATATGACACCACCAAGCCCCTAAAGCCTAAAAGGCAATGAAAACAATCCAGAATAATGGCAGGAAAATATTAAGTGATCCTGTAATTAAAGGCTGGGCCCTGAAACACACACCAGAGCGAAGAGCTACGGATGCAAAGCGAAGCAGGCGCTGGTCTGCAAGGGGGACCACTACAGTTGTCTGTGCAACAGTACGACTCCTTGGATGCCGCTCTTGGCATCGTGCTGCAATTAAAACCAGGTGTCCACGGGGAATGGGTCTCCATGGCAGACTGTCCTGCCCTCTGGATGCCTGGTGCACTGTGCAGGGAAATGACTCCCTGCACAAACTTTTCTGCAACAGGGGGTGTCCAGGTGCTTATTCAACTTTGGCCTGACTTTGGAGATGGGCTGGACGCCTCCACCCCACTGGCCTATTTCCACGTGCTTAGATTTATGAGCGCTTTCGCCGGCTGCCGCTTTTTGTGAAGGGAATCCAGGAATAGAGGCTGCGTTTGCTTCTGCCGCAAAACTGTGCTATTCAAAGGTCTTGCAGTGCTAAACTGCTCTCTTCCTATCTTTATACTTGACTGCTGAGATTATCGCAATAACCGTAGAGGCGCCTGGGCATCTGGCACCTTATAAATACAGCTATTTTTATGTCCCAGGATCCAGGAGTTACAGTGCCGTGGTATATTAGACATGCTGCTTGCGGAGGCCTCAAGCTATAAAGTTAAAAGGCACTGGCTCTCTGGGCCAGCTTTTGCTTGGTTTTTATGTTGGATGTTGTCTTGGAAGGGGACAAGGGTGGCCTAAGTTCATATAGCTAGTAGTGTCATCTGGATTTATAGCCGGTGCACGCTAAAAAATGACGACTTTTATTTGCTGTCCTTTGCTGCTCTGCTGGCTAAACGGAAGAGCGAACTCTAGTTATACACCAAAGCCCATCTCTCATCCACTTGTATGGCCAATTAGCAATTTGCGCTGATCAAAACCGAATTCCTGGGGAGAGGACATCCCTTTAGGCCTTGCCCTTCTCCACAAAGTGGTTTGAACCCAAGTAAGCCAGAAAGCAAATGCAGCAAGCCAGCAACAGAAGCCCGTGTGCACGGAGAGTGCCCACAACAAGCCACCAGGTCACATAGCTTCCCATCCACGCTCCTCCCTGTTCACGGGGCACAGATGCTGTTCGGAAAGCAACAGGTGCAAGGCAGCGAAGAAACCATCCTCCTGTTAGTCATGCCACCTATCTTACAACTACCACTAGCCAGCATTCAAATGACAATTAATGAAAAGCACCTCCAGCATCCACTGGACTTCAAAATCCTCCTGCACAGAAAGAGATGAAAGCGGACTTGGCTACACGTGTGAATGTACCTTTGCAGCATACAGGGTTTTCTCCCCAAAAAGAGAACGGGGGGTCACCCCCCCTGAGCAGCAGCACGAAAACGAACCGCCGAGCACGGTGCACCGTCAGGTTTTATAAAACGTGCTCCTGAAATCCCAAGAGCCGCACGTGCCAGGTGTAGGTCCGACTCCGATTCTGCTACTGTAAGAGCCTCAAGTAGCTTACACTGGTCTGTCTTGCCTCCATCGCCAGTGGAGGACGGAAGTGGGGAAGTCCTGCTTTTGCTGAAAGTTGGAAACACTTTAGTAGGCAGGCGATGGGTTGCTGCTTGACGTATTTCCCGTGCGCAAAGCTTTCTATTTATAGGCGTACTTAACAGACAGCACGTGCTCATCACCATCGGGCTACAGGAGCTCAGTGTAACAATAAGACAACATTAGTGACTCTTCTCTACCAGTCTGGAGGCTATTTTCGAATGCTCCTCAGATGGACGAAAGCCCAGAGATGAGACGGGCGCAGGCCGCTGACTGGTTGCCACCACTTTCTGCAAATGGCTTTATTTCACCGCGTCCGACCAACCCGAAGCTGAGAACCAGCGCCAGGTGTCAGAGAAGAGACAAAGCAAAACACCGGGGGAACTTGGCTTCTTGTGTTTCGGGCTGTTACGAGCGAGCAGATTAATGTGTCCTCAAAAACGTGGGTGCCTTTGACATCTTGGCGTTTCACTCACCGGTGTCATTTCTTACCCACCGAGGCAACGCGAGGCCTTGTACGGCAATTAACTAGTGGCTCGGGAATCATTGCTCTGGGGACACGGCGCTTCCTGAAGAGACGATTCATCATCGGCCAGGCTACTCTCCTGGTGCTCAAGTGCAATTCTCCACCTTCCTGAAAGGATGTCAGCAGGTCCCCACACTTTGATAAATGAAGATAGCAGCTCTTGCTCTACCCACAGTCCCCTGCTTTATAACTCGCACTGATGACTGCATTCAGCTTGACAGATGCTGGAAGTGACGCCGGAGATTAATCAAAACTGGTGGCGGCAAAGCCTCTGAGGGCCCCCGCCTCGCCCTGCAAAAGAAGCAAGAGAGGCTTACCAGTATGTCACCATCGTGAAAAAGCTCGTCGGATCCCTAGCAGCTCCGACAGAGAAACTAGACAATCAAACACCTGTGTTTTGTTCAGCTACAACAGAAAAGCACAAGTGACACGTTTCTGAAAGGTATCGATCCCGAGCTGAGATTTCCTGCGGTAACGAGCCAGCCAGAGAAGCAGTGTCGCTTTGTGCAGAATACGCGGGACCGCATCTGCAAAATGTATCTGTCGTCTTCCTCCGGCAGGAGAACGGGGCTGCTGCGGGGTGACGAATGCCGTTCCGAGCCAGAGGGGAAAGCATCTAGATTGCCTGATAGCAGTATCTTGGTATGCCCTCTTTCAGTGACAAAAGTGCTAAGACAAAGAATATTAGATACGTAACGGTGCTGCTTTGCCCAAATCAGTCAGGGTACACATTATTCACAGTTTAGGATCCACGTGACGTGCGCTGTGCTGATGAAGCAGGAGAGAGCTCAAACAAACAGCTGTGTGTACAGCATGCCAATGCACGAGCAAGTCCTTAATCTCTCGGGGGCTGCACACGCATGCAGAGAAGGAAGGGCGCTTCCTCCCACGCCGGCTTGTTATTTGCCCGGGAAAGCATTCACACAAGCTAAGGTGTGGAGTACGTCCATGCACAGGAGGATGAATCTGGGTGGCAAGGTGGGCACAGATGGTGTCCATCTTCTATCTGAGCCTGTTCTGAACCAGCGACCAGCTCTGAGATAAGGGGCTCCTGTTCGTCCTGAAGGGGAGTCAAACCAAGCTCCTGGCTCCCTGCAATTATGAACATCCCCCAGGTAATTTCTGGGGGAGAGCACCGGGTAGGGCTGGTGGTCTGGCCAATGTCCAAGAAGGCCCACAATTTTAGTAGAAGACGCTTTTAAAATGCAAGTGAAAAACAAAACACGCTTGCAACACCAACTCTTTCACTAAAGAAAGACTCTCTCTCTTGGTTTCCCCTGCAGTTTCTGCTGCATGCATTAGTCTTCATTTTCTCTCCTAAATTTATTTCTGTGACTGTGATTTCCAGAGATGTTTCCCCCCTGCTTCCAGTGCCGAGAAGAACACGCGGCTGCGTGCGTATGCCGTGACTCGGAGAAACACAGATGTATCGGATCATTTCTCTCCTCGCTTTAGCATACCAGACGAGCTGTGTAAATGCTAGAAACAGGTAGGCGCGAGAGTGCTAGCAGCTGATGGTATGACAAGCCTCAGGAGACCTGAGATGGTTTCATGTGTCCATCCCACGCTGCGCGCCGGCTCCATCCCCTCTCTCTCTCTCTCCCCTAACCAGGAAGCCCAGGGGATTTCCTCAGGTCTCAGGGCTGGAAGGACAAGGGGAGGCATTTTAACGGTTTGAAAACTTCAATTCCTTGCCCTCAAATGGTCAGGGATCGGTAACCTGAGCGAGCACCACTCGGCACACTTGTTCTGCGCTGCAGGTTTGTATCACCGAGGTGCATAGACTGAGTCATCGCACAACAAACCAGGAGAGGCACCTGCCTGCATACAAATGAAGCACCGTTACTGGGCTGAGGAAGCCTGGCATGCCTGGATTTCCTGCTTCAGCACGTGGGCAGCCATCTGAGAACAGTTGGTGTTTGAGGTCTGCCGTCACATGGACTTCTCAGGCCTGGTTTTCAAAGCCGCCAAGCATCCACAGCTCCGACTAGAGTCAGCGGGACCGGCAGACCCTCCGAACCCCTAAAAATCAGCTCCATTACAAATATCCTCTCAATGTTTGCGGTAGGAAGATGTTTCCATGTGCTGTTTTCCCCTCTGCTGGCACGCTCTGTCCAGGCCACGGGTAGCTTTCATCCATTCCTTTTTGTGTTCCCTGTGGAGCGGAGAGCCTAATGAGCAACCACGCCGATCCTGTCTGCATGTTTGCTTGTGGTGCGAGGCTGAGTTTGTGCCTGTTGAGTGCTCGGCGTCCTCTCCCGAGTCGTTGACAACTCAGATCACCGGCTGGGCTTTTGTAGGGTGAACGTGCACGCTTCCCCCCACCCTAGAAAAGCAAGGAAGCATCGCGAGCTGAGACACCACCATGAAGGGGATGCTCTCCTCTGATAAATGATCCTCAAGCTAAGGATCATAACTGCTAAGCCCCAGCCTGCAGCTGGCGTGCTTTCAGGGACCCTGGAAGGACTTTGCAGTGGCTTTCGCCGTGGTGCACAAACTGGGTGTGCTTTCTCAATGCTTCAGAGGTAGACTAGACAATTCCCCTGTTGCCCAGGTATCATTTCTAAGGTCCCTGGAATACCAGGAGGGGCTGCATTTCTCAACTGCAGCAACAACCTGACAGCTAGAGATGAATATTAATTGTTCTAAGCTAGTGGTTAGCTTCTGAAGAGATTACATTATCATAATATTACATGCCCGTTCCCTTTTTCCTTTTATTTCGCTCATAAATAAACTCCGACTATGACTCATCCATAGAAGAGTTATGGGGAGAAAGCTGCAGGACTGTGGGGTGGGTGCCAGCCTTGGAGGGCATTGAGCGGTGCCGTCTGGAGTAGGGAGCAGAATATCAAATCCTGGGACCAGCTGTGCCATCATCAGTCATTAGTCTCAGGGCTAGTGGATTGAGCCCTGGGCCTTCTCTGTGGCTGCCTGAATCTTTCTTGACGATGTAGCGGGCCTGCAGGGAGCCTCTTTGCAGGCTGTGGGAGAAAGCTTTGTATTTATGGCCGGGACATAAGGGCAACTCACTCACCCTTGTCCCTACCCTCCACCAGCACACAGAGTCAGCCGATCTATCATTTTTTTGGAGAGCTTGCACTGTAATCTTAGTATTTGCCAATGCAGTGCGAGCAGCACTTGGGATGCTATTCTGCCCCAAGCCGCGATCATACCCCGAGTACTCTTAGCAGCTGCCTCCCAGAAGTCTTGACAGCAGAGTCTCGAAAGCATTTGACAACTCCCGTGTTACGAGGGCATGAACAGGCTGGTCCAAATTCCAGCGGAGAGATCCCCGTTCTGCGGGAAGACCAAACAGGCGGTGGCCCGAGGGCGTTTTCTGAAACGGGGGGAAGCACGGTGGGAGGAAGGCAGGCTGCTGATTAACACGTTCCTGTTCCTTAGATTCATCAGATCAAGGGCCTCGAAGACATGAAGAATGCTTGAGTTGTTCCTTGCCTGTGATTATTTCAGCTGAAGTGCCCGCGCCGCATGGCAATGTAAGTGGGCTGCCCTGCTGGCTCCCCAGCCTCAGCTGACTCGATGCAGCTGATTTGCAAAAGTCAGCTCAACCCGTAAAGTGCAATCAGCGCTCGTACACGGTGCTGTCTTGATCTCACCTTTTTTGCCTGCCAGGGCTGCTAATGCCCCTGGCAGGGAGGCGCTTGCCCCTGGGTCCGTGTCCCTGTTCTGCAGAGGCGCCTTCTGGGGCCGAAATGAAACGGCAGCCTCCGCTGCGTTCGGTCCTTAGCCGCTCGATGCCTACCTATTAATTTACTCACTGCATATGGGCATGTAGTAGTCACACGGCTCATTAGGAGCTGAAGAAAAAGCATCACTCAGATAGCTGGTGCTCAAGGACCACTCTGTCTCGTGCTGACTAGCACTACCACACTGCTGCCTGGCGTTTCCTGACTATGTGTCCGTATTGTCCTCCGGTCTCTTGCTTATTGTAAGGGCTCGGGCACAGACTGACTTTTTTCCCCAGGGGTTTCACAGTCCTGGTCCGCAGCCAGGGATGCCAGTCACTAGCGCCACATAAATAGTCAATACCAATACATCTCTCTCATGAGTCAGCCAACCGAGGACTGCGATGTAAAACAGGACACGTCCGGTCAGGTCCGGTAGGTCTCCATCCTGGCGGGGACGTGCCCATTTCCAACCGTTGCCGTCCATCCGAGTTGGATTTTTAATCCGTAATCTGAACGCTAGGTAACCGAAGTCATAAGCAAAGTGCCAGCTGGTCACTTAGTGCCTGTTGCACCTGTAACGAATCACGGATGACCTGTCACCATTCCCTTCAGGACGATGATTTCCGTGAGTTAAAACGAGTAAGCCCAGGTCTAAAGCAAGTCCCAGCTATTCCCACAGGTGAAAGAGGGGATGGTTCTTAAGGGCAACACTAGCCAAAGACAAGTGGTATTTTATACATTGCCTTCTACAGCCTGGGAAAAAAAAAAAAGAAAGAAAAATCTATTTAATTATACCTAGGATTTACGCACAGCTCATTAGACAGGGGATAAAATGCACAGCTAAATTTAAATCCCTTTCTAAAGGAACTGCCACCGTAGTCATCGTGAAATACGCAGCCCCTATCTGTGGGATTGCAGCACTGCTCACAGGCCCGTCGAGCACCACAGATGCCTTGTTCACGTATGCTCTGTCCCGACCGAATCTCGGCGGAAGTTTGGTTTCAACGCGTTTCAGAGATTTGCAAGGATTTTATGGTTAGGCAAACAATGAGATGACTAAATTATCCGATTCCAACGTTTGCCTTTTTAAATGGGAAAGTTAACGGGCTTGCATGATTGAAATCCCTGCAGAGAGTGGCATGAATGCAGGCTAGGCAAGATGCAGGAGGCCATCGATCCAAAACCTTTTTAAGGGCAGGACTTCCCTCCCAGGTAAAAACAAATGATATTCTGCTCCGGCGGGAGCAGGCAGGGGTGACTAAGGGCATCAGCCGAGTTGTCACAGAACTTCTGATCATTAAAATGAGCTGCAGTTACACATGCCCAGCAGAGACACTGTCTCCGAACATGCAAAATATGTGCAGGAATCTGGATGCTGAGATAACGCGCTAATGGAAGAGTCAACACTGACTGATGCACCGCTAATCTGTGTGGACCATAGAGACAATAATGAGCACCCGCAATTTTTTTTTTAAAAGGTTATTATGACAGCAAGAGAAATGAAAACCCACTCCTGTGGATCTTCGCTACCCATTGACTATCTGAACAGAGGCAGTCAAGCCGCAGCACTGACCAGTCCTGCTTCTGTGCAGAAGAGCCATTGATCCAAATGGGCCGTGTCCTGCTTTACAACAGCACCTCGGCAGCAGCGTCTCTAGACCTACCTGTGGCCTTTAATGCCGGTTGTTCGCCTAGCAACAGTTTTAACCTTTTGGCATGGATTTTCCCTTGGTAATGAGATTCAGCCACCACTGCAGAGGTGAAGGACATGTTACAGAGTGTGCAGCACTTGTTCTTATCCACCAAGTCGCTGTCACTGCCCTGGATGGAGACAAAAGAGAGACGGGTGTCGTCGGAAATCAGACAGACCCACGCAGCGACTCAAGAGACAGAAATCAGGCTTGGCAGCAATCTTTGCCAGGGCAAACCCCCCAGATAGGCTCACACGGGAACCACTGGCTATGTTCTGGTAGAAGATATGTGACCCAGCTCTGCACCTGCTCCCCTGGCTCCTCCGGGAGGGCGAGGGGCCAGGATCACGGCAGAAGCCCCCCTGTAAGCCCCCCAGGGAGGTAGGAAGCGGACAGCACAGGCACGCCTGCTTTTTTCCTTTCTACGACATCTTAGCTTCCTGCTTTTAATGACATTTCTAGTGTCACAACTGCATGGAAAACCATGAGAACGTGATCCGAGCGTGACCGACGCAGCCTTTCTTGTGTCGTGTTTCAGGCCAGGAGAGCAGCTGACTTTGGCACTGCTTATTTTAGGCTGAACTTGCAAAGACTTGCGTGGCTAATGAAACGAGCCAGGAAACCAGTGCACGGCCCCTAAGGGGCTCTGCTTTTCTCTCGTCTCAAGACATTTTAGTGTGCCCTCCTAGCCCACAGCACCGCGCTTGCTCTGAATTGAGAGCTGGCAACAGCTGTTCTGAATTGCAAATTGGCCCAGCCATCTAAACAGGGCCAAACTCCAACGTTACTTTAAATGTCAGCATTGTTAAGTAGTTCACAGCTGGACTAAGCAAAGCACGGGAGAATGGAAAGGAAGGATTGTGTTGTAGAGAGGACACCTCCCAGGGCTTGAGAGGTGCCCAGACCTTTTCTAAATAACAGCGGCAGCAATGTGACACAATGGAGAGCAACACTTTACATTCAGATAGTAATTTGGCCTGGGATTTTGAAGCTCCCTTTTCGATCTAGCATTTGCCGGGAGAATTCCTACAAGGAGTGGCTGGCACCCTCAGCATTTCATCTGCTGGCACTCGCTACCGAACAAGACTGTTTGCTTGCAGCAATAATCTACTACCAGCTGCTAACAAGATAAACCTGAAGGCAAGAGCAACCTAATGGCACCTACTAAAGATAGGAACAAATGCCTGCTGCAAAACCTGTGCGGCACAGAAAAGCAGCCAGGAAACACCGCTACTGCTTGCTGCTTCCCGCGGGTGGGAACTTGGGGTTTGGACATTGCCAGGGGGTTACCATGATCTGAAAAAGGACAACCACGAAAGAGCCAGGCTGTTTGCAGGTGGCAGGGAAGAATATGCCTTGCAAATTGAGGATGCCAGCGAGTCTTCCTCTAATACCGTGGCTCTCAGCACGACTGGGGTCTGTGCAATGAAATGGTCTAGCCCCAAGAAAGAAAGTCTCATGAGAGCTCCGGCTCTGGCAACACCCGAGCAAGTCCCAGCATTTCTGCGCGCCACAAAATCGGCTGCGCTCAACACCCCCACGTCTGCAGACAACCAAACAGAGCAGCGCTGTCGGCGGATCATCCTGCAGAACCGTTAACCTCTACTTTTGTTTCTACGGGTACACCCTGATGGTATGCCAACTTTGGCTGGCCCCGAAAACAGTCTGTGAAAATCACAGTGCTTCACACAGAAAGCAGGCTGGGACTTCATACAGGTGAACGGGCCCAGGCAGCGCAGTGAATTAGGAGTGCTTCTCAAGGGTGGGAAGCCTGACTGACACGAAGGGGATGATCTCTAAAAGCATCCTATGTGCATGAGCTTAGCTGACATCCCACAGTTGCTCCAGTCCCCCTGCCTCTGGAGCGGCATATCCTGGCGATGGACGTGTGCTCTGTGCATCTCCCACCAGCTTGCACAGGCTAGGAGCCCTTATGCCGCTACACACAGGCAAATACTCCAAGAGATCCTGCTAACGATGTATATAACCTGTTCTGAACTGGCTCGCTCACTCTCTCAACCCACAAGTGCAAGCTGAGTTTCCATGACCAGCACCACGGCAATTTAGCTTTTGCTGAAATGAGCCTGTTAAAGAAGATGCGTCTGGCTACAACCTAAGCAACTTCTTCTCTCCAATGCTGTCTTTTTCTGTGTTCCCTCTAAAATACATAACGAAGCAAAGGTATCCAGCCTGCCAATGAAATGCCTACCCATGCAGAGCCCCTACTGCTGCAAGCCTATAACCTTCTGGAGGAGAAATGTACCAGGAAGGCTTAATTGTCATGGAGTGAATAATTATGAAACCACATCTAGAAGATTTGTGACAATATAAATGCTATTGTAAATACAAGCTGCTGAAACTCCTTGGGAACTGGGAGACAACCTAATCCAGCAATATGGTTGTGTGCATTCATTAGGCAGCTTAGAGCTCCTCTCTGCCTGTATCGCTCACAGCCCAAGCGATTCTCCTAGCTCAGCAGTCAGCCCCTCGCGCCTGCAGCTAATGCCCCTAACGTTTCTGGTGCAGGTGCCCTACAGCAGACACAAAATAAGAGGCAACAATGGGATGAGTGGTTAGTCATACCCACAAGTTGAACTGGCACCAGGAGGAGGAGGGAGGGAGTGCATTTAAACCAATGCCAGTCGGGCCAGACTTTCCCACCCAAACACTTAGCATATGGAATTGGCTCCTTAGTGAGATGCAGCCGAGATTGCATCTTCAAGGCCTCGAATGACTCGAGTGGAGTCAGAGGGTGAAGGCCTGTCCCTTATACTGCAGGCAGGCTGATCCTGAAAGAGAAATGCCTCCAGTGGGAGGATCTTGGCTACACCGCTTCTGGTGAGGGGGAGCGCTCTCAGGCTTTACCCCTGGCTTGCTCCTTTGCCCTTTTGGCTCGGGGCAAGCGAGACTTGAGGGCACCTTCACTCCAAGGCCTCTGGGCTTGGGGCCTGCACGTACGATGCCTGCCAGGGATTTGGGAGCACCGGCAGCCCCAGACTGAAATCTGGAAGGAAGGAGACTTGCCGGGGGTAGCGCCACACCGACGGCAGCGGTTGAGATCTGATCAGTCAACATTTGAAACTTACTTCCGACCTGACTGGCCCTGGAAACAACATTTTATGAAAATATATCTTACAGCTGCCAAAAAGAAGCCAGGATTTCTGTGGGGAAACGTAACAACGACCATCAATTGGGTAGGCAAGACGGACCTATGCTCTCAGTCTTCTGCGTCACACCAGCAGAGAGCGGGTGTTGAACCGGAGAGCGAAGAGGGCATGACCAGCATTTTTCCCTTGTTCCTCGCCCACTTGCAGCCTCCAGCATTTAGGGGCTAGGAATTTCTGATGCGGAGCCGTGTCCCCCCGCCCCCATGCTCAATGGCTACTGGCACACCTTTCTTTCAAGAACTTATCTGATCCCTTTTTGAAGCTGGTTCAACTCTCAGCTGCCACAGCATTTGGTGGCAAGGAGTGCCACATTTGTTTAGTGACGTGCTGTGTGGTTGGGAGGGAAAAAAGCACTTCCTTTTGTTAGTTTTAAGCTTACTACCTTCTAGCTCTATTTTATGAGCCTAGCTCTTGTATTGTCAGATGGTAAATAATAAATCCCTGTTTACTCTCTCCATCATTGAGCGGTCTCTCTTATTAGACCAACTGCATGGATAGCCAGGCCACTAAATCTCTGTATTTGGCATAAGGATACTCAATTAATCATGTAGTTGCTCCAATAAGATACCAGCCACAAAAACTCTTGCCTCTCTCATAAATCCTGTAGCCTTGACGGCTCCATCACTCCAACACTACTACCAATACCCCTTAGAAAATCTGGCCATGCTTATAACAAGGCCTTCCTCACAGGGAAGGAATCCCTTCCTCAGTATACAATAAGAGGAAGCATTGTTTAAGCCTGCATTTCTTCCACCCAGCCTGTGCCCCTGGAAGGATGCACAGCTGCTCAGCATCTGGGAGGTAGCAAAGCTAGGTGCTTGGCTCAGAGACTGTGTGCACATGGGTATTCCTCCCCAAATAAGGCTGCCAGTTCTGTTGCATCTTGGGCACTCTGGGCTTGTGACCTTTGTTCTCCACTATGGGAAACGTCACTTTTATCCCTGCAACGATACAGAGGCTGAATGCAAACAGGTATTTTGACAAAAACGAATGGCTGCTAGCTAGGCTGCTGTGTTGGAAACGAGACCAGAACAGTTCAAAGACAGGGAGGCACAGATAAACAAGGCTGCTCAGCAATAAAACCCCTCTAGGCTAGGGACAGACATTACACACAAACCAGCTGACGTGATCAGAAACTGGTTTAAACCTGTAACAGAATAGATGTTTGGGGCACATCAGCCAGTTTGAAAATGGAAGAAACTGGTTTGAGATAAACCCGGTTGAATGTAGTATCAGACTTAACTGATTTGGCTCCAACCGGTTTATGCAATGTCTGTCCCAGACCCCTTGCTGGTCTAAGATAAACCAGACTCCCCCAGCATCCCAGCATGCTCTCTGCTCCACAGCAGGGCTGGCCCCTCCCTTCTGCTCCCTGACTGCAGCTCGGCCGAGACTTGCTGAGAGAGTCTGCCTGGCTTCTCCCTGCTAAGCAGGGGTCAGTCCCCCCTCCCCTCTGCCTTACGCAGACACACAGCATTAGCTAACAGACCACACGCTGGCTATGGTCCCTACTGTGGGAGACTACAAAGGCGGATGGGCTTTTCGGAGCTAATCAACAGGTAGCTGGTAATGTCCTTCCCTGGAAAAGTGGTTTAAAAAGAGCTTGGAGAGAGGCTTTGTTTTCTCGGTGGCTTGATAAACCCTGAGTTAGGGGTGATAAACATTCCCTGCTGGGAGGGGCGGGGGGGGGGGTAGAATAATCAGAGCATCCTGCTGGGCCTGGCCACACACCCCCCTCAGCTCAGCACAGGGAAGCAAAGGGAGGGCTGCTCCAGCACCTCCCAGCTTCTAGCCTGAGCTACGGCAAGCATGTACCTGCATTTCTGGAATGAAAAGGGAATGTCTCTCCACCTCCAAGCCCAATTCAAGCATTGCAGATTAGACTAGCCTGCAAAGATTGAATCAATTCAGGCTCAGACTTTCTGAACGTCCAACCCTAGCCCTAAACAAGATGCTAGATCCACCTATCGGCATTCTCAAAGAAAACAGCATGGCCTAGCTAATCTACACTGGCCATAATGTTATCTTTCCATTTATCTAGAATGAAGCCTCCGTGATTAGCGCTATGGTAAGAATTATGGTCTCGGAGACTACTCGACTTGATTGTCCCCTGGCACCATAAACCACTGCGCTGGCTTGCCCTCGTGCCCATGTTTTCATGGTGGTGTACAGCTGTCGTCCAGCTTCCGTCACTCAGCTAGACGGCTGTTCATGGCCCCCCAAGCCCACAATAAAAAAAACCCCTCCAGCAATGAGCCATCTGGAGACTGCATTCTGCACTTTGTTTTAACCTCCTGTTCCTCCAAGTGATGGTCTATAGTCGTCCCTGGCAAAACAGTCTCCCTTATGAGCTGCAGTGGAACCATCTGGATTTGGTTATTGCCCTCCTCTGCAATGTGCTAGAGGATTTCATTTAAAAAGGGATGGCTTAAACCTGTATCCCTGTCTGGTCTGTTTATGATGGAACAGGCAGCGTGGCTGCATGGTAAAGGTGGCTAACGTCCCACCGCACGCCCTCTTTCAAGCCTGCTCTAGTATTGACAAAGTGAAGGCTAACAAGAGAATCGTGTTTTGCACTCTGGACCAAACGGGGAGCAGCCACCCCAGCGGCTGACCTCTCCCCATCCTCCAGTACTGTGCTGACGCAACTAGATTGGTAAAGTGCTTCATCATCCCCAAACTCCAACCACACTGTGTAAAGCGGACCTCTGTGCAGAAGACTAGCACAAGGCCTAAGCCCCACTGTCATCCTAGGCGAGCCGTAGAGGGTGCGTTGGCCTTCTGCGCCAACGAGGCATTTTGCACACGGTGATCCTTCGTGCGTGAAAGATGCTACTTGTGGTGAAAACACCGACTGCTCTCAGGGGAGATTTGCAAAAGGCCCAGGCACAGAGCCAGCAAAAGCACAGGACCCGATGCCTATTTGTGCCACTCAGATCCTTGGTATTTGGCATAACGGGACCAGTTTGGGCTTGGTAACTGTGCTGCATTGGAGGCTAAGTAGTTCTTGGGGGGGTGGAAACACGGAAAAGCACCATAAAGCTGAATACCTGCAAATGTTTTTTCCAATACTACAGTTCAGACTCCCTAGATAAGGGGCAGATGCCTGATTGCTTTTGACATTTAATATTCCAGAAAGCAATCCTGCAGGAGAATGCACGATAGCAACTATAACCAAATAAGACTTCTCCCCCTCTGTGCTGCACAATCTTGGGCTGCTGCAAGGTACACTGTGCCGATATATCACCGACTTAATGAAGAGCCAAAGTGAAGGCTCCAATCACCTGAGAGTATTCTTTAGTTGTTAAATGACCACCGAGTGAGTTTTTGTCTGGTAGAAATATTTACCACTTCCAAGGAGCTGTGATAACCCAGAAGTAAAATCAGCTAAAGGCATCTCGATGTTTGCTTAATCGCCAATTAAGCACCAAAACCTGATCACAGATTATTTGGATGCCTCTCCCTCTGAAGCCCCATCATCATTTACATAATATGTTATACTTTGGCCTCATTGTGTAAGGCATCTCTCTCTGCCTTTGAGTGATCGGCATTAATTAACCTACATTGGTGTTAAAGTACTTGTCAAAAGCTAACTTTGAAAATCCTTCATATTTGCTGGTCCCTCGATGCATGACAAGAAAGAAGCTAGTGCTAGCAAAGTGTTTTTTGCAGGGAAAGGCAAGGAATTATCAGCTCTTAGGACACAACAGCCATTCCCAAGAACCATGTAGAGCTCCCTTCAATCCAGACCGACTGGCGTTATTCACAGATTAAGTTCAGCTGATAAAAAAAATCCTCTCTGCAACACCTTTCTGCCACAGCACTGTGGCATGTGCTGCAACATTTAGGGTTGTGCTTAAGGAAAGCTGCTGTAAGGGACTAAGATTTTCCTTTTAAAGCAACTAAACCGGCAGCAATTAAAGACTTTTTTTTTTGTGCAAACGTCTAGTTGGTCTAATAAAAGATCTGACCTCTACCATGAGTCCCGATTCCTTTAAACCAGCAGTGGGCATTTTACATCAGAACCAGCTTGAGCAACACAAAAGCAGGCCCATTTCCACCCTATGAAATGCTTGCTCTTCATCCAAAAAGTTATGGCATACCCGTGAGATGCAGCATCAGCCGGGAAAGCAAATGCCTCCTTGTCCCCTCCTCCACCCAGATCCATTTTCACCTATAGGAGGCAGAGAGTCCTTGGGAAATGGACTCCTTTTCATGACTTTGCCCAATTTGTTTAATACCAAGCATCCTAAACCTTAAGGGGAACTTTCTCAGAAGGATATTTTGGGCTCTGAGTGCAATCCACACTCCTGTTAAATAGGATTCGTTCAAGATATTTTACATGTCTTCAAAGAGGAATGACATGAAAGTCGAGCGCCCGGGAAAAATGCTCCCACTTCATTGATCATCAATGGCTGCAACACACAAAGAATCAGCAACAGAGCTTTTGTCTGAAAACCTGATACACTGCAGGGTTTATGCGCTGGGGTCTCTCTTCATGTCTCTCAGCGACGTTTTCTTTCCAACCTACTTTCAGAGTTAGGGAGCAATTAAGAAAGGCAGGTTATTCTTGTTCCTTGTATGCCGATATGCAGATTAGTATTAAACTATTCCTTTTCTTCCACTGGCCAATAATGTTTCTGGATGAGCAATTCAAAGCCTGCATGAACTGAACCCGCAGAGCTCCTAGCAATTTCAGAGGGTGTTGAGTAGCTAAATCCCTAGTGGGATTTCAGTGTCTCCCTCTCCATGCATAATACAAACACACCTTCTCGGCTTTACTCCCACCAAGTTTCCTTTTAACCTCCTAAGCAGCAGCAGCAGCATTAAGGGAAATGTTCTGGCTCAAACGTTAATTAATTAATTACACACATCTGTGGCACATTTTGTCAGCAGTCCTGCCCTCCTCGTTCCTTCCATTCGGACACACTCCCTGCGCCTAATGGCCAGATGCTCCGAGCCTTGTTCTGACCCTGACGGGTAATTACGCTGCCTGTCACTTTGTCAGGGATGGTTTATGTGTAACCAGCCGGGCTGCGGGAAACCTGAGCCCGGCTTCTTTTGTCGATGTATGAGTGACACCAAGATGAAAGGATTGCGTAGTCATCGAGTTAAATCACATCCCTTGTAGATCAAGAGGCCCTAGCCCGGGCAAACACCGGGGGAGGCAGCCACCTGCCCCTGCGGGCTGGGTGGAGAGAGGCTGCATGCCAAGGGCATTTAGGGGCTGTTCAGACGTGACAGCCTGCTTAGGGGAAGGCAGCCTGCTATTCTGGGATGCATGCCTTGCCCTGAAGGCTGCCAGCATGGCACAGCAGACAGGTCTTTTCCCGAGAGCAGAGCGGCAGCATCAGCCAGAAAGACAATCTGGGGCAGAGGTACAGAGCAGCCCGTCTGCATCAGAGGGCTCCTATGCACAGAGGGGTGCCCTTTTCCATAGTGGGGGTGAGTCTAAACCGCTTCAGTTCAACTGGTGCAAATCTCTGAAGACTCTTCTTGCAGTGTCGCTTTACTTGATCTCAGACAGATTCAAACTGAACCGCATCACCCTACGGTGACACCCAAATATGTGCCCGCACGTGGGGGCAAGGCTTGGGAAACCCTGAGTGCTTGGTGTGCCCGAGTGGAAACACGTGCTTGGTTTCTACTTCCAAGCTCTTCTCTGCAAGCAGGAGACCAGGCCCCGGTGTTAGAAGGAGCTGAGATTCTTTGTGGATTCAAAGAGCTGGGGCTACAAGTAAAACCCCACTGTGACAGGACGGGTGACAAAATGGGTTTTGCAACACAGGTGGATTTGGCACATTCCCACTCAGAGCTGAGAATGCAGGCTGCTACCCCTCGTGTGCACCTTTATCGGCTGCATTGCCATCGGTCTCATCTGAAATTCAGTTGCTGCTCGGGACCGTCTCTGCAACTCCTGCTGGAGTACAAAGCCCAACATCCAGCAATGCAAATGGGACTGAACAAGTGCCCAGGCTCAGGGCCTAACTGGTACCTCCCAGCTGCAATACCGCACCCATCTACCAGCACCAAAGAAGCACTTCCTGCAACTGCTCTTGCCGACTCCCAGGGTCCTCCCTTCTCCCAGTGTTTCACAGCCCAAGCCCCCTGCACAGCCCGGCCTCAATGACAGCATAAGCCACACTTCTTTCTGCACAAAATCCTCATGGGCTTTGCCCAGACTAGAAGATGAGAGTGTCTGTCCAGGGAGGAGCTTGTCACAAAGCGCGCATCACGTGGAAACACAACGTACAGCACACAAAACCCCACTTGGTGCTAGCCGCTTCCCAAAAATGAGACCATCCACCTCTCTGCAATTCTGCATTCACATCTAACCACACAGCTAATTCATAGGGCTTCTTGCCATCATGTTAGAAACTTCAAAGCAAATCTTGAACATCCGACAGAATTAACTTGAGTTATTCGGATGCTTGTTAACAAGTCGCTAAGAGGCACAATCCTCACAAAAGCCAGTGCTGTTGCAGTCCTTTGCGAGAAGCCTCTTAAGCAAGCTTAAGGAAAAGCCAAGCAGATTTTTTTCCATAGATGCGAGTCTCTTGTCTTCATTTCCTAGGTTTGACTAGGAAGAAAAGATTATGTGAACCCTTGAAACACAGCAATATGAAACAAAACACTCAAAGCACTGAGAAACATCTCTTAAATTTGAGTTCATTTTTGCGCATCAAGACAGCTCGGCTGCTAAAAGGCAAAGTCGGAGGCCTGGACATCTTGTATATCGGCGCATGCTTTTATAATGCTACAGAGAAATAGGGAGCGTTGCCTTAAGATGATGTGGATCTCTTGCTGAAAAGATTCTTGCACGTCAGAATATCATATCCTGGAATGAATAACACAACATTAATGGATGCAATCTGCAAGATAAATTAATATACAACCTCTCCTGGGTCTAGCAATGCCACGGTCCACGCCTAATTCAGGAGGGAAATAACAAACTTCCTCTTCGTCAGAGGCTGGATTCCCGCCTCTGCTTGCAGCTCAAGGGATGACAGGTTTTCCAAGCGCTTGTTTAAACTAGGCAGGATTAGGCACCGGGGAGTATACGGGAAGGAAGCAAAGAGTGGTTTCACACTGTACCAGTTCCTCTCCTACGCACATCTCCGCTTCATTTCTACCGAAGAAGAAATTAAACGTTCTCCATTCCTAATTCCTTTACTTCAACTTGTCTATAGCAAGAGGCACATTTCAGCTAAAACCTGTAATGGGGTACAAAGTCTGCCCCATATCAGAGATCAGTAGTGCTTAAAACCAAGCGTCTGGCTTTAGTTCCTCTGTGGGCACATTTGCACAAGACGCTTACTGCACAGTAACCTAATACTACTGCACAGTAGTGTGCCGGGCAAAAAACTTGCTACTGCTCAGTGTTATTAGGCTACCACCCAGTAGCGCGGGTTACTGCGCATTGCACTAGCACTCAGTTAACTGAGTACTGAACTTAACGCACAGTAACTAGGGCGCATTAATGAATGCGGGGAGGTGTCCTGTAAGTACTAAACATGTCGCTTAGGGCATGTGTTCATCCTGGAAAAGGAACTGTCCAAATACTGATGGTGCAGGGAAATGGTGCACCAATAACCTACTTAGCAAGTCCGAATATGAGCCTCCGAAGAAAGAAGCCGGCATCCTTTATGCTTCGTTCACAGAGAACAGCAGCATCAGCTCCTTTGCTTAACCGTCCGTTGCATTTCCTACAAGGCGTATGGGAGTCTTTGCAGTATGTAAGCGAGTGTCGTTTTACTTGCGTTCCCTCAAGCACGTCATGTCTTACGACCGTCGCCCTTTCACTTCCCGCAGAGCAGCTACAGGTTGGGGCTATTCTGACGGCTGGGGTCAGGAAGAGCATGCGGGTGGGCTTCTCTCCACATCATCCCCTCTTCCCCAAAGCAGGCAACGCCTCTATTGTCATCAAACAGGTCACGAGAAGACCTAACCAAGCCCAATTTCCATTTCTGGGATGCAAGGACACGATCGCTAATTTGAAAGGGTCGCCAACACAGCCCGTGACCTTCTCAGATTACTTTTCGCTGAAATGTTAAGTGCAAATTTGAAGGAAAAGGTCAAGAATCACTCAGCACTCCCAAAGCCGGGAGATTTATTGTACCCAAAATATTTAAACAATGAAGAGCTGCCTAATAATTGGGTAGTGTCAAACCAGGGCTTTCTGCGATGAAGGGATAATGGGTGTTTAAGGAGGAGGGCATGTTTTCATAAGCATCGTATAACAGCAAATATTATCCTCCATGTTATTTAAAGGTCAAATGGAAAATTATGTTGATAATGTAGAATCTGAGACGCCTGGTTCATCAAATAAATACAACCTGAGCACTTCTTCCTTCCTCACAACCTTTTCCCTTTAATATCACTTGGAAGGAAAACCAAGTCTTTCACTTCTGGTTAAAAGCATACAAGGGCTAGAAGACACAGTCACATATAGTACCATTTCCTATGCAAGGAGGCAAAGGGACCCTTTCTGGCTACCTACACTTTTACGCAGAAGTCTACTTGGTCTCCGAGAACGTCACGCTCAGGTAACTGCGGTTTTAATATCATTAAAATCACTGTGCCATGGCTTGAATAACACTACTAGCAAGCTGAAGTGAGCGGGACCCAGCTGCATCCTGTATGTGGTAATGATGCCATCATGCTGCCTTCAAGATGTGGCCTAAATATCTCCGCTCTCTTTATGCTAGACTAGAATACAAAGCGTTGGATAATATCCGAGCAGTGACAGGTAAAACATATTCCTTCCTGGGAACCTGACTTTGCAAACTTTGAGGTGCAAATGTTCTGATCAGGTTTTCCCTCTTACGTTGTTATAGCATCAATGATTTTTCGGGTTGTGGCTTTTGCACATCTCCCTCAGTCACCCGATTTGCAAGTAACCGTTCTTCCATAAAGATGTATTCCTCGACACAAGGAAACACGACGCTCAAGGTCAGCAAATTCATAATTATTTTCATTTCCCCCATCCCCTCTCCCTTCCCAATATGAAAAGGAGGTCGTGTTTGGCTTACGTAGGTTATATTTAGCTCTTTGTACACCGTATCTGCATGGCAAGATGTACATGTCAGGCACCACAAGGGCTTGTCAGTTGTAGTGAACTTCAATATAGGATCGCCTGCCTTCCAACTCTGCAACTGCCGAATAGCGGCGTGTTGCGTCGTTACCGTTCTGTAACTAAATAACTCACTCAGAAAATTGTAAGGTGCTGCACTTCTGGGGCAGAACGGCAGCTGCAATTACCCTGTATGGAACGGAAACGTTCCCCTAACATTTTAACAACAGCGTGAAGGAGCTTTCCGAACCCTCTGGCGAAGCCTGCGTGCTCCTCTCTTTAATTAGAGGCTATCTTACTAAATATTGATCACATTAAGCTACATTCACTTGCCCATGACATGCTTGGGATGCCACGTGCCTGGGATCTTTGCCACGCAACTGGTGCTGGGCTATGACTACAGAGAGAGGCCCAGGTGACTCATTCTGGGTGAATGCTCTACTTGACCAATTTAGCCTCTTTTTTTTTTTTACCTCTGGACCAATGTCTGTGGGCCTGGTTTCCTTAGGATGCTGTGTTTATTAAATGTGTATGGCAGGTATGATTGCAGTTTTCTAAGAGGCTGCAGACTGGCCAACAAGGCTCGCTGCACCTGTACGATTCACTATGGTGCGACTGTGAGGTTCGCTGCACCTGTAAAACACCCAGCACGGCCGAAAACTCGAGTATCTCAAACTCATTTCGCTTCTCCTTTTAGCCCTCGCTTCTCCGGAGCATGCTGCAGAAAGGCCCAAGCCTTCCCTGTTTAGAGAGCTCATCTATGGACAAAGGTGTTGGTTGCAGTCGTCTCGGTCTAAGGACACAGGCAGACACGAGTCTTTGGGTAAATCTCTTATTAGACCTGCATTCATAGGCAGGTCCACAAAACTGCACTCCCTGCCCCTCACACCCTTGCCACCCTTTTGAAAAGACCGAGACCAAAACAAGCATGTTGATGCGCGTCAAACAGGACAAAAACCCTCCAATGTCACCCAAAGAAGAAATGTGTCGAGAGAGACCTGAACTCCTACATGCACACACAGGACCCTCAGTTGCTGCTGGCTGGGATTTCCAAAGAGGAGGAAGGTGCCTTACCCCCGTGGGTTTTCCACTGGTTTCATTCATTACCCATTATGCTGGCGCTGTGAGACTGCCCCAGGGGCCGATACAACAAAGGACCCGGGGGCAGGGCCCCGGAGATTAGCAGCTGATGTAACAGAGGAGAAAAGGCTGTGGCCGCTGTTAGCAGAAGTGGCTGCTGACCATGCTGGAGAGGCTCCTGGCACCCAGCAAAGGGAGGTGAGCACTACACAAAACTGCTGCATTACAAGGCCAGGGCAGTAGCCCTGGTGATGCATGAAACCCAGAGATAAGCCCTGAACAAGACACAGCTCAAAAGACAGGCTCATTTCGCTGTAAGGGGGATCCTCAGTGTAATGCCCATGGATTTCTCTGCTCAGCTCCCAGGAATATTAAAATCTCCCAGACTGAATTGTTGATGCCAAGTGCTCTAAACTGGGAGGACACAGCTATCAGCGAGAGATGTAAAAGCAGGAAGCAAAGAGAGCAGCTGGGGCAGTCACAGAAGCAGAGCAGCGCCAGGACATCAAAAGCGATGTATTAAAGGGCTGCAAGAGGAGCAGAGCACGCGTTACAGGACACCCATGGACGGAGGCTGCTCACTGCCTGCATGCTGCCTTCACCCTCGCCTTCCTTCAAAGTGTTACTCTCCTCCACAAATCTTTCTCCAGCTTCTCTCTGCTGACACTTGTTCCCTACCAGATGTCCCACCCCCCTGGGTAAGAAACTTGTGCATAAATGGTATCTGAATGTCTGTGGCTCGCAATGACTCCAATCCAGGCTTCCAACAACAACTGCACAACTTCAACCATTGCAATTAAAGCGTGGTTTTTACTACCCCCCCGATTCCAAGCAAATGAGACTGAAAATGCAAGCATCCATTATCCTTCCAATGGTTTGCAGTGCGGCTCCCCAGCCAGCAACCCAAATGTCTTTCCCATAGCTCAGTCTCTCCCTGAATGGGCTGAGTGAATACTGGATTTGTGTCATGAGGATGCTTTTTTTTGTCTTTCCTATAAACTGTTACTAAAAAGAACTAAAAATTCAATTACTGTTGCTGATGCATGTAATATTTTCTGTATCTTTATTGAAAATTATTTCCAGTTACTTAGCACTTCAGCTAATCCAAATGTTACCTCTGGGCATGTGATTATCAAGAGCTGTCATAGATGTGAAATGCCTTGGTGCACAGTCAAAGACAGACAAAGCAGAGCAATAGATTGGTACTCTGAGAGACACTCACATTTTCTGATCGCAGCTTCTTGGCTGGACAGCCTCCATCGACGGGGTGGAGCATGTAATAAAGACGCACTTTGCTTGCATGCTTCCGACTCTGCAAAAGGAAAAAGCAAGAAACAGAGTTGCAATAATCCAAACTTTTTTTTTTTTTTTGCTGCACAGTAAGGAGATCGGAGTCCTGAATGAGTCTTGGAAGAGAGGTACTGGGAGGAAAAAGTGGGGGAAACCTGAGTAACTCCTACATTCAGAAACTAATTTTCTGGGGCGCTGGCCCTGTCTGAGGAGCCGAGATTAATCGCAGCATTATTCTCATGCCCTCCTATGCAGACAAAAGTGGCACACTTCATTCAAATAACGTGCTCAGTCCTGACTTCCCCAGGCCCACAAAATGGGAACAGTTCAGAAAAGGGCAGCATGCGTTACTACCGGACACCAGGGAAGGTTTTCGTACATCTAACAGCGCAGGGGGATTTCGTTTTCAGCCGACAGGGCAGGATCCATAAAGAATTAGGCAATAGGCATAGGTTTGACCAACTGAAGCAGCTCCAGTTACTATACTTTAGATGGGATCAAAATTTATAAGGGATATAAAAATCTCATGCTCCAGGAATTAAGCCAACCCATAACTACCAGGAGGTAGGAGAAAACCTCTCCCATGGGCTAATTATCAGATAATTGGGCATTATGGAGGACGTATGCTTTCCTCTAAAGCACCTGCTGCCTGGCCACTGTCAAACGCAGGGGACTGGGCTGGATGAGCCACCGCTGCAGCTGGTGCAGGCATTCCCGTTTGTCTCCCTTCGTTTGGGAGCCTCACCGCAAAACCTTGCCTTGTACTGCAAGACTTTGGGGAAGCGATGGGGTCTAGGAAGGGGCTCTGCCAGGAGGGAAAAAGCAGGCACATGCTGCACAAGGAAACCAGCCTCCAGAGCCCATGTGCTAGACAGAGCCCCAGCCACTCATCAGTCTCCCCTCAAGTTGGATATGAGATGTGCCGTCCTGGAGAACACAGGCCCCAGGCACTCCCATGCCCCCAGCCCGGCGTCAGTCACTACTGGATGTTTCCTCCTTTTATTCTGCAGGCCAAGGAGCGCACTGCTCCCTGTTTGGTAACGTGGGGGTCCATCTCCCTCTTCAGACCATTCCTATTCTGGTCTAAGCATTCCCAAAGGGCTTGGCTCCCCTGATAAACTTGTCCATAAAAAACCCCAAATTATAGCAAAGCGGACTGACTCGACCCTCAACCGGGAATACATCATATTGTCAATCCGCAGCGAGTACAAGCAGCTGCGATCAGTTTGGTGACACAGAGAGGTCGTCAGTGGCGTTAGCCTGAAGTCCGTCAGAAGGCAGACTTGAAATGCACCTTTATAGACCAACTACGATCGATGTATGGAGAGCGCAAGCTTTCGCAAACCCAACTTTATTTAGTCAGAGGCTGCGAAAGTCTGTGCCGAAAGCAAGGCATAAGGAGGAGAGAGTCCCTGGTCCTACACGTCGCCGGTAAAAGCGCTGGAAGTGATTTATGATGCCATTCAGGCCAGGCACAGACTGTGCTTTGAACTCTTTGGCAGAGGAGGAGCCGAAGGAAGTGAGAATAATAGGGGAGAAAAAGCATTGGATGGTCAAGGACTTTGATTTCCTCAGTTATAACAGATCCCATTAGCTTGCAAGTGAAAAAGGCTGCACACGGGGCGCGAGCCAGCCAATGGCTGCCAGAGGCACTGGGCAGCGAGCCTGGTGTCCAGGGCAGACATGGGCTGAGGGTGACATGGAAGCACTGCAACCCCCCGGCGTGGGGCACGTTGCAAATGCAGACGCAGCCGGATAGGTAGAAGCTACCAATTAGTCGCTTGCACCCGTTGCAATTGGCCCTTGGAAGCAAAGGATAAGAAAAAGCAGCGGCAACATCCCCCGTCTTCTCCACGATGCGATCGTGTGAACACGCACAAGTGCATGCGTATATACAAGATATATTAATAAACCCTCTAATGACAAGCATTTGGCAAAATTAATATTCCCGTTTTTAATTGCTAAGAATAAACGCTTATAAACGAGGCTGAAAGCAGTTCAGCTCCCAACATCGCTATTTCAGAGTGTCATTTGTGCGAAAAGTGCAGCTGAGGCAAAAAGAAAGGAAGGGAAGAGGAAGAAAGAAAGAAAAGGGAGCTGGAAATAGCAATTACTTTAAATGGTACAGAGGGTCAATTTCATGCTATTTCTTGCATTAATAATTTTGCATTTTAAGCAAAGTCATTACTTTGATTCAAGCAGCACTGGTTTCATGCTTCTGGGATTGGCCAGTGCCTGCCTCCTCCCCCTCTTCTTTAATTAAAGCCCTTGCCCCCGAGTGCTCCCAATTCTGCTCCAGGCGAGAGTCCTTCCCACATTTCTGTGTGCATCTGACAGAGCCCCCAGGCCTGCAAAGGGAAAGGCTTGCACGGGGACACAGGCAGGTTTAATTTGCGCTACAGAAAAAGACTAACCACCGTTTCAGGGCTCCCGATGGAAAAGCCTCTCTTTGCGGGGTGCCTTAAGACACCTATGGAATTGCCTTGCAAAGTCGCACCTGAACTATGCATCTCCTTGCAAACCAGGCAGTAATGCATCCCAGGGAATGGCACCCCAGCCAGCAACCTCCGGTTCCCCAGCGATTCCCATTGCAGGAAAGTTTTCACAGAGCTTGCTCTTGGGGAGGGGGACTAGAAAACACCAGGAGATGCCAGGGTGGGATGATTTCCTCCTGCACTTAGCAGCTCACGGGAGTGACATGATAAATAGGACTCCCACACTGTGTTCCCAAGTAACTGTGTATTCTGGGCAGGTGAAAAAGGAGAGTGAAATGTACTCCTCCTATTAGCACTGATTGACAACATAAATGTTATGATTGTTAAAATACGAAGACACGCTAAAAGCTTCCCTTGCAAAAGCCCTGAGCTGGCGCACGTAAGTTTTTAGGGCATCATTTAATCACAGTTAAAGCCCTCCTTTGCCAGGAGATCTCAGGGAAGGAAGCTGCAGGCAACAGCCTCACACGCACAAAATCCAGACCAGCAGAGCAGCTGTTATTATGCAAACGTATCGGCAGGAAAACTCCATCCTGACTGTCCTGCAGGGCGACTGCACCACTACTTACAATTTCAGATCACAGATTTGCCAGTTTAAAAAATTAACTTACTATTAAAACGTGGCAGAGCACTTTCTCCACCGTGCAAATGCAGAGCTAAATCTGTATGCGTAAATGTGACTCTGCATTTTAAAGAGGATCATCCAATAAAATAACATAAAATAAAAAAGGAACAAATTAGTCAAGATAAGTAATGTCAAATAGCTCCTCCTTTTACACAGTGGGAGAAAATGTGATTTTCCCAGACCCCAGCTTTGCCTATAGCCATTGCAGTTCGAGTTAAGTAGAGCCAAGCCCAAACTTTGCTGCCGGTGACTAAAGTCCAGACCAACCATTAGGTAATTAGCCACGGCAAAGCAAATCTGTCTGAATTACGTGCGCTGAGCAGCGCAAGTGAATCCCATAACTCTCTGGTTCCACATCCAGGCGGCCCTGGCACGTCAGCCATCAGCCGTCTGCACGCTTGGAAACCTGGGACCTGATCCGCAGCCCAGGGAAGGTGACACAAGGGCTCTCATGGCTTTCAGCAGCCCTTTGACTGGTCCTAAACTGGACCCAATGGCAGATGGACTGTGCAGCTGGAGACAGGAGATAGCACAGAGCAGGCCCGGGGTCTCCACCCTGCAGGCCCTTCCCAGTGGCCTGGCAGTGAGGAGGAGACTGGATCCAGCTGCAGGTCCATGTAGCCCAGTCCCCCGTGTCCCAGTTGATACCCCGTCCAAAACATGCATTTCCAAGCCCCTCGGAGACAGTCACGTGCAAAGAGCCTTCTTTTTGTTCTGTTTATCCTCACGTGCCCTGCTGTCTAGCTGTACCTAACTATACCCTTTTCTGTCTGGCAAAGTTCTTATGTAATAAAGAAAGATTCATTTTTTTTGTTTGTTTTTTGTTTTTTAAGATTTAAAGGCACAATTTTAGCAGCAATCATTTTTAGTGCCGCTTTCTGTAGGGCTCACGCTGTTCCACAATAAATGATGCCAAAGCATCATCATTAAAAGGCAACCAAAGCCCTAGCCATCTGTAAACAACCTCTCACCTTTATTTATTCATTCAGATTCATTTATGTATGCTAAAAAGAGGGGATATATCATTTTAAATGACACATTGGGAAAGACCCTAGCGTACCCAAGCTGTGGCTGTCCTGTCTGGTGCAGCCTTTGCCGGTTAGTTCAGTGCTCAAGATCTGTCCTTAGCCCTTTGCAGCAATGCACTGAACATCTCATTTTCAGGAATGGGGAGATGCAGGCGCATATCTGTCAACCCACTTTGTCTCCAGTACTTTCCGCATTTACATGTGTATTTATCATCCTAACGCCCCATGGTGAGAGCAAAGCGGTCTTCCTCCACACCCGGCTTGCACGCTGGTTCTCTTTCCTTTCCGTGCAGCCGACTTGCAGTCAGCAGCTTGGAGGTGTGAGAAAGGGGAAGAGTTAAAGGAGGTGAGGATAGGACTGTTGCTGACAGCTCTCCCGGCAGCATGCTGTGCCCTGCAAAGAGCTTATAGCACCTCCGAGCTCAAAGTCCAATTTAGGAACCCAATTCAAAAGCTTCCCTCGCACTGCTGAGCGCGAACGCCGAGGTGAAGACACCCAGGGTACAGCAATGACTGCCAGGGAAGTGTGACGCATGCCAAGTGCTCCATTGCTTGCTCGGTGCAAAATCCTCGAGTCAAGGCCATGCACAAAGATTCACCAGGAAGTGCTTGCCTGCCAGCTCAAAGCCAGGCTGCGCTGGGATAACTCAGCATCCTTCAGCCAGCCCTGCAGGCACGTGGACAAAAGGGAACCTACAGACAACCGGTTATCTGATTTAGGAGCTTCAGATTAAATGGGACATCCCTTGTTTTACCAAATACTTTACATGCGAAAGTGCTTGGGGAAAAAAAAAAATGAAGTCCTTGCTTTATAGCTCGCAGGCAAAAGGAGGGGCAGCCGGTCAAGGGACCAATGCTGAAAATGAGCTAGGGAATGGCCTGCCTCCCCTCTGCAGCGGCCGAGTTTTGACTGTAGAGCACTTTACTGCTGTGGCAATGCGGGCACCTAAGCAAGTGGGCAGATAAGCAGATCGTACAATGAATGGTGATGTGGCAGCAGGAGGGTCCTGGGTCCCAAAGGACACAGCAGAACCCAGCTTGCCTTGTTAACCCAGCATCCACTCCTGGCTGTGCAAATCACAGTCCTGCGACAGATCGCTTTGCAGAAAGCAAGTGATGGCTCTCCCCAAGGCGAGACCATATAATTACGTCCGCTGGTGGAATAATAGCAGCAACCACGTCCTGGAAAAGAAGGGTTAAGGTAGGTCCAGGCAGAGCGGCTCTGCTCACCCAGATAAGGAGACTTTGTTTTGTCTCTGGCACAGAGTCCTGGGGCACAGCGCACATTTTCTCTTTTATTTGTGGCACGATCTACCCGCCCTGAGCTCTGCACAGCACGGCGGTGGCCACAAAGCTGGAGCAGAAGGTCATTTGCCTGGACCCTCTGGCACTTCTTCCTGGGCTCTGTTTGGAGCAGAGGACTTCTGCATGGCTTGCAGGCCTGGGAGCCGGGTCCTGCCGCATCGGTGCTTGTCCCACGCTCTTCCTGAAAGCCTCCAAAGGAGGAGATGCCCCCACTTCTCCAGGCAGCTCAGTCCTGATGCTGTTAGTGTGAGGAGGCTTTGTCCACTGCTAGCAAGAGACATTTCACTGTCCTGTAAGGGGTTTCTTCGCCCCCCCCACCCCAGCCCACCTCACCAGGTTTTTATCGACCGCTTCTGCTGCTGTAATTGCTGCCCATCGCATTTCTCTGTCCCTTGGTGCTACACTCATCTCCTTTTTTACACCCCCTGCTCACTGCAACATCCCCCTTCTCCCTATGCTCCTTGCTCTCCCTCTCCCCTGCCAACATCACACCTGAAACTTTACAAACCGCTCGCCCCTGCGGGCACGAGGGCACACACTGCACAAACAGGACCAGGAAGGGAAAAGTCATCACTGCCACCCTTAGCTCAAGGGCTTAAGCTGCATTTAGACTTTATAGTCAATTGTCTGTCAGCTCCAAGATACTTCAGCACAGATCACGCGGCTGAGCTGTGCCACGCTAAGTGCTGCATACACAAAGTATGACAGACAATCCCTCCCTAGGAAAGCGTGGAAGAGCCGAGAGAGGAAAGGCAGGATTATTACTGTTATACCCATTTTGCTGATAGGGAACTGAGGCAGACAGAGAGATCAGAGATTTTCAGGTGAAACAGGGACTTGGTAGGTGTTGAGAACTACACAACTAACATCTCAATCCAAGCTATATCCAATTCACGGCGTTGGGACAGACTATGACCACTGCCCGGGTCCTTGCGTCACCTGCCAAACTGATCAGGAATGAGTTTTCTTTCGTGTGTTCGGTAACAGATTTGCCCCAGGAAGGATCCCGATCACTACAGCCCCCATAAAAAAGCTGGCAAGTCCCAATTCTGAAACCTACCTACTAGATGCTTTGAATCCACAAACTATGTATGGTGTTGGTTTTGTATCGCAGTGGTTTCTTCATCACCACATCCAGCAGTACAAGGTAAAAGGTTGTACGGAAAAGGTTTGTAAGTCCCACAAGGCTACAGAGCCTCCCAGTGCATTCCTATGGGGGGGCGGGGGGGCGGGTTTTGAGCTAAAACCTTGCTGAGTTCTGCAAGGGCTACAAGTCAACCCTGTTGCATTCCTATGGGAAGCTGACCTATAGCCCACGCAGCCCTGGCCAGGCCCCAGGTCATTTCCTTTGCTCCCAAGGCAGGTTGACCTGTTGTCTGGGAGGGCTGCAGATGAACCCCCAAGTCATCCCCAGACAGACAAGTTCCTTTGGGTCAATCTGATATCTTTTATTAGACCACCTCAATAATACCAGATATCGGATTGACCCAAAGAACGTTGTCTGCCCATGTCCTTAGACCAGCATGGCTACAACCAACACCCCTGTAACGTGGAGGTCATCCCAATGCATTCCTATGGCAGGATGATCTGTAGTCTGGGGAACTGCATCCAGGCACCAGGTCAACCCTATGCCTTCCTAAGGGGATCTTTTCCTTAAGGAAAATATTTTCAAGTCCCACAAGGCTACTGGTAAATCCCACATGTTGCAACGGAGTTTTCTCCTAGGGAACATATTTCCAAGTCCCACGGTAGACTAACCAAAGTAGATATATATGTACATATAATGTGTGTGTGTGTGTGTGTGTGTATACACACACACACACAAAGGATGTAGGTTGTAGCCATGATGCTCTACGGACATAGGCAGACAAGGTTTTGGGGGTAAATCTGATCTCTTTTATTAGACCAACTCATATATATATTGCATGCATCCATGCATGCATCTACTTTGGTTAGATCTATACCTGCCTTCTTAATCTCAGGCTACGACTGCGCTAAGTACATCTATCTACTCAGGAGTCATACCAGGACCCTCATAGCCTTGTGGGAGCCGCCTGCTTTCCCTGGTTCTGACGGGAACGTCTCACAAAACCCTGCAGCTCTTCCCCCTCCTGGCATGCTGCAGCTCTTCAAAGAAAAACTTCTCTAAGCCAGACAAAGGGGCAGGGAGAAGCACTGACCTGCTGCACCCTGGGAAGCTGGCTTGCAAGGAAATGTTTTATCTGCAGCTCTGTCTCCGCTCGGGAATCACTTGAGGTCCAGGCAGGCAGTCAAACCTGACAGCTTTCATTACAATCAACGCTGTTTTTCCTACAGTCACCTTCACAAGAGCACATCCAACCCAGCAGCACCGCCTCTCTCATCTGGGCACAAGGGGATTCCTGGGGCATGTGGGCTTTCTGTGCCAGGAACATGTTCATGCCAAGGCCGCCTGAAAACCCCCACAGCCCCAGAGGTGACACACGCGTGCCTTCCCATCTCCACTGCACCTGCACTGTGGATGCGAAAGCCTCCAGTGTAAGCACAGAAAAGCTCCCACACAATATCTGTCGCCGAGCCCCAAACTGCATGCCACATAAGACTAGCTGTTTCTTCCCTTGGTGCAGGCCCAAGCTCCCCAGCACCACGCAGACAGGTGACACATCCACCCTGGCAAGAAAGAACCACGAACGGCTACAACGAACCAAACGGCCAATGCCATTAGCATCACACACGACAGCCTTTACTAGTCTGACAGCTCCCGGAGCCAGGCTGGCATCACTTGGTGGTGCCCTCGCTGTAGCCATGTACCAGGCCATGGACAGTGCATCCTGGTACCAGGGAGCAGTGCTCAGTGCACACAGAGAAGCTCAGGGGCACCTCGGAGAGCTCTCAAATACTGCACGGGAGAGCCGAGATTGGGGAACCCACAAATTAGGAAATACTGGCTTTCTACTAAAAATCCCAGAACCCGAGCTCTTCAGACAGGTTTGCATGGCAGTCTACATTCAGGATGCTCTTCCAGGGAGTTCCAAGCACAAAGGGAAGAGCTCGGAGAAGGAGGAAAAGCCTTCCCCCAAATAAGTGCTTCCCCTGGCAACTTCTGGGCTTGCCCACCCGCCACCAACTCTCCATTTGGACCCAAGCCCTTCATCAATGTCTCAGTGGCACTGAAAAACCTTGTGGGGTGTAGGTTGTAGCCGTGTTGGTCTAAGGACTGAAAAACCTTTACATCTGCAGACCTTGTAGTTCTGCTTCATTGGAAGGAGTTTTTGCAGCTGCTGCAGGTACCTAAGAGAGGGGCAGCCCTATGCTTGGCCCCTCCCTTCCCCTTTTTTTTCTGGCTTGCCTAATGCTTTCCTCTTCAAAAGCTAATACATCCGTCTTTGAAGGAGTCACCGAATGGACCTCTCCCCATCGGTGCTGAGAAAAGCTGTGCTGCCTTGATGGTGGCTTTGCTTCCACTTCAGACTTGGAGACACCTGCTAACAAAGCCTGCCGAGATGAGAGATTCCCTCTGATGATACCAGCGTCTAAAGCACTTGCAATGCAGCATGAGGTCAGGGAAGAGGTTACCTGTCAAATGCCCGGAGACTCAGCTAGAGCTGAAACCAGAATTGCAATGACGACCCCAAACTGCAAATCAGAAGAGTTAACGCAGCTACAGCTGCCCACGTGTACCGTGTGCATACATCTGCGCGCGCTTCTTTATCAAAAAATGCAATGGAAAAAATAAACATTGGCAGGGCCTTGCTGGTTTTATTTGACCTTTAACGCCAATTTGTGGCAAATATATCAAGCGTGTCAGTGCTGCTTCTCCTTCAACACGACACCCACGCAGGAGGTGTGGCTGTGCCACGTGCACCCTGCCGGACAGTAGCCAATGCTGCTTTCTGCCAGCATCTGAGACCTCAACCCCAAGGGAAAGCTCAAGGCTTATCAATTAGAGCTAACATCAGTGGGACATGGACTTCCGGGCCTCTTCCTTGCTGCCTTTCACTGGTTTTCTGAAAGATTCGTCTAGCGCTTCAGCGTTTTCAGCCAGAAGCATGGCACTATTTGAAGGGAGCCCAGGCATGGAAGTGAATGAAATTGGGCACCATCTATCCCGCTATTGCTGCCTCCTTAACCATAGATTTTAGCACTGTAAGTGCATTAAAAATAACGCGAGGCCATTAAGGTTGACAACAAGGTGGTGACACGTAGCCTCATAAAGAGCTGGTTTCATCCAAAGCCGTTTTCTAAAGAGCAATGGGAACCAGTCGTTAACACCACACCAGTGACTCGACGTACTCCATGCAGAAAATGGAAAATACAGCTGTAATCACGTTAGCAAAAAACCAGCAGGGCTATTATATTTCTTTACGACAACATGCACGGCCATATTTACCTAGGCACGTTTTACCGGCAGCTGTTAAACTGTGCCGGAAGAATTGAGTCTTAAGATAAATTCTCAGTCTGCCCACGTGCATGCACGCAGAGACACAAAGACACCATAGCAGCTTTCTCCTCTCATGAGCAGCAACACAAAAACCAGCTTTCGACATATCCAGAAGTTTGCTTACTCCTTCCCAGGCCCAGGACTTGCTGCTAGGGTTCACCCTAGGGAGAGACACCAGCAGCCTGGTACAACTCACTGGACTCGGGGCTGCCACTCCAAGCCCCTTGTAGCCAGTCCAGAAGAGGATAGCACAGGGGATGCACGTTCAGGGGCATCTGCCCCTACGGCTTTTGCCTCTTGCTAAACTGAAGACAAATTATGCAGGCAAATAGCAGTGAACACAGAAGGGACAACAGGTCCCACATGTGAACAGATAGATACCAATATTCCCGCATCAGCTGCTACTGGCTCAGAGAATACCAGACCTTACTCTCTCATCTACCCATCTCAGCCGTGCCATTCTCCTCTAGACCACTCCCTAATTTGTCCCTCCTGTGGATCGAAGTTGCCCACAACAACTGTTCTGTTGCTATAATGTACCCCAATCTTTGCTGCATCGCTCCAAATCCTCCGCTAAGAAAGGAAAGCTAAAAGCCCAGGTGGAGCGTGTGAGAAGAGGCCTGCCTGGCGCAGCCACACTAGCAAAAACTTAATCAGCCAGTGACAAACAGTTGCTTGGACAGCACGTGGGAAAAGACGCTCAAGAGAAACGAGCCCACGGCAGGCTGGAGAAGCAGGGGGTGTTAAATGGCTGCATCTTCCCTCCCGCGGACTGGAAGACAAGGAACCGGGGGGAAGAGGCAGGTGGAGGGAGAAAAATGACTTTGCAGGTGCATCCTCAAGCCTGCAGCTCCTCACTTGGGAGCTCTCCTCCGACACGGAAGAATCTTCCAGCACCGCATTCGTTTTACTAGGGAGAGGATGTGCTCTTCTACTGCATTAATATTTCAAATCCGGGATTGCTTTTCCGAGCACATGCATTCTGATCTTTAAGGCACTAATGTGCCGATAGTAAACAATGCTTATTTATTATTCCTGCCGACAAGAGATCTTTCAAGCCAAACGCCCTGCACATGGACAGTGCAACTGGCAGCAGATCAACTTGAGGACCGTACAGGCCGGCCACAGACAAAGAGTATCGATGGGGTTGTCAATACTGTTCACCAGAATCACTTGTCTATGACTGTTCAAGAAATTTCAGGGCATGCTCCAGCTCTGGGAGACCCAGCCAAAGGGCATGACACTTGATTTGTTCTCCTGAGTTTACTCAGCATTAGAATTTTAATTAACTTGCATCCCTCCCCTCCCCCTGCATTTCCCTCTCCAGAGCAAACATTGGATTATTCATTGCTTCGCTGGCAAGGGGAGCCAGGAACAGCACTTGCAAACCGCGCTGGCCTGGCCTCGCGTTGTAAAGCTCCAACTTACCCTTTATTCTCAATCACAAAGTAAAATATTATGCAAGCACCTGAAGCCATAAAGATTACAAGGAGGAAAAGGGTCATGGCAGCATCCCGAGCGAACGCGCTAATGAATATGCAGCTCAGTGTGAAGTCTAAAGGCAACTTTGCATGTCTGGTAATTTTACTGCGGGATTTTCAAGGAGAAACTCCAAAGTAAAATGCAAACGACTCTGTAATGGCTGCGTGCCCCTGTGCACAGAGCTGGGAACTCAAGAAGGGATTTTCAATTTACAGCACAGACCCCTCCCCACCCCAAAGAAGCTCCTGCAACTCTCAGCACGGAGACAGCTGGAAGGAAGGGCTGCACAAGGGGTGGAAGCATTAAGAGCCAGAAGGGAGCAACAGCAAGCAGGAGGGGAGAGGAGCTGCAGATATACCGAAGGGGAGAGGCCAGCTGTAGACTACGGATTTCAAGGTCACTCCAGTGACTGAACACGCTCCAAGATGTCCGGAGCTTTGCTCAGCTAGCCCTGAGGTGACCTGCCTCGGAGCTGGGCTGGAAGTCCTGCAGAGATGGAGCTCCTCGGAGAGCCCCAGCTGCTCTGGGCTGCAGCTGGGCAGGGAACAGGCCAGGAAACCTCCATCTAGACGGACTGTTTGTGCTGACACTGCGCCTGGTTGCCAGGCGCAGGCTGGGTCTTTCCTCCCGAGCTGGCTTGGGCGCTCTGACAAGCCACGGGCCCCAGTTATCCCTCTATTATCTCTTTTTGTCCTCAACCCGCTGTCACATAGAAGCATCCTCTGGGCACATCACAGCGAGTCGAGAGGAGGGCCACATGGCTGCAACACCGCTTTACACATCGGGTGGCTTCTACCCGGACTTGCCCGCAAACGAATTTTTGTCCCTCTGACCATTTTAACGATGCAGCGGTGCTGCGAGAGCCTGATGCGATCTACCGCCGGTGCAGCGCAGGGCTGATCTGGGTCCTTGCTGCCTGGATCAGCTCCCTGGGGCGCGGGCAGGGCAGAGGCTCAGGTCACCTGCCTCGCTCACCTGCCCCTGCGTGGTTCCCACCCATGGCTACCAAGTCGAGCCCTGTCATTTCAAAGGGATGCACGAAGGGCAGGGAGTTTTCTGTGCCATCAGGCCCAGAGCAGAAGGTCATTTGCTTTGCGAAGCTGCCCAGCTGCGAGCCAGGGGAGAAAGGTGCCCTCGGAAGAAGCTACTGAAAGCCCGGCTACTTCACTGCCTTTCCAAGTTGCCTTGACGGCAGGAGGGGGCTGCCCCAGGGGGATGCTCAGATCTCTCCCTGCAACCAGCGGGACCCGGGACCGGACGCACGTCCAGACGGTCAGGGAGGCCGGACTGAACTCCGCACACAACAGAGCCAGCCCATCTCTGACACACTCATTTGATCCCCGCCCCTGTAGATCACACCCTACTCTCACGACTTCTCGGGGAGGGCAGGGAGTTCGCCTCCTCCACCGCTCCTCTCTCCCTCCCTCAAGAACCCAGCTCTGTATTTCCCTTTGTGCTTTGCCTCTCGTGTCACCTCATGCCGTATGCAGCTGGCAAATGCCTGCAGTGACTGTACTGCTTTGTCCTTTTCGGTGTTTCTTCATCCCATCACCCAATCATTGCCTTTCTCCCAGGGGGAGAGAGGTGGGGGGAACAGCAAAGCCAATACGAATGCAGCATTCTCAGCAGATAAAGCAGTGTACCGTGCTGTTACCTAGCAGGGAATTTATTAGGCATCAATATTTGGATACTTCATTCCAGCGGCAGACCCTATAACAAAGGCTAGAAATGGGAGGAGTATGGTTTTCTCCGATAAATATTGCAGGGCAATTGCCCACCCAAACCTACCCCCCTCTCCCCCAGGTTACGACCGTGGCATGCAAACACACCGTCTTTCTCAGCACCAGCAGCTCAGATGGCTCTCGTTTTGTGCTTGTGTGCAAGATAACTACTGTTACCTATAAAGCAACCTCACATGCCACTCAGCAACTGTGCCCAAGGAGCTCGCGGGGGCATTTTTGCATTTCTGTAGATGCCAATGCACTGGAAATAACTACCTTGCATCCCGGTGCACACATCGGCTCTCTCACAAACTGCATCCTGAATTCAATAGCTTCATCCCTGGCAGCTCCAGAAAGCAGGGAGGTTATATGGGGAGGCACTGTGGATTTTCCAGTAGATGAGAGCAGCGGCACAATAACCAGGGATCAGAGACACAGACAGGCCAAAGGAGAGAGTTTCACAAGACAGATGTGAAAGGAGGACGGGGTTTTGTCGTGTGTCAGGCTGGAAGTGAAGCTATGCAGCAAACCCACTGATTCTTTTGTCATGTTCCCACTCCACTTGCCCTTGGAAATAATGCTGCTTATTATTTGCACAACTGTCAACAAATTATTTTTCATTCCTGGCAAAGAAGTGCTAAAAAAAGTCATTCGGCTCCTTCCCGAGACATCAGCAATAACTCTTTCTGATTGAAACGGGCTATTCGGCTTTGGCAAAATAAAAAGCTCCTCGTTTCATATGCCATTTCCCTCCAGTTTGTCTGGAGAAATGTCTTATTTCACATGCACACTGGGGCTGAGGTTTCAGCACATGGCCCCAGGGCTGTAGGCTTTAATCTCAGAGCCCAAGTTGTCTGCCCATGGAAACATCTCCATCTAGATGAAGAGGTTACATCTTTACAGAAACTTCCCTATGAAAACCATCCCATCCAAGTGCTTGCCTCAGTTATTCCCAAAATACCACGGACAACCCTGTCACCCACGTCACGTGGCTCAAAAAACACCAGGAACACTTGAACCTGCCACCCGTAAAGCAAGGGGGCAAGGGCCTTCTCAATGTCCTGCCACTGCAAAAGTTGTTGAAATGCCTGATGTCACCCATGTCCTTTGTGAAGCTTCAAAACAATTAGACAGATACTGGTTTACAGGCCAATTCGCTTTGATGCAACATTTTGAAACGAAATGCCAATACGGAGTTTATTCAGAGCAGATGGCATGAAATTAAATGTCCCTTTGTTGTGGCCTTTGTAAACTTGAAACGCCAAAAATCAAGCCGCGGTTGATGGCGGAAGAAAAACAAAATTTTTACTTGCAGCATTTCTGCCAGGAGAAGGTAGAATTTGGGTCCCAATTGGAAGTGCCCCAGGAAAATGTGTACTTGTGACTCGACTGTCATACTGTCACCAGCTCGATTTATTACTAATAGGAAGCAGAGAACTTTAAATGATGATCATCAGTCATTTTGGGGGCAGCAGTTTCTAGAGTCCACAGCCCTGGGGGTGGGGGACACTCACTTGGGCCACTTGCTGTATAAACATACCAGAGACTCATAAAAAAGGAGGGCGGAAGGGACCTCAGGAGGTCACGTCTAGTCCAACCCCCTGCTCCAAGCAAAACTTAGTCCCAGAGACATCACCCCAGCTAGGGCTTTGTCAAGCCAGACCTTAAAAACGTCCAAGGATGGAGATGCCACCACCTCTCTGGGTAACCCGTTCCAGTGCTTCACCCTCCTGGTGAGAAAGTTTTGCCTGACATCCAACCTTAACTTCTCTCGCTGCAACTGGAGACCGTTGCCCTTTTTTCTCTCATCTGCCGCCACGGAAGACGTTCACTCATCGCATGACGTGAGTTTTGACGGTGTAAAAGTGAATACCTCCCTGCAAGCCAGACTGGCTCATCCAGCCAGGCCACAGAAACCCTTCCTGATACAAGTATCTAACTGAAACTACCCGTCACAGCCCCGGACTCCGATATTCAGAGCAAATCGAGTGGGGACCAGCTGCAAAGAGCCAGAATTATTTGCAGAAATTACTGCCCAATATTTTTTTTAGTGATTAATAGATCTGGGGAAAATCAAACACTGCTCAGTCAATGCCTAAGTAGAAAAAGAGGCTAAGTTCATTGACTAAATTATTCAGTACAAATGATTTGGCCCCGTCTCGGGAAACCATATCCAATTCATATCGGGGAGGAGGAGACAACAGTGGCAGAAAGGTTTTCCGTTCACATTTAGATCGGAAGCGATTTTTCTCGGCTCCACATCGATTCTTTGGAAACTTCCCCACAAAGTTCGACCTGTAGTCTGCTCAAGAGCTACCCGAGTCAATACCAGGGAGAGAAAAATATCACCTCTACCAGGCGTCCCAATTGCTTTTGCCGCTAGAGCGATACGGCTACAACCTGGATACCTGCTCCAAGGGGAAGGGAGCGAAGCCTGAAAGGGTTGGGGAGGAAGATGCTGACGTGACCCTGCCACGGGAGCAAGGGAAGAGCTCTGCTAGCTCACTGCTCCACCGCAGCCCTCGCGTCTTGCCGGTAATGCCCCACCCTGGCTCCATCCGGAGGAGGGCACCAGGTGCAGTGTTTGCCCACAAACGTCAAGAAGCAGGGGCCTGTTTTGCTCATCCCTTCCAGTTTCCGCTGTGTTGTATAACCCAGCAGGCACGGTTACATAATGGAAGTGCTGGGCTGCCGTCTGCGGTGCCTGCTGGGGATTCTCAGGGTATGACAAGCCAGCACGACACATCGCACCAGAAATACACGACGCAAAACCAGGTTGTTTTCCCCATTTCCAGAACATCTGCTCTGAATTAACAATGCTGCTTGCACCTGTGGTGGCACAGGAAGGAGGAGAGGTGGGCACACAGGCAGCAGCCCCTATATTCTGCGCTCTTGCTCATGTCTAGCCTGAGATTTGGCTCCCTTTCCCAGCACTTGCGCGACCCAGCACTGCTGCCTTCCTCTTTGCAGCAGCTGCTAGGGATCTCTGCTTCGCTCCGAGTTTACCGGGCAAGACTGGTTTGGCAAGTTCCTCAGGGCATGAGAAGTGCCTTATAAATAACTGCATGCTATTGTCGTCATGATTTATTAATGCAATGTGATGTCCTTGCACATCACGCACCTCTGCTATGTTTCCACTGGCAACCGTAGGACAATTCTCTCCCTCTCTCCTACCCATGGCAAAAGACTTGCGCCAACGGGAGCCGAGGTTCAGGCCAACCAAGCAGTCTGTGGGAAAGCCATGATTTGTGGGCACTGACACAAGTTCTGATGGTGTCAGCTGAGTTTTCTCCCTCTCCAAGTCATTAAAACCCAACCGTGCACAAGCTCCTGGCAGAAATCATTTCTTTTCCCCCTGGAGGTTTTCAGTAAAATCATATCTCCCCCCCGCCCCTTCCTATACAAGCATAGCCGGCTGCTGATAAGAGAGGGCATGTCACCAAGGTCCCTTTATAATCCATGCTCTGCAGTGCGTACACTTTCCTTTCCCTTCCTGATCCCTATTCCCAGCTGAGTCCAGCTTTCATTTCTCACCCCTGGCTACCCTTAGTCAAGCCACCAAGCCGCCTCACCTTTCTGATCACCTTCTGCTATTTCCAAAGCAGCTCCAGGACTGTAGGCTTCTTATCACCTGAACGGCAGGTGTCCCGGTGTGGACAGCACAGGGGTCTTTTCCCTTTGCCAGCATTACAGGATGGGGTATCCCTCAGGGACTCCCTCCCTCTAACAGGAATGCATTTCATTTTGTTGGGAAGATGTGCAGCGCTGTTAATTGCTGTTCTAACATGTCTCTAATGATATATCCTTTCTAATTGTTTATAGCTTGCCTACCTCTTAAGTGCTTAAATACATTCAACAAATACTAATCTATTCTCTGCACAATTAGCAGTTTCTGCTCAGCAATGGATAGTGCAGCACGTTTAATCTAAAAACTTGAGTTTAACTAATCGAACTCTTAATTGAGCCTCCTCCCCACCTACCTTGCTTTTAAAAGTAGTTTTTCTAGGGTCTGCACAAGTGACTTCAAGGTCGGACGGCAGCAAGAGATACAGCAGGCATCGTAACATGGGCCCTATGGAAAACCTGAGCACTGAGTTAGAGAACGGCATAACAAGAATGAATTAGCCCACGGTTAAACTGCACTGGTGTTCTGCTTTTCTGTTCTCATTCGCGTTGTCCACCTTGAACTCCTGGGTGATCAGCGACCGAGCTATCTGCAAATGCACCTCCTTTTGTGCACTACCTCATTATCAAGGATTCCTTCAATAGTCCTACAAAGGATCATTTCTTCACAGTAGATCCAAGCAGGAAAACAAATGCCCTGAACATTGCAGCAGCATTGCCAGAAATCCTTAAATGCCAGTGAGAAACGAAAACAAGGGGAAGGTTTCCTGGCATTTAACCAGACCTACTACTGAATGCATGGGGCTCAGGGACAATTTTTGCTGTTGTCTAAGCAAGACGCTGCAGGTTTTAAAGGGCAGACTCCAGGTTTCCGGACCGGCACTAAACCATAGCGACATGACATCAGAGGGGAGGACCTCCAGCAAATACAGCACAACCTTTGTGAAACCGCGTTCCCAAATCCGAGTCTCAAAAATGACTTTACCTCATAATGAGCCACCCGCTGAGATTCAGATATCAGCTGAGCACTGCAGACTTTGCAATAGCTTTCAGTGAAGAGTTCCTGGTCGATGTCAGATGACTTCATCTGCTTACAGCCATGCAAATAAAGCAGAGAATTAAGGGGGAAAAAAAGGAATGATTAGCTAGAAACATTTCAAAAAAGGTATAGCAAACTAACACTTTGGAGTGAACTGGACCGTTTTCATTACAACTGAATGAAACTGCAGCTTCTTACATGTTTTTGGGCCTCAACACAAAACACGGCAGTCCCACTGTTGCGTGCAAATCCCAACATGCTTAAGTAAATGTTGGTGCTTATTCCTGTTCCCACTGCCTTGCTATCCTCTGCCCTCCCACCATTTGTTACTCTCACTGGCTGTGCCTTGTTTTAGGTTACAGACAACCTCCAGGACAGGGACCATGACACGACTACCTGTAATACAGCAGGGTCTCAGTCTGCCTTGAGGATCTTTGCTTGCCTTCCCAGTATAATCGATTAGCAAGCACCATCACCGTTGACAACTCTGGATAGGATGAAACATGGGCGGGCTCTCGGCCTGCAGAGAGACCCCAAACTGCAACTTTCTGACTTGTCTCACAGAAGTAGTTTGTCTTTTGACATACAAGGAGGGTCTGAGGGTGCCCACATATGCAGAAGTAGCTCCTCCCGGACACCACAGCCGCATGCGTGGCCCCAGGTTCAGTCTCGTGCCACCATTTCATGCCTCAGGGCACATCAAACAGAGGGGCAAGCATTGCTCAGGACCAGCAATATCCCTTCCATCACATATGGGCAGGATCTGGACCCTTGGCTCCATGGAAGAATGGCCCATTAGTCTCCCTTCTTTATCTCCGTGGGTTTCTACCGCTGTTTTGTTTGAGTGCATTAATTACACCTGCATACCCCTCCCATCTCAACTAGGCTGCACCCCATGCCTGTCTGCCACGTGCAAACCATCATGTAAACAACACAGGCTATTCACCTATGTGCCCAGCTTAGAGCACCTGGCAGCCATTTGTTACCCCTTATCAACTCTTAGAAAATGTTCCTTTAAACCAAAGCAAGGCTTATATATTGCATACTCTCCGAAGGCGTTTCACTGCATTTCAAAAGTCAGACACGGAAGGAAACAGCAGCTTTGATATTTTGGGGTTCCCCGTAATTTCCGGTAAGGAACCTCACAAAGAGCAATTCAGGTGTCCGAGTTAGCGGGAAGCTAAGGCTATGGTACGTATTGTCCTCATCAGGGAAGCGATTGCAAACATCAGGCTCCGAGCAGAGAGCTAAGCGAGGCATCGGGAAGAACAAGGCTTGCAGGAGCACGAGCTCAGGCAAAGCAACAGAAGCAGCTTGAGAGGCAGGATATAAAATCTGTGTACTAAAAAAAATGAAGTGCAGATCAAAACATCCCAACTCCTGCCAAGAGCCATCTTCTCTGTTTGTCAGCCATAACAAACCTATGTGCAGTAAAAGCTGGGGAACTAATTCAGCTCCCCTAGCACTGACCTATGTGAGTTAATTGATTGTGATGGGAAATAACCAACATGGAAATAAAAAAAAACTACAAGACAGTGTAGGCAGAGAAAGGATCGTGGGCAGACAGCTCTACTCTACTAGCTAGTTGCTGTGGCTGGAAGATCTGCTCCTACCTTTTGCTCTCTAGCCTAGCTTCACTCAACATTGGTATTCTGCAAGAAATCCTGCATTTGTAAGCTGCTCCCAAAAGCCCAGCAGGCATTTCTAAGCGTCCAAAGATTCAGGTGCAGAACCTCTCAAAAGCCGACTAAAAATGCAAGACAAAATTCTCCCCCAAGTCCAACAGACCGAGGCAAAGCAAATCTGACCGCTCTCCTCCGACCCATAAATCACTAAGGAAGGATCCTACTCCTAGGTCTATAACGCTCCATGGACTCGTCTCAGCTCACCTTCCACATCTAAGCATGCCCTCCGGAGCAGCAGGCAAAGCACCTGCATGCATAACACCTGTTAACAGCCCAGGGCCGGGGTCTGCGCTCCCTCCAGGATCTGCACAAGACCCCGGTGGGTGAGAATTGGGAATGACAGATTGCTGGAGGAGGGAACACAACCCACAGCTTTCTGCTTATGCAGCAGCTTCCAATCTATTGATCCTGCTGGGCTGCAGACAGAGAGAGGCTCAAGTGAGATTGCTACAACTCCCAGTACCACTTGTTAGCCAGACATGAGGTGCTGGTGTTGTACCCGCTGCATTGCAACAGGCAGGTGTGGTCACACACATAGCGGAAAGCGAGCATTCATAGGGAAGGACTTGGGCATGGCCTCTTCCCGATGACCCAATACAGCCCCGAACCCTGGCTCTGCACCACAAGGCAGACGGAGCGCATTTACCAGCCACGCACACTGGAGGCATTCCCAGGGCATTGGCTATGCACAGAGCTGTCCTGGTTCTGGCCTCACAGCACAAAAGCCTGCAGTACCGACCTGGGGACCAGTTAATCAACCACCGAGAAGACCCCTCCTCTGGAAGGGGATATGCAACTGGGCCCCTGCACGCTCCCTCCCAGGGGAAGGGAGTCCACCACATGGGTACAGCAGCACAAGGAGGGCTGGACCCCCAATCCTGTAGCAAACATGACAGGGAGATTTAAATCATGCATTTTCCTCCCAGAGTGATACTACCTGGGGCAATGCACTCACTCCAGCTAGAAGCACTGTTGGGTCCCCGATTCAACTGCAAAAGTCATCTGAAAGGCAGTCCCTAGGCCAGTGCAGCTGGGGAGTGACTCAGGGACCCCGTCCACTGGCACCCTAACACCTGCAGGAGCTTGATTCTTTCTGGAGCAGGCCCCGTTCCAGGGCTGACCGGCCCAGGCCAGCTTGTGAGACCTGATGCTCTTCAGCTGGGCCCATTTAGCAGTGAATAACCCTTGCCTTGCTGATTAGGCATCACTCCTGAATGCCTATGATCGTTAGCTGGGAAGTGCTAGAGAAGAGGAAATGCCCTTCCTCTCCACAAGAGGCATATTTAAAAATGGGACCAAAAATAAAACCGAAAACAAGTCACTCTTCCATTCTCTAGCCTTGGCTGGTAGCAAGGAGTAAGCTGGGCCCAGTGCAGGTTGTAACAGGATCTGCCGGAGCTTCGAAAGACAGTTCCCATGGTGGAAATATGTGGCTGGACTTCTGTCAGCCAGCACAGCCCAGCCCACCTTGGTGCCTGCTGCATTAGCCAGCGGGGCTGGGGCTGCTTTGCACTGGGAGCTGCCCATCAGCTCCAGCATCCTCTCCCCCTTCCCTGCCTAGACAGCAAGAAGCAGCCCTGGAAAAAAGGCCCCATCGCAGGGTTGTTCTCTCCCCAGAAGGGTGCAGGATGAGCTGCTCGCACAACCAGCTTGCTCTGAAGCCAGTGCTGTGCCTGGCCAAGGCCTCCCATGAAGGATAACCCTGGCTGGCGTGGCTCTGGATGGTCTCGGTGCTCTCTTGTGCTCATGCCTGTCTCCAGCAGCAGTAGTGGGTGGCCTGGCACATCGCATATAGGGGTCTTACCCAGCCTTCGCTCATAGGCAAGCCCTTGTCTTGGACGCACAGTTGCATTTTGCTTTTTCCGGCCTAGGTCCAGGCTTTCCCCGTCTCATACTTCCTGCCAGGGCTTCCCTCCTGCTATAGCCACAGCGGTCTCCGCCCAGGCCAGCGCTCCGGCCTCACTTCTAATGACTCACGCACTCAGCTTGCAACAGCAGCACAGAGACACCAATTGGCTCCGACCTCCTGAAGCAGCAAGGCTGGGGTCTCTCCTACCAACTCTGCTCTCATTAAGATGCCGCCAGGTCCATGGGCTTCTTGCTGTGTCCCTGGGTGCTGCTTCAAGAGCCAGCACACAATTTGATTTTAATCCTGGCCCCGTAGCTGCAGCGCCGACAGCAGCAGAAGCCACGTCTCCCTAATGCTGCAAAGTAGGCAGCTGCAGATACAGGCAGGTGAAACTACATCCACATGACGGGCTCCAGTCTGCGAGAGGGCATCCTGGCCACTGTGCCCAGGGCTCAGCATCCCTATGCCACTTCTGCACAGTGACAGGCTCAGGGAGGAGACAGGACCCAGTGCCCAAACTCTACAGGCACAGCCCAGAGGCTCCACTGCCTGCCCTCACATGGTTGCTTTTTAATAGAGACAGGATGTCAGAGAGGCGGAAGAGTGAGGGACAGCAAGATTACAGGGTGGAGGAGAATAAACAGAGCCAAAGCCTCCTTTGTGCCACTAAGGCGTGGAGAAGACCCAGTCATACGTGAAGCTTGGGCACTTACAAAAATTAGGAAGCTTTTGATGACGACAGCCATTTAGAGCAAAAAAAAACCCACAGCAAAGGGTGTCTGCTACCTCTGCTGGAAGGAGACAGCCACATAAACACTCCGCTGCATCTTTTCTCTATATTGACCCCACAAAGCTGCTACGAGAAATCTGGACATTTTGAGAGGAGATTTCAATGCCCAACTCGGACACGGACAGGAGGAATATAGCGTCCTTTCCTTGTCCCGCATCAATCCAGCAGAAATGGTCCAGAGCTGAATTCCACCTAGGGCAGCCGCTGCAGAAACGGCATTGCTCTCTTTGCACGTGCCCAACAGAAGTCACTTCCAGCGGTATGCCCCCTCAGCAAGGAACTGTGGCATCAATGCCAGCCTCACTTCTTACTAGGGGAGTCTGTTAGCAGACGGCTTTTCCCTTTTTTCCCTCCTTGCCTATTATAGTCCACTGCACAAGCACACCCAGTAGCATGATGCAGATCCAGGCAGACAGCATGGCGAGCGCACGTCTGAGTTCGGGGAGAGGCAGGATGACAGAGACGGAAAGAGAGCTTAGGAGGATTAGTCGGATGTGACAGCCCTGGCTGAGAGAGCTAAAGCTACCATTCCTGAAGTCTCAAGGGAGCATTTTCCAGGCCTACCTAGGCAAATGTCATCCCTGTCTGGGCCCTGAGTCACACAACACACTCTCCCAGGCTCTTCACAGGCTAGAAAGACTTCCCATGCAGCCTGCCAGACAGAAGGGGACAGGTTCTTGCTTCCAGCTGACACCAAGGTCACTGGGTAGCCAAAGAGGGAAGCAAAGAATCGGGACTTGAGCGAGGGAGCCTAAGCTTTGAGCCGAGCGTGAAGCTAATCCTGTCCCACGTGCATAAGTTTGCCCATCGTCCCTATAGCAAGAACCTGGCTCCAGTCTGGCCCCAAGGTCCTTCCAAGGTGGAGTCTCAATTCCAACTTTCACAGGTACTCCTTCTGTAACACCATGCCAGGCACCTTGGGAGGGGTCTGGCCTGGCCCTGGACGAGCCTGAAATCAGGATGTACTTCACTGTGCAATAGAAACAGCTGGACTCCACCCAAAATTTACCTTCCTGCTTCCTGTGGTGCTGAGCACTGACCTGAGACCACAGACACGTTGATGCTCACGGCTGTTTCATGCACAGAGCTCCACGCAGCAATAAAGGGACGTGGTCAGCTGCATGTTCAGGGCAGGAAATTATTTTGGGCGGAAGGCCACCTACAAGTTTTGGCAAGCTGTCGAGGGCCACATTTCCCTCTTGGGAAAGCAAGAACAGCCCCACGGTCCCAGGCCAGAAGCCTCTGCTAGGCAGGGGCTTCTGGTTGGGGGGGCGGAGCTGGGGGGTCCTTGCTGCTGGGTCCTGCTGCCAGCTTCCCCTGGATCCTACTGCCCTGGCTCTTGTCATCTTTGACAGGCAGCCAGGAGCAAATAAATACTAAATTTTCTACATTTTTAGGGGTCCCATGGGCCAGATAGATTGGCATGGCAGACCGGATCTGGCCCCTGGGCCATATTTTGCCCACCCCTGGTGTACATGGTCAACTCTTCCTTCCAGTGTTTCCATGCCGCTGCCAGGGTCTTTGACTGGAAATCCAAACACGTAGAGGGTCTGAGTCCCTCCATGCTGCCTGCTCTCTTTGCTGTGTGGGTGATGCTTCAAATCACACCCTCTTTGCTGTGGTTCTCATCCACTGCCACCGCACTGCATGCACAGGGCTCTGTGCAACCATAAAGGGACTTCATTTGGGCAGCAACAACGTGGATCTTTATTAGACGTGCCATGTGCTCTGTGCTGCTGCTTGAGGGGCAGCAGGTGTTTGGAGCCACTGCAAAATCCCCTAAGCACGTGGAGCTTTCTGGCATCACTCTCCAAAGCATCCCCGCTACAACTTGTGTTCCAACCCGCAGGTCGTTACAATCAGTACTCCAGCTCCAGCCAGGATTTACTGTCAGATCCTCTGCTCCTCCTCGCCCCTATATTTCATCCAGGCTGTGTGAGGCCGGGTTCTCCTCTCCATTATAATGGCATGAATCCGGAGCCACACCACGGGCAGGTATAAACGGTTGCAGACAAAGCAGGTGTGAGAGAGCGGAGAGCGAGCCCTGCTGCACTGTAACAAAATGCATTCAAATGCATTGGCATTTAGCATTGCGTGGGGCCTGCCATAAGAGAATGGCCTGCGCCAGCCCTGACAGCACCCAGAGCAGGACCACCCAGGACCCGCCATCTAACAGCTCCTGCTGAGAACCGTTTCCTTGGGTGCAAAGACTTGCAGATTCACAAATTCGTGTTCGGCTGCTGAACAGCACTTTGATCTTCAAAGACACCTGGAAACCAGCCCCCTCTTCCCCTATATATACAGCGAAAGAGTCATTTGTCTTTTCTCTTAAATTAAACCCCCAACCAGACGGGTGATGGCAGCTGCTGGCAGATGAAGCCAACATTACAAAGAGCTAGAGATGCCAGCGAACCAGCCTGGGCTGCTCCGGGGGTATAGCATCCCGTGGGTAACACTACCCAGAGATCCATGTGTTATTGAGATGGAAGGGTCAGCACAAGCCATAACACTTCAAGCATATTTGTCTTTTCCACAGAACACATGCTGGAAGTAATTCAGGCGGCGATTGCTGCTTGCAGCTTAATAACAGTGCAACGCGGAGGCTTGATGAGCTGCAGATTATTTGCTGGGAGTCTCAACCAGGCCCACACCGATATAAAAAAGCACTTTGTCTCGTTTGTTTTTCTCTCTGGGCAAATCCATTGCAGAGCAGCCTACTGCACAAAAAGTTGGCCTGGACCACAGGCTACAGCGCTGATTTGCTCTACCCAGGCCAGCCCAGCTCTAGTCAAGCAGAGATAATTATCCACATTTCCCCCCTAACCATGGGGACGTTTCATAGAGCCCGTGATGCAGTGCTGCCATACAGATGACCAAAGCAGCCTCTGTCCTAGAAGCACGTTCCCAATAGCTCCTCCGCCTCCCTAAAGCCCTGCAGTGGTATTAAATAAGCCTTTCCCACCCAGTCTTTTTTTGGACCCTTGACATCTGGCTAAACAGAGCTAGCTGTAACCTTCACGTGGCCGTGCTCCACATGCCTGCTGCCTGCCACGCGATTTGCATCGTCCCTAAAGAGAGCGGCATGTTCCTGCGAGACTGGCTCCCGCGGCTCACGCCCGGCAGGACTGAGCTGCCTCAGGGGCACAAACACGCGGCTTTCTGGGGCAGAATATGGCCCCGCATTTCCTTACGGCTATGGGGGCAGAGACTGCAATGGGAGCGATGCACGGGGGTAGTATGGGGCCGAGGCAGTCATGTGCCTAATGGGCACTGGCTTTCGGGGATCCTCCACACCATTAAAACAAACCTTGCTCTGAATATCGCACCCTGAAGTTCTCAGCCTGCAACGTGGGACCAGCAAGCCCTGTCCTGCTATAGTGCTCAGAGGGCCCAGACAGGAGTGGGTCTCTACAGGCCGGGTCCTGTATGCATGCACACGAGCAGGCTGGGAGTCTATTCCCCTGAGACTACTTGGGCTTTTTCTGGACCCCGCCGTGATGCAGAGAGCCAAGGGAAAGCTGGCTGCATCCTCATGAAGATGCTGTCTCAGTAGCTGCATCACTGCAGATGTCCCAGTGACAGCATCTGTGGATAATTACAAGGTCTTTAATCGACACCAAAAGGCGCGTGGTAGATAATGAACCCCAAGAACAAAGAAAACAGCCTCACTGTTTAGACACTCTGACCCAATGCAGCGCGCTTGCCATGAAAAAGCAGATCCCAGCTTTCCTCCATCTACTTTTGCCACAGGTGCACTCTGCGTTATGGCTTTGTGGGTCAAAAGTAAGCAGTAGCTTTATTAACTTCCTCCACCCACCGGTGTCATAAAGGGAGTTCATAAGCAATTAGCTATTTCTAATCACTTAATTCCACTTTAAGTCCCTGCCTGGAAGGATCTCTCTCTTCCCAGAATCTGCTAGTCTTTGGCTGCTCCTCAGTCTCTAACCTGAATTTTAAAAATATCCCTTCCTTAAGCAATTCTGCAGCCCTGCGTCTCTGCCGTTCAGAATCGGGCAAAAAGTAACCTGGGCATTGTCTCTCCCGCCACTCCCTGCCAGCCACCAGTGTCGGAGGAGCCTTACTGAAAAACAGCACGTGCACCCGAGACGTGCAAAAGCCGAGGCCCACAGGGATACAAACTCGGCATCATCTTCTGGGCTTTTCTTCCAGGGGGCTGAAGAATTAATACACAGCTCCTGTTCCTGCCAGCTGAACACAAACCATGCAGCTGAGCGCACGCGCTTAGGAGGGAGGTACCGCGGGGTCTAAATATTTCAAGCTCCTTTGTCTCCGCCACTTCAGTTTTTTCACCCAGTGCCCACCCCAGACAACGGTCATTTTGTCTCCTGCTGCTTCACAGAGATTTATTATTTATCGGCCCTCTCCTTTCTGCTGGCGTTGGCGTGCTAAACCTTCCCCTTTCCCCGATCGGTATCATCTCTGCGTGTCAGCTCAGCATCTTTGGGAATGGTAAATTGTGTCAGAAGAGACTTTATTTTAAATACCCTGTGCCATATGGCTATGATTCTTCTCAGCAGTTTTAGGAACGATAACAGCTAAATGGAAATCAATTTGATGGGGCTGATTCCAGAGTTTGGCAAATGGCAGAAAGAAGCCAGCTAAGAAGAGGTATTAAATTTGAGAGGGTGCCAATCCGTACGTTCACATCAGGGACACGTTCAAGGCCAAACTTATTTCTCATGTCAATGCACTGCAGGCCATCAAACAGGGCCCTGTGTGCAGGGGAGAGACGGAGGAGGGTGTGGGGAGTGTACCTGGGGCAGGTGTTTTTCCAATCCAGAGCAAGGCCGAGATGTTCCCCCTGTGGAAAGGTTGCACAAATTTAATCAAAGTAATGGGGTTGCTTGTCCCCCAAGCAGGGGGCTCCGTCCGCTCTGTGACACTCCTCACAGGTGCCACCCCCGGGAACTTGCAGAAGAGGCTTAGTGGGCCATAAGCTGCAGCATCACTGCACAGAGGTGACGCTTGGGGCCGTGGCTTGTGACGTGTGACTAGGGGAAGCACGGCCCGCCTGCGTGAGTGCAGGCCGTGGCATGGACTTGGTGCACGTAGGTGCATGGATCTGTCCACACCAGGGCATGACCCACTAGGCAGCATTACCTATGCCAGAAAGGTGGCCGGGGTTTCCTGCCTCGGAAGGCAGAGTGCCGTGTCACACCGGCACGCTTCTGAGGCTCGTAATTAAAGTTGCTTGTTGTTTGATCACCGGCTTGACGCAATGTAATTAGACTTGCTGCACGGGTTGATTTTTTTGTCTCATTTGATCAATGACAAGAAGCACTAACAAGAGAAAGCGCGCGGTTCTACGTCCCGGCGTCTGTGCCAGCTGAGGGAAAAGCCCCTCGCTCTGCAGTCCCTTATCCAATTTCTTCCGAGGAACCCTAAGCACCTTTCCCAGAATTAATGGCTTGAGATCTCCTCTGAGCTGAACCACGGGGTATGTGACAAGCGAGCACTCGTGCAGGAGCCAAAGGGGAGCGGCAACGCAGGAAGAAAGGCGCCGATTTTCATCGGCGTTATGAATTATTTGTGTTCTTTGGTTGCTGCGACTCTCTCATGGATTAACACCTCGAGTGAGGCTGCCTGCTTTCTCCAGCTATTTAATTTGTCTTGCAATCAAAAGAAAACTTCCTGAACTAATAATTAATGGGCTGTCAGCGGTTGTGTGCAAACGCGGTGCTCACAACGCGACAGCTGAAGAAAGGCGAAGTGCTGCCTTTTGAAGTGACTCCTGTACCAGGCTTCTAAGCTGGATGGAGGGCTGGGTCCACCCCAGGCACGAGGGTTTGGTGCAGGCTTTCTCTCCAGAGAAGGCCAGCAATAACTCAATTCTGTGGGCGGCAGAAGGTCCCCTGCATAGCAAGAGCCTCTGGTCCCTAGACGAGCAGAAGGGACCAAACACCACTCCGAAAGGGCCAGGGCATCATGCACAGCCTCTTCTAATTACTGGCAGCAAGAGCTTTGGGGAAGTAGCAAACCTCCTGCTTCCAGGTGTAAGCCACTCTCTAATTAGGAGAGACAAGGATGTGTCCTAGAGTGAGGCGCCAATTATCCCGCGGGCTCTCGCGCAGGCCTCGGGGACTGGCTGCTGTCAGGGGCACGAGACCGGGCCCCCAGGACCCGAGAGCTGACCCTGCTTGGTATCACTGGGGAGAAGAGACTCCAGGAGCCCCCCTACTCGCCCTCTGCTTTCGCTGAGGATCTCTCAGACACAGGTTGGGCTCGCTTTGTGCAGTTCCTGGATAACCCCCTTCCCCCTCCTAGCCAGAAATAACACGGTGCCCCCATCAGCCCACGAGAGCCCCAAAGAAGGTGATGAGCAGAGCGTGTTCTCCGCGCAGGGAGTGTGGGCGCAGCTGGGAAGGCAGGCTGTCAGCCAGCTCTGCCTCCCCATGATATTAATAAATGGGGACTTAGGAAAACAGCCATATGCCCCTTCTCACCTCTTACCTACTTCTATAAATACACAGCTATATTTAGCAATGGAAGAATGGAGGGAATAATAAATACCAGGCATGGCCAAGGAGGGGCTGGAGCCACTAGCTATGGATAATGCCCGCAGGCAGAGGAGGAGAGAAACCTGCATCCTCAGAGCGGGCGGAGGGTCCACCACATCCTTGAAGCAGCAATATGTGGTGCAGCCTGGCGCAAGCTAGACCGTGCCACCGGTACACACAAGGGACACGGGCTGTGAATGGGGGCAACGTCGGGCCGGCACCTCCCGACTCACTGCCCCACACAGCCTGGGAATGAAGGGGCTGATGATCAAATTAGAAGCAGGTACGTTTAGACCAGCAAGGGAAACGGTGTTCGTGCAGCCGGGACGTCCCTTCCCAATCGAGATCCTCGAGTTCAATACTGTGGAGCCGGCTTGAAAAGGAGGGAGATTCCTGGGGCGCTGTTAATCATAGTGCAGTCTCATTGTACGCATGAATACAGGCATTTATAGCAGCATACAATGGCATACCCATCAGACAGCCCCAAGGGGTGTCCAGCTAACCAAGACAATAAGTGCTACTGAAAGTCAGCGCACGTTTCCCATTCAACAAGGAGCATGATCCCTTGATTACTGTTTTACTCAACTTTATGATAGCGGGGATAAGGTTTGTCTGGTTGCCCGCAGCAGGGCATCAGCTGGGTCCTGCCAGGGTCAGGAAAGGATGCCAAACACCTGCATAGCTGGAAGCAGAGAGCGTAGCTCACAGCCAGATGCCAGATACCAGATCTGATGGGTCAGCAGTCTGCGAACTGGCCAGCTGGACTCACAAACACACTGCTCTACAAGGAGAGGGGGCACCTACACCTGGCAGAGCCTTTCTCTCCGCATATGGTGCTGCCCAGGGTTCGCACGGGGAGGCGCACAGTCGGCTGCCGCAGTCCATCAGGTGCTCCGTCTTGCACCAAACTGGTCCTTCCCGCAGCCAAGCTGGACCGTGCGGCATGCCAGACAGCTACGGTCCTGCTGGCAACGTGGTCACACGGCCATCACTATCGGTACAGGACCAGAAACACCAGAGCCGCTGCATGGGGGGCCTGCGTGTGCCATGCGCATGGAGCACAGTCCCTCCTGTCGGGGTGCTCCCAACCACGCTGCTCCATGCCAAGCTCTTTCCAGCTTCTGCCCATTCACAGCTCATTGCTCTTGCCCGGCTTCTGTTTGACATTTGTCGGGGGGCCACGAGGGATGGAGCCCGGTGCATGACAGCTGCCAGCCTGGGCGACGAACGTCAGTCAACGAGATGGGCTTGTCCCGGCGGAGCCCCCCCTGCCCGGGGAGCTGGCAGAGAGATGGCAGGAGAGCTCAGTCCTGATGTTCAGGGCACAGTAGAGGGAGCAGAGCTGCATACTTGGCCTCGCTCCATGGCAGCGGCAGCTGCTGCCGCTAACAAGAGCCATGCTGCATTTCTGGGGGCAGCCAGAGCCAGATGTGCTTGGAAAAATGAGGGGCATGGTGGGCTTTGCCCCGGCGTGGTAAATGCTGTGCTGTGCCGACTCCAGATGGGCCATCCACCCCCCTGGAACCGCCGAAAAAAGACCGAAGCAAAGTCTCTGCTTCGCCCCAGCCCTCCGCACAGGACGCGTTGCCCCAGGAGGAGTTGGCTTGAAATCTCATCACTCGATATGCCAGCCAAATGCCACGATGAAGGGCATGCTTGCAAGGCGGGAGGCTCCCTGCATGGCACGTGGCGGCCGGTGGCATTCAGCCCTCAGCACCAGAGCCCAAGCCGCGGGCTCGCAGCTGGCCAGCGGCACCAGGAGAAAGCCCTGTCCCGCGGACACCGCGATGGAGCCGGAGGCTTGCCGGGATCGTGTTGGGCACAGACCTGCCCGCGGGCCTCGGAGCCAGGCCCCGCTCCTGGGTGCGCCTGCCGTCTGAGCAGAAGAGCACGAGGAACCGGGTGACTGAAAGGAGTAAAAATAAACCCTCCTGCCAGGCTGAGACAGTTGGCGGGCTCTAATTAGGAGGTGGCTGGATGTTGTCAAGTGGCGGTGGGGGGGAGGAGGGACACCGACGTCTTGTAGGCGCTGGGGAGACGATGCTGATCTGATGCTGAGTGTGTCCCCCCACCAGACCCCACAAATGACTGCCTTCCCTGGGACTGAGACCAGCCAAATGCCAGTCGGATGGTGTCCGGCAGTGGAGGCTTTGTAGCCAGCCCGTGCTCCCTTCTGCCATGTCCTCCCCCTTCCTTTTTGCCACCCAGTGTGTCCGGCATTCCCAGCCGCTTTGATCACGACCCGTCATGCCAGGGTGTCAGGACAGCTCCCCACGTGCGATGCCAACTCTCCTGACCGCACAGCCCAGCCAGAGGTGCAGGTGCCTGCTCAGAGGGGCTGGGACCAAAGTGCACGGATGTGCTCTGCGCGCAAGGAAGGTGCTTTGTAGTTCAGAGACAGCCACACGATGGCCGTCATGTGATGTGGCAGTTGCCAGGGCAACAGTGGTTTCTCTCCAAAAGCAGCATAAACAGTCTTGTAAAAGCCTCCCGTGCTCTTTGGGCTCCTGGCTGCCAGGCTGCTGTAGCCTGCTCCTCCCGCCGTCGGGCACTCCTGCCACGCCAGGGCCGGCCCTGCTCCCTCCGCCCCAGGCAGCTGGCACCCGACACCCAGTGGGTGCTCGCCCGCTGCCAAGAACATCTGTGCAGTGGACCTGCCTGCAAATCCCGCGTGTCTGCACGGGGGCTGGAGCAGGAGGGCAGGAGAGGAGGGCTGCTGCAATTACAGCCAGGAGGCAGCCTTTATTTTGGGGCTAGCAGGGCCTCTTTTTTTTTCCCGCCGGTCCCTAATTACGCACAAAGCGGTAGGACGTGAGTCAGGCCGAAATCTTTGCCTATCATTAATGCGCAACTTGGAGCCTCTTGTACTTTGCATAATCAGGGCTTGTCATCCCCAATCAGCTTCAGCTCAGGAAGCCACGAGGCAGAGCTGCGCAAGGTGGCCGTGAGCAGAGGGGAGGAAGCCTTCGGGAACCGGCGCGACTTGGGGTTTGGGAGGTTGCGTCAGCGCCCTGACGACAGCCACCCTGGGAGCCTGGCCGCTCTCCTGGACAAACCCTCTTCCGGACCTCGTCACTTGGGCACACATAAGCCTGAGCGATGAGGCCAGATTATTTTGACGTTTGCTTGTAAAACTCCCACATCCAGTGACGGGAGACAAGATGTGGGGAAGGCTGGCGTGCAAGCAGGGAAGGCGAGATCAGGGCAGGCTTTCCTCTCCAGCGCCAGTGCTACCTGGCTTTTCACAGCAGGCAGAGTCCACGTTACATCCCAGTGATCGTGGTTCATAGATCCTGAAAGGCACAAATTACCCATTTGTTTGCCCCTTACTAGACATCTTCTAGTGGGAGGGTTCTGGATTCATCGCACTTTGCTCTGGGGAGGGGAAGGGTCTGGTGCTTAAAATGTTAAGAGCACCGCATCATCACCTGCATCTGCGGAGAGCAGTGGGGGCGGCTGAGGCTTATTTGCATCAGAGCTGCTTTGCCGTGAACTATTTTATTTCACTCCGCTCCTGGCGCCTCCTGGGCAATCAGCGCCCTCCTTAGCTGTACAGATCAAAGCCCCCTGCTGCGGAGGTAGGAGGCAGAGCTCAGTTTTGCAGTGGCTTCTTTTTTTTTTTTTGCATGCGGTGAGTCAAAGTCTGGAGGAAGTCATTGTCTGTGGGAGCCGAGTTCGCTCGAAGCCAGGCAGGCAAGTGGGGGGCGATTCGGAGTCCGTTCAGCCCCTGTGCAGACAAGAGCTGGATCCCACCCTGGACCAAAACCACTGCGCCCTCCGCACTGGCTTATCCTTGGGATGTATTGCTGGAGGACTGCAGCATGCTAGGCACCGTACCAGCATACAACAAACGCAAAGCCCAGCCCACAAGGTCTTACAGTCAAGGTCGCGTAGGCTCCCTGTGCCTCAGGGACCCATCTCTAAGACCTCAGTGCCATGCCCCTTTTCCCACTGTGTCTTATCTGTTGCAAGGCAGTAGTGCGGGAATTTGTGGGGCCCTAGACTCTCCCCCAGGTAGGAACTTCATCTCAGGCAAGCGACGTTCCCAGCCTGCAATAAGCAGCGCATCCTCTGCTATCCTTAGTAGCTGAAGCCGAGCTCGCCATACGCTAATACAGGGACGGGCAATTATTTCGGGTGGACGGCTGCTTACTGAGTTTTGGCCAGCCATCGAGGGCCGCATAACAGGCAGCCCAGGGCAGACAAATATTAATTTTCTAAATTTTTTAGGGGCCCCGCAGGCTGGATAGAATGGGCTGGTGGGCCACATCTGGCCCGCGGGCCGCATTTTGCCCACCTCTGAGCTAGTAGATGATTCAGGCACAGGATCTCGAGCGGTGCACCTGGATCCCCTGGCTAGCTCATTGCAGCTCCACCTATGCTCTTTCCATTTCACTGTATGCACAGACTTGGCATCCTCTAGAAGCAGGGTGAGCAGATTCAGTTAAGCGTCTCCCCGTCAGCGTGTCATCAGGGCATGAGTCTCATCCACAGGAGCAGGCTGCAAGGCGATTTCCCGCAAACAAAGCATGAGATGCTCCTCTCTGACGCTCCCTCCCTGAAGCCCTTTCCCTTGCTGCTTGTTCTAATTTTACTTGCTGATTGTTCATTCCCTGGCAAGCAGGGAGGCCTTCGGGAGCCAGGCCCCGTGGGTTCGATTTCAGTTCTGGCATGGTTTTGCTTACAGGTTAGCAAGCCACTTGTCTTCACATATTTCAGTCTCCCCAGCTGGAATAACATCGCCCTCCTCACCAGCTCCCGGTAGACAGGTTGTGAGGGCTACTTAATTAGCACTCATTATAGCGCTTGAGCTGTTTGGGTGAAAGGTGCTACAGAAATACAACATATGAGCTCTTCAGCCAGAACAACTTCAACTCGGAGCTGTCAGATGCCCAGGGTTTTGCCAGCTCCAGGATGAGTGCTGCAGGGTCCTTCGGCAGCTTTGGAAAGGGTGCTCTCAAGAACATTCATTAGCATGCTTTTCATTAGGCTCAGGATGAGGCCGGACATTTAACACCACAGGGAATCTGCTCCAATTTTCAACCTGGGGTCAATGAGCCAGCCTTCCAGCCACAAGAGAAACGCTGACAGGTTTCAAGGTGTAGTGTAGTGACCCCCACGAGTTGGCAGAGGTGATTCCAGGCAGCCTAGAAACACCCAAATCCCCTTAGGGCACACAGCAAGAGAAGGATGGGAATCAATCTGAAAGTGCATCATGTGGAAGAGCGCTAAAGTAGCCTAGTCATTTCCAAGGCTGTATAGTTAATTGAAATGACTCATCTTCCGGGACAGGAGGGGAGAAGTCAGAGTGCTGGAGATCTCTGTACATGTGCAAAGTTAAGATGCTCAGAGATGGCACTCAGAAATCAGCTCCCTTTGCAAGCCTGATGACACGGGTTGGTCTGGAGCAGTGCAAGGCTGCATTGTGTCCGTCCGCTCTTGGGTCGCTTGTCAGAGCCGGGTCCAGGAGATTTCCACTGCAATCGCGGACAGTTTGAGAAAGAATCCAAGAGCCAGTCGGTACCATAAATCAGTAGCAAATTGGGCCCCCAGATCAGGGCTTCCTCCACTGTTCAAGGTTTTTATGTCAGCACAGTGAGTTGAAATTGCAATAAAAATAGCAGAAGATTAAAAAGAGAGAAATAACAGGTCCCTGCAGTCAACATGACTTAAATTCCCTGTCAGATTCCCTGTGAACTACAGCCACCCGCATTTGATAATTAGAATGATTAATTTTTCTTATTATAATTAGTAGTATCATGCAGCCTCTCCAGTGGCAGGAAATAACGTTGTCATAAAGTTGTCTAGTTGCTTGATCTTTGAAATCCACAGTCAGATGTACAGTTCCTAGGACCTACACTAGGTTTGCAATCGGTTTTTCAGCGTGAGATGGTGAAACCTGGAGGAGCATCATCAGATTGAGCCCAAAGGGATAGATTAGTTTCAGTGGAATTTGTTGCTCAAGACAGCTGAAGCCCACACCTGTTCTGCTGGATCAGAAAATCCCTGAGCCCTCTTAGGGATGCTTTTGCAGCATCCAAGCCTGGATCCAAATCTTTTCCCGAGGTGCTAGCTAAGTGTGAGAATGGCGTTAGTCATACTGCAGTAAAGCTGCTTAGCAGGACGGGTAGAAGTGTGTTCAGGGAAGAGACTTCACCACGTCCAGCCAAATAGCCCAGCACAGTTGTTTTCAATGGCACACTAGGTAAGTAAAACATCTGTGGGAAACTAGACCCGATGATCTCACGAGGTCCCTTCTAGCCCTAAACTTCTGTGAGCGTGTGTGTGAACTCAGTTGGCAGTAAGAAAAAAAAAAAATCAAGTAAGATGTGAAGATGCTCCTAGGTGCGAGATGGAGGCTAACAGGGGACGTATGAGAGCATGGCAAGGCAGAGCCCAACTGCAGAGTCTCATCTGCGTAGGTCCCAGAGGGAATACGGCAGAGATGGGGGAGGCGAGGGGTCACCAAAAGGCAGCAGGAGCGACTAGGCTGCAGAAACTCCCCTAGCAAGAGAAACCACACGCTCGGAGCTCTTCATCTGACAAAGCAGGCAGACGACACGTGGTGCATTAAAGGTACTCCCACTAATGACCTGACTAGAGAAGGTCCATCAGGGACGTCTGTTCTCCCTGTTCTGCACTACAAGGAGGAGTGGGTGCCATGTGCCCCGCAGACGTGGCAAAGGCAGAAGTACAAAAGCACGTTCTTTGCTCACCCCGCACGAAAACCTGTGGAACTGCCTGCCGCAGGCAGCCGGGAGCCTACAATCCACCGGGATCAAAGAGCGGCAGTGCATTTACCTGGACTGCACAGGTGCCCAGGCCCAGGGCAGCTGCTGTTCCCTGCAGCTGTGGAGCAGGGGCAGCTGGATCCTGGAAGCAGCCTGGCTTGCTGCTGGACACTTCGGCTGCTGGGCTCTGGTGCTTGCTGGGTGATAAACCGCTCCAAGCTTCACACGCACCTAACCCGTCCCTTCTCATTTTCCCTCGGTTACAAGCAGTGCCCCACGACCCCTCCACCTCTCCTAGCTGCTCCTGTCCCCTTCTGGCTTTCAGGGAGCACAAAGGCATGCAGAAAGCTCACTCCGTGCTCAGAAAGCCTTGCAGGCTAACAGGAGACACGTGCCTGCCCATCCCAGCTACGACCCCCTTCTGACCTCCAAACCCCAGTGCCAGGACCTGGCTGGGTGGCCGTGTGGCCTGCAGCAGGACATATGACTTGGCACACTGAGCTGCTTCAAAAAGCCCCCCGTAGCTTTCCTCGGCAACACGCCGCCTGTTTCCATGTGCGTGCTGTGCATCAAAGGAAGGGGAGTTTGTTGCACCCTTTGCCGCAGGCTTGGCATCAGCTGATGGATGCACAGCTTTCAAAGCAGCGGGTGTCAGGTCCTGCTCTATAGTGGGGCTGTCTGACAGGCTGCCCCGGGTGTCAAAGACCCCTGGACTGGGCTTCTCCTTTTCCTTGTACCACAGCATTTCACGGCTGTGAGGGCCGGGGCTGGGGGTGGTGGCGCTTCTTCGGGGTTGTGTTTGCACCTTGGTTAGCAGCTTCCTCACTAGCAAGGAGCAATGTCGTGTGTATGTGCTGGGATTGTTAATGTTCTTCTTTGCAAGGTTCATATCGGTCACTTGCTTGTTGTGGCTTTGGGGATTATAATAAAACCCAAAAATATAAATGTGGATTTATTATTATCATTATCGTTATTATTATTCACCAAGGAAAATCGGATGCCGGGTATCTCCCACTGGGCCCCTCTGGGTTTGTTCTGCGCATGTAGCGAGGCCAGATGGGTTGTGCATTTGACAGCTCTTTCATCTGGATGCCGCAGGTGGAACCGGCCTGGACGCCCCATTTCCCCTTTAGCGCGTCAGGGCAAATCCATCTCTGCCTCGGAATAATGCTTTTTAACTTTGTCCTTCACCCTCTCTCTCCAAACGAGGCTCTTGAAAGCCCCTTTTGAAGCCTCCTGTGTGAATTTCTAGCCCCGCTCTCCTATCGCTCGCTGGTGGAATGGATTAAAACGAGCCCTTTGAAGTGCCGGTGCTTTGGAGGCAAGCTCGCTCCGCACTTTGTCATGTACGGGAGGGAGGATAATAAACACCATTTGCCTTCTGATTTCCCTGTCAGCTTGTCCTCTCCCGGCAGACTTGAAAGCATAAGAAAGCTGGAGCCACGCGGCACATCCTCTCCATCTGAGAGAGGCCGCTCTCGGCACCTGCCTGCCACAGCCGCCTCGTGTGTTTGCTGCGAGGGCTGCCTCAGGGCTTCCACATCGTGTATGGTACATGTATCCTGCAGCCATTGCATGGCTTTGATTGCGAGGCCCAGATCGAGAGAGCGCGTTGCACAATCCGGTGGGCTCGGCTCCCCTTGTACCCCATCAGCTGCCTGCATCTTCTGCCCCTGGGCCTGCCGCGCAGCTCCTCCAGTATTAACACGGGAGGCATACGAGCAAGGGGCACGCTATCTGTGGCGCTGGAGACCCCAGGATGGCATCGGGAAAGATGGAATAATATATATCCTCCCCCCAGCACCCTCTGGGTACCTTGTCCTCTGGGGCCCCGTGACAGCCATTCAGCACCATTAAAAGTGGGTCAAGCTAAAGGCTTCCCTGAATGGGAATGGACAGGAAAGCCGAGGCTATCGCCACTGGTGGAAATACCAGAAGACTGAGCCCCGGCGTCTCCCAACTGCGTGGGGGGCAAATCAAGGGTAACAATGTCACTTGCTGACCTCATTAATGACATCAGTGCAAGCAGCAGGGTCCTGCCAGCACGTGGGACACTGCAGTACGCCAGCGGGCTCTGTGCACCCAGCTGAGCCAGGACACCTGAGCCGTGACCCGTGACATTTCTGGGGCTCTCTCGGGCATCACTACCCGCCTGCTGCAGGCAAGCTCTCTGAGCAGAGCTGCCCTCCTGCTGTGCATGAGAGGTGACACCAGCACCCCGGGCCCAAGGCCTCCAGGTGATGCTGCAATAAAGGGTGACAGAGGTGACATTTTCTAAAGCATGCAGGGGCCTGCACACGTCTGGCCCTTTTGAGTGTGTTTTCCAATGTGTCAGAGGCTCCATGCAGCCCGCTAGGAGCCAGCAATCGAGCACACGCGCGTGGCAGAGACGGGCTGGGATCGTCACCCAGGCCCTCGGAAAGGTCTGGGGGCTTCTGGCACCATGGATCTGGCACAAACACAGAGGACCGGCCCCTGAGCTGCTGTGAAAATGCTGTCACTGCAGAGGAGCTGTGCCAGCCTGCACCCCCAAGGAGATGCCCCCACAGCTCCACCCCCTGACGGGGTCAGCACGAATGCATCTGTCACGTAGCAGGAGTCAGCAGTTACTGTCTCCAGAGACAGCTGCTCAGGTCCCCACTGCGCCCCTCCAGCCTACGTCCTTAGCTGCAAGGTCAGCACTGCACCATAAACCCTTGGACCCACCTTGCCAATACAGTGAGCAGCTCGGTCCCTGCCCCTGCACTGCAGGGCACGAGCAGACCCCCGGGCAGGTCACAGGGTGGGACCAGAGCCCAGGACACGCTGCCCTTGGCTGCTGCATGGGCGAGCACTGCACCACACCTGCAAATTCGCAGGCGCGCAGCGTGGCCAGCACAACAGCCTGAGCAGGCTGCGGCTGCCAGGCCGTTAGGCCTCGGGAAGATCTTAATGCCACACAACAGGCAAGTTTTAATATCGAGAAACTTCATCTCCAGCCATCACTAGCTAATGGGACGCAGCAAACTGTCTGGAAAAATGAGAGCATTACAGTAAAAACAACAACAAATTAAACTCGGAGACAATCAGGGAGCGATTAGGGAGCTCTCCTCTGGGAGCGCTTCCGAACTCAAGGTCTTTCTCCAAATTTGATCGCTCTCAGCAACTTTATTTCTTGCTAATTAATAAATGTGTAAGTAAACGGCACATCTTCTGGAAGGGAGACAGCTCCCCAGCCCAGTCCAGCCTCGGCGACACGGGAGGACAGAGCCCGGTGGCAGGTGGAAGCAAGCACGTCTCCCACCCGGAGAGAAATCTCCCTGTCAGCAGAACCAGCAGCAGGGCTGTGACAACAGACACCACGGGGTGCTCCTGCTACAAGGTGACTGGAAGGGATGGGACGGAGCAGGCACCGGCAGAAGGGAAAGGGCGAAAGCAGGGCAAAGTGCTTTGCCTCTCCGGGTAATGCACCCCGGGATGCAGACTAGGTCTGCACCCAGGGGTATCGCTCTGATGCAGCCGGGGGGGTCTGCTGTGCCGCCCTGCCTGGTAGCCGAGTTAACACCTTGCCAAGACAGCTCTGCTCCAGCCTGGAAGAGGCTGAGACGTGCTCTCTGCCGCGGAGCAGCAAGATGCCTGCAGTCCTGCAGGCTCCCTGGTACGCCACGAGCCTTGCACCACGGGAACAGCCCGGTCCCACCCGTGAAGCACGCCCCATCCCCTTGCCTCAGACAGCGGGGCAGTGCTGGGGCCAGGCTGTGCACACCACACAGACCTGGAGAAACCCACTTCCCCCCTGTTGTCCAGGAAAGCAATTATACAGAGACCTCTTGTCCTTGCATCTAATTTCCTTAGGCGCATGCTTGAAGGTAAGCACTGGCCGAAAGGCTTTCCCAACCGGTGCTCACGAAGCACAAGCACATTACAGAAAGGTGCCTGGTGAGCTAGCAAGAGGGCTGGCAGGGCTTTGGACAAGCGCTTGCTCCTAGGAGGGCCCTCTGCGGTGCTACCCACCCTGTAACAGCTCTTCTCTGAGCTGCGGGCCTGTCTGTTCCCGTCTGCTACCGCACGAAGTCTGGAAACGCTGCTCTGAGATGGCTCAAAGTTGTCTCTCTCTGCAAACTGGAAGTGCTCGTACTGTACAGCAGTGGACCAGACACGCAGAAGCAGGGCGGCTAGGCTCTCTCGGCCCTGCTAGGGGCTCTGAAACGTCGCGCAAAAATGTAAAGAAAGAAAACAAAGCTGCAGGGTGGCCCTGGACCAGAGCGTACGCAGAGCTGCAGCCACGCTCCCCCGATAAGTCCCACGTCAGGGGACAGACCAGCCTGGCCTGCCCTGTTACACTTGACTTAGTGGAGAAGGAAAAAGAAAGAGGGAAGGCCAGAAACATCCAGAGGTGGGAGAAGATCCATGTCCTCAGTGAGACAACATCACCTTGGGGTCTGCAAAGCTGCAGCCCTGCCGGGAGAGTCTCTGCACGCAGTAACCCCCAGCACCCGGACAGCGCTTCCAGCAAAGCTCCCGACGCACTTGGCCATTGCTGCGTCCTGCCTGTACAGCGCCCCCAGCAGACAGCCCACGCAACACTGCATCTGCCATCCACAGGGGGAAACTGAGGCATGAGGACTTTGGGGCCAAACCTTCACACTTGGCTCTGCTTTCCCAGCACCAGCACCTAGACACTTGAATAACAGGGACCCAGTGCTCACAGGAGCCAAGCACTCACAACCATGTCTGCACAGCAAGCCACAGCTTTATTTCGAGGCCCAAACCCACAGGGTTAGGAGTCTTGACAGGACCTCGCAGAAGTGACGGGGCCCAGGCAGGCCTATTGCCCCAGTGTCCTGACTCCCAGTGACCCCCTACAAATGCTGGCACTGCCGAGTCCAGCACCACAGGACCTCTGGGGCACATGGGACCAGCTCGTCCACCCCCGGGCCCCGAGCGCGCCTGGGAACAGGAGCCCAGGAATAAACAGGAGCCGCGAGAGGCTGCAGGCTGCTCAGCACAGACGGCTGGTTACATAAGGACAAGCCTTGAGAAACGGGGTCTGCTGTCAACTACCTGCCACCGCTGAGGTCTGGGGGCGGGGGATGTTTTGTCTTTTAGCAGCCAAAGTCCTGCCAGGAAGGAGGACAAAGTCACAGCGGGATGGCCTGCTAATCTTGCCAGGTAAGTCTCCGGGGAGAGCGTGCAAAGCTGGGAATTACGTAGCACTACACGATGCCATAAAACCCGCCAGCCGGAGAAGCCGGGCTGAATGCAACTGCTTGGGCCCACGTGGCCGCTCACTGGGACTTGCCAATTAAACCCTGTCCTGGGGACTGTTCCTAAGACCCTGCGGTGTGCGGACAGCAGTACCCTTTTCAGACCGGCTGATCAGCAAAGCACCGCGGTGACACGGAGAGTGACCAGGAGAGCTCTGCTCCTTCAGGCGGGAAGAGTTGCAGAGCGTGCGACCGTGCAGCGGGCTGGGACAGGCGCTGCGGCGGTGGCGCCTGGCTGCAGCCTGCGCAAGAGCGAGGGCAGGAAGGGCAGGGGGCCGCAGACTGGACTCGAGGTCTGGGGAGGGCGTAAAAGCAACACGGGTGTGGTGTAGCTAACACCCTGCCGCTCTGGCCAGGAGCGCAGGGGCTCGTCTCAAGGAAGCAGTGCTGCCTGGGCACTGCAGACAGCCTCGGCAGGTGCCCCGGTGGGGTTGCCACCGGCGAGTGCTGTGCTGGGTCCCTCTTTGCTCCGGTTATTTTTACCAGCAATTTCTGGGTTTCACCTATTTCTGGCAAGACGTGCGGGAAGGGGAAGAGATCCCCGCTTTTCCTCTCCAAAGCGCCTCTCCCCCTCCCCCAGGCCCTTCCTACAGCAGATGAGTCACCGTCTGGGAGCCTTTTTCAAAACAGTGATCCTCAAATCCTGCATTGAAGCACCAGCCTCCCCGGTCCCTGATCCGGCACCCGGGCCACGGTCAGGCTGGCCAGCTCCCAGGTGAAAGCAAAGCCCCCTCACCCAGGAGCCCCCCTGCCTGGCAGAAACCTCACTGTGCTGTCCCCTGTCTAGCCACTGATTTCAGGCCCTTGAGAATGGGTCCTGGGGGGACACCGAGCCCTGCGAGCAGTGCCTACCGTCACTCCTGCCGGGCTCACCTTTCCTGCGCAGCCGTGCTCCTGCTGGGAATCCCATGTCCGGACCGGCTGCGCTGTTTGCAGAGAGCCAGCACGTGCTTCTGCAACCGGCAGCTACACCATTGCTGAGGCCAGCAGCACGCTCCTGGATCTGTCGAGCACCTCCAAGCTCCACTGGCCACCTTCCTGCCCCATGGGCCCTCCCACAGCAGAAGAAAGTGCAAACAGCATGCAGCTGTCCTTAGGGTGCAGCTGAGAGCTTGTTTACATGCTGGGTCAGGCAGCTCACTGCGCAGGTGCTGTATCCATCAGTGGATACAGATTGCCAGCAATTCCCATCTCTCAGCACAGTCCGATATTAAACATCACCCTTATCCTGCCCGAGCCAGTTCGGCTCATCCTGCCTTTGTTTCAGGCATGGTCACCGAGAGACCCGTGATGTGCAACATGTGCAGCCAGCCTCGCTGAGCCGGAGGAACGTGGGGCGCTTCCACAGGGGCAACGCAGGCTGCAGAGCCGCGGGGCTGCTCTCCCACGCTGGCTTCTGAGCCGGCGCCGCTGCAGCGAGGCTGGCCAAGGGAAGGCGGCTCTTGTGCCGCCCTCAGCAGCTGCACTGCTAGAAACGTGCCGGCGCCGGCTGTCGTGGGCACCAGCTGGGAAAGTTTTCCAAACTTGCTGCAATGAAGAGACGGTTATTCCCAGGCAGGTGCAAGCACCAGCATGCCCACGCTGCAACTGCAGAGCTCCACTCCCTGGGGTCTGCGAGACCTGGGGAGTCCTACTAGGAAAAGCCCCTCCATATTTAACCCGGGATCCAGCCCAAGGAACCAAAGCAGGAGAAGCCCCAATTGCGAGGCCTTTACCACCCTCCATCCCTACTGATGACAGGAAGGAGAAAGGACCACAGAGGAACGGTTCGCAAGCTAGCCCAGAGCAGCAGGCAGCTGTCCCCCTCTCCCACCTGCCCGCAGGTGTGAGGGCAGCTGTGTCCTATGTGCTCACTGGCGCTGGAGCCTTCATGGCCCAGGGGCTGGCTCCAGAGCACTCCCTGAGCACACAGGCACATCCAGCACCTGCAAGCAATGGGCAGCGTGGCACTGGGGAAGGCGACGCAGGCTGGGGTACCATGCACGGCAGCAATGCAGACACCCCCCTGGTCCCGGGAAGTTTACAACCCCCTGCAGCCCCCACCCCACCCCACGCTGCTCTCCTTTCCCAATCAACTTCCCAGCCACACACATTCACACGCAAGCAAAGCAACAAGGGATGGGGCAGTACCTTTCTCGTGCTGCTGAGCAGAAGAACAGAGCTGTGGCGGGGAATGCTGCTAGGATGGACGCGCTCTGGAGTTACAATGACAGCGTTCCTCTCTCTGCGACCAGAGCTTTCAGCAGTCCAGACCAATTGTGCTGGAAATGCACTTAGTAATTATCCGCTGGAGCTCAGGCTCCACCTCCGCCACGCTGATTGGTCCTCCGGCCCTGTGCAGGGCTGCATTGGTTTCAGGCAGCCCCACTCTCTACCTACTCCAGACTATTGCTCTGAGCTTCCGAACCAAATGCCGGGTCCTGCGGGTCCTGGACGGGCGAGGGGGGGAAGCACGGGAGGAGGGTCAGAGCTGCATTCCCAGGCAGAGGGCAAAGCCCACTAATGGGGTTTCTCCTACTGCAACAGTCTGAGGATGCTCCAGGCATTGAGTTGCTGCTGGAAGGGACCTAGTGGAGATCACACCTAGTCCAGGCAGGGCCATCCCATCACAGCCAAGGGCTCATCTCACCTGCACGCAGCAGCTGCAGTGCCGCGGTTCCAACCACTGCTCGCAGCCATCTGGTCCAGCGCCTCGTCATTAGAAAGTTCTCCCTAGCATCCAAGCTCCTGTTGCAGTTTAAGGCCTGTGCGTGCCGAGAACTAGGGCTCTTTCTCCTCTGCAGAATGACTCTTCTGGCACTTGAGACTGTGAGTGCTCCCCCTCTCCACCTAATCATCCCAGCTCCTCCACCCTTCCCTAACCCACAAGGCACAGGACTAGTGGGTGTCAAAGGCTCAGGAAGGAAGGTGGCTAGTTACATGCATACAGGAGAGAGCTGTTGCACACTGGAAAATATAGCATCTCAAACCCCCCCAAATCTACCATGTGAGGGGCTGTATCAGCAGTAGCAGCAGCTCATGCATCTTGCAACAGCTCTGGAGGAACAGCCTCTGCTCTCGGAGCTCGTGGCAAGGAAAGCAGAGGCAGAGGCAGGGGGACAACCGGAGGCCGCTGATGTACCAGTCAGCTCCGCTCATTGTCTGCAGCAAGACAGAAGTGGGTTGCACGAGAGGCATCCATGTGGGTGGCTGCAGAGAGGGCCTTGCACAGGGCCCCAGAGGCCTGGTACCAGACGCCGAGGTGACTGCAGCCAGCCGGTGAGCAGGAGCACAAGGCTGGGTGCGCTGGCAGGGCTGCGGGGGCGAGCAGCAGCGCAGAAAGCTGGATGTGGTCATGGGGATAAAGGGGGTCAGAATCTAGGTGCAGAGGCCTGCAGGGGTTAGAGAGGTCATTAATAATACAGCAGTGTGCATGTGGCCAGGCAGCTGAGCTGTCCCAAGGAGCCAGAGCCAGAGCCAGAAGTGGATGTCAGAGGACAGAACATCCCCTTTCCATGCAGGAGCGAGGGCCGTGCCATTGCTGTGGACAGAGCTGGCGGTGCTGTGACTTTGAAGGCATTCAGGTGCAGAATGCGAGTGGAAGCTCCTCTGAGCCTCCTTCACAAACCTCCGCAGGCAAAAGCACTTTCCAAAGCGCAGCCCGAAGAAGCCGTACGTTCGGCTGCAGACAGGCACCATCTGCGCTCCCTTGCTCTGGTTGCCTGAGACCGACTGCAAGGCCAATGCAAAGAGATAAGGATCCTGTGGAGGGTGTCTGTTGGGAGCTAGCAGTCATCTCCTCTTTCATGAGCCTGCACATCTTCTTGGCGAGCTCAGAAGCCTGTAACCCTGGCAGGGAACATGGGCCGGGCAAACTGCAGGCCGCCTGGGGGATCAGAGATGCAGCCATCCCCTTCCGCCCAGAGCCCCGTGGGGAGCTGGTGTTGGAGGAGAGAACTTTGAATCGTAGAAAATGAGGGTTGAAGGGTCACATCTAGTCCACCCCCCTTCTCAAAGCAGCACCAGCCCCAACTCGATCATCCCAGCCAGGGCTTGTTGAGTCGGGCCTTAAAAACCTCCAAGGCTGGAGATGCCACCACCTCTCTGAGTAACCTGTTCCAGCACTTTACTGACTTCCTAGTGACAAAGTTTTTCCTAACAGCCAAGCTAAACCTCCCTCACTGCAACTACAGCCCATTGCTCCTTATTCCATCATCTGCCCCAGCGAGAACAGTCCAGCCCCATCCTCTTTGCAACCCCCCTGCAGGGAGTTGAAGGCTGCTATTAAATCCCCCCTCAGTCTTCTCTTCCGCAGACTAAATAAACCCAGTTCCCTCAGCCTCTCCTTATAAGCCATGTGGCCCAGTCCCTGAAACCATTTTCATTGCCTCTGCTGGACTCTCTCCAACTTGTCCACATCCTTTCTGCAGTGGGAGCCCAGAAATGGACACAGGAGTCCAGATGTGGCCTCACCGGTGCCAAATAGAGGGGAACATGACAGTGGTCACAATGAATCATGGTGCACAGTGGTGTGGGTCAAAGAGAGCAGAGCCCCCTTGGCCTCCTGAGCTGAAAGCAGAGCCTGGGGTGCAGTGAAACAGGAAGGGTGCAGAAGGAGCAGCAGGCCTCAGTCCTTGGCAGGGGAATTGCACAGACAAGGTGAGAGGTAGGTAGCTTGCTAGTCTGCAGTCGGTCAGAAGAACAGGTAGGGATGCACCTTATAGACTAACTAAAGATACATCTAGCTAAAGAGAGACAGAAAAAGCTTTCATGACCTCAAGTTCACTTCATCAGAAGAGGCCAAGCCCTTCCGGCGCCCTCCTTCTCAGCAGGAAACCTGATGAGTGTTAACCCTGGACCCGCGTGTGTTTGGCTTTGTGCAGGATCCAAGATGCTGATCAGAGAGGGGAGGCGGGTCCCTTAAACAGCTGCTTATCCCTGCGCCTTCCTAGGCACTCATGCATATTCTCTTTGATGGCACAGGAACTCCTTTTGTGCTTTGCAGGGCAATTACTTTGGCGAGTTAGAAAATCCATTTTGAAAGCACTGAAAAGCACTGCTGCTGCTTTGATTTGTCTTTAGCCCCAGATCCCTCCAGACAGAGTCACTTGTGACAATTAGCGCTGGCGTACATTTGGAGAGTGCTGTCACTTGTTCCTGCAGGAAAGGGGGCTGGAGAAAGTCCATTCCTGCTGGCCGTGTCAGGCCAAGGAACCCTTTCCGGCTGAGCAGAGGCTGCTAGCGCACCGAGGTTAGGGCTGCAGAAGCTGCGCGCGCCTGCAGGAATCCAGGTCTTCACTCAAAGGGCAGACCTACCACCGCAGTCGGTGATGGTTCTGGACTGACTCATGGATTTGGACTTGATTTAGCTGATTTGGCTTGGAACATGGAAAATTTCTTTAAAAAAAAAAATGGCTAGCTATTGCCCTCTCAGGGTCCCTCTTGCTGTCATGGTCCCCACATCACATACAGGGTGACTTATTTCACTGCTTGTGCCTCTCTGCTCTTGACAGCCTAACAGGGATAGCATGGGAACCCTCCAGGAGAAAGGCGGCCTGTCTGTGTTACCCTTCCTCGCTTCTCCTGCAAAAGGGCTCTGCAGTCAGAGCAGCTCTTTAGCCAGAGACTGAGAGAAACGTTGCGTATCAGAGGCTAGCTCTCATTGCATAAATTACTGAGTAATGGCAATTTCCCAACTGCAAGACTGGGCCTGGAGCTTTCCAAGGATTCATGGCTGAGCTGAGAGTGACGGCCAGGATAACTCGGGGGAATTGGAGTTCCTAGATTCACTTTCCTGTACGAAATGTGAGCCTACTTAGTGTGATTTATGTCTGCTCAATATGCCTTGCTGACAGTCTCAGGGACCTTGGCCTGTGTGTGGGCGCGGGCTGCTCTGGTCTCCCGCGTGTAGGGCTAATTGCTTTCATGCCGGTACCGGACCCCATCTCAGACCCCTTGGGGTTTGGTAGGCACAGCGGTGGCTTCACCATCACCCTCCAGCCCACAGACACTGGAGAGGAAAAAGACATCGCCAGCAATGTTTCCACTCGCAGCTTAATCTGCTTGACAGCAGTTTTACAAACTATCCAAGCCACAGTGCTCCCTGATCCAGCTTGCCTCCTGAGCCGCTGAAAACCTGCTAAAGAGTATTTAAGCCATGCATCTGAGCCTTTGATAGTGACACCAGCGCTTCGAGCCGCCTCCCCGAGCCTCAGATCCTGAAGTGCTAAGAAGGGCCCATCAGACTACGCATTTATAGCCACGCAGCTGGCATCTGGGGATGATTTTTGAAACCTCCTCTCCATTTTTGATGACTTTTAGGGTTACGTCATTTGCTGCAACAAAAGACGTCTTTCTCCTCCTAGGATGTCGCTCACGATGGCAGCACCTCGGCTGGAAACTTTATAAATAACTTATGAACGACTCAATCTTTTAACCTTTGCCGAGGTGCTTTGTGCGCCCCCCTCGCCCCCCCCCCCCCCCCATGGAGTTCCTGAGAGTCGCCTGCAAGCTTGGGTGAAAAAAAGAACCATTTTCCCATTAAAAATCAAAACCCAGGCAAGGCGACTGGGGTCAGGGTCAGTTTCCCTCTCTCCACAGGGAAACACATACTTCCCTGACTTCCCACAGGCGGTTGCAGTAAAATATTTATGATTCCTCCCACCCACTTCACTGCCTGTCATGGAAATCTGCTCATAAACATCACGGGCCAGCGGCTGAGAAACAATCTGCCTTTTCGTAGTGATGCACGCTGGACCTGACACCGCCGGGCCACCAGGGTCTGGTTTTTAGCAGTCAGATCGCTGCAGATTGCTTGTGCATCAGCATAGCTAAGGGATCCATCACCGTCAGAGAGACCAAGCATAATAGCGCTTCTCTGTCCTCTTCTCCGTCTTCCCTTTTTCCTCTTGGAGACTCGCAAGAGCGGGATGCGTTTCTGCGCTGAACAATGCTGCTTATGTTCGGGTCTGTATGTGGCCTGGTTTAGGCCCATCAGACTCACGAAGGTTTCTGACCCTGCAACACACCTATCTCCTTTCACTCCAGCAGGCTTGTACCGATGTGGCCAAGCACTGGGCTGCAAGGATGAGGATGCCCCGTGCTCCACGCTGGCTGGGGTCTCGTTGCATCACCAGTTCCCCAGCAGCAGCAGACACATGGCGATCCCCCCGTGCCACGCCGAGGAAGGTGGCGTCCTGGGGCAGGCGGCTGCGGACGGAGCTGCACGGGCGCCTCAGCTAATCGTAAACCGGGAGCCCTAATTGCCTAGAAGTTTGCAAATCGCTCTTCAGCCCATTAGCATTTAAATAGGCTGCACTCTCTGTCCACGTCAAGCAGGCACTGCATCCTAATCGGGGTGCACTCACAGCCAGCGGCCAGCTGGAAATGTCAGCACATTTCCCTCCGTGTCAGGAAGCAGCTTTGATCCGCAGTAACCTTTGCAAAGGGCTGAGGAGCCGGCTCCCTCGCCCCCAGCGGAGCCCTCTCCCAGCGGCTGTGGGTGTTGCGGGCAGGCTGTGTGGGTGTGGGGCTGAGCTCTGCACAGCCCTGTGACTGGGTGAACTGGAGAGAGGAATGAGAAGTCTCCAGTAAACTGGGGAGGAACCAGTCCTGCAGGGAGGGTTGGCCTGGCCCTCGCATGGGCTGGTCCGAGCGGAGCAAGGGGTGATGTGCCAGGCTGCCTCGACCTGTCTCCAGGGACCAGGTGCCCTTTGTGGCCCTGGATCTCCAGACACTCGGAACTGCCATCAGAGCAGGAGCCCTGGCCAAAGGGACCTGCATGCGGGCAAGGCCTTGCTGCAAACAACCCCAAGCACTGGGCAGATGCTGCTCTGGATGATGTCCTGTTTGCAGCCCCTCTCGGGCCTGGAAGACCGGTTTCCCTGTGCAGCTAGCATGCCTTGGCTTTGAATCAGCGCAACACTGGACATAGGCCCTGCCCCGTGCTCCATCCCCGTCCTGGGACTGTGCCTGTCATCCCCCACACCCCATCCTGTGCGACTGACTCAGGAAGAACCGGGAGCGAAGCAACAAACAGCGCTGTGAGGGCCCCTCGCAGGAGCCGGGCAGCTGGGTTTGCTCTTCCTTAAAACCTCTTTACTCCCAGGGATCTCCCAAGCGTGGCACAAAGCAGGGGCCTCGTGTGCAACACGCACCCTCTGAGCCAGGCTGCCCATGTGCACACACCAGCTGCACTGGCTCCACAACCGGTCCCTCGTTCCCCTTTGCCCTCCCAAAAGCGCCTCTGTCAGACTTGGCTCTCCAATGGACTCTAGGCTCGCTGATTAATTGGCCTGTGCCTTCCCCGAGGGCCAGGCGAGAGCTATCAGCAGCAAACTCATCCACACATTGATCCATCCCTCCCACCCCCAGAGACTCTTAGTAAAATATTTTTCAGCTTCCAATTAAAAAGGAGCCATCAGCTGGTTAGCAGTTATGCCGGGTAAGTGCCCAGGTGTGCCATTGGCATAGCCCCACGCAGGGCCGTGCTGAGGATGGGCTTCTCCTTCACCAGGCACTGAAGCATGCGGGAGATTTTCTCTATGCCAGTGTGGTCCTGAGTCCTCAGCTGTCCCCCGCACCTGTGGAGTCGCAAAGATATAACCCTATGCACACAGATCAGTGATTGTTGTGCGCCCGGGTGCTGCCATCTCTGACTTGGCACGTGCCGGTAAAGACCACTCATGGTGTTCCTGGGGACCACGAGCTCAACACAGCTGGCAGCAGAGCAAGGGCTGGGCACCCGCTAAGTTGTGCCAGGGATGATGTCAGCGGGAGGGCTCACCTGTGGCCCGGATGGGCAGGAGCTGTGTGACACCGGAGAGCTCTGCATGCCGAAGGCTCCGGGCAGGACTGAAAAGGTCAGTGTCGCAAAGGCCTCCTCTGACACCTGACTGCTTACACCAACATTTTGCAAGCAGCAAGCTGATCTCACGTGGGCCCTGTGTTGTCTCAGCCCTACACAATCCCAGCTGGGTGGGAGGTCTGCATGATGACAGACCGTGTGCCACCCCCCGTAACCCGCTCCACTCATCAGCAGCACCTGGCCGAGCTGCTTCAGCCCTGTACAAATGGCTAGAAATGCCATGCAGTGTCCTGGCTGCATGGAAAGAGGTTGCATGCACAGCAGCATGCAGCTAGCCCCGTCACAGGATGCTGGCAGAAGCAGTCGGAGACTGAGATGGTAGCTGCTGTTTGCTGCTATTGTAAAGGACCCATCTGGTCCGACCTCAGTACTCTTCTCTAGAGAGACGGGGAAAGGCAGCGGTGTCAGCCAGGCCATTTCTGTTCTGCTGCTGATCTAGGCCTGTGCCCAGTGTTGATAATCATGGTGCATAGCTTTTGCTGGGTCCACTAGCGCTGTTGCTAGTCGTGCGACTGTCATTGTCACTTGCTTGCCCTGAGCTCATGCCTAAGGGCTGCAGCCAGAGCCCCACAGTGCTGGGTGCTGCCCCGACCCAGAGCCAAGGAAAGAGAGATCTTGCCTGCAAGAGCTAACTGCCCGCAGTTAGGACAAGAGGTCTCCGGATGCTGTGTGGCAAGCAGGGCATTGGCAGACGGGGTGGTATGGGAGTATCGGGGGCAAACAGCATGCTTCTGCTGGACGTGACTGCCTCCTGGGAGCCCTGTGGTGGCCGCTGGTCACGCTCGGCAGCAGAAGTTGTTCTGTTTATCATCTTTCATGTCCCAGAATGCACCGTACTATTTGTCTGCCTTGATATAAATTAAATTAAGCTTATAGTAACGCTGAGCAAGGATTAATGGCTTTGCTAATTATATCATTGTCACTTGGCTACAAGCGGACATGTTCCTGCGCAGATATATCTAAACCCACTCATCTGGCAGGCTGCTGAATTGCTGTGTGCAGTACATTAGATGTGCATCATTTTACAATTTCAAGGAACTTCAAGCCCGCGACGTCGTCAGAAAAAATACGCTTATTAACAGAACATAAGTAAGTCTCCAGTTCCTATTTATTCCACGACTGGCTGAAAGGCATCCCATCAATTCTGGGTGCTGCTTTCTTGGAACAGGATTTCCACAGCGCTATCAGGTATGATTTGTGTCAACAGCGGACTCCATTTATTTTCTCCCGGTGAGCCCCTACAAGAACTGTTTCAGAGCAGCCGCCCAATTAGCGCCCTGCTAAACGAGCCTGCGTTGTTTGCTCGCTGTTTCTTTGCTTTCACCTCCGAGTCATTTGTTTCAATTTGGTGGCGTAATGAGAGGGCGCTTTCCTCGCAATTTTGCGCTGACTGATCTGCAATGGGCTTGATCCTCACGCTACGACCCACCCACCCGGCTTCCGCCAGCTTGCTGGGATCCTTGGTAGACACACGAGCTGCAAAACCTCGTTGTTCTTTTCCCCTCTATATTTCTTTTCCGTGCGACTTGTTAATAGTGCACAGAAGTATTGCCGTAGCAGACTCTAATTTTCCAAACGCTATTAGCGGGGATGCAGCACTGGCAACGCTCAGCTGGTAATAACACTCCAACTGCCCTTTGCATTTTAAGTTTCCCTCTTGACGGCAGCACACAGAAGATGCGGTTTCAAGTAGAGTAGTCCAGCGCCAACATAATCCTCCGGCTCCTGAACGGCCGATGGCTACAGCAACAAATGTTTTGCAGTGAGAAGATGGCAGCTGCATAATTTGCCTGGGAAACTTAGCGGGACACTTAATATGCAGACGAAGGAAGGTTTTGTTCGGTGGCTGGCAGTGCCGCCAACTTGCGCGGGCTGTTCACCCAGCTGTCTGGGAGAGAAAGACAACCAAAGCTTCCTCGTGCTGCCACACAGGGATAAGTCTCCTTGCCTTCCCTGAGCAGCACACAGGAAATTTTGCAGGGGTCTTAGGAGAGTTTGTCCCCAACAAAGTCTCAAAACTCGTGGAAAAAGTGATATCTTTTATTCGGCTAACTCGATATTTGCAAACAAATTCTTTTCTCCTTGTGTTTTCAGCTGGAGATATAACCCAGCAGGCTATTTTTTACCTTTCCTAATTAAATTAGCATTGTCACTTAATTGGGACCTGTGTGCACAGCATGCAGGGGTCAGCCCGGTCTGATTCCTGGTTTCTCAGGTCATGAAGGTGGTTTCCACCTTCCAGAGACCAGCTTTTTACTTAGGGCACGAGACATGCCCGGAGGGGCACCAGATTGCGAAGGGAAACCGCAGAAGAAAGATCCATAGTGTACAAGAGAGATGAGACCGAGAGGCCTCAGGTCACCTGGGGATGTAAATCGGAAGGTAAATGCACACGCCTGTTCGTGACCGAAAGAGCTAGTTATCTCACACCCTGTTCTGGCCCGGTGGCATTGAAAAAACTTTGGAGGGATAGGACTGCCCCCCTGCAGGCTTTCTTCCACCTTCGAGGCCTCTGGACTAGATGCGGCTGGTTTCCCGCACTTGATGCGCAGCTGTTGCACTGAATCACTCCGCTCCCCGCCTTGGCTGCCTTTAAAGGGCTAAAAAATGTCTCCGGCAATAGTCATTAAATGCTGCCTGACACTTCTCCAAGCCTGCAGCCCACTTACAGTCAACCAGGCAGCGACAGGCCCAGGTCCTGGTCCAGCCCAGCGACCGTAAAGACGAAACGGCAGCAGATGACTCTTTCCCCTCTCCCACCTGCTCCATGGTGAATCAACGTGAGAAAACAACTAAACCTGTATTCGGTTGCCAAGGTTTCTCATTTTTATGTATAACACTGTGTATTTATAGTGCCCCTTGCTATCAACACCGAGCGGGGAGAACAGCAGATAAGACAGGCCGGCAGCATTGTTTCTGAGCAGAGCGCTTTCCTTTTTCCACAAGGCGTCAGCAGCTCTTTCAAGCCTTTCTATTACATTCTGGGTTCGATGCAAAATCATATTTCAAAGACACTAACTTTGAGAATCAACACACGGGCTCTTCCCAGCGCCACCTGCAAAGTGTATAGACCTGACCCAGATAGGCAGGGAGGCTGAAAGGATGCTGTTTTGGAAGCCAGGCCAGCCCGTGAAAAACACACCGAAGTGGAAACGGGTGGCAGGGAATTCTCCGCTTCCCTAATCATACCATTCAGCGTCCTAATGTCACGAATCGGGCTGCTAATTTAAATTGCCATTAAGGATTGCTGTAGGCCCTGTCATTTAATGAATCTGGGTATGATAACCTGCTCTCCACAAAGGAAGAAATTAAGAACTCATTTATATAGGAGACAGAGTAAAGAGAAAACAACCCATTGGAGCTAAATAATAATCAGGATCTCAGCGCATCTCTGGAGTGGGCCTCCTTTCTTCGCGGGGTCTTAATTAGATCTTGCTGCAACTCTCTGTGCGTATACACATGTGTACAATCAGCCAGAGTTGCGTCTCCCCCGCTACGCCTGGCTCGGGCTGTCCCCAGGGCTGCTGCTCCGATCCAAAGCTCGGGGAATCGGGTTTGGGATTACGGAGACACGGCGGGGTGTGAAACGCTGACCCTCCGGTGCCCGCTGTGTCCGGGGTAAGAGTCAAGGCCAAGAGCAAGGCAAGGGGGCTGGGGATGGACACTTCAGAGAGCCTGGAATGAGGGCTCCCAAACACTCAGGGCAGCTAGAAACCTCTCCCCGGGGCAAAACCTGGAGCTGGAGATCCACCTCTTGTGGAGCTGGTTGTAGCGGCACCCAGCACCTGGAGCCTCAGCAGGACCCCTGTGTGCTAGGTGCTGTACAAACACAGGACGCGGGCAGTCCCTGTCCCAATGAGCCCACAAGAGAGGGCAGACAGCAAAGCACAAGCAAACACGGCAGCAGTAGGATTCGCAGCAATGGGCTCAGCACCTCAGGGATGAGGGGTGACATGGACAAGGGGCTTGCCAGCAAAGGGCAAGCAGAGTATGGCCCATGGGCTGCCCGGAGAGCCAGGGAAAGACCTCGGGGCTTCCCAGCATATCGGGGCAGCCCCAGACCCTTACTCTGGTTCTCGACAAAGCTCCATCGTGCGCCAGAGCCTGGGCACGCAGGACCTTCTACCCCTCTCCCCTCTGCTGGTGCTGGATTCAGGGCCTGGGCACAGACGCTTCCTTGGAGGCTGCCGGTCCAGCACGGCTGGGCATGGCATCCCCTTGCAAGCGCAGCTGCCACTGATGTAGGGCCTGCTTTGAAGGCATCACTGCCTGCAAACAGGCACCTTCACCTCCTGTCACAGCAGCTAAGGGACTGGTCACCCACAACAGCCTGGTCTTTCTGGGGCTGCCTCTTCTGCCCGTAGCAGAGGCCTCTCCACAGCCACCTCCCCGGGTCCCCAAGAAGGTTGCTGGTGGACAACACCACTAACAGGCTTGCACCCTTCCTGTCACCATCCTGCTGCTTTAGCTTGCCATCGTCTTGAGCGGGTGCAAGAGAAGTCTTCCTGTCTCTGCTTGCCTGTTTCCTGGGGGGGGGGGGGTCGCTGCATCTTCTGGGCACCCGCTGCTGCCTCCTGGTTTCAGCTGCTTTGGGCGAGACCCACGGCTGCCAGCAGGACAGCCCGTCCTTGCTTCTCTCCCTGCTTGTCACTGGCGGGGAGCAAGGTCCCCAGTGACAAGGCAATTAGCATTCCCAGCCACGGAGCACAAATTACCTGCCTTACATTTCTTTACGAAGCGATACAAAGCTAGCAAGGCTTCATTATCATTTGTTCCTTCCTCATTTGCTTATTAGCCTGCAGATTATGAATCAAAACATCCTTTCTGGGCTCCACACAGCACGAGGCCTGTTACCAATTCTTCAATTTTCTGGGGACCAACTTGTACCTTTTCATCTTTAAAAAAAAAAGAAAAAGCAAAAACCCCAAACTGGAACTCTGAATGCAGCAAGCAATTACAGAAACAACTAACGAAGCAGCTTGTCTGCTCCAGATTGGGTGCTTCATAAAGAGGTGCTGCTGTAATTGTGCTGGAACGCAAGCGTTTGATTGCTGCACCTAGCGCTGCTAAATAGGAAATGTGAGCGATTCAGATGGCGCAGCCTCAGCAAAGCTCATCGTTTGTCCCTGTATTATCCGAGTGGATTGAAACACTGAAGCTTTTGATGTCTTTAAAATGTGCCGTTGAATCTTACAGATTCAGCCAAGGGAAAAGATAGTGCAAAGGGCCCCTGAGGTGAGGGAAGGGCAAGCACTAGGCATCAGACAAAAATGCTGTCATGCTGTGATCAGGACCTCTCCCATGGCTCAGCTTGGGAAGTGTCAGCCCCCAGGGCAGCGTGACAGGGTCCGACAAGGACACCCCAGGGTCCACAACATACAAAAGGAAGCCCCGGAGCCCCTGAGAGCTCGTGCAGTACAAATGTTGTTCCTGAAGCATTAACAAAGCAATCAATATAAATTACAGCACATTTGTCATGCAACAGTTTTCTGCAAAACGTTTCCTGCCTGCAGGCCTAGTGCATGTGGCCTCAGTGACGCCGTTCCTGTGCTAAACGTGCCACCCCGTGGTGCTGCGTGAGAATGCAGGAGCCTGCTCCTGGGAGCCAGAGGGGCTCCTTCGGTCCCCTGTCTGCTGCGGACCAGGTCTCAGGACCACTCTCCTTAGCTGGATGCTTCTCTTCCTGGCTGCCATCATATATCCTCTCTCCCCTTCTGGGAGATGCTGGGAAACTCCACTCTGGCCCTAAGCAGCCCGGTCCTCATAAGGAAAATTGGGCCCAGAGCAGCTCCGAGATGCTATATTGCACGCTGGGAAGAGCAGTGGCCCACTGCACAGCCCATGGAGCCAGGGCCCGAGCAAGCAGACCCTCTGACCCCCCACGCCGCTGTGCCTCCCCAGCGGAGCATCCGCAGCCATCCACCATGGGGGACCAGGCTGCACCCCAGTCCGGATGCAACATGCAGAGCGTGCTTGGCTGGGGTCTGCGAGGCCCGAATTAACACTGGGCCTCGTTCCTGGGTGGGACCATGCTGCATCCCTGGGCTGGGGCTGAGGCTCAGGTCAGGGATGGAGCCTGGGGCCCAATTCTGCCCAGAATCCCAGCCACACCAGCAGCCAGGAGGCTGCCAGCAGGAGGCACCAAAGGCTCGTGGGAAAGGAAAGGCTCCCTCCAGCAGCTCCCGGCTTGGCACCGGCTACCTGCAGCACTTCGCCAGCGGCCGACATATCAGAGCCAAACTCAGTAGGAAGCCTGGTGCTGGCTTCAGCAAGCCCAGTGACACTGGCCACAGCCAGCCCCAGCTCCACATCGAAGCTCCCGTGTGCTCCAGCTCTGAAGCCAGTTTCCCCAGGCTGGGCTGGGGCATGGCAGGTGCGTGGACTCGCGGTGCGTGCCTGAGCAACCCCCACCGCCCTGGCACCTGTGCAGAGAGCAGCAGTGGACCGCATGGCAAGCCGCAAGCCTGTTCCTGCCACAGGCCTTGCAGAGGGAATGTGACACATTGGAGGGACATGGGGCAATGGCAAGTAGCTTGGATTGGCCACGGGGACACTGTGGCAGGTCCCCCGGCTGTGCTGGAAGCCAGTGCCACCTGCAGGGTGACAGGCTTCTAGGGGCTGCTTGACCTCCAGATTTATTCAAACCCTGCACCTCTCTGCAGTGAGTTGGGGAGCTGGGTGCAACAAGGCTCTCCCCTTTGGGATGGGGGACTTCAGCCCTCAACATCAGCAGGGCCCTGAAGATCTTGGGCAATGCACAAAGGAGCTGTGCCTCTGCCTGGCTTCCAATCTGACCCATCCCTCCGGACTCTCAACAGCCTGGTCCCACCATGTGCTGAGACCCCTTGCAAGGGCATGAGGAGCTTAGGGTGCAGGACCGCAAGGCCCTCCAAGCATCATACAAGCAAGGGGACGCCCACAGCTCAGTGCTTCTGCTGTCTGGCGCACAGGCCGTAACAGCCGTGGGACATGGGCCTTGCAGGTGGATGCTGCTGTGGGGCCCCTTGTCACGTGTGATCCATGCAGAGAGGCCCCCTCGGCTGCGGCACGCGGCACGGCTTAATGCAGCCCCACCGACACATCCAAGCCCGGCTCGGTGGGACAGGTGCGCGGGTGGAGAAGCGGCTCCTATTCACCAGGAAGGTAAGATGATCTGCAGCGGATTTGCCGCGGGCTCCCTCCCAGTGCTGGAAGTGGGGGCAGATTAAGTTTTTCTACCAGTCTGGAGGACACAGCAGTGCTTTCTGGGTCTGAGCTGGAACAACGTTCGTATCTGCCAGCAGACAATGGCTCTTGTTCATAATTTCCCTGCCGCTGTCTGCCTCGCTCTCAATTGCGTTGGATAATAGCGGAGGAGCTGGCTTCTAGGCTGCAATTTAATACTTGCATAAAAGTGATACAAGTATCCTGCCATTAAGGCCATCTTACTCCGAGGAAACAGTGCGTGTATTATGAGATGCTTATCAACCGGAGCGGGACCTGCCGGTTTCCAGCCGGCGCTGTGCTCCAGGGGAAAATCTGTTCTGCCTGGCAGAGCAAACATCTCCTATGGACAAGGAGAGCCCTTCCTGACTTGGCGGTTTCAATGGGGGAATGCCCACCTCCTTCCCAACAGCCGCGTGGTGGGCATTGAACACGTGCTGGGAGCCGGACGCGTCGGCTTACAAGGCTGAACAGAAAGAACCCGGTGTAGAAGCATCTGGTTCGAGACAGCAAAGAAAACGTGGTCCGTGCCCCGTCTCTAGAAGTGAGCGAGGACTTTAGAAATGCCCCCATGGCTTTCAGGCAGCCAAAGGGGTGTCAGAGTTCAAGAAAGACAGGCCAGTCAGATGAGAATAAATGCCCCTATGATAACAATAACTGACCTTGCATCGCTGCAAGCAAGTGCCTTCAGATGCACAGTCAAGCCCTCACGGTCCCCCCTGCCCATCTGCCCTCACTGAACTCTTGCAAGGCCAAGTTGTAGTAGAGCAAAGGGACATGCTGACACGTGACAGCCTGCAGAAATCCAGTGCAACATCGTCCAGCCCTATCCCCACGCCAGGGTAGCGAGGCGCATCCACCCCGCAGGCAAGGACAGGAACAATAGCACACGACTCGCCAATGCGGGGCTGGTTCCAGGCTGCTGGCTGGGAACACGCACGATGCGTCATGTGCACGTGAGCTGCGGATCGAGAGCTGCGGGCTGGACTCATTCCCCAGCCGTCCTGCAAGCCAAGGGGAAAGGCTCGGGCTCTGCTTGTGCCCAGAACAGAAGGTGACATGTGCTTTCCATCCTGTGTGTTCTACTTCATCCCCTCCCCTCTGCCTGCTAGCCCCCAGAAGCAGCCGCATGCTCCTCAGTCCCAGGCAGGACCCCCCAGCTCCAAAAGGCAGGAACATGCGGCTGGCATGTGCAAGCGATTTATTCTGGCACTTGTGCAAATATGGCTGCGGCTAGCGGAGGGCTGCTCTCCCCTGCGGCGCACACCCAGAGTCTGGTGACCCCCGCCCCCAGAAGCAGGCCCTACAGCAAAAGGAGCAGATGGAGAAGCTAGCAATGAAAAGCCCGGCAAGAACAAGGATCTCAGATGCAACTCGGTACCAAAAGTGCAGCATTGCCTGCTGCTGAGTCCCTGTGGCATGCAAACTCTGGCTGGGCCACAGCTGTGCCACGTGCACCAGCCTCTCCTAGCCCGGCCCATCACCCCGTACAGCCAGCTCACGAGTGACTCTCCTTGCCCTGCTAGGAAAGCCAGGAGTTTGCTGCTTGCAGCTCTGGGCCTCTGTGCAAAGCTGATTCCGGGGCATGGGGAGCTGGGCTATTGACAAGGCTGTTCGGGAAAGCCTCTGCAATCTTGGCGTTCATATTTCAGTGGAGATTTATCTTCAGGAGAACAATGTGCTGTTATAGGAGGGCTCTGCTCTCCCAGCTAATTCTCAGCAGCGTTCTGCTTAGCTCTTTCTGGCTCCCAACGTACACTCATTGTCTATTGTTGCACATCTGTCAAGCGTAACAAGAGGAGCTGTGTACATGCTTATCCCGCGCAAGGGAGCTCCTTTATGCAGTGAATTTCAGTCCGGCTTTGCCTCTTAACCCTTGCACTGCTGCTCGGGGGCACAGAGCCAGCAGGCTGGCAGCACCAGGAGAGGGTTGAGAAAGCGGCTATCCGCCCCTTTTCCAGGATCCCAGCGTGATATGACAGGAGGGTCATACCTGAGGACCTGAAACAGGGGAAAGGTGCAAGATCTGCTGCTTTAGATCCAGGCCTGTCAGATGACATCCAGCAACATGGACGTCCCCTGCTGCCCCGGGAGCTGCCTGCACCGGTGCCTCTGGTCAGGAGCACAGGAACCTTCTTGCCAAAAGCTTTGCAGGCCGGAGCAGTGGCAGAACCAGGACCCAGGTCAGCTGAGCCCCAAGCCAGGGCCTCAAGCCCTCAGCCGTGACACCCATAAAGTCCAGGACTTTTTATTTTTTTAATGTATTTCTATATATATCCACTGCCCTTCCCTAACCCAATCGCAGTCCCTTAGTCCCAGCCCCGATTTGGGGTTACATTCTCTGTCCTTGTCACTGTCAATGTTGCTGTTGCTTCTGCTGCTGCTGATCCTGTTGCGCTTTCTCGCTGTCTCCGTGCCCAATTGTGTCATTGTCCTCTTTGTCTTCCCTGTCCACTCGAACAGCCTGTGCCAAGTGCCCTTTTCCAGGTGGAGCTGGCTGTGCCTTCTCTGCCCTCCTGTATAGCTCAGGACAGAGGTTCCAATTCGGTGTGGGGAACGGTGACACAGATAGCTGCAAGTGCTGCCTCTCTCGGTGCCTCTGCAGCAGCATTGCTGGCAGGGACCGCAGCTGCTGCTGGCACTGCCCTGTGCATGCTGGGCTCCGTAGCCGCCAGGGTTCCCAGGCTCAGTGCTCAGCAGCCCCTGCCAGCTTTGCCAGGGTCCCGCCCCGTGCCAGACCAGGGAGCTGGCCAGCTGCCCTGGGGTAAGGACGCGGGCTTGGGATGAGTCCAAAGTGTTCTTTGGCTGAGGAAGGCCAAGGAAAACATCGTAGCCTCCACCTGCAAACGGCTGCTCTGCAGAGACTGCCTAGCAGCAAAAGGAATGACCGCGGGAGCAGAAATGTATTTTTAGGTTTGTCGTTTCATGCTGCACCCCCTGCAACTTGCCTTCCTCCTGCAGAAGCCTCTGGCCTCTTTCACACCGTCCTCCTCTTGCTGCTGTCCACCTAGGCTCTAGGCCAGAGACCATCAGCTCCAAACCAAGGCCCTCCTCACCTTACCAGGTGAGCTCCGCAGATGTTCTCTGCCCCTGCATAGAGTCTCAGAGAGCCCAAGGGCACAGGGTCTGGAGGAGCATGCTGTCACGGGAGTAAGGCCGGCACTGCACACAGCTTATTGGCGGGGTCAGGCCTCTGGAAACCAGATGCCCTGGGTGCTGGTACATGGGCTGAGCAGCTCTGCAGAGCCAGGGCACCCAAGAAACCCTTTCTGCCCAAGCAGGGGGGGATGCTGCCTGGTGCTTGCTCTTGGCAGAGCAGCAGAGTGGGTTTTTCCAGGCCCCCCAGGTGAGCGGCATTTTAACTTCCTTATCCTCAGACCCTCCAGCAGCCTCCACAACAGCCGAGCTGGGCGTGCTTGCAGGCCTCTGCAGCACTGAAGGAGCCAGGAGGGCCCGTCTCCCCTGTAATAAGCAGTTTTGCAAACAGGGAATCACATACCAACAATAAGACTGAAATAGTCAGTGAAACGGGAACGGGAGCGAGCAAGAGCCAAGACATTCCAGGGCCAATTATTTCTGTTTTGCAAAGGGCATTGTCTGTGTCAGTCAGCTTTGGATTTCCTGTCTAATTCAGAGAGGACTTTTATCTTTAATCACTCATGATAGATGGCTCCAAGGGCTGGGATTTCAGAGCCATCAGCATTGCTGCTGAAGCCAAACCAAGCAGGTCCCCTCCCCGTAGTTTTCCCTTATCAGTCTCCTAGGTATTTGGGGCCCCGACCCAATCTTGCTCACAGCGAACATCCTCCCGGCGAGAGGCTAAGGGTGAGCAAATGCAAAATATCACAGAGCAGAGGATGCAACAGCGCTGCTATCGATAGCTCGGGTCTGCATTACCTTTATGAATGCAAGGCCACCCCAGCTCCATTTTTCCCCCGCTGGCTGTTTTACAGCGGGTCAAAAAACGATCCAGGAAAATGTTTCCCTGTCTGTAAATTATTGTGAAAAGCTGGCTGTAAACACTGGGCTTGGAGTCCAAATAATATGAAGCTGAATGTTACCTGTCATCATAAATTGCTAGCCTGGACGTACATGTTCTGCGAGGGGCTGGCCGGGCCGAGCAGACACCTGGGAGCATTCGAGTTTGGGCAGCAAAACTAGACAAAGTCTCTGCGGGGAGGAGAGGGAGAGACCGCAGCCACAGACAACTTGAAAAGAACAACACGCAGACAAATCACAGAGGTTTTCTTAATGCTGCCATGATATACAAATAAGAGGCTTAAGTGTAATTATAGGCTCTATAATCAGTGTGAATAAAGAAATATGTAGTAATTGCTGCCATATTTTATAAATATTCTAACTGTTTAAGAAACTGAAAATGTTTTCAAAAGAAATACTTTAGCATAATGATTATAAAGCTTTCTCAAGTGAGCGAGCCGCTCACTGAGGCTGGGCTTCGACTCTGGCTCAGGAACGTAAATAGAGGTAATTGCCCTGAGATGTGAGCTGGGTGTTTGCACGTTCGAGCCGAGTGTGCATTTTCCAAAGTGCCAGTTCCAACACATTCCTCCCTGTGCCGTTTCTTCCTCCTTTATGCACAGCACATCACCCACACACACACATCTGGACAGGGGTAAAGTTAAGTACTTGTAGCAGCCAGCCTTGGAAATTGATTGAGACATCAGCTGCCTGCCCATATGTTAACTGGATATTCAAGTGCAAATGCGGGCTTGCCATATTCACCCTGCCAGGGAGAGCACATTGATGTGCTAATCCGTCCATGGAGAGATGGGAGAGTGCTGCAGATCACCCTCCACAAACACCAGGTCCTTCTTCCAAAGGAAAAGCTGTGGTGGTAAGGGTTTATTGCCCCGCGCTGAAAAGGAGGTCCTGAAACAAGGAGCCTGCTTCTCACATTGAATAAACTTCGGTGCAGCACCAGGCTGAGGTGCCTCTGGGCTTCCCGGGGAGCGAAGCAGCGATGCGGCTCCATGCTAGCACCGCGCGTGGCAGAAGTGCCACTGGGCAGCACTGCTTTGAGCAGCGTTGTCTGGGGACAAAGCCGCCTCCAGCCTCCTTGCTTGTCCCCAGCTCTTGCCGGCCTCTGCTAACTCCCATGAAAAGGGTCTGGACAAAGACCAAGGTTGTCCAAGCAGAGCTGCGTGGCACCAAGTCCAGCGTGCCCAGGTACCAATAACTGCAGCCATGAAAGCCTAGGAACAGGCAGCAGCAATCAGAACTCATGGTGGGGATGATATCTTTTATTAGACCAACTAGAATTTTGCCAAAAATATTCTTTAATTGCAAGCGTTCGGGCACAAACACCCTTCATCAGGCCTAGGAAAAAAGCTTGCAAAAGTTCCCCTGGGTAGAAATGAAAGTTCATAGGCAGGGCACCTGACTGCGTTCTCAGTCTCCCTGGCAAGTCTGGCCACCCTGATGACCGAGCTCTGCGCAGTCCCAGAGCTGCTGCTGCAGCCCAAGCCCAGATTTGTCTGCAGGAGATACAGGCACACCTGGGCTGCAGTGCTTCCAGCTCTGAGACTCCAGGCGATGGAGAGCTGGCTGCAACAAAGCAGAGGATGCTACAACCAATAGACTAGGCAGGCGCAGACGCAGCGCCTGGCCCTGCCGCTGGCTCCAGTCTGGAGCTAGACAGCAGTACTGGTTGTCACTTGTCAGCGAGCCTGCAGCTTTGGAGGGCACCGCTGGCTCTGGCTCCCTGCCCTGGCTGCATGCTGCCCTGTCCTTCCGCAGCTTGGCTGCTCATTCGCATGATGGGCTCGATCTCAAAACCATCTGTTTCCTCTCAGCTTGCATCCAGCACTGGCGGAGGAGAGAAAGCATTTGCAACGATGCACCGGGGTGCTGGCGGGCTCTCTCTGCTAGCTACAACTGAGCCCGAAGACAAAAATAGCCTTCTCTGGGACTAGAGGCAAGCCAGCGGGGATGTTCGCTAGGGAGCCGGAGGAGTGGAGCCCAGACAGGAGACCTCTGATGGAGAGAGAAGCAGACAATGGAGCCAGCAGGAAGGGGAGGAGAAGTCTGGCCTGGTCCCCAAAGCAAGACGGGATGCCACAGAGCTGTGACCGGAAAGGCCTTGGCTGCCAGGGCACCGTGAGGCCTCTGCAGCTGAGCTGGCTTTCCCGCTAAATATCTGGGATAAATATCACGTTCCTGCTCCGTGAAGACAGAGCCCCAAGGACAGCTTTGCCAGCTTTGCGTGTGGCAGGCTGGGACGGGGCTGGGCTCCCTTTGCAAGAAGCCACACTCAGCCTGAGATCGGGGCTCCTGGTGTGCGGTCCCTGGGCAGTGTTGTTTGCTTGGCCCTGTCAGTGCACCTTCTCTTCCCCAAATCGCCGGGGCCTGGATTCAATCACTGTCGCCCTCCGAGCCTGCTTGGGGTGGGGTTTGCTCAGCCTTGCTGAATCGGCCAAGCAGGTCCTATGTGCTTGCTTCCTTTCACGGACGCTGTTAGCCGGCGTGGGAGTGGAAGTACGCATGCAATACCAGAGGCCGGCACAGCACCTCGTTATTACTGTGTGCACGGCCATCTGCAAGGCTCCTCCTTGCAAAGATGGGCTCTCCTTCCCCTGCGAGGGCATCCCCTACTGGTACAGCCAGGAGGGATGAAGGCGGGGGTGTCCCCAGGGGCTGGAGAGGGGTGCTCCGAAGGAGCAGGCTAGCGTGCAGCATGTGCAGCCTGGCCCCCAGGGAGTCACTGGGGAAGCGATCCGGGCTGCCTGGAGCAGGACAGGCACGGCATTAGGGACAGAGACTGCTCTCCCTGATGCAGCTAGCTGGGCACTGGGCTCCTGCCCGCCTCCAGCCCCACTCCACACCCGCTCCCTTCCTTCACCATGAGGTGGCACCAGTCTCCCACTGCTGCAGACCAGGACTGGCTGGTGAGCTGCAGGCTTCCCACAAGCCAGGGGGCCAGCCCCTGTTGTCCCGCTGCACGGGGATACTCCAAAGCATGCAGCAAAAGTGCTCTTCCCATCGTGCCAAAGCCCTGGCAGGGTTTGGTGAGCAGCTACCAGGGCACACAGCACAGCAGGAGGGAGAGGGCAGGGGCCGTACTGATGCCCTTGCTCCTCGCTGATGGAGCCCAGGCAAGCCGCCTGCTGCTGGCACTGCCTAACCATCGCCCTCCCATTTCTACGCCAGGGCGGCATCCCTGGGCTGGCTTCCCTGTGCTGCCAGGAGGGCCCTTTGTGTGCCGGACAAGGGACTGGCAGCGCTTCACTCTGGCTTCTGAAACAGCCCTGAGAGCCCCATTGTGCCCCCGGCGCTGAACCGGCTCCGAGGGCCTCAAGTTACAAGGCATCCCGTGGGAGCTGCGTGGCTTCCCCGCACCAGGCCGCAGAGTCCCCTTGTTCATTGTTTCCCCAGCGGCAGCTCGTGGGGATTTGCTGATCCCGACTTCCGAGTCCGGTCACTGTGAAGGGCTGCACAATGGCCCCGCTCGCACCCGCCCAGGGGAGAGGGGGGTTGATCGTCAGCCACCATGGGAGGGGGTTGGGAGAAGGCTCTGCGGCAAGGCTCTGCGGCGAGGCAGGGCAGGAGGCAGGGCAGGGCGAGTGGGGTGAACGCTGGCCGGGAGACCTGCCAGGGAAAGCCGTGGGGAGAGGAGGCAGAAGAGCAGGGCGAGGGGGTGTCCAGCTGGCTGAGCTCACAAATCACCAGTCAGGGCCCCCACTTCCAAAGACTGGCTCAGAAACCACAAGCCCGTTACAAAAAAGCCAGTGTGGGTCTTTGCATTTCCCTGCAGGCTCTTGAGCCTCTTGGTACCCAGTACCACCACGTCAGGTACCTGAGACACCAGAGAGTGGAGATGCTGGTGCCATCACGTGCGGAGATGGGCAGGCTTGGCTCAAACAGGGGCTCTAAGGAAACCGGGCTCTGCCCCCAAGGCCCCTCCTAGCCACTGGGCACCCGTGTCCAGAGAAGTAGCCTGACATGGAGCAGGCGTATTAGATAACGTGACTGGGAAGGGGCAGAGGTTTGCAAGGGCCAAGCTGTGCTTCAGCTTGGGCCAGTGAGCTCCTGGCTTTCCTGCCCACGCTGGCAGAGCCCTGCTGAGCTCTGCTGGAGAGCTTGGGAGCTGGGAGGCAGCCACCAGCACCCGCAGCACATCTCTGCAAGGCCAGGGTAGGGATTGGAGCAAGGAGAGCTCTGCAAATCTGCATGCAAAGGGACCGGGCAGCTGCATGCAGGCCAGCAAACTGCACAGGAACATACCTTGGACCCGGGGACAGGAAGGATATGCCAGGCCAGGGCTGGCAGAAGCTTCACCCTCCGTGAGCACAACAGTGCTCCCTGCTTGAACAGCTCTGGAGGGTGGGCAGGCACCAGAGGTCCCAACAGAGGACACAGCATGCAGCCAGGGGCCTGTGGGCAGCCAGCCTTTGGCTGGGAACCCTCCTGGGGCTGGGCCCATCCACCATTTCACGTGCTGCCTGCCCGGCTGGACCAAGCCCAGGGAGCCCGCGACAGTCGGGTGCCGGGGCGAGGAGCTGGCTGCTTCCTGTGGCGGCTCGGGGGTGCTTGGCTGTCTCCAGCTATGGAGCTGTGGTTATATGGTGGGGTTTCCTCCGGGTGCTGGCGAGCCACGTTTCCTGCCAGCAGCCGGGAACACGGGGAGGTCAAGAATGTGTGGCTGAGCCCAGGGGAGCAGCTGGGAGAGGCGCACAGCGAGAGGCAGGGAAGTGTGCAGGGGCATGCACTGCTGCCACAGACCTGGGCACTTGGTGCGGCAGTGCCCTGTCTTGCAAACCACCAATGCAAGCAGGGTGCTACAGCATGTGTGGCCAGGCAGGGGTGCGTCCGGGGCTGCCCCGCCATGGAGAGCATCTCTGGGGCTGTCCCTGGGGGAGCATCCTGGCACCCCATGCTTTCTGCTCTGCTGACACGCAGCAGCACTGCAGGGCACTGCCAGCCCCTGGGCACAGGAACCGTAGAGCCAGCATTGCTCAGAGCAGGAGCCTGCCTAGGGGAGAGACCTGCCCACGCAGCCGTGCTCTCCCAGCCAGGCCTGCTGTGAAACCACCAGAGTCAAAGCACCACAGAGCGATTCGCCCCCGTACACTGTAACTCCCCCGTGTCGGTACAGCCGAGCACCTGCGTGCCAGGGAGTGAAGCTGCCCCACAGCTCCCTGACAGCACAGGCTGAGTCCTGGGGCCTGTGTAAGCACACAGGGTGCCCGGGAGGCAAGCAGGATGGAAACGGTGAATCGAATCAGCTTGCCAGCCGAGAGGGCTCGTCTGTCCGGGCCCACAGGGACTGGCGGCGCTGCCGCAACAAGGGCAGAGGGCTGCGCCTGTTCGGGCTCACCACATTGGTGGCTGCCTTCCAAGCTGGCCCACCGTCTGCTGCATTTGTGCTCACGGAGGGAGCGGAGGCCAGGCCTCACCCTCTGCTCCGTGCAGCAATTGGGCAGCCACCGGCAGCTGCAGGGGACCTTCCTGCCACTGCCGAAGGGCGCTGGGACTGACACCTCTGACTCGGTCGGTCTTCAAGGCACATCTCTACCCTGTCGTCAGCTACCCCCCTTTTCTTCTGGGAGACAGCCCCCATGCTGCTCCAGGCACTGCCCCGTTTCAGCACAGCAGGCACGTGGGAGACCCTAACGAGCTCCACTCCCAACCGTGGCCCCTGAGGCCCTGACTGCCAGGCCCCCCAGGGCTCGGCTCAGCCCCTCCGTCATCTGAAAGTCCAGCCCTGCCCCTCTGTGCCTCAGTTTCCCCTGTGCACTAGAGGGTGGAGGTGCTTCTCCCCTGCCCCACTTGCCCATTGGGTCAGGGCCTTTGGGGCAGGATCGGTCCCTGGAGCAGGCGTGTGCAGCGCAGAGGTGCTACCACCCCAATAGGAGCAATCACAACAGCAACCTCCATCGGTTCTCAGCCCTCCTGGCCTCACGGGGACCTGGGGCCCAGCTCCCAGCCCCAATCCATCCTGCCCAGGTGCTGTAGCACCAGCCCCACTGCTTTATTGCAATTTCTCGCTGAAAGCCCTGTTGCTGCGTGGAGCCTGGAGCCCGCCTGGCTGCCTGCCTGTGCCCAGAGGGGTGCTAGCTCTCTCTTTCCACCAGACACCACTGAGCATTGGGCTCTGCTCCAGGGCTAAAGGCTATGAAGGCAACTTCCATCACGGAAGTAAACACTTGGCTGGAACGCCAGCACAGACACAGTCGCGCCCTCGGAGGAGCTTCGCAGCTGGGGGCATTTGTCCTGGCCGGCAGGTGGGCTCGAGGGAGCGCAGCACAGGGCAGCGATGCTGCACGCACCCACCATAACCCCCACCATGCTCGGCATCGTCCAGCGGGCCACGCTGGCCCCCTGCCAGGTGGTTTGGCAGAGACCGCGTTGAAGAAAAGGAGGGAAAGAACGGGTGGAAAAATGTCCCCTTGAGTCGTCTTGTTGAATTAAACCACATGTATATTTAAAAAACACAGCGGAAAGGAGCGACTCTCCGGCACATGTTCGAGAGCAGAGTCTTATTTCAGAGATTTCAGAAATTAGTGGCTGAATGCTGAAACAATATCGCCTTCAGACGAGGGCATTTGGAAGTGATTAACGAGCATGAACTCATACGTTCAAAATAAGAGTTGTTAGCAGCACGACGCGCTTGCTGTCAGCTGCTCCGCGCCAGGGCAAGCAGACAAATTATCCAGCTGGGGCTGGGGGCAGCACGGGGCCCCTGCCATGCCGGCAGACGTGATCTCCGGAGGAGAACTCCCCCACCACGCCGTGCCCCTTGCTGCTCCTGCCTGTACAGGACCCATAGCTTCATACGCCTCGAGAGAGCCAAGCCTGCACCTCTGCCTGCCTCCAAGAGGTTGCCTCCTGCCACCAGGGCGAGAGGGTCACCAGCTACGATGACCCGTGCAAGGAGAATGCCCCCGTGTCCCACGTGCACGCTCCAGCTGCTCCAAGAGGCTCGTCCCCTGGAGGGGCATGGGTTCAGGCCATGCACCGGCGCAAGGGAGACTCGGTCACACAGCTTGCAAGGAAAAGCCATCCCCCTGTCCATAGAGAGTCCATGGGGCCTTCAAGCCACTCACGTAACTATTGCTCTGGCCTTGCCTTTCCCTGCCGGGGAGGCGAGTGAGGCCCTCCCTCAGGAGCAGGGCTGCGCCAGGGAGGCTGCGGGGAGGAAGTGGCCGGCGGCTCACCCCACCGCCCGGCAGCCCGCAGAGGCCGAGGGAAGGAGCCCCGCAGCCAGGCACTCACGGGGACTAATCGCTTCTTAATAAAATGTACGCAAGCGCCTGAGCCTGGCTCCGAATTTCCATGACTCCACACATCTGGGCTGGCCGCAGCCGCCTGCCCGTGGGAAACCTGAGGCCCTGGCTTGGGCCGGGCGCAGCGCGCAGGGAGGTTCCCTGGATCCCACACTGCTCTCCGAGCATGCCGCAGACGCAGGCCGCTCGCGCTCCCCCACTGCTCGGCTCCGACTCATCAACGGGGCAGCCAGCTCTTGTCTGTTAGCAGGGTGAAAACTGATGTCCCCGGCTCCCGGCAGAGCTGGGCTGGGGCAGGCAGGAGTGGCTGCTTGGAGGCTGCCTATCAGGAAGCCTCAGCAAAGGCCGTTCCCAGGAGTCCAGCCAGGACTTTATGAGCCTCATCTCTGCTCTGTCTTGATCAAAGACCATGAGGAACAACCTCCTGCCCCAGGCCCCAGGCCCCAGGCTCAGCCCCCTGGGGTCCTCCACTCCCCCCTCCCACACCTAGAGCATGGCTCCCCTGCTCAGCTCTTGCACCAGCAGCCACGCTGGAGAAATGCCCTTGGCTGGTTTGCACGCGTCTGTGCAAAACAGGATGTTTGCTCCTGCCCTCCTGACATCCAAGTGCTTGAAAGGAGCCCAGCCTGTCCTGGCTCATCATGGCAGAGCCGGGCATGCCTCTTCTCCCAGTGCCTGCCACATACTGAGGGGCTGAGCCATGTGGGCCTACCGGCCACCTGCTCAGCAGCCAGGGCACACTGGCGCATGTCATGGGAGCCAGGCATGCTCACATGTAGCACGTGTGACCCTGCGGCGGGCTCCGGCATGGAAAGCCCTGAGAGCGCAGGAATGGGACAGGGCTGCAGCCCAGCTGCAAGAACGGCATCGCTGACATAAAACAGGCCCTATTCCTTTGCCCTAGGCCTGCCTCTGCTTCCACCCTGCATCTGGCTCCAGAGACTTCAAACCCTGCCCCCAGGCCCTGATGGCCCACCGGTGCTGGGAGCAGGCGAGACCTCTCCAGCACCCCAAAAGCTGAGAGCATGGTCTCCAGCCGGCTCAGTGCAGCCCCTTCTCCCCAAGATACAGAAACTGTTGCCCTCTGGATAGGGTTGTGCAAAAGGGCCGAGCCAAGCTGGCCAGCAGGCATGGAGGAGCAGCAGCCACTGGTCACGTCAGCTCGTGGTGGCGGCAGCAGCAGGGGCAGAGACGCCTTGCAAGAGATGTACGGCCGATCCTGCATGGCTGTCACGGCTGCGAGGCAGGGAAGCAGCGGGGCGGTTCCTGGGGACACATGCTGGGGCTTGGTGAGAGCAAGCTGTGGTTGACGGGCCATGCTTACATGCACCAGAGGCACGGGTGCGCAGTGCAGGGATGGTGGCTCTGCGCAAAGTCCCCACCAGGTGAAAGGCGGATGTCCTGTCTGAGCTGGGGTTGTGCAGTTTAGCCGGGCTTGGACAGCTGCTGCATCTCCTTCTCGTGCTGTAAACCGAAGCCTGGCTCCTGCCCAGCACCCTCATCTAGCCAGCCCCAGGTCCAGCGGTGACTGCCCCGTCCCGCCATGCCGTGGGCAGTCTTTCCCTGCAGAGGCTGGGGATGTTGGGGAGAGATGGAGCATTGGCCCCCTCTGCTCTTCCCAATGGACCAGTGGGGACACAGGCTGAGTGGTGCCCCTCCCCTTGGTCCCTGCCAGCAGCAAAGCTAAGCGTTGGCCAGGCCGGGCAGACAGAGTCAACCCCCAGCTGGGGTCCTGCTTTGGGCAGCAGCCCTTTGATTCAGGACAGAGCCCTCCCACCCTACAGTGTGCTGGAAGACCTCAGCCACGAAGCCAGTTGCAAAGTGAGTGCTGCCTTGCTGCAGCGTAGAGACACTTCTGAGTGGGAAACCTGAGATGCACTCGCCGGAGAGCCCGGGCACCGTCTCCCGGCATCCTTGTCACGGCTTAGCCCCGCCGGTTGTAACAAAGATGAATTATTTCCAGTGAAACGGACTCCCCTTGTCTGACACACGGAGTTATGAATTGATAAAGGTTCCCTATCAGCTTATGAGATCTGCCACGCCAATCCGTCAGTGAGCCGTTGCTGTAATTGCAAGCAGATGTCTTTCTCTGCTGACACGTTAAATACAAGCAGAAAGGCCCGCTGCTATCTCCCATCATCGGCTTGCACTAAAGCAGAGAGCAGATTTGCACGGCGCAGAACTGCTGGAGAAGCGGGGAGATTAAGTTCCTGCAGAACCAGGCGTCTAAACATTACAGCAAAACAAGGCAGCCCGGGAAAACAATGAGCTCTGGAAAAGGCCCTGATCCCAAAGTAACCAAAAGCTTTTGTGACGGAAAATGAACTTGCTGAAATGAATACTGCCCGTGCCCGCGCCCGCCCATGGAAGGCTTGGGGTGAGGTAATGCCTCAGGAAGGCGAGGTTATCTTGCTGACATCTTTTTAGCATTAGCTCTCCCTCGCCGTACTTTCTAGAGGCTTTCAGATGTCTATATTAGCACGTGGAAAAGCAGGATGTGTCCCCGCTCCAGCCGAGAGATGTGCAGGAAGCGAGGCAGCCGGGCCCAGGGAGCCGGCTGTGCCCAGCGGTGGCCTCCCAGCCTGCGTCCCACAGGGCCCTGCTGCCCTTGCGGGGCTTGTCAAAAGCCCCGGGTCCCACTGGAACAAAAGCAGCCAGAGAGCCTTCCCGCGAGCAGGAAATGCAGAGCATTTGTAGTCAGCCACCCATCACAAATGAGCAGCGGAGCCCGCTCCCTGGCCCTGGGGATTAGGCATTGTTCGCAGTTTATTGTGACAGAGATCGGCCGTGTAGCAGACATGGGGAATTCTCCCCGCCAGCCTTTGTTGCCAGGAATGCCCAGCGCATTCACCCTCCCCCAGACAAAGACATCGGGGCCGTGGCGATGCTCCCCTGGGAGGCTGGGGGGCAGCCCGGGGGGCTGGCACTCCACTGCCAAGCAAGCCCATCCCATAGCTCTCTTGGCAGCCCCGGGGCCCCCCATGTCCCTCTTCGCCTGCCCGTGCTGGGGTACAGCCCCTTCCAGTGCTTGGACCAGCTCGCTTCCGGCTGGCAGCACTGCACTTCAGTGGAGCAGGCAAGGGCGATGCATGCACCAGACTAGGCTTGCAGTGCATGTCGAAGCATGGCATCACAGGCTTTCTGTATGGGGCATATGTCTCCAGGCCCCTATGCCAAGCAGCCACATGGCATGAGGGGAACCACAGAAATGCCACACCTCCTAGGCCACGGTGGGTCTGATTACAGGCCTCCTGCCTTGGCAGCAATTCCCAGGGCTAGCCCTGCTGTCACCCTGCCGCTGCCACCCCGCATGGACGCGCACAGAGCTGGCTCACAAACCCGGCTGCGGAGGCCGAGCAGCAGTGTGGCATGGCCGCATAACAGAGAGGGTGGTCTATCATCTTCCATCAGCTTCCCTGCAGGCCTCCCGAAATGCAGCATGCACAAGGAGCTCCCTGCTAAGCCTGCACCATTGCCCAGCCACCCAGATGGCCTGTCAGGCTTTCCCAGTCCACTAAGGAGGTCACTGCATGCCCTTCAGAGGCATGGGGGCTCTGGGCGACCCCGCGCAGCAGCAGCCTGCAGTCTCATCTGAGATCCAGCCACTGCTGCTGCTCTGCTACGTCTGTCACAGGCTTTGGCATGCTCGTGACAGGGCTTTAATGAGGATGTCCCTGGGACCACTCTGCATCATTAGCAACACTAGAAGGCTCCCCAGAAACCCCTGTGGCAAAGCTTGAGGTTGGCCTTAATGAGCAGCTTTCATTTGATGGGGATGATCTTGCCAGGATGGCAAAAGCATAGCTTTTGAACTCATAAAGCAAAGCCCAGCTCTGCGGGCAGACCCGGGGTGGCACGCCTCACAGCAGACGCTGGCAGAGGAAGTCCTAATGATCCCTTAATGATTATAAGGCCCTGGAATTAGCCTCAGATTCCCAGACCGCTCTTCCTCCAAAATAAGGCTTTGGTCTGATTGCCGGGTTTGCTGAGGTCAGGGCCCCATTTGACCCTCGCATAACTGCCCCTTGAGTCCACTAGCCATTTCCCCAGCCACACGCAGGCCGAGCTTTTGTACCCAGACTGCAGGATGAATGACTAAGGGGAACCCGTGGCCTCTGTGGGATTGCACCCCAACGCTGGCTGTGAGAAGGCATCGTGTGCCTTTGGTGACAGAGATTACGCCAACCCCAAACAAGCCCCAAGCTGCCATTAGGAGCATCAGCCATGAGAGGCTGCGTGGGTGCTGATGACAAGCGCCCTGGGCTGTTCTCCCCACCACAGCAGCAGCCAGAGGAGATATTCGCTCCTCGTCGGCCTTCTGAGACCATTACTTATTGATAAACTACACTCCAACTGCTGGTAAATTAATCTCACAGCCACATGAATAACCCAAGAGTTCAGCCGGAGCCAGGCTGAGGTAATGAACTGCAAAAGCACAGGCTTGTTCACAGCTCAGTGCCGCCCAAGTCGGATCCAGATGCAGGACGAGGAGATGGCAGGTGCTGTCATGACCCTAGCGGGCTGCGCTGCAATTCAGGGTCAGCAGAGGCAAGTGAGGAGCAGGGAAGGGAACCGTGGACAGGCCAGCAGGGCTGCAGCCTGCAGAGATGGCCTCCGATCTGAGCACAGCCCAGCACCCAGGCTCTTGGTCGGTCTGTCCATCCATGCCAGCACCTGTCTGTCCCCTCTGTAACACCCCCGTGCCATTGTGCATGAGTGATATCATACATCTCTAACAGCACCTTCCTCACCCCCGCAATGTCCGAGCCCCCTGTGCCATCCTGCATGCTGGGCTTCCTCCGCAGGCAGCTGGCATGCTCAGACGCATCTCCCCATGCATCGGGTGCTTGATGCACGTACGCGATGCGCTCTCACACGCAGCCCCCTCCAGGTCCACACCAGCGGACCGCCCTGCAGGCCTCCGTGCTGCATGGTGAAGTACTAGGGGAATCACATGTGTGCCACCCCATCGCAAGACTAGAGCCACCCCGGGGTCTCCAAGGCAGTGGCTTTCTGCAACCCAGAGCAAATCCGAGACACCGTCACACTAGGAGCCTCAGGAACAGGGGTGGCTTTTCCTGTCCGCGCCCTGTGGCTTTCCTTCCTCTCCTTTCTACCAGCAAACATCCTCTCCTTGAGAGGCCACAGGCAGGGGCAGATTTGGGGTGCACACGTGTGTGCGGAGAGGCAGGCTGCTTAGGAGGGCTGAGACCAGACAGATCCATCAATTTGCGAGCGCCGTCCAGAGATGGGGCAGGCCTCGCATGGTGCTCGTGGTCTCCAGCACGTCCCAGGCATGAATGGCAGCGGTGTGGTGGGCTGATGCGGCCGACATTCTTGTGGCCCTCGCCGGGTCCGGAGGAGATTCCTCCGGCCCGGCTGGGAGGGCTCTGGGAACAAAGTTCTCCTTCTCCGGCTGCCAGCAAGCGGGTGGAGGGTGCTAGACAGCCCTCTCCCCGACAGGTCCATTTGCATAGCTGGGCTCGGGGCTGCGTCCAGGCTTGGCAGACCAGGGGTGGCATTCATGTCTGTCTGCATTGCCTGTGAAGGCGCTGGCTGCCTTGAAGATACTGCCCCTCTCCAGGGCGCGCAGGCAGCTGACGGGACCGAGGTGGGCTGCGTGACCCCAGGAGGGAAACAGCCTAATTCCTAACCTGGGGGCAATGGTTCCCATGCACTGCCTGCAACGCTCCTCTGACCTGCGTGCGCTCTGCTACAGGGACTGCATGCCCCCACTCAGGTGGAGGGCCAGCGCGGCCTGTCCTCTGCAGCAGCATGGCATGGAGCACATGTCAAGGGACCGCTGGGACCCGGTGCTGGCTGCACAGAAGGGTGGACCTTTCCTGAGGGCCTGTGCTTGTCCTCCAGAGTTCCTGCATGCCCCAGATCACCTCCGGGGTGAGCGGCAGGCAGCTCCTCTCACCCCCCAGGCCCTGCGGAGCCTGCTGCCCCATGAAAGGCATCTCTGTCTGCAGGAAGGAGCCTCATTAATCCTCATTATCCTCTCCCTGCTCTAGCAGTGGGGTCTATGGTGACATACGTGTGATGGCAGGGGCTGGGATACCTGCCTGGAAAGGGCGAGGCTGGCTAATGAGAAAATTGTACATCGTGCCCCCCAGCAACGCTATATGCCCCAATAGCATTCTTTCCTGCCCATGGCGGGGGGTCAGACTTGATCTGCTCAGGTCCCTTCTGACCCTACCTACTATGAAACTATGAAACACAATGCCCTGGCAGGCCACTCGCTGCTGGGGACAGGTCCCTGCTGTCGTGGAAACACAAGCAGCATACTTTTGGGTCAGGTCAGCAGAAGCTTTTATTCAAAAGAAACTACAGCTGTAGGGGGGACTCCAAAGTGACGTGGATTTCCCAGGGGTGTAGGTTGTAGCCGTGTTGGTCTAAGGACATAGGCAGACAAGGTTCCTTGGGTGAATTTGATATCTTGTATTAGACCAACCCAAATAGTTGGAGAAAAGTTATTAAGCAAGCTTTCGGTTCAAAAACCCTTCGTCAGGCTAAGGAAGTTTCAGCAGTTGGTGTGTGCTCTTCCTGGATGGAATGAAAATGGATTTCCCAAGCACTTGGAAGGGGTTCCCCCCCAAGAGCAAAATCAGGAGGCTTATATACTTTTTAACAGTTACTTACAACTTACGTGATCATATAGTGAAGTTAGCTAGAAAAGCAGCTATAAACATTACTTCATTACTTCTTTGCTGTTATCAGGACGAGAACTATGGAGGAGACAAAGGAGAAATAACACTCCCTGCCTGCACCTGGAAATCAGAGTTGTACATACTTTTTGCTGTCATCAAGGCTGCGGTGAGCGAAGCAGTTGCAGAGGAGTTACAAAGAACAAACACTTTCCCTTATCTGTTCAACTGCACAGAGCCAGCAATTCCCCACAAAGCGGTTATGTCGTCTTATAACTCGTATGATCAAAGTTTAAGGCATTTATTTTTTCTGATTCTACACTGTCCAAGGGCCCAGCCCCTGGGACATGCACTTACATCCCCTGTGCTCCCAGCTGCACTGACACTGCCTTGGTTATCCTGTAACCCTGCTCAGCATGGAGCCAGTTGTGCCAGGCCAGCACCCAATGCCAATGCCAGCCCTGCAGCACTGCAAGGAGCTAGCACAATGAAGGATGAAGGAGCTGGGGCTCAGCCTGTGCAAGCTGCTCCCCTGCACGGAGAGGCCCCCTGGGCTCACTTTTCTGCACCATGGGCATGCAACCACGTGTGTGATGCACCCTTCGCAAAACCAGGGAGGATGCCCCAGGGACCACGGCCCCTCAGGTACTCATTTCCTGGAGAGGCTCCGTCCATGCAGCCCTGGCTCGGAGCTGCGCTGCCCTGGGTAGTATGTGAGAAGCAAGGGCTTTTGGTGATGCCTTTCCCAGCCCCTTGCTTCTCCCCTGTACAGGGCACAGGGCACTCCACCCTTCTGGCTCAGGCCCCTCGGGCTTCCACAGGCCATCAGCTTAGCTTCAAGCCTGAGGCAGACACCTGGGGGGCTAATAACCCAGCCCTGGCAGGGGCCTGGGGAGGATGAGATCATGTGTGCAAAGCTATTTATTCCGGCAGGGGAAATGCTGCACTACACAGGTGCTAATTAGGAGCACGCTAAGTGGATCAGTAAACAGCTGTCTCTGAAAGCCCGCGGCCCCATCACAGCAGCCGGGGCCCCGCGGGCTGGAGCCACACAGGGCCTTTGTTTCAGGGAACAAGTGTTAATTTGGTTTTTATGGGTAAAGCTCCTTTCATGCCTCTGAACACGCTGCCTGCTGCAGAGTGCGGCACCAGACCTGCGCCCCGCTTCCCCGTGCTCCCTGCCAGCCCTGGCCTGTGCGCTGGGTTGCTGGAGTGGCCCTGATGCCCCAGCACCGGGCAGCAATCGCACAGACCCAGGCAAACACCCTCGGCCGTGGCCAGGCCTGGTTAGCCACTTCTTCCCACCTGGCTCCAGGGAGCGTGCAGAGCCCATGGCAGGCAAAGCCTGGGCTTGAGCTCCCAGCACAGCTGCACCCCTGCTGTGCCCCTCCAATCCTTTCTTCCCAGCCTAGAAAGGGGAGGCCGGGCCCTGCAGAGCAGACAGCTTTGCAGGGGTCTGTGAGTGCCCGGCAGCTGCCCCAGAGGAGATGTCCTCCTGGCTCTTGGGCTGCCTTTCCCGTGGGGTCAGGGCTGAGTGTGGCTTGCCAGCAGCATGGAAAAGGAGCGGTGCCTCAGGCGATTACTTTTATACAGCGTGAAAGGAAATGGGGTTTGTTTATAACTCTGCCGCAAACCGAAGGCCAGAGACTCAATTAGCAGATGATCCGCAGCAGCAGGAATGTGGAGCAAACAGCAAGATAAACAGCCCTGGAGGAGAGATGGAGGCACACGAGGATGATGGCGCTGTACGAGGGGCGGTATCTCATGCCGACAGCAGGCCGGTTGCTAGCCCGAGAAGCCTCTCTCTTCTGCTCACCCTTGCGCCCTCCCGCACAGCACCACGTGGCCTGCCCTGGGGCTGTGCTCCCCTCCCAGAAGTGCTTGTGCTGAGCCTTAGGACCAGGCAGGATCCCTGGGCCAGGACCCCCTTTTCCACACCGCCTCTATGCCCCCAAGGCCGGCGTGCTGTTCACCAAAGCCTAAGAGACATCGTGGAAACAGCTGCATCCCCAGTGCCCCCGGGACTTCCCCCAGCCTGGGGATTATGGCAGGGAAGGCACTCCCAGCTCCTGGCTTCAGCTGCTTGGCTACGCCGCAGCGATTGCTTAACGCATCCTCTTTGTCATTCCCGTGTCCTTTCACGTGCCCAGCCCGGGCCGACTTGCCAGTCAGCCCCAGGAAGAGCAGAGCCAGGGAGCCAGCCCCCCAGTCCCTGCTTCCTCCTCCCCGGGGTGCAATCAGCTGAGGCTGCTGCGAGGCCAGCTAAGAGGCTGCATCCAGGGAGACTGAGCCCCAGGCCAAGAGATCTGCAAGCCTGGAGAAGGGACTTTTCAAGGACCCAGATCATCAGCCCTGCAGCATGTGCCCTTTGCCCCAAATGAGCTCAGCCTAGCTGCAGCCAATCCACCCCAGGGCCCAAGAGCCAGCCTGAGGCCTGGGCAGCATGTCAGTCCACCCCTTGCCCCCAGGGAGCAGGGCAGTGTGTGGAGCAAAGCAGATCCCAAGCTTGATTTGCCAGCATGGAAGATGGATCCCTTCCCAGGCTCCTGTCGTGGCCGGGCTCTGTACTGTGCAGGATCTCCGCCTGACAGAGCACGTGCTTTTAAGCCCCTAAGTCAAGAATGTAAGCGTGAGTCTAACTTTAAGTGGCCGTTTGGGTCTCACTGGCTTCAACTGGGACTGAACATGGACACAAGTGCCAGGCAGAGCCAGCGCCTTGGAGACACCACGCCGCATGGGCAGGGAGTGCCCAGACCCACCACACTGCAGCACCGCACACTGGACTCTCACATGCATTGTGCATCGGCACTGCAGCAGTGCCACGCAACCCTTTTAGACTCGAGGCAACCCCCGGAAAACGCCAGCTGTTGCTTTTCACTCGGTGTTTGAGTGCAGAGAATTAATAGAGCAGTTCTGCTGTAAACAGCTCGCAGCAGGGCAGGGTGCTGCTAGCACTGGGGATTCCCATTTGAAATCTCTGGGCTTCTCTTTGGGAAGCATGTCTGCACTTCTAACAGGGCTAATGAGGTGTGGCAGTACCCCTGCAGGGCCTCAAGGCACCCCAGGGTGCCATGGCCCTGGCTGCGAATCGCTACAAGATTTAGCGGTGAGCGGGGCACAGGGAAGCAGGGCTGGAAGAAACCCTGCGAGGTCCCATCTGGTCCAGCCCCTGCTCATGGCAGCATCAGCCTCGACTAAACCATTCCAGCAAGCCCGTCCAACCTGCTCTTGAAAACATCCAGGGGTGGAGAGTCCCCGACTTCTCCAGGCCTGTTCCAGTGCTCGACCACCCTCTGAGTCAAAGTCCCTCCTTATCTCCAGCCATTTCCCCTGCTGACACTTGAGACTGTTGCTCCTAATCCTGTCCCCTGCAGCCATAGAGAAAAGCCTGATCTCAACCCCCTCTGTAATCAGGGATTTGCAAACCCTTATCAAACCCCAGACTTGGTAACCCCAGTTGTTCCAGCTTGCTTGCACAAGTCTTGTCTCCCAAGCCCCTGATGGAAACTCGGTGCTGACTACACAGCAGAGCCTGCAGGACCACGTGTTCTCTGCCAGGCCAGACCACTGGCTGACACAATCAGTCTGTAAGGTGCATCTCTCCCCTGCCTTCTGCCAGATCTATGTCAAAGTACCATAGCTAACTGCTTCTCCCTGCAAACCCCAATGTCCAACCCCAAGAAACCCCTCCTGCACTGTGGTGTGAGCAAAGCAAAGAGAGCTCCTAGCTGTAATAGGCCTGCTTTAAATGAACCAGGATGCTGAAGGGTGGTACTCAACTTGTTATTGCAATTAGCAGGCACCAAGAAAACCAGGAGTTGCCTATCTGCCGGCAAATGCATCAGAGCCTGACCTAGGAGACCTTTTACAATCTTTTCTCCTACGCCTGAAGAAGGGTGTTTGTGCCCAAAAGCTTGCAACTAAAGATTTTTTTTTTTTTTTTTTTTTTTTACAAAAATCTAGTTGGTCTAATAAAAGATATCACTTCTACCATGACTTCTGATTCCTCAGAAGCTCACAGCTTTCTCCTCCTGCTTGCAAACCGTAGCTGTTTGTGTGTCGGGCTGGGGGACGTGACAGCTCTGTGCACTCTCCCAGCACACTTCCCCCCAGTCTGCATGCACCGGAGAGTTCACCTTTCCCTAATGTTTCGTTGCAAGAGAGCACAAGGAAAGCATACAGCTGTGCTGTGACCGCGGCACAGCCTGGGGACTCAGGCTGGATGTCTTAGCAAGTAACCCAGAAAGCCCTTATTTTGCACCCCACACGGCTGCCAGCTGCCACCAGGTATCAAGAACTGGAGAAAAACTATTCAGTTCTGATGTTTCTCAGGCAAGAAAGAGCAGCTTTTACATGGGGAGGTTCCCCCTTTCCCCCAGCCACTCACATGGGCCTGACATGCACATACCTTCCTTGGTAACTCCGGGTTCTGATTCCTGCATGGCTTTGCGAGGTCTGATTCAGAGACGCAGAACTGCTGTGCACAGCACAAACTATTAAAGGCCCCACGTTAACCTCTCCAGAGGCCATTGCTAGCTGGCCCGTGAGCAGAGATAAGATAAAACTTTGAAACCCTCCAAGCAGGAGGCCAGGAATCCTGAACACCCTTGTGCAGTTCTTGCCAAAATGCACGTCAAAGCAGACCTCTGGTTTCACGGGGCGACTGGGGGGGAGAGGGGGACTGCATAGCGGCCACAGGCAGCACCATCTGCAGCACTTGCAAGCCTGTTCATCCTTTCTCTGTGGCAATGGGAAAGTCACGGAGCTTGGGCAAAACAGCTGGAGAGCTAAAGGCCAGATTGATTAGGAGGACACAGGCGCATTTGTGCTACCACGGCAGGCAGTTCAGCACAATGACAAACTCTTTGGAGGTAACGCGCAGGCGGAGAACTCCCCCGTGTGCATGCCGCCACGGGCCGGCTGCTCTCTGCCCCGCAGCAGTTTGTTCCCAAACCCGAGGAATGCGATGGCACCGGGAAGAAGGGGGTGGCATGAGTAACATCATCACGGCTACTGAAGCTGAAATGAGCAGGTTTTGCAGGGCAGTCTAAATACGGCGGTGGAAGAGGGGGGGCTCTGTGGAAGAGAGAAACACAGGAATTTGTATAGGAATCTCGTGGCTCGTGTTCACGGCATCAGATAACCAGCCTGGCTGAGGGTTAACCCCCAGGGCCCCGGCACTCCAAGGAGGCTGAGCCCACTCGTGCACGCTGTTGCTCATCAAAGTGGGTTGAAACTGCCAAAGCAAGACCTGCCAGCCAGCCGCCAGACCTTCAGCTGCTTTGAACACGGCGGCTCTCCCCTGCAGGCTGGGCTGGGAAGTTCTGCTGTGACCAAGGAGAGGCTTGTATTTTGGGGCTGCACGTGACATGGGGTGTGCCAGGCTCATCCACATGTCTGAACACTGGTGGCGACGGCCTGTCCCGTGGTATGGAGGCCCCGAACTGTCCCGTGGTATGAAGCTGAGCTCCTTTGGGGAAGGCTTCTGCAGGTCTTCATGGCACGCTCCTATTAACCCCTGGATTTATCGGGATTACTGTTTCCTTGTGTAGCTAATGGACACTGGGCGAGTCTAGATGGCTTGCACACTTGTGCCTGGGTGATAGCATTTCCTAACACAAGGCCACACGTGAACGCTGAGCTCCTCCCCCAAAGCAAGCAGCCCTGCACAAGCCCGGCTCAGTAACCCCTCTTGGCAGCTGCAAGGGACCTGCAGAGCCTGCGGCGCAGGGGGTCAAGCAGAAAGCTGTTGACGGAGGTACGGGGGCAGCTTGGTGACTTCACGGAGACAAACATGCCACGAATCAGTCGTAACTCCTTGAGTGCACAACCGCGCCTCTGAACCGCCAGCAGCTGATAGAGGCAGTGATCTTTTTCCCTCGTACAAAGAAAGTACGGCTTTGCGGTGCAGTTTGAGACTTACCTCAATCAGGCCCGGGTGCCTGGGGTGGGGAAATGGGTTTTGTGGTGCAGCCAGTTGCAGCTGGGCCCTCAGGACCTGGCATCTCCAGAGTCAGCGGGCTACGGGTTGCACAAGGGAGGGAGTGACGGTGCTGCCCTAAATTTGGTCCCAGCAAGCACCCAGGTCATTGCTCCCTGCTCCCTACCCTTGGCTGGCTATGCTTTCTGCCTAGGGCACTGCCCCCCGCTCAGGCTCCGGAGGCTGGGAGCTTGCATCTGAGCTGGGGGGGCTCAGGATGCAACAACATGCCAAAGCTGTGGGAAGGCAGTCGCACAAGGCGGCTCCCCAGTGCAGAGACTCTTGGCCCAGGGGCCGGGTGCTGGTGCATTGCCAGGCCCCAAAGCATTACAGCAGGGAAAGCACATAGGCACAGAGCGTGTGAAGGACCCCGTCCGCTCCGCAGGGGAGCACTGGGGAGTGGTGACGAGAAGCCAACCGCCTGCAACTGCCTATTGCACCCTCACCCCTTTCCACCCAGTGAACCAGCATGGAAAAAATTAGCCCAGCCCTCACCGCAGGCCCAGGCCCAAGCCACTGCCTGTCTGGGCCCAGCAGAAGCAAATGCATGCTCCATTTGGGGTTTCCAGCAATGCCGAAATCCCTTTGGAAGAGTTTTGTGCAGCCGTCCCGGCAGGGGTGGGAGCGCCCCGGGGTCTGCTGTCTGCCTCCCCACTCCCTGGGCGGCCTGGCAGAGCTGGTCTGTGCTTCGGGGCGGTGATGGTCGTGGGGAGGCTGGCCCAACACCCATGTACATCCCATGGGTTAATGCCAGCCACTTCTGTGGCTGCCCCTATCTGTGCTCCTGCGGTCCCATTTCCAGCTTGCCTCTGGCCCCTGTTCCCCACTGTCATGAGGCGGCAGAGCGGGGATGCTGCCTCTCCGAGGGAATGAGCAATGCAGTTAGCTCTGAGGCCTGGGAGCAGGACCCGACTCTCTCGGAAGCAGGGGTGGCAATGCTCGCGTTTTGCTCTGAGCTCATTTTATCGAGGGCTCCTCCACACAAGCCGGGAAGCCACAAGCCCCATGTATATCATCCCACCGCTGTGCACGGCGAGAGCCCGGCTCTCAATCAGCCCCAGGGATTGCTGGTGAAGGGTGCAGCAGGCTGTGTCTGGTCCCCCTGACACTGTGATCCAGAGCCTCAGGGTGACAGGATAAGGCCCAGAAGCCAGGGCTGGCCCCACAAACATCCTCCCAGGTCTGTGACCTGCCCCTGCCCTCGGCACGGCGGGCCAGGCAATGCTGGGGTTTGGCAGTGCTGCTCTGCTTCCTCCGGCATTGCTAAATCCTCAGGCTGGGCAGAGGTTTGCAGCCATGCGGGAAAGCGGGAGAGATCGCAAGCGACCCGTGGCAGCAGCATTTCCCTGAGTCTGCTCTCCAGAGCCGCCCTGTCCCTGGTCCGAGCCCGGGATGTGCCCGACACCTGCCCTAGCCCCTCTGGCCAGAGAGGGAAGTGCCAGCAACCCTGCAGCCCAACGGGGCTGCCCTCCCCAGCTCTGCACTGGGAGAAAGCACCCAGCACCATGGTGCAAAGCAGGGGGGAGCCTTTAACAGCACAGCCCAGCAGCTGAGCCCCTGCCCAGGCAGCACGGCAGGCAGCTGGCCTTGGCCAAGCATACAGGAGCACTCTCCACCTTCATAGCGCGTGACCAGCTCTTCGTGTAGGTGCAGCCCCTCCTTATCTAAACAACCCCGATGTGGCGGGGGGCTGGCGGCAGCCCGGCCGGGGCCTGTCTCGGGCGTCAGCGCTAAGGGCTAAAGACTCCCTGCAGGGGCAGGCTGCTGCCGCTGCGGCCTGCAATGGCAGGTGATCAAAGTCATCCTTTCTGCCTGCATTTTCCTTCTGCCTGGGTGAAGCTCCCCAGATGCTGCTGCAGGAGACATGAAAGCAGCGTCTTGTCCCAGCTGCCCCCATTGCACTCCCCTGCACACCATCTCCGCCAAGGAGCTCGCACCCTGCAGCCTGCTCCCCCACCTGACCCGGGGCTGCCGCCCAGGGAGGAATGCAAGCGGGAATGTCCCAGCCGTGCTCCCGCTGACCCAGCGAGACCTGGGCTGGCTCTCCGGGCGAAGCAGGAATTCAGGAGAGGGCCAAGACTGGCACTACTCTTTTCTTTACTAGCCAGGCACAGCTGCGAGAGGGGGTGGGGGTCCCTGGCAGTGCTGCCCGGCCTCTGCGTGGGCAGACAGTGCCCTGATTGTGCGCCCAACATGCGGGGCACTGAGGTGCCATTCCAGGCAGGGGATCCTTTGAGGCAGCAGCTTGATCCCATCCAAAGCCTGCTTTTGTCTCCAGGCACCAGAAACACCCGTGGCAGGACGCCGATAGGGCCCCGTCTCCCTGCTTTACTGGGGCAGGCTCGGGGGTTGCTGGTGTTTGGGGCTGCATGCCCAGGATTTGCTGGGGAGTGTAGGGCATTCATCAAGGTTTAAGACTAGTTTAGACAAGCAGCTGGCTGGGAGGATTCAGGTAGAGCTGATACTGCCTTCAGCAGCGGGGTGGGCTGGTGTGGCTGCTCTGTGGGTCTGTGACAAGTTAGGGGCATGCATCTATTTTCTGTAGGCCCTGTAAATATAACAGGGATGTAACTGGTCTCGTTGGCTGGCGGGACAACTTCCCTTTCATGGCCTACAATTTAGGAGCAGGAGTGGCGCTAGCATCGTGGTGCTCATCACTGCAAGGTATCCAGATGGGCGCCACAGTGGTCATAGGAACGCAGGGCTGGAAGGGACCCCGCCATGTCTCCTAGTCCAGCCCCCTGCTCCAGGCAGGATCAGCCCTGACTAAAGCACCCCACATCTGTCCAACCCGCTTTTGAAAGTTTCCAGGGATGGCGATTCGAACCTAAATTTCCCTTGCTAGCCCTGTCTCCTACAGAGGAAAGCCCATCTTCACCTTCTCTATGATTTCCTTGCAGTGTTTGAAGACTGCACCTGACACTCCTGTTAATACAAGATTTACAAGCGACACTCTTGCTAATACAACCCAGGAGGCTGTTGGCTATTTGTTCTGCAACCAGAGAACACTGCTGGCTCATATTCAGCTAATGATCCACAGTAACCCCCAGGTCCCTCTCTGCAGCCCTGCAGCCAAGCCAGTCGTTCCCCAGTCTGGATGCATGCATGCCACTCTTCTGTCCCAAGTGCACATGTGCTTGCTGCATCTTGTCTATCGACTACAGAGCATTGCTCCAGCCTATCTAGTCATGCTGGATCCCAGCCCTGCCCTCCACTGTCGGCAACTGGAAAGCTTGCTAATGCCGATCTGATATGCTAGAGCTCTAAAAATAAAAGAAAATAAAAGACCCCAGCTACACGCATGGAAAAACAGGCTGCCACGCAGGGAAGCTCAGAATATATTGAGAACCTAAGGTAAAGCTATGAATTCCTTGCCATCAGCAGATTAAACAAAAAGTAACTTGAGATTCTCACACGCACATTCAGCACATTCACATCTCTCTCACAGGACTGCTGTCAAGTTGGCTGGAGACAGTCAGGAAAAGAGAGCTGATTTTGCAAAACATTGCAAAATTGCAGAGCTGTTTTCGCTCCAGGAGCTCCAACCACACCTGCTCAGTCACCATTTCAACCCGCCCCCACCGCCCCAGTGTGTCTCCATGTGTCTGCATTCCCATGGTCTGTTATTTTTCTTTCATTGCAGATGTTAAAGCATTCCCTCAACCTGTGCTTCCTTTGCCCAACCCCATGTCTGGTGAGCAGTGGCTGTGCTGCGGTGTTGGGGCCGGGGAGCAGCAGAGAGATTGTTGGCACAGCTGGAAACAGCTGCTGCAGCTGCCAGACTTTGGACAAGGCAGGTTTAGGAAAAATCCATTCTGCAGCACAAATGCTGCTTTGGCCAGCTACAGCCTGGACAGGTCTCCTGGAGAGCGCCAGGGCCTTCCCCACGCCATCCCGTGCCCATTGCATTCAGGTACCTGGAAACTCCTTGGGGGTTTCTCTATTAACCTGACGGCACCGGCCAAGCTTGCTAAGCAGGCAGGGCCCCAGGATGCCACTGACACAGCTGTGCTGGCCACAGCTTAGCACGGGATGTGGCACAGAGGTGAAAGACATGTTCAGCAGGGAGAAAAAGCCTTGGAGAGGTGAGACAGGCCAAAGCAAGAAGCAGCAGCACGGCACAGCATGCAAGAGACTGAAAAACACATCCAGCCCGTATGCGTGGTGTGAGGGCTGTCGGGGATCTTCCCTTGGGCTTGGCCTTGCATTACCCCTGCAGCTGCAGACCCTCGTTTCAGGTGCAAGCAGCTGGCGGCCGCAATGGCATAGCGCACCCTCCAGCTGCAGGGACGCCCGGCACTGGGGATGGTGTGCAGCTTGTGCCAATATGCTGTTGCCCACCAGCATCTTTTGTCACCTCCCGCTGCAGGCAGCACTCGACAGGCACCAAAGCAGGGTTAGAAAACAACATCTCTTTATAAAAACACCAGGGGGGAATCACATTGGCATTGGTTAACTCAGCAATTTTAGTGAAGTGAATATTGATACATGGCTGGAGAAGCAGGAACAGTGCTGGAGGGAAGAACAGATACAGGTCTGGCTAGCAACACCCTTCAGAACAGCAACCCGGCCGGGAAATTGCAGACAAGGAGAAAACACTGGCATAAAGAAAGGATCGAAGCCCAGGAAACTTATTCAGTCTCCAGTGCTCTGCGCGTCTCCACGGGGAGGAGAAGCGGAGAGTGGCTGCAGGCGTCAGGCTCTACGGAGCCCTGGTCTGACAGCAGCAGATCTGCCACGGCTGTGATGCGGACTAGCGCAGTGCCTCTGTGGTACTTGCAGCCACGTGCACCCCCCCCGCCAGGGCTGTGTCACCTTTGCGTGGGGTGGGTGCCGCCCAGCTGCTGGGATGCAGCTGTTGCTAAAAGGCATTCCTGGTGATGTGCAGGGCAGACAGGCTTCCTGCTAAGAGAGCTCTGCTTTTCGGGCCTGCGAATCCTGATGGCCTGTTCTCTGAAGGCATCTTGACATGCAAGCCAAGTGCCCTTGCCTTGTCAGCGCAGGAGTCACGCAGAGGCGAGGGTGTGCCGTGAGCCAGCGGGGCAGAGGGGGAGCGCACCGAGTATTCGTGAGCTGTGCAAAGCGCGTTACAAACGCCAGACACTGGGAGCAAAACGATCGACCTGCTGCAGAGGGCTGCAGGTCTGCCCGCACTAGCTCCAATGTGCGCACTGCCTGTCTCGGAGGGGACAGGGAACGATTCGCCTGGCTTCTGGCTCCCATCAGACAGAGCCTCTGCAACGTTTCCTAGCAAACTTGTACCGTGACAGCCAGGGCAGCTGCAACCCTGTGACTCCTAGGAACTCCCTTAGTGGCTTGGTCTGGAAATGACAGACTTGGGTACGAGGCTGCTGTTCTCCAGGCAACAGTGAAAAGCTTAGGGTGGGCTTCACGTCATAGCTCATTTCCAGACCCTGGGGCTGCCCTGGCCTTCGCGCTGGGAGCCGCTCTGCTGTTTTCATTAAAGGCATAATTAAGTACAGAAAAAGAGCAGCCACCTTCAGTAACAAGGAAGCCTCATGCTTTTTCACAGGCTTTAGAAGGGCAGGATCTTTATGACTCCAATTGCACTAATACTTTACATTTTTCCCCTCCCAACATCTCCAAACCCCCTGCCTGCCACACTTTCCTACATGAACTCTCTAAGCAGTTACATTCAGCCAGAATGAAGTCTCCCTGAGCTGCCTGCAAAGGATGGGCTGGAACAGCAAACACGGGCTCTCAGGTTTTTAATCACAAGACATAAAGCAGAACCGGAGCGTCTGACTGATGCCCCGGCACAGCAGATCGCTAGATCCAGGCGCTCTCTAAACTGCTGACAGTTTGCCGAGCAATTTGGCAAGAGCAGAATTACTATCCAGGAACAGAGAAATGTCCAGAAAACCTTGCCTGAAATAGTATGTGCTAACCTGGAAGAAGGGTCTTTGCAGAGGGCAGAACAGGGGGTCAGAGAGCTGTCAGAGTAACTGCTAATATACAACAATATGATGCTTTCAGTCGGTCATTACAGTAAAGAATTGCTTTTCCACCACCTAGCTCCGAGAGCGATGCTGCCCCTAACCCGGATGCACCGTCCGGCTGACCGCAGAGCCCTGGCATGGTGTCAGTCCCTGGGACCCAGAATCAGATCATTCTTTAGTCCCAGAACAGCAAAAGGGGGCAAGTGCCCCTGCCACGAGAGCTCCCAGGTAATGAACATGCTGTACAAGAGAGAGGGAAATGCAAACAATGCGGTGTTTCCCGGGCACTGTCTTTCTAAACTTGCTCTGTTAAACAGAGTGTAGCAAATGGATTAACCCCGTTAACCCGCAAGATCAGACAGTCTGTTGCATGCAAGATACTGGTGAGCAAAGGGGTATCATCCCGCTCGGGGCCATAGCCTCACATGTCTCTGGACCCTGGTTCAAGAAGCACTCTCTGGAGATAAGCCTGTCATTCTGCGGGGCACAGCCTGCCTGCACAGGGCGACTGGGATTTTAAGCCTACGTGACCTGGATTTCTGTCTGGTTTCATGCTGCCCACTGGGGACAGCGGAGCTGGATGCAAATACCAGCTACTGCTCCACCCTGAGTAGAAGTCAGGGTGCAAAGTACTGTCCCTAGCATGAAGCAGTGCTGAGAGGAGCCCACTAGCTGCTCACCAGCCCCTAAAACTGCATCTCTTGCAAATTCCCATCTGCTCAGTGACTCTTCTCTGATGCAAAACCACCGCTCATCCCTGCGCTCTGCCAATGGCAAGCTTCCCCACAGCAACCTGACCAGCTTTGCCCAGCTCAGCTGCTTTGCAGGCAGCTGGAGCGAAGCCCACTGCATCTGCTGCCGTCTGGCCACAGTCAATGCCAGGCCAGGGTTCCTCTAGCTCCGGGTGGCTGTTTCATGCCAGCTTCCCCTGCCTCCTCAGCTACCCGCGGCGCTCGAGTGCATGGGGTCCAACAGCAACTCCTACCGAAGCACGTGGCCTGGAACAGTTCGTTTTGCATCAGGGAAAAGACAGCCAGTTTCAGGAACCCCGCAGGGACTCTCCACAGTGTGCCTGTCTTAACTGCATCGCTCTGTTACAATTAACACAGGCATTTCCCCAGGTGGCCTGCAGGAAAAGCAGCTGTAAAACCCACAGGGGAAAAGGGTGGGGGGAAATCAGCAGCCCTCTGAGCTAAGAAAGGAATCAATGCACCAGATGACTAGAGTAAGTGTAGACCTCGAAGCCGGGGAATTGCAAGTGCATGTCAGGCTGATTCAATAGGATGATCTAGGCTAAAATAGGAATGACTGATGTGGGACGGAGTTAGTACAGACTTAAGGGAGGGCAATACAATTCATGCCAGGCATTACGGTGTTCTGGGAAACAGATCCTGTCCAACTAAGGTGACATACGTGTGTGAGGGTGCTGGCTTGCTTGGTAGAGGTGATCGCTCTGATGCCTTCTGCGAGGCTTTGATACCCAGACAACTCTGGCTAATGGACAGGGCTCAAAAGTACCTGCAAACAGGGCATCAGCAAGAAGTGGACCTGCAGCAGGGCCAGCGGGAGCTGTTCCTGGTTCTAGGCCATTTAGGACTTTCCCTGTGCCCACGCAGGGCTCCCCCCGCCCAGCAGATGGACAGACGAGCTCCAAAGGCTGGAGGTGGAGCTGCACAAGTGTCAAACGGAAACAAGGTGCGGCTTTCTGAGCGAGGAAAATGAAGTATCGGACAATTTATCCAGAGCCGTGGCAGATTCTCCATCGCTGGAGATCCTTACAGTGAGACTGGATGTTTTCCTAACAGCTACGGTCTAGCTCAGACAGGAGGGAATTCAGGGCAGCCCCCTGGCCTGTGTGGTACGAGACGTCAGACTGGCTGGTCTCACTGGTCCCTTCTGGTCTATCCTTCTAGTTTCACCTCCCCCCTTTTCCTTGCCCTGCCAGGCTCCACGTCTGAACAGGCTTGCATCTCACAACAGCAACAGGGGCCATCCCACACCGCAGGTGTCAACAGGGGGTGACTGTGCCGTGCGGGGGTGTCACACTGTCGATGCCCGTGTCCAGGGGGGTATGGACGCTGGGGCAGACCTTGAAAGGAAGCTCTAACAAAGACAAAGAAACAAAACAGGGATGGGGACAACATCCACTACTAGAGGGGGGATGTGTGAGCCCCGGGCCGGGGCTGTGCAAGGTCCACACCAGCAGGAGTCCCTCTGGCTGCCGCCTCATTTGAAGACTGACGGGAACGTGGGACAATCTGGGCTTTTCATCTTCTTCATGAACTGCTTGAACTCCTTGTTCTTCTTATCCCACTTGTAAATGGCCGTCAGCAGGTACTGGCTCTTCACCTGCCGGCCCATGATCAGGAAGTAGTGGTTCAGGTTGTCCAGCTGGTGGCATGGGCACCCGGCCCCGTTCTTTAGGTACAGGACGAGCTTCTTCAGGTTCTTTTTCCTGATGGGGCCCATTTTCAACGCCTTCCTCTTCTTCGGGATAATCTTCCTATCCCCGTTCTCCCTTTTCACCTCCTTTATTGTCATCTTCAGAGCTGGAAAACAACAGAGAAGGACACACCTCCTGAACAAGGCTGACTCAATCAAACCAACCCTGTGTGGGGACGGGGGGGCATGCACCTTACAGACTAAAGAAACCGGAAATATGGATAGCGCAGGCTGGCCTGAATGCGAGCTCGCTTCATCAGGCTAACCTGGGTGAGCACTGCCTCTGCCTCCTGTCCCTTACCTTATACGTGGAGGGAAGTGCTTTGGGATGGATCCTGTTTGGCCAGCAGCCTGGGCCCCCCAGGGGCTAGGCATTACAAGTCAGAAATAATGACCAACAGCCCATTGCGGAGAGGCTGCGGTGAGCCACTGTGTAGGCCTGAAGCCAAAAGCCCCAGAGCCACAAACCGCAGGGCTCCCCCGCAGAGCTCTGTGACCCTGAGCATCCTGCCACGCCAGCGAGCGGGCCTGGGTCCCCTGCTACAGGCCAAAGGACTGGCCAGGCCTCTTAGAGCAGCCCAGTCCCTCAACCCATGCTGGGTGCTTTTGATTTGAAAGAGGGACTTGTTTAGCCAGCACTGCGCGCTCTCTGCTGGCAAACTGTTAGCTGAATAAACACCGCTATTCCCTGTTCCACCGGCACCAAGCGAGATGCCTGCACAGGCCACTTAAAAGGTCAACTTCACCTCTCCAGCATATTCCTTTAGCTGCCCCTGGCCCCCGGGTGCCTGCGAACCAGCTCCCAAGTGCTGCAAGTTTCTGCGCTGGAGCAGCAAAGCCCCCTTGGAAACAAGCGTGTCTAATGGGGAAGGAGCCCTGCACGGCACTAACAAAGGTGCACGGCGCAGGCAGCCGGCTCGCACCTTCCCCTCGGAGAAGGAGAGCTAATCTGATCCAACTTCAATAGAAACTGTTCCCCTCTCCGGGCTCCACGCTTTCCCGAGCAAATCGCAACCTGAGTCAAAACGAATGCTCCTTGCCACGGCCAAGGAGAGGAATGCAGTGTGCATGGGAACAGCCAGGGAAATGTGTTGTGCATTAACACAGCGCTCCGGTGCCATCTGGCTCCGCCGCCTCCTTGGGGGAAGCACACGTGGCCAAGAATGACTAACATCTTTCCATCATCTGGGGGTTTACGGCAGGGTCGCCGAAAAGCATGCTTGGGGAGGGGGTTCCCTCCCGCTTTGTGCCCGAAAGGTCTCGCTGGTGGCAGCAGCAGTGGCAGCCACGCGAAGGCTCGTGGTGCTAGCAGGGAGGGGGCCCCTACTGTGGCTTTCTGTGGGAGGCTGCTCAGCTGGGTCCTGCTGCCAGGGCGCAGTACATGTGGAGTCCTGGACGGCAGCTCCATGCACCGTTCCAGACACACAGGGTGGAAGGAGATGGTGATGACAACCCTGAAAAGGCAGCAGGATCCGTCTATTACCCCCATGCTCCCAGCCACTGCATTGGCAGCAGTGGTGATGGGATTTATCTGCTCGTGTGCCAGAAGCGTCCACCATGCCTGCCAGCCCCGCTGCATTATGCGGTTGCCAAGCAGAAAAGGAGGAGCGCGCTAGAAACCGGAGAGGAACTTTCTTCCTACTTTGTTTTCTGAAATCAGGATGCGCAAGGGGCTAAAGGGCTCAGCTGAGGTCGGTTTTCAACAGGTCCAGAAAGCAAAGGAACGGCTGAGCCCCAAGGCACGGGTCAGGCTGTAGCTTCCCTTGTGCTGCCCCCAGCTTCTGTAAGGTCCATGTAGCTATGCTGCAGGGCTGGGGAAGCTGCTTCACACCAAAGACAATGAATGGGGACAAACCTTTCTGGCAATGGCCCATGCACAACAAGGCAGCTCAGCACAACAATGACAAACTTTCTGGAAGTAACTCGCAGGCAGAGAACTCCCCCACGCGCATGCCGTCACGGGCTGGCCGCTCTCTCCCCCGCAGCAGATTGTTCCCAAACCCGAGGAATGCAATGGCACCAGGAAGACCTCGTTACCCATGCACGGGCTTGTTGCCGTCACCTGCTCAGATAAAGCACAGAGCCGGGCTCTGCCGCTGGCAGCAAGGACGCCTGGCTGATCAGCCACTGCCACCGCGACATCTGAGACCCGCAGCCTTGCTCCCTACGCCGGGCTGCAGACTGGGCAGACGTGCCGAGGGAGCAGCTTTCCTCAGCCCCGCCATCGGGGCAAAGCCTCTGGGGTCTGTGCACAGAACGCCAGCTCCAGCGACAGCTGCCCTCGTGAGACCTGTGCCATGGAGCCCCCCCAGAGCACATACCCACGCCGGCCCCGGCAAACACCTTCACCCCAGCCTGGCCCAGGAGGGGAGGAGCAGGATCTAAATCAAGGCAGTTATCAGGACTGAGCGAGGCTTGGCTCCGGGCTCCGGGTGAGCTGCCAAAACAAACAGTTTCCTTCCCGTGGACCCCAGTGCTGTGGCTCCCCCACCACTAGACCAAATCCATCTCGGGCTGAGGGGGAGGTGGAGACGGCGGAGCTGGAATGGACGCCAGGGCCCCAGGAAGCACTCGCCAGAAATCAAGGCTGCAGTCTCCTGCAGGCTGGAAGCACCAAAGCCCAGGGCAGTCTGTAGCTCAGCCAGCCCTGGACCCACCGCGGTCCCTTGGCTCCCACGCCGACGGCCCAGGGGGCTGCTCCCACGTGCTCCAAACCTGAGCAGGCCACATGGACCCATAGGACAAGGGCCACCCCCAGGAAAATGCAGGCTCTCACCCTGGCAAGCTTCACCACCCAGACTGGTGGCCCCAGAGCTCTGACCCTAGTTATCCCTCCTGCCTTGGCCTCTTGGCCGTCCTCTGGCTCCTTTGAAACATGTGGTGCATGCTTGAGGGACATGCCACCACTGCTGAGGCTGGGTGGTGATGCCGCCATGAAGTGGGTTTCCAGGGCCAGACTGTCCCTCTGCTGAGACAATGTGCAGCCCCCATGGACTGAAGCCAGGAACTCGTCCTTGACTGCTGAGGGCCCATATCAGATCGTAGCAGGGCTCCACTGTTGCTGACGCGGGGAGAGCAGTGAGCGCAGAAGACATCAACATGTTTGCTCCAATTTCCGCTCGCATGAAACAGGAGATAGGGAAATGTTTGCTCACTCAGGGTGAATCGGGTCTTGGCAGCTGCGGCTGCAGGAAGAGCAGGGGCCCCACGAGTTGGTTGGGGTCCAGTGAGCCAGGGGTTGCTCAGTGCTGGCCACGGTTCTTATCGATAAGGGCTGCAGGCTCAGGCTGTCAAAGGAGAAAGCCTGGCCTCCCTCTGGCTGCTGCTTCCCCTAGGCCAGAGACTCTGGGTCGCTGGGATGGGGCTCTGCCGCAGGGATCGACGGCATGAGAGAGATGGACGTGGTCCTAGCTCTGCTGGAAGCAGCCATTCCATGGGTGCAAGGGGCTTGGGCTGGAGCAAACCTGCCCGAGACACGGTCTCTGAGCTGGAGCATCAGCTCACGCCAGATTTTGGGGCAGCAGGGCACGTGCTGCTGCCCTCATACCCTCCAGCACTGCCCACCTCAGCAGCCCCTGCCTTCCAAGTGGCACAGGGAGCCCTCCTGCTGTGAGGCAGCTGCCCAGAGCACCTCGGCAGGGCCCCACTCCAGCCCCCTGGGTTGCAAGGGGCGGGGGCGGAGAGACAGAGGGAGCAGAAAAATGCTGCTGCTCCAGCCTCGAAAATCTCTTGGAACGAGGAAACCTGCCAGAAGACACATTAGGCTGTAAGAGAAGAAGGCTGCAGGCAAGGGGCTGTCAGTCAAGGGGAAAAATAAATAGCGTGTATTGATCTGATGCCTGTTTCCACTGCAACAAGAGCCCCCCACCCCGCATGCCCTGCACAAAGGGCAGGAAGGGTAAATAAAATCACTCAGAGCAGCCTCAGGCCCAGCCTGGCCCAAGGTGAGAGAGGAACCCGGGCTGCGTGGCAGGGAGGGGGCACAGAGGGGACCCCACCTCTCAGACCCCTGGGTCCCTGTTGCATGGGAGTTGTGCAGGGGCTGCAGAGAGCCTGGGGGTCTGGCAGCCCCGTCCAGCCCCGACCACAGGGCACTCTGCAGAAGGGGCAGGCGCCCTCCAGCACTGGCCAGGCTCCAGCCACAGGCCTGGCACTGGTACCAGAGCCCTGCCAGCCCCATTCGTGCTGTGGCCCCATGCAGACATCCCTGCATGGGTCACTTTGAACCTCACTGCTGCAGTGCAAAGGAACAGCAGCACCCGGCTCCCACGGACGGGAGGCTGCAAGGGCTCCTTCACTCTCTGCATCAGCCACAGTCAGAGCTGCTTCTTCCTGTGGACACGGGGCACCCTTCCTGCTTTGTGCAGTGCCAGCCAGCCCAGTTATTCAGGGGCTGGGGCCAAGGGAGATTTCCCTAGTTTTTGGAGCAGGCCCTTAGTGAGCTCAGGGGCCATGGGGCTATGCCTTCCTGCCCTGGGTTGCACCAGCCTACACGCATTCAGAGCCCTTTGTGGTCTCTCCTCTCATTGCCTCAACAACGTGCAGGCGTGGGCTATGACCTCATCTCCGTAGGCTGTGACCTTGTCTGCGTATGCAAACTCAGTAAGGACTGGCTGCAGCAACTCTCACAGGAAAATCCCCTGAGGGTCCTGCTGCCAGGCTAACCTGCTGTGCACACCAGGGGTCTTCCTACATGCCCAGTGCACCCTGGATCCTGTCCCAGGGCACATGTGGCACATGGCACTCTTCCCTCCCTGTCCTAGCAGCATCGCATTACTGCATGCCGCCAACAGCTGTGCCCACCCTCCCCAGCTACAACTGCACCACAGCCACCCAAACTCCCGCCGCAACTCTGCAAAGCATCCCCACGTCATAAGCACCAGAGGCAGTGTGATCATGAGAAGCGGTGGGGCGAGATGCTGGCGAGAACAGAGTGGGGCGAGAGACCTGCTGACAGCCGCCCTGCTAGCGCACTGGAGTTGCAGCCTGTTGCGTGCACCAGGACTGGCAGGGGCCAGCAACATGCCAACTGCCCAGGCTGTTCCCTGGTGGGAGCTCAGGAGAAGCCCTCGTCTGAGCAGCTCAGTGACTGTTGCGATGCCCAACAGCTATCCTCTGTGGCCAATTGCCCTCCAGCGCTGCTTGCAGACTAAACACCCACCCCAGTGTGCTCGTGGCCTCAGAGGAGCCTTCCAAGAGCAGACGCCTTCCTAGCGGGTGCCCCCCGGCCGGCTAGGACAGATTCCCTGTGAGGGGCTGGCATTGCACCGATGCTTCTCCTCCTGCTTGCGCCCCTTTGAGCCCCGCAGGTAAGAGATGAGGTAGGCAGGAGTCTCTGGGGAGAAGTGGGGCAGTGGGACCACATGCTTTGGCTCTCCAGGACTGGGTTGTGCCCCGATTGTTTGCCCTGTGAATGGGATGGTTTCTAGAGATGATACCGTGTCCGCACAGCTTATGTGCCTTCAGCTGTCTGTGCTGCAATACAGAGCTGGCTTAAACCCCCACTGCATTTCCACCTCCCCCAGCCTGGCCGTGGCCTACAGGTTTTCCTACAAGTGGCCTACATCTTCTGGCAAGGTCTCCCACTGACGGCACGACAGCACAGCCCCCAGTACGCCTCCCCCAGCTCCATGGGGGCCCGCTTGTCCCTGCGGCACAAGAAGGCATCCCACTGCATCTGGCCTGCAGGGCACTCCGCATGCCCCTGCCAGGCCCCATCCCCTCCCCCCCCCGAGGCAAGGAGCCCCACAAGAAGGGGGCTGTAGCTGGGCGCTGCATGCAGCAGACTCCTGAGCATGCATGTCCAGAGCTAGGCAGGTCCCCGGTCTCCACCTTCCTTCTGGATGCCGTGGCTGCTCCAGGACCCGGCGGGCAGCCCACGCGTTCCTGGGAGGCTGCTGCCCAGCTGTTCCTGTTGATGTTTTCCTGTCCTGGAACCAACTGGCCTCCAGCCTGGCAGGTCTGGCCAAGCCAGGCAGCAGGCAGGGAGGCAGACAGCTGGCAGGGCAGGTGGGGGAATGGCCGCGCGCAGGGGAATGCGCACCTTGCTCAGCCTGCCTTTTACAACCTGCCAGGAAAGCTGCACAGGCTGGTGATGATGTTGGAGCCGCTGGGCGCTGCATTCAATTTGGACAGCCTGAGATTTTTCCCTCTAGGTTTGCCGAAGCCCTGTCTACCTCTGACTGCGCTGGTAAGCCAGCCCGCATTCGGCACAGTTCCATCCAGAGCTTCAGGGTCACTGCTTCAAGCAGCTCCCCGGTCCCACCTCAGGCATCTGCACTTGGACCTGCCGAGGGACAATGCCTCAAAGACACCCTCAAGGCCCCTGCGCTCCCAGCCCTTGACCCTGGGCTGCTACTTGCTCAAGTGGCTGGGGGAGAAAGGCAGAGTGGCCCTCTGAGCCTAGCGATGGCCTCAGCAAGGCCACATAGTGCCAATGTACTCTTGGGCAGAGGGATGCTGACCAACAGCGTCCTCTCGGTACCTAACAAGGTCCTTGGAGGCCCGGCCATTTCCTCGCTCATCACAGACCAGGATCGTGCCCGCCTCTTCTCCCCCTTGCTGCGGTGTGTGATGCCCAGCCCATCAGATAACATTCCTGGCTGAACAGTCCTGCCTTTGGGTGTGGGGCAGAGACTGGGGCACCCTAGGCTCTTGCCAACACGCTGCCTGCCCCTGGCCATGTGAGCAGGGCTTCAGGCTGTGCAGCCCTGCCCACGGGGTCTTCCCTGGGGAAACTGAGGCAGCTGAATTCAACCCCCTCCTCCTGCCTGCCTGCCTGCCCAGACAGGGCAACTGCTCCAGAAGCCAGCCCCAGCTGGGGTTGCAGCCCTCTGGGAGCACCCGGGCTGCGTTCAGCAACCAGCAGCAGCGAACACTGCACCAGGAGCCTCGGCTGGGCACAGCCGCAGCAGGTGCTGGGATCCAGAGCTCAGGTACCCTGCCCCGGGATGGAGCCACCTTGGACAGGCGGCTGTGCCCGAGTCACTGGGACCACCAGGATCCGCTGTCGTCCTGCTCTCCCCCACTGACCTCTGGCAGCACAACAGTGACATCTAGAGGCACACATGTTCAGAGAGGCACACGTGTTCAGAGGCACACCACCGACCCAGCTGCGTGGGGCAACACCCACTGGGGACAGGCCCTGGTACCTGCCTACTGCCTGCCCCAGGGGCTGGGGCTGGGGCCACCCCCACCCCCTGCCACTGCACTGTCCCTTGTGCATGTCAATTGAGCTGTTCTGCTCTAGCAGCACCAAGCACCTGGTGCGGGTCTGGCCCCTATGCCCCCAACCAAGAGCAGACGCAACCCAGTGTGGTGCCATGCTGATCCAGAGCCAGCCATGCTCTGGGACCAGGGCCGAGGGCACGGGCCCTGTGGAGCAGAAACACCTCTGCTTGTAGGGCATGAGATGGAAGTGAAAGGCAGAGACCAGACCGTCCCACCAGCCTTGCAGACCATGCTCAAGGGGCCTGGGGCAGGAAGCTGCTACCCACCCCTGATAACTGCACTCAGCCTCCCAAGTGCAGACAGGACAGAGCTGAGACATGGGCAAGGGGAGGAAGGCACCTGGGATCTGGGGGGCACCAGGGCCGATGATGCCTTCTCCTTCATGCAGATGTCATGCACGGCCTCTTACCGAATTCACTGGCGCAGAGGTGCTCTATGATGGCCTCCGACTTCATCTCATTGTCGCAGGGGGGGCACACGCCTGAGCCTACAGAGAGGAAGAGAGGACATCAGTGCTGGATGCTCATTGCTGTATGCAGACCCCTCCTGCTGCCCTCCAGCGAGGCACTCACCACCCACCCCGTGGGCTCCCATGAGAGGCAGGCGGGGGGTCTGGGGCACGTTCCTCCACTGCAGCATGAGCATGGAGGTCTGCATGTCCCACAGGCTTTGGCCCTGGAAGGCTTTGCCCCGTGAGGCTTTGCTCCCTGGCATCCAGGGAGGGATGGGGATGTGCTAGGAGCAAATTGGGTGCCATGACTTGCGCCTGTGTTGCTCAAGGGCAGAGATAAAGCCCTTACCTGGGCATACACCCAGAATCTCTGAGTGCGGGGCCCTTACCTCTGTCCTTGAGCAAGACAGGCGCAAGTCATGGCACCTGATTTCCTCCTAGCTCATCCCTCCCTGGATGCCTGTCTCTGCAATCCAGCTGCTACCCCAGAGCCCCTGAGCCCAGGTTGCTGCAGGGCAGGCAGAAGGCACAAGCCCTCGGGTGCTGCCTGCCCCAGGGTCACGCTGGCAGCAGCGGCAGCTTGTACGCACGCAGGATCACCCGCTTGGCCCCCAGCCCTGTCAGAAGCCTTGAGGCCTGCCTGGGACCAGGGCACAACAGGTCAGCGCTGGCAGGCAGCAGCGATTCTGGGGCCAGACGCTCAGCTGAGGTGACCTGGCCACTGCGCGGTCTGGCGTGCAGCCCACCAGACTTCCCAGCCAGGGAGGAAGCAGTGTCCTGGCACAGGAGGGTCTCTTTCGGGCTCAGCATGGGCACGAGCAGTCTTTGCCACCATGACGCCCTGCGCTGCCACGCATGCTGCATGCAACAGGGACCTCCCCCACATATGGGTACCCCAAGGCTGATCCCCAGCACTGAGTTGGCCTGAGGGAGGCACCTGCTGGACATGAGTCTTTTTCCTGCTATTGTCACCTGCATCCTGTCTGCCATGGGGCACAGCACTTCCCCCCCAACCTCTGCTGCAGAGCTGAGGTGCTCTTTAGCCCTGAAAAAGCCAACACTGCTATATGTACTCCTGCTATGTCTTACTGTGCTGCAATCCCCTTGGCCCCTGTGTAGTGAGAGCAAGGACATGGGCATTTGTGACATGCATGCCCTCATCAAGACCTGGCCCCTTTGTGCACACAGTGGGAGAGCAGAAGGGAAACTGAGGCACGGGGGTGGGGTGGAGGAGCGGGGAGATCAGTGGCAGAACCCAGGTCACATCCCACCCGTGCCTGCACAGGGGCCGAGCTCCTGCCCAGGCAGCACTCCTGCCTGCCACTGCCCTGCCAGGCTTCCAGCCCACGTGGCGCTGGAGCAGGCTCGCAGGCGGGCAGAAGAAGGAATGTGTAATGCTATATTAATCTGCGAGTCCCTTGGTGCATCCTGGGGGCCTGTGGCCTGTGCTGGAGCAGAAAGGAATTCGGCAGGTCAGCGCGCGGAGCGAATTCCTCGGCAGAGGTGTTAATGGGGAAGGAGCTGGCAGCCTCGCTTTTATTAAGACCTGGGAAGGAGGGAGTGAGGGAGGGGGCAGCACTGGGCCCTGGCCTGGTTTAAGCCCACAGGAAGCCAGCCCAGCCCAGCCCCAGCCCCAGCCCCAGCCCGAGTATGCAAGGGGCTCTGGGTTAGGTCAGGTTCACACAGGCTGAGCGGGCTGGGGAGAGGGCATGGAGCCTGCAGGCCTGTCAGCTCAGCCGCAGAGAGGCCAGGGGTACATCTGTGAAAAGACCCTGCAGCAGAGCGGGGGTGGAGGGTGCAAAGCCTGGGGGGCAGCCTGCCTGCCCTGGACACTGCTGAGAAGCAGCATGGGCCATCCATCCTCTGGGTCCCTGAGGTCCTCATCCTCCAGTGCAAGCCCAGCCCTTCCCTGCACGCACGCTGCCAGGACCTCCGAGCTGCTTCAGACTACGCGTGGTATATCAACATGGGCATTCGCACTTCTGGTGGCTGCTGCTTCTTGCAAACGAGGCACCTCCAACAGCATGTCCAGCACACAGAGGTGACGCCTCCCTCTGTTTACCATGCTGAGGAGACCCTAGCCAGCATCAAATTGCATTGTATCACAGTTGCTGCAAGATCCCAGAGTCCCACTGCAGCCAATGCACCTGGAGTCAGCAGACTGCCCACGCCTGATGTGACCTGGCCCTGGCACTCTACAAAGTGCCTGCCCAGGGTCCTAGCTGCAAACTTCACAGGGTCTTCCCCACCCCTGTGCCTCCTGGGCACCCATGTGGCCAGCTCTGCTGCATGGTAGGACTGCTGGCAGCATGGACTGCAGGACTGCCTCAATTTCACACCAGCTGGGCACCCCCAGCACCAGCCTCCCCATGAGCTCACATTTCTACAAGACGAGTGGCCCCTCGCTTGCAAAGGAAAACACCACAACTGCCTTTGTCCCCAGGGCCATGCTCCCCTCAGGCAGGCACCAGCTTCTGGTGCAGCTGTGGCCATCCTAGCACAGCTCATGGAGCTCCAGGTTTGAATCGGGGCTCCAAAGAGGCCGCCAGACATGCCCCAAGGCTGCTGCGACAGCCTGAGCCTCCGGGGCTCGAAGGACAAGCCTTTCCCACAGCCCGAGTCAAATTTGCCAATGCTGGAGGCCTGAGCTGGCTCCACTGTGGTGACACAGCAGCCCCCGTGGGGGAAGCAGGGCTCCCCTCTCCCCAGGTGCTGCTGCAGGAGGGTGCTGGGCTCGGGGCCCCGAAGTGCAAGGTGGGTGTTTATGGAATGGTGGTGCAGGAGCTCCCTGCACTCCAGGGCACAGGACACTTGTTCTGCCTGAGTCCCTGCAGTGCGGGTACGAACCCTGCAATGCCCTGCACTGGCCAGCTGGTTGGGACCCATGCGGGGGATAGCTTCCTGTGTGGATATGCCAGTGCACCCCTCCGCCCCCCACACCAGGGTCACACCACTTGTCCCACACCCACTTCTCCAGACCCCTGCACACTGACCATGCCCCTGCCTCCTGCAGACACACTGTGGATGTCAGTCCTCGCTCCCAGACCCTCAAGAGGAGCCGGGACACGGTGACAGGAGGATTCTGCACTGCACAATTTCTGCTGGGAAAAGTAGCGAAGCTTTATCCAGCCCTGGAGAGGAGAAAGCCAGGCGGGCCGGGGCCAGGGCCAGGGAGAGGGCAGGGGCCAGGGCCAGGGCTGGGGCTCCCAGCCCAGCGTAGAACATAAAGCGCTTTGTTTGCTAAAGGTAATTGGGCTTGAGCACTCCTGCAAACGCAGCTTTCTCTCCCCACAAGCCCTGCATGCACAGGATAAAAGGCACTGGGACCACTTAGCCCCATGCCGTCCCCAGGCTGCAGAGCAGCCGTATGCCTGCGCCATCGGCAAAATCTAGCCTGCCTGTCCCCTCCAAAGGACAGGAGGGGGAGAGCGGCATCCCCGTCCCAGCCCTTTGTCTCCTCTCCTTCGCCCCCCTTGGCTGCCAGCTCCAAAGCCGTCCCAGGGACGGCATGGCTCAGCGCTGCGCGTCTGCTTAGAAAAAGTTTTAGGTAAAGAGCTAAGTGTCAGCACAACTCCTGCCGTGCAGTGCGTGGCGGCATGTCCAGTGCAGCCCGACGAGCGGCTTTGCTTGCACCTCGCCCAGCCGACCTGGCCGGGAGCCTCTCTGCCTTTGAGAAACCTGCCTGCTCAAAGCCATTGCCCCTCTCTCCAGACAACAGCAGTGCATCCAGCTTTGCAGCCCAGACCTCGGCAGCCCCTGGCATGGTTTTTCCGTGCCAAAACAAGCCCTGCAGGCCCCCTTGGAAAGCGTGCGCCTGGCTGGTTGCTCCCTTTCCCCATCTCCCCAGGCAGGCAGGCACAAAGGATATTGCTGCCCTGCTCCGGCGGTGACATTGTTTTATGGATCTGTGAAGAGAGACACCGCCTGCCCCCTGCACCACCGCCAGCACACAGAGGGAGACAGGTCTGGGTACTGGAGCGCCCCGTGCTCAAGAAGCACAGCCGTACCGGGAGCAAGGAGCGTGCCCGCGGGCTGGTCCCGGGAGCGCCAGCCCCTCGGGCATGGCAGGGCAGCGGGGCCGGAGCAGGGGCTCACCTTTGGGCCTGGCCACCTCGGTGGCGTTGGGGGTGGTCATGGCGATGCAGACGTCGTCCTGGGGGAACTGGTCACACTTGAGCATGTCAGGCCAGTAGAAGCCGAAGAACTGCATGACAGGCTCGCAGGCGTCGCGCACGGCCTCGCAGAGCCAGCGGCAGGGGTAGACGGGCCGGTCCAGGCAGACGGGCGCGAAGAGGGCGCAGAGGAAGACCTGGGTGCCCATGTGGCAGTTCTTGTTGAGCAGCGGCACCCAGCTGCTGGCCTGGTGCTTGACCTCGGCCATGGTCTCGTGGTCCAGCAGGTTGGGCAGCACCATCTTGTCGTAGCCCACGCTGTGGCAGAGGCGCAGGTCGGCGGGGATGGGCACGCACTGGTGCGGCTTGGGGTAGAAGCGCCCGCTCTGGTAGGCGCCCAGGTCGGACTGGTAGCTCACGTAGTCGTACTCGCTGCCCCCCGCCGGGGCCGGCGCCAGCACCGCCGCCAGCACCGCCACCAGCGCCAGCGCCAGCGCCGCGCGCCCGCCGCCCATGCTGCCGCCGGGCCGGGGCCGGGGCCGGGGATGGGGCTGGGCCGGGGCCGGGGCCGGCTCTGGCCGCGCCGCGCCGGGGACAGCGCTTGTGAGCGCGGCGCAGCCAATCAGCTCCGCGCGGCCCGCCTCGCCCCGCCCCCCGCCCGCCCCCGCCACCTGCTCCCCGCCCGCCACCTCCACCTGCCCCCGCCGCCCCTGCCGCCCGCCTGGCCTCCGGGCAGAAGCCGCAGCTTCCGAGCCAGCGGGGCTGGGGCACGCCACTCAGGTGCAGTGTCCCAGGCCGGGGTGGGTCGAGGGCAGCCGGAGCTGAAGGCAGGGTGCATCCCTGCCTCTGCCGCCGCCTCCTCTCCTGTGTCGTGGGGCACCGCAGCACCGGCTGCCCCCCACCCCCGCGCAGGTCCGGCCACTCCCCGTCCTCTCCTCGGGAGAGCTGCAGGAGCCCAGAGCTGGGATGTACGGCTCTGCCCGACCCTTTTTCCCTCGCTCTGTGCATTGCTGCGGTGCTGCCTGGCACCCCACGGCACTGGGTGTCATTATTTTTACTACGTGCTATGTTTACCGTGCGTTATTTTTTACAGCCCAGCCCCAAGGAAGCCGGGGGTATGAGCTGTGGGTTGCCAAGGGGCTCTGCAATGACCCGTGGCTGGTGTGTAGGGTGGCAACAAGGACTCCCAGTAGGTCCCGGTGGAGCCGGGCACATGGTGTACCTCTGCCTCCCCTCGTGAAGAATGGCTCCTTTACCAAGAGGCCTACGGAGACTCGGCAAAACTCTGCCAAGCTGGGGGTGCTGGGGGCACCTGTCTGATCCCTGGGTGCATTTTCACCCTGTTTCTGTGCCAGGAGCATATGCCTCATGCGTTCCCAGGAGGTGATAGTGGGACTCTGCCGGGTGCCAGCCCTAGGAGCACGGTGCTGCCCTGAGCAGGCCGTCCCCTCGCAGGCACACAAAGCTCCTGTTGCTGAAACAGCTTGTGCTGTGTAATGCAGGAACTACACCTCATTGAGAGGCAAATCCAGAGCTCGGCAGCCTGGGAGCGTGAAAAAGCCACTGTCACCTGAGGCCTCACAGAAGAGAGGAGCCAGTTAGCACCACTAATGAATTGGAGAATTCAGCTGTAAACGAGAGAGAGCTTTGCCGGGAGGGAAGGGGTCTGAATGAAAGAGGCACTTGGATGCAGCAGGCCTCGACATGGCAAGTGGCAGCAAAGCTCTGAACCGGTCCTGGTGCAGAGGGGACCTGATGTCCTGAAACCTGCAGGATGCGCAGGTCCAACTGGAAGCCACAGAAGCGTGGCATGCTGACCACTGCCCCGCGTTACAGCGCTGCCCGGTTGGGCTGGGCTGGGCTGGGCTCCCAAGGGAAGGAAGCACAGAGCCAGTGAAATGCTCTCAGGCTTCATCCAGGAGCTAGCTTGAATGCACTTCCCCTCCCAAACCTGCGATGAGTGTCTGGTGGGACCCTGCTCTACTGGGAGCTCTCTGGGAAGCTCTAATGGGTACTCCAAGTGCATGTCCTTGCAATGCAATCCCAGAGCCTGCCTGGGCCAGCATGTCCTTGCACTTGCACCCTCGGGTGCGAGCACCTGCCCTTGCAGGCACCCAGGAGGGCTGTTCCAGGCCCACTGGCTCCTTGCCGGTCTCTGGCTGACTTGGAGAGCCTGTCCTATGGATGGGGGCAGATGGGAATAATGGAAAGCCCACAGATCAGTGAGAGAAGGGCAGCCCAGGGGGATCTGTGCCTCTGCTGTGATGTATCACGCAACCAGCAGTCATTCCTGTTTCCTGTGGTCCTGCCACTCTGTTGCCACCCGGGGTTTCATGGGGAAGGTGAGTATGTGCTTGCCTGGGCGCACGGGACTGGCAGGAACTTCCCTGATGTAGCTGGGCGAGGTGGACCCTGATTGCTACCCACGCACAGCTCCCCCAGCTTGATGCTGCCAGCTGCCAGGTGGACTTTTTTTAGCTAACTAGAGCTGGGCTGTGAGTGCAGGCAGCTCATTTCCCTGAGGGCAAGGGCAGTCTCGAATGGCTCGGTGCATCAGTGTACTTGGTCTCCACATGGGTGTCAGCACTGCCCTCCCCGACAGGCTTAGAGTGGCCAGAGCCCATCCCTGAAGCCAGCAATCCTTCTGCCCCGTCCAGTCCAGACCTCTCAGTTGCCTCATGTGCAATATAGGGCCCCAGAAACCACAGCTTCCCAAGTACGGCTCTGCCCAGAATGACGCCCGAGTTAGGTATTAACTCCTCCAGCCATTTCGATCCATACCTGTGTAACCAAGGGCCGCCTGAGATACTGCAGATCAATAATGTCATGGGTTAGCCCTCTTTGAGTGCCCTTTCTCGCTGACTCCCTGCAGGAGGTCTGGGGGCCCAACCTCATCCCTATGATAAGGTCTGGGGGTCTGAGGGATATGGGTGTGTGTTGGGTGGGGGGGAAGAGTTCTCTTGCCATGGGCCCGGACTTGGTGCAAAGCCTGGCTCAGAAACCCAGCTCCACGGCTGGGCACTACAGATGCGGCCTTGGCTGGGCAGCAGTGTGGGTTGCTGGAATTTGAGACATCTGCTGTTTATTAATAAAGCCAACGAGCCTGCAGGTGTGAGAGGTCCGTAACGCAGCCGCAAGGTCCAAGGCTGCCCCTGCTGACAGCCTGTGCCTTGCAAGAGGCTCTTTGTGGGCACAGGTGCCCCCAAGCACGAGGGCCCTGTGCTTGGGCAAAGGCCAGCCCCCTCCGCTGCGTGGCCTGCACTGCCAGCTCCCCAGCACTGACACTGGGCACCTCTGCTCAGACAGGAGACCTGACACCTACATCTGCCTGGCAGTGTGGGCCTGGCCCAGGGCACATGAAGGCAAATGCTAGAGGGGATGCGGCTGAGCCCTGGCCCTTCCCCCTCGCCCATGGATTCAGCAGGGCTGCTCCTTGGAGGGTGCCTGGGAAGAGGCCATCTGCAGTCCCGCAGGGAATATTTGTTTTAGATTAGCTCCCTTGCCCCAAGCTGAGAGTGGCCAGACAGCGTGGGACTGCTGGGCAGGATGTTAGCTTTGCTCTGTTTGCTTTTCTGCTTTTCCTCAGCAGATAGCGCCAGGGTTAACTGATGCTGATACAATCAGGGATGTTGGGGCGGCTACCTGGAACTGCCGCGCAGGGCTCAGCTCTGGGCACGGGCAGGGCTCAGCACCACAGGGGGATCTGTCTGTCCCCGGGGCTAACGCAGGGTCCCGGCACATGGGATGCAGCCGGAGGCTCCTGCCAGGATGAAATAAAGCAGGCTACCGACGCAGCATCAATAACAGGCTGACTCGCTGAGGCATCAGCAGCCGCAGCTTTAGGCTCGGTGAATTCTGCCCCTCATCCCAGAAGGGAACCCACGGCAAATATTTACAGGGGCTTATAAATATTTATCCTGTAATAACTTGCTGCCTTGCAGCACATTCTTCTCCAGGAGACTAAGCCATGCCCTGGGCCAGGTGGGGGCTGCTGTGCGGTCACAGGATGTATGAATAACCCACAGCAAGCGCCGCTGCGCAATAAAACCGCTGGCCGCACAGGTGCCCGCATGGAAGGCGCCGCGGGCTCTTACCCAACAAAAGAAAAATGTGGCTCAGCAGCACAGGTGTGTGAGAACCTGGTGCGGGGCAGACTTCACCTCTGTCTCCACAGCAACAGCAGAGAGGTGTTGTGAGTCTCCGGAGAGCCGCGAATCACACCACCGGCCTAACGGGACAGGGCCCCAACCTGCCTGCCATGTTTAGCAGCGCAGACCTCCCTGTAACGTGCCACGCACAGGCACATCATTGGGTTGGACGGCAGAAGCCGACTGCCACGAACGCTCTAGACTGCAAGGCAATGTGCTGCGGCACATCTCCGTCTCTGCCGGGTGCGTGTGCCTGTGCACAGGAGTCCAGCTGAAACCCTGGACATGGCTCCGTCTTACTCTGGTAACCGAAATGTGCCGAACGTGCAGGAGCTGCAGCAGGTTCTTGGGTCATGGGCACTTGCACCACACAAGGCACGGGCCACGTCAACCACCTAGCTGTGCGGTGCAGTGCAGTGTGGTCCTGCCGAGCTGACCTGGCTTCTCTGCACTCCAGGGCAGAGAAGAAGCTTGGCATGGGCACCCAGGGACCAGGGTGCAGAGGGAGGTGGCTGAGCCGGGCTGCTGAGGGACCAGGGCAGCGTGGCACGGCTGCAGTTCCCGAGGAGGGCGGTTCTGGGCTGGGACATGAGCAGCGCAGTTATTTTTCGTGCGTGCCCTCGTGCAGGAGTGAGGAGATCCTGGAGCCGGCTGGGCCCTTTGTTTTGTTTTGTTTGCTTGGGTGCCAGATGTTTGTCCCCTCCTCTGTGCTTTTGGAACAATCCATCCATTTATTGTTTTTTTCTTAATGATTTGCAAGAGCATAAACAGGCTGTGGCTTGGAACCCGCGCCACAATCTCCACGGAGCGGCGGAGATGGAGTCCTGAACTACTTTCGAGCATGAATAAATAAACAGCACGGAAAGGCTCCATTGTGTATATTCTAGGTTGCTATTTTCTTAACCCTGTCTCATTAAGATGGATGGAGTTTCTGCTTATTAGTAATTTGGCAAGTTCCTCTTTGTATACACTCCGCACTTCTCACTAATGATGCTTTGCTTCAGTGATTAACAAAGGAGACTTCCAGCATCGCAGGCGAACACAGAGCCATCCGCTCCAGGGCACTCGAATGGAAGGCCAGCGAGCTGGAGGTGCAGCTTGCTGGGACAAGAACCTGCAGGGGAACTAGAAGAGGAGAACCTGCTGCTCATACTTCGTTCTCTGACATTGCAGTTACTTTGACCTTGGGACTTTCGTGCCTAATTCACATGCACCAGCACAGGCCAGGCAGAGCCTGCAGCACAGGGACCCCAGGCCTTTGCACGGCTGACCCTGAAACGTGTCTGGTGGAGATGGAGCTGGCAGTGCTACTGTCATTTCTACACGATTTACAGCTGGCCATTAAAGCATGTTTACAAGTCTTTAGTACAGTGTACACATCTGGTAAATCATTGATGGAGCGAATAGCTCCTGGTGTCATGCTCCCTCTGTCAGCTCTTCCTACTACTAGGTTACCCAGCAGAAGATCCCCTGCATGCATCCCAGAGCCCTCCTGCACACCCAGGGATGTGTGGGCACACATGCAAGCCTGCGTGCACACAGGCAGCAGCACACATGCACAGACAGGTGCCGAGCTTGGGTGTTGCGGGTCTTGCCCCTACTTGGGCAACCACCCAACTGCTGGACAGATGCTGAACAGCATGGAGGGAACAGGGGAGAGCGGGGCTGGGAGAGGGGTTGGTTTTACTCAAGCTCGTGTCCCTTGAGGAGCCCAGCTCCAGAGAGGGACCAGTCAGGGCAAGGGAGACGTGGAAACCGCCAAGGGCAAAAATCCTGCAGCTGCGGAGCACACACAAGCCGGGACCCGCCAGCAACCACAAGGACCACGTTTCAAGGGCAAAGCCTCCCTCCTCCTGTGAGGCCACAGAGGTGAGCCCAGCCCAGCCACTGCCTGGGGGACTGTCTGGGAGAGCCTTGGGAGTGAATGGTCTAAGGGCCCCTGGGGGTGCTGGAGCAGCGCAGAGGCAGCAGAAGGGAGAAGCTACATTCGGGGCCGTGCTGTGACAAGGCGCTGGGACCCCCGCTGCAGGCGCACACTGTTCCCAGCCAGCTGCACAGCACACTGTGGCCTCTGCTGCCCATGCAGCTGGGCAGAGGTCAAAGGGGAAAGGGCAAAGTGTGGGAACAGAGAGCGCGCAAGGTCAGCTTATTCACGCCAAAGCCCTTTCAGGAGCGCTGGGACAGCGGGACAGGGGAGCAGGAGCTGCCGTGGGAGCACGTACCTGCCCCTCATGCCCGCTCGCATGCCCATGCTGTAACACACAGGCAGCCAGATGACTCCAGCACCTGCCTGGCCACTCAAGCCTGCAGCATGGCCAATGGTACCAGCCAGGCACCGCTCTGAGCACATGTTGGCCGGGGTGGGACAGGCTGGTGGCATACGCCCTTTCCTGCACTGAGGCCTATTGGTCTGTTGGGTCTCTGAGTCCTGGTCTCATCCTCCTGGGTGGTGTCTCATGGATGCTGTACCACCGACTGTGCCATGCCCCTGGGGCAGGAGCTCTTTGCACAGGACAGCGCTTGCTTCTGCCTGCAGTAGCTTCCCCTTCCTGTCCTGGCCCATGCTGGGCTTAGCCAGACTAGGCAGAATGGCTGGGGCTGATTTCCTGGGCCACCCGGTCCCCAGGCTGTGGGGCTCTTTCAGGGGATGGGGGTGGGATGCCGTGTTTGCAGGGGGGAGAGGAGGTGACTTTCCCCTTCCACACAGACAGCTTCATAGAACAGCTTTAAGAGGGTTTCACAAACCTCCTCCCCACCCCCAGACCCCGCGCATTTCAGCCGCTTGCCAAGGGGAATTAATGAATGCAGCCAGCGGAGCTGACAGCCCCGCAGCCGCTCGCTGCCCTGCACAATGGAGATCCCACTTTCCCTCCTCTCCACCGGAAACACATGCCCAAGATCCAAGGACATAAATTTCTTCTAACCTAATTCATTTTCTAGATTGATGGAGAAAATCCATAGCAAATATTTATGGCTCTGCCATAAATAACCCTTTGCTGGACTTCCAAGGAGTTCTGCGGAGTTTCAAGGTAACTTTCAGCGCGCTCCAAAGGTCAGGGCAGATGGGGATACTGCACCTACAGTGCTTGAGCCTCTGGCTCATCTGTTTTGAATTATTGGTATTACTCAGGTTAGCTGGGTTCTCAATGGAGTAGCTGTGCTGGGTTTCCAGGGCCATATTTTATTTCTATGGTGGGAGAAAGGCTTCAATAATTATTAGTTGTACTCTGTTGCAGCTAGTGAAAGAAGCCAGCCACAGTAAATTTGGGCTCAGCTCTGTGTTCGCAGGCAGAAACCAACCTGTCGGAGTGAGGAAGGGGTTACTGCCTGCCCCGAGCCTGGCTATGGGGCACCCAGGCTGAGCCTGGGAGCAGGCAAGGAATCACTGGGGACTCTGCTCCTACAAAGGCTTTTGCTTGGTTTGCTGCTGCAGTGCAGGCTCAGACCAGGCTGACCTGGGCAGGACTGCACTGTTTTTGCCACTACCCATGGCATGAGGCACGTGCGCTGCCCGGCACATGGCTCTGCTCACGTCCTGCTCCACCCTGGTGGGGTCTTTGTGGGGGGAGCCCCAACTCTCCATGGCACATGCTGGGCTGTGGGTCTTGCACTTTTCTGTAGGGATGAAGAGAAGCCTGCTCAGACACCTGCCCATGCTGGAGTGCAAACAGTCCAGCTCCCCATCTGCCAGGAAAACCAGATGCCTCTGTACTCCCCAGCAGCTCCTGGCCTGCAAACCCCACCTGACACACGGGCACAACCGCTCACTGCCAGTGGCAGATCCAAGGAGCCGTGACCTAATGTGTGCTGCCCGCCATGCAAGCTCCCCTGCCTGCCAGTAGGCACCTCTGAGAATATATGCCTTGCACACTCCCAGGCCAGGAAAAGGCAACTGCACTCCTAAGACGTGCCTGCATCAGCTCCCTCTGGCCCTGAAGCAGTTGCGGGGCATTGCTGTTGAGATGCCCAGTGCTGGGCTGCAATCTCACCTTCAATCCCAGAGACAGCAGGCGACACACAGAGGGCAAGCGTGCGAACTGGTACCGTGGGCAAGCCCACGGGCCGGGCAGCAGAGGGGCGGGAGCGAGCGCAGAGCTGGGGCCCCCCCACGGCTGTATTCTTTAGCTCTTCATCATTAGAACAGAAAGTGAAAAAATGAGACAGTGTCACCCGCTGGTCTCCGGGGAGCGGGCTCCATTCAGGCCTTTCAGAGAACAGGGTCAGACATGTCTTCTGACCTCTGCCCTATCGCGTCGCTCCTCACCATAATTATCTAATGCCGCGCTCTCCCTGCCAAGTACAATGAAACAATTTGTCACTTCAATTGTCTGTCAGTCAACAGTGAGGCCTTTTCAACAGGCCAACACATGTTTTTTGAGAGCTTGTCAGCAAGGGCTGTCTAGCCAGACACATAACCATGGAAAATGGAACCTTTGTTAATGCTGCTTCTTAGAAAAGTAAATCCATTCACTCTCTTTTTTCAGGCCTTCAGTGTGGAATTTGCACAAGAAGCTGAATTGCTCCTGATCCCTAAATGATTGGTCAGAGGATTTGCATGAGGAAGCAGAAATTAATTATTCTTTTCTTGTCTCTTTATTTCCCGTAATTGTGTATTTAGAAATGCGATTACATTCTCCCGCCGCACGAGGGGCTGGGGGAGGTGCTTTGCATGCATTTAGTGCCTCTCGGTTAAGACCACCTAATCGTTTCAAGCATTTCCTCAGATTCTCGCCCTCATTTTCTGCTCTAACGACTAAACAAAGATGGTGCAGCTTCCCCAGGAATGCTCCTGGCAGCAAAGTGGGGCGCAGGGAGATGGGGGTGCAGGGCCGGGGAGTGAGGGCAGTTAGTCTTCATGTGAAATGGCCCTTTCTGCTCCTCTTGGCTGGCAGAGGTAGAGGCAGGAGAGGGCTATGCCAGCCAGAGGTGTTAGATGTGTCCTAAAGCCACCGGCCTTGGAGCTGGCAAGAGCTGCTCTGGGCGCGAGGCTGCTGGGTTCAGTGGGGCAGCAGGTGCTTCCCACTCTGTCCTGTACGGGTAGCTCAGTCCAGACCCTGTCCTCCCCACTCCCCTTCAATCCACATCCTGGCAGGTACGTGGGTTGTGTTGTGGCGTGGTGTGGTGTGCCATGCTGGCTGGGACCTCTGCTTGTGGGCCATACACTCACCCACATCCCTGGGCTTTACCAGCTTGGTGGAAGCAGGGACCCATGTTTCTCAGGCAGCGCAGGCACCCTGAGGGAGAACCACAGCACAGCAGAGCTCAGGCCTGAAAAATCTGTTTCATCCAGAAACAGATTTGCAAGACATCCAGCGTGGCCAGCTTCACTTGGGCCACCTAGGCACACGGGGTGTGAGCAGCCCCAAGGGAGAGAGAGAAGGGCACAGCTCAGTGCCACGATCACAGGGACGCGGGGAGGTGGCTGGAATTAGACCGTCACACTGAGCAAACTCTGCCTGGGACCCAAATGTTGGAGTTGGAGGGGGTGAGGGCAAGGGGCACCACTGCATGGATCCAAATGCGCTCCTGCCCCACGCCTGCAGCGCTAGCAGCTCATCGAGGGAGATGGGGTGACCCTTCCATTGGCGCACCCAGGCCCAGCCTCCCAGGGGAGCCCCATGGCTGAGAAAGGAGCAACAGGAGGTTGCAGAGGTGCCCATGCTTGGGGAAACTGCTTCAGCTTCAGCCTCAGACTCATCTTCCTGAAGGGGACAGGAGGTTAGAAAAATAACCCTCGGCCACAGCCCTGACAGCCCCTCCGAGGGGAGCAGCGGGCTGGGAAAATAGCACACAGCTTCTGTTTCAGCTCCAAGAGCAGGAATCAGCTTGACCTCCTGCCCTCCTGCCTGCACAGAGGATGCCAGGAGGCAGGATTACGGCAAGGGAATGCTTTCTCGGGCAGCGCGGGGAGCAGTTCCCAGCCCTCATGCCTCTACACAAGCCCACAACGCTCGGTTAGCAGGGACATGACAGAGCACAGCCCCTGAGCCCCCAGGGCTGCAGCTCCAGGGACCCTCATGGCAAGGGCTGGTGACCTGCAGCATGGTCCTGGGGAGGAGAGCTCCCACAGCCTCTAGGGCACAGGGCAGAGCAACGGCACCTTCCTGGGAGCCAAAAGGCACATACTGAAGGTGACTCGGCCGTGGGAATTGCAAGGGGCGTCCAAGCAGTTGAAATCCCAGGCTGCGTGTGTGTAAAGCTGCCCCAGCTCCAGTGCTGTACTCTTCACTAGAGCACTTGCCAAGAGGAGGGAAGCCACAATTGTCACCAGCTTCCAGCATGTTGGTTGTTCTTTCCCCTCGGGGCTCTCACCCAGACAGGGGTGCAGACATCCTTGTGCACAGAGTTGCAGATCCAAAGCAAGCACCCCCCTGTCTTGTTCTCCCAACTGCAGAGGATCCTGAATCCTCAGGCTGGGGGGCCTCAGGGGTCACCTGGTCCAAGCCCCTGCCCATGCGCTGCTCCTAATGTGACAGTGTACCAGGGGAATTATCGTTCTCAGAGCTGCCAGAGGTATAAGACATGTCACATTGCTGCTCCTAAGTCATAGCGGTCTATTTTCCATGGGTCTACAGGGCTCTTCTTGGAGGCTGATTTGAGTGACGTGGCAAATGCAACAGGTTTCCTGGGCATATCAGGGGAATAGCACACCAGAGACCAGAGTGCTCACGCAGGTGTTGGAAGAGCACCTGGGCCTGTTCCGTACTGGCAGGCACAAGGCAAAGCCATAAGCAGCCACTGCATCAGGGCAGGGGGGCTATAGGGGAGCCACAGCCTCTGAGAGGAGAGCTGTTCTTATCAACGTGCTCGGGACATGCTCTACCACCCCTTCAGGAGTCTGTCCTACACGCCAGGACTGACAGCACGCTTCAGAGGAAGCGTCTTACTCCAAGACAGAAGCAGCCAAAACACTGTTCCTCGGAAACTTCCTAATAGATGAGCCGTGCATTTTGTAAGAAGCTGGCGCGAGACACTCAGCGGATGAGCTTCGCCACGGTCACACAAGTCGACGAGCCATCCCTTACAGCTGCATCGCTCGGCCCACTGTAAGCTTCCTGCTGGCCTTGTCTTTGGCACTGCAGAAGAGGACAAAGCAATTGCTGGGGTTCGTGTGCCTGGGGTTAACTAAACTGAGTACAGCAAGGCCTTCATTCCCGTCACGTTACGTGGAGTCTCATCCTTTCTGGAGGAAGCAGCTGAAACCTCCCATATTTTTGCCCAGGGCTCTGGTACCATCAGATCCCGAGTCTCTGAGGGCTGCGAAATGCCTGTTTTCTCAACTGCTTGCAAAAACCAACCTCTCTCTCTCTCTATCTTTTGGGGGGGTAGAAAGCGATTATTGGCTTTTAAATAACTGAGAAGTGTCAGATGGCTCCTGCTCAACTGCGAACGCCCTACACGAAAACATCTCCAGAACTGGCTTTCCGCAGCACCGCGCTCCAAACCTAATTCAAACCATACAGGGAGCCCTGACTTAGACTCTTTCAGGCCTATAAAATGAAACAAATTGGCTTTGCAAGCATATCTCGCCATCTAAGCTATGCCTGTAAAGTCGATTTGTCCTCCTGGATCCACGCTGCGTTAGGTGGCCTGAACGAGCCTTTGTTTTCAAGCCCTCCCTTCATCTGCCCCGTGTGCCTGCAGTTGGGCATGCTGGACTAGAGAACCCTGCATCACTCTAATGTCTGGGGCTTGCTTGGGCCCCAGCAGCTTGACTGAGGCCTACAAGGACCAAGACCAAAGCACGTGATTCCTGCTCAAGAAATAGAAAGGAACAGCCCTATGGTGTAACTACAAGCTGGAACAGAAATGTGGTAGAGAGCAGCTGGGAACATGCGGGCATTCCCACAGTAGGATGGAGGACATGTAGCCAGCTGCCACTCCTCAAACAGCTCCTCCTAGGGACCTGGGAATATGCACAGCTCTGCAGCTTCCAGTGAGGTGCATCCATAAAAAAAGAATCCCGTTACAATAAGTTGGTGCTACTGTATTTAAATGAACCCTCCCCCAAAAATACCATGTGTAGTTGTAAATGTGTCTGCCATGCCAGCAGGATCCCTGTCTTGTGCTCATGTCTTTCTCTGCAGCAGATAGCCTTGCCTGGTCCTCTCTGTTTGCCAGTGGGCTCTCTCTCTCTCCGTTTTTTAACAATGCTGTGCAATGTTTTTTACAGGCCCAGCTCTGCACAAGTTGGCTCCAGCAGTGCCATGGCAGTGGTTGGCCGAGGGGCTAGCCAGCAAGTGTGGTGCATAAAGGGGAGTCCCAGCTTTGTCTCTTCCATGGAGTCATTTATTACCCTTCTTTATCATTCCTTATACACATGCTATATAATTTTAATGGGTTTATACCTATACAACATCTCTGAATAGAAATAAGCTGGTTAAAATTATGAACTACTTCTTCATGAAATCATAAAGCGCAGTAAGTGGATATTTTAGAAATAGACCTGGTAAGCGATTCATTTTTCCATGCATGCCGTCCATGTTAATGCCACAAGCCCAAAAGGTTCCCAGCAGCTAAGGTCTTTGCTGCCTTTTATATTACAAAAGAGGAACAGCAAGTGCGTTAATGCTAAGAGGAATGTCCGTTGCGTCCCACTCACCTCCAATTCTGACTGAGTCAGGCTTTGGACTGGAGCATGGAAAACAATCTCTCTGTGAGGTCTGCATTTCAGAAGGCTTCTGTCTCCACCTCCGACGGGGAGATCCAGGCTCGGACCTCCCGATAAACGAGGCAGCGTGATTCATTTCTTCTGCTCCACACTGCTTTGCTGCAGGAGCTTCCAACTGATGTGTTCGATGCCGCTGAAGTCAGTGCAAGCCTTGCCATCGCGCCCTGACAGACAGCCGGAAAAAATTGCTCCCTATTCAGTAAAGAAGAGGAAAAAATATGTTTTTAACTCTGCTCATGATCTCATTCATCCTGAGAGATGACAGGGTATTGGACTGAGCTGTTGGCTTGTTTACATAATTATAACAATGCTATAGAGTCATCTTCTATGTAATAGCAATCACATTCCACTGAAAGAGCTTCAGAGTTTACTACAAAGGCCAACAGGATCTCAGACACCCTGAGAACATATTTTTTCTGTTTTTATAAACTCTAGTAAAATTGCAATTGGCTCAAACTTTGCATTCAAAAAGCACATTCTTGGCAAATATTTTATATGCACATAAAACATCTGAGAAAATGTTAACATTATGATCTTAACTGTTTGCACATTGCAGCCCGCTAAAAGTTAGGAAAAAGCAGTCCGTCGGCTGCAGCGTTTGGTCCAGGTAATGTTCTGAGCACATTTCTCCCGGGACCTGGAGAGCGGGTGATGTATGGGCATTGCTAGGGCAGAGGCTGTTGCCTAAAACAGGCCAAGTCGTTGCCGTCACGACTTCAGCAGGAACAATCATGTGTGATCTGTACCACGCTGGCAGTATGGGCAGGCCTGGGGCAAGGGGCCTGCTGTGCCAGTGTTCAGCATGCACACAGCAAGGCTTTTTGATGGGAGCATCTCCCTAGCTCGGGACTCAGTGCTGACTGGTGGTACCAGGGATGAAATAGGTGGTGGAGAGCAGGGCAGGGAAATCTCACGCCCTCAGGTGCAGGACTGCAGTAGCTGGGAAGAGGGAAGGCATCTGTGCAAGCCTCGCATTCACACTCTTCCACCGAGCCTCTCTGCCTGACTCTGGGCCTCCTATGGTCAGAAAGAGCCTTGTTTGTTCAAGCAAACCCATTAGGTGTTTATTAGCCTTCATTATGGAGTGCTAGAGGGCTAATTAGTTCAGGCTGTCCCTGCAGGGGGTGGAGGGTGAAGCAATATCATCAGCAGCTGATATTCAGGTTCCCAGGGCAACCCCAGGCTCAGCCTGCTTTGTTGTTTTAGCTCTTGGCTAAGCGAATTAGAGCCCTCGTTATCACATTGGCAAACCCCTTTGTGGGGGGGGGGGGGGTGCTGTAGGGCTGCCTGGGGGTACGCTTCCATGCCAGCTTGTTGCCAACACCTTGCTGTACCGAGAGGCTACCTGAATCCACTGGTCTCCCACAGCTGGCCAGAACGGGCCCCAAGCCGTGGCTGGAGGCTCTTTACCCTACATGGGAGGAAGGAGCAGGCTTCTGGATGGCTTTCCCCAGGCACCACTGGGAGGCTTTGCTGCCTTCACTGGTGCTGATGTGACAGGGCTGATTTTGCACCATGCTCCTGTCCCAGCCCCAACAGCAGGTCCACCCAGAGCTGGAGGGGATAAATGACTGGTGCTGTGCAGTGACACTGTGTGGAATCAGAAAAAATAAATGCCTTAAACTTTGATCATTTGAGTTATAAGATGACATAACCGCTTTGTGAGGAATTGCTGGCTCTGTACAGTAGAACAGATAAGGGAAAGTGTTTGTTCTTTGTAACTCCTCTGCAACTGCTTCGCTCACCGCAGCCTTGAAGACAGCAAAAAGTATGTACAACTCTGATTTCCAGGTGCAAGAAGGAGGTTTGTGAACTAACCTCGCCTCCCCCATAAGTTCCCGTCCTGATAACAGCAAAGCAGTATGAGCTAATGTTTGTTTGTAGCTGCTTTTCCTAGCAAACTCCGCTATATGATCACGTGAGTTGTAAGCGACTGTTAAAAAGTATATAAGCCTCCTGATTTTGCTCTTGGGGGGGAACCCCTTCCAAGTGCTTGGGAAATCCATGTCACTTTGGAGTCCCCCCTACAGCTGTAGTTTCATTTGAATAAAAGCTTCTGCTGACCTGACCCAAAAGTATGCTGTGTGTGTTTCCACGACAACTGCAAAGGACAGAGCCCAGGGTTCAGGCACGCAGAATCCCTCACCCTGCCACTGTGGTCTGGCCCGCAGCTGGTCCTGCACAACCACACCAGCGGGGAAAGGCAGGGATAGACTTTCTGCACTGGGTCACTGTGGCAGGAACAGAGCAGCCCCGTAGCAAACCCTTGGCTCCGTAATGGGAGTGCCCACATGTCAGTGACCACCGTGCCACCCACAGCACTGTGGTGGGCACCGTTCACACCGCTCCAGTGGCTAGGTGATTTCTTGGCCTGAAGAACAGCTCCCCAAAAATGGGCTTGGCCTGGGTTTCATGGCGCTGGGTTATGCAAACGCAGCAGTTTTTTAGTGCAACACAGCAAGAAGGGCTCAATGCCTGAGCCCTGGGCATCAGGGAGGCAGAGACCAGAGCTCGGGCCCCACTGAACTAACTCATCTAATTGTGAAAAAACAGTGATTTCCACTTAAAAGCCCCCGGGTGTGAACTGCAGAATCCCTGCTGTGGCCTGCCAGGCTTTGAAGAGTGGCTCCCTGGTGAGTGAGCTGTTATTCGTTATCACTTTATAATTACTGCACAGAGAGGTCTGCTTCAGTTATAAAACACAGCATTGCCCGGACATCCCACCACTGCTGCCTGCTTTGTATGGTGCTCCGTTCTGTCCCCGGAGGCCTGGCTGGCAAGCAGGAATGAAAAGCCAAATGTCTTCTCCAAAGCAGTGGTGAGGCCCTGGGGTGAGAGTAGAGGAGAAAAGGCCAACTGAGCCCAATGCCATGGGTGCTGCTCCTCCTCTGAGCTAGCAACAACACCCCTCTCCCTCTTGCTAGCCCAGAATCCCTCCGGAGCACACACGCTTGCAGCCTCCCCAAGAGAAATGTGCTCTGAGGCAGATGGGCAGGGTGGAGAGGAGAACCCCTTTCTTTTTCCTGATCTGTGCACAGTGACCATGGCTCTCATACTCTTGGGTGGCGAGGATGAGCATGTCCACCCGAGTCTACAAGCTGTCAGTTTATGACCTTCATAAAGCAAAGCATGATGCTGAGTCGATGCGCTCGCGGTCTCACCTTCAGCCAAAAAAACCTGGAGCAGCACGTCCAGCAGAGGCAAGAAGCTGAGTCCAGCAGTCCGAGACCATTGCTGCTCCTCAACAGACTCTCCAAAGCATACATCCTCCTAAGCTGGACCAGGTCCCCTGGACACAAGCCTTTGCCGTCTCCAACACCACAAAATAGAGACCACGTTTTACTGCCAACATCTGGCATTTCAAATGCCCTTGGAATAGATAACATCTGGATTGAATTCTCCTGCCATTCTTCCAGGGCCTTCCCATTTAATAAATAATAATGGTTTATTACTCTGCTGTACCATTTCATAATCCTTTTCTCGGCAAGAATGGAAAAGGGTCTGGAAAAACAAACCCAGGGAGCACGTTCAAGAAAGTGACAGCAAGAGCAGATGACAGAAGAGCCGCCACTTGCCAGCTCTATGGGCCGTGGATTCAAACCTCTGCATATGAGCCAGGCAAGTGCACCTTTTAATGGAGCCAAAGCCATTCAGGCCAGGTCGCTCGGGCTGAGCGGCCCCTGGATCTCTCCCCTCTCCGCACACATGCTCCCAGGGCTGTGCACGGGCCGCTCCGGAAGTCCTCTGCCGTTTCCTTTGCTGGGCGACTTTTAATACATCCAAGCGTGCAATTTGGTTGCCACGGCAATGGGAGGTGCCAAGCCATTCTAAATGGGTTTGGGCAGCAATGAACTGTAACAAGCACTGAAATCAAGTCCTCCCTCACCTGCGTGTTGGCCTTGCCCACGCAGGCTTCGGCACCTTTGGAGAGGGGCCATCTCAGGTTGTGTGCGGCACAATGGGGCTCTTATCTTGGCTGGGCCCAGGGTACTGTCATTGCCCTCTCTCCCTGCTTCTGCACCAGGCCCTTCCCAGTGAGGCAGCGGATCCCCAGCACAGACAGACAAGGAGGGAGACAGGCGGTAAGCTTCCTCTGTCCTCTGTGATGCCGATGAGTCCACACAAACTCACAGATTCATATGGTTCAAGGCCAGGAACGACCACACTGCTCATCTAGCCTGGCCTCTTGCTTTACATGCAGCCCATGGGGTCTCACCCCGGAGAACTTCTGTAGGGAGCTGTTCTTCCCCAAACTCTGCTGGGAAACCAGACCTGGCACATATTGACTAGGGAGACGCCAGCCCCAGGGCAGGTGTTTCCCCAGTGCCAGGGGCTTTCGCAGAGGTCAAGTACTATTCTGCATGAGGCATGAAGTTGCTCTTGTCCCAGCTGGAGGTATGCCTAGACGCAGGTAAGAGATGGGTCCTGGATCAGAGGCCTGGCATGATGCAGAAGCTTGGCTTTGAGCCAGTCTCCCTTCTGCATTTCTACCTGCCATCATTCAGACTGCCAACTCTTTGGGGCGAGAAATCTCCCTCCAGGCTGTATCTGCTAGACAGCCCTGAACTGCATGGGACTGAAAAGCCCAAAGACTGGCTTTGCTTGGCCTGGAAACCTGGCACTACCCCAGGTCAGCCCTGTGCCAGGAGTGTCAGCTACACTACCTTCACCTTGTTGTAATGAATACTGCAGAGGTGTGAGGAGCAGCCTGTCATGGGTATGGTCAGCAGCCCAGCACTGTGCTTCCCGCAGGGCCAGGTTGGTGGGCATGTGGACAGAACTTCTTGGGTCTCAGCTCTTCAGCCTGGCTCCAAACAGAAGCCAGTGAAACATGAATTTAATGTCCTGAGTTGCTGGAATAAACTGCACTTTCTACAGAAGCCCAGAGCCAGAGCCAGCTTGCCCAACAGCCCAGGGCACAGACAGTAACTCCCCGAGACAGTGCTGCCTTGCTTGCTCTGGCTCGAATCCTGTTCGTTTTTAAAAGGGAGTCTTGATGCCAGGAAAGACACTTTGCACAGACCGCGGCTGCAGATGTGAGGTTTCTGAGTAACTCAGACCACCCAGCAGTCCGAATCACCCCTCTGATACAAGGGAACAGACCGGTGCTCTCTTGAGTGATGCTGGGGGAACAGGATGACAGCAAACACACCACATCTTGCACTTAATGGTGGCTTCAAGTAGTTTCCTCAACAAACAGTGAGGAGCTGCTTTGCAGGTAGAGTGGTGCTGTTGGACACCCTCTGCTTGTACCGGGAGAAAAAAAAACACAGGAAAAGCAATAGCAAAAGGTCAGCGTGGTCCTGGCGAACGTGACGGAGGCTACAAATGCTGAATGCAGGCAGGGGCCCGCTCAGCTGTCTTCCCAATTCTGGGTCTTCCCAGCCTCTCGGGAGGAAGAAGCTGTGACCCCAGGGACCATCAGTCCAATTCTCCCCCCTGTGCAAGAGAAGGAAACACATGCTGCTGACTCTGCCCTGGCCTGGGCTCTGCGTGGTCCGTGTGCCACCGCCGGGCCGAAGCACTCTCGTTTCCCAGTCTTTGCCCTCCCGTGGCCCAGGTCAGGCGCTGGAAGGTGCCATCCTCTTGCAATGCCTGGATGGCAGCCGCATTAACACTTGTTACACTGAACAGAGACCTCTCACGGGCCAGGAAGGCTCCCTCCCCCTCACTGTCCCATTCTGTTTAGCTAGACTGTTTCTGAAAAACGTCATTAAATCCAGACCCCATTGAGCAGCAGCATGTGGATTTTCCCACTGTCTAAACAACTCCCAAGCTCAACTATCTCTGTGCAAATCTAATTTCCTGTTCCCCACAACACAGCCATGCTGAGCTCCCGGAGGTTGTGGAAAAGGCACCGTGCTCTTTCAACCCCAGCCGGAACGTGATGTGCTCCCTTCAGCTCCACATCCGTGTGCAGCCCCGGGCCCGGGGGCCCTGCAGGGGCTCTGTAGGAAGCTGGGCGATGGCCCTCCTTGACACCTCCAGGATTTCCCACCTTGTGGCTTCCAAAGGAAGGTTTGTTTTCTTTGCAACTGTGGCTGCTGGTTCAGGAGAGGAAAGGCAGCAATGAAACCTTCCGACACGGAGACCCCCATATCTTAGGGCGCTTGTACACGTTACGAGAATCACTCCTCCTCCTCCTCTGCCCTGCAAGGTGGGCTATAAGACAAAGGTGCTGAATAGCACACAGCCCCTGGGCACAGCGATTCAGCCAGGGAGCAAAAGAGCATCCCGTGCCATGGAATCTGGCCTGGTTATGGGGGCGAGCGTGCCTGAGGTCTGGAGCCTGATGGATCTGCCATGACCATGAGTGGGCATTGGTGGTGTTGCGTCTCCCTCCAAGGCTGCGCAGCCAGCAGCAGTCTGCCCCTAAAACAGAGCGGGGCACTGACACAGGGCTGACTCGGAGGGGAAGATTGCCACCTCCTGGCCACCCAGAGAAGCTGAGTTTTAACCCTTGGAAAACAAGCAAAGGTAGCACATCTCACGAAAAGCCACGGCTGCATCCCCCCCTCCCTTGCCTTGCTCTGTTGTTCCTTCCTGTGCAAAGTCTAACCTAGAGGAGGGGTCTTTTCTAATGGGCAAGACCCCAAGCACGCTAGTGAGGCTGTAGAAGACAGATTAATTCTTCTGACCCGGGCTAACGTCCTAGCTAACACAATCTCACAGGAGTTACAATGGACAAAACTCATCCCAGAATTGTGATGGGCAGAAATGCAGCATTACCACCAAGTGTAGTGTTAGAAATGGGCACTCGGGAACAGGGTAGGATCCAGCTGCCACAGACAACGACCACAGCTCAAACAATGCATCCCTGTGCACTGTTATCAGTTAATGTGTCATGGGAGCAAACAGTAGCCCACTGCAAGGACTGCCTTGGGTACTCAATGTGTGAACTGCAGGACTGGTCCACTTACACACACATCTTCCTTCTCTCTCATGACCAGACTGTCTAAGCTTCCAAAACTATTCTGCCCCGGACCAGTTTTGTTGCTGCACCACACCTTTGTGATTCAACTAGCTTCAGCAATAGGCCTGCAATGGAATTTTCCGGGAACACGGGGAATGCACGATTCTAGCCTAAAATCCGCCAGGATGCAATCACGTTCTTTGGTGCCTGCCCAGCTCTCGTAACAATAGTTTTAAAGGTTTTCTTAAACTAAAGAACCTTTGACCCAGCTTGTGTCGAGCAAAAGCAGGATTCCCAAGGCCAAAGGTTAATGGGCCTGGAAATGATCGTATGTTTATCAGCAAAATAAACGAGGAATAACGTTAGAGCAAATGCCAATCTGTTCCCACCGGCTCTGGTTCCTAAGAAAACACAATGAAATTCACACTCAGGGCAGTAACAGCCTGGAAAGGGAATATTTTCACAAGCCTGGGGGGGAGGCTCTGTAGCAGTTTCATGCTGTCCTACTGCCTGGCAGTTCCTGATAATTAGAGAGGCGCATTTTCTGCTTCTTAACCCTGACAAAGAGACTTATCCCCTAATCCTGCTCCCACTGGAGTTAACATGGCAAAAACCCCTGTGACACCAGCTGCAGAGGCTCAGCCCTTCAGAGCAAGCAGGGAGCCAGCAGCACTCTGGGAGATGTCAAAGCTGCGAGTTCATCCCTGGATGCAGCCACCTTTGGGCTTCTAATGATTCCCACATGGCAGGAGTTGCCCAGACAGCGCTGGGCAGGTACCTGATAAGGATTCGTTTCCAAGAGGCTCCATCTGTTTCCACTTAACTGTGTTTGACACATCTTTCTATGCACTCCACAAGATAACGTAGTCAAAGACCCTGAAAACACCCTTATTGAATCCATATGGCAAGTCACATGGCAAGCTGCAAACTGTGGAGTTGCTAAGCAGGGTGAACTCTTGGAGAAAGCAGCAAAGATCTGCCATGCAAAGGTATCTGGGAGTGTCAAGGATGCAGTTCAGCATCCCGTGATGCGCTGGCAGAGCCTTTTCCCCACCCCCTGCAAAGAGGCAAGTCCTGCTTTCCGCTGGGGGATGTGGACAGAGTGTGGGAGGGGAAGCATCCTTGGGAGAAGGTCCTGGAAGTGGAAAGCTTTCTGCACAGGAACACAGTCATTGCAAAATGGGTCAGAGCCAGGAAGCCCATGAGTCCAAAAGCCTGCCTGCAGCAGAGGCCAGAGGCCAATTTTCACATGAAGGTGCACAAAAGCCCAGTGGGATCACCAGTCCCCTGGGCTGGTATCACCTGAACCCCAGAGAATCAGAGGTTTGCAGTAGCCATGGAGCAGGAGGGTTTGATGTGTTCTAGCAGGCAGAAAGCTGCTGGCACATCTGTGTTTGGGAGGGCGGGTGCGATTTAGCATTTAGCCCATAACAACTCTGCTTCTCTGGATACTCATGGTTTTTGAATCTCCAAACCCTGCTGGTCCTTTTCACCAAACCCTTTTCTCTCAGCTCTCCACAGAGCCCAGGGAGGGACTGTTTCCCTTGGGAGGTGTTTGATAAAAAGACGCCATGCAAATAAATCAATGAAGAAATAAACATTGGTGTATTTGTGTTTGTCACAGCCGTGCATGTTCTGGATTAGCTGCTCATGTCAGCAGTCTCCTCAGTTCACTGGGTAAACGTGGAGACTTCCTACTAAACAGAACAGTTTTCCTCTTGGCAACAGGAACCCATGGAGCCTGCAGTGCATCTCTCAGTCCCTATGAGGTGGTGGGGGCACTAGATACCAATGTCCCCATACTGAAATATGTCCCAAAACACCAGCAAAAAAAAACCCACCTTGGGGATGGGAAGCACCTGCCTGACCTGAGTGGTGCAGAGAGCCCCTGAAAGGGCCAGTCACTCGAGAAATTATGGCCAACAGAGATGGGGAGTGATGAAATGTCCCACGGTGATTTAAACAAGGGGAAGGCTGGGGACAGCAGAGCCATGAAATGCCTCTGTCGAGCCTGATACTTGGACTCCCAGGTCACGTCTAGACGATCACAGCCGTGTGGTACGTGGTGTCACAGACCTGCCTGCAGTGCCACGCACCACACATTCAGGTGTTCCCTGCGCTGCTACTTTGCATTGGGGGAGGAAGGGAGGAGCAGGAGGAGGTGTGACCCTGCAAGATCCCAGGATCAAGATCCCAGTGTGGAAAAAAAGTGGGGTAGTGCATGTGGGGGCAGTGTGCACTGGCCAAAACTGGAGCCTGCCCTCTGTAGCCATGCTCTGGCTGCTGGCCAGGCTCCCTGGCCCCTAGGGAAAGCTGCTGGGGTCAACACAGCTGCTGGCCCCGGCCTCCCCTCCCCTCCCCAGGGCAACCTGCGGTGTGCCATTGTGTCCATGGCATGGGCGTTCCCTGGGGACAAGGCAGTGGTACGAGGTGTGCTGCCGCTCCTCGTCCCCGGGGAACCAAACATCCGTGCACACCTGGACGCAGCCCCAGCAGAGTAAAGTGCTGCCCATAGCTCAGCACCACACTCCTGCAGCCCCAGCAGGATGCCTCCTTCCTGGGGTCAGGGTGCCAGTGCCTTACTGTGTGACATATTCAACCCCCACTTCTCTGGGCACAGGATTAAGTGGGGCAGCAGAGGACACCGGGGTGCAGCGTGGTGCCCCAAAGCAGTGCGTGTGGACAGCGACAGAGCTGGGGGAGGCGAAGGCACTGCAAGCTGTGCTTGCTCATCCCCTGCTGCAACAGCGCAGAACACGCCTGTGCAACAGGAGCACCGTGTGCCTCAAGCCGGGATGCTGGGCAGTTTGCCCACAGCTTGACAGAGGCGGCGGAGCAGCTGCTGGGGAGTCCCGCACCCCTGTGTCCCTTGTGCTGTGCCAAGGGGGGGTCACCACGCTCCTGCTACCCTGCACCACAACACATTGTGTGCGACAGAAGCGGGCCATGAGGGGGCCGCCATGCACGGGCCCACTCTTGCAGCTGCACTGCCCAGCCTAGCTTGGCCAGATCTTAAATACCAAACGATTGCATTGAAAGCTCAAAAAATGATTGTAATTTGCTGGGGGGGGAAAGTACCGTACCCCGAAAAATATGTAAAACAAGTATTTTTCTGTATGCTGCTCATGGTAAGCGAGAGAGCCAGAACCGGGCTATCCAAACCGAACCATTTATCTGGAGGTCCTGAGGAAGCAAAGCTGAGAGTCCCTGAGAGGGGCTTGTGGGGGTTGCAGATGCTGCACCCACAACCGACGGGCGCTCGAGGAGACGGGCTCAAAGCCTCGCACACGTGGCAGCGCCCACAAGCCTGCGCACGCACCACCCACACCACCGCCCCGCCCCGCCCCACTGACGCATGCGCACCCCCGGGTGGGTGACGGCGCGTTTGCGACAGCCGTAAGTGAGGCTGCGCGCGGCGCGACAGCGGCTGGGCAAGCTTGGCCCGTGCAGGGAGGGCTCGGGGACCGGGACCGGGATCGGGCCCGCGGGGGTGGCGGCGACAGGCGGACGGCCCGTGCCCGTAGGCCCGCGCTATGAGGCCGCAGCCGGCGCCCGTGTCGGGGAAGGTGTTCGTGCAGCGCGACTACAGCAGCGGCACCCGCTGCCAGTTCCAGACCAAGTTCCCAGCCGAGCTGGAGACGCGGGTAAGGCCGGCCCGGGGGCTGTCACCCGGGAGCTGTTATGGCGGCTTAAAATAGGACCGCCTTAAGTCCCCCCGGCACGTTTGGGTCACGTAAAGTAATTGCCAAGTTGGTCATACACAGTAATGGTAGTGGTGTGCGTGTCGCAGGTTGGAGGACACCGCCGAGTTGCTTGTCGCTTCCTGCTCGCTCCTCCTGGAAAACAGCATGTTTCACGAATGAGTGGTTCGTGCCAAGCACCTGCTTATTAAAGACATATAATTAAAGCCACGGCCGTGTGGGAGTGCCCCTGTTACAAAGCATGACGAAAGCCGCCAGATTGACCCTCAGCCTCCGGCTCCAGTCGCCCCCGAGGTCCCCGCTCTTAGCGTTTCTATGCTCGCGCCAGGGTGGCACGAATGCCTGCCGAGAGCCCGGGTGTTAAAGCTCCTGCGGTATGAGCTAAGGGCTGTGTCCTGCACCCCGGGCACCTACAGTGTCTGGGGACACGGGTGTGTCGGAGCGTGCGAGGTCACGCCACGCTGCTTTGACACAAGTGGCTTGGGAGGCTCGGTTTGTCTGACAGCAGCGAGATGAAATAGTCCCTGTCTAAATGGCCCAGAGCAGATGGCTGTCCTCCTGTGTTTACTTGACGCTGTTGTTTTGAGTGAGCAAGGCGAGTAGTCTTGTTCCCTCTACATGCTGGGTAGCATTGCTTTCCTGGGGGACAAAAGTCTGCAAAATGATTAGTTGTCTTCAAATTGACCTAAACTGATCTTTGGGATTTTAGCTGAAAGGGACATTTTGTAGTTAAATAAAGGGTAGGTTCCTGTGGGCAGGGAAGTAGAAATGCCCTCCACACTCTTGCTTCTTGCCTATGCAAACAGTAATTAGAAAATACCGAACTTTGAATGTGATGTAGAAATCTAGACATACAAATGTGCCTACAAGTCTAACTTCCAACAATTATGAAACCCTTCTGTTTTGATTCTCTCTCTGATCTGTGCCCTTGTCACAACACAAAGGGCAGCCGGGGCACTGAGAAATAAGGCATGTATTGTTGTATAGAAACCCATCCTCTGACAAGGCCGTTCTGTTGAGCCTGCGCTTCAGCAGCATCACAAACACCCTCTTATATTTTCTATCAATGTGCGGGGTTTTGTTATTTGCAACACTTCCTTCAACTAGTGGAGTAACTCCTCCTGGTCAAATATTTTGTGCATTTCTTGTTGTTGGCAAATATCACTTAGGCTACGTTTGCCTTCTCTTTCACATCAAATCTGATACATCTTTGTTTATATCACTCACAAGCTTGATTGGCACTGGAGCAACAATCCCCCATACTTGAGGCCTTATTCAGATAGAGATTTGCCTATATGCTCTTTCATTGAATAGTGGTTTAAATCCCGAGTCTGTTTCCCTCTGATCTGTTCTTTTCACATCAGACCCCAATTCTTATCTGTGCTCGCTTGCGGGCACAGCATTTCAGTTGTGGTAGAATTCATTCTTGATGTAATTGCTTAGCTGAAAATTGAACAAGAGCTGCCGTTTTTGGAGGCCGTTTTATACTAAACGGAGCTGTGGCTCTCTCCACGGTGCCTGTTTGAAGCAAACGGTCTCTCAGTGGCAGTGTAGGTTACAGCTGTAAAAGGTAAAAGTGAGGTGGATGTCTGTACAGGAGGTCAGTGGAGCTCACTTGCTGAGCATGCTTGCTGAACTTGGACTTTTCTGCAGATCGATCGGCAGCAGTTTGAAGAGACTGTGCGAACTCTGAATAACCTGTATGCAGAAGCCGAGAAACTTGGGGGCCAATCTTATCTCGAAGGTTGTCTGGCCTGCCTGACTGCCTACACTATCTTCTTGTGCATGGAGACACATTATGAAAAGGTAAGCCAGTTTGATTTGCTTTATGACCTGAAAGACAACACTCAACACTACATTAATTGAAGACTTACTTCATTTACAGTGATGAGTAGCACAGTGAAGTCTCTAGTACAAAGCCGAAATAAACTCTCATGCCAGACCGACTTCCTGAAATTCCTTGTGTGTCAGATCTGCTCCCCTCTTGCTCAACTGTTACGTATGAAATAGATTCTGTTTGACTCTCCACATAAAGGGCGGATTTCATGCTGTGATCATTTTTCCATTTTACTCACTTTTTATCTAAATACACAGTGTCACACTGAAACTCTCACCTGACAGTTCACTCATGAAAACTTATGTTTGATTAAATATACCTGGCCTATGGTGTCCCTTGTACAGGCTGGGTGATTTGCAGGAATTCTTTATGGGGAATCAGTCATGCAGTCATTTTGTGATCCTCGTAATGGACTGAGGTGAGGGAGAGGGCATCTCCAGTTTCCCTTCCTGGGGGCTTGGCGGAGATGCAAATGGGATCTGAGCTGGATATCTGTCTGGCTTGCTTCCATTTATTCTTTGAAGAAAGTGGAGATGTGCCCAATTCAGAGATAAGAAACCAAAGACTTTGGACAGAAAAAGCTTCCTGAGCTGAGAAGTTGGGAGGGGTTCTTACTAGCCTGAAAGAATAGTGTTCAGTATGGGCAAGACCTGGGAAGCTTCATTCCACTGATTCTAGTACAAAAAGTCACTCAGTCAAGGCCAGTGCAGGGGCTGTATTGGATCCCTAGTCACAGAACACATGTAGTCTGTTCACTTAAAACCAAGATACTTATGTGTACATATATCATCTACATTTCCAGCTCAGGATTGAAGATAAGGCTTCACAGCATCAGAAACCCTGCTATCAGTTATATTCTGTAAAAATCTATATTAACATGTCATCAGTGAAAGACTTAGTCTTAGCTTGGTGAGCGCAATGCAGGTGCCTTCTGGAAGGTGTGCTTTAGTCATGTGCAGTTTACTGGGCTCATTACAGCGGGCTCTCCAAGTACTACCACCCCATCCATGACAAAGTCGAGTAGAGTCATTAGAGCCCCTTCCTCATTGTATTTGCAGAGATGGGACGGAAACGGACTTTGTGTGGGAGGTTGATGTGAGAGCAGACTTGAAGAAGCTGACATCTGTGTGTTCTGCCCCCAGGTTCTGAAGAAAATTGCCAAGTACATTCAGGAACAGAATGAGAAGATCTACGCTCCCCAGGGCCTTCTCCTGACGGATCCCATTGAGAGAGGACTCAGAGTTGTATCCACCTTGAGGTCTTAGACTCTTTTTGAAATTGGCCTGAGGGACAGAGACGGACATCTTCTCTCACCATGGCACATGCCTAGGAATTAATTCACCCCTGATCAGATGAAGGTTGTGGCTCGTGCTTCAAAATATCTAGTCTGTAATCTACAAAGCAGTCTTTGCTCCGAATTTAGTCAGATAAAATTTCTGCCTGTTTAGAAGGTCATGTGGAAATAGAGCATGTGACAAATGCTGCTTGGCCCTCTTTTACAGTGATGCTTTTCATAAGCTGAGTATCTTTATACCCGTCTTATGGTTTTAAACCCCATTTGGAAGACTGGCTGGTAGACTTCCTCTTATCTGAACAACTGTGAGAACTTGTAGAACTATTTTTCATAGAAAATGTCGGCCTTGGCTGACTCAGAATTGTTGCCGTTATTTCTGCACCCCCACCAGAACCTGCCTGAGCGGTGAGGTAGTTCCCCCGGGTTTTGTTCTCAGTTACAACATGAGCTCCCTACGAGCTGTGCTCTGGAGTTCAGAGCCCGCTGCAGGTGATTTGGCATTCCAGCTAGCATTGTTCTTGGTGGTTGCAGAGGCATCTCGTAACTGTAATTGGGGAAGCAGAAGTAATACGTTTCATCCATTGAGAATTCTGAAGTTGAAGCCCTTTTGAAATGCATAGGCGCGTAGTGTGTGGTGAGCTGTCATCCTAATGAATTGCAGTTGTTTGGATTCATCTGAATATTTGCCCAAATAGCTTACAGCTGGCAGTTATGTAGTTCCAGTACCCTCATACTGTTTCCTAGAAGTTACTAGAAAGAAGTGACTAGACTTTGGTGAATAGAAATGTAAAAGGTAACTGAGCAGGGGAAAAGGCTACAGTAAAATTTGGCTTAATGTACAAACAACCCGTGTGAATGTTGGCAGCCTCAGAGCAATATCATACACTGAGGCTAAGTGAATGCTCATTAAAAGGCAAGTCAGGATGCAAAACCAGAAATTGTGTGGGATGTTTAGAAATTTAGCAACACTTCTCATCTAACAGCTGATGTGATCAAAGGCTCTGCTAGCTAGGTTTTTGTCATTTGTCAGTTGTCTTCCTTTTCCTGTAGCACGTTTTCTTAACAGCCGTGCTGTGCAGATTGAAATCACCATTTATGAAGACAGAGGTATGAGCAGTGGAAGATAAAACCACGGACCCCAAGGTAAATATTAACTTTGCATTACATGTCAAATCTATAACCGGCTTCTGTGCATTCAGAAGACATAAACTTTCCCCTCCCCTGCCGAGACAGAATGTTTATCCAACCGCTGCATGTAATCATAAGGCTCTTTAAATAAATCTTCTGTGTGGATGAAATCTTTAAATCCCAGCGGAAGATGTAAAAATATCAATACTTGGCAGCGTGCTCCTGAATGGTAATGCACTTCAGATGATGCCAGATTTCACATTGATGAAATCCAGATTTTAATTATGTAAACATGTATAATCTTAAATCTGATTTCTGCTGTACTGTGTCAGAAATCATTATCTCACAGGTTGGATAGACCCACGAATTCTGATTCTGCTCAGGTTTCCCTCCTGTAAGTGAAGCAGCTCAGGACTTTAGGCTTAAGTTTGAACTCAGTCACTTACTGGTTCATCAGCTGTCTTGGGCCCTGGAATGACTCTTGTGCTAATGGCATGCGATGACAGGGGAGCCCATGCAGTCCACAGCGTGCGAGATCCCCAGCAGGTCTCGCAAGCTAAGAGAGTCAAGCTAGGTCAGTACATGGGTGGAAGACATTCAAGAAAAATCCCTTTGCTGTTAGGTGTGGCATGGGTAGCTTAGTCACTGCTGCTTTTCCTTCTGAATCAGTGCTGAGCCAGTGCTGCAGCCCGGAGCTTAGGTCTTCTCCGCTGAAGCTTCCATCTTTAAAGCAGTTTCTAAAATTGAAGCCTAAAGACTTGGGGTGCATTAAGGATCCTCTAATGCTTTCCATAGGAGTCGGGGTACTGGGATTACGCTTCTGGCAGAACCCCAGACTGAGTCATTCTGTTCTCCCTTCCCTTTGTTTCCATTTTGCTTTCAGCCTGATGAAGTATTCACTTCCACTGCTCGGCTACAGCTGCCTTCCACTCTAGAGGTGGCTGAATTCACCTGCCATTTCCCTCTTGCATCTAAAATGAAGTCGTGGCACCTCATATTTGTAAATCTCTTGGGCGCAGGGCACACAATGTGCCAGCAAATAAGCTGCTTTGTGCCTTAGTAGGAACACTGCAAACAAAAACAAAAAAATCAGGTTGTACGCAGCCTGGCATATCAATGAAGGGGAGAAATGCCACAGACCTCCTCTGGGCTTTGCTAGGTGCCTATAGAACTGCCTCTTGGTAATTACTTGGTCATGACTAATCCAGATGTACCGTCTCTCTGACTCAGCCAGGACAAGAGTTTTCTGGACAGAAAGGCCTGAGACTCTTGCTGCTGAACATGTATTGCTGACAAGTTCTGCACTATCAAAATACTGTAACAGTTGATTCCACTTCTGATTAGAACGTCCTATCTGACTTCTCTGGCTGTTAGCAGTCAGGAACTCGATCAAGTTCGTGGCTTATGCTTGCTGCCATTGGAACAAGGTTATGTTTTATCAGTTGCAGCTGCATCTATTTGGCACAACCCTTTTGTCACGACTCATTTAATGGCGATTACTGCAAACTGGAATGTTTTTCCGAGATGATGCGGGTTTTGAGGACACTCACACATGAGCCTGCTCTATCCGTGTTCAAACAACTGTGAACCTTCTCATACTGGAAAAGATTTACATTAGGAACTTCTGGATAGTTTCATGAATTGCAAATATTTTGGTTCAGCACCACTTTGTTTTCAAAGCTGTAGGCAGACCAGGAGCAAGCTCCACACAGAGTGGGGCCTAAGCAGGGGTCTGCCTTCCCAAGTGCAAGCCCTGCACCTGAAGCCTGCAGACTGTCGCAGACAGCCTGTTTACGCTGGCCGGGAAGCTGGTCCGGGTTACATACACAGTTTAGAGAGAGAATCCATAACCGTGGGAGACTAGAGCTCTGCTAGGAAGAGGGTGCATCTCTAGGCTACATGCTAGGCCTGTGCAAAGGCGTCTTGTGTGGTTCTCTGCAGTGCTGGCTCCTAACCTGCTCCAATTCTCTTTGTTTTCCAGCCCCCGGCTCAGCAGTGGACTTGCCGCATCAGAGCGTTCCCCTACCTCCTCTCTAGAGCATCATTCCTCTCTGCTGCCAGACCTGTGGTGCCATCTACTTACCAAGACTAACTTTCTAAACTTCTGGCTGGTCAGCATCCATTTTGTGGCCTGTGGCAAGCTTTAAGCAATGGGATCATCTTGTTCGTTTCCATGGACAAGGAATGGGCAAAGTAAAGCTGTTGCTCTTCAGCAAGTGAACTGGGCAGTTCAGCCCAGTGGGAAGCAGCTGTTTCCCTCCCCACCAGTTAAATCTTCCGACACGTCAGGCTGCAAGTCTGACGTCAGGGAGTCTGTGCCAGAAACAAGGCCCACACTCCAGTGCAGGGCAGAGCAGCCTGCAATACACTCACTGCACACAGTGCCTCTGCCTAGCAGGAAGTGACTCGAGGCACAGAGCAGTCTCAGGTTCCTGAGCTGACGCTCACCGGGAATTTAATGCAGAAAGGTTTTTCTAATGATTTAGTTGTTTTTCCTAACCCCCGATAGCTAGTATTGTTACTGGGTGCTTTGCTGGTGCCCTGGGAATCTACTGCTGTCACTGGAGTTCTCCACACTCGCGGGAAGAGACAGTCTTGCTCGTTCCCTTCAACTGTGTCAGTACAATAAAATGGATGCTGAACCAATACATGTAGCCATCCCTACTCCTCCCCTGAAAGTTAATATGTAAAATGTAATGAACTGTTTTGTTTCTATGGATTTATTATGTATAATTTATAGCAAAATGTTGATTTGATGGATTACTCAATAGTGTGTAAGTTGGTTTCTTAATTCGTGCTGCTGGCAAACTGCTGAAGAGCAGAGCTGTGCAGTATGCCGTATTTCCCATGAATTAACATTCCTCAGCAATACCTGCTACGCTACCTTGGGCATCTTCTGAGTAAAACTTCCACCAAACAAAATTGGCCTAATATTTTCTGTTGTCTCCCTCTCCTGTATAACATGAGATCTTTACTTAGGCTGGGTTAAACTAGCATGGCCCCCCTGGTTGGAGAGCCACTGTCCATTGTGGGACTTGTAGAACAAGACAACTGCTGCAACTAGGTGGAGTGTCGAGTTTTCAGTGATACTGTAGGTGCTAATCCTGGAGTGGAGATTCCAGGCTTCCTGTTCAACCACTTCTTTCTTTTTTTTCCCCCTCCTCTTTGAGATCTGTTTCCTGTTTTAATTGTACAGAAGACTTTTTCTTTGTCTCTCTTAAAATGTAAAAGTGCATTTGCCTTTTGCACCTGTTGCAATAATTTTGCAGAATTATTAATGGATTAGTAAAATTTTCTTATACTGTGTCTGTGTCCTGTTTGGTAGCACTGGCCTGAATAAAAGTACTGATTTCCTCTAAACAAAAGTGATGGCTGGTAACCAACTTTAAGCCATGTGAAAGTGCACACCTTGCTCTGTTTCTGCTACAATGACTGATGCAGTAGGGTTGGGTTTTATGCTCTTTGTTGGAGCTGGGGACGGAGGGGTGTGCTTGTGTGCATCAGCAACAACCCTGATGAAAGACAGGGGAAGCCCTCGCACTGAAGGGGTCCTAAATCTGAGCCAGAGTATTTACAGGCTGGGGCTCTCCATAAGAGCTAATATTTCAGTTTGGAAAGGAGCCATTCATGAAAAGGGGAGGTTCCTCCCCTACACACATCCTAGTGCGCAGTCCCTCCCCAGCAAGGGGAACGCAGAGGAGGAAACAAGACTGGCAGCAATAGCAGTCAACTCCCTGAGTGGGCTGGGAGCTAACAAAATCTCCCATCCAATTGCTCTTTTTTTTTTTTTTTGGATCCTAGAAAGGACTGGAAGGGACCGATAAGACCATCAAGTCCAGTCCCCTGCCATGGGCAGGACGTAATTGGGCTCGAACCAACACAAGGTATTTGTCCAGCCTCCTCTTAAAGACCAGCAGAGCCGGCGACTGACTGCACCACCCCTGCTGGAAGCCTGTTCAGAGGCTAGAGATTTTAAGTGACCCAAGCAAGGTGCAAACACTGACAGCAGGGCAGAGCTGGCCTGGGCCGCGCGCAGCACTGCTGGGAGAGGTGGAGCGCCCCGCCAGGAGGGTGTTTGTGCCCCAGAGCTTGCAAAAAACTCTCCTGCTCGTCAGTAGGTGTAATACAAGAGATTATATCTACCCCCAAAAAACTACCCCCTCCTCCACGTTTCCCTTCCACTGGGCACCCCAAAGGAAAGGGCCCTGCTGCGGCCCCCGGCCCTTGCTCCCTTGGGAAATGCTGGAGAGGACGGCGGGGCCCATGCCGAGGGTGTCTCGGCCCGCCCCACACCCAACGATGCGCACAGGGCAGCCCCTTAAAGCGAGCCACGGACCCGGGCAGCCGATCGCGGTCTGTCCGTGCCCCTGCCCCGTGCCTCTGCCCCTGTGCAGCTGCGTGCATGTGCATGTGCATGTGCACATAGCCGCTCTCCCCCACCCGGCCCCGGTAGTTGAGCGGCAGCGGGAGGCGATGCCCTTTTAAGCGCTGGAGGAAGCCGCGCACGGGCCCGGGGGCGGGGCTCATGCATATGCACAATGCAAGCCCCGCCCCCTTCACGTCACGCTAGACGTCAGCAGCAGTTGGCGGGAGTTCGGTCGCCGGGATGGCGGAGAGCCCGGACTCCCCCGATCCCGCCGGGCACGACTCGGACGGCGGCAGCGAGGAGCTGGTGCTCACCCCGGCCCAGCTCATCCGCAGCCTGGAGCAGGTCGGCGGGGCGGGGCGGGGCGGGGCGGGGCGGGGGGCGGACGGACGCCGAGGTTACCTCCGGGCCGGACGGGAGCGGTGCCAACCCGGGAGCCGGCCCCATGCTCACCCCTGCCCCCCGCCAGGCCTGGCTGAACGAGAAGTTTGCCCCGGAGCTGCTGGAGAGCAAAGCGGAGGTGGTGGAGTGCGTGATGGAGCAGCTGGAGCACATGGTAGGTGGCAGCCTGCAGAAGTCGCCCAGTGCTCCGCTGTTGTGGGCACTGCCTTGCAGGGTCCGCACCACTGCTGGCCCCGGTTCCTTCGTGCAGAGCAGGTGCAAGTGTCCCGCGGGCAGGGAGAATGGCCCACCCGCGCTCCTGGCTGCTGCCTGTGCCACTGGACTTGGGGCCTGCGCTCGGATTCCTCTGCCGGGTCCCTACGCAGGGAGGGACATGGTGCCTCGTACCACGGAGCCATGTGACCTGCCCTTTCCCGCGGTTACGCCTTGTGCTGTGCCCGCAGGAGTCCAACCTGAAGCGAGTCAAGGGCGTGGACCTGAAGGTTGGCATCCACCGCATGGAGATAGAGCGCATCCGCTATGTGCTCAGCAGCTACCTGCGCTGCCGCCTGGGGAAGGTAACACCAGGAGGGCAGGGAGCAGGGGCTCCCGCCTTCCCGGTGCTCTGTGCTGGGGAGAGGCACCCCGAGGCTGGGGGCTCAGTGCTGCTGCGAGCGGGCCTGGGCAGCAATGGGTCCTGTCAGCGGGCTCCAGACTCTGGGCTGGGGGAGCTTTGATGGTGGCAGCTGACGGTCTTCCTCCCCTGGCAGATCGAGAAGTTCTTCCCCCATGTCCTGGAGAAGGAGAAGTCCCGCGCGGACGGGGATCCTTCCATCCTGTCCCCGGAGGAGTTTGCCTTTGCCAAGGAGTGAGTTGGGCAAGGGCAGGCAAGCCCGGCACACACCTCCTCCTCATGGCATGCACCATACCTCTTCCTAGAGCAGCCTTGGCACCCACGAGTCCCCTGGGGCCCACCGAACTGCAGAGAGGCCGCAGCCTGGACAGCTTGCCACTTCCCTCTGGCGTGAGGCAGCGGGAGCCTTGCCTAGGCCCAGGGCTTTGAGCAAAGCCAGTGACCCAGAGGGGTTGGGGAGGCAGTATCACTTCTGCTGCTCAGTGCCCTGTGCCAGGGCAGAGCCCCTGGCAGTGGGAAGGGAGGAGGCTGTGCCCACTGCAGCGGGTACACCGAGGGGGACTGCATCATGGGGCACTGCCCGGTTGGGGCAGCCAGGCTGCTGCTGCTCCTGACCCCGTGGGCACGGCTGGGCCCAGGGATACGTGGTGCTGGCTGCTGGCACCTTGGGCCGGTTGTGCCAGGGGTGGAGGTGCCCATGAGCCACTCGTTGCAGGTACATGGCAAACACGGAGAGCTACCTGAAGAGCGTGGCACTGAAGCACATGCCGCCCAACCTGCAGAAGGTGGATCTCCTCCAGGCTGGTACGGGCGCGTGTTGGTGACCTCAGAGTTTGCCAACACCCAGGGGCCGGGGCTCCGGGGAGATGCTCGTGTCCGAGCACCGCCCTGCTGGTGCGCACTTGGCACGGGGCTGCCACCCCGGCATGTCTCCTGTGCCACGGACGTGCACGAAGGGAACACTGCTAAACCCCCCGCCGGCCTGCCTGGCATCTTGTGGGGGGAAAGCACTGCTCGGAGGGGCCAATAGGGGCGGGCTGGCCCCTCAGCGCCCTGCTTCCCACGCAGTTCCCAAGCCTAACCTGGACTCCTTCGTGTTCCTGCGCGTCCTGGAGCGGCAGGAGAACATCTTGGTGGAGCCTGAGACCGACGAGCCGAGGTGGGGCGGGTCAGGGGCTCGGGGCATCCCAGTAGGCACAGCCAGGCCAGACCCCTGCCACCCCAGCGGGCGCCACCGCCTGCTGCATGCTCCGTGGCTGCGGGCCTCTGACCAGGTGTCCGCCCTGCAGAGAGTACACCATCGACCTGGAGGAGGGCTCCCAGCACTTGATCCGCTACAAGACCATCGCGCCCCTCGTGGCCTCAGGTGCCGTGCAGCTCATCTAGGGCAGCAGCAAGCCCCAGCGCTGGGGGGCCACCCAGGGGCCCTGCAGGGGGCCGAGGGACCTCTGGGCACCATGCCCTCGCCTGCACATCATCATTACTATTATTATCATTATTATTGTTATTATTTTGTTTTGTTTTGCAAACACCAAGTTAGTTTAATAAAAAACGTCACCTCAGCGCTGGCCGAGCTCCGCTTCGTTTTCCCGCCAGCCCCGCGCGCGGCGCCCGCACACACGCACACACTGGGCGCCGCGCGCCACGGCCCGGGGGCGGGGCGCCGCCCGCGCTGCCCATTGGCTGGCGGCCTCGCCCGGCGCGCTGACGCAGCACGTGGCGGGGGCGGGGCCGGGCCCGGCGGCGGCGGCAGGTGAGTGACCCCGGGCCGCTCCCCTCCCCCCGCACGGGGCCGTTGCCCGCGCAGTGGTAGCGCCTGGCTGCTTCCCCCCCCCCCAGCACCCCGGCTATGGTTGCGCCCCCCCCGCTCAGAGGCGATGGCCCGGCCCTGCCGCGCACCCCCGCCCCGAGACGTGGCACAGCCCGACTCCCCCCCCTCCCCCCCCCGGGCGCGCGGGTGGTGCGTCCCGCTGGGGCCCGCACGTGTGTACGCACGGGCATGCACCGCCCCCCCCTCCCGGGGCACGCGCACGTGCACGGCCGCCTCCCTCGCAGCACCTGGGACAGCACCGCCCGCCGCAGTGCCCGTGCCCATGCCTGAGCCCGGCAGGACACCGTGACCTAGCCCAGGCTGACCCCCGGTCTCTCTCCCAATGCTGGCGGCATGTGAGTGTCCGGCGGCAGGGGACGTCCCCGCGCCCCGGGACCGAACGGGACACCCCCTCCCTCCCGCTCCTCCAATGCGGGGGCAGCGACGAGCTCCACCTTGCTCCTACGAAGACGCCCCTCGTGCTCCCGGCAGCTGCCCGGGACTCCGGGTACCGGGGATGGCTGCTCTGCCAGCCCGGCCCCGCGTGCATGCCGCATCCCCTGACCCCCTCGTGCTCCCTCTCCTGCAGGCGGCCGGCGCGGGACGTGACCTTTGGAATGGGGGCCGCGAGCCGCCGGGCGCTCAGTGTGTGCGAGAGGCTGTCGGCGAGCAACGGCAGGGCAGGCTGAGCACTGCAGGCAGCCCCTTGCTCCAGGCCCTCGGGGCGCCGGCCTTGCCCGGACCCTCCGCCATGTTTCTGCTGCTCCCCTTTGACAGCCTGGTGGCTAACCTGCTCGGCATCTCCCTCACCGTCCTCTTCACGCTGCTCCTCGTCTTCATCATTGTGCCAGCTGTTTTCGGGGTTTCCTTTGGCATCCGCAGGCTGTACATGAAAACGCTCTTGAAGATCTTCCAGGTGAGTCCGGCAGGGCAGGGGGCGTGGGCCGGCAAGGGGAGAGCGACTGGGAGATCTCGCTCGCCGAGCACGTGGCACGCAGCGGAGCCCAGCTTGTAGGGCACCAAAACGCACGCTCCATCCGGCATGGCCAAGTCCGGAGCCGTGCAAGAGAGGGGCCCGGACCCGGAGGGGTTAATGCCCTGTGTCCGGCAGAGCCCAGGAGAGCCGTGACGCTCCAGGGAGCAGCCCAATGGGGGAGCAGGGCACAGGGGAGGAGCGGGTGTGCAGCTGCTTCCCAGCAGGGGTTGGCACCGGCTTCGGCACAGGGCAGCGGAAGCAGCTGATCTCCAGCGCAGGTTTGGGTGACAACACAGGGGCATCATGGCCAGGGCTCTCTGCCCTGCAGGCCCCTGTGTCCCCAGCTCTCTGCGTCATAGACTCACCAAAAACAAGGGTTGCAAGTGACCTCAGGAGGCCACCGAGCCCCGTGCGTGCAGCATGCCTGCCTGGGGGTCGCCGGGCGCCCTCTGGACCTGCAGCTGCCATGGAGCCCCAGCTGTCTCTTGGCACAGAGAGGCCAAGTGGAATTTTCCAGCCTAGGCCACGCTGTTCTCTGCCTGCCCTTGGCCCAGGGGGGATTGCCGGGGCTGCCTGACAGCCAAGGCTGGCTGCGGAGACGAGTCCCAGGCGGACCAGGGACTGTGCTGTGCCCCCGCGTTACCCGGGAGTGGAAAGGCAATAGGAACGCGCCTGTTGCAAGCGTCTAAAGAGCTCTTCTGGCGTTCTCCCAAGCCTGCCCTTGTGGGAACAACCGCTGATGGGGTCGGGTCAGGTCAGCAGTGGTGCCAATTGCAGATTTTGCTCAGCTGTGCTGCGGCACAGGGTAGGAGAGTGGGATACCTGCCCCACAAGGGGTAGTGCCTCCCCTAGGCCCAGGCAGGGATGGGGCAACTGGCCGAGTTGTGTGCATGGGATCCTCTTTGGGCACAATTGCCAGGTCTGTTCTGAGGGCGGGTGCAGGACCTGTTGATCACGCAAAGAGAGTAGGCCGAGCGGCTGAACTCTATCGTGTGTCCTTGAGGAGCGGTGGAGGGGAGACATTCCTGGGAATCGGAGGCAATCTGGGCACCGTTGCTGGAGCTGCTGGCAGACAGCTGCCCATTGCTGCTGCTGCCTCCGAGCACATGGGGCAGGGGGAGCAGCTGCTGACTGTAGGGGGAGGGTCCCACCACGCGCCCGGCTGTTTCGTCAGTGACCTTGAAACACAGCACGGAAAAAATGAGAATTGGAAATTTGGGCTGGGCGGTCACCTGCTCTGCCAGGCACTGAATGAGCCCATCTCTGCATCCGCTGCCTGTGCCCAGGAGGAGGGACGCGGAGAGGCAGAGCTGCAGGCCCCAGACGTCCTGCTCACCCCGCCTCTCTCTTGCAGTGGGCAACACTACGGATAGAGCGTGGCGCCAAGGAGAAGAACCACCCCGTGTACAAGCCCTACGCTAATGGTGAGGGCTTGCAGTGTGCATCCCCATGTCCTGGTGTCTGTACACAGCCGGGGCACTCCCCTCTCAGGGCAGGGGTCTGGAAGGGGAGCAGGTGGATACTGCTCCTCAGGCGCAGCAGGGGAGAGGAGGGGAGCAGGGGCACTCTGGGGCCAGGCCCATTACCGAGGCTTATGCCTCGTTGCAGGCATCATTGCAAAGGAGCCCATGTCCCTGGAGGAGGAGATCAAGGAGATCCGCCGCAGCGGGAGCAGCAAGGCCCTGGATGCACCCGAGTTCGAGCTCTCCGACATCTTCTACTTCTGCCGCAAGGGCATTGAGACCATCATGGATGATGAGGTGACCAAACGGTTCTCGGCCGAGGAGCTGGAGTCCTGGAACCTGCTCAGCCGAACCAACTACAACTTCCAATACATCAGCTTGCGCCTCACCGTGCTGTGGGGGCTGGGTGTGCTCATCCGCTACTGCTTCCTGCTGCCACTCAGGTGAGCCGTGGCCCAGAGCCCCCCTGCCCAGGCTCACCAGGACAGGTGTGGCCACAGCCCCAGCCAGGGCCTGGGGGATTCTGTGCTCTGCCTTTGGCTCTGGCAGACGGAGCTGCAGAGTTAGTGTGGTGAGGGCCAGGAGATTTCCAGCAGCCTCTTGGCAGCTCTAGGGAACAGTGTTCCCAGAAAAGTGCCCCAGTCTCTGGGGCACTGCCACACACAGGAGGGCCAGGCACCAGGGCCACGCTAACCTCCTCTCTCTCTGCAGGATAGCCCTGGCCTTTACTGGCGTCAGCCTGCTGGTGATCGGCACCTCAGTGGTGGGACTCCTGCCTAACGGACGGTGAGCTGATTGAGTGCAGCTCACTAGGGTGCTGGCTGCCTGCAAGCGAGGGCTGTGGTCCCTGGTGTCTCTGGCCCCAGCCACAGGAGCTTTCATGAACAGAGCGCAAGTGGTCCAGCAGGGCTCGCAGCCCTCGGCTCCAGAAGCAGCAAGGCACTCAGCCAGCTTGGATGTGTGAAGCGTGGTGGCCTCCACTGCCTGCCCCCGACTGGTGTGCGGGTGGAGTCACAGTGGAGCAGTGGGAGCCCCTTCCAGCTGGCACCAGACGTGCCTGTCAGGGGAGGGGGAGCTCTCAGCCTCTCTTCCTTGGGGTTGGGGGCCATCAGTGCCACTGGCCACAGCCCAGTCCATGCGCCACATCCACGTTGTGCTCCTGAGTGCCCATGTCCTCCCTCCAGGTGCAAGGAGTTCCTGAGCAAGCACGTTCACCTGATGTGCTACCGGATCTGTGTGCGTGCCCTCACTGCCATCATCACCTACCATGACCGGTAAGGAGCCTGCACCAGCCGCAGCCCCAGGTCCCACCATGCTGCCACTTCCGGCGGGCTCGCTCCTCATTGCTCTTCCCCATCTGTGCTCTTGTGCTCCCCATAGGGAGAACAGGCCACGGAACGGAGGCATCTGCGTGGCCAACCACACCTCCCCGATCGATGTAATCATCCTGGCCAGTGATGGCTACTATGCTATGGTAAGGGTGGCTCCAACTCTGGCTTCCTCCCATCACACAGGGTCCTTTTCCACGGTGCCAGGCCTGGTCCCTGGGCCCGTGCCCCAGGCCCCTCTTGCCTGGGTGATTCAGCTGCTCTGTGCTCCCCAGCTACAGACATCTGTGCTGCCTTGGCCCTGGGCTTCCCCATGGCTGTGCAATGCATCCGAGCTTCAGTTGTGAGGGGGGCAGCCTGGCACTGCGGCCGTAGAGCCGGGTAGCCTGTGCATGACCTGCATCCTCTTCCTGGGCGGGCACAGGTGGGCCAGATCCACGGAGGGCTCATGGGCGTGATCCAGCGGGCCGTGGTGAAGGCCTGTCCCCATGTCTGGTTTGAACGCTCCGAGGTCAAGGATCGCCACCTGGTGGCTAAAAGGTAGGGCTGCAGGCAGGCGCGGGGCAGGAGGCTCTAGCGAGGAGGCCGGGGGCAGGAGGGTGACCGGTGCCCACTCTTCCTGGCAGGCTGACGGAGCACGTCCAAGACAAGAGCAAGCTGCCCATCCTCATCTTTCCAGAAGGTGAGCACCAAGGCCTGGGCAGTGTGATCGGAGCTGGGCAGGCTGGATCCCCATCCTGCAGCATGGGGCTGTCAGGTGGCACAGTGCTTCCTGCCTGCCCCCTAGGCTAGCAACTGGGTGCAGTGAGCAGTCCAGTCCTGCTGTGCACAGCTGAGGGCTTAGCACGCATCTGCGAGAGAAGCTAAGAGCCAGCACTTGTCTCTTCACAGGGACCTGCATCAACAACACATCTGTGATGATGTTCAAGAAAGGAAGCTTTGAAATAGGAGCCACCGTGTACCCTGTCGCCATCAAGGTGAGAGCACCGCCCTCTGCCTGGAGAGGAGCGCCCTGAGCATGCTGGCTTGGGGCCTCCCACCCGCCTGGGCACTGCAGGAGGCAGGGGACCCAGCAGCTCTGGCCCATTCTAGATCCCCTGTGCTCCTGGCTCTGTCCTGCATGGTAGGAGCAGGCCGTGCATGCCTGAGGGTGCCTGCACCTGTGCCCAGATGGCGGGGGAGCCTGGGGTGCAGCCTTGCTGGGGACACGGGCCTGGAGTCACAGACTCTGTGCCCCCCGTAGTATGACCCGCAGTTCGGAGACGCCTTCTGGAACAGCAGCAAGTATGGGATGGTGACCTACTTGCTGAGGATGATGACTAGCTGGGCCATCGTCTGCAGTGTCTGGTACCTTCCCCCCATGACCAGGCAGGTGAGTGCCTAGCCCACCTGTGTGCATGTGCACGTGAGCCACCTGCCCCCCAGGCCCATGGCACTCAACCGCTTTGCTCTCCCGCAGCCCGACGAGGACGCCGTCCAGTTTGCCAACCGGGTGAAGTCGGCCATCGCCAGGCAAGGAGGCCTGGTGGATCTGCTCTGGTGAGTCAAAACCAGAGCCCGAGCTTCCTCTGGCAGTGGGCGCCCTGAGCTGCTACAGCCACCCCCTGTGGACGGGGCACTGGGGCCGCCTGACTCTGTCTCTTCCCCACCCCCACAGGGACGGGGGCCTCAAAAGGGAGAAGGTGAAGGACGCGTTCAAGGAGGAGCAGCAGAAGCTTTACAGCAAGATGATTTCGGGCAACCACGAGGACCGGAGCCGCTCCTGAGCCCCGCTGGGCCGGGCCCTGCCCTCAGACTCTGGGTGCTGCGGGGGCTGCCTTCCCCTGCCTGCTGCGGGGCTGAGCGGAGCCGAGCGCCGGCAGCCCGGGCCGGCGGGGAGCCCGGAGCGCTGGCCCCGGCCCCGGCCCCGGCCCGGCTGCTCGGAGCGGCCGCCGGGGGGGGGAGAGGGAGGGACAGGCCCCCCCCACCGGCCCATCCATCTCGGCGCGGTCGATACGTCTCCGCCCGATGGGAAAGTTAATAAATTTGGCGCTAGATTAAAAGTATCGACCCGCCCATTTGTGCGCCATGCATCACGGCGGCGGCCGGCGCCATCGATCCCCGCCGCGTCCAGCCGCCCGCCGGGAGGGCACGAAGACGGGCACGGGCGGGGCGCCGGCACCCCCGCATGTCCGGCCCCTGCCCCCCGGCCTGGCATGGCTCGGCTCGGCTCGGCCATGCGGGCGGGCGGGGCCGGGCCGGGCCGGGCCGGGAGGCGGGCGGGGGCGCGGGGCGGGCCGCATCCGTCAGCCCGACAGCAGCGGCGCTTAATCGCTTTTAGATTGTTTTAATTTTCTGCGCGCATCGACCGCCCGCGCCATCCATCAGCGCCGCCGCCGCCCGCCCGCCCGCCCGGGGCCCAAACCTACCTGCGCCTCCGGCTCCTCCGCGCGCGCCGGCCCGGCCCGGCCCGGCCTAAACCACCCGCTTCCTCGCTGCCAGCGTGCGCAGCGCCCGCCGGGCCGGGCCGGGTACACGCGCCCCCGGGCCGGGCTGCGTGCCTGCTGGCGGGGCCGGGCCGTGCCGGGCCGGGCCGCCCTCCCCCGGCTATCGACGCGGCATCAATTGTGCGGCTGCGACAGGTGAATGGGCTCCCGCTCAGCGCGCAAGATAAATGATGTTTGCTCGCTGCTAATCGGTTCCAGCGAGAGGCCTCGCCGGCGACTTTTGAACCCGCTCCCGGCCCCCCCCGCCGGGCACTGCCCTGCTCCAGGCTCCCAGCCGGCTCCTCCGGCACCCCGCATTTCCTTCCTGGCAGAAAAAGATCTTAATTGACCCTAGTGGGCCTGATTTCAACACCACCCCCCATTCTTAAGAAGCCAGCAAATGGCTTTAATTGGCCCTTACTTGCTTCCCCACCCTCCTCCCCCCTGCTTGGGGCTAAGGGCTGATTCTGCCTCCCACCCCACCAACACACAAGGCTGGGCTCGGTGCAGCTTGGCCGTGCCCCCACTTCTCCCTGCGCTTGGACTGCTCTCCAGCCCCTTCGTGCAGCCCTGCTACCCTTCTTCCTCTTGTCCCAGCACAGCGCTAGGAGGGGACACTGCTGTGCCACCCCCCACCCCCCCCCGCTATGTGAAGCATGGGCCCCGGCTCCAGCCCCACAGCAGCAAACAGCCCCAAGACTGGAGCCAGGCTCCAACCAGTGCCAGGGCCGGGTGTGTGCACTTACCCCATGGGCCAGAGCCTGTGGGGGCTGCGGGCCAGGGCCTCCCAGCACAGGCTGGAAAAGAGGATTCAACCCCATGCTGCAGCCCATCCTGAGCAGGGCCCAAATACCTGCCATAGTAGGAGCGGGCATGGGCCCTTCTTGCTCCCAGGGCTCCAGCTGCTATGGGCTCAGGGGCTCCTTGGTGCTAGGAGGAACAGGGCAGCCTGCCCCATGGGGCTTTATCCTGCACCCTACTGTGGTGCAGCACAGGGCCTGGGGCTGGATGACGGGAGCACTGTCTACCCGCCACGTTTGCGGGGGGGCAGGGGCAGCCACAGCAGCCCCATTTCTGGCCTACACCCTAGTCTTAGGGGCTGGGGCCCACACCCCAGTCTTAGGGGCTGGGGCCCACACCCCAGGGCAGGGACAAGCTCTGGACTGGCACGGGCAGGGGTGGCAAGGGGCATTCCTTGGTACCCCAGCAACACATTCCACTCGCCAGGCCCCAGCGCCCGGGTGCTGAGCCGTGGGCGGGTGGAAGCAGGGGCGCGTGACGGCCTGCAGCGTGGCAGCTCCAGGGACAGAGGTCAGCGCCAGGTTAATGAGGAGCGAGGGAGGCAACGCCCCAGTGCAAACTCCAGGCACAGGCAAAAAAAGAAGGGGCCCCCCCAACCCCGTGCGAGTGCCTGTGCCAGGAGCTGCCCGCAGCATCGGGGCTGTGAGCTTCCCCATGCCAGTACTGCCTTCTGGGCCCTGCTTGGCTCTGAAGTGCAATCTGCAGCCTCTCGGCCCCACTGATTTTTGATCTTTGGAGCGGATTTTAACACCTCGCAGCAGCAGGATGTGGCTACCGTGGTCCGGCGCTGCCCGAGTCTGAAGCTGCATCAGGGCTGGCTGCACGGTTTTGCTGCATGGAGGAGTTATACGGGACAGTCCGGGCAGGGGCTGGCCTGGCCTTGCCGGGGCGGGACCAGCCGTGACCTCTGGTGCTTCCCGCAGCCCTGCTCCTCCACCCTTCTCCCAGCACCGGCAACGAGCAGGGACCTCAGGAGCCTCAAGCGGCCGCGCTGCACCCTGCTCCCCCGTGCAGCCTGCTGCAGCAGAGCTGGCCCTGTGCCCCCTCCCTGGGCAGCGCCAGCCCTCCTGGCTGCAGCCCCTGCCGTGAGCTGCGAGCTACACCGGACCCCACGGAATCACCACCCGGACGCCTGGCTGGGACCTTTATTTCATCAATGCTGACGGCTGGCTTCCCCGAGACATGCTGAGGCACGGCCTGCCCCCCCGTCGATGCAGAGCCCGCGGGGAGCAGAGCCCCTGCCCCTGCGCTTCTGGCTGCCGCACCCTGCAGCTGAGCCGGGCTGGCCATCCGGCAACGCTACATGGGCAGCCCAGCCCTGAGGACATAGGCATGGGCTCTGACTCCCACGCATCCCCCCACCCCGGCAGCTTCTGGTCAAAGTGAGGGCTGGTGGCAGGCTCAGCCGCTGTGGGCACCCAGGCCCAGCACTGAGAAGGCGGCGCGGTGCTTGCGCAGCAGCAGGCGGATCTTCTCGTCGTCTGAGTCGGGGTCCAGTGGCTTGTTGTACTCATCGTCCTCGGGCTCAGAGGCACCGCGCTCCCCACCGCCAGCCCGCTGCGGCTGCAGCTGCGATGACGATGAGGGCTCCAGCGCGCTCTTCTTGCGCCACTTGGTGCGGCGGTTCTGGAACCACACCTGGCGTGGAGGGCACAGCGTCAGGCCCCCGCACCCGGCCCTGCCTGCACTGCCCAGCTCCCGGCCTGGCCCGGCCTCAGGCTAAAGGGCACCAGGCCATGCGCCCTGCCCCCAGGCACCCTGACCAGGCCTGGCACTCACCTTCACCTGGGACTCGGTCATGCCAAGGGAGTAGGCCAGCCGCGCCCGCTCGGGCCCCGCCAGGTACTTGGTCTGCTCAAAGGTCTTCTCCAGGGCGAAGATCTGGTGGCCGGTGAAGGTGGGGCGCGTGTGCTTTTTCTTGTGGACGCTGTCTGTCAGGTGCACGGGGGCTGCGGGGAGAGGGGGGCTGAGCTCCGGGACTAGCCCTTGCCCCTCCCAGGCAGCCACCCTGCAGGGAGACGTGACCACAGCTCCCCATATGCACCCCCCAGCTCCCTGCTGCCCACAGCTGCCCAGGCAGGGCTGCCCTAGTGTAGACCCCTGCTGCCCACCCCCCACCCCTGCAGGCCACCCAAGCCGCAGCTGCCCCAGAGAAGGCTGCAGCTCCCGTTTCCAGATTGCTCCCACAATGCGGGGGCACAGCCCTGCCCCCTCTTCTGCTGTGGCCCTGTGCAGCAGGGGGGCTCGGCCAGCCTAGGACGACACTCCCTGCCCAGAGGCGCGGTCCCTGCCTGCCACCAAGAGCTCCCAGCACCACACCGGGCAGCACCCGGAGACATGGGTGCCTGCCTTGCTGCCCCTGAGGTCGGAGCTTGCCTGCTGGGGTTGTCTCCACACCCTAGGACCCCGGTGCTTGCCAGGAACCCAGTGGGGGGGATGTGCGCCTGCTGCGGCACCCAAGCCCAGGTGGCCCCTGCGTTGGACCCCATGCCCCCCTCAGGGCTGGCTGGGTCTGAGAAACGTAGGGAAGGTGTGAGGAGGGGGCTTAGGGCTCAGTACTAGGGGAGTCCTAGTGCTGGTTTGGGGCTGAGCCCACTGGTTCAGCATTGAAGATGCTTCCCAGGGACCCCACCCGCTGCTGCGGGGCCCCCAGCTGGCGGCTCCCTTGTGCCATCCCGGGGCCAGCTGGGGTGCACGGGGCTGCGGGGAGTGGGAAGTGGTGCTGGGCTCCCACTCCCAGGAAAGCAGGGCTCCTCTGCAAGGTCCCCAGAGCCTCCCCCTCTCTCCCAGCGCAGCAGAGAGTCTGCGGCTGTCGTGCAGTGGCTCCCCGTGTGCCCACAGCAGCAGGAATCGTCCCCTCAGTCCCGGGGGACCCACCGTCATGGCTGGGGGGCAGGGCAGGAAGGTGCAGCCGCTCCGCCTGGCCACATCCCCTAGGGACCCGAGTCGTGCGGCTCCAAGCAGCACCGGTGCCGTGCTCCCCTGGGCAGGGCAAGCTGAAGGGTGGGGGAAAAATGCTGTGCCAGACCTGGGCCCCCTCTTGCAGTGCCCTGGGCTCCTGCAACTGCCCCCCATTCCCCACCCCATGCTGCCCTGCCCATGGTACTCACTGCTGCCACACTGCCGGCTGCCGCGCCAGTCCTGCCCGGTGTCTGCCCAGCAGCTCCGGCCCCGGGGCGAGTACTCGGCACCCGCCTTGGCGAAGCTCCCAGCCTGGGGGCCATAGTAGACGCCCTGGGAGCCCAGTCCGTTAAATCCTCCCACATGCGGGTAGCCCGAGAGGAGGCTGCCGCTGGGCGCCGGCACCGGCCGGCTCAGAATGTCGGTGATGCCGTGGGGCGTGCCAGCCGCCAGCTGGGCGCCAAGGGCCGGGGGGTTGAGCTTGTAGAAGGAGTTCTGCACCGAGTACTGGCACACAGGCGCCTTCACCTCGGGGAAGGGGCCCAGCGAGGGGCCGTTCAGCAGGAAGGTGCCCTGCAGGTTGGAGTCCATGGCTCCACTGCCACTGCCGGCCGGCACCACGCCCAGACTGCCCTCAGCGCTGCAGCCCCACGCTGTGCCGCAGCACGCCCATCCCCAGCAGCCCGGAGCCTACAGGGCAGCCACGGTCCTGCCACGCCCTAGTGTGCCGCACGGGCGCCAGCCACTGCCAGCAAGTGCCGCCACGGCCAGGTGGCACACGCCTCCCCAGGGAGGATAGGCAGGCAAGAGCGGTGCAGCCTGCAGCGAGGTGCACCCATGCGATGGTGGCGGCGGCGCGGCTGGGGTCCTTGCACCGGAGCGGCTGCGCCCCAGCCCCTGCCACCCAAGTTTAACTTCAGGCGAAGCAACATTTCTCTGATAAAGACGTGGTCCATTAGAATACCGGGCCCCCATTGGCTAGGCGGCCACGGCTCCCGCGGCCATTGGCCGGGTGACAGGCCCGGTCCAGGATTGGCTCACCCTAGACAAATTGCAGTTTGAAAGACTGGCTGCACAGGCCCCATGGCTGCCGGCTCATTAGCTCCAGCCGGCCTGGCCCGGTGTCACCTGCTCTGTAGGTGCTGGCCCCGGGCCTGGGCTGCTGCATGCAACACTAGCCACACACGAAGCGCACGAAGCTGGGGTGCCAGATGGATATAGGCCCGGGCATGGGTGGGACAATGGGCCAGGGGCTAGATGGTGCCTGGGCTCTCACCCCCTGGCATGCACCCCCTCGCCTGGGAAAAGAAGGGGCAGAGCCAGCAGCTGCACATCACCTGCACGTCTGTGAGTGTATGTGCACTGTGGGACATGCATGCAGAGGAAGCACACTTGTGTGCACATCAATGCAACATGTCTATGCTTCCTCACCTCTGGCTTTTGTTCGTTTGTGTGTGTGCATGCACATGCGCGTGTGTGTGTGTGTGTGTGTGTGTGTGCATGCACGCGCACGTAGGGAGGGTCAGTTGCTCTGTGGGGTGGCCGTGGGGCAGCTGGCTGGCAGGTGTGCTCTTGCCCGCACATGCCACAGTCTTGCAGATGTGACGACTGCTGGGTGCATGGGGGCTGCTCAGTGCATGTCCGCAGCAGGTCAGCTGTGTGAACGTTTGGCCGCGCCGCAGCTGCCTGGTGGGACTGGCCCCTGGGATGTGGGGCAGTGACTGGACAAAGCCTGCTTGCAGCTGGGGCCGCCCCTGGCCAGGAGAGGCAGCTCACAGCTCCTGGGCTGCAGTCCCCGCAGCATCTGCGGTGCTGGACAGCGCTCGCCCCAGGGACCGCGGGGGACAGAGTGAGCAGGAGCTGGCTGCACCAGGCCCACATGCACATGCACGGACACTCGGCTGGACAGTGCGTGATAACAAAGGACTGCAGGTAAGAAGCCATTTCCCAGCCCCCGCCTGGTGCGGCCTTCTCTGCCCAGGCACCGCTGCATGTGCCCCATGGTGGGGCCGGGAGTAGCTGGGGAACAGACTGCCGTGGCCACATAGGGACCTGGGTCTTGGCCGGATGCAGTCACCTCCCTGTCCTGGCCTGTCACCTGCTTCCAGCTCCCCCGCTGGCCCCAAGCCCCAGGGACCCTTAGTCTCTGCAGTCCTCCCTCCTGACAGCACATGTGCAGCCAGGGCGCAGGATGGGCTCCTACTTGGCGCCTGCTGCCCCCTCCCTGGGGGCAGGATGTGTCCTGGAGTCCCCCTCCCGCCCCTCACCCCCGCCCTGCGCACAGAGAAGCAGAGAGGAGGCGGAGCGGTGTTGTTTCTTTATTAAGTCATAGTCGGTAGCTGGTGTACAGGGAATGGTCTATACATCGGGGCTGCGCCGGGGACGGGGTCCCCGAGGCTCGTTCCCATAACAATAAAAAAGGAAGTTAACAGAACTGTAAAATGTCTAAAAAGCGTCTAGTGCGCGGGCGGTGGCGGCATGCCCTAGGCGTCAGGCCAGCGCGGCCCCTGCGGCCCTGCCAGCGATGCGAGCGGCGAGCACATGCCCTACGAGCACGCGAGGCCGAAGCGCGGGACCCACACTACACTACGGGGCTGCCGGCGGCCTTGGCGGGGTGGGGCAACTATGCTGCAGGAGGGGAGGGATGGACGTACTGCGGCCCTGGCCGTGCACGCGGCGCTCCCCAAGGCCAAGCCCTGCCCGCTCGCTTCCCTGCACTGACACCTCCACCGGCAGCAGGGGCAGGGGGTTCCCTGCCTGATGCCCCACGGTCCATCTCGGCAACGGCGTGTGGGCTGTATGTGGCTGCCAGGGCCGCATCAGCCCCCAGGAAGGAGCAGAGTTGGGGATCCCTGCAGGCCGGGATCCCTGTGCCCGGGGGCGGGTGAAGGACATGGGGGCAGGGAAGGTAGCAGCCACTGCCCCTGCCTGTGACCTGCCAGCTGGGGTCATGTATCACAGCAGACTCCATCTACCAAATGCCTTAAAATAGCCCAGGTCTCTGCATCTGCCCCGGCTCCTGCCAGGCTGGATACAGGCAGGGACAGCTGGGCTGGGGCCAGGGTGAGGCAGTGGCTTTACCGTCCCATGGGGATATGCAGGGGCAGGCCCCTGGGCAATGCTGCTGTGCCGGGGCACGGGGCTTGGTCCTGCAAGGGTCAGCGTTTGCTGGGCTGTGCTAGTGTGGCCGCCCGCCTGAGGAGGCCGACGGGGGCCGGCACAGAGGGGAGGGCTGCAGCACCATGACCCCTCCTGCCTCTGTGAGCTGACATTGTGCTGGGTGGGTCGGCACCACCCACGGTGGGGGCTGACAGAGGTGGGAGGCAGCCAGCGCCCCTGCCCCTGCGTGGGTGGCAGGGAGTGAGCAGGGGCACATGGGCAGCGGGCCTGTGCCTGGCCACTCCTGCAGGGCCCCGTGGGCTGGAGCTGTGGGCTCACAAGCCGTCCTGCCCTGCCACTGGCCGAGGGCCGAGCTGTTGGTGCTCCGTACACATGGCGGGAGCATCCCAGGTTTGCATAGTATTTATTGTTCATATACACAAGGCTGAGTACTGTACAGTTTACACTTTCAACACAAGCAGCGGGCTCGGCCCTCGGCCCAGTGCCCTCCCCTCACTTGGGGGCTCGCCCACCTACCCACGCTGGGCGGCCGCTGCAGCCTGGCCCTCTCTGCCTGCCCCTCCCGGCATGAGGCGTGCTCCCTGCGCCCGCAGCACTCACGGGGAGGGGTGAGATGGCGAGGCTGGCGGAGAGGCCAGGGAGACGAGAGGGGGCTGCCTGGCCGTGGGCAGCTCCGTGTATCTGCAGACACCCCACAGGGCTTGGCCGTGGTGCCGTCTCCACCCTGCCCACGGTACCTGCCACCGGCCTGGCCCACACCTCCCCGGTGGGGCCGGGAGGCCCCAGGACCGGTCTCCTGGGTTCCTGGCCGTGCAGGGCCCCCAGTCGGTAGTACGTACTGTAGCTCATGCGTCTGCATCAGTCAATCATGCGAATAGGACGGTAAGTAAGTCTCGTACAGAAATCATGCCGGTAGCCTATAGAAACACGTACGGCCGGCCCCGCTCCCGCTGGCGCTTGGCTCTTGCCTCTCCTTGTGGGGGTCAGGACGCGTGTGCAGATCAGTGGGTTGGTGTTGAGGTGAGGTCCTGAGGAGGGAGGGAGCAGGGAGGGGGTTACTGGGGGCCAGGGCAGGGCTGTGCTCACGGGCAGCTGGCCAAGCCACCTGCTGGGCCCCCACAGCACCACGGGTCCTGTGCCACGGGACACGGACTGCTTGGGCCCAGGAAGCAGGGCCCAGGCCACGCCACACTGGCACACGGGGTAACATGGACACATCCACACACACCAGCCTGCCATGGAGGCTGGAGAGGTAGCTGTCCTCCACAGTGGATACCCTGTTCCCAGCTGCCAGAGCCCAGGCCCCACGCAGACACCCCTGGGGACTGTGCTGGAGCCAGATGGCACGTGGGCACATCCCTGCCTGTGCACAGGCACGCATTGGCCTGCTACGGCTGTGCCTGGGCCATCCTCTCAGCTCGCTGGGTCTGCGCTGCGGGTGAGCCAGCCTCCCTGCTGCCCTCTGGTGCCCACAGCCCACTGGGTTACTCCAGGAAGGCTGGTGCAGGGACTGGCTGTGTCTGGCCTGGATGGGCACTAGTTTTGGCGTGGGGTGTGCAGCACACACAGCACCCCTTGCTGGCAGCACCAGGCAGGCACTCAGCCAGTGCATGTGCCACAACGGCATGGCCACGGTCTCTGTCTCTCCAGGTTGCCATGGCCAAGGTCACCCCAAGGGGCCCCCTGCCGGGCTGCACAGGCCCGCGGGCACTGCCAGGTGGCTGCAGTAGGTGCGGGGACAGGCAAGCATGCTGGTGGCATTACCTCGACAGAGGCCACTCGGGGTCACTGCTTCCCCCGCTTCAGGCTGGCGCGTTTCACTATGTGAGCCCCCATCCTGCCCCCGACGAGCTCCGCATTCAGGCCGCGCCCATGTACCTCCTCCTGGCACCACAGCAGAGACAGGAAGCAGCACGCCCAAGGACAGAGAGAGAGGGACAGATGGACAGAGAGGACAGGAGAGGGAAAGGAGAGTCAGAAAGCAGAAGGCGCTGAGCCAGAGCTGGGAGTGGGTGTGCAGGGCAGAGGAGAGGAGAGGAGAGGAGAGGAGAGGAGAGGAGAGGAGAGGAGAGGAGCATCATGGGTGGAAGCGGAGGCAGGGGCAGGGGCAGGGGCAGAGCGGTACCTGGCTGCCCAGGCTGTCGTGCTGCAGCAGGCCATACTTCATGAAGTGTTCAGCCTCGGCCTCCAGCTCCTGGGCCTCCTGCAGGGAGCCCTCCAGGATCACCTCCTCACGCGGTCGCCCATCATCCTCATCTGGGCCCAGCCGCCGCACCACCTTCCGGATGATCTGCACAGAGTGCTGGGTCACCACGGCCAGCCTGTCCCACCCTGCTTGCCCACAGCATGCCCAGGGCATGCCTGCCTCTACCCCGGGCTCCCCTGCAGGCCCGTGGCAGTCCCCAGAGCAGAGGGGGGCCCAGAGGATCCCCCAACTACCCCAGGGCTGCCCCCACTCACCTTCTTGGTGACTATGTTGCCCTGCTCATCAGTGAACTGCTCCTCGGTCACCTGCTCCCCGGGGATGTCCTGTACTTCGTTGCCCTGTGGGCAGAGCAGAGTGAGGCAGGCCAAGGACCCCCGCAGCCCAGGACACTGTTAGACGTGGCCTGGGAAAGCACCAGCCCCTGCGGGGCAGCAGAAACGACCTGCTTCCCTTCCCCCGACCCTGGTGTCAGCATGGTACCTCCCGGAGCAGCCCTGGCTGATATGCAGGGGTGGGGGGTGGCAGGGCCGTTGCTGTGCTCTGTGAGCACAGGGGACGGAGGGCAGGGGCATGGGGCCAGGACAGCTGGATGGGGGCCTCAGCGGGCTACGGACAGCCCTGTTACCTTCACAATGACACGGCGGCGGACCACCCTGGTGGAGACTGACTCCTCGTCATCTGCCAGCCCCTCGCTCTCGCCCAGCTCCTTGTCCAGCTCATGGTGGACATGCTTGAGCAGGAAGCGCACGGAGCCCCGGATGATGTGCAGCACGTTCTGGCAGCTCACCAGGAAGAAGCCCAGCAGCACCAGGGTGATCAGCAGCTGGGTCACGAAGGCCAGCATTCTGCCGCTGCGCCCGCACTCACGCCCTGCACCCACGCCCCGGCCACGGGCGTCCCAGCCTGCAGCAGCCCAGAGCGCTGCCTGCTCTGCTGGCTGCCCCGTTCTGCACAGGGGCCGTGTCAGGCTGTGGTAATTTTAGCTGCCGCATACCAGCTGGCTGCAGCCACTGGCTGGGGCGGGCAGGTGGGCTTGTCCTTTGCACTCTCAGCTCCTGTCAAAGTCATCTGGCCTGGAGGGGCACCCACGGGGCCTGAAGCATGGGGCAGCCCCTGGCCCCGAGCTCGGCAGGAGGGGCCAGGGCTGGGCCCCCCGGTCCCCAGCCGTCTGCCTGCAATGCTCTGCAGCCCATTGAGGGATGCCCACAGCAAGCCGCCCACATGGCTCCAGAGTGTGGGGCTGTGCTGGCAGGGCCCAGCCAGGGGCCCAGGGGCTGCGCACATGGAGAGGCATAGCCTGAGGGAGCTGCCTTCTCTGCCTGCCGTGCTGCCCCCACCCCCTGCCACCCCTCGCTGCCTGGCACAGCTGGCTCTGACTGGGTGCCCAGTGCCAGACCCCCATGGCTGGCCAGGTCTATTTCTGGCCGTGGCAGGCTGGCGCAGGGGCGGGAGCCCTGGGAGATACCCGATTAGGAAGCGTGCAGGGTGGCTGCCGGTTATAAATGGAGAGTGGAGGCAGCAGATTGGTGCTAAATAAAACCCTGGGCCTGGCTCAGCCGTGCTATTCTGGGCCATGCCCTGCAGAAGCCATGCGGGGGATGCTGGCATCCGGCAGGGTGGGCTGGTGCTGAGGCAGCTGGGCCCCTCCTGAGCTGGGGGCAGTATCTAGCCTGGCTGCAGAGCTTCTGCCAGGCCTGAGGGCAATGTGGTGCCAGCACCCGGGGACAGCTCTTCCTGCTGCCACCCCTTACCCTTGTCTGCCCGAAGAAGCTGCTGTCTGCCTCCTCCAGCCATGAGCTGAAGGTCTGGCTGTGCAAGGGCGGTGGCCGGGAGTCGCTCTCCTCTCCGGAGTCGATCCGCATCCGCTCAGCGGGCGGCATCAGGACCGTGCCCTGGTCCTGGCTCCAGGCCCCAGAGGCCGAGCCAGGCCCCATCACATTCAGCAGGTGGGCGCTCCGGGCCACCCCCTCCTGCCAGGAGCCCTCAGGCAAGTCCTGTAGGCGGGAGACAAAGGAGCCCTCTGCATTCCAGTCCCGCAGCCTGGGCACCAGCCAGAGGGATGGGGGGGACAGACAGACAGACAGACAGACAGACAGACAGAGAGACAAAGAGAGGCGGTCAGCTTCTCCACTGAGACCACCCACGCGGCACATGGCTCCTGCCTGTGCCCATGCACCCCAGCGCCAGGCGCAGCTCCATCCCCCTGACCCCCGTGGGCTGAGCCGCTGTCACAGCCAGAGCCCCAGTCTGCTGGTGGGCTCCACGCCAGCCCCAGCTCAGCCTAGCCCAGGCTAGCCCAGCACTCATGCAGTGGATAAGAAATGGGCATCTCCAGGAGCTGGCAGGCAGCTGGGCTGCACAGCCATGCCCTTCACCACCCTGTCCCTGATGCAGGGTCTCGGTGCCCCTGCTCTGGCTGCCTGCCTGGCCCTTGGGCTGTGGTACCTGTCCACGCTCCTCTCGATGACATGGCTCACACTGGGCGACTCAGTGATCCGGGCCTGCACCCGCTGCTGGCCTGAAACAACACAGTCTTCACTCTCTGTGCCCTGTGGCCCTGCTGGGCATGCCCCATCAAGCCTCCTCGCCTCCGACCTCTGCCCCTCCTCTTGCTCCAGCAGGTCAATGAGGCCATTCATGGCATCTGAGTCCACTGTGTCATCCTCCACCAGGTCCATGGAGCCCAGGTGGTCAGGGCCAGGCATGTCCTCTGGGGGCTGCCCCGTGAGGCGGCCATCGCTTGTGGCGTCCGAGTCCTCGGCCTTGCTGCACTCCAGCGAGGAGTCCTCGGCCGTGACCAGCGAGGGCGTGAGCCCCGAGGACCACACCTGCATGTCGGACATCTCCAGGAGCGCATCCGGCTCGGTGGCAGCCATGGGGATGGCATCCAGGATGGCCACCTCATTCCAGTACTGGTCGGCACGCAGAGGGGACGGCAGCGCGTAATGCAGGGAGGCGGGCGAGAGCAGCTCGTCCGGCAGCGAAGCGTAACCTGCAGGGGCAGACAGAGGCGACATCTCTGGCAGCCGTTCCGCACAGACAAGCATGGTGGGGCAGGGGTGTGGCAGGCAGCGCGTGCTGAGTGGACAAGGCTGCAACTGGGCAGAGAGGCCCTGGGGGAGCTGGGGGTGCCTTGCAGGTGGCCTGACGGAAGCAGGGTTGTACCCCCGGGGCCTGCACTCCTGCCAGGGCTTGCAGGGGGCAGGTGGGAGCAGGCACCAGCTAGGTGCCCTGAAATACTCAGATGTGCATCCGAGACTGCGCGCTGCAGAACTGGGCTCCCTGGGCAGCTCTGCTTGCACATGCCTCTCCTCCCCTCATTTTTGAGCCCCTCTTGTGCCCCTGTCCTGCCCTGCAGCCCCTGCCCTTGTCCCTGCTCTGTACAGCTGTATGTGCTGTCTGGCTGTGGCCCTGTCCAGATCTGCAAGTGGGGAGGTCAGGCCCTGGGGCCCTGAGGCCAATGGCTGCCCAGCTCCAGCCTCTCCTGCTATGCCCAGCTGGGGAGGGATGTGGGGAAGCTGCGGGGCCCAGGCAGACTATGCACTTTGCCTCCAGGTATAGGCACAGGGTCCTGCCTACCTGTTCCCAGGGCAGGGGCAGCATCGCTCTCTGTCTGTTTTGGCCCGGGTGTGGGGTAGCCCCTGCAGGCTCCCAGGCTGCTGAATCCCCAGCCTGGGATCCCCATCTGGCTCCCTGCTCACTGGCACCCTGGCAGGTAGCCATCCTCTCTTCTCCCAGCTCTGTGCCACCCTCGCGGTGAGGGGGCAGCTGGTGCCAGCACCAGAACCTGCTTGAGGGTGCCTGGGACTGCTACTGCTGACTCAGAGGCCCAGCGAGGGGTGCTGGCTATTAAACCCAGCTGGGTTCAGAGCGGGTGCATAGGCTGGGGGGATCTTCCTCTAGCAGCAAAAGGGTGCAGGGAGGCTGTGGCGCAGCTGGCAGCAGCAGGGCCATGCAGGGAAGGTGGAGGCAGCAGTCCAGGCAGGGGTGGCAGCGAGCGTGCAGGGGCATGCACAGACACGCAGCTGCGAGCGGGGCACGAGTCCCTTGGTGACAGGCAGCAGCTCCGGCAGGGCTTGGCCCAGGTGGAGACAGTGGAGATAGGCAGAGGAGGATGAGAGCAAGAGGTCAAGATGAGGCCAGAGGAGGAAGGCGACGGGCAGCGATGGCAGGGGTGTGCCTTGCCTGACAGCGCCGACGGCGTGTTTGAGAGAACACAGAATGGAGGGGAGAGAGCCTTCAGCAGGCAGCATCCACAGCCACCCAGGGACTGGGATGCCAGGCCTCAACACTGGCTGCAGCATCAGCCCAGAACTGGCGCCCTGCTCTGTCGCAGATGCCTGGGTCATGCCCAGTCCACAGCCCTCATTGCCAGGGCCAAACCCAGGCACCTGCTGGTGCAGAGGGTGACTGGAGCCAGGCTGCACAGAAGGTGTAGTCAAGTGTGCCCGGCCAAGGCAGTGACCAGCCAGGATCGGGGCGTGTGGGTTTAGCCCCATGGGGAACCACAGTCTCTGTCTGTGGCCAGCTGCTGCTGGGCTCCAACTCCCATCCCAGACCCCACACGCCAGGCTGAGGCCCCCATGTCCTTGTGCTGGGGGGAGCTCCGGTCCATCCCTGGCAGGAGCAGAGCTGCCTGGCCAGCTGTGGGCTGTGGTGCAAGTGGGTGGCTCTGCCAGGCCCCACGGCCTGCCCAGGCCCAGGGACTCACCATTCATCTGGGAGGGTGAGAGGGAATAGTCCCTGTCGGTGTAGCGCCGGTCACACTTCAGGCCACGGCTATGCCACCCAGAGCCCTCCAGCATGTTGACAATCTCACTGCGGTCGATATTCCTCAGGGCTGTGTACAGGCTCTCCACTGCACAGGGGGAGCTGGTGTCAGAGCAGGGCATGGGGCCAAGCCCTCTCGGCACCCTGGGTGGGTGCCGATGGCCCCACAGCAGCACTGTCTACTCCCCAGCCACGTATAAACCCACAATGGCAGTGACACACCACGCTGCGACTGCGCATGGGACAGCTCCTTGTGCACCACAGCTGGGCGACTCAGCCAAGCCACCCCACCCATGCACACGTGTGCCTGTGGAGCATGGCTGTGCGAGTGTGCAGGGCACCTCATATCCCCATTCCACTAAGTGTAGAGATGGCTCCCTAGCTCAAGGCATGGGATGTGCCCATGGTCTCTTTCCAGGGAGTAGCTTGAGGGCCCAACCCCAGCAGTCAATACAGCAGGGGATGCCAAGTAACACTCACCCTTGGCGTTCCTGCCCTCACGATTTGCCCACAGGTTGAGCAGGGCTGCGCTCTGCTCCAGCAGTGAGTTGGGGTTCTCCACCCGGATTCGGTTGATGTCTTCCACCCCGAAGTGCAGCTCCCGTGCCAACTCTGTGAGACACACACCACAGGATGAGCACTGTGCTGTGTACCTGGCCAGGCCTCTCCCAGCCCCACATGCCCACCAGGGGTAGCATCAACACCAGAGATGCCCTGTGCATGCTGTCCCTGTGATGCACAGACAACAGGCTGATGCCACTGCCATGTGCAGCAGCTCAGTGCTGGAGACCCTGGTTGGGTGGAGCTGGCTGGGCACTGGGCTGCCCCCTGCTCAAGGCTGGCTCTGCAACAAGGAGGCCTTGTGCCCTGGGACCGGACTGACCTGCCCAGCTGAGGCCAAGGTGCTCAGAGATGATGGCCATCTTCAGGTCTGCCTTGTCCATGCCACTCAGAGAGCCTGAGGGAGAAGAGGGAATCACAGCACTGCCTGCCCCGTCCCTTCTGCTGCTGTTTGCACTGGCATGTGGCCCTAGGCATCAGCTTGAGACAGGTGTGCCAGGGACATGCTTGGCCTCAGCTCAGCCTCTAGGCAAGGTGTCAGGTGCAGCAGCAGGGCCCCCAGGGGCTCAGGGCACCACCAAGGAAGAGAAGTGACTAGGTCCCTGGGTGAAGGACTGGGGCAGGTGCCCCTCTATACTTCCCCCTCCCTGCCCGTGGGGCAAAGTGGCTGGACAGGGCCAGCAGCACATACCCAGACTGCTCTCGCTGAGGATGCTGTATCTCTCCCGTAGGGCCAGTGGCGTCAGCGTCCTCCTCCGCTCCTCGCTGCCTGTCCCCTGCAGAAGCAGAAAGGGCCACAGGTCACATGGGGCCTGGACGATGACCAGCCCCCACCCGTTCCAATGGGGCCAAAGTCCCTGCCCCAGCCATGGACACAGCTGGCAAGCACCTGGCCCAGGGAGGGGGAGGGTGTGGGGAGCCGGGGCATGGTGCCGCATGCTGGGAAAGGGTTGGGTGCTGACCTTGGTGCAGGGTGGCATGGTGATGTTGAGGTGGCAAAGCGTGTGCTGCAGGTCTTCATACTTCATGGCCTTGCGCAGGAACGAGAGCGAGCCGCTTGCCTCCCGGCTGCTGTCCCGCACCTGCATGACGGGACACAGTTGGTTGGACCGGGGAGCAGGAGGACACCCGCCCCCAACCCCACCCTCCGTAGCCGAGGTCGCCACTCACCTTGACAGGCAGGGCCAGCCGGTTCTCCCGGAAAGACTGGAAGAGGAAGCTGCGCTGCTGCGTCGCCTTCTTGACTGGCACCAGGTTCCCTGAGAGCTCAGCATGCAGGGGCATCCCCTCCAACACCTGGGACAGAGCACAGGCTCAGACCCACTGTCACCCGTGGGCTGGCTGGCTTGTGCTGCCTCACCCAGGCCTGGACACTGTCCCCGTGTGCTGTCGCCAGGGCCCCATCATCCACACACCGGGAAGGGATCCCTACCCGAGCACTGGGGGCTGCAGGCTCCACACAGCCGTCAGCAGCGCATCCCACTGGCCCCAGGGCCACCTCCCCCACCTGACCACGAGGGGAAGGGTCTGGGCTGGGTGCTACCTCAATGTCACGGCTCCGGGCCACCTCAGTGAAATTCTCGTGCTGCTCCAGTGTCTTGTCCACCTTGTCATCCGTCATGCAGTAGCAGCGCAGCCGGCCCTCACGGGCATCGTTCATCTTGGCGAACACCACGAACTTGGCCATATAGGGCACAGCTGCCAGCTCCTTGTACAGCAGTGTGGCAAAGTGCACCGCCTCGGCCGTCCGCGGGCAGTCTGCCAGCCAGAACCTGTGGCAGGGGCCACGTCAGCAGGGACTAACTGGGCCCTCTCCTCCCCAGGCCCCCACGGCTGGCATGGTTCACTCATGGCAGGACAGGTCCAGGCACATGCACACGCGGCATCTCACCTGGCTGAGACGTTGGTAGTGAAGTTGGCACACTCATTGGTGTAGACCAGCTTGGTGGTGCCCGTAATGTCCTCCCACTGTGCTTGGGCTGTTCCTCCTGCAACAGCACCATAGGGGTTGGTGCCTGCCCAGAGCCCGGCCTCAGCCTCCCTGTCCCCTTGTCCCTGGGAGCCGCTCCGGTCACAAATGCCCTCAGGCCCTGCCCCAAGAACCCCTGTCTGCACAGACCCAGCTCAGGGTGCTGGTGACGCTGACTCATGCCCTGGCCTGAACCCCAGTGAAGGTACAGTGCTCACCGATGACACTGCAGAGCAGGCGCAGGCTGGTGGTGTCACCCTCACCGCTGTCCCGGGGGCTGTCCTTCCAGGATGGTGGCAGTGGGATGCGCAGGCCGATAGGCCGGTGGAACTTCCTACGCCGCGGTTCCACTGTCACGATGGGGCTGAAAGTCGCCTGATTCCCCAGCAGCTTGGTCACCAGCTCATCTGGCACCGGCTGCGCCTGTGTGGTGGGACAGAGAAGAGTGGAGGTCTGCACTGGCCTGTGCTCACCCCTGTCCCAACCCGTCTGTCTGTGCATCATCCCCAGTGGGGGCCGGGTACCTGCAAGGCCAGCTTAACCTTCTTGGTGACAGCGGTCTCGGGGAAGGTGGCCTGCACCATGGGCACCAGTGTGCTTCGCAGGCTGCCGCCCTCGGAGCCAATCAGGTCACAGTCCTGGCAGATGCGGGACATGACCACGAAGTAGAGGGGGAAATCTGTGGTGATGATGCGGCAGATCCGCTTCTTCTCCAGCTCCTCCCGGCTGTCCAGCTCTGCAAGGCAGCGCCACGCTCAGGCCATGGCCCACCATGTCATGGCCCGGCTGGCCACACGCCAGCCATGCCCCTGCCCACCGCGTCACCCCAGGGCCCAGCTCACCCTCGTCCATGCCGCTGAGCACCTGCTCCAGGTAGCGCTCATCATACCGGTTGCGATGCTCCTTCCACACAGACCCGTTCTCGCTGCGCAGCACGACCAGCTCCCGGTCACCCCGCCCATAGGAGGCAAAGTGTGGGATCTCCACGATCACAGGGCTGCAGTGGGATGTGGGCATGAGAGGGGCTTGAGGGATGTAGTCCCAGGGGTGCCAATGTTGTCATGAGGGGGCAGGGCAGGGGTAGTGCAGGGCCTGGGGTTAAGTGCCATGAGGCATCCAGATCCTAATACCTCGTGTCCCAAATCCTGTCCCCATCAGTCCCCAGGCTCCAGCTTTGCACAGGGCATTGGTAGAGACTCTGGGGAGCAGCTGGGCTATGGCTCACCTGAGGAACTGGGCACCAGCAGGGCCCAGGGCGATGATCCTGCTAGCCAGACCCTCCTCTTCGGCTAGGGGAGGTGGCGTTGTCAGCTTCTGGGGCTTGACCAGGCGGCAGGTGATGCGGGTGGGGGCGGCGCAGGTGCGTGGGGGGACAATCACCCGCAGCCCATTGTGCCGGCTGCCCCGCATGGACCCGCCCCGGGCATCCACCATGAAGCTCACCAGGAACCTGCAGCGACAGACAGATGCTAGTGTCATGCAGGGGCTGGCCCACACACAGGAGCAAGTGTGAACACAAACCATTCACTCACCCTGTGTGCACGGGGCTGGCCACTGGGCTAATGTTGTCCGAGGTCTCTGTGGCCGGGCTGCTGGGGATAAGCGAATCCTCATCAAACTCCTTGGATGGCTGCGGGAGGGGAGGGGAGGGCAGTGAGGCACAGCCTGGGCAGCCTGCAGAAGTACTGGGGACAATGCAGCTGCCCTGGCCCACAAAACCCCTGGGGGGAGTGCCCCAGGCCTCAGCGACTACACAGCACGGTCGCCTTGGCTGGGTTGCCCGTTTCCTGCCACGTGGCTGGCTACAGCCATGGGGGCTCCTACCTGCTCAGGCTCCTCCGGCTTGATCACCACTGTCTCAGGCGTGACACAGGGGATCCGCGGGATGGCGGGGGACTCCACCCTGTGAAGGCAATGCAGACCATCACAAGCAACTCTTGTGCAATGCGGGCTGAGAGCTATTTCTCCGTTGGGGCCCTGTGGGCAGGACCCCGACGAAGGAGGAGCCCAGTACAGGCGCAGGGCTTCACTTGGCATCCATGCCCACACTCTTGGCACCCTCTCGGCACCTTCCTGGCACACCCGCCTCCCGCCAGCCAGTGCAGTCCTTACATGTGGTCCAGCTTGGGCATGAACTCCTCTTCCTGCTCCCTGGTCTGTGGCTTCTCCAGTTTGGATCCAACCAGCTCCTCTCCTAGAACCAAGAACTGGCTCAGCCCAGGGATAGCAAGGGCAGGGAGCAAGGTTGCCAGGTCCCCTCCCTCCCAGGCTCTGGGTAGCGGGAGCTGAAGGAGGGTGGCACACCCCGCTCTCAGCCTGGTGTCTGCTTCCCAGCCATGGCTCTGGAGCGGGGTCTCTGGTGCCAGCCGGGACCTGCTGCCAGGGTGCGTGGCCCTTCTGGCCAGGGCTTTCTCTGCCAACAGAGCTTCCCGTGCTCAGATTAGAGACACATTAACCCGGCTGGAAGTGGCTCTGGCTGTTAGGCTGCTCCAGCAGCAAGCCAGCCCCATGGCCAGCACCCCAAGCACAGCAGCGGAGCCTCAGGGCAGGCAGCACGCTCTGGCTTGGTCCTGAGGTAGGCCCATTCAGTGCACACACCTCCCAGGAGATGCACCAGCAGGGGCCAAGCCTGCCTATTCATGGCCACGTGGACACCCATGAATAAGCCCCTGGGGGCCAGGAGCTCTACCGCCAGGGCAGCAAGTCAGTGCCCAGGCAGGAGAAGGTCTGGCCACCCCCCAAACCATGGGGCAGAGAGGCCAGAGCCAGGGCAGTGTGGGGACCCATGGTGGGAAGGGGGAATCTGGGCTCCCACTCCAGCTCCAGATGGACAGTCCCTGCCAAGCAAGACTGTCAGAGACCAGCTCAGATCCTATCTGTTGTATGGCACAGGCTTGGGCCCTTCCCCACCCTCCAGGAGTCCTCCCTACCCCGGGCTTTGGCATCCCCGAGTGGCCTGGAGCACCCTGCCTGGCTGAACGCGTGCCCATTCATGCAGTATCACAATGGCAGCACACGGGACAGACACAGAGATGGGCAGGGTGCAGGGACAGGGGCAGGGCCAGGCCAGAGCCGGCTCCTGCCTGGGTGGCACAGGGAGGATGGGAAGCCATGGAGCATGGGATGGGTTAGTGACGGTGGTGCACGGGGGTGAGATGGGCGCACACCCGGGCCGCGGTGACACACATGGTCCATACCCATTAGAGTGACATGAGCAGTGCCTGCAAAGCAAGAAGAGTCAGAGTTGAGAAGCCCTGCACAGCAACCGCTGCCCAGGACCCTGTGGCAGGGAGTGTGGTACCAGGGACCCCAGGGAGCTCCAGGCACCATGGCCAGAACCCTCCCAGGGCTGTGTTGGTGACAGGTGGCTCTGTGCTGGACACAGCAGCTCCAGATCCATCCCTGTGTGTGGAGGGGAGCTCAGGGACCGTGACCCCAGGGACAGACTGCTGGGCCAGGTCCTGCCAGGCAGAGCACCCCAGTCCCTGCAGCTCCAGCCTGGCCTGGCCTGTGGGTTGGGGCAAGCTAGGAGGGAGAGAGGGAGACAGATCTCTAACTGCACAAGCTCTGCACTCCTGCCCCTCACCTTCATCCTCAGACACATCCAAGATTTCATCCACGGTTTCAGGGAAGCTCATGCGGTGCTTGTCGCCGATCATCTGTGAAAGACAGGGAGAGTCAGAGCAGGGCCAGCCACCCCACTCCAAAGCCCTACCCTGGCTCAGGCCCATGCTCCGAAACCCTGTGGGCAAACCTCCCTGCGGCTAACCCAGCCAGGGGCACAGCCAGCAGATGGCAGCATGGGGCACAGCCCCGAGGGGGCAACGCTAGGTGGCAGCAGAGCTCTAAGTGGCTGAGACCCCTGCCCCCCCACCTCTGCCCCAAGCCTGGACCCCAGCCCAGAGCAGAGCAGGCTGCCCGCAGACAGGGAGGGGCTGGGGGCTCACTGGGATGCTGGTTTCCTCCGTGACGATTTTCAGCACGTCTGTGACGGAGATGTAGCCGAGCCGCTTGGCGATGGCCAGGGGTGTGGTGCCATTCTGCATGAGGAAAGGGCATGGGGTTAGTGCAACCAGGGGAGCTGATTGTGGAGGTGGCTGATGCCGGGGCACAGCTCCAGCAGCCCCTGCCCACTGTGTGCCCATGTACTCACCGTGCTGACCTCGTTGGGGGAGGCGCCATGCTTCAACAGCAGTGTCACAATGTCCGTGTGGCCCTGCTGGGCTGCCTGATGTAGGGGTGTGTACCCCAGCTGCAAGGACACAAGGGACGAGGGTGAGCCTGGTCCATCAACCCATGCAGAAGCAGCCCCAGGGCCCCACCCCACGCCAACCCACTCTGCCTACTTTGGTCTTGGCGTTGACCTCGGCTTGGTGCTGCAACAGGAACTTCACCAGCTTGATGTTCCCGTAGTGGCTGGCCACATGCAGTGGTGTGTAGCCCATCTGGAAGGCAGCACCAGGCATGGTCTCATGTACCCCTTGCCTTGCCCCCGTCTCCACCAGCAGGTGTCCATGGCTGCCCCCCCTGTGCCAGCACTTCTAGCACCAGAGCATGCTCAGGCAGTGCCTCAGTCAACCCACCCCGCACCACCTGCCGCCTTACCCGGGTTGTTGCATCCACCGTGACTCCATGCTTGATTAGGACATCAGCAACTGGCACGTGCCCCTCCTGGGCCACCAGGTGCAGTGGGGTGAGGCCACTCTGCAAGGACCGGAGGGTCACAGATGGAGCAGGAGCTCAGTGACTCAACCAGGAGCTGCAGCTGTGCTCAGACACGGCATAGGCTCCAGTGCCTGACAGGGCACGCAAATGCAGTCCATGTCCAAGGAGGTGACCCAGCAAGGACAGAATCCCGGGGAACCCAGTGGCCCAGTGAAGTCATAGCTTGAGGGGGCTGGTCCCTGTTCTGCACCTCACTACCCCCTGGCTCCCAAGGACGCCTGGAGACCTCCTGGCACATCAGGACCTCCAACCCCCAGCCCCCCACCAAGCAGCCCGCATCTGCTGGCCCCATGAGGCGGCTCACCTTGCTGCCCAGATTGCTGTTGGCCTGCTTGGAGATGAGCAGGGCCACCATGTCGGCGTGGCCCTCCTGAGCAGCCAGGTGCAGGGGTGTCACACCCTGCGCAGACTCGGCGTTGGCAGAGGCACCATATTGCAGCAGGCTGCCGGCCACCTCCAGCTGGTTCTGCTTGGCTGCAATGTGCAGCGGGGTGTAGCCATTCTGCTGGGGGAGTAGGGCTGTCACATGCGGCCTGGCAAGGAAGCCCCTTCCCTTTTCTCCTCCCTTCCCCTACAGCCACTTGCAGCAGAGCTCCCCAGCCCTGCTGCCTGTGCCCACACTGCACTGGGGCCTTACCCAGGCCGAGCTGTGTGGGGACCCGCCTTTGGGCAGCAACAGCTTGACGATCTCCAGGTTGTTGTGGTACACGGCCACGTGCAGGGGTGTCAGGCCATTCTGGGGGGAAGCACCCACTGGTCAGAGGGAGCCCAGCCTTTTGCACGCAGCACAGGCAGCCCCAGCCCTGCCCCGGCCCTGGGCAGCACTAACCTTCCCTGCTGCATTGGGGGCAGCATTATGCTCCAGCAGCACCTCGGCCACATCCACCTTCCCGTACTTGGCTGCAACGTGCAGAGGGGTAAATCCTTTCTGAGGAGAAATACAGAGCCTCAGGGCTTGGCAGTCAGTGGGCACCAACCGGGCTGCTGCACGGAAGAAATCCTGCCAGCAGGGACCTGCCCACTGCCACCACAGGGCCCGGTCACCCGGCCCTGTCCTGTCAGCATTGCCTGCCTACCTTGGTCATGCAGACCTGAGAGGCACCTGTATTCAGCAGGGCCAGGGCGGTGTCCACGTGCCCCTCCCGCGCAGCGATGTGCAGAGGTGTGTGCCCTGCTGTGGTGGCCAGGTTGGGGTCGGCATGATTCTCCAGCAGCAGCTGCACCATGCCCGTGTGGCCAATGCGGGCAGCGCAGTGCAGTGGGGTCTGGTCATCCTGGGAGGAGCAGGGAGGGGTCATGGTCTCATGGGGGTGGGGAGGGGCCTGAAGACCCTCCCACAGGCAGACAGGGGTCCCGGCATCCCTCCAACACCTACTTTGGCCTTGGCGTTCACTTTGGCCTTGTTCTGCAGCAGGTACTTGGCCACCTCCATGTGCCCAGCTCTGGCTGCCATGTGGAGGGGCGTCTCCACCTTCTGCGCCCAGGACAAGGGAGAGGAGTGAATGGGGGGGGTCCCTGGTGTAGGGTCCCTCCCTTCCTCCAGCTACCCCCAGGACAGGGCAGCAACTGCACCTCCAAGCTGGCTCGTGCTCTTTCCCATACACCTTCCATACACCCTGTGGGGAGCACCCTGGCCAGGGCAGGGCAGGAAGGGGTGGGAGGGAGGAGGACTCTGCAGGAGGCAGGAGCAGGGCCAGCAGAGCTCCTGTGCAGGGAAGGGGGGCTGGACTTACCACATTGGAGACATTTGGGGAGGCTCCACGCTGCAGCAGGGTCTTCACAATTGGCAGATGTCCCATGAAGGCAGCCACATGCAGTGGGGTCAATCCAGACTGGGAGACACAGGGGGCGTGGGGAAGGGGGCATCAGTGCCAGCACCTGGGCATGGGGCCTGGCAGGTTGCTCTCTGGGCATTAAGCCCACTGGGCACCACAGCACTGTGGCCAGAGGACCCTGCCACCCTGCATGGCTGCCGTGGCTCTGGCAACCTGCCTCTGAGAGGGGCGGTGGGACACCAGGGGAACATGGCAGGCCTGGCCGGGTCAGGCTGCGGCTCCCACCTACCTCTGTGACTGCATCAATGGAGGCCCCGGTCTTCAGCAGCAGCTCCATCACCCGGATGTGGTTCTTCTTGCAGGCGATGTGCAGGGGCGTGAAGCCATTCTGCAGACAGTCAGATAGACATATGGACAAACATGAATGGACAGGTGGGTGTGACAGACTGGCGGTTGCTCAGACCCTGCCCCTGTCCTGTACTCACCAGGGCACGGGCATTGGGCTTGGCCCCCTTGTCCAGCAGGAGCTTGGCCACGCGATGGTGCCCACAGTGGGCAGCCACGTGCAGCGGGGTGAGGTGGTCCAGTGTGATGTCATCGATCTCAGCATTGTACTGCAGCAGGAGCCGCACACAGTCCACGTGATCGCCCTGCGCTGCCATGTGGATGGGCGACAGTCCATTCTGCCAGGGACAGCGCAGGCATCAAGAGTCGGCACAGCCTGGACCCACCCCAGAGCAAAGCAGGCTTTTGCACCCCTGAAACCCAGAGGGAGATGGGACCTGCCACCCTCTCCACACACACACACTCTGGGGCTCCTGGGGAGGGCTGGAGAGTGTCCATCACTGGGCAGAGCCAGGCACTAGCCACAGTCGCTGCAGGGGCCAGATAGGTGCTGGGCAGTGTCCAGGGAGCAGCCCCCTGTGACAGAGGATGCCCCAGCCCCTTGAGCCCAGCAGGCAGGTGCTGAGCAGTAGGGCAGAAGCCCATGTGCTCACAGGTGAGATCACAGCAGCTTTTGGACTCCGGGAGATTGACAGCACCCCACCCCTGGCCTACTCCAGGCAGGCAGCACACTCAAGAGTACCCTCGGGGCCCCAAAATGCTGCAGCTCATGTTCCCGCCTGTGCTTTTGTGAGGCCTGCCAGGCACCTTGGTTTTGGCTTGGATGGGAGCCCCGTGGTCCAGCAGGATCTCCGCGATGCGTACGTGTCCGTTGCGGGCTGCACAGTGCAGGGGTGTCAGCTCATCCTGGGGGACAGAGTGTACAGTCAGGTCCTGCCCATGCTTGCTGCCACCTGGGCACAGCACAGGAAGGCTTGGTAGGGCTGCAGCCCTTGGCAGAGGATCTCACCTTGGTCCTTGTCTCAATTTGGGCGCCGCGGTCCAGCAGCAGCCGCACCATGATGACGTTGCCCCGGCGGGAAGCGATGTGTAGGGGAGTGATCCCATTCTGGGGAGGAATGGCCACTGGTCAGTGCACATGGGGCAGGGGCAGGGTGTGAGGGGACAACGCCTCTATCTGCACAGGCAGGAGCCAGGTGGGGCCATGGCATTCCTGTGCTCACCTGTGGCGTGAAGTTGACACTGGCTCCTCTGTTCAGCAGCAGCTGGGCCACATTGAGGTTCTCGTAGTGAGCTGCGATGTGTAACGGGGTGAACCCAGTCTAGGGGAGACAGGAGGGTCAGCACAGCCCCAGGACCTGGCCTGAGGGTAAACACCCTGTGGCTTGTCGAGAGCAGTGCCCAGGAGACTGGGACCGTGCCTGGTCACATGGCTCCACGAGCCCTGGGTGTCTTGGAGCGCACCAAGGCCAGGACTGGCAGAGGCCTAGGCCGGCACGGTGTGGGCAGGGAGGAGCAACGTGCAGGGGGCCTGGCTGTACCTTGGAGAGCACGTCGGCGTTAGGGTCATTCTGCAGCAGGACAGCGGCTGTGCGGGTGTCATCGTTGCGGGCGGCAATGTGCAGGGCAGGCAGCCGAACCTTTCCCTTTGTCCCGTAGTTGATAAGGTGGGCGACCACGTTCTCGTGCCCCTGCTGCAGGGCCACAGCCAGTGGCGTGAACCCATCCTGTCAGAGACAAGGGGCTAGGGTGAGATGGGATCACGGGGGCCTGGGCAGCCCTGAGTGCACGTGCTTGCAGCCGGGCCGCAGAGCCAGAGGAGCCTCCGCGGGGCCTCACCTCAGTGGCCACGTTCTGATTGGCACCATTCTCCAGCAGAAACTTGACGACTTCCAGGTGATTCTCTTGTGCCGCCATGTACAGGGGAGTGAAGCCTTTCTGCAAATGCAGTCCCCCATGCCCATTGAGTGCAGCCACCCTACAGGGCCCAGGCTCCACACACGTCTGCCAACACTCTCCCTGGCACCTCCAAGGCTGCTGCATCCCCTCAGGGATGGACAGCCAGGTTGCGCCATTGGCATGGGGAGGAGGGGGATGGGAAAGCTCCAGGCCACTGGCTGGGGAAAAGGGCCACCAATGCTCGTCCCCTGACAGCGGCATGGCCCTGAGGTTGCCGATGGCTCAGGAGCCCACAAGGGGCTGGTGCAGCTGCCAGGCACTCAGGGCAGGACTGGTAGCTGTTGGGCCCAGGGGCACTATTGGCTTCGGCACCACTCGCACCTGGGCCCAGAGGATCCGCTGTCATGGCTAGCAGCAGCTCATGTTACCTGTGACTGCGCATTGACGTTGGCCCCATAGTTCACCAGCTCCCGGACCACGTCCTCCTGTCCAGCCAAGGCTGCGATGTGCAGAGCTGTGTTCCCCTTCTGAAAGACACCAGGCAGTAGCAGTCAGGGCATGCACCGATTAGCCAGTGGCATGGGAAGGCAGGCAGCAGGGGTGGTTAGGAGCAATGGGGAGCCTGAGGATGAGCACACGCTTGCACTGGGATCCAGACCAGATGCCAGCCCCATGCAGGGCAGGACACTTTCTCCCTCCATTAGGGCAGAGTCAGGCTCTGTGCACCCCAGGGCCTGGCCAGGTGGATGGAGGGGCCAAGGGCCCCTTCCTGCGGGCAGTCCTGAGCCCCTGTGCAGGCCCTGTGCTGCACTATCCATGTCCATGTGGATAGAGGCTGGCCCAGGGTGCAAGATAAGCAGCACAAAGGACAGGCCCAGGGGCTGGCTGTCAGGTGAGAGAGGCAGTGCCAGTGGCTCTGTGCCCAGGGCCAGGTGCTTGGCTGGAGCAGGCAGCCAGGCCCCGCTCCCCCAGCGCCAGAGGCTGGTCATTTATCAGCCCGCGCTAGCGCATTGTCCCGCCTGTCACGGATCGAGCGAGTGCCGCTCCCTCTGCAGGGGCTCCAGGAGGAGACGCGCGATGGTGATTTATGAGCGAGGGAGCCAGAGCCCTGCGCGGCACTGTGCGGCGGCCCCTCACAGTCAGGCTCTGCCGCAGTGCGCGGGGGGCTGCCTCAAGCTCCAGTGCTGGAGACAGTGCTGTGCTCATGCTGTGCATAGGGTGGGGGTGCAAAAGCTGTAACAGCTGTGGCAGAGGTGAGACCAGTCTGCCCATGCCAGCCCAGGAAGCCAAGGCTGCCTCTGCATCCCCGCTTGCCCCCAGACCCAAACCCAGCCTCACCTTGGTCGTAGTTTCAAGAATGATCTCCTTGTGCAGCAGCTCAGCCACCATTTTCACGTGGCCCTCCTTGGAGGCCAGGTGCAGGGCGTTCAGCCCATTCTGGAAAGAGCAGAGTCAGGAAGGGGGTTACCCAGAGTAAGTGGTGCTTGTGGGAGCTGGGCGCTGCTGCGGGGAGTCCCAGCACCCCGTGCCTGTGAAGACCAGGCTGCAGCAAGCGGCCCACCAGGCTGCCCAGGGCAGTACCAGCACCTGGCACCAGCCCCCTGCAGCACTGAGCACCCCCTCCCCAGCCCCCAGCTGGCACGGTGCCCCCAGGGCAGACACATGCCTGGGACTAGGCTCGACTATGGGCACCCACCCATCTGCCACACCCTGAAGGATGAACACTGGAGGAGGGAGTTGGTCGTCTAGGGCTCTGGCCCCCCTTGCCCAGGGAAGGAAGCCAGGCCGCCAGCTCCAGAGATCTGCTCGCATCACCGCCCAGATGGAGTCCACGTTATGAGCCTGGCAGCACCAGGCAGGCCCCAAAATACCATGCTCCCACCTGGCTGCTGCACAGCCAGAGAAACCACCAGCTGCCCTGCCTGCAGCACAGTCTGAGTACTACATCAGCACCACTGGGCGTGGGCACCCAAGAATGCCAGCACCATAGTGCCACCCGCAAGCCAGCTGCCAGTGCTATCGCAAGAGGCAGCCATCCCACAGAGCCCTGGGGACAGGTGACAGCAGTGACAGTCTGCCTAACCCTTAGGGACATGCAGCTTCTGCTGGAAAGAGAGTGCCTCCCTCCTGCTGCAAGCCTCAGCTTGCAAAGCAGCAGAGCCAGGGGATGCACAGATTCCTTGGAAACCCCCTTCTGCTTGGCTCTGGCCTTCCCCTGGCTCTGGCACAGGCTAGGCAGAGCAGGGCAACGCCTGTGATCCTGCACGCAGCCGCTGAAGACCTTCAGGGCTCCCAGGGGAGAGAGATTAACCAGGGGGTGGAGGAGCAGCACGGAGCCTGGGAGGTTGTAAAGCTCAAAGCAAGGAGCTGTGGAAGCAGAGAGGAAGGCTGTGCTGAGGAGCCTGTGGCAGTGCACACATGCTTGGCTTACGGCCACACTCCTTGGCACACCAGGCACATGGCCATGCACGCACACAGTCTCTGCAACACCTGCAGATGCATGCACTCAGCACATGTGACCACAGATGCTCTCTTGCCTCCCTGCACATACACCAGGGCAGGGTACAGGGACAGCAGGCACGCTTGGTTTCCCTCCTTCGTGCACACATGCCTTTTCCTCCAGGACTGATGAATAGTCTGTCGAGCGCTTGAAACCTTGGGAGAGCCCTTGTCTCTGGCCTGACTGCGACACACTCAGTGTTTCCAGAAGGCTACATCCGAGCGCCAGGCAGCAGCATACTCTGTGTGCCTGCCCAGCCTGACCCAAACTGCCCCAGCTGCAGCCTACTTGATGTCCTTGCCTGGGAGCCCTCATATTCCCACTTGTATCCCACTTCCAAGGAACCCCAGGGACGCAGGACGGATGGGAGCGCAGGGATGGGCAGAGGTGGGGACAAGGGCCATGGCCCAGGTGACAGGGAGCTCTGCCTGGGATCTCCTGACTCTCCGGATTAAGGTGGTGGCTGCCAACCGTGCCCATTGCTGGGCATCCAGCGGCGCACGAGGGCAGGAAAACACTGGGGATGGAGTGGATGATGGAGATGACGATGGTAGTACGGTGATGGCGGTGGAGTCACAGAATGAGGATCAGATGGCAGGTTAAGGTCTCGGCATGTGTGCAAGAATACAGGGCCTGTGGGATAGGTCTGACCACATATATCCCTCCTCGTGACATACAGGACATGTGAGGTTGGACCTTTCCCACGGGTCTGATATTCCTCCGGGTGGAAACCCCAAAATGCCATCTAACCAGGGTGAAGACGTCGTTGCAGGAGGTGCCTCTGGCTGCCGCTTGTGCCCCCAGGTCCTACTACACCTCAGTTCCTCCCGACAAATGGATTGTGCTGTGGGTCCAGGCCAGGAGCTCCACGCCCCTCACTTGCCCTGTTCTGCCCCTGGGCTGGCATCCCTTCTCTGGGGGAATGTGGGGTTGGGGCAGCTCCCTTCTGCTCACTGGGACCAGTAAGCCCCTCACCATGGCTCCTTCTGCCCTCTGCATGTGTCTGGCATACAGCAAGGCTCTGAGGATGCCTGGGCAGGGCCCTGGCCCGTTTCCCACTGAGAAGCTCCGCAGAGGTCATTACCACCATCACTGAGGGGTAAGTTAATGTGCCCAGGAGTGCTGCCAGCGCTCAGCACAGGTGTCCAGCACCATGGTGCAGGTACTGGGGCTACTGATGCTGCCCACAGACTGTCAGAGGTGCAACAGCTGGTGCAGCCAGCAGCCAGGCCCCGAATGGCACACAGTCACTCAGAGGAGCCTTCCTGAGTTTGGAAGGAGCTGGTGGACAGGGCCAGGTCGTGCTGAGCCCGGAACACAGCAAGGGTGAGGGCGAGCCACGAAGCTTCTGCAGTCTGCCAGCTCCGCACCGCTGCAGCACCCACCAGTCAGTCCCATGGCTAACCTACCGGGAGCCGCGCACCCCGCATCCCCCTGCTGCCCCCAAAACAGCAGCTGGGCAGGGCAAACCCACAGAAAAGCTCTTTCCAGGGAAGTAGAGCCAGTGCCAGGCTCAGGCTTCCCAGCACCGCATAGACAAAAGCATGCACCCACATACAAACACACAGGGAGACCATCCACAGGCATGTGTCTCCACATGCAAGTTACAGCCCCACCTGCTCCTGCCACGGCAGAGCCCTGGCTGCCAGCTGGGAGAGGCAGCAGAGCAAGCACTGTTACAGAGGTGGGGCCCAGCCCTGCTTGCCCCCAGGGAAGGCAGCACAGCCCTGGCACGCCTGTGGACAGAGGGCAGCCTGCAACGTGCTGGCTGGGCACAGCCAGCCTGCAGAGGCTGCGATGTGCTAGCCTGGGGTGGGGCAGCTGCAGCGCCTGGATCGATAGGAGCCATGGCCAGGAGCGGAGGAGACTGTGGGGCCCAGGAAGCCAGGGGCTGAGACCAGTGCAGGTTTGGGTGCCATCTTCCAGGTGGGGATTGTGCCCCCCTGCAGCACAGCTGCCTCCACATAGTCACTGCAGGCTGAGCCCAGCGCCTCCCCAGGCTCAGCCCGAGCCACGCACCATTGGCAGTGGCCCAGATACGAGATGTTCTGTCGATTAAGTGCGCACAATTCCTCTGTGACTGCAGCTCCCGGAGCCGGCAAGGCCCAGGCGGGTCTGAGTCAGCGCTCGAGCGGCTTCACTGGCCACAGGCTTCTGCGGCTGGGTGCCCGCTGGTGAGAGGCAGGCCTGTCTGGAGGGCCGGGGGCTGCACCGACCTCTAGTAACTGCCCCCTGCCTCGTGACAAGTAGCCCACACTCTTCCTGCTTCCTCAGCTGCTCTTGCTTGCAGCAGAGCCACAAGCTATGACCTATACCCACTTGAGACCCTCCACTGCCACCACCTGTCCCCAGCCGTGCCCTCTGAGCAGGCTCCCATCCCTGCAGACATCCCACATGCCCTCAGCCCAGCCTGCATGCCAGAGCCCCTCCCTGCACCCGGCCGTGGTTGGGCCTGCAATCCCCGGTCAGCTGCTGGGGAAAGGACCACGAGTCCCCGAGCTGCAGGGGCTCATGCAGCAGAGGCCAGGGGCCCGAGCAGCCTCCCAGACAAAGAATGGGGACACGGGCCCTGTACTTGGGCTCTCCCCAGTGCATAGCACAGGGGACCCAGGGACATCACCTACCTGGTTGCAGGTGTTAATATCTACCCCATTCCTCAGGTGGTCCAAGGCTTTGTCCAGGTTCCCAGATCTTGCAGCCCGGAGGAAACTGGTGGCAGCATCAGCCTGGGGAAGAGGGGACGGCGTGAGTACTGGTGCCTGCCCTGCCCCTGTCATCATGCGGCCGGGCACAGCACAGGCCCTGCTCCCTGCGCAGAGCTGAGTCATGCCCAGCCACAGGCCCAGGATCTCAACAGCACCCATCCCTGTGCTGGGGGGATCGCAAGGCCCATGTAGCTCCAGCAGGCTCAGGCACACAGACCCAGCCCCACCTGCCTGCCCCGACTTGCCTAGGCCCTGCTACTGGCACCAGCCTGGCTCCCCTTCCACATCCCTGCACACAACTGGGCACATCTGCCCCCACTAGTGCAGGGATGGCAGCCTGGAAATTGGTGAGACACCCCTGGAAACAGTGATGCAGCAAATCCCCCTCCTCCCCCATGCTGCTGAGACAAGCTCCCGTGCCCCAGGCTGGGGAGTAGCATGGGCCCCCCCATGCACTGATCTTACTAATGGCCTGGTGAGACCGGGCTCTTGTCATGGGGGCATACTACAGCCGGACCCTGGCACCAGGTAGTGCCTGTGTGGTGCACGGGCCCAAAAGAGCACCCCAGCCCCTCCACCCCAAGAATGGCATGCAGGAAGCAAAGCCGGCAGGTGCCCGCCAAGGGGGAGCACGGCCGGCCCAGACACTCAGGCTATTATTAACTCTGCACTTCCTGTGCATCTGCTCACAGGGCTGGGGAGGAGGGGGACGGAAGAGCTTCTGTGGCAGCACGGACACAGGCAAGGGGCCCACAGGCATCATCTCTGTGGCACAGATGCGCACTCCCTCCCTTGGGGGCCAAGACAGGGCAGGCAGAGCCAGGGCCATAGCACACTGTACTAGGCACCTTGCAGCCAGCAGGGACACAGCAGGAACGAGCAGCCACCTCCGCCCCTGGCATGCAGCCACCCCTGGGGGAAAGCCCAGTGGCTGCGCCAGCACCGCTACACCACAGTGCAGAGCAGCAAGGGACGGAGGTGGCTGCGGCTGGAGCAGCGGGTGACCGCGGAGGACCCCCTGCCGATCGGAGCAGCAGGACCGGGCACCAGCCCCCTTGGGCACATGTGGCTTGGATGTCACAGGTGCAGAAGCCCCATCTGGAAGTGCTCCTAGTGTGACAGCGCTCGGCGCTACACGAACAGGTGCGGGGCCACCACTGGGGTGTCATCACAGCCGTGCGGCCTCATCACGCCCAAGGAGCAAGCGACAAGTGCACAACGGCCCTTTGCCTGCTGCCCTGCAGCCCCCACTGCTGGGGATGGACCGGTGGGCTCCATGGCCTTGAGGGGGGCTTAGCCCTATGCTGTGAGGCGCCGAGGTGCCTCCTGCTTGGCTGGGCTGACCTGCTCCACAGGGAGGACCTGGGCTGTGCATGCTGCACCCCGTGAGGTGACCCAGGGCCATGAGAGCGGTGGCAGGGGGAGCCGACAGCCTCCATCAGCTGGCTCAACGCAGAAGGACCGAGTGGCACTGGATCCTGCTAGAAGGCTCCCTGCAGCTCAGTCGGGAGCAGCGAAAGGGCAGAACTTCAGCTATGCTGTGGGCATGCCGGCCCCACAGAGAGCCCTTGGCCAGGCAGTCCCAAGAAGCAGGGAGCTTCCCCTGACGGAAGACACGCAAAGCCGCGGCGTGAGAGCGGTCTGCCACTCTAGCAGCAAGGGGCTGGCAGCACCCGGCAGCGGGGAGGCGGGGGCCGCGGGGAGAAACCAAACAGCAAAGCAGCGTGGAGGGGAAGCGCAGTGTATACTCACAGCAGTATCTGGACCGGACCTGCCCTGTCGCGCTGCCATAGTCCGGCACTTGAGCTGAAACCTGAGCCCGGTCTCCCCGCGGCCCCTCCTGGGCTATCTACTCCCCAGCTTGGGGAGAGCCAGTAAGTTACATTGCATCTGGCTAAAAATACAGGCTCCCTCCTCGCTCCAGCGCAGCCCTGCAGGGATCGCCAGCCGCTAATGGAATTTGTTCATTTTCTCTCCATTATTATGTCAGATGGGATATTTAATACCAGCCGCCTCCGGAAAGCAGCTGGCAGCTGCCAAGGGCAGGGTGCGGGTCAGGGCTGCTGGTGCCATCCGAGGAGGGCAGAGACGAAGTGCCAGGGCACATGCCAGGGCATCAAGCATTCCATGGGCACCACGGGCCGTGGGCAGGGGGGCTGTGGCAGCCCTCGTGTCCGCCGGGTGTCAGGAGGAGGGCCCTGGAGGCCACACCGCAGCCGGGGAGAAGCCTAGCAGGCCGTCCCTCTGCTCGCCAGGCTCCCTGGGCGCGTTTCAGAGATGCACGTCGCATCCTCGGACGGCAGACAGCAGCGGTCAGACTGCGCCGGCAGCCTGCAGAGGGGGATGGCTCAGCTCGAGGTGGGGGGGCAGCTGAGGAACTGGCCTGACGTCAGCGTGCAGGTCAGGCTGGCTGCCATGCTTGGGGAAGGGGGGGCATTCCAGGGCAGATCCCCAGCTACTCTGGCACGTGGCGGTGGCTGGGGGCCAGGGCAGGGCTGAAGTAGCCAAAGGCAGGTCAAACATGCCCCTTCTCCACCCATGCTTCCTTTCTTCCCATTTACTCTGCCCCTGGCCCCTCCATCCACCCCCGAGCTGAGACTCCTTGCCTGGCCCTGGCCTCTTGCCTGCACTCGAGCAGCCAACCTGCAAAGCACCCTGTGGTCCTGGGCTCCGCGCTCTTTCTGCTCCCGGTGCCGGCTTCCTACCGGTCACCCAGAGGGAGAGAGCAACCCGCGCTGCAAGCCACTGGGAGAGCTGGCGTTGGGCCCTGGGCCCCAACCCCTGGCTCAGCACGTGGGACACGGGCTCTGGCTCGGCCTGCTCTTATTTTGACTTTGCTAGCCCTGTTTCCAGCTGCTGCCCAGGGAGTGGCGGCAGGCAAGAAACTCTGGGCCCTACTGATAGATGGGGCAGCTCTGCACCCCACCATGTGCTGTGCAATATAGACAGTTGATCAGAGGCGGGCAGGCAGATGCAGGCATGGGCTGCTCCTGATGCCTCATGTTGTGGTACAGGGACCCCAAAGCTGCAGCTGCTGCCCCAGGAAGGACCCTCTGGCAGCTGGCCCGAGCCTGGGCCCCCCTGCTCACAGCCTCCTATGAGGGTGGCAGAGCCAGGCTGCTGTCAGGAAGCAGAGGCCTTGAAAGCAATTCACCCCAAGGAGGCTCTGCCTGGGCCGCTCTCTTCCAAACTCCAGCATTCTGGTAACTCCATCATGGCACAGCCCCATCCCGCAGCACCAGGCTCACTGCTCCTACCACAGCGATGTCCCCAGGGGTCCCCCTTGGGTCCTGGTGCCGGGAGCAGCCAAGGGAGCAGGAGCTGGGAAAGGGATGCTAAAAACAACCGAGCAGAGCCAGGGACCAGGACGCAAAGGACCAAGGCAAGATGCAGGAAAGAAAGAGCATCAGCGTTGCGCTGCCCCTGTGCGCAGAGGACAGGGTGGGAGACTCTGCCCTGCCACTTCCCTTCCCTTTGTGCCGGGTTGTCAGGCAAGGAGCCCTCTTGCATTGAGGCTCCCAGCCCAGATCCCCAAGCCGGACCACGCTGGCTTCTGCTGCCCATTCGCATGCCTAGCATGGGCAGCACAGTGCAACGTGGCACTTCTGAAGGCCCAGGTTCCAGTGCATGGCAGGATGGTGGCTGAGCTGGGATGCAGTGGCAGTGTCACCTGCTTGCCTGCCTGCCAGGGAGCATGGGATCACTGGAGGCAGCCACCTTGTGCTGGCACCAGGCCTCAGCTTTTACTATCAGGGAGAGGCACCTGGAGCACGAGAAAGCCCACAGCCCCACCATTGAGCTGGAACAGCCCCAGGACCTAGAGAGGCTGTGAGCTGATGCAACACTCTGAAGCCCAACAAAGCCCTGGCTTACAAGGAGGAAAGTGCTGCTCTGCCTTGGCCCCTGACACCTCCCATGGTGCTGCTGCCAGCATCTCCGCAGCCTGGATGGGCTGGGCCCCCAGGGCAAGGGCACCTTGTTTCTTCTCCTGGGACCACACGGCTGGGAGCAGCCATCCCTGCAGCATGTCAGCTCCAGTGTCCACAAGCACCCTCCCATCTCCCCCCAGAGCCAGGGCAATCATGCCGCCCGCAGCTCAGGCTAAGGCTCTCGTCGACTATTAGCCATGTCTGTGCTGTTGCCAGCTGAGAAGACAGCATGTGCACCTCCAGCTCTGAGCACTCGTTAGGTCAAAGTGCAGTGAAGGCAGGAGGCCAGGACAGCCCTCGCCATGGTATGACCAGGCTTCAGCTGTCCAGGCTGCAGGGGAGAGACCAGGCCTGGGAGGGTCCCATAGAGAGGCAGCCACAGAGTCAGGGCAGAATAGGGGTGCTTGGTGCCTGACACCCATGCCTCATTTTTGCGTCACCCACACCCATCTCTGAGCTGCCCCAGGAGGGATCTTGCCTGCTGCACAGTCCGACTGTCATGGGGAAGGGCCACGAGACGTCTGGTTGAGGGAGGCTGCCTGAGCACAGTTCTCAGAAATGCTCCCTGCCCGTGCTTATCGGAGCAACCAGGCTGGGGCCTTGCACATAGCCCCAGAAGCAATGGCAGTGCATCTCCCATGTCCAGCTGCTGCAGCGCACATGCTTTGTGAGCAAACGGTGCCCCTCACTTGGTGCGTGAGGCAGTCAATGCCACACTCGGTGTTTATTTCTAACAGCACATCTACAAGCCGAACCCTGCCACAGCCCCAGGACCTCAGCTTCGTGACGTGCCCGCAGCAGCAGGGAGACCGGGGTGGGGGGAGCCATCTGGGTTCAGCACTTCGCTCTGAGACCAGGCAGGTGCCAGAAGGGCCGTGAGCCCCATTCCACAGCGGGGGTCTTGCCCAAGGTGGAGGCAGAGCCTGAAGCTGACCCCAGACATCGCTCTGTGACCTCCATCCTGTCCCTACACTGCTTGTTGGCTGCAAGCCCCCCGGAGCAGGGCCCCCTGCTCTAAGCAGAGGTCATAGGACTGCCTGGATGGGGGCCTTCCTGCTGCCCGCCCCTGTACCTGCCCCATTACTCACCTTTCTCTGCCGGCACAGTATCCCCATGGGGGCGTCAGGCCTCCCCTTGCGCTGTGGGGATCTGCAGAGCAAGCACCGCTCAACCGTACCCAGCACCGTGGCTAGCACCAATGTGCGCAGCTCGTGATGGGCTAGTGTTTATCAACACGCACCCATGCCCTATCGGGGTGCACATGTGCCTGCAGACCGGCACCAAGGGTGGCTCCCATCTGGGAGATAGGAGATTAGAAATGTCACTAGGCAAGGGCTCATAGTAGAAAGCAACATGCCAGCTCCTGGTCTGGGGCATAAACATGGCTGCAAGATGGTAAACAAGGCTGGGCCCAATGTCCAGCCTGGCCCTCTTCACCCTGGCGTGCAGGCAGGGCCCCAGAGCCCAGGGTGGTGGCTGCTCAGGCCTAGGACCACCATGGTCTGTGTCTGCATGGAGCCAGCATGTGCCCTGCATAACTGTGTCCCTATGCAGTGACAGCCCCTTCTGTCTTTCCTGCCCACCCCCACAGCCCCTGTATGCAGAGACAAGGAGTTGTACCCCTCAGCCTCAAAAGCCCAGGCCCCAGGGAGTTAGCCAGAGGCCCTGGCTCTTGGGGCCCTGCTCCAGGGGTTGGTGAGCACAGACAGTGTGGCTGCTCATGGGGCAGCCTGGCTGGGGGGACAGATTTCCTGTTTCTGTGGGAGTGTCAGAGCCCTTGCAAGTCCTGCTGCACTTGCTATGGAAGCAGCTGCTACCCTGTGCCTCTGCATGCAGTTCAGGAATGGCTGCATGGCGCAATGCACATATGGCTTCTGCTCTCTACCAGCAGGTGACCAGCTAAGATGGCTGCTAGGGCTGTTTCCAGTCCTAGTGTTGCCCCACACAGCTACCCCTGCCAGTCCATGACCCTTGGGACATTCTCCAGCCATCACTCAGTGGCCCCCATGGACAGGCAGTGCACACGTGGCACCTGATGGGGCTTGGCATGCCCTGAGGCCATGCTGTAGAGGATGGGGCACTGCACCTGCTGAACCTCAAGGGAAGCAATGACTTCACCTGGTAGTCCATTGGGTGCTGCTGTGCCAGCTGCTCTGGCAGCACGGTGCAGGCAGCCGCAGTCCGCAGTGCATGGAGCAGGAAGTGCCTGCAGCAACGGGTGATAATTCACTGGCTATTGCAGGATGTGTTTACAGAGCCCTACAGAGTGGATGGGGCTTACAGGGGGTCCCAGCTCATCTTTGGAAATGAACAGGGGGTGGCGGCACTAGTCAGACCTGCCTAGCAGGACCATTTGCGACAAAAAGCCCTCCGAGAGCACAATAGCATGGGTTGTCCTGCGATGGGCTGCAGCAGGTGCACTGCTGATGTAGACTCTTCTTCTCTGGCTTGCTCCATAGACCCCCTAGGACAGCCCCTCTCGCTACCACAACCCCGTCCCTAAGCCCAGATGGCCATGGGTGCAAGAGACCAGAGTTGAGGACAGCTTTGGTTCTGGGGAAAATCACAGCACAGGACAGCAGTTGTAGGTCACTATGCTACTGCAGACCCCAAACTGCGGAGTGTTAATTAACCATGGGTGTTACTCTCTAGGCTGCCACAGTGGGTGCCTCCCTCTGAGCAGGGCCTGAGCACCTGGAGTCATCCTGAGCAGGCCCCTAGAGCCCCATGGGTCAGCACGGGGCCTGCCAAGGGGGAGCTTCAGCAGAGAGAACCCATTTAGGCTGCACGCAGGAATGCCCTTGAAGGAAGGTCGGAGCTCAGGCAGGGAACAAGAGACAGACACAAATGCAGCTGCTAGCGTCCAGCCTCTAGCTGATGGTGCACCTGCTCCCGTGGGCCCCAAAGCTAGCTTAAATCCAAATGCTGTCCTGAGAAAACCCGTGGAGCTCCTCCAATCTTGGCCAGACCTCCAGTGCTAGGACCTAGCTATTCCCTGGCCCTGTACAACATAGGTGCTTGGAGAATATCCCTGCCCCCCAAGATGTAGCCCATCTGCCAGCCTGCCCCCGCTATGCTGCAAGGCAGTCCTGGGTGGAGAGTCTGGACAGCGCTGCAGGGCAAAGGCACAAGTACAGTGACCCCAGTGGGACTGCTCAGGCTGCCAGAGCCAGCGCTGGCTGCCATGGCAGGCACTGGGAGGCAAGGGCGACCTGCCACGGGGAACTCTCCTCCAGCTACAGAGAGCTTCGCCAAGAGGCCAAGTCGTGTCCCTGGCTTTCTCCCGAGCGGCTCTTCAGTTGTGCCATGAGGTAGCTGTGAAAGCACGCGTCACTCCTTCCCTGACCCTGCCACTAGCTCCCCTGTAACTAGAGTAGGACGCTCCGCACAGTCACTGCACTGGAGACACTCCTCAGCTGTTCTCCTGTCACTCGAGGAAAAGGGGCAGCTGTGCAGCACGCTGCCCTGGGCCAGCTCTGCGTGCAGTGGGTTCCTGGCTGCTGGGCTCACTGCTGCCAGGTGACTGCTAACAGACAGGGAAGCTGCACAGAGCTGTGCTATTGGCCTTGCTCCTCCCTCTCCCTTTCCTGAGCAGTCAAGGCCACTTCCCTGCCTCCCAGGACAGAGAGACACCCTGGAAAAGACTGGACCCAAAAGGTGCACCTGAACACCTCTCCCCAGCTCCCTGTACCCTGTCGCCACCTTACACCCATGCTGGATTGCATGGAAGCTCCCCAAGCCCCTTCCTAAAGTGCCCTAGGAGTCCTGGGCAATAGTCCAAGAGCCAGGCTTGAAATCAGCCTTCCCTATGCAATGGTCACTCCTGGGCCTCTTGTGGCAGCACAGCCTGGACAGCACAATATTCATGTGGGCACCTGAAGGATCCAATAAGCTTGTGTGGCCTGACATCCTGTAGCTACAGACTGGAGGAGCCACCCCATGGCCATACAGTAACAAAGGCAGACAGGGGAAAAGCAAGGGGGTTGAGAAAGCCCCTTAAAATCCAGAGGACTTGTACCCAGGCTTGCAGCAAGCTCTTGGTGCTGGTACCTCTACCCAGAGAACGTGTGCCAGCACTCCCTACAGCACACACACCGAGTGCCCCGGTCATGCTTGCAAGACAAAAGCACATTACAAAGTAGCCGCGAGGTCCCGAAGAGTGGTAATGACAGGGAGCCCGAATAAAACTGCAGGCCAGAACTCCCATCCAGCTGCCCAAAATGTTCCAAACTGCACAATTCAGGCCAATATCAGCAGGCTGCTGTTTAAATGGGAACACCTTTCTTCGCCTCCTGCTAAGCAAGCACCCTCTGGAAGAGCAGAACTCAGGCAGGTCCACCCTGACACCGAAGGAGGAAGAAGATGGTGTCATGCAGGCCAAACATGGAGCCTTCCAAGAACTTGAACCCAGCAGGCCGTGGGCCTTGCAAGGAAACACTTTGCCTGGAAATCACACAGAGTCTTATGGTGCTTGGCACCATGGGGCAACCTTTGTGAGCAAACAACAGCAGCAGCACTGTACGCGAGTGCCAGGAACCTCGCAGAGTCTTGGTGCCAGACGCAGAAAGCATTGACAGGGTTGAGTGTGGAGGCTTGCTGCCAACAGACAGACTCCTTGTTTCCTTGCCCCTGCTGCAGTAAGCCCCACCAGCTTAACTGCCACTCAACCATCAGCTATGGCGCTGGTTCTGGCAAACCGCTATTCACACCAGACATGGGTAGCATCAGTCACTGTAGTAACAACCACCCAAGATGGACACGCACAAGTAAAGGCTTGGAGCATCTGCCTCTTCCAGGGTCTCACTTGTAACCAAGCTCACTGTTGCCTGAGCAGTATGCAACAACAGATGTTATGGCAGAAGGGGAGAAAGACAGGCCCAGATGAGGGGATGGAGGCAAGCTACTCGATAACATCTGGCTGGGAAAGAGTTTGCTCCCAAGGAATTGGGCTGCTCCCTCCTTCCCCTCTACCTAACACCTTGGCACAGAAGTAACCTGCCTTCCCAAAGGCAGAGGCCTGCAGCTGGTCAGATAGCCGTGTCTCAGGGCACGCTCGTGACAGACTGTCTGGGAGACGTGCACCTTGTGCAAGGGGCCCTGATCCTGGTCAGTGTCTGAAGCTGTAAGATGCATAATCTGTGAGAACACCGAGCCAGCATCTGACCAGGCAGACAGGAGATCCCCAGATACAGGCAATGCTCTGGGCCAGTCACCAACTCCCCAGCTAGTCACACCTGGTGTGTGGACCAGGCCCACCAGCACGCTGAGAAGGGGTGTTACGGGGGCCGGGGTGAGTCGTGTGCTGCTGCTGGCATTCCCTGAAGGGATAAGCGATGCCAACTAAGCCACGTGCCCACGTGTGTGCTGGAGCTGCAGATGCAAGAGGGGTGCCTGTCCCTGCCCCCCAGGTGTACGAGGTGGCATAGACAGCCCCTCATGCTCCACACCCTCCTGCCCCTATACTGATAGGGCACTCCCATGGCCCCTCCACCCGACTCCCTCACACCCCACCCCCAGGGCAGGGGCACCCCATGCCCAGGTCCACCTCCCACCCATGTGCTAGCGGCCAGGCTGCTTTGAGTAGTGTCCCTTGAGCCAGTCTGAGTCTCTGAACACTCCCAGCGCTGGGAGCTTGCAGAGCTTGGCACTGTGCCCAGCCGTGTGGGCCAAGGGCAAATTGCTTCTTAATTACTGCTCATGGTGCAGGTTCCTGCTTTTGCTTGGGCAGCTGCCAGTCTGAGAGCCACACCGGGACCCTCGTCAGCCTGCTGCTAATTGATGCCAACCATCGACCCTGTTGTTACCAGAGAGGCTGCCGCCCTGCAGGGAGTTTGGCTGGCAGCCCGTCCAGGGGTCCGGAGGCAGGTGGAAGTGCAGGAAGCCCTACTTACCACATGCGGTCCCAGCCCACATCAGCCAAAGCCACACGGGCTCCTCGGGGCCTTTCTATGGTGCTGTCACCGCAGGGCCAGCCATTAAATGAAAGTGTCTTCACAACTTCCAGCCACCTCTTCCTGAGGCTGGGGCCCTGGGGGTGCTGGATACCTCCACAGCCAAACCCCCATCCCATCCCAGCACGATCACCTTCCCCAGATAACATCCAGCTGCTTTTACCCAGGGCTGTACCTATATCGCATGGTACAGATTTTAGTGCCGAAGCCCGACCCATGCACTGTGCTAGCACGTTCCTCCCACCAAGTGCTGCAGTGCTCCACAGGACAGCACTGAGCCTGAGCTGGAGAAACAGCTCCTTGAAAGCCTGTTAAGCCTACAGGTTTTGTTTAAGGGTAATTAGTGAAGCATCTGCGCAACCCAGGTATTTCCACCTTCTACCCCCAACCCTGCTCCTATGCCAGCATTTAGGACGATTTCCTCTCATGGCAGCACTTCCCAAGGTCTATCCAATGACAGCAAATGCCTCTGGATGAGAGGAGCAGGGTCCCAGAGTCCCTGAAACACTTGCGCCCGCTCCTTCGGCAGGTGAGGACTGGGCTGCCCTGACTCTGCTGGGCGAGCGGGAGGTGTGGCACTGCTCTAAAATGGAAGACGATCAACGGTTTGACATCCCTCCGGCTGACAGCTTTGCAGCGAGCGCTTGCAGCGTCAGCGCTTTTCCCTGGCCCGAGCAATGCCACCAGACTGCATTCACACTGGGAACACAGCCTCTTCTGGACCCTGCCCCTCTGCACTCTACCAGCTGCTCGCAGGGGGTCGCTTACTGCAGGAAATGGAGCCCGCCCCTGCCAAATGCAGCATGCCATGGCCGCTGCTCCCATGCCAGGAGCTTCCGGATGCATCCTACAGGGGATGGAGCCAGAGCAGCCCAGAAATTTTCCTCTGCTTGGCGCTCACGCAAAATCCCAGCCCAAGGATTGAACTTCCAAGGTCAGGGCAGCGTCCATTGCATGCACGGCCCAGCTGGCAGGAGGCAGGGGCTACTCTGAGATATCCGCCTTAGAGGTACCTTCTCTGGCTTCCAGCTGGGGGAGGCTCTGGTAGCATCCTAATTCCTACTGCTGGGAAGCCTGTGCCAAGGCAGAGCAGTCCCAGCCGATGGAGGTGAGCCAGGGACCAGAGCCTTTGCTGTCCCCTGAGGGTTCTCAGTATATGGGGACCAGTCACCACCACTCACACAAGACATCAAGGCCCCAGAGCAGGGATGGTCCTGAGCAAGGGAAGTCTGAGGACTTCCATGGACCTGCATGCTGCCACAAGCTCTGCCCCACTGTATGCATACCCTCTTCCCACGAGAACGGACTGCCCTGTGCAGAATCAAACCCGCGGGCCTGCCCTGGGGTAGCCCAGGCTGCACTCAGGTGCCTGAAATACCCTGATCAGAGCCATGCAGAGGATGCAAACACCAATGGAAACCAGGTTTTGCATGACGGGTCAAGTGCCTTTGTCCACACACCCACCCTTCCCCTCCAGTCCCAGAGGACACAGCCCCTTTGTTTAGTGCAGGGAGCAGTCAGAGCACACGTCTTTAGCTCCCCTCAGGGCTCACAGGGGCCTGGCTTGTACCCACGCTCACCAGAGTCTACCAGACAAGGTCAGCAGTTCTCCTGAATTTCGACTCCCTGACCAGAGCTGCTGGTGCATCGCAATACACGGCCAAGGCATCTCCAACATGCTGCTGCATAGAGCATCCATGTGTCCTGCCCACTGCCACTGGCTCAAGCCTGCTGCTGTCCTGAGAGCTGGACTTGCCTGGGAGTTGCGGGCTGCTGAGCACACTGGACGAGGCCTTTCACTAGCCCCTCTGCTGTGGAGCACCAGGGGCTGCTCGGCACCTGATACAGTGCACAGGTGATGGAGGCACGCTCTGTCAGCGTGACAGTGACAGTACCATGCCATTTCCAGGGGCAGTCTGGGCTCACTGTGGGTGCCCCTGCCAGTGTCAGTGGCACCTGCCTTTGGGGCCAACTGGTGAACCTCCCCCTCCGCCCCCCCAATATAGGAGAGAACGAGAGGATCCAGAAAAACAGGCCAGGTTAACAAGGCTGCTCTGCAGAGAAGGGAGGGTTGGTTTCTCTGGACACACAAAGCAGACTGAGCCCCAGGCAGGCAGCCAAGGCTTCCAAAAGGACTGGGGAAATCAAAAGTGCCACAGCCTTGCTGGGAAACTGGGGCTGCTATGCCTGTAGCCAGGAGGCCTGGTGAAGATGAGCCCACAGAGAAACTTAAGGGTGAAAGAAAGAGGCAGGAGTCAGAGGCAAGAGAGCAGGGAAGCCAGAGAGGAGAGTCAGTCTCAGAACTGAGATGGGGTCAGGAAGGAGAAAAGAGCAATGGTAGAAACATAAGACAGAGCCTCAGAAAAAGTGGAAAGGCAACAGGCTGAGGGTGCCTATGAGCCAGGACAGCAACAGGCATCACCATAGGGGACCCGTGCACCTTCTTCCCTTGGGCTTCTTCACAGCTGGACCCTCCATGAAGCCAGTAGTAAAGTTACCAAGATCCTTCAAGCTCAAGCTAAGCCCTCCATTTTACTCCCATCCAGTGGGTCCGTGCAGGGTGCAGGCAGGCAGGAAGCCTCTGCTGAGCTGCACCAGGGCGCGAGGTCTTTACTTAACGGTTTTATTCCGGTCCGGGTGAACCGGGTCCAGCGACCGAGTGCCTTGAGCGTGCAGTCATTAGCGAACCAGAGCACGCTATGGCTTCCAACCCGGCGATGTGCAGAATAATCAGGTTATTTGCGGGAGCGTCTGTCGTGGTGACTGCACTGTTACTGTTTTAGGCAGCAGTAGGACACCTGGTACCTGGCGATGCTGCTGCCTAATTATTTTCCAGACACTCCAAATGATTCCAGACACCAAATGCGGGCACTCGTAACAGACAGCCGGGGCAGGCAGGGGCAGTGGCTGCTCCCCTGCGTAACATCGGGGGCCTCCAGGCTGCTCAGCCGGGACCTCCCAGAAGAGGCTGCCAGCACAGGGCTTAGAGCAGGTCAGCAGCATGCGCAACCTTGGAGGGGCGGTTGGGGTGCTGGGAGCACCCAAAAGAGAAGAGCTCATGAGGAAGTACTGTGTTTCCCAGGGCAATTATAGCCCAGGATAATGAGGGCTGTGCACTGACCCAAGGAAACGCGGTGTTTCAGCCGACACCAGGATCCCTCTCCTAACATGGACAGGGCCTAGCACAGAACACAAGGGCTCCGGTAGGGAAGCTCCGTGCTTGCAGGTGGGTAGTGCTGGCCGTGGCCGTGGGAGGAAAGGGAGACCTAGAGTGGAGTCCCTGAGGCACCAGGCCTGGCTGAGCTTGCAATGCCCATAGGCAGGGGGAACTGGCTTGGGTGGGGGGCAGCCAGCCCACCCCTGCCCTGCGAGACAGGCCACACGACCCTGCTTGAGAAACCTGAAATGCTTGTCAGCCGCTGCTGCCATGGCAACACCGGAGAGGGAATTTGCCGGGGCTTCTCACGTGTCGGTCTGTTTAAAGCGTGTAACACCATCGGGCAGCCGGCCTGTATGGGTGCACGTGTCTATCCTGCCCGTGGACGGCGCCATGTGGGCTGGCTGGGGTAAGCTGGAGATCCGGGCACCCCGCTGAGATTAATATTTCACACCCGACAAGCTGGCGCTTTGCAGGCTAATTTGTGTTATTAATAAAAAAATCTCCTGCTAAATGATTCAGGAAGAAAGAGCCGCTGCTACAGTTTGCATCGCAGTTGCATCACAGTTTGGAAAGTTGAGTGCTGGTGCCCAAGGAGTTAACTGGGAGCCACGTGGAGACCAGCCCTGAAGGGCCACTGGGGCAGCACATGGTCGCTACCTGCACCCCAGTGCATCATGGAGGAGAAATGACTCCGGCTGACAAAGGGCTCTGTACTGCAGGGAACGCAGGCTGTTTGATCTCCCCTCCAGAGAGCAGCCGGGCTCTGCCGCAGGCCACTGCACTGCAAGGATGCCCTCAGGCCTCGGTGGCCTGCGCTAACCCATGCTGTCACAGCAGCAGGCTCTCATCGCCTTTTGCTTTGGGGTCCCCCGAGGCCTGCTGTGGAGTTGATGCTGTCAGTGCCGAGTGCTCATCCATGCTGGGCCTGTGGGCTGGGCAACATCAAGTCCTTTTGCACAGCCACGCAAGGGGCACAGAGCAGGGGCAGCCGTTTTAAAGTGCCTTGTGGAAGATCTTTGCTCCCAGCTCAGCTGCAGTAAGCATCGAGGCATATCAGCTGCAGTAAGCATCGAGGCATAAGCTGTGGGAGCTTGCAGCGGGCGCTTCCAAGCACTGCATGCCACCACTGATGCCAGAGCCCCAAGATGCACCTGCTCTGCAGACAGGTGGCAAGGAGGGGGCAGGAGGCATTCGATTCCTCCAGGGTAAGGCAACCACCACCTAGCTAAGAGCCCGCAGACGCCAGGAGGCTGTGTGAGCAGGGAGAGAGCTGGTCTCCACGTAGCCCTGCAGAGGAGATGCACAGAGGCAAAGGCCGTTAGCAGGGCTGGCGTTTGGGAAGCGTCAGCAGCGAACAATGCCCCCAGGCAACTGCGAATGTGCCAGGGTCACCCACCACCCACTCTGCCTGTGTCCAAATGCTGCTGTGTCTGGTGGCTGAGGGCAGCCAGGCATCTTCACTGTACAAGAGACCATGACTGTTTGAAGTGCCAGCAGCAGCCACCTCTGGTGTTCAGCAGGCTCCCAGCAAGGCCAAGTTCAGGGCTGCAGGACACGTGCCTCAGGAAGGGGGTGGGAAAACACGTGATGTCATTATCGTCGGCTTTTCTGAGCCTTCTGCTGACCATGCTCCCCGGGCTGGAGCCGGCTCCTGTTGGCTATACTCCTCCCGCTTTTTGACAGGCTGAGAACCAGAACAACATCCTGCAGTTTGCAGATACAGCATCTTCCCTTACCAAGGAATTCACAGCGTTGCCCAGCTGCTTTGCGAGCTGTGCCGTCATGGTTTAACCAATGCACAGCTTGTTGCTGGACAACGACCCGGTAACCCTGCTTCGTACGCCTGCAGTGCTGGGAGCATGCAGGGCACACACGTGCAAAACAGAAAGCCCTCTGCCAAGCCGTAGCTCAGGGAGAATTTCGCACACACATGACTCCAGCAACCACTGAGAAAGTTAACATATTCCACTCTGCCCAGCCCTCAGTGACAGCAGAGACAGGATCAGAGCTCTTGTCCAGAGCCTGCCCAGCAATTAAAATAACAGCTAGCATGTCCAGTGACACCTTCCCTTTCTCCAACGTTGCCCTATGGCATGACAGTGTGCTGCTGGACACCCCCAAATGACACCTGCCCTTAGAGTACAACCCTGTGTGCTGTGTATGTCCAATGAAGGGCCTCTCTCCCCTTGCGTCCCTGACCCAAGCACCAGCCCAGAGTGCCAGCCTGCATCCTAACCTTCTCCCTCGGAGAGCTCAGAGCGTCAGGGAGATGGAAAATCCCAGCATGCGATGCTCCTTCCTGAAGGATGGGTCTTATCTTGCCTGGGTGCTGGCGACTCCTGCCTTTAGACAGGTATGCCCCATGCTTGTAATGCCCAGCCTGCATGGGAGCCCGTGCCAAGGCCACGCTCCAATAGTCACCGAGCAGTGATCTGTGGGGTCCCTGCCAGACAGACTCCCCGATGGTACCAAGGCAAGCGGCTGTCTGGCACACAGCCTTTCCTGCCCGTGCGCTGCCCTCTGGGAGGGGGTCCTGCCAAGTGCAGCTCCATGAGCCGGGCTCTGGGCGCAGATGGGCAGCAGGTCCCTTGCCCAACGGTGCTGCAGTTCCTCCTGATGCAGAAGTTTGAAAGCAGGCGCAGCGACCTGCATGTTCCTCCAACGTGCACAGAAAGCAGGTGATGCTATCGATCGCTCTGTCGCTCCTGGTATGTGCCAGCCTGTGACAAGTCCAACCTGCTCCTGGAGGGAGCGGCTCTGCATCAGTGAGCGGCCATGGCTGGAATTAAAATGACCACTACCTCAGGTTAGCAGTGCCCAGCACAAGGGAAGGTGCTGAAAGGTTTGCACAGGGGCAAACCTAGTAGCAAGACTCTTCCTCCTACCTGGCCTGGGCCACTTCAAAGCCAAGCCCTCATGCAGGATGCTCAGTCACTGACAATGTGACGCCATCTTAGCACAGAGGGCAAGAGGCAACCCACAGACCTGCGTCTGCCAATAGCCTTCTGCCAGATCAGAGCAGAGTCCTACCCTGGCTTTTTTGCACCACAGGGCTGACTGCGGTGTGGGGCGGGGGACCCCACTGCCCTCCCATCGCCAAAGCACAAGGCTTATCAAGGAGAGGCAAGGACAGCTGGCAGCGCCGAGCACTGCGCTGTTCGAGCTCAGCTCAGTTTGCAGATGGTTCACGTTTAGTAGCATAATTAGAATGTCCCATAAGTCGCCGAGACCGCGATCCGTGGAATCCAGCCCATCGAGACGCTAGAGGCAAATGGGGTGGAGCGAGCCTAGGAAGGGCTGGGGCATGTGTGCAGCAGACTGCAGCTCTGCCAGAACAGGAGCCATCCACCAGTGGCCCGGGCAGGGCCAGATCTGCATGCTCGGATGCAGAATGCAAGGGCACTTCTGTGGAGACTTCGGCACCAGGGTCAGGGGTTGCTGGAGCCTGCCATTAGATCTTTGCTTTCAGTGGTACCCAAAACACAAAGGAGTATGCAGGCACTGCCCTGGGAGGTCTGAAGAGTCTTGCTCTGTCAGTGGAGCCTTCCCTGAGCCCCCTTCTTCAGCCAGGATAGACACCTGTGGGTGACCAGTGAAGCCAGGCTTTCTGGGAGCCAGAAAAAACCACAGGGTTTGCACAGGCAGCACAGCCTCTGTGCAGAGGGTACAGGGGGGACCTCTTCCTGAACACAGATACTACATGCACATCCAAATTCCCCATTGACACGTGGCATAAGACCCCAACTGAAGGAATCATACAGGCAGGCCAATGGAGAGCCAGCCAGTCCTCTGCTCCTGGGAGCCATTAGCAACACACGCTGTCATGGTACGGTGAAGCCGAGCTGCCCCCTGGCACCTGCGTGGCCCAGAGCTGCGTCAGGGCAGGGACAATAGGGTGGTGTTATTCAGAGTGGCTCTTCAGAGGGCTGCAAGGTCAGTGTCAAAGAGGAGGCTGCCCTGAGCTCACCCACGGGCCCTTCAGTGTGTCAATAGGATTCCACTACCAAGGGGATTTCACTGGGAAATGCGATCCTGCTTTTCTTGTGCTAATCTGCAGTGCTGGGAAGAACGCTGCGTACTCCCCATGAGGGACTGTGCAGAGCAGATGAAAGGGTGCCTGGATGCACCAGCATTAGTGCCAGGCATCTCGGCAGCAAGGGCCAAAGGGCAGAGCACAGGTCCCGACTGGCTGCTGAACCAGCCCCACATGCACAGCAGAAGGCGCGGGCCCCCACGCTCTGCATTTCCCGGCAAGCACAGCCTGTTGTACACAGGCACGCACCTGGTGGCCCTGCAAAGGCCTATGGCCACACTGCAGCACAGTCCCAAACCCTGCGTCTCTGTTCACTGCCTTGCTGAAGTGACATGGGCCTTGTGATGCCCCGGACATGGGCACACGTGCTCTTCCCTGGTTCTGTGTAAATATAGAAACCTCGGCCCGTTCCGAGCTGTTCCCTGGCTGCTGCTCTCTCTCCTGCTGCCTCCCCAGACACTTTGCCAAATACCTGGTGCTTCACTGCTGTTGTCGATTGCATTTCATTAGCAAGCCTTGGGGTCGTGACGTTCAGGTACCCTCCAGTTAACAAAGTCTCCTGACTCCTGCAGCCCCCGAGTGGATTCCCAGCTCTTGCTCAGCTCTATCAGTCACTCAGCAGAACCTGCCAGCGTCCGCCCGGGCTGTGCTGCCACCAGCAGCATCACAGCTGAAAGCACGACCCAGCTCAGCTCTGGGGCAGGAGCAGGTTTTTGCAAAGCGTTCTGGAGCTCTGTGCAGGCTTAGCCTGCCGAGGCATTTGTCAGACGCTTCCAGGCCCCTGGGATGCTGTGAGCTCCACACTGTGCTCGGAAGCTGCTGCTCCATGCCCGCAGGAGCCCGTCACATCACTGCTCTCAGCCAGGGCAGGACGCTGTCTGGACCAGCCTGCCTGGAGCCAGAAGCAGGGAGAGCTGCAGAGATGCAGAGGGGCAGAGCACCCATGCCAAGCCAGCAGTGGGGCCACATGCTCCCTGCTTCCCAGCTCCAGTGCAGATGCATTTCTGAAGAACCTTGACATACTTAGGCAATTAAACCAAATTAGCATAATTCAAACAAAACTTCTAATTTTAGCACTCAGGGAAGCTGGTTCCCTTCGAGCTGAGCTCTGCCAGGTCTCTGCAGCAGCAGCCTCCCACTGGCAGCTGGGGAAATGAGCTGGGACGATGCTGCCCTGAGGAATGGCACCTTGGGGACAGCTTGAAGGCGGGGGCTCCTGTGCCAGGCTTCTACCTCTGCAAGGCTCCAGCCGCTCCCCCTCCTGCCCTGCCTAATCCCCTCCACTCTGGCAGGCGCAGTCCGAGCCCATTATTACCTGAATAATTTAACAGCCTGCAGAGCAGCAATGCAGATTGGCACCACCTGCCCCTCCTGATGACCCCCTCCCCAGCCACCAGCTCAGCCCTGTTGTGGGGGTGCCTGATGCCTGCCTAGCCGGATGTCTATGCTCTGTTCCACTCTCATCCAGCAGCACACTCCCCTCCAGCGGGTACTTGCTGGCTGCCAGGGAAGGACACGGGAGCAAGCTCCCGGCCTTGGCTGAGCAGGCTGCACTGCCTGTAGACAGCGAGCAACAGGGGAAGATTCAAGGTTCCCCAGTCCAACATACCCTTCCCTATGTGTGCCAGCACTGCCAGAGGGTGAGAGGAGCAGGGTCCTGACGGGGCCCTCTGGGCACCCCCAGCCCTGGGAAGGGTGTAGGAGGGGGCGCAGATGAGCAGCAGAGGCCTCTGTTACAACAGCACTAGGTAGGAATGGAGTTAGCCTTCTCGCCACCCCTGAGCAATGCAGCATCCCAACCCCCTGCAACACCACAGCACTACACACCTGTTCCTGCATGGGTCCTAAACACCCTGCTCGGCCAGGAGGCTGCAGTGCAGAAATGCCACCCTGCCCACGGCCATGGCACCAGGCTCCATGCTCTGCCCTCCCTCCGTGGTACTGAGCAGTACCTCTCCTTAGTACTGATGGATATGGCAGGCAGGGAGGGAGCAAGATGCTCCCATGATAACCAGTGTAGGGTGGCACCAGGTGAGACTGGATAGAGAGAGCAGCGGCAGGGGAGTCCGCAGCAGCCACCCCAAGTCCTACCCCCAGAGTATGGGAGCCTGCCTGGGTCAAGCAGCAACTGCCTGCTCCCTGCCTGGGCCTTGGCCTGGGGAGAGGGAGTCAGACTGAGTGCTGATGCTCTCTCTAATCCTGACAGCATTGCCATTGTACAGGGCTTGGTGACGGGTCACATAAACAGTGTCAGAGGAAGTCATTGCATAGACCTCCCAGCCCAGCACTCCCAGCCCCTCAACATATGGGCTCTGTATTCATAAAGCCTCCCCAGGATGGAGGGCGGCTTTGTTCTGCAGAGCAGCCAGTGACATCATCCCCCAGAGTCCTGCAAACCCATGTCCCAGCAGCCTTGAGTAGTGCTGGGACTGTCACACTCACCCTGCCTTGCACGCAGGATGCACGTCCTCCCAGCAGGGCAAGGACTGCCTCCCAGAGATGCCAGCACCTATCTCCCGGGACACCTCTCCCCAGGCTCACCCTTCGCCATGCTCCCCAGCACCAGGTGCCCACAGTCCCATCCTGTCATGTCTAGCATGTGCTTGCTGTTCTTGCTGATGCAGCAATGCTTTCCCCGACCCGTCTGCTGGGTCAGGCTGCTACCCATGACCTAGAGGGCACAGCAGGCCATGCAGGAGAGGGACTGGGAGCAATCCCAGTGTCCTGGCACCAGCAGTGCTGTGAGTCCTGTCCAGGGAGACCTCTCTCAGCTGCACCTGCCCCTGCATCTGCAGCATCAACTCCTGTTGCTTTGGTACTGGGCAGGGTGACCTGCAGGTGGAAAGGAGGTGAGCTGATGGGGAGGACTGCCCCAGAGACAGGAGCAGGGACCCCAGGGACAGAGCTCCTGACTCTCCACGAGCTCCAGATTCTGGGTTCAGCTCAAGCCCGGGTTCCTGTAACCGCAAGTCAGCACCAGTCGCCTCCCAGGCAGGCCCCAGCTACACTCTAACCCGAAACCTGGTGTGCGGACACCTCCACACACATGTGCTGTTTGCTAGAGGATGCAGGGGCAAAAGCCCAGGCTCACCTGGGGGAAGAAGTAAAGGACACTGCAGAGGAACTGGGCTGTAGAAATCAAGGAGATTCCAGGACCCCTTTCTGCAGCCCCACACAAGGAGATTTCCTTCCACGGTATCAAGGTAAACAGAATGGCACAGCAGTAACAATAGAGCAACAGTGCTAAGAGACAAGGGAAGAGCCTTCAGCTGCTCTAATACTCCTCTGCTTTTGGACAAGAGAGTCTGAAGCCAGGGCCCGAGGCCGTGTTGTGAGACCGCTCACAGATCTCTTTTCAGATCTCAGCTCCCTCCACTTGACCTGGATAATAGTGGGGATCCTTCATTGTTACTTGACAGAGAGTCATGAGGGCAACTGGGGAGTCAAAAGGCTCCCACCTGAATGCCGTGATTAACACCTTTCCTGTTTCCCCTGATCCTTCAGGCTTCACTTTGATGTGAAGAAGAAACCTTTTGACTCCACAGGATTAGGACCCTGGCCCCGAGGGGTCTGTGCCTCTTCCTAGCTACCTTTTCTGGGTCTGTGGACCAGAAAGAAAAAGTTGCTTCCCTAACATTTTGGCTTGCAACTTTCCCTGGTCTTTAACTCTCCCTTGAAAAGGAGTCATTCCACACGGAGGGGAGGCAAAGCACAACACACAGCAGCAATGCTCAGCTCTCCCCAAGGACTTCTCACCACCAGTGCCAAGAGGCCGCACAAAGGAGGTCATCTTGTTACCCCCTTCCCCAGGAGAGACACTGAAGCACACAGAGGTGTGTGTGACTTGTTCCAAGGTCCATCAGCAGAGCCCGCTGCAAAGGCCCTGATGCTTCTGCTTGGCTCGTGACCACCTCGCCATGCAGCACAGAGGCAACTTAGGAAGGAACAGGCTGCTGGAAACCTGGCTTCCCAGGTCAGACTCCACCACCGGCAGACACTGACCCAAGCGTGCAGCTGGGACCAGCCTGTCCGAGCAGCCCAGCTGGCTCCTGAACAGCGCAGCCAGCATCTCTGTGCCGGCCCAGGTGGTGGGGAAGGTGCACAAAGTGCAGGAGGCTGCCAAAGCGCCGCTCAACCCAGACCCCGGTCTCACTCCACTGCAATCACATGCCCAGCTCATCAGCAGGGGGAGGGAAGGAGGGAACCCAGGAAGGGTGACAGCAGAGACGCTCAGCTCCCTGAGGAGACAGACAAGGACATGCGATGGTATCAGCCAGTGGCTACTCTGCACCCTGCCTGCCTTAGGACACACAGACCAAAGAAACAGCCCCTGACACAGAGACAGGACTTGATGATCTGCTCGGGTCCCTTCCGACCCTACCTACTATGAAACTAAGAAAGCTTCCCTGCCACGTGTCACCGAGCTGGGGAATGACTTGGCACTGGGTCTTGGGGTCTGCAAGGGCCCTGCAGAAGTCTGCTCCCAGTCAGGCCTTCCTGTATTTATCTGTATCACAATAGGGTGGATGGGTCCCAAGCACAAACCAGGGCAAGCCATGCCAGCCTCTGTGCATGCAGCATGGAGACAGCCCTGCCCCAAGAAGCCTACAGGTTCAGGAGAAGAGAGCACAGGGACACAGAGACAAGAGATCCAACCTGCTGCTGAGTACTTTGGAGGGCAGTGCAGTGCAGTGCCTTGCAGCTATGTGGCTGGCATTAGATGCCCCCAGGTACCATGAACCCCCTGCTTCCTGCAGCCTGTTCTGAGAGGCGTGGGAGGCCCTGGCCTGGCTGCACCAAGGTGGAGCTCCCAGGGCTGCTGCGTGCACCTCTGCTGGGAAGGTACCAATAGATTTTGCATGCTATCGAGACTCGTCAGCCTCCCAGCCATCAGCTAGGACAGATGGACCTTCCCGCCCTCCCCTAACCCATGCAGAGGGGAAGCAATTTGTTCAAAGCTACAGAAGCAAACAGGGTCTGGAAACAAGAGAGGAACCCGGGAGTCCCAGCTCCCAACACCCACCGCTGGGCAACACTGTGCTGTCAGAGGTGAGTGGAAGGCTGGCCAGTGGGGGAGCCAAGGAAGTTGAGCAGTCCACCGGATAGGAAGAAGCATGAGACTGCCCCTCATTTCAGCAGGACAATGAAACGCCCCTCATTTCAGCAGGACAAGCCCCCACGGGGTCTCTCCTGGATTCACCTCCCTCCTTGCTGCCTCTGACTGGTACAGCACAGATTCCCCAGGGCTGGGCCCTTTCCCCCAGGCCCCCACTGTCAACACATTTCTGAGGGGCAGCAAAGATCTCCCGACTGAGCTCCTGCCCTGGCAGAAGGCGGGCGGCAAGCGCAACAACTTTGCAGAGAGGAGCCGCAGCCTGGTCCCTCAGTCCCCAGAGCCAGGTCTGGCTGCCGAGGCATGTGTGGTGGTGGCAGGGGAGCTGGTCCCAATCCATTCATTACACTTCCTCCCTGCCACTGCACCCAAGACCAGCCACTGAATACATCTTTGCCTTGAGGGACAAGGGGGTGTGGGATCCCCCCCTGTAAATGCCCCCTTCCCCTCAGGTGGTGCTAGAGGACACTCAGGGCCCCAAAGGTGTCCCCATGCTTCTGCTGTAGGTTTGGCTAGGGGCCCCTGGCAACCCTTCCGTGGGTCCTAGGGTGTTGGCAGCCCCCTGGGCAGAGCTGGGAGAGGCACAGCATAATTACAGCCCCCCCCCCCCCCCCAATGTACACCTGGGAGCTCGGAGGTGCCTGCACACAGCGACCAGTCAGAACTTGTGCCCTGGAGAGCAAACCTGTCACTGGCAGATAATTAAGGGCTTGATTTGGAACCAAACTGAATGCGACTTGCCTGGGCACCCTTTCCCTCCTTGGAGCCCTCGAGGCAAAATGACAGATACCTGTCCTCAAAGTTGCTCTGTGCTTGGCAGGCTGCTCCTGCAGCTGATGACACGGGGGTCCGAGGAGAGCTGCCTGCCCCCAGCCCCTCTCACCTTTTTCTTTCGGTCCCGGGAGCGGTTCCTGCGTTTGCGGTTGGTTTCCTCCTTCTCCTTCTGCTCCTGCAGAGCCTGCGCCTCAATGTCCTTAATCTTTTTCAGTTGCTTGGCTGCCTGAGCCATGGTGGGTCAGGGCTGCAGTCCTCCTCGCACAGTTCCCCCGGTCCCCGCGCAGAAGGTCCTTTTCCCCACCTCGGACACTGGTGACCCTGACCAGCAACAATGGGGAGATGAGGAGCAGATTGCCAGCCCCGAAGGGCAGCTGATGCCTCCAGCTAGTTGCTAGATAAAGTCCAGGACACCTTTATGAAAAGGCACGAATAATCCCAAGCCCGGCTGCTCCAGGGGTTCTGTGCACCATTGCAGCAGAGCCCAACCGCACTGGCTCATCATTCAGAGTCCTCCTGGTGGGACGGGAAGCGTGGCTGGTGCCGTGTGCTCCCCCCTCACTGCCTCTCCTGCCGCATCGGGGCAATGCAGACAGCTGGCCACCAAAAGGAAAATAACTCTCAGCAGTTAGTGCCTGATGACAATAGCGAGGCAGTGAGATGAGAAGGCCAGTGCATTTCCTCTCGGCTCCCTGTAGCAAAGCCGTAGCCTGTACAGTCAGGCAATGGCTTTACCACTGCAGTGCTGCTGATGCAGGCACATTTTCCAGTCTCTCCCATCCTCTCCCTCTCACTCACTCTCTGTGCAGCAGCAGCAGCAGCACCAGCATCGCTTGCTTGCTCTCTGGGCTCCAATTCGGTCTCCTTTCAGGGACAGTGATGGGGAATTGCTGCTCACGCTCGGGAGACTGGCAGCCTCTCTGCTTGGAAAACAGGCGCTGCTGCAAAGGACGTGCCAAGTACTAGAGCAAAGTGCAGCTCAGCAGCATCTTCTCCACACGGTGCCTCTGCTGAATGAGAAGCCTGGGGAGGGGAGGGATCTTGGCTGTGAATGGGAGACAACAACCCTGGGCTCAATCTCCCTGTTGGCAGCCCCGCACCAGAAAAGTCAACCGCAGTTCCCAAGCTGGCTTGTGCCTGCTTGGTGCCACCCAGCAGAGCCTGGGTTCTGGCACAAGGTCCCTGGGTGAGCTCCAAGCAGGTCAGTGCCCCTGCCCCATGCCCCCCCATTTCACCTGCATTTACCTGTCCGAGCTGCAAGTGCTGATGTGTGGAGAGCTACGTCTCTGAGCCAATCAGCCTGTGGCCAAGGTCACAGGGGCTCTTTGACCTGGGGCCTAGCTGCCTCCCCCTGTAGCGACTCACTTCTCACTGGGGCTGGTGTCGTGGATGTGTCTGCTCCCACACATCTGTCATGTCCCCTCTCCCTGGCCCTGGCCCCCTGCCTCCACAGGCAACTGTCCATTGCTTGCCCCCTGCCACCCAGCCACTTGGGTCCCCACCCATGCAGACTATCCCTCGGGCCACATGCATTCCTGTCACCCACCCCTTCCTGGTTTGCAGAGGCCCCAGCAGAAGGATGCAAAGCACGGAGCAGTTGGAATGGTCCCTGCAATGTCCAGGATCCAGCTGCATTGGCCATGTGCCCAAAGCCTTGTCTCTGCTGCACAAGATCTGTGAGGTGGGGGACTGGGGGCAGTCTTGGAGTCAGGGACAGGATGCACACACGGTACAGCCCACCGAACACCATTCCTGGTGCCATGCCTCTGCCCCTGGTGCCATGCCTCTGCATTCCTGGTGCCATGCCTCTGCAGCTCCACACACCACCACTGCTACACCCTGCAAGCCCACTTCAAAGGGAGCCAGCCCTGCCCCAGGGATGAGCTCTGTAGTGTGGCGAGGGTCCTTTCAATGTTACTCATGGGACACGTCCCATGTTACTCACCTGTGGGGAGTGATGGGGGATCCTTCAGAGATCTGCCGAGGTCCTAATGCACAGGCTCTGCCTCCCGGAATACCTGCTGCCTTGGGCCCTACTGGACACACTTCTCTGCACTGACCTCTTCTCTGCCAAGTTTCCTTGCTCCACACACAGCAGTGCTAGAAGCAGAAAGAGCAACTTCACCTGAGGGGCTTGCAGAGACGCCTGGGAGGCCAAACCTTCTGGGGGTCCAGCAGATGGTGAGGAATGGGACACACTCTCTGTGCACTGCTTGTGTCACATGCCTGATGCCCAGGAGGATAAATGACACACTTAATTCCAGATAAAGCCAGGCACCGCAACAGAGCAATGCAGTGCAGCAGGGACACACACACGAGAGCCTTTACACAAAGGGAATGTGTCAGGTTCACAGAAGCCCTTGTACCCATAACCTTGCCCCATCCTGGGTGAGGGGTTTGGCCACAGCCTCATGGAAGGAGAAGCAGATCACAGGCAGTCCCAGGAGGACTTGCACAAGGGCTGGGTGAATTGCCATGGGATCTGTGAATCAGGCTTCCCTAATTCCGAAGGCCGGCTTGCTCCCCACCTGGAAATGCTGGAGGAGAAGCCTCCTGAGAGACCGGCAGCCCCTCCCTGCACTCTCATCTTGGGCCAGGGACAACATCCCCTGCAGCACCAGGCTCTGGGTCCTGCAGTAAGAGGCTGACTCACCTGCAGGATGGAGAATTAACTCCTGGATGTCTCTGATGGGCAGGGAACAGCCCTTGGGAAACTCTGAGCAGGCTGCACCCTCCCTTGTCACTGCAGGAGCAGTACAGTTGCAGGGGGAAGCCTGAGCCTGTGCCCTCTTGAGGGAGCTGCTGAAATCCGCCCTGGGCCTTGGCTAACGAGCCCAGGAGGCACCCTGCAGCTCTGGTCCTTAGAGCTGCCCCTCGGCTCCCAGTGATCCAATCACCAGGGACCTCCTCCTCCCAACGCAAGTGTGGAAAAAACAGGAGCCAGGACCTTGTGCCTAGGGCCCCTCAGTGCAGCAGCATATCACAGTAAGCAAAACCCTGCAGTGCTGCCATGACACCAGCTCACCTGCTAAGTCAGGATACTCAGCTGCAGCCCCATCAAAGCTATTGAGACCCATGACATTAGGGAAGCTGGACTTCTCGTCTCTTCTGGCGATGCAAAGGAGGAAGGAGACATACTGCACACCGAAGGGATGGCTGAGGTCTGGCCGGGAGTGTAGGGTCACCCGTCTCCATCACCAGCCTTGCAGGTTATCACGTATCCTTGCAGCCGTACCTCCTGCACTTGAGAGGAAGCAAGAGAGCCTCAGCTTCTCCTCTGATAATGCACAAGAACTTCTAGCTCTCATGGCTGCAGAGAAAAACCTAAAAACACGGTGTGACAGTGAACCGGCAGCCCAGAAATAATGGGAAACAAATGCAACCTCTGGCCATGCTAGAGCCTGGGCCATGAGAGTTGAGCTCCAGGCTGGCAATGCTGGGTTTGCAACCCAACTGTGTCAGCGCTGCCTCAGCTTCCCTGGCCACAGGACAACAGTGGATCCTCTGAAGCAGCCCAGGAAAGCCTGGAGCACAGGGTGAAGGGTGGCCAGCGCTACATGAGGAGGCTGGCCCCAGGGCCAGGCAGGAGCAAGCAGCTCTCCAAACACAGCAGGGAAGCAAACTAGGTCAGGAGACAAGAATTCTTCAGGCTTTAAATGTATGGTTCAGGCCACCAGCCCTGATCTGGGCACAGAGGAGGGGGAGGGCTGGGCGTAGAGGCTTCTCTTGGCTTCGGGGCGGGTGCCACAGCATCCCCAGGGCCCACAGCGGGTGCTCTGGAGTCCTCTGCAAGCCAGAGCTAACCAGGCACAACCAGCCTCTTCCAGAGCTCCAGGCTGGGGCTCTTAGCACAGTTGCCTGTGCAGGACCAGCCCAGGAGTGGGGGCTGAGCAAAGCACCTGCTGGTGGCTGCAAGGATGCAGGAGCCTTTTGCAGAAGGCAAGTGGCGCTGATTAGTCTCTTATCGACTCAGTGCCTGGCGTGCTTAGCGAGCGGCTCTGGCGTGTCCCTGCAGCAGCTGCTTCCTGTAAGCCACGTAAAATGAGAGGGGGAGCGTGGAATTGCTGTAGCAGCAGCTGCTGTCTCCCCTAGGCCCGCCGCATGGAGAGGGAGCCTGGGCTGCACCTTACGATGCACTGGCTCACCCTGTCCCTGCCTTTGGGGTGGCGGGGCAGGCTGCTGCTGCTCTCAGCAAGAAGGCAGGAATGCAAAGAGCACTGTGAGGCTGGGCTGCCTCCTGCCCCGTGGGTCCCACTACCCAGCTCCCTCTCACATGACAACAGCAATGTGGATGGGAATATTGATTACTGAGCAGCCCCACAATGCACCACTCCACAGTCACTGAACCAGAAAGTCACCTTAGCTGGGTTCAGCTGGAAACAGAGCATGAGTCCCACAGTGGACCTGGTGAGCCCCAGGCCTCACCGCCTGGCACACTCCCAGCCTGGTGGCACAGGTGCACTCGAGGTGCTCCTAGCACATGCAGAAGATGGCTGTGTGAATGCGGGGAAGAGGGTCATGTCTAAGCGTGGACAGAAATAGACTGGTGGAGACTCAGCAGTAGCCAAGGTACAAAGTGCTGATGTCAGAACCATGAAACTCCAGATTTTTCTCTGTAGTGCTTGTCCTCGGCTCTTCCTTAACTGGCAAACAACCAGGGAGTGATGGATGACGCGGCGGCAGCAGGCTGTGCGCGCACGGCCTCTCCCGGGGCTGGCTCGTTATGCACACTCATCACATCGCCGCAGCTGCAGAGCCGGCTCCTGGTGCTGGGACGTGCTCCCAGAACCACTACAAGGAAAAGGCCCAAAGCCTCTCCTGGCTGTGACGGGGAGGCAGGCATGGCCCCCCGGCTCAGGGCAGGAGTCAAGGCAAGCATGCCTCTGCGGACACCTCTGCAGCCACAACAACGGGGCGAAGGCAAAGCTGGTCTCTGGGGAAGGATGCTGCTCCCACTCACCGGCACTTGGTCAAGACCAGAAATTCCCTGGAAAGCTTTGGATTTTGCATCTCCCTTTTGAGGGCCGTTGGCTCCTGCACTTCATCCCAGGGGCCCGGCCCCATTGTGCCCCTGTTCTGCATGAGACAGCCTGCACCACTCACAACACTGCTGGCAGGAGCCTGAGTGACCTGGCATGACCTGAGGAGCCAAGCGTCCAGGCTCCTTCTGTGCAGCTCAGCTTGGGCAAACCTGCCACCCTCCGCCAATGCTTCTCTCTCCCCCTTCGCCCCAGCCTCTGGCTCACAGTCCTCCCTCTCCCAACCCCTCATCCTGCCTGCTTACCTGAGTCCGTCCTGCCCTTAAAGGCCCTGCTTCCCAGTGAGGCAAGGCGCCAGTTCCCTTCTCCCTGCACAGCCCACCCTTAGCTGCTCCAGCTCCGTTCTTGCTCGCGGAGTCCCACAACTCTGGGCTCTCCTGATCCTTGCCCCATGAATTCTGCTAGGGTGGGGATGCCTTGTTCACCTCCTCAGGACAAGCAGACAGCAGCATGTAATGAGTTTGATAGGCAGCCTGTTTAAAACACAGAAGGAAATACTTATTTCAAACTCAGCCTACCCATAGAACTTGCTACCAGCAGGTACCAGATGCTCGTAGGGCTCAAGGAAGGTTGTACATTTAGAGGGAGGATGAGAACCCTTGGGAGGACATGCACAAATGCTGCTGTCATGATGCACATCTCTTACCTTACGGATGGGTGATCGCATGACCACAGACTGCAGCTCCTTCCAGCACCGCTGAGGCTGCCCACTGCAGAGACTGGACAAGCTACTGGTGACTGAGATGGCAGTTCCTATACACATGTACAGCACTGCTCCAGGGTATTTTATGCATCTTCAAGGGCCTCTTCACGTTTCTCTTGCCATGCTCAGCTCCCAGCTGCACTTCCAAAAAACCCCAAAATACTGATGACAATAGAGAATGGGAAAGAACCACTCCCCTAGCCCCATCATGCTCCTTGACTTGTGCAGAAACCACGAGATCAAGCTCTTGGCTCTTCATTGGCCCCAGTGGCATCCCTCTTTGCCTCAGGTTCCCATTCCAGAAATGGGAACATCACAATCCTGCCTCAAGCTGAGGCAGCAGGGAGGGGACACCTCAGTGCCTTTAGCAAATGTTTGCAAAGTGCTTTGTGCTTCCTCCTTGGAGAAGGGCTAGCAAAGGGGAAAGCCCTGCATTACTGCTGTTCTTGGAGCCCTTGGGGCTGGCAAGATCACTAAAAAGCTCTCACACATCAGTCTGAAGCCAGAGACGGAGGAGCCCTGGTTGCTGGGTGACAGAGCTAGCGATCCTTACCAGACCCAAGGCTTCCCCATTTCAAGAGCCTGAGTCCCGATGCCAACAAGCCAGGCACGGCAGAGAGAAGTGTCTCCAGATGAGAGCCATGTGTAAACATCATTGCCATTACGTGGGGTGGTTCCCAGCAAAGGTCTGTGCTACCTCCAGCCAGCGCATGCAGGGGTGTGCACACTAAATCTGACAGCAGCTTGCGTAGAAATATTCCCCCAGTAAGCGCTGCCCAGAAAGCCAAGCTCGACCCGATGAATGACTAATGTGGTCCTGGCACTACTGTCTGGCTTCTCTAATTGTTTTTCTATGAAATATCCCATTCATTTCCCTTCTGAGCCAGCTTTATTTATTACCACTTTTCAGCCCTGGATCACTCATGTGGACAAGAAGCAGGCGTTTTGGTCCTGGCTGGCAATGTCCTTGCAGTTCCTGTTATTGCAAATCTTGCCCACCAATGCTTGCAATCAAGCGCAGGGGATTTTTGTTTTCTAATAACCCTTATGTAGAGGCAATGCCTGTGAGAACCATGGACCATGTCTACCCACCCCTATAATTACTGCATCTGCTAATGTTGTGATGGCAAACAGTTTTCCAGGAAATAAAGTTCTTACTACTATGCTTTCCAGCACTTAATGAATGAACTAAGTAACTACCATGTTCCGCACAATGCTGCATTAAACGCTTGGTATTTCAATGCCCACATGCTGCTGTCAGATACAGACAGTCCATGTAGAAGGCTCACATCCTGGCAGTACTGCACAGACAATTTTCAGTCCCCTTGGCAGATGCTTCACACAGTTCTCCAACCACAGAGGGGCAAGGAAGTCACCTAAAAAACCAAACACCACAAAGCACCTGGTCCATGTGCTCAAGAATCAGTGCCTTTCTGGACGTACCCCTGCTCACAGGGCTGATTGTCACTGGACCTTTGGGCACCAACAAGATGTCAACCATAAGCTGTCAATACTCCCTGTCTGTCCCCAGACGTGCTGACGAGGCTCCAGCGGAGCCACAGCTGGACTGGCCTCGAGCAAGGCCTCAGAACAGGCCCAGGAGGCAGGACATCTAAAGACAAATGACACTTGTCTTCCAGCCCCATTTCTCATCCCAAGCCTCACTATGCCTCACCTCATCCTACTGGACACAGTGCTTGGCTCACAGTCAGGGCTGGGCGAAAAACACCCAAGCAGTAGAGGGATTACACAAGGAGTGGCTGTGGGGCCAGTGGTTTATCGCTGGCACTTCCATTTGCCTCTGGACTTGGTGTCCAGAGCTCCTTGCCCTGCTGTCACCCCTACCCCAGAGCAGAAATTAGGTACAGCCTAAGTCAGTTCTCACAGAAGTCTTAGGAAAACCAGGCTCCTGCAGCCTTCCTGTGATATCTTGTTGGCTCAGGCTGCGCACCAGAAGCTTATCAAGAGGTGACACGGGCATGACTTCAGAGAACTGTTTTGCTCTGGGAATCCGCCCTTGCAGTGGCCCCATCTCTGGGAACTGCCTGACCAGCCACAGGTTCAGTCCACCCCACCCCTGGAACTGGGGATGGAGTCAACAGATCAAGCGCCGTGACCAGTCCTGGCCGCACACTTGGTTCTTCCAGTTCTGTCGGGGAACAGCATGCTCACCAATCGCTCTTCTGGCTCACCAGTGGCTGGGGTTGGAGCCTCTGGCTTGGCACCGTGATATGACGCACCGTGCTCTCAGCTCTGCTCATCCCAATCCCATCATCACACCCCAGCCCCTTCCTGCACTCCCCAATGGGGCAGGCTTCTCATTTCAGATAGGAAGCTCTGCATCCTGTGAACTGGAGAATTTCTTCTGGGCTCCAGCACCTGGTCTGGCAGCAGGGGGCTTGGAGGAGCTACTGTTTGCGAGGGGCAGCTCTCTCCTTGCCAGTCCTTGCTATGCCATCTGTTGACAAGGACTAGCGAGGGGAAGGGTGGGAGAATATGGAGCTGGGCTTGCCAGTAACCGTCAGTCACTCCCTACCCTGCCCTTCAAGGAAGCTGCACCCGGAGCATATGGACCAGTGAGAAATGGCATAGAGCAGGAACTTCTGGCGGACCTGGACTGGACCATTCAGCTGCTTGCTTCCAAGGTAGTTAAGAGGAGCAGCACAGAGGGGGCTGGAGGAAAAACCGAGGCAAACCTCCTGCTTTTTGCCGCACAAGTGCACAAAATAGTTTAGGTGCACATGTCCTCAGGACAAAGGGCTGCTTAGGAATAGTCCTGCTCACCCTCAAAATAAAACTTTACCACTGTTCCCCTCCAAAACAAAATTTCTGTTTTTTTTGCATTGTAATAGCATCAAGGGACTTTATTAGAAACTAGGATCCCATGGCCATGGGCACAAGGTGAGCAATCAACAAGAAAACAGCCACATCCCTATGCAGCTTGCAGTCCAACAGACACCAGGTAGATGTAGACAGAGGAACTCTTTAAAAAAAAAAGCCCAAAATGAGGCCTTTTTTTTGCTTCTCCTTGAAAAAAAAACCTGCTGGAGAAAGGAAGAGGCAGCAGAAATCCAGTGCTGTGTCTGCAAGAGGCTGTGCAAAGGTTGGATTTGTAACTGTGATGGACCCCACAACTTGGGGGAGCTGGATAGGCAGTGAAATGGCCAAGTCCTGCATCAGAGACAAAAGGATTTTTATCTTCTCAGCTGTTTCAGACTGTTATTTTTAGCTTAAATTATCTTGCTGGGCATGCTGTGAAAATAAAAAATGCTGCAGGACACACCTTAGTCACCAAAGGCTTTGTCGGACTCCATCTATCTGTAATTGCCAGTTGCGATGATGGCAGGACCTCAGCAGAGAACTCTTTCCCAAAGTTGGGAACCTAATTAGGATGGTTTAATTCTTTGAGTCTTCCTGTAATTATTTTACTGATGAGACTTGAGAGCTGTCAGCCCCCTTTAAGATCATTCTTCCCTTTGATTAGCCTCTTTCAAAGCCACACTACTTATCCCTTGGGTTGAAGTTTGTACACTGCAGTGCGTTGACCCTGCCTCCCGTCTCCTTACCGAGAGCTGGAAATGGTGGGTTTGCTTCACCTATCAAAGCAATTCAGAGCAAATCTACCAACCTCACACAGGGTCTCTGACCATCCCCACAGCATACATTTTCAATTTGGCAATCCAAAAGGTCTGCACAGCCAGCTGATCACTCCAGTGGAGCTCTACACTAACACGCTTTGCACCGTATTAGTATCCGATTTCAGCTCCATGTCCCATGCGCAATTCTGTTTTTGCTCCCTAACGGATTTGATAAATCAGTTGCATTTCAAGGCCTTTTAAGGAATGGTTGCTTCGGGGAAACGTCCAGCCCTCACTCCCAGTTTTCCTGGCTCCCAGGGCCCCTGAATGCACTTAATATCAAGTTAACAAAGAGTCCACTTAGATTAGAGTCCATCATAACAATATTTAGAACTACTTACAGACAGAAGACACCGCAACCTATTAGAGCAAATGCTACTTTTTAAACATTTCCTAAATTGCAGTTACTGCTTATCAAATCATTCATTTTGGAAACATTTTCATAATCCCATTTTAAAGCTATCCACACACACAAAGCTGAGTGCGCCCAAAATTGCTGCCCTCTATTATGTCAAATCTAGACATGTGCTTTTCTCTTTTGGAATCGACTCAACTACCTTAAGACGGGGAGATGCTCAAGAAGCTTCATTTAAATTTACCTTTACCACTGATCCTGCTTACCCCTTTGTAGTGTCTAATTAAATATTGCAGGGTCTCATGAGACATAGAGCTCTAAGTACCAATGTGTGTTGCAATACCTGGGTGCAAGGAAAACACAAGGAAAGGATGTGGGACTGCTTTCTTCATTCGGTTTATGTTACAAACCCGTTACTTCAATATAACTGCATGCGTGATTTGCAATAAGTGACGCATTTACAAAAGAGACATTTACCTGGGCCGTTTTAATTTCGAACACCTACTAGAGCAAATGAACCATGTTCTGGCTTAATTGCTCATCATATTTAATTCATTAAATGAAAGCCACGGTGGTCACTGGAGGACAGACAGTGTCTTCAACTGATAATCTACTTTATTTTTAGATTTTACATTGAACCCTGAAAGTGAGTATTTTTTTAAACTGGCAGCAAATAAAAATGCTCTCAGGTACAGTCCTTTGTAAACTGCCATTCAACCCAAGCACATTTTAATGGTCAAATTATAAACTCTGTGAATTCACAGGCTACGTAGCATACAGAGGGAAAAGCCATAATTACTTAAATACAGTTAAACCCAGATATTCTTAAAAAGCAGAGCATATTGTACCCAACTCAAAAGGGGAGAAAACAATTTGTTATAGCACTTGACACTGGCTGGGGACAAAGTCTGAAATGTTTCCTTTAAGGCCTATTTTTTTAGAACAATACCTATGACTACAAATAAAATTTTAGAATGGAATGGCTCTTTCAACCTTAAAAATCTAGCAATGCTACTGGGATGGGCATACATGGACAGACAGACAGACAGAAACACACACAATCCTGACAGACCTTACCTGTAACATTGCTAGAGTATCTTGCACAAGCGATTACTGAAAGCTGCAGCGAGAACCCTTGTCTCAAACCTTACTGTATGGTTGAATAACCTAAAACTGCTCGAAGAAAACGAACAAATCATCCTGGAGTGTTCTCTTAGATTAGTTTCCAACTGTATCTTTATTAACTCATCTCTTTAGGTCTGAAAAATATAACTGCCTGAAAGACAACAACTGTATTGAGTTTAAAGAGTAATGATCTGACCTCAGGGGGGAGTACAATGGCCTAATCTTACACAAGTCAGCACGTATGTGTTCCTGTGCAGACACTGGAGAGTATACTTGAACATCTGTTTGAATAAAAACAAAAATATAGATATTTTACTCACCCTCGGGGCCCTCTTTATTCATTTTCCACAAATGCTTACACATGAGATTTGTTTTTGTGGAAGATAAACACCTGTGAAAACGTCTATGGAAAGGTTTCCAGTAGAAATCTTTGGGTATCTATCTTACAATCCCAGATCTTCCTATGCAGTCGGAATCCAGAATCATGCTATAGACCACCAGGCATACACTGCTCGCAGCAAGTAGCAAATTGTCCATTAACAACTTGCCAGCAGAAATATCTTCACACTGAATGTCCCCACTCCGAATCAATTAATAAAAGTCTGCTTGTGAATAGTTAGGCAAAAACACTAATAATCAGTTAAATTATTTGCTACGTTTACCTGGATGAAATTTTCAATCTAATCTCAAAAGGTCACTGTAACTTGGCTTCCATCTAGTGTCTTAACAGCTCCATAGGACTGCAGAGTGCTCAGAGTGCTCCTTTCTATCTGGTAGCCAAACCTATTAATAGAGATAGTCATTTGTTTAAAGATCAATAGTTTTGGACTAATCTTTTTCTGCCTTGATGAACTTTTGTGGTCAGTGTACACTGCAGTGGTTTGCTGGCCAAAATCTCTAGTTTCCATATCCACTTTTTGTCAGCGTAAATCAAAGACAAATTAATGTGTGAATAATCCAATGTCTTGCCTAGACAACATCAATGTTACAACCGTTTTCATATATTAGGCATAAGTAATTTATAGGATTAAGACATGATTCCCAATGTGGGCTTTCTGTCAATAGAGGGAACAAAAAATATTTACACACACACACACACACACATAATTGTGTGTGCGCGCGCACGCGTGTGTATAAATAAAGGTCAGATAAATATGTATGTGTGTGTGTGTGTATACATACATACACATATACACACACATACATATGTATATAATTATTATTATATAATTATATTATATATTATAGCAGGTTGGCCACAGCTGTTTTCAAACTTGACTTACTTGTGAGCACTTTGTAGTAGAGACTCTGAGAGCAGGCACGATTTCCTTAAGCAGCCCACATGCTACAGAAAAAGCTAAAGCTATGGGCAGAGATTCTGCACCTAGTTTCCAGGACAGCGTTTCCCTAAGATACTGCACCTCTTCTGGATCAGCAGGCTTCACGAGGGAATCGCACTTGCTGGTCCCCGAGAGCAGTGACAGGATTCAGTTTTCAACGCCGAGGAGGAAGTAAAAATTCCACATGCACGACAGACATCCAAAATGGCTCAACATAATTTATTTTTTATGTTAAAATGTACAGAGTTCTTTTGAAAGTACTTGCTAGAAAGGGAAAAAAAAGTGATATTACATACAAGGAGAGGAAGGGAGACCAACCGGCCAGGAGCGCATGACATGGAGAGTTACAAAGGCATCTAGGCACCCCTTCCCCTTAGCTTACAAGTCACCATGAACAAAGTACAAAGAGGTTACAAAACAGGAAAAGCAAATATAAACAGACAGGAATAGACTTAGCTTCATTTGTACATGCGGCTTTTAGAGGCATCTGGAGCTCTATTCACACACTCTAGAGATCTCTTTAAAGAGAATTTTTATCTTTCTTAAAATAGTTTTTAATATTCTACAACAAAGATAAAAAATTTTAAAGATGGAATGAAATGAAAAAGCTCTTATTTTAAAAGGCATCAAAGTCACTAACAGTGAGTTTTTTTTTTTAATTTCTTTTAGAAGATTACCCAAGTTATCTTGCTAAAAATACATTTTTTTTTTTAAACAGAAGTGAAAAAATGGTAGGTACCAATATTACTGCGTTGGATAATTTCTTTTTATAATATAGAAAAGAACATTTTTTTTTTCTACAATAGTTCTACAGTCACAAAGGCTTGTGGAAAAGGGAGCTGCCCGATTGATTTAAAAAAAAAAAAAGAAAAACCATACAAAAACCAAACCAAACATAACAGCAAACAAACTAAATTCACGGCCCTCATTTCAACAGCTTCTCCTCCTGTCTGGAACTCGACCTGTCCCGTCCCCCCCACCCACCCGCCTGTAACCAGGAAGCAATGACACAGCTGAAGATCTAGGAAGGAGAGGGCAGCACTGTGTGCTTTCTACATGGATGATCTGGAACTGGAATAGTATATACAGAGAAATGGGGTCCTACACAGCCTCACACATGCTCAAAACTAAGAGAAACAAGAAGTGGAAGTCCTTAGAATTCTGCCGTATACATCAGCAGTTACTGGAGGAAGGTCCATTTTAGTGCATCTGAAGAAACCCCAACTGTCATCTGGACTTTGACATTTTTTACAACTAATTAGTCCTATTTTTGCATCTGTATCCCTACAGAATATACAGCTAGAGAGAGCTTCCCAAGAAAGGGCCAATGATGCTTTCCCTTTCTTTTTTTGCCTTCGATGACAAGCCAAAAGGTGCAGCGTCCCTTACACTGTCCCAGAGCGGTGTAGCAGGAAGAGAATGGAGCATGGGATGCGGACCAAGACGCTGCAAAATCCCACCGTCTTGGTCCCACCATGGTGCGATTGCCTTGCTCTCGCTTCCTCCCTTAATGGAGGGGGCCTGAATTGCCCTTCATTTCCCACACGCTGCCTTACAGGGAATGAGCTTCCTGGGAAATTCTCCAAGGATGGTGTGAAAGCAGGGACATGCCTATTTTAACACCATGACTCCCCTGGACGAAGAGCACATCTAGCATTTCCACCCCGCGCCACACGTGCCAGAAACGGAACAGTGGGCAAGGACACCATAGGTTTCTTGTCAAGACGCTTAAAACATGCACTTCATCTTCCAAGATTACATAAGCAAAGGAACTTGGAGGCAGATCCCTGGAAACGGCTGCCCTTGAGCCCAGCCAGACTCAACAGCTCAGAACCAAGACCCTCAGCATTTCAAAGTACATACTAAAGCAGAGATTGGGATCTCAGCGTTACGGCTGATTTGCAGGTTGTCAACACACAAGCCTGTAGCCATTCTCCTCCTGTTTCTGATGCACAGTACCTGGCCTCTCATCTTTTTAGCGACTGCCTTAGGGTGCACTCAGCTCTCCTGTGATATGCTTATGCTACTTCAGACCAACAACGTGGGCGTGCGTCTGTGGGTTCTGGATGGGCACATATTAAAGTTACATCGTACTTTCAGAATGAAACATATTCTTTTTTTTTTCAATTAACTCACCTACAAAGATATCCATGTGGAAAGAATTTATTGTTTACATATATGGTTTATATATTCCAAATTGTACGGAGGGGTGAGGGAGCCAGGGAGGTTAAAGCTGAGAAATGTTCCTGCCTCACTGAGATTAAAAGCTTCTGCTGTCCTCCACGTCCCCTTCCGAGTCTCCCGTAAGTGCCTCCCGCTGGACTGAAGTAGGGGATGCTAGGTGGGGAGCGGAGGGAAGGGTTTGAAGACCCATTGAGGTGTCAGACATTTTACAGGACTGCAGCACGGGGAGCTGTGCGCAGTGGGGTGTGGGGCAGGGAGAGGAACATAGGTTCGAGAGTACAATTTAAAAAGACGATTTCACTGTTACACATGTTCTGTCCGTGTGGTCAGCAAAGTAAGGCTCTTTTTAAAAAATTATGAATAGATTTTTGTGCACGTTTCCCCCCCCTAAAACCAGTTTTAAATGATTTCAGCTGTAAAATGTTTCAGGATTGTGAAGGAAACAAAAACCCAAAACAAAACAAAACGGAAAAAAATAAACAACAAACGAACAAAAAGAATAAAAGACCAGGCTTTCTAAAAAATAAAATAAACCAAAGAAAAACCCTCTAAATCTACAGCAATATTTTAACTGGAAAAAGGTCCATTTTCTCTGGTTCGTCAGTATAAAAGGTTCCTTTATTTATATATATTTAAGTTTTTAGGTTGCAAGTTCATCTCGCTCATCTTCTCATGTACGGTCCATTGAGTGACTGCTTGGGAACCCCAGCAGCATTCATGTAGCTGTGATGGGAGGGGCCAGTGTACATCATGTTTCCATGAGGGTTTGGCTGCATAGGCTGCTGGGTATAGGCCTGGCTCCCCATCATCCCCATCTGCATCTGCATAGGATACTGTGCTGTCTGGTTCATGTAGGCAGGGTTACTATGGTAACTGCTGTTCATCATGGGTTGTGTCATTCGGTAGCTGTTCATGGCATTCAGGTTCATATTCATGGAGTTGACATTGTACGGGGTGGTTGGCATCAAGTTAACCCCCATGTTCATACCCCGCTGAACAGCCAGCGCCCGGGGCCCAGCCTGCATGGCGACTGCTGGCGGGCTGCGCCCGTACAGCTGCTGCTGGTGTGCAGTTGCAGAGGGCAGTGGTGCTGATTTGGAGCGAATGGAAATGTGCCCCTTGACTGGCATCTGCCCCTGCAACCTCTGTGTGTGAGGGATACCAATGTTGGTAGCAGACATATTACACTGGAGCAAGGGTGACGTGAGGTTCATGGTGGGGGATGCCAGGTTTGGTGGGGGGGTCATGGTGGCTTGTGCTTGCGGCGTCCCAGCTAATGGGTGAGATGGAGCTAGCTGGGCCAATCCTGTGTTGGACAAAGAAACACTGGTTGCATAGGAAGTCACAGCAGGAGAATGGCTATAAGGCATGGCATGAGGGTCCATAATGGTATTTGTTAGCTGCTGCAACTTGGCTAAACTGAACGTGGCTGATGGCTGCGAGTAGCTCCCGGCCCCAAAATCCCCCGGAATCCTCTCGTAGATACTGATGTTGCCGGTGCTTCCCGACTCTGGGATTTCCATGATCATCGGTGCTGGGGTGAAGCTGTTATTCATGCTACACTGAGACAGTGGAGGCTGCTGCTGGGGGGGAGGCGGGGGCTGAGGCTGTTGTGACTGAGGCTGCTGCTGCGGCTGCTGGGTTGCTGGTTGCTGATTGCTCGGAGGCCTTTCCACCACGCAGCTCTGAGGCGACTTGATGTTGCAGTTGGCTGCAGGCTGGACAGTACTCTGCTGCATCATGCTGCAACTGTTGCCAATGTTTGCCATCTGCTGAGTGACAACACAACTGTTCTGAGTGAGGCTGCTGGAGGAAGAGAGTCCCCCATACGAGCAGCTGCTCTGGGAAGAGTTGTTTCCACAAATGCTACCTCCCATGGTGGAGTCGTAACTGCTGGGGTTCTCGTAGTTCTCCGTGGTGCTCTCAATGCTGCCAAGGTCACTGAAGCCACTATCCACCACCTGCTGGGAGTGGTCCGATACAGAAGGCACATCCATCATGGGGCTGGTCTCCATGTTCTGCATAGAGGGTGCGGACAGGGATCCTTGTTCAGGGCTTATCTGGGTGTAACCACTCTCCAGGGCAGGCACGTTGGGGCTGCTGACAGAGCGCACAGACTGGCTCGGGTGGGACTGGACAGAAGATATCGGACTGTTGTGCTCCGAGGCATGACAATCCTCCACCATGGAGATCTGAGGGTCCTCGTCTGCCTGGGTGTAGCTCTGCAGGGTCTGACAAGCAGCTAGCGTTTCCTCGCAGTCCTGGTAGGCCACGTCATGCTCGTTGCTTTCTTCCTGCGTCAGGGACTGGACTGCTTGGACCGTTTCTAGGTCTAGCTCACTGTGAGGAATCTCTTCCTCTTCTTTTAGTTCAATTAACCCTTCTTTATTGTTTTGCTCTTCTTCGTGATCGTCCTCAGAGCCAGGGACATGCTCTGAGCCTCCTGAGGTCTCATGAGAAACCTGCTCTTCCTCAGAATCTGCCTCGGCCTCATTTTTGCCCTTTGCATCTTCCCTACCGCTCTGTAGGCTTGCTTCTAAAAAAGACTCCTGAACGTCAGGCTCCTCTTTCACCCCTTCCCCGACAGGCTGTTCCTCCAATTCTTTCTTCTTCGCAGACTCCAGGTGAGCATCATCTTCATCATCAGCATCATGGTCTTCATTTTGATTTATCACCTCCGCAACGTCATCTTCTTCCTCGTGATCGTGCTCAGGCTCTTCTGCTTCTTGCTGCTCCTCCTCTGATTGCCTTTGCTCTTCTGATACCCGTGGCTTTTCCTCTACTTCTTCCTCTATCTCAGGCTCTTTGACTTCTGGTGCTGGACTGCTGCTGTCCACAGGAGAAACTGCTCTCACTTCACTGCTTGTTGTATCTTCCTCCTCTCCCTCTCCCACCTCTTCTGCTTCCATGTGCACGTCCTCCTCCTTCCTCTCCTCAGCCAGGGGCAGCTCTTCTTTTTGTTCAACAGGCTCTTCCTTCTCCTGCATCTTGGGTTTGCGCCCTGGCTTTGAATCAGTTACCACTGCATCTACTCCTTCATCCTCAGCAGAGGCTGGCACCTTCTCCTGGTTCAGTTTAAGCCCTGGTTTCCGACCAGGTCTTTTCTTCCAGTGGACTGGCTTGCGGCTTTTGCCTTTTGGCCATCCCTTCTTCTTTTTCATGGGGGTAGAAGTATCTGGCTCAAGGGGAGAATCTGTTGCTTCACATTTTCTCAGCAGAGAGACTGGCTTCAAGGTAGGGGTGCCTGAAAACAAAACAAAAAACACTGCTCAGCTATTTCCAGTTACTTTCACCTTTTTTTCCCTTGCCCCTAACTTCAAGGAAGTGCCTCTGCAGAGTCCCAGACTACCCACCCCATTTATTAATCTGTCTCTACAAACATTTTAAGAGAAGAGCAAACTCTTCACCTTCCCCTTGTGCAAAATGTGCACATTAACAGCATGTGACATGAATCACATTTGCCAAGAACATCACTGTTTTCCAGGTCCCTCTATTCAAAGTTTCAGCTCCAAAAAAATCATATGACTGATGATGCTGGAAGAACTAGAACCACAAGTAATACCACACGTTTGAGCAGAAAAAAGTTCCACTTAGGTCAGTGTCTTCGGCACCTACAAAGATAGGATGCAGGTAGGTTTATACTTATTTCTGAATCTTGCAGGTCTGCTGAAGAAAGAAATTTTTCTCCTTCCAGTCACTGCTGAAATTTAGTAACATCAAACAATTATCAAGATACTTTAATGGGGCAGTTGGTAAATGCTCGACATCTGAGTAAATATTAAAAGGAAGCCAAATCTGCCCCCTCATCTGGATTTTTTGATGGGTCACTTCTCACATTTCAGCTCTCTTCCAAATTCCTTAACAGCTTCCTAGATTATAAAGCCTAAAAGGACCCCTGTGAGAATCGATTCTGACCTCTTTAACAGCCACAGAACTTCTTTGAATTAACTCCTGCTTGAACAAGAGGACAGCAATTAGAAAAACCTCTAAGCATCCCTCAAAAATTCCCAATAATGGAATCCACCACAAGCCCTGGTCAATTGTTTCAGTGGTCAATTTCCCTCATTATTTTTTCCTTTTCAGGGTAATTGTTTCCACCGTGTACGAAGGCCCAACAGTCCTTATTCCTAGATGTCTTGCTTCAACACTCGGCTGTATGTGTAACATGCAAATTGTTCGCTGCACCCCGTTTACCCAGGAGTCCAGCTTATTTTGTATAACTGACCTGTCCCATTCATTATGTATCACTTACCCACAATTTCTGGGTCCCCTGCAAACCTTATCAATAATGATCTCCTAGGCCGTGGATAAAAATGTGAAAGGGCAATGGCTCAGGACCAATCCCTTGGGGACTGCTCCAGAAAACAAAACTGGCTACAGGAGGCTTTCCTGTTTACAATTACGTGCTGACAGTTATGAGCTAGCCAGGTTCATTCTGCATCATCCTACTTGCTTAATCAAGATGTTGTCTAGTAATAAATTAAATCCTTAAAAGGATGTGTGTGTACTACTGGAGCATCATTACTTTTATCAACCCAGCTTGTAGTCTCATCAAAACAGAAAGACAGCCAGATGTCTGACAAGATCTGTTTTCCACAAACCCGTGTTTTGTTTTGTAGCAAACGCCGATTTTAATTCTTTATTCATTAAATCCCCTATTGCCCGTTTCATTATTCAATCAGGATCCATTTCAGGCTGACAGACCTATAATTACAAGGTTCATGCCATTGACCCTTTTGAAATACTGACATAACATTAGCTTCCTCCCAGCCCTTTGGAATCTCTCCAGTGTTCCAAGACTTATTAAAAGTCAACATTATGGTCCAGAGAGCTCTTTGTCCAGTTCTTTCGAAACTCTTGGATGCTAGTTATCCAGACCTGCTAATGGAAAAAAGTAAAAGTTTAGCAGTTACTGTTTAATATCCTCCTTAGTTGCTGCTGGAGCGGAAAGTATTTCATCATTGTCCCTGGACATAGGTACTTCATTTGATTTCCCCGCACACAGAACAGGAATGTTTATATTTCTGCATTTCCTACAGTTGTTTTTATCCTACAAGTTCCCTGTCATGCTATGCAATATGCCACCCAATTCTTACCAGCTGTTCTTACACTAGCCACCCAGTTACAAAGGCAATTGTGTCATCCATTTGACTGAGCAGGGCTGGAGGATGTGGTCTCAGTAGCTCACAAACGTTTCTCATGGGCATGGTCATAGGGAACTTGGCAGAAACCCTGGCCTGTTATGGACCTAACACTTCAAGACAGTGACGGTGATCGACATCCCGAGGAGTTGGCCCAGGCCCTTTAGGCTCTAGTCCTATTGGCAGTAAGACATTCAAACTTTATAGGCCAAACTACGACATTTCTACTAAAGCACTAGTCCCACCTTCACATGTAGATGAGAAAACTGGAAATTCACTAAGAAGTACAAATGGATGCGCAAAAGTCTGTCTACAGGGACATTTAGGACTGACCTTAAGGTCACCCTCAGCCAGGCTGACTCACATAACTCTTTATCTATACTCTACCTAGCTATTGACCCTGGTTAACCAAAACCCACCCAACCTGTACTGAGACCAAATTTCAGAAAAAAATGTGATGTTTTTGAGAAGTTATAAATATTTGCCACATTTTTTTTTTCTCAGCTTGAAGGCAAAATCTGGAGAATTTGAACTAAGGCTTGAAAAATCCACAAGTCAGGTCTCAGCAGGAAGCTTTTTTTGGCAAGTGATAAATCCCAGCAAAATGTAGGGCTTTTTGAGAAATGCCCATAGCCAAGCAATTGTGAAGAAAACCTTCCAGATGTGAACTGACTGTGAATGAATATGGCACTATTTTCCTGAATATGAAGCTTGACGCTGCCTGTGCCTTTGCGGCTGCTCGGGGGTTTCCAAAACTGTGGCAGATTAAAAGCTAATCGGAGTCTGCTGAAGCTTAGAGTGGTGAAGCTGACAGATCAGGGTAACTTCAGTGAGTAGCTGCTACTCAGGAAATCTACCCGCAACCACAAAAAAAAGCTAGTCACTGGGAACGTAAGACAGAACATTTGGGCGGGGGGAGGGCAAAGAGGAGAAGAGAAGCAGAAACAGCCTTCTTGCAGAAATCTGCAAGCTGAGAATCCCATGATACTGAATTATTTCACCAAAAGGGCCAGTAATGAATTTGTAGGTGATGACCTCTGAACGGTTATGATGCACTAACATATTTTTTTTCTTAAAACCCATAGCTCTTTTACATTATATATGCAACGGTACACCCATCAAAAGGTGTGAGAAGGAAACTATGTCTCTGTAATTCCAGGTGCAAAACCACCTGAAGAATGCGCTCAATTGTGGGGCACAATTACCTAAGAGATAAGGAATAAAGCGAGAGTGAGCGCATGTGCGCCGGGGTCAGGAAGAACTGAATTAGGAACGATTAAGAGAACGAAATATGGGTAGATCAGATAAGGCAACAACTACAAAGACAAGAATGATTCAATCTGGTAAACGGGCATAATTTAGAAAAACAATATGAAAAAAATGTAGATTAAATATCAGGAAACACCTCACAGCAAGAAAAGCATTATGTACATAGTCATGGAAGTGTTATTGCTTTAGATGGACTGACACCTGTAGCAGAAGGCAGAGATGGGGGAAGAACTCTATTGTTTGGGATGCTCTCTGCTAATGCATGTCACAAGCCCTACTGGGTGTACAACTTGGTTGAGCTTTTCCCCCCACCCCCCTTAACTATTGCATGTCCTGGTTCCTCAGTTAGACAACGCATGACCTTACTGTTGCATTAGCATTTTTTTTGAGTGTTTGAACTTAAATGAGGATTAGTGCCACAGGGATTCAATAAGGACTGGTGCTATATAAATAGCAAAGATAGCTATCATCGTATCACTGCTCCTTCAGCATTTAAGTACTGTTAGAGGGAACTCTCCTCTGCTAATCAGAGGCCAGTTGAGTGGTATGAATAATTTAGGTAGTTCCGATAAGAATTATTCAAGGTGGAATGAGAACATCATACATCTGTTTCTGCTGCTCCTTTATTTTTATTTGGCTGTTTGCCGCATCCAATGCAGGCAATCAAAGAGCTCCCATGAGGAATGTGATATACTGGGCAGTAACAGAACCTCCAGCCACTGCAAGACAGGTGAATGTAGTGAAACGCTTCAATGAGAAATATTCATTGTGTAGTTTAACAGCACACTAAGAGCCCTAGTTCTGATCTGGTGTCTTTTTGCTGCCTGTATTAAAGGCCTAGGATCAGAGAACTCTGGAGAGGGAGGACAGAGAACGAGCGAGTACCTGCATTAGAACAAAGGATCACAAAACAGATTCTTACCTAGTCCTCCTCTTTCATTTTGCCACTGCCCATGGAGGCTGCTCAAAACTGTGTCTGTGGTTTGCTTTCCTTTCATTTTTTCTAAGTGACCCCTCTGTGTAACCAGGCACAGAAATCTACTTCACTAAGGAAGTGAAGAACTAAAATCTGAAGGTGCCATACTATCTTTTCACATGCTAATAGGATGTTTAAATATAAAAATAATGTTTTCCATACATGTGCTGCACATTTGAGGATGGCATAACCAAGAATGTGTGTCCTACCCTGTAGTTTAGCTGGAAATTATATGGCAAAGTAGACAATCAGTTCCCTCACGAGGGATACAGTCTATCAATTACTGATATCTTCATCTAACTCCAGGTGCAAATTCACAACATGTTTACGAAACATACCGTTAGTGTCATCAGAATCCTCTTCATCTTTGGACTTCCTCTTCGAGGAGGGTCGGCGCCTGAGGGTATCTGGTGGGGGTAAGTGACGAAAATACCCCCTCGGGAATAGTTCGCTTTCATCCTCTTCCTCTTCCTCCTCTTCCTCAATCTCAAAGGTAGGCTCTAATCGGGGCATTGGCCTCTCGGAGTCCGAGTCCTCAAAAGGCTCATCCAACACCTCTGTGGTCTCGGAGATCGTTTCAGTGACAACACTGCTGTTGTGGTGCTTGCGCTTACGTACTCGCCTCTTGCGATGGAGAATTGGTTTCTGAAAAAAAGTATTTGCGTAAAAGCAATAAAATTAAGCAACGAACAACGGAAAAACAGGTACCAGAATTTTACAGTATGGATGGGACCAGAAGCCTCCCCCTCTGACATATAGACTCTGGTCTAAATTATACGAGTGTAAACACAGAGTAAAGGCACTGGCTTCCATGAAGTTTTCTAGCTTTCCATCAGTGTAAAAGAGCAGAGTCTGTTTATAAGAGTTGATGGCCTGCAAGTACTCAGTGAACTACCATGTAAGTGTTTGAAGACCAAAGGCCTGCAGCTACTAATGACATTTCAGCATAGCTCCACTAACAAGGTCTAATGAGTGCTATTACTATGAAAAGAATTGGCAAGAAGATGGCACCAGCCCAGGGAGAGCAAATGCAGCCCGCAGCCAGGACCAGAGGGATCTAAAGACCCTAAAGGTAGCACGCACCTTTCGTTTTAATGTTGGCTTGGTAAGAACAGGCGGAGAGTTGGACCGAGGACTCACAGGATCATCCTCCTCCTCTTCGCTACTCTCACTAAAGCACCTCAGAAGAGTCCTATCACCATCGCTGTAGCGGCGGGGCAATCTGTCACACTCCTCCACAAATCGGCACTTCAGTGGCTCAGTGTTCTTCTTTAACTGTCTTCTCAACATCTCCATGCCTTCGCTGTATCGCCGCCCAGGCACCAAGGACTTGTCACTTTTCCCATACTGTCCCTGCGGGGCTGCAGCCTTATCCTCATCTTCCCCATAACGACCCCGGAGGGCTGGGGATTTCTCCTCACATTCGCCGCATCGTCCCTGTGAAGCTGCCGACTTCTCCTCGCATTCGCTGCAACGGCCTCGTGAGGCAGCTGACTTCTCCTCGCATTCGCTGCACCGCCCACTAGGAGCTGCAGACAGCTCCTCTAGGAACAGTTTCTGTTCCTTATCGCAAAAAGTTTCCTGAAGCTTTTTGCCTTTCCGGCTCCATCGGCCCCTTCGTGATGGCTGGCTGTTTGCAGGAAGACTATCCAAGGGAAGAACTTGCTTGTTTGGCCGCACTGAACTGGCTGGAGCAACAATGTCTGGCTTTTTTTCATTCTCTGGAGGAGAATAAGGTTCTTGCTCTTTCTTCTCCCAGGAGACAGGTTTCACCATCTATGTTTGAATAAAAACATACAATTCAGATTTTCTATTTAAAACCTATCCCGAATTCTACTCCATAAAAGCTGTTGACCAAGGCAAAGGGCCCAGTTAGGAACTAAGTGACTGAGGAAAGGTGACAGAAGCTTCTGCAAACTGGAGAAAGGCAGACGGGGGGAATGCCACAGAGCTGCAAAAGGACTCCCAACTCCCCACAGGTTGAAAAAGTATCCCCACCTGGTCCCTGACAATCAAGCTCAGCTAATAGCAGCCAAGAACATACTGATACCTATTAGAACAAGGAGAAAACTATGTTATGCCTGACCCCTGTACCTGTTTGTGCTCACAGGGAACTGACAGCTTTTTTGCAGCTATTGCATGTGGCTTTAAAGAAGCAGAAATAATTTTTTGTCGCTGTGCAATATCCAGGGAATTTAGCTTGTAATGCAAGAGTGATGCACAGTCCTTCTGTCAGCCAGAGCAAAGCATTTCATATAGGTCACCTGTTTGGTCAATGACAGATGCAAATGTGGCTTGTTTAAAGATACAGCTTGTCCTGCGGCTTTCAGCTGTTCCGCAGACAGGTCCACTGGGACAGAAACGTGGTGGTTCTGGTGATCCTCAAGGTTGATGTTTGCACACTGTAACGTTTGCTTTAAGTGTGAATGTGAACAGGTGATTCTCAGCCAGGGTGCCATGAGATCCTTTCAAAACTTGTTGTGGGGTGCCACACAATATTAGCACTATTAAGTGTGCAAATGCCTATGCACAATTCAGAAGATGAACCTAGAGGTTTCAAACAGGAACTCAGTGTTCAAAACCCACTCTGACCTACTGTGGTCCAAGTTCTTTCCATTCAAAAAAAATCGCTCTATTTCCATAGTAAAAAACTAGTCAAAACTAAGAGCTGGCATTTTTTCTAAGGGGTGCTTTGAGTCTAAAATGGTTGAGAACCACTGCCCTACTGTTTTTATTTTTCCTTAAAAAAATATCAAGTTTCCATTTTTAAGAATTCCTTTCTGCGCACAACCTTGGGCCAAGGAAATGCAAAATGGACTGAAACATTTCCTTTGATTTTAAAAGAACAATGCTGTTCAGTGATGGGCAGGAATCTCTTCAGAGTGCGCTATCAAATGGTGCAAGGTTAGGGGTCTACTTCTCTCCAAACTCTGTGCCATGTGGCTCCCACTCGTCTGGTTTCTGACCTGGAACTGGGCAGGTAAATAATTTAATCCATGCCACCTTCTACAATTCAGGACGATGCTAAAACCTCCCACTCACACATTTGGATTGGAAACAAAACACTGTGACTGTTTTGAGGAGAATTAAATGGCATACTATGGCTTACATAAAAGCAATAGATTCACTCTTACACTGGCCTCTAGATCTCTTTCCTTCTGCTGCTGCTGCTCTTCATTTTCTCCTTCCTCAGTCTCTTCCTCTTCATCCTCAGAGACAACAGAGTTGGAGACAATGACAGGTGTCCAGCGCAAACATTCTGGATCTACATCTATAGATCGGACATGAGTCTTGAGCTTTGCCATATGTTCCTGGATAAGTTTCTCCCGACGAACAATCACAAATCTGGGAAGAGAGAAGACTCTTCAGACCACAAACAGTGAGGTGCACACTGCAGACAGAGACATGAGAAATTAATGCAAAGCAAGGTCTGACAGAAGGATCCATACACCCTTGATCAATGCCACTGTGTTTAGCTTCAGAAAGCAACGGCAATGAAAGGTACAGATTGTCAAGAAGACGTTCTACTATCTGTGACATCCTAAAACTGGCAGGAAGAATATCTCCAGCCTTCAGAGACAAAGTGCTGTGGTCTTTCCCTTCCTGGGCAAAGATATAAGTGACACAGCTGCTATACACTAGTCTGGAAGGTCAGGATTAGGGCAGTGTTTGCTGTTAGAAGAGGGTGCTAAGAAAAGAATGCAGGACTGGGGGTATAATGGGTAAAGATGCATCTTAGAAAAACAGGAGACACTCTCTGATTATCTCTGGACCAAGGCAAAAGCTTTCTTTACTGTCCAAGCACTTGGAGCTGGTCTCCCAGGAGAGTAGCTGTGGAGACATTTGAGCAGGAAGGCATACGCACAGTCCTCCCAGCAGTGCTATTCAAGAGGATCTGGGTCCTCGTCTGGGAAGCAGTTGGGCCACTATACTCACTGGTCACTACGGAAGTCAAGCATTCGTAGGTGGTGCAAGGTGGACGTGATGTCTTGAGGGCAGATTCCAGTCAGTTTGCTTAACTTCTTGATGCTTAATTGCTTGTCACGGTGATGATAAAGGCACTCCAGTATTACACTTTTCCAATAAGCCATGTATGAGAGACGGCCCAGATCAGACAGTGGCTTTTCTGGTGACCCTGCTTGACCTTCGCGCTTTGAAAGCAGATAGCCTAAGGAAACACAGAGTAACTTGTCACGAGGACTACATGATGCAGCTACCAACTTTTCCACCCTAGCCCAAGCCAAGCTCATAAAGGAGCTTCTATGGTGGCATTCTTCCCACACAGGGTTGAAAGTATTTGAAAGACGGATAACCCGCATTCCAAGAGACACTGAATAACTGGCCAAGCTTCTTCCACCGTTAACTTTTACTGTCCTAGAATGCATTCAGAAATCGGTAGGCCACATCCTACTTATGCTACCATTCATGTGCTGGTGCCACTAGATGGCACCAAGGGCAGCTATCCATGTGCCCAACGCCTGCTCCGATGTGTTCTAATTAGAACACTCCAGCAGCCTTGGCATCACATGCATTCAGGGTCCCCGCATTTCAAAATGGCAGCAGGGGTGCTTTAGTTAAAACTTGTCGGAAGAGCTTTAGTTAAAGCATCCCTGCCACTATTTTGAAGCACAGGATGCTGAATACATGACACGCTGAGGGTGTTTTAATTACAGCAGCTCCCGAACGCTTCCCCCTCCCTCCCCACCCACCCCAGAGCACATGTAAAGATGCCCCAAGTGCCTAACTAGAAAAAGTAAAGACAGAGTGAAAGCAGACTGGAGCAGACCTGTGGGTACTGAGCATGAAGAACAGATACCAGAATTTTCAAACCTAACTATACTGGAGGTGAGAGCACACCAAAGATGCTATCATGAGATATGCGAGGATGGGAATTTATATAGAGCATAAGGAGGTGAACAGTTAAACAATTAGTTGCTTAACCGATAAGCCCAGCGATAACTGGTTCTAGCCAACCGGTTATTGTTTAGCAGGGGTGCAGTCTGACAGGGAAGGGTAGCCACACGCTGCCCCTGCAGGAACAGGAAAGTGGCAGGCCAGGCAGGAGGGAGGGAGGAAGGAGGGGAGGATTAGTACCTATGCTAGGCTCCATGGGACCTTGGTGCAGACGCTTGCAGCTTCCTTGCCACAAGCAGCCTGGGGTCCAGGCAGGCCCCAGCTGCCTGCCATAGAGCCTGGGCTGCTCAAGGCAGGCAGTGGGGATGCTGTAAGCAGCTGCCCCAGGATCCGCAGAGTTTAGTAAAGCGGGCAATTATTTGGGCCTGAGGACCACATAGAGAGTTTTGGTGAGCTGTCCCAAACCAGGTCAGCACCCCCACCCCACAAAAACTCCCTAAATGGCTCTCCTCCATGCTGGGCTGGGTGGCTGGGATGCCGCCGTGGGCTGGTGGGGAGCAGCATCCAGGAATGGGACGGGCAGGCAGGGCCAGGATCTTGGGGCAGTGACAACACAGGCTGAAGGCAGAGCTTTCTGTTCCCTGCATGCTCCCGTAACGGGTGATGGTTCTGCTGGCAGGAGCATGTGGGCAGTGGATTGCAGTTCTATCCTGGGTCCCAGCCGTGAGCCGTCAATGCCCCCAGATCCTGGCCGCAGCCACCACACTTCTGGAAGCAGCTCCCCACCTGCCCAGGTCCTGGCTGGTCTCCCTGGAGACCCCAGGATCGCTGGGCAGTGACAGCACGAGGCCATAGTCCAGGGCTCAGGGCACAGCAGCGATCTGCTCCTGGCATGCCACTGCCCATGGAATCAGTGCCATTGTTGTAGAGATATGCAGGTAGTGGACTGTGGGTCTGCCCTGACCCCCAGCCCCACAATCCCAGTCCTAGGCCTGCCCACCCATACCCCTCCCAGATGTCACTCTCCATCAACCCATGGCCCCATCCTAGCCACTTGGCAGGACACCCTGCCCACGTGGGTCCCACCCCGGCGGTACAAGGCAGATGTGCCAGGGTGCTTGGGCAGCTGGTGTGGGTCTGGTGGTTGCCCCTGGGAAGTGGAGTCTGGCTGCCCTAGCGCCCCAGCCCTGCTGTGTGCCCAGGAACAGTGGGACCAGCCCCTGGGCCAGGACTGGCCAAGGGACCGGCCACAGCTGGGACAAAATCCCTTGGCAGCTAGATCCGGTGGGCTGTATTTTGCCCACCCCTGTATTAAGTACTAGTTCCCCCATCCGCTCTCACCTGTCCTGGGGCTGCTGTAATGATTAATCATTTAACTGGTGTAATTACAAGAGGTTAAATTGATATTTTAATTAATCAGTACTTACATCCCTAATAGAGCATCAACTACTCTTTGGCAACTGCCCGTGTGCATACTGTTACCCCAAGACAAATAAAAGTGTAAGCTACACGGTCAGCTTTCACAGACCTCAGGGTACAAGCATGCATGTGGGTAGCTACCACTGAGTAGCTCAGGTACTATAAAACTCCTCCCTTCATTTACCTCATGATAACTTGCTCATGTGCCCATGCCCTGGCATTTTTATACCAGCATGCCTCTCTCTGTGGACACTAGCTCCAGAATTAGCATGTTCACAGGGGAAGTGATACAGGTAAAACAAGAGTAGTATCTCAATTACACTGAGATAGCTCCGCTGGTAAGCTGCCCTTTGCAGGCATGTCCCTGATGGGCATCCAGGTACTGACCAATATGCAGGGTGCATTCCCATTTGAGTTTGCAACTGTTGCTCAGGAGAAAGCTTGAGTTGATGGCAAATGCAAACACAGACTTCAACTGCAAAACTGGCAGAAGCTTGCAATCTATGTGCAGGTGTTTTTATGACCAAATCAAAAGCTCAAACAAACTACTAGCAGCACCTGTTTTACAAATGATCTGACACTTAATTTGGCAGTCGGCAGCTTCCATAGGTAGTTTTGTTTTTTTCTGAAAAAAACAACTGTATGAGCAGGGAAAGCTTCTGCCAGGAGGTCTGTGCTGGTGCAACTTCACAGTTTTTAGCATGAGGCATTTGTGGGACTCAGAGGGAGAATAATTAATTTGCTTCCCACTAGAACAGAGAGCAGCTCTCAAGTTTGGAGGGCTTCACGTGCTCCAGAATCTGCTTGTTCCGAGAACCATTTAGCACAGGAAAATTACTAGAAGCCTGCATGTTTCCCCCCTGATTCAGTCCTTTCTTAAAAACACGAGGAGATGAACCAATATGAAAAGGTGAAAAAATGAGAAAACAATTCTTACTGAAGTCAATGAGGAACCTGCCATAGCCCTTACGCTGGTACTGGGGGAGAATCATTATACAGGAAACATTGTACTTCTGTTGGCAATGCTTCTCCTGGTAGAGGAAAGAGAAACAGACTTTCAAAACAATGGACTGCTTAGACAGAAAAGGAGCCACTGCGTAAGAGCTAGTAATTAACCCTGAACTAAAGACCAAAAATGAAAGCCATGCTCACAGCTCCTGGGGGACTTCAATGCACATCAGCAAAGGAAAGTCTCCAATGAGAGAAGGTGGAACAGTATCAAATCATTGTCATGGCCATTAAAACCACCACCTTAAGTGAATGAAAAGAATGAGAGAGGCACCTGCTACTTTCTTCCTCTTAGAAACAACACAAGAGATACAAATCTCAGGAGGAGGAATCTCAGTCTTCACTAATCTTTCAAAAGTGCACAAATGGAGGTGGTAAGCAGGCTGGACTAGATTTTTTATTTGCCAGCTACTGGTGCAAATCTCAAGTGATTCAATATTCACGGTACTAGGACATGCACCCAAAATCCAGTCTAATGTGTGCTGGACGTGGGAAGAAAAAGCATGGATTAGTCATCAGAGGTTTTTGCTGGGTTTATTTTTTGCCATGGTTGCTCTGACGGCTGGATGGCAAGCAAAACAACTACTGCTGGAGAAAGAGAGACTCAGAGTCTTTAAAACAGGGCTGTTTGAAAGTCAAGGTCTTTTAAGCATCACTAAGATCTCTGCATTCCCAGCATGAAAATTAAAAGGTTCGAAATGAGATGCAACTTGCAGATCAAGCAAAGATTGTATCTGGTTAGGAAGCACTCAGATAGCTCTGTTCTGGCAACAATAATGTTTACTTCATAAACGGTTCTACCTATCACCACCAAGGGAATAGGAAGTCATCTAAAACTTCTCCCTTTGAGCTGCTAACTGCAGCACAAGTTCCTTTGAGGATAGGCTCTCTTCAACAATATTAAAAGGTAACTTAGCTTTATTAGTTGCTGCAGGCCTCTGAATTTCTCTTATCTAGAGTCTTTGGCAAGAAATATACCCCTTCCTTGCAACTGAGAGACTTTTTTTTTTTTTGACAACACTGTATCCCAGATGGGCACAGACAAGGCACAGCATTATGTCTGAATGTAAGTTTATTCCACACTAAAATACTTACCTTGGAGAAGTAGCCAACAAGGTGGCAGCCCTTGACATCATTCTGTGTCAGCACATAGAAGAGAAATGGTTCCACATCATAATAAAGCGTCTTATGGTCCAAGAAAAGCTTTGCCAGCAAGCACAAGTTCTGGCAGTAAATGGTACTGACATTGCCATCAACCTTACAGAAATGGACAAAAAATGACATCACTATCATTACCACAATAATCTGATTCTGTTGGTATCTCACATTGGTCTAACCCTCAAACACTAAAGAAAAGGCTACCAGATCAAAAGATTAAAACAGACGGGGTATAATGGAAGACTGCATTCTGTTCTACTAGTCAGCCAGAAGCAGAAACTACAACTTATTTTCTGAAGAGTAACACGTGTTTAGGAAGAACATGTTTTTAATATAGATTAGTTTAATAATCTACTCCCAGCCTCAGCGCTATTAACAGAGAGCTATTGTTCAGTTCTTCACTCTTTACAGAGTCAAATCATTCTGGATATGTGAATGACCAAGTTATGTATCTAAATGGTTCAAAAGCAGGAGCATCACCCCTTGAAGTCCTGAAAGCAGTAGCTACGAGCCACTGTTCTAACTTACCTCAAAAACTGAAATATTATTCTTTCTGTAGATTTCATTGGCTGGAGGATGAAACCAGCCACATTTTTTCATGTGCTGCTGGAGGATAGTTCTGCTTTTCATATACTTTAAACAGAATTCGCAAAGATACAACTTAGGCAGCCTGTAAGCAAAGGTAAAAGATCATCAGAATCTACATGTGCATTGTGATTTTCTTCATAACGGCCAAAGTATGAAACTTTCCGGTGCTGTTAAAAATGTTTAAGGGAAAGGATATCATGATGAAAGCAGCCTTAATAAATAGTCAACTTCCAGGTATGTAGGCATATAGATTTTATTAACAGCACACTATTTGCTTATACTGCTATGAATATACATTCTACATCTATTCAGTGCCCTAAATAATGAATGAGCTCTGCTGAACTATGAAATGATACTTCAGGGAAAGGGCATGAATCAATTAAAATACTTGTGAAATCTTACAAGGAGAAGTTTTGTACTAGGGAGTGACAAGATGTGTTAGATGAAGGTTTCCTACATTTTCCCCATCTTTAATCTCTTAAAGCCTTGCCTGCTCAAGCCATTCACTCCAGTGTGGCGGGTGATGATGAGTCTAGCTTTTATTTAATTTGTTACATAGTCCAGTTGCAGTACAAATGATACATTTAATCAATCTAGTGCATGTGATAATTAAGAGTTTCGTTTTTAAAGCAACCCAACTTGTCCCGTGAGCTAGTAGGAGAGATTTTTCTGTGGTTTTTTGCTTTGAGGCTCTGTCTGAAGATGGTTCACATTCTAACTGACGTCCTATTCAACGCTGGGGGTGCTTGTGGCTTAGACAGCCTACAAGGTTATCGCTATGTAGAAAATAACATCAAAGCAGCCAAACACAAGTTTCTCTTTCTTACATGGCAGCTGCAGGTGGTGAAGAAAAGACTTGGCATATTAATATTTGGTAAAAATGAGGCAATAAACTGATTAAAAAACAGCATTTGAGAACTACAGTAATTTAGGTATGATTCATATAGCACAAGTGCAACAAAACTCTTCTCAGCAATTTTGTCTGCTTACCACTTTTTACATCTCCTTCAAGAATAAGTACTGCCATTTCAAGCCTGAATTCAGATTTTATAACAAAGACCACATCCGCTCAGTCTGTACTGCTCATTATTAATATCATGATGTATGCTAAAATTAAAAAGCGGGTAAGACCACAAAGCCAAGCTCTCCAGTCAGCTAGGATAGCATGCTACTAATCACTTAGCTCATGGGCTCTCTCATTTCGTAACCCAAAATCTCATTTTCTGCCCACTTGTAGCACCGCACCTTCTGAACACTTTTTGAATATTTGTAGTATACAGGTATTGTTACAAAGCTTATGAATCCTGAGGCTAAGGAGACTCCAAGGCACTCGTTCCCTTATTTATCATAAAGGGCATTTGGAATGTCTAGGAGCGCTTTGTGCACTAAATTCAAGTTGAATAAGTCCAGGATTTCTACACCTACCAGAGTATAATAATCCCATGAACGGTAACCTGGAATGAAGGGGAGGGTTTGCACAACATACCTTGAGTATTCCTGTGGATATGGGGAGGAGTACCAGGTTTGGATTTCATACTTCCCGAACTCGATGACAGAGGGGCAGCGGACTTGTGGATCAGGGGGACCCGTCACCCCTACTTTCTGTGCAAGAAAAATGTGTGTGTGAGTTTCCAAATCCCAAACTTTATCAAAGTCAGGATTCCTGGCTGGGAGAAACAGGTATCTACTTAGCCTGCTTTCATTTCTTCAAATTTAGAGAGGTAAGTAGGGAGATGCAGACACCTCCTTTTAATGCTACCACCAATATCTCACTCTTTGTGCAGGGCAACCAGTTTATAAAAGGGAGAGCTAGCAAACTTCTTCATGTCAATCCAGGCAGCAGCCCCAGACACTCGCAGAACAATCACTCTCATCTTCTTTAAATCTATATGCGTTTACATGCCTATGACCTTAGCATATTAGCAGAGCAACAGGTAAACTGCGCTCTCAGCTTCAGGAGATACAGCATTTATCTAGTCAATGAAACAGTGAGTACCACAGAAGTGACATGCACTGCGATAGCATAAAAAGCTTGCAAAGAATCCTCATCACTGGTTTCAAGGTTACAGGATCATTGTCAATGGATTCAAGGAATTTTAAAACCAGCACTGCTAGCTAGTCCCATGAGAAACAAGTTTGGAAAACAGGGTTCCAAGCTCCAGCAAAAGCTTCTATATGTAGTGACCTTGGAGATTAGTTGACTGCGGTATTTTAACACAATTCCCAGAACACGTGTGCAGACCTTTCATCAAGAATAAACATGGAGTTTTATTTAAATCACATTCACCCATTGTTTTGTACCAGCGTGGGCACAAGGTTACAGAAAAAGCAACTCTTCTCCTGGCAGACAAGGTTCCTTGGGTGAATTTGATATCTTTTATTAGACCAACCCAAATAGTTGGAGAATAGTTATTAAGCAAGCTTTCGAGTTCAAAAACCCTTCCTCAGGCTAAGGAAGTTTCAGCAGTTGGTGTGTGCTCTTCCTGGATGGAATGAAAAAGTCTAATAAAAGATATCAAATTCACCCAAGGAACCTTGTCTGCCTATGTCCTTAGACCAACACGGCTACAACCTACACCCCTGCAACTCTTCTCCTGGCGCTTTCTAGAGAAGTATCTCTTAACATTTAAAGGCAGTACAAATAAAATCCATACCAGGAATTAACAGTAATCTCCTGGTTTGACTCCTACGTCTCATAAGGCTACCTCAGACTAACTCTCCCAAATTGTCTTGGTGACTTTGGGCAGGTTCCCTAGCTTATATTTCAGTACTTGGTCCTTTTCCTCTTCCAAACTCCTACAGCCATATCCTTGTCCAAATTTGCTGGCAAACATATTGCCCAAGACATGAGGCTTGGAATATGGGAACTACACACCCTGCTTTAATATTTTTTTTTTTTTTAAATTTTTTTTTTACAATCTTACTGTCCAAGACCACTCTCCAATGGAAAGCTCTGGCATGCACAGTTAACATCAAATGTTTCCCATTGACTTTCCGCTGTCACGTGACTGAGCTTGGAGTGCGGGGCTATTAATAACTGAAACCACTTCTCACTTAGGTGGTCTGGTACTGGGGTGAAGAGTGCCAGTGAAGTGCCTATAAATAGCTGTATCCCAACAAAATGGAACAGCTACAAACATCCTGATCCATGGGTTACGGCTTGAGGTGGTGATATCCCAGATCCAGAGATTTCCATTTCATATAATAGGTGCAGGAGGAGGAAGGCTTAGAGTCTCTCTCGTCAGCATCCTGGACACACATTTTAACAGCAAATATCAAGATACAGGAGCCTCCTGCCTCAAAGGTTTATCCAAGAGCAAATAGATCCCTCAGTACCAGGAGCATGTTGCTCATACCACCTTCCATTCTTATCCAAGATGACAAAACAGAAGGAAAAGCTTGTCAGAGGCTGACCAAAGAACTTCAAATGTTATAACTGAGTCACTGTATGCGATCCCAAGTTCAACTACTTGGAAAAATGGTTCTTTGCTGAAGCTCGCTGATTGATTCCCTAGGCCCCTCTCTCCTTTAGCAGGAGGCCTGGGGATTTGTCTCGAGTTCCCTAATGGGAAGGGAGCAAGATAAAGAAGCCAGTTTATCTTAGTTTGAACTGTAGAGCAGCTTTTAACAAAAGACAAAATACCCACTCAAGCTGGATTAAAACCATCTTTGATGCTAAAAGCTTATGCCAGGATTAGGACCCCATGATGAAATCAAAGCACAATCACCTGACACTTCAGAATAGATGAGCACAATGTGAGAATTTCACCTGTTGCCAGAAGCCATATTACCATGAGACTGCTTTATGAAAGGAACAGAGAGCTCCTTATGTCTTTGCAATCCACACTGAAGCATCTCTTGCACCACAACTTTAAAAGGAATCGCTAGTCTCACCCAGGACAACCAAACCGCTTGCCTTGTCTTCACAGCTTGCAGGAACGCCACCATGCTGGCGACCAGCACAGGCACTCCCCCCTCCCCCCCCCCGGCAAAATTCAAAGAGGAAGAATAAAGAGTAATATGCACCTGTGGCAATGCCTTCTGTGTCTGCGCCCTTCTCTCCGTGATCAGCCTCTCCTCCAAATGAATGCCCAATGAAAAAGTAGAGACCCAACTCCAGTACAGCTGCTTGCACATCACAGTGGCCAGGAGAAAACCGTGGCACAGAGACTTGCTGAACAACTCCTAAGCTGGCTGTGGTCTGCCCCTACACTATTTTGTTCTCACGCACTTGCATACTCAGTTGCTTCCCCTCTGCTCACTCGAAGCCTTCGCTACTTTCCTCTGCTTGTGCATTTCCGTTTGCTCAGGTGCAGCCTTTAGCTCAGCACTACAGTACACATGTAGTTTGCAGCAGCTGCATCTCAACCCTGCTTTAACCCAATCCCTGCCAAAGTCAACCAGACACTTCAGTTTAAAAGTGCACATTTGTCTTCACTAGATTATTTCAACAGATTAACTCTAGAATACATATTATCAAAAGGTGTTTCCTGTTCATACCACTTCTGGTCAGAAATGTATGCTTATTAGTTACATTTCTGTCCAGCCTCTTGTAAGCTTAATTCTAGATTTTCGCTTATCTAAGCCAACATTCTCTGCAAAGGCTAGTCACTGCAGCGTTTTATTAGAGGTGGTTTTCTTACTTTAATTATTCATGTGACAAGGTAAATAATAAGAAATCTTTTATAGCATGGTTACGTATATACCCGATTTGGAAGGGTTAATAGTTCACTTTGCATTTGTCTGGTTTATCACATGCTGCAGTTTAGTTCAGTTTTATCACAATTCATTATTCATTAACCCTCTTTGTATACAGTGCCTATATTTAGGCTGGTTTCAGTCCAATTACTATGGTACAACAAAGGTAAACAAATACAAGCCAAAACACCTGGAGAAAGAGGAACAAGCTACCCAAGGATAGTTATCTTAAGGATAGAAAGAAGCACCGGTCAAAAGACAGATACCTGAACTATGCTCAGAAGAAACAGGTTATTCACTTTGTTCACCAGTACTTTTGTGCTCAGGCCCTGTGATCTGCCAGGTCACTGCACTTTGAGCCACCTCAACATACAGCAATGTAAAAACACAGATGAACAGATGACGTCCATCCATCCAAAACATCCTACGATCTTTTGCTTCAGCCCTCCGCTTCCCCAGTGCAACCCACAGTGACAGTTTGCTGCTCCTATCTGATCTTTGCCTAAAACAGTGTAAGCTACTTCTGGTGGAGATCTGTTCTTTCAGTTTATCTGTAAGCTGCTGCAAACACCAAGTGATGCTAAGGCAGTAATAATAGTTTCATTATAGTTACCTGCTGACAGGCTGAATAGACAGGCAGGTAGAACAGAACTAACTCCGCAGGAGACCTTATTCAAGTCAGGTGGGCAGGGCAAGACCCAGAGAACATGTGGTTGGGTTTTCTGTTGCCAAAGGCACCCATTTCAAAAACTTTCCATGTTCTGAAGATAAGGATATGCAAAAAAATGCTCCAAAAAAGTTCATGAATGCTCTAACAAGGTTAGAGCAGATTTAGAGTATGAAACAGCCATTACTTATTCTTGATGTCGTTTGTGGACTCCCTTGCACACTCAGACTGACCCCAAATACCTAAAAATGTCATGATTAAGTCCAATATCTCAAGTAGATCCTAACTCAGGATCTAAGGATCTCTCCTTTCCAGGAGCATAAAGTTTCACTTTCCAGTACAACACGATTCTGAAATAAAACATTTTTTTCTTTTAAAAAAGCTGCCATTAACTACTATAATTGAATCGTGACAGTTGTGGCCTTTGAACCAGTATCGGATTATTGTGTTGTGTTGGGTTTTCTTCATTGGAAAATCTGAGCAATTCCCACATTTAGGCAGAGGAAAACTTTCTCTTGTAGGCTGCTGTTATATGTGTTAGTGGGCAGAGGGCACGTTAGGTGGTCAAAGTGCAAGACACGCAATAGTATAATGCATGATTTTAGTGCACAAACCTCTGCTTTCCATGAATATTTGCAGTTGGTAATGCAAATCAGCAACCGGTTTCAGTCTTCCTGAATCAGCTACCCACTGCTATCAATTTTCTCAGTCAATGGGGACAGGGACCATTAGTTGCTGACAGACTGATGCACCAGTAGGAGTCTTTTTTATCCATGTTTCCACATACTGCACAGGCTTAAACTTTCCCAGAAAGTTTCTTTCTGAGAAACTGACTTTACCTGCAGTGCTTGCTCCTGAATGTCTCGGAACAACTCCATATCTTTCTCAGTCAGGACTTCCTGGCTCCCAAAAAACCGATCCTCATTTTCCTGTTTTCCATCCCAGCTATCCTGATTGTCTGTAAATGAGAAAGAAAGTCCTTATTGATCCTTAGCAAAGAACAAGTGTTCTTTCCTCCATTAAAAAGAAATCGTCATCTACCTTGAATCAATTTGCCACTAAGGTGGTGGTAAACTTTTGTCTGGACTTGCAAAGGAAGAGACTGTTCTGGATTGGTGGCCCAGAATGAACTAATACAAATACTCTGGCTCTGGTTGGTCTCTGAAGCTTTACACATTGCTCTGATGATATGCACACCACAAAGACTTAAAAGAAGTCATTGCATATAGCTTATTGCTGTTTTTCTGAGCAACAGAAGTCCCAGTCACCTAAACCTGGATTCTCTCTACCTCACTCAATACAGACTAGGATATTCATGCACCAACCACTGGAAGCAATCCCCGCCCTTATGAAGGATCCGAGCGTGAAAAGTAAGGCTTGCGCTCTGCAGAGAACACCTTTTTCCTACTACTTTCTACAAGAGAAACCCCCTTGACTCCATGGAGCCAACACATTCTTCCTGCAGCGTGCAAGTGTACTTTTCTGCAGCATATCAGTTCACGTCTAGCTGAAGGCTTGCTTGAGAACGGTGAAGATGACTGCCCTGTGTTCCATCCTACAAACATTAACTTGCCATTTATCCAACTACAGTCAACTTGCCTAATGTTCATAATGCCTTAAGAGTAGTTACTTCCTGCATGGTATTGCCAAACATTATTACACATCACTTGAATAATGTAGTTTAAGCAGGTAGTCAGCGGCTGACAGTCTCATTGGTTTCTGGTGCTTTAGAAACGAAAACCTTACTGGAGGCATAATACAGGTAATCATCCAGCGAGACTGAAAAGAAGGTGCAGGCTCACAAACTTTGCAAAGATGGACTGCACCCTCTAGCTGGAAAAGAGCCAGCTTGAAACCTTAACCAAGTTAATGGTCTCCAGAGTGCCATCTAGTGGCAAGCAGGAAAGAACCAGGACAAAGCTGGCCCTGCCATGCTTCAGAGCACTCCAACCCCCTCTGAACATGGCCTATGAACACAGGTGTCAAATCTTTCAGCCTTGATGTGGTTGTTTTTAATTGCTTGCCCCCTCTCCTCATCTCCACCTCACTATTCAGAAGGACCCAAGAAGCGAATCCCTCCCTGCATGAGCTTCAACCCACAATTCCTCCCGCTGAACATGGCACCCCAAGTTACTCACTCCCTCCAAACAATACTAGACATTTTCTTTGGATTAAACGAGGATACTTTTACTGGCAAGGGAACCACTCTTTTTTACCTGTGGGCCATTCTGAAGTGCTAGATTTCCTGCTGCCTTTTTTCCTGATCCTATATTGCTGAGAATAGTCCACCACTTCCCCTCGAGCTTTCCGTCCATCAGGGGAAGGGGTGAAGAATTTGGTAAGGCCATCAATGAGCCCTTTGGTTTTCTTGTTTAATTTCAAGGTGGTGCTTCCATCTCGGCAGAAGTCCAGGCCATCCGTCTGTTCCAGATACCCTCCTTCTGCTGCTGACTGACTGGAGAGCGCGATCTTGCGTTTCCGACCCCGACCTGGGCCAGTTCGAACTTTACTGAAGGGACCTTTTGATCTGAAAATCACAAGTGAGAAAGGGGTGGTCAGCAAGGTTGTCGAGAAGGAGAGATTTATGTGAGTTTTAACTGGTTTGGTATCTATCTAGCATGCCAACCACACAGAGCCTAGACAACAACTGCAGCATAAGAAAAGAGGTGGGCTCAGTCCTGCGTACTCCACAGCAGACTGGGCCTAAGCTCCACTGCAAAATTACAGGACTATCCCTGCTCGCTGGAAATGTCATGGCCAATACATTTAAATACAACAAATGAAACATGGAACTTGGGTACATGGCCAATAGGCAGAACTGGATGGTCACTTTACTGTTAAATCCAATGAATGAATACTCAAATTCCCAGCAAACCAGTGTCAAATGGTTAGGACTGACAGGTAAGGGCTGTGGAGCGTGCATATTTAACTGACTGTGTGTGTTGCGATGATCTCAATGAGAGAATTCAGACTACCAATATCAACACTGTCATCCTTTAGAATCAGACTTAAAAAACCCATTGTGATGATTAGGGCAATTTGCACTTTGCAGAGATATTGCGCTGTTTGCTGACTTGGAAAGACAAACGGAATCAATTGATGCTTTCCTTTTCAGAAGTTTTACTTTGCAAATTCACAAACAAACAGGACTCTTAAAAGCAAGTCTGGAGTCTGTGTACAACTTGAGGCATGGACTAGATTTTGCAACACTCTGAAGCCAAAACGTGAAATACACGGAACAGTGGTGACAATGCAGGAACAGTCAGCCGTCCTTCTACCCACACAGATGATATATCAATCTTATTTAATCCAAGGTGTTGAAAAGCTCCCCGCTACAGGAAGGTAAAGACGCAGATCCTTCCTCCGCTGGCTCCAACAGTAGAATCCCTTGAAGATCCTCAAAAGATGTTTACAATATTCCTTCGCTGTGTCAGTGTGGGGGATCAATCTTTTTTTAACTCACACTAGTACTGCTTCAGGACTTCAGAGTTGAGAAAGCACAGCAACAGAGACTTGCTACAAACTGGCAAAGTCAGTCCAAGGCGTGGTCTTTACTGCCACGTACTTAATTACAGTAAAAGGACACAATATAGGGACAAAGCAGCACTACACAGGCACCCTCACTGGATACAGTACTCCTGAGGAAACCAATCCAGCACAGAAAAGCATGAAACTGTGTGTTGTGCAGAGATGTCTTTCTTCAGGAAATCATCCCATAGAGAACAGAGAATATACTGATCTCCTGAAGGAGCCCCAGGTAGCTTACACTTTGGGCATTTTTACATGTGCTTTGGGCCATGGCACGGGGCGCTTTAATTAGCAAGTTACACTAATTAAAAGTGCCCACATGTCATGTGTGATGGCGTTCTTGCGCTGAAAAAAACAGCGGTGGAGCGCTTTGAACTAAAGCTCATCAAATGTGTTTTATTTCAAAATGCCCTGCCGCCAGTTTCTCAGCACGGGGACTGATACACGCGATGCGGAAGGCTGCCGGAGCGCAATTTCCATGCTCCAGCAGACACTATTAAATCAAGTCTGCATGGAAGCGCTGGATTTCCAGCGCGTTGAAGCAGGCTCCTCGCATGTCTATAGGAGCCCTTTCTTTTCCTCTTTCAAATGACTTACGCTGCATTCTGGTTCTTTAACCTATTTTTGGGACGTCCTATTGGATTGGCATAGCGCCGTTTTATCTGTGCTGCTTTCTTGTGTAGAAGCTTTCTTCCTTTCTTCCGTGGCCGACATATCTGACATATCCACATACCTGAAAGATACAAGTCCCATCAGAAAATGGAAAAAAAGGACAGGTCAAAAAGAAAGGCCCCTTCCACGAGTATGAGAAACAGTCTGACAGGCTCCAACTACTGTAATATGTTAAGAAGGGCACTTACTTGTCCAAGCACTCTAAATGCAAAGCCTGCTTTGCTGGCAAGCTCTCCTGCCAGACAGGCTCTTTCAGCAAGTTTTTAAATGCATGCTTTTACATGTATGCTTAAGTGTGTCACTGTACCCAACAACAGGTTATCAGAAGAGAAGAATAATGCACAAGGATAACCCATTTAACGAATTCCTACTTTGCTTAAGGACAGTGTCTCCAGAGTAGATGGAGACATCTCCACACAACTCAAGAAAACTCTGGCATACTCCTTGCCACAGCCAGTTCTTATCCCAAAAGGCACATAAATTTAGCTTCCATTCCAGAGGTGCTACTAGCTGCTCAAATAGAAATACCTGCCATTACTTCATGGACCACCTGCCAGTCTCCTCTATCTCCACAAACCTACTCCTTCAACTGCATAAAAGTCAATTCTGCTAAACTAGAACCATCAGCCCCATCCCCTCAGACCTCTGAAAGGTTTGGAAGCCCTTCTTAAAACACTCTGATCCTTCATACTGGAAGCAGGAAAGGAAGAAAATGTTGGTCCATAAAATGTGTGTGTTCTTCTCAACCTACAAAGCAGGTTTAAGGCTTCTAAAACCTGGAAAATGGTGATGCACTGAACAAATGTGGGGAAAGACAACGTGAATTTCCTGATAGGTAGGCATTTTCTATTCACTCATTTCCTCCAGCATCCTTTTAATCCCCTCTGATTAGACAGACCCCTCACCTTTCGGCATCCTGGTGAGAGGTGGGTCACAGCACTCCATGTGAAAGCCCCTGTCGCATGAGTCACAAAACAGCATGTTATCCTGTGGAAGACAGACAGCTCTGGTAAACCTCACACTGCAAGACTGCAGCAGGCTCTGTTCTCACTTAGTCACTGGGCCCAGAAAAGCCACGTCAAGTTCCCAAACAAACATACAATAGTACTGGTCCCACTATATACGCCACTAAATCCCACTATATAGGCCCAAATAAGTCAAGCAGAAGCAGCAACTACTTGGTCAGCCAAGATTTAGCAGACCATGTTTCACAGAACTGAAACCCAGCCCAGGCACTTCATTATTTGAAGTACTCACTGCATTTTTGCCCTGATCTCGACAGGAGCTGCACGTTTTGCATTCAATGCACTGCCATCGCAAGGCTTTCACTCGAACTGTCAGCTCTGGAGAGAATTTCAAACAGGACGGATGACCTGTTGAAGAAGGACAAAACAACCCCAAGTGAAACCATTCCTGCTGAAGTCAGTACTCATGGATGCATGTGGAAGAAGAGGAGGTATAATCAGTCATATCTCACATGCAGGTTCTCAGTCACCCAGGTGCTCCTTGTATTTCATAAGTCTTGCCAGTACTTGGAGCTCTTGCTCATACTTATTTACAGCACAGAAATAGAGATAAAATCTGGCAGCCACTTTCCCTTTTGAACATTTATGGACAGCACTGAAGACATTTGGGGGCAATGTTTAATGCTCTCCCATGGAAACAGGCAAGCTGAGCTGTTTATATTAAATTTTGAACAAGAACAGGTGAGTCTGGTGCAAGGTTTCTACTGAAAGTCAGTGTTTCTGACAGCATTTTCTGCAGTCATGTGGAAGTGCATGAAGTTATAGAGACACGTGTAAGAGGCTTTGCATTGCTATATATTACTTGAGCTGAAGCAGCACCTAAGGTCTCCAGTCATGGATCATGGTTCCATTGTGAGCAATCTGCGAACATATAATGAAAACTATTCCTAAGAGATCAATGGGCGTGGTAAAAACCAGTGCAAGCCGTTTTGTTCAGTGGGAGAGCTGATCCAAGACTGTGGGTTACATGAGGTGAAGGCAAGCAAGGGGACACATGGCCATCAGGTCAGATGAGTCATCACCTTGGAAGCTGAAGTGGGCGAGTGCCAGAGGTAGAAATCAGAAGGAGTAGGAGAGAGAGGGGCTTTGACTTCTTAAACCTTTATTATACAAATATTAGAAACAAATGATGAAAGTGTAAAGGTATATGGCCCTCCCAGGGGCCAAGTATGAAACACTTGTCAGAGACAAAAAACATCATGACTCCAGAACTGAAACTCCCTCCCTCACGTCCCTCATGGGGTTAAACATGTAGGACCTGCTGTCCCCAGAGATGGAGAGAAACCTGGATCCAGGAGCTGAAATCAGAGAGGAAGTAGGGAGATGATGCAGAGTGGGGGTAGGTGACAGCAGTAGGGAACAAGATGCAGCAAGGCCCATATTCAAGAGGTAGATGGACATAAATAACAAGACACATACAACATTCAAGTACTGAGCAGTGCATTAATAAATAGCAAAGAAATGGGATTCACTTTATGACAGTATATAAATTAGGCAAAACAAAGTAAACTCTCAGTGCAGTGAGTGACAAAGGCTAATCATAACATTATTAATTAGTGAGCTTCTCAGTGTGACATCAGCAGCAAGACCAGAAGAACATGACTGTACAAGTCTATTCCTCTGCTGGGCTGAGGCTTTTTAGCCTGGCTTTACCTTCCTCAGCTCAGGTAGGAGGAGGACCAGGCTGGGAGCATAGACAATGATAATGAATATCACAGAAGAGCCAGGGTTTGTTTCCATCCCATTTCATTTCTCCTAAAGCCTCTGAGACCTTGCTTCAGATTTCTACGCCTATGACTGATTAGAGATGCCATATATTATTATATTAAGAGCCACGCATTAGAAGGCAGTTTCGAAAGCACGTCAGGCCCTCCATTTGAGATCCATCAACTCATGAATCCATAAGACGAGCCAGATTTAGCAGAATCAGGGACTGCCAACATTATGCAAAGTGGCTCTCAGACTCCATCAGTTACTATCATTCACAGCTGTTGAGTCAATCTTGGGTGGTTCCTAGTTCTGCCCCCAGCAGCTTCCTCACAGAGGTGTCTCTGCAAACCCTGGGTCAGTGTGGTCAGGGCAGCTCCTTCAGCAAAGGCTGTCAGCACATGCCAACCTACTCTTCAGAACTGGAGCAAAGGATGATAAAACTGGTCGTGCGGCAACTTGCTTTTGAAGACGTTCACCAAGGGCTGACAGAACTACATGTGTACCAAATTAACCTCAACCTGTCCCACAAGCTGAAGATGCAGAAGGATCAAGCCGCCAAATCTAACTGGTCCCCAAAACAGAGAGCGCCCAGGGGATGTTCCACTAGACATCACACTCTTCTTCCCAGCTACACACTTGTTCCCAAGAGAACTGTAAATGGTCACCTACCGCTGTTGCCACAGTCAGCACAAGAGATGAGCTCCTCGGGTTTCTTCTCCCGGTTTTGTTCTTTCGTACCAAGGCAGAAACTGCAGATTGGGATTGGTTCAGCAACCGGCTGAGGGGAAAAAGCAAATAGCAATTCATCCATCAATCCACCCGTCACCTTCTGTCCACATATGCAAACCAAAGAACAGATTACACAGCATGCAAGGGAAAAGTTGCACCTGAGACCCGTGCCTTTAAGAATTCATTTAAAACTAATGTCTAATGAAAACCAGAAGGAACAGTAAAGTACCCCAAAATTGAAAAATGTGAAAACGCTAAACCTTCAGGGTTCTTGTTAGCATAAAGTCTCCAGAATAGCCTAGCTCAGGGGTTGGCAACATTTTTGAGCAGAGTGCCAAAAAACACCCGCAACCCCAAATAGTAAGATGTTGGTGTGCCAGGGGTGGATGGCAAAAGAGCCAAAATGGGCCCAATCCTTGTTGTGGCAGTGCAGCCCCAACCCCTTTCCTGCTGTGTGTCCCGAAGCATGCATGCCAAGCCAAATGCCTTTGCATGCCATGTTCTGGCACCCATGCTGGAGGCTGCCTACCCTGGCGTAGCTTATTGCTATTTGCACAGCAGTAATATAACTGGTTGTCTTTCCTGTCCACCAGTGCAGGCTTCAGTTCACAGCGCTCACTACACACGGACTGAGCCGTATTCTTTGAAGTGTCCGCCAGATGGAGCCACTCCAGACAAGTACAGCAGACATTTCTTATGCTGCATCTTAGGGACAGAAACAAATCTGGACAGCAGGACACAGAGTGACCGCTTCAAACCTTGTTTCCCTCCATCCCCACTGCCCCCTTCCAAGCTCTTGTATGAAGCCAACCTCTCAGGTTAACTCAGGAAAGATTTTAAGAAAAGCCCAGTGAAAAAAATTCTCACGGGCAGATTGAGCCAGGAGATTTCCTTCCCTTTCCTCCATTCAGGTAAGGCACAGTAAGCAAGGCACTGATCTATCCACCCTTGGACACGACAGTACCGAAGGGGAAAAAACAACCTGTGCACGGAGCCATTTTCCTCATTTGGGACTGGGAGAGGAGAATGACACTAGGCACACACAAATCTCTTTTCTTCATTCCTGCCTAGGCGCAGGATGCCAGTCATTGAGTATCCTGTTATCCTGGATAGTCCGAAACCTCTCAAACAGTAAGGGATTTCTTGATCAGAAAGGAGCGAGGCATATAAGGGAAGGAAAAAAGCCCCACACACTGCAGAAACAATGGTTGGCAACAGGCACCCGACTGGACATGGCATTGAATAACGAGACTCTAGTCGTCAGTGTTTTACTGACCAGATGGTATCCGTGTCTCCACGCGTAAAACTGATAGTTACATTCCTGCATAGTCAATATTACAAATTTTTGATTCATGCACAATGAGGAGCCAAAGTGCTGTTAATGCTCTTGTGTTTAATCTTTGAGTTAAATCCTATTTTGCAGAAGCAGCACAGCTAGAAAACAGATCAAGAATGACATCCAAATTGTGAAATGTGATTTTTTTTATTAGGATAGCAAGTTTCAAAGGTGGCAGGAAAACACCAGCTCAAAAAGCAGAACTTCAGCAACTTAAGAGCACACATGAATTTGTTCTGACCATAAAACTGCTTTGTTACAATAAAGCAGAGACAAAAGTACTGATCTAAAAAGTGCAACAGCTTATTCTGCAACAAACCCAAGTCTCACTCTCTCACATATCTCAACAAAACTACATTGGTTTCTGTCTAGTAAAGTGTAATTTCTATAGGACTAAGATGATAAAAGAATGATTTCACATGCCTCAAAATATGCCTGAAGGATTTCCAATCTTCTCTTGAAAGACAGGAACGTTCAAGTCTCACTAAGCTGTCACCTGGAAATATGAACTGCTAATGCATCTTATATGGAAACAGGTCACTACTCTGTACAATGTCAAAAGAAAGTGGAGGTGCAGTTAAATAGCCAGCAGACTCCCCACTCACTGTAGCACCAGGAAACGTGCATATGCAACAGAGCAGTATCCAGCCAGTACCAGATAAAGACACAAGGAGCCGCAGATGAGCACTGTCTATGGTTCTGAGGATTCTAATATGTATTATGCTAATATTTAAGAATTATGCCAAAGTAGTTTGAAAGAGCTGTATTTAATGAAACATAAAGTATCAAGAGAGTACAAAGTGATTTACAGACAAGAGAGGCAATTATATCCCTGATGCTCCCACTGTCAAGCAGCGATTCCCCAACCACTGGTCATGATCTGAAGTGATATTGGCAGCATTTACAAGTGAGATCACAGGCCCCACAAAAATTACATTGCAGCACTCTGGCTTCCACTGGAGGTGAGATTACCCATGGCTGTTTCAAAGAGACCACATAAAGGCAAGGGAATTAAGTGACAAGCATAATGTGTGGCGTTCCATGTCATACCCCTCTCTGCGGTCAGCTCCACGAGCACGAACCCCACAGCATGTACAATAACCCAATAACATCCAATTAGCCTGTGCATATGCAGAGGTCCAGGCCTGCAAACCTAATTACAGAACTAGATTTATGCCCGTTCTCTCTTGCACACTAAAGCGCCACACACAGAAGACTTGATTCGTGGTCCTGTGCATGTTATAGATGTGGTCACAGACCATCTTAGATAAAATGACCACAAGCTGATTCAATTTGAACTCAATTGCTAACTAAGGTTTTTGATTTCAAAGGAAAAGTTTGAAAAAAAAAATCAGGATAAGTAGTTTGTGAACTAAACTAGACTGACAGTTCAGTGGCTTTCTTTGAAAAGAAAACTGACTTTTTATACAAGGGCAATGCGGTAGGTGTCATTGTCTGGGCTTTGGCAAAATACTCTGCAACAAGGGAAGTGTCAGTTAAGTTGAAGACGACAGGGTTTGTAAAAGGAAAGGTAAGGAACTGGCTAAGGGACAGACAAGTTTATGCTAAATGTAGGTTCCTCGGAGAGTTCCAAAGACTGGATTTTGGACTGGTCTGTCATGTTTTCACTAATGACTCTGGCACAAACTGTAGGAGCACGCTAATGAAATTTACTGACAACACCGAGCTTGGTGCGCTGTCAGTGCAGGAAAGACTGAGGCATCGTGCAGGAAGATCTGGATGACCTTGAGGGCTGGAGAAATACAGCACTACACAGTGCAAGGCCATGCACCTAAGGGCTACAAAAATGTCTTCTCCAAGCTGACAGTGCATCAGTTGGAAACTGTCAAGGAAGAGAAAATTCAGGCTTTATCAGGTGATCACATGATGACTGTCAGGCAGTAGTGGGATGCAGCTTCGAAAAATTCAGATGCAATCTCAGGATGTTTTCTGAGTAGAGAGGAGGAAGTACTAATGCCAGTGTACAAGGAATTGGTAAGAGATTGTCTCATTTCGGTCACCTGTGTTCAGAGAACGGCTGTTAGGGTGTTCAAGGAAATGACAGAGCCTATCCTGCAAAAGCCTGAAAGAACCTGGTCTGTGTGGCTTAACAAAGGCCAAAAAGGGATAAGCTCTGAGATAAGCGTTTTTCTTTTTTAAAAAAAAAAAAAAGAAAAGAAAACTTGTTTCTGACTACCTGAAGTTTTCAATGCATCATACTAACTAACGTAGCTACATTTCAGAAACTGAGAGGATGACTGAATGTGGCACCTGGAGTAACTAGGGGCAAAGAAGAAAGGTGTAGTTCAGAGGGCAAGTGTCTAATCCAAAAACGGTTGGATGGTGCAAGGCATGTTGCAGTGAGTGTACTTCATTAGATTGGAACAGTGAACTCATGTTATTGGAATGGATAACTGACTTACGCATTATAGTTTCCCCCAAATAATCATTTCTTTTCTGCAGCCTGGAGAGGAGGGAATAGCTCTCTCTTCACTGAAAATGAGTTTACTCAGCACACTTGTCCTCAACCAACAGCCAATGCTGGATAATTGGATAAGCCAATTTGGCCACCCTGTTATGTTACTTATCAAAGCAACCAACTAGCTGGAAAAAAAGAGTGCTAGCACTTCCTTAACACAGCAGCAGACTATTTCATACATCCTACATCTGCAGGAAGTTGATGTGCGGTTACCTTATTCCAAAAGAATTTTTAAAAAGTCACAGCACTATTAAAAACCTGGACTCATCTTTCTTTATCTGTGCGCTTCTCTTGCTATGATCCAGCTCCTTCTCCTTGACTACCGTCCTCTAAGTTAAGGGTCTATGAAATCAGCACTCTTTGGAAGACAGCAGGATGGATTGCTTGTACACAGCAAGAGGTTTTCTTTCACAATCGGAAGGCTTCGTTTCTGTTACCTCTTAGAAACAAATACTAAAAATGCGCTTTTATAAGCCCAATCAACTCCAATTGTTGTTATTAATATTTCACATTATAAAACAGTTTGAATGTTAGAGGGGTTACAGCGAGTCTCGATTAAGAGGGTGAGCAGCCTGTGTCGAAGACAGAGTTATAGTAAGGATGGAGAGTTCTCGCTGCTGGTGTGTTTGTTCAGCAAAGAAAATCCTGGCAAGTGAAGAATACGTGCACACAATGAGAGATCCGGGAAAACAAGACTGGAAGCAGCCAACTCCGCTTCATGCTGGAGATTGTTGGCAGACATTCAACTCCTTCTGCTGTTTTTCTCGCAAGCACATCTATCTATGTAATGTCACCAGATCCAGAGAGGGGAGGGAGCCAGAGTGAAAGAGAGCGACAGTGTTTTACAGGCTGCCAGCCTCTCAGCACATGCTGTTACTATACAAAGGATGTCTAGAAAGCCAACGTGCTGTAAGATTCAAAGACTGCACCCCCCTCCTGAAGACAACTGCAGAGAAGAGAACTGCCTCTGGAAGGGAGAAAAGCCTTTAATTAAAGACTTGAATTTCAGCCAGTGACTCAGTTCGGCAACTCCCAGAATTCATGGAGGAAAAAAAAAATATCCATCCTCTAAACCTACAGGAAAAAAAGCCCTCCTGAGCTACATCCATGCACCACATTGGCAGTGCAGGTCACTGTCAGCTATCTGAATGTGCTGCATTTCCTGCAGACATTTTACTAATATCAGATGCTCATCAGATAAACAATCTTGCTTCTATCCCTTTATTGCACGTATGCCCACATGCGCAGGAGGGTTCAGAACACATAATCCTGTTTTGGAAAAGGACCAACATGGTTCTGCAACTAGGAAGCAGAAGGAAATACTCAAACCTTACAGATACAGATTTGGAATCACGTTGTGTCAATGTATATGTAGGGCTTTGCGTCACCTCATCAGAAAATGTGCAAGTCACTGCTCTAAATCTAGGATCTACCCTTTAAGAGAATGGTAGCAGGAAAGCCACAGCTAGAGAGTCTATTAATTTACCAGAAAATGCTTCTGCGGACTAAACCATAACCCCGTTCGTTCCAATTCACAATGCTGGTTGTCATTGAGGAGGTACGTGCTGCTTAAAGTGACCTACAGAAACTGCCCCAGACGCCTGCAACTGTAGGAAGGTGAAAGCTGGAACCAGCAGCAATCAACATCACGTGAAGAATATCTGGGATGGAAGGCAACACGGTTCAATGTATAGAGCACTGCAGCAGGCAGTTGAGAGACCTGGATCCTATTCCCAGTTCTGCCAGCAACCTGATGTGGCACACTGGGAAAGTCGCTTCAGTTCTGAATTTCCAGTTTCCTCATCTGTACAACAGAACTAATGACATTTACTGTAGTTTGAGAACTGCAGTGCAAAAAAGCCTTACAGCAAGTGGCTCGGTATAATCTGGAAATACTATTTCACAAGATTTGTTTGTGGCAGAACTGGGTGCCGTTTATAATCTGCAGAATCAGCCACCCTCTCTCCTCTTACTGAATGCCAAGTCACCATGCTTGATACTCTGCAGACAACTGTCAAGAGGCAATACATGCCAGAGTGGACTGAACACACCAAAATGTTTTAAGATACATATTTGTGGCCAAGGCAAGAGTCTTAACAGATTTCTAAAGGGTTCCTGAAGGAAGGCTCCATTTTACCACCACATTCGTTTTAATGCCTGCCTTTTAATGGGCTTTTTTCCTTAGGGTCTCATCCGACCGTTAACAGAGATCCGTGGCCAGAAACAGACTGGTATTGTTTCACCCGGAGATAGGTGTGCAGAAGCCCAAAATATGAGCTTGCTCTAAGAGGAGGATAAAAGAAATAAGAACAATTTAAGGACACTGTCCAAACAGACAGCGTGTCCTTATTTAGCCTACAGACAGCAAGTCTGGTCACTCTGTTGAAAATGTCTGCTTTAGCCCCTGTCTAGGGGAAAAAGAGCAGATGCTGCAATGAAGAAAACATCTGAATGGAAGCACATACTGGTGTGCCCAAGATGAGGGAGGCAGTTTAGCAGCACAACACATCCTACCCGAACTCAATGCAGTGGTTATGTCGACTGAACGAAGAACCTGTGGGAACTAGTTTGAGGCTGAAATAGCAAATAAACAAAAAACCGGAAACATTTTCTAATGGAAAAAAATCAAGTTTTAGACATGTCTTTGAACAAGGGCAAATAAGTGATTGCTTTTTTGTTTTCTAATAAGGCATCTTATGGATTTGTGCCAAGAGAATAGTCATAGTTTTGGGGGCCATTATTAAGTTGGAATAATAATGGCCCTTTCTCTGAAAAAAGAAGACAGCACCGTGGTGAGATCTGAACCTGAACTTCTAGTAGCACAGGAACATCTGATGTGGTGCAGAGGCCTACATAAATATACAGTTTTTGTCAGACAGCTGAGTAGCTATACAGCATTTCAATGAATTTGAATTCACCGCATCTTTATTTGAGAGATATAAATTTAAAATTTGGAATTGCTATTCCTCCACTTACTCTACCCAACCACACAGGTGAAACTGTAATGCAGCCCTGCTCCTTCATTAAGAACTCTACTAACTAGTGTAACTAGGGAAACAAAAAAACCCCCAAAACAAACAAACAAAAAAAAATCAGCACAACTCTCCTCTACCACAAGCCACTAGAAATAGATTTCTAATGATCTTTCACAGCAAGAGTTAGCAAACTCCCATGTTTTTGATCCACCGTCCTTATTAATATGTTCTTGATCCACAGTCAAATGCAGCACAAAGTCATCAGTGCTGCTCTTTCGCCACCCCCTGTACAGCCTGCACAAGAACAGATCATTCCTACATCATCAGTCTCTTGAAAACCTTAACAGTAAGTCTGGACATGGCTCAGACATACAGATTGGTTCCTTCCAACAAACACGTTTCCTGCGGAGAGATGGAGCGCATACAGATACCTTGCAAGCCTAAAGGTAGGTGAAGAAATTGTGCTGACTATAAGACAAGCTACAGTAATTACCACATCTTCACTGACAGGTGATTAAGAGAATATACAATACTGTAACATGTTCAGATATCAAAGACAGATTTTCTGTTTCCAATATGCAGTCTAGCAATAACTCTGGTAACACTTTATCCCTTCTGTGCATCTCTTAATGGTTACTGCTTCCGGAAACCTATTCAGTACAATTTTAGAAGTAACCTTCCCTTTCTTTTTTTCCCACATACTCCTCCAGGGAGTTCACTACAAGCCTAAGCAAGTTAGGACACGAAGGCTTCATCCATAGGTCCTCAATACTAAACGCTCAGAGATAAGTATTGAAGACTAGGAAACCAAATGCCTAGGAGTGCCGAATATCCTTTAAAGGCATTTCAAAAAAAGCCAGTGCAAAACACTAAGATCCTGCTCTACAAGTCTTACGTTACACCCATTTTAAAGACGAGTAAACAGACAGAACTGTGGATTAACTTGCCCAAAGTTGCAATGCATCAGTGACAGAACCAAGAACAGCAAGTCAGAAAACATGGGACTGAGTCTAGGCTCTCAAGTAACCCGTCTCGTTGCATATAGTTATATGGTGAGATACATAATTATGTCCCATTCTTTTGGTATGGTGAAGTGAAAAAGTTTAGAAAGCTAAGCAAGCCTAGATGATTGAGTGCTGTTTGTGCCTGTATGTTATGTATACTTCTACACCATCTAGAAGCTTAAAAAAAAAAAGTCTACAGGATCACCTGTATAAGGATGCTACTGGTGTCTTAAAAGATGGATGGATCTTACGATAACAAGGCAAGTGCTGAATTCTCACCACTCCTACATCTCACCCTACAAGAGAAGCAATATGGGATTCACATATCCTGAAGGATCTTTAGGGAGACGAGGAGTTCTGCTGTAGTCTCCAGATCCAGAAAATAAAAGCTAAGAATACTCTGCACAGAATGGAGGTAGACACTGCCTATAACTACTCTCTAAGTCAAACTTAATTCATGATCCTTTAGAGAAGAAAAGAGCAATAATATACACCCTCCCACCTCCTCTGCACAGAGAACAGAGGTCAAAGGAATTGACAGTCTTCTGTCACACATACGATATGTATGGCCAGATTTTCAACTGCCCGCACTAGAGTATTTTTAATAATTCAGACCCCATCTTTTGGGTAATAGGCCAATATTTCATTCAAAATTTACACTATCCTTAATCATCTCATTTCTACCACATCTGTGACATGCAAAGTATACAAGTGGAAAGATCAAAGTTGTGGGTTGATGGTAGCTCTGCTGGGGAGGGAGGGCAGGAGGAAGGGAATAACCTGCTGTCTCTCTCGTTATGTAACAAAAAGCCAGAACTACGCTATTGTGTACTTAAGTGTGCTCCAGAATCCACTCTCCCAGTCTGTCCATATTCTAAACCTCTGTATAATAAGGTTCCTTTATTAATTGCACTTCAGGGATGTGTCAGTCCGCATCGGCCAAGAGCCACGTGGACAGAAAACACTCACAGCAGGGTGCTAGCCAACACACTGGGCCAATCCCATTTCATTTACGGCTGGTATCCTGCACCCAACTTCAAACAACTGTCAGTACACAGGGAAAAAAGTGGTTCTTAAAACACACCATTGTTGTAAATACATTATCACAACCACACTCCCGCCACTTCCCATGGACTCACCTGCCTCTTGTTCCCCCGCCCCCTGCCAAAACACACCCCGGTATGCCAGACTGTGTCATTCCTTTGTCTAAGACTACCCCCCACCTCTAAAAGACCACACTGCCTTCCCAATGTATCGTCTCCTGTCACCATCATGGAAACCCAAGAACGGATGCCATTTCTGCCCCATTTAATACTGCTGCATTATTAGGTACTGCTTCACCTGTTCACTAATCAAGCGAATCAAGTTCAGAGTAATTTTCTGGCACTTGGGTTTCCAGAGTTACACACTGTGCAGATGGAGGCCATCTGTTAGGAGCCATGACTTTCCTGTCAAAGGAGAACAGTCTTCCCTCTCCAAGGAACCAGCTGGAACAGAGTGAATCCTAATCCTACTCCAGCTGGGAGCTAACGCCAGCACAAGGCTGAACTCTCTTTGAATCTAATTACACCACTGTGGTTGCTGCAGATCCTTTGTGCACCCCACAGATCCTATCGCAACCCAAAACATACCAAACAACTTCACTTGCTAGCAATGGACTTGCTCTTGGACACAAGGCATAGAACTAACAGGCATTCACTTAACATATTCTTTAGTATAGCCACAGAAGCATTAGTTATCATATGGATAAAGGCCCTCCAACTGTCCACAATGCCTTCTTTGACAAGTGAATGCTCTCACTGGATAAATGAAATTTGGCTTTGTCTCTGCTGAACACAGTACGGCAGCTAAGGCATGCCTGCAAGACCTGCGGTAGGACAGGAGAGCTGCAAAGGCAAGCCATGAAGGCTGGTGCGCGCGCGCATGTCTGTCCAATTCAAGTGACAATCTTATTGTGCTACAGATATAAATAGTTACCTGCTTACTTCCTAATTTTGTGCAGCTGTATCTGATCTGTTCTGTTCCTTACGGCAACTGGATCATTACTGAACTACGTAAATATTTCTCCCATCACACTATTTAGGGAAAAAAAACTCTCCTCCTTTTTGGAGCCAGCAACATTTGCTGTAGAGCTCTATACCGTGACATGTCCTGAAGGACAGAGTTTAAATACTTATAGATTAATGCAGGACTTTCTGATTTTACATGACACAAAAAGCAGACCCAAGGAAAATAGAAAATGGGACCAATGAATGCAAGAAGTATTGGCTCTTTCAGCTACTCTTTAAAATTATTCCAGTCGTGCTCTCAGAACATTTCAGTCCATGCTGCAAGTGCCCAGCCTCACTAGCTACTGCAGCCTTCTTTTTAGTTAGCTGAAATCTCTCTACATCCTTTACCATAAAAAGAGTTCTGCAGACCCAAAGCCCCTGGAAGAGAAAAAGGTTCCCCACCTGCAACATCCAGTCTCTCCCACTGCACATCTTTACAGCTTATGGCAATAGGTCACCAGGAAAGAACTCTTCCCTCTACTCAGCAGTGCTACACATCACAACAAACCAGTTTACGTCAAATCTGGTCAGCTTTTTAGGGAGACAGCTTCCAGTTTCTTCATTATTCCTGGAAAATCCTAAACTTTAGTAAAACATGTCTGGGTTCTTGTAGCATAGCCCTGTGGATCAGCTCACCTGTCTATAAAACAGGAACACCCTGCTGCTGGATCAAGTAAAAGATGAAAAGTGCAGCCTTGTGCAATGGAATATTTTGCCCTTAATGCAAAACTTCCACATTATGCAATATGACATTTACATGGCAAAAATTATGGACATGTTGCACATAAAAAGCAATCTGATTCCCAGTGTTTATTAAATGTGTAGGTTATTACATTCGTTTATGACTAATAAGTATTAAAGTATGGATGGTCTGCCATGTGGCAAACTTACAGATACTATAATAATCATAACTCGTATTTATCTTTTTTAGACTTGTGCAATCTTAACACCACAATAATGAAGTCATGCACTGTTCCAGGACTATTTGCAGCGTGCTGAGCTTTTGTCTTCCCCTAATCTTTATTCACTGCTAACTAAGGTCTTGTCTAAACTAAAATCTACGATTGTGGCTTCCCTCGTGTTCGACTTCCATCTATACTCTCTGGTCCCTCCCTCATGGGTGGCAATTTACAGATCTTGCCAAAAAGCCACGGTGGAGGCATTTTAGGTGTAGTAGTGTTAGGTGTCTGGCAGATGTCTCAACATCTTGGAGTTATGTACAGAGTACTTCTGTCCACAGTTCCTAGCAAAGTGCAGCGTCAAAAAAGTCAGCAGATAGCAAGCAGTGGTCATAGCATACTAATTAAAATAATAATTGCAGTATTACAATTACTACGTTATCTGTCTGTTGCATACTGTTACTGTTTCATTTTATACTTAAGTTGAAAATCCTCAGAGCGAGAAGGTTTTTACTGAAGTGTTCACACCACGCTAGGACAGTAAGTCTGGGACTGCTAGGCAACAAGGCTGTACAAATAAGGATTGTTATTGTGGCAGAGGGATCAGTTGCAGAAGTGCCTTAAATCAGGACCTCTCCAGCTAACTGAGTGGCTCTACCAGTTCAAGTAGTTCAGTTCAGTCATGTGGCAAGAAAAGAACCGGGAATCACAAAAAAGCTTGCTTTGAAATGTCAGTGGTCAGGACAGACTCTTGAAACACCACAACCCTCTCTCCAAACCACTGCGAACGTCTCCAAAAGCTACCATCCACCTGTAAAGGGAGTTAAATATGGCAGGTACCACAGACTTCACGCATGATCTTGCGTGAATAGAAATTGTGTAAATATGAAACACTATACTTTTCACACTTCAAAGATGCATATATTAATTACAGATCCCATCAAATCAGCAGTCCTACAAAAAGTGACACTTTTACCACCAGATAATTGAGAGCAACTTTTCCTATAGCAGAGAGAACAAATCCTGTTGTTACTATACAGATGTACAGGGATGTGGCAGGTAGTACGGACAGAAAATCAGGTTGCAACAAACACAGCTATGTCAACCAAGAACCAAGTATCCAAGAAAGTTTCAGCCAGATGCTCTCCAAATTCCTTTCCCCATACTTACTGCTGAAGCCCTTCCAGGCCTGGCCACACCCTAATAAGCTGAAAGTAAATTCTTGTTTCTGTTTCTAGTACTGGAGATAGAACAAGTTTTTACATTTTGGATGACTAGGAAGACATATGTACGGTCTGTCAACTCGATCTATGCGCTCCAAAGTGCTCAAAAAAGGAACGTGACTGAGAACCACGTCAACTCGGCTAATAATTGGGAGGGAATTTGAGAGAACAAATCTATTCCTCTAACAACTGTCAGTGCTGAACAAACCTTTCAGAAAACAAACATGATAAAAACCCCTAAGGATCTGTTTTCTGAGCAGAATGAAACACATACCCATTAGCCATTTGTAAAAGCTTTAAAAATATTTTAACCAGAGTGCTAAAAATCAAACTGTAATCACAAAAATCACATGCTTCTAGAGCCACCTCCTGATAGGATAACTCAGTCCCTGAAGTGGGAAGGGCACTGAATCCACCTGGTGCCAAGCGAGTGTCCTCTGCTCCGCTCCCACCACCTTGGGCTACTTAGCTCACTCAATGTAAGAGGTTTGAAATCTGCACTTCCTTGGCTCCATTGAACACGGGAAGGGAGGATTCCAGCCTCATCTAGACTTTGCACACCATTCTCACTAAATCGCTCAGAGAATTGCTCTTCTCCCCACCACAAATAAAAGGAAGGCCCTCCTGATTCAAGATACTGCGATTAATTTAGCCATCTCTTATTTTGCCCTCATCCTTTCCCCTCCTCTCACCAAAGCAACTAACGATGATGGAGCTCTAGTGTAGCCAGCCACCTGCCATACAGACAAACTGAGCCAAAACGAGGGCCCAGAACTCAGTGCTAGATGCCATACTGGAAGTAAAACAAGCCCTGAGCTTTAGAGAAAAGGCCCAGTCGAAGTACAAAGAAGCAAAGAGAGAGGCACCCATGCCTTCCAACTGCAAAAGGAAAGAGGATAGGCAAAGCACTTCAGAACTAAAAATAACTCTAGCTCCCTATTCACTAACCATCACCACATAAAGGTACCCCCAAACCTTAAGGCTGAATTGTGTCTACTGGCAAAATCTCAGTGATATTTCTGGATTTATACAGACTTTACAGAGGAGGGCTTTTCAACGGCGTTAATCTGTGAACCCAAGTCGTCGTCTTTGTCCAAAGAACGAATGCCGTAACGTGGTAAAGAGTTAGTATTTTCAGTTTTGCAAAAAAGAAAAACAACTTTTTACATAAGCTACTGAGACTCAGTGTTTTTACTTCTTTAACTACTGACAGAAACTATTTTATAGAAAATAGTCTACAAGATGTTTTCAAACCAACTACAGATGTATTCTAGAACATGAGAACTTGGAAGTGAAACTGAACTGTGAACAGCCGAAACAGTTTCTAGTGCCTTTGTCCAGGATGAGAAAAGCAGGGTATGTAATTTTTTTTTTTTTTAATATTTTGCTTTTGGCCTTAGGTTTTAAAATTTCCTTTTTATGTTATAAGAAATGTAAAGATGTCTGGACAAAGTTTTTACAACAGTGCCAACACTGGTACTCAAAAAAAAATGTCAAATGCTTGTCAGAGGTGCTGAGTACACACAGTCCCCGCTGACCTCAGTGGAACCTACTGTTGCTCAGCACATCTGAAAACCCGATACTGTTTCTTACATGACCAGGTGTCCAGGTTGTAGCCAGATTGGTCTAGATGCAAAAAGGAATCAAAACTTGTGGAAGAGGTGATATTTTTTTTTATTAGACCAACAAGATATCTGCAAACAAATTATTTTATTTATTTGCAAGCTTTCGGGCGCACACACCCTTCATCAGGCATAGGAGAGAGCAAAGATTGTAAAAGTTCTTCTAGGCAAAAATGAAAATTCATGACCAAGTATAAATTTAGGATCCTAAATCTGGTTGCCCATATCTGACAAATCTACAACTCTTTAACAGCTTTTTTCACAATGCACACTTAAGAGAAAGCAGCAAAACAGAAAGCAAGGCAACACTTTTTACAGCTAGCTACACTAGATTGACTTTTTTTCCAAGTTCATGTGTTGTGAAGAGTTTTTAGAGTTATATTTTTGTCACAGCACCAATACATGCTGGTGGAATGGTACCCTAGATGAAGAGTTCCTATGATTTCACCAGGACAAAACAAGTGGGTAACTCAAGCAAATGGTCTTTGCAAACAAAACTGAGTCTGAAACTCGGCGCAGTTCCTACCCCTATACAGGTCTTCACATCTCACAAATCCCAGCAGATTCTAATGAGCAGTACACCTGTTGGTAGTTTCTGCAGCAAGCCCATAACCTGACCTGGATATGGAGACTGAACTTCCTCACCCTTAGAGATTGACCCACCACATCAATCAAAGGAAGGTCTGCCTGGAAAACCCCACATACCCTGCACTTGTTCTGTGGATAAAGTAACTCAAGCATCCAGTGCTAGCAATCAATATCTTTAGGGTACACCAGCTTCATTAAAACAAAAATACTAGAGCAAAGGAACCAAAGCATCCGTCAGACACTAAAATTGAGATAAACTACATTTAAAGCAGGATTGCTACTACAGCATTTGTTGTCCCTGCAATTATATCAGTCCGTAAGTTGATCGCCCTGCCTTTGTTGCACACTGCAGGTACATCCCTCCCAGTGATCCTAGCTCCTTGTGGCTTTATGTCATGAGATGTTACAAAACCTCGATCGCTGGAGACTTTTCAAGAATAGGTTGGATAAATGTCAGAAAGAGTTCGCGTATAGCTGACCCTGCCTTGGGGCAGGGGGATAAACTAAGTCAGTGGTTTTCAACCTGTGGTCTGCAGACCCCCGGGGGTCCACAGACTATGTCTAAGGGGTCCGGGAAAGATGATTCTGATCAATCAATAGTATGCAAATACCCACACTTACAATTCAAAGGGGTCCGCACCTCCATGTGAATTTTTTTAGGGGTCCACAAATGAAGAAAGGTTGAAAACCCCTAGACTAGGTGACCTCGAGGTATCGTTCAGCTCTCCTTTCTGAGATGCAGCCAAATTAAAACTAGTAGGACTGTGAAGATATTTTAACATGACAGTAAACAGCTATATGACCTTACATTTTATGAACAGGGCGAGAGTCACAGAAGAAACGACTCAACACAGCACACTGTTTCTAATACTCTTTATATGTTTTGAATATTCGTGGAGTTCCTTCCAAATCTGAGTAGCTACCAGGAAATGCAACAATATCTGATGTTTGAGGTGAATGGGGATGTGTGCGCACAAACATGCACACACACACATACACGCACTTTAAAATCTTGACCAAAATTTTAAAATTGCTGTTTTGCACGGAAGCATACTTGAGGAGTACAGAAAGGGACAGGATTTTTGGTATCCCACCTCATCGTAAGGACACCCCCTTGTAATGATCAGACTAAATGAATGGGTGCATACAGTAGAATGAGTGTAAAGCTATTTCTAATGACTAGTCTTGCTCTCAGGTTGTGTTGACATCAAGATTTTATTTAATAGTATTTTCCTACTGCTACCACCACCGGTTCCATTTCTATCAGCATTAGGTCTTGTCACAAAAAAGTTTGATTACACTGGTCTGGTAACAAAAGCTACAGGCTCTAGTAATGCTCGATGCGATAACCAAGCAACTGTATGAAGAAGCTGCTGGCTTTTTACCTGTAGTGTCACTGAAAGGTGCTCAGCACAGGCCTATATTCTTTTGTCCTGCAAAGGGCAATGCTGTGGTCTACACCATCTTACCGTCATAACCCTCCATGGATCTTCAGTAATGGCAAAAAGTGATAGAAAATGAGTATTAGAACACATATCTATATACCCTGCAGTCTTCCAAGCCTCAGATCTGGCTAGGCCACAGCCAAGTGCTCTGCCTGAAGTGTCAAAGTAATCCGAGAGGCACTAAGGACTCGTATGTATAAAATTAAAAAAAAGGAAATGGAAATGCTTTTTGAAAGTGGCTACGAACTCCCCTGCACTGAGTCTGAAAGTGAATGGGACAAGATCATTTTCAAGCACTTTCAGAAGCATGCGAAAGAAAAAGAAACCTCCATCCACTTAAAGATTCACCACAGGCCCCAGACCATTTCCAACTTATCTGATGCATAATGAAATACTGACCTCAAAATTGGAGCCTTTACACCCTATTTCGTCAGCTCCGAGGCTCTTACCTTATCCTTCTCATGGGGAAGAAGCGACACAGGTGGCAGGCAGGAAAGAGACTCGCAGCTTTCCTTCCCGTCAGCATTAGCAACTGCTTTAGTGTTGAGCTGGTAGAGAGGTCCATCTTTAAGGAGTCTGCCATGGCCAACAGCACGCTTGACAGCTAGTCGCAATTGCTGGTGAAAAGCGGAAGCAGCGCTACCTCCAAACAACACAGACACGTCCTTCTGACCTTTCAAAAAGCGCTCTATGTTTTTCAAGGATGAGCCACTGGACTCCGCCAAGCCCTCGATTGCCCGTTTGATCAGTTTATTCCAGTCCACGTTTGGTTTACCATCCAACTTGCCATGGTTTCGAGGCTTCGGAAGTGCTATTCTCCCCGGATTATCGGGATCCTTGTAGGAATTGAGACCCTTGTTGGAGACTTTTAAAATAGTCCCATCTTTAACGCTTAATTCTAGTTGTTCCAAAACAGTTTTACGGTCCAAACCATGGGATGAAGACACCGCATTGCATATCCTCTCCTCTGAAGGGCGTTGTTTTTGCTTCTTGACCTTTTTAATCGCCTCCAAAATCCACTCAGTATACAGCGGGTTGGCGAGTTTTACCATGGTGAAGACTTCTGTATATCCATAGAGTCGTTATCCCTTATCCCGATGCTGCACAATTTTCACACCGTGGGAAAACAGATTCTCGGAGGAGAGTAACCAGCTAACCATAGCATACACGTTTCTGATATGAACTGCTTCTCTTTGATCCAATATTAAATTTTCTTAAAACTGAAAGAAACACAACACATCCCATTAGGAGCTGATCCACGCTTCCCAACAGATCCCACCACCGCTCCCGCGGCAAGCCTGGCAAAGCTGGAAAGCTGTCAAAGCACATCTTACCTCGCTTCGGGACTCCCGCACCGCGATCGGAAAGAGAACTGGAATGTTACGCCTGCAAGAAAACGGGACGGAGTAATTTCTGAGCAAAAAAAGTCACAAGCCTAAATCTGACTTCCGCCATCCTACGGACGGACGGACGCCTCACAAAGTTTCCCCGAGACCACCCTCGCCGCCCCGGGAGACCGCCAAGTCGCGAAAACAGAAAAACACCGCGTTTGCGTGCAGGGACACAACCGAGTGCCGAAGGTGACAAGGCCGTGCTGTTCCCGCCCAGCCAAGGCGAGTCCCAAGCAGAGAGAGTCGGGACGGACGACGCACTGAGGAAAGACTACCTGGCGCCTTTTGTCTGCGGCCGGGGTTTTACGGCGGACCCCAAAGCGCCCCCATTGTGCCTGGTGTAGGCACGAAAGGGCGCGCGGCGAAAGGGGGGTGCGCGCCGCGGCCACCCCTCCTCGTGTCCCGAAAGCAGCCGCGACACCTGCCCGCCAAGGCGGCGCGGAGAAAGTTGTGCGGAAACCTGCGGGCGTCCCCTCGCCGGGGCTGGGGCCGGGAGGCGGAGGGTGACAGGACGCCGGCCGCACGGGCGGGAAGCCCCCCGAGTGCCCGGCCTCGCCGCCCGCGGCAGACAAAGCGCGGCCGCCCCTCGCCGCGGGCTCGGCACCAGGCGGCGGGCGGCGCCCCCCGGCCCTGCACCTGCCGCGGCCCCGCGGCGCGGCGCGGCCGGGCCTGGGCGGGAGGCGGGCGCGGGAGGCGGGGGCCGCGGGCCGGGCCTGGCGCAGAGCGGCGGCGGCGGCGGCGGGCGGCGGGGCCGGAGCAGGCCGCGAGCCCGCGGCGCCGGGCCGGCCTCCCCCGCGGCGCCCGCCGCCCCGCCGCCTGCCCGCCGCCCGGCCCGCGGCCCCCCCCGCCGCCACTCACCGGGGCCTGCGCGCGGCGGGCGGCGGGCGGCGGCGGCCGGACGGCGGCGAAGCCCGAAACTGACACGGCGGCCATCTTGGGTCCGGAGCGCGGCGGCGGGGGGGGGGCGGCGGCGGGCGGGAACAGCGCACGGCGGGCGGGGCCGCGCCGCCTAGAACAGCCGGGCCGGGGACAGGGACAGGGACAGGGCCGGGGACACGGCGGGCTCCGTCCCAGCGCCCGCGGCCAGGGGTAGGGGGCAGGTCTGCCCCAGCGCCCGGACGGTGTCACCGCTGCATCGCCTTTACCCCCAGGCTGCCTCTCTTTGTGCCCGGACACATCCTTGCATCGGGAGCAGGTGGCAGCCGCGGGAGGACACGGCCGGGCCGGCTGCCTGGTGTTGCACCGACCGGCCCCAAAAGAGCCATGCGGATGCTTCTTGGCGAGTGACACCCTTCGCCGGTCCCGCATTGGGGACCGCGCCAGTTTGGGACCCTGGACTCGGGGAGTTCCCGCGTCGACCTCGGCTTGCGGCGTGGTTTCTCGCGCTTCGGATGGGCAAGTTCGTGCGCGGCGTTTTTAAGCGGTCACCCAGCGTAGAGATGAGAGCTTTTACGAGACCGCCGAGATTTTCGCCAAAAAAAACCCCCACCCCAAAAAATGGTTTGATTGCAAGCTGTCGGGCTTGGGGCTGAAACTTTGTTGGTACCGAGAAATCCTTGTTTCACCAGATTCGAACCATTCGCCCTAGATAACGTTTGACCCTTCGCGAGGCGTCGGAGAAAAGGTTGTCCAAGTTCTCCAGGATCCTCGAGATTGGCAGTCGCGCTCTTCTGTCGACTGCGGGTCCTCTTCTGTCTTCAGAGGATCTTCTCTGAGTAGGTGTACGGTTTGTGTCCGATCCCTAATTGTACCTTGCGTCCAGTTCTGAACTCGTGAAATAGCGTACCACGTTCTGGGCGAGACATTTCTTAGTGTGCAACTCCCCAGAGAGCAAGGGGAGCAATACTGACAGCTCTTAGTTTCGTGCAGGGTGGAGAATATCTAGCTCTCGGAGACCATAAGGACCCCCCCCCCAAACAGGGTTTTGGTGGAGGTGGCGTAGAATAGCGGTCACAACGACGCATGTTTTGGAGATGCTTTCTAACTCAAACCTCTTTGCTGAGTGTACACATTTAAAACTGTTTTATTGCTAATCCACTACGAACTGAGATCTTGCCAAATTGCAAATCCCTTTCCACTGGAAAGACTCCAGACCTACATACAAACTGGGGACAATGCTTCAGTAAGATCCTCGTGGGTGACTGTGTCCATACAGAGCCTCGTTGAAGACCCCCGGCTTCTGTGCAAGCAAAGAGAGCTCCTTCGTGGGAGTACCTGGAGTGACCTGAGCTTGGGGCTGAAACTTTGTTGGTACCAAGAAATTCTTGTTTCACTGGATTCGCACCGTTTGCTCTAGATAACGTTTGATCTGCTTGTTCAGTGTTGCTTGGGCTGCAAGTGACAGCTCTGAAAGCTTTTCTTATTTCAGATCTAGCTGTTGGTTTTGATTACATGTGCAAGGTACAGTCCTGTGCAAACAGGCTATGGCCAGTAGCCACACAATTTCACCAGGAACTTCCCGGATGAATGTTGTGTCTAGTTTTGGATTGGATCATCTTTGCACAAACTTTCTAATCTCTTTGGAGACGGGGAATTGGTAAAGTACTCTTGTAGACTTACTTTTTTTATGCTCCCCATCCCACCCCTGTGGTTTCTTGCCTTAGACTGAGGTGAGGAAGCGGAATGAACAGGAAGGAGGGTGCTGGAGTAAACTGTTAATTGGGACAGAGGAGAATCCTGGTTGCTCAGTCTCTGCCTAGAGAAAAATGCAGATGGCAGCTTGACATCAGCATGTAAAGATCCCTGTAGCAATTGTTTCTGTCTCTGTTCCTAAAGGTTTCAGAGTCCCTATTACGTTCATCATTTCCCCCCTTCCTGTTTGGGTCCCCATGTCCCTGAATTATAGCTGTGGTGCTGAGTGCATGGGAGGTAATGAAGAGCTGAAGTTCATTTCCAGGAGCTAATGAGGGTAAAATAAAGTAAAACTGAGAATTGCTTATGCAAGTATGATACTAAGTTAAAACTTCCTCCTCAGCTGCTGGACTTTTTTGTCTGTTTTAAAAGTCATATTAGGATTATTTAACCAGCAGCAAATTATGATGCAAAGAAGAACGCATTGCATTTGAAAGCTTAGTTAAGTCTATTCTGCCTGTGCAACTAGGTCAGTCAAAGGTGTCACCAGCAAAAATCCTTCCCTCTTCCCTATTTCCTGGACCATCATGCTATGTCACTCAGTGCTAGCAAATTGTAAACTGTTCAAGGTTATATCGTTTAGAAATTAGGATTTTTTTCAGAAATCCAATACTGTCTGTTTGCCTTTCTTTCTGTTCCATTTTCAAAGCACAATCTGACAGTTACACCAGCAGGATCATTGCATATGGTATGCTGCAGATGGCAAAAAGTTGTTTTATCCATCAAGATAATGCACAGTTTGGCAACACCGTTTTGTGAAATGACTAACTCCTTGGCTGTGGTTGTATCCAACTTTCACTGGAGACCCATGTACCTTCTAACTGAGCGCTGGCTCCTCACTGACCTCCAGTTCCCTTGGGTCTTGCTATATTTACCAGCAAGATTGATTTTTGCTTTAGAAACATCTTTCGCTGGATTCTTCTCCTTTTAGTTTCCAATTCGGGTTTATATAAACTCCAGCAATCCTGGGCAGAGCTTTTTATTTACTTTCAAAATGAAATATGATCCCCATGCTGACAGCCCAGAAGCAGCCAGATAGCATTTCTGCAGCAGTAAATAGGGTAATTCTGCACATTGCTTTCTGCAGGTACTAGCAGGAGATTGGGACATTCTTGAAAGGTTTATAGTTCAAAGTAGATCCCAACAGATTCACGTCTGTCAAGGGCCAGAACTGCTCAAAGGATTTTAAGGTATCTTGCATTGTATCGCTACGACTTCTTTCCTCCATAATTCCCTGCAAGCTTGAAATGTGAAACCTGTTCCCTTGCCCAAAAAATGGTTTTTCATACATGTTAACTTGAAATTGTAGTCAGAAGCTTATATTAATATTTTTTGCAGGCGAAAGAAAACCCTTTTGAGGTATTTGGGTTTTTTTTTTTTTCTTTTTTTCTTGTTTTGAAGAAGATACACGAACAACATGAACGGGGCAAAGTAGTCATGATTTTGCTGAGTATGAGCAAAAGAAGGAAATGGCACTCTTTAAAAACAGTTTATGATTCAGCTGAACCTGGATGCTGTTTAGAGGTACAAAGAAAACAGGTCTACACCCAAAGGGATTCCCTTTCTTGAATTTCAGAGGCTCAATGTGAAAAATGGAGAGGCTAGAACTTCTCAAAGAAAGATGCAAGAAATGCAGGGGTTATGTTAGGCCACTTAAACATAGATGGTACTCCCTCTGGTTCCCATTATTGTAGGATGCAACTGCCTCCTTATCTCTGAGGTGACAAATAGAGTATTACTGGCAGTGCTTCTTGGATCAGTTGTACTTGAAGTAATGCATCTACACTCCAGAAGAGACTGTGAGTTTGAAGACAAAATTAAGAAGCCAGCCAGTACCACAGGACCAGGCATTAGATGGAAAGGCACCTGAGTTTCAAAGACCTAGCATAACAAAAATATTCTGGATTGGGTCCGCAAAAGGCCAGTATATAGCTAGGATTCAATGACAGGTGGATTCAGCCCTAAGTTACCTCTGCTGGCAGGACACTGACTAAAAAAAGGATCTGGAGAGCAATTAATACTGAGCCAAGAATGCTATCAGGCCTCACAGTTTAGAGCCAAGATGTTGGCGACCTTTATACAGCTTTTGTGTAATTGGGTAGATTTCTAGCTTTGCCAATTTAACAAAGTCCAATTTTCTCACATAGAGCAGAAATAAATATAAATTATCTCTTCAGCTTGGCTTCCTCACACTTTTTCACACTTAAAGCATACGTACAGTCCTAAAAACAGATTACAAACTAATCGAGCTATTTCTCCAACTAGCTGAGAAGGGACAAATAGCAGCAATAATCTCTTTTACCTTTAGGGGCAAATATTGAGAAGGAAGCTATAAGGGAATTTGCAACACACCTTTTGTAGACCATCCCATGAGCTTCCCTTCATAAATCCACTGGATACAAAAAATCATGGACTAAATATAGACATTGGATTAACAACCTGCCTGACATCTGACACCCCAGATAACCTACCTCCAGCTGACCACTTGCATTCCTCCACACATTTCCCTCCCTTCCTCCCCACCATCTCTACCCATTGTCTTCCTAATTTCCACTCATTTGCATTTTCACAGACCTGCTTGTTGTAAATTTGCTTCTTTTCTACACACAACACCAGCAGAGTCTCCCTAGGCCTGACATAGGGTGTTTGTGCCCAAAAGCTTGCAAAGAACTTTTCCCCCCCAACTTTTGAGTTGGTCTAATAAAAGATATCGCATCTACCCAAAGAACCAAGATAGCCATAAGGCACTTGGATGAAAAGGCATTTTTTCTGATCTAAGGAGGAACGTGAATTGCGTGGGTTGGGTTAGCTGGTTGGTCTGTTTCTTTGTTGCTGTTTGTGTTTTGCACCCTGTGTTAACTAACAATTGGTAACATCCTGGTGTGGTCAAGGCAGTTTCAGTTTTGACATGATACCCGGTGAAAACAGCAAACATCATGAGGGAATGGACTGTTTGCTTTGAACTACAAACGTGCGTGAAATCTGTAATGATCTTCCCATTACAGGATGTTATCCTTTCCTTTCAGGATCACAAGAGTTAAACTCAGATAGGCTGGGGTGTATCCACAACTGGTTTAGCTGTTGCAAAGTGCTCTGTGTGCACTTGCAGACTGTACTTTGGATTCAGGTACAAGGGCAAATGAGTGTTTTAACCCCCTGGAGTACAGCCTCTTAGTTCAAGACTTTTTATCCTTTTTATTTTTGATAAGGGGAAAATAAATACCCAAAGCAGCTCTCTAAGCGTCCTCAGAGAGAGCGCAGAGTTAGGATTTATCACTTGCTTGGTACTGAGTCCACAAAGAACAGATGGTGTGGTTGTTGCCATACTGCTGGAAGGGTTTAAGAACAGCCCCTGTGTCAATAGAGCTTCAGCATGCTAAGAGCAGCTCTTCACTGCCCAGAAGCTATTTGTCCACGTCTCATCTCATGTCACTTAATTTTCATCTGCAGCTAATCATTCCTGGCCTTATTTAAGGATTATTTATCTGAACTACATTTAATAGTGCACAGAAGCATACTCTACTCTATACAGTAGTTCAGGACAAGGAACAGAAGGGATTTTTGTATTCCCCAAGGACTGCTAGGGACTTTGGGAGGCATATACCTTTATGCTTTTTCATGTTATTATGTTTTAATTAAATCTACACTATTTATTGAAAACTACCCTGAAACACTGGCAGAAAGTGCTATGGAAATCAATATCCCTGTGTAATTTGGTAGCATCGATTAGCTTTTAATGAATTTTCAAAGTCAGAGAGGACATTCTGCATAGCTGCCACTGTGACATACCAGGTCATTTTGAAATACATATTGCTCTGTAAACCTTAAATGGGAGATGAGAGGAGTAGAACACATGCAATCTTTTGTGCAAATCTATTTTGCCAAAAAAAAAAGGAGGGGGTGTAGAAGAACCAGAGCATCCTTCTGGTTAGGATTGAGCCTTCCCCAGGGTTCTGGATAAATGGAAAGAGCACTGAACTGTTTTGGTCTGTATGGGTAGAACGAATGTGTATGCAATTGTCTAACATGAGAAGCAGGCAGGGTTATTAGACATGCAGGCAAATACATCATCCAAACCCTCTATCCAAATCTCAGTGGAGCCCTCTGCTGGTGTGGGTTGGTTTGAAAACATTTGCTCTGTGCACCTTGTGTCTGAAAGAGGAAAGTAAATTGCCCCATTTTGGCTTACAAGAGACCAGAGAAACTATTGCCTTTGGTGCTACATTAGGGTGGGATGACGTGGCACGCTTAATGTCTTAATTTACATCACAGTTATTCCAGCTATAAAGCATATTACACTCTTTGCAAGAGTTCCATATTAATTTTATGGAGGGAGCAAGTTATGTTAGTCATTTGGCTGTTTTGCATGCAATTAACTGATTTGTGCAACACCTAGTAGTAGGTGTGCAAGTTAAGTTCCCAGTAAAGTACCTCAGTCATTTAAACATGGCGTTTGAAGGAGAATGCAGGAGTTGCACCACAAGGTGATGACCAAGAAGAGTTTGCATCTCTTTGGCTGTTGTTCCAGGCTGTGTGCAAATTCAAGAAGACAGCTGTGCAACAGTTATACGTGGGCTAAATATTTTTTAAACCTTTTTAGCGAGAGCTAGAAAATAGGCTTCTTTCAATGAAAGCTTATGTCCTGCAGCATCTCAATCTGCTGTGCAGGCTGCCAAAGCAAAACAGACCACATTTGATCATGGGCCAGGCTTGAATCTTCTATTTTAGAGCTTTTCCCATGTACCTAAACTACTCAAAGTTTTGAAATGCCAGGTAAGTGAAATGTGGGCACGTGCCGTCTTAGCAGTTTTAAAAATAGATGCTTACTAGCAAGGAAGAAAATGGGTACAAATAGCAGCTACTGAGCATTTTAGGGCTTTTTTATGTCTGCCAGTTTAAAGGGCCAGATAAAAAACAAACAAACCACGCACACAAAAACACACTATCTTGCTGACTGGGGACAGCCGTTCAAAAGCTGTTTGCACAGAGAAGAGAGGACGGTAGGAGAGGTTTCTTTGCACATCGGCGTTGTCTGTCGTTGGGTATCATCTGTCTGTATGTCTGTGTAGGCATAGTTTAAACATTTGGGATGGTTACTGAGAGTCTAAACTTCTGCAATATAGAAAAAGCACAGACATTTCCTTACATCCTTTGTCATTTGTTATGCTTTATTGTTTAAGCTGGTGTTCCAGGATAAGTGCTGGTGGCCAGGTCTGCTGTTGGGGTTTAAACAGGCCGGTTGCAGGGGGTAACAAGGCCCTACAGGCATTCTCGATACCACAGCAATGGTTGGGATTGCTTCTGCCCTGCCCTTGACATGACCCTCCTACCCCTCTGCACAGATATGCTCACGGTTTACAGTCACAGCCTCACCACTGACATGGTAGCTACTCCAGGGTAAGAGCCCTGCATGAAATACCCTACTATGCCTCGAAACACAAAGGAGCCAAAACTGGGCGGAGGCGTTCAGTCCCCCTGCAGGGTGCCCCGCTGCGGTTTGGGGCAGGACCAAGAGCCACAAGCGGAAGCGAGCGGCGACACCCAGCAGAGGGGCCGCATTGGCGAGCGGAACCAGGCCCGGCGGAGCGGCGTTTCCGGGGGCACTTCCGGCGGGCGTTGCGCCCGCGGGCGTCCCGCCAATGGGAACGCGCTCTCTGGCGGGGGAGCCAATCAGGCGCGGGCTGGGCGTGCGCTCACTGCCGGCGGCGCGCGGGTGGGCCGGGCCCCGCAGTGCGGCCGCGCCGCAGCCATGATCCACAGCCTGTTCCTCATCAACGCGGCGGGCGACATCTTCCTGGAGAAGCACTGGAAGAGCGCGGTGAGTCGCTCCGTCTGCGACTACTTCTTCGAGGCGCAGGAGCGCGCGTCCGAGGCGGAGAACGTGCCGCCCGTCATCCCCACGCCGCACCACTACCTGCTCAGCGTCTACCGCCACCGCATCTTCTTCGTGGCCGTCATCCAGAGCGAGGTGCCGCCGCTCTTCGTCATCGAGTTCCTGCACCGCGTCGTCGACACCTTCCAGGTGAGCCCGGGCTGCTCGGCGCCTCGCGGGCCTGGCCTGGCCTCGGGAAGCGTTGGGGCAGAGGGTGACAACGGGAACTGATGTCTCTTCCCCTTTTATTCGCGTCCTGCGACGGGCAGGCTCCCCCCCCCCCCCCGCCCTGCCTATCTTCAGGCAGCGTGTTGATGCCCATGGGCCGACCCCCGTGGTCTTTCCTGCCCGAGCACCCCGCGATCTGCGAGGTCCTGGCCAGCCCCTGGCATCTGTGACACTGTGGCTTTGCAGCTGCGAGGGATTGGAGCAGACCAGCAAGCCTTCTGCTGTTTGGGGGCAAGACCTAGCATTAGCAGCATGTCCCTGTGCTGACAAAGCTACAAGAAAAGCCCCCCTCCCCCTGGTATAGACAAGAAGGACCCCCCCTCCCACACACACACACACACACACACACACACACACACACATACACGCACTATTTCTTAGCGTTGTATCTGGTCCTTGTCTATATTTGGGACCACAACCCCACAACATGGCTGCTGCTTTACATTGTATGCACGGAGGATCCTTCCTTACAGGGTGCCGTACAGGCAGGCAGGGAAGGAAGCCGCCTGCGGCGCTCTGTGGACTGCGCCGCCGGGGTGCGGAGAGGACAGGGTCTGACCTGGCAGAGCTGTACCGATGGCTGGAGTAGCAGGGTACAGGAGCGGTGCGTGTTTGTAGGGGTTACGGCATCTTCCGGCGCCCTGTCCTCATCACGCTTTAGGGGGAAAAAAGGGAGCTGCCTACACATTTTTGTAATTAAATGATCTGATTGGACTCCCGTTTGCAAAAAGAGTTAAACCCTTTGTGCCTGGCTCGGATAATGGGCCAGATTTTGCGGATTTTCCTGTGGTAGATTCACAGAACGAGACTAAACTCGTGTTTTTCCTCTTTGTAGTCCCGCAGCCCAGGCGCTGCTGAATGTAACAGCGAGCAGTGTTAGTGGGATCCTCAGGCAATTTGGGAAGGTTGAAACAGTCATGCTTCACCCTATGATCAGGATGTGCCGTGCCCTGTGACTGGTCACAGGCACAGGGAGAAAACGGGAGCGGTCAGTCTGAGCTCTGTGTTGTGTGATGGGGCAGTCCAGCCTGGTGTTTGAGCTCCCTCCCTGCTGAGGAGGAGGGGGTGGGAGTCCAAATGCAACAGATATTGGATGAGGCTGGAGGGTGTGGTGCTGCGACGCTGCAAACAGCAGGTTGGGCAGTATGTTAATGATGTGGTCACTCATGCTCTGTGCCTCTGGAGCTTGACCCTTCCACTGTGGGGGTCCTCTCATGCCCTGCTGGGCTCTGTTAAATTTTTGGGGCCTGACCTCTTTGGGTAAGGTGGGAAGGAACAAGTCTCTCGTGCCTGCTCACCAGCCAGCACAGCTTCCTGCAGCATAAGGAGTCTCTCTTGGAGAGTGCCATCCAAACGACCCATTTGATGAGATTGTTTAGGCTCTTGGGCTCAGCCTCATCTAGTACCTGTACACCGGATACAGGAATGCTGTTATGTACTTGTGGGAAATGAGGAAATGGTGGAGGAATTGCTGTTAATTTATATCAGTTGTAGCCTGTTAAAGGACTGAGCGACTGAAACAGGTGTTGGGCTGGGAATTGTCCATTATTCATGATGCAGGTGTCTCTCTTACCCACTTCTCACATGTCACCATTGGGTTTTCTGTCCTTTGTACAGAGATGATTGCTGCTTGGGCTTTTTAGCAGCGTCTGAGAGACCAGACTAATCTTCTTGGGGCTCAGGCCAAGGACTCGGCAAATTTCTCTTGGCTTTGAGGCCCTTGAAAGTGGCATGCACGTGCTGGAAGAGGTGTTGGTGGAGCGTGCGAGGGAGCACTTCAGCTGTGTCAGTTGGTGAATGTGTTTCCGTGGCAAAGCCCAGGCAGAGGGGAGCAGCATAATCTCTTCTCAGCCTGCAGTTTGCCAGCTCTGCTGTACCCTCCCCCACCTTAAACAGCCATTGCACAAATAGTATGTGGCTTTCCTTAAAACCAGAAGTCAATTGTGCTGCTCTGTGTGCTTTGCAGTGTAGCAAAGCAAAGTGGAATGGCAGCCGGGCAAAGCCATGGTTATGGATAGGGAAACCAAGGCACGTTGCGGTGCGGGGGACCTGCCTGAGGCTGTGCAGCAAGTAAGTGGCAGAATTGGAAATGGAGCCATGGGTTTGTCTCCCAGTCTGTGCCTGGACCCCAGCCTGCTCAGGCTGGTGCAGTGGAGTCCAGGAGCTAGTGAGATGGACAGAAGACTCCCACTAGGAGGCCCAATTAATGGGACTTGCGCTTCTCCATCTCCTAGGTTTGCTTAATGGGGAACTGCTGCTTTGTCTGTTTCTACAGGATTATTTTGGCGTCTGCTCAGAGGTGGTGATCAAAGACAATGTGGTGGTGGTTTATGAGGTCCTGGAGGAGATGCTGGACAATGGATTCCCTCTGGCTACCGAGTCCAACATCCTGAAGGAGTTGATAAAGCCCCCCACCATTCTGCGGACAGTTGTCAACACCATCACAGGTATGCGGCAGCGGGGAGTGGGCAAGGTGGAGAGGTCGTATGATGATGTGTCTGCTAAAGTGAGTGGGTGTTCGGTAGTAGGAGGGATTGGTATCCAGTTCACAACCGACTAATGTCTAACATGGCAGAGCCTGTCTGGGGGGTCCCCCTTTGCCCCTTAGTACTGGGGCAGCCCAGGGTCCAGAACTACATCTCCTTTTATTCTAAAAGGTATCTGCACATGATACTCTTGCTGACAGTGTAGCTTAGTGAGAACCAGGACGTGGCTGTCTGCCCATGGCTGGCTTTCAGTGTTGACTGTCCCTTCTGCTTTCATGTGAGTGGTAGACAATGGGCTGCAGAAGAGAAGGCACGGAGGGACTCCACACCAGGATGTGGCTGGAGTGACTGCTTTTGCACGAGGGGCCAGAAGTCTTCAGGAACAGACTGATGTTCTGTTAGAATGAAGTTGCAATGATTTTCCTTGTTCTGACCTCCTCTGTCTTTCCAGGAAGCACCAATGTGGGAGACCAGCTCCCTACAGGCCAGCTTTCAGTGGTGCCGTGGCGCCGGACTGGGGTGAAGTATACCAACAACGAGGCGTATTTCGATGTGATTGAGGAGATAGATGCCATCATCGACAAGTCGGGTACAGTGCTGCTTGCGTTGAAGGCTGAGGCTGTCTGTAGGAGTAATCAGTTGGAGATGCTTTATCTTTCCCTTAGAAGGATGTTGGAGGTTGTTTTCCCATCCTGATTTAGAGCTGTTGCTTAAATCTTAAACTTTTGCAAAACACCAGGGCGCCATCCTCTTTCTCTGCCTCACAAGTGCTTATGCATCAACTCTAAACCTGGAAATAGTAGTTGAGTGCAAACCTTGTTTGCTCAGGTTATTCCTTTGTCACTACATTTTTCCGGAGTCTGGGTTACAGCTGAGGACTGGGGCCTTCAGCTGTCTGTATGGGTAGGAATCCCTGCCAGTGGTTTTCAAGTCTCTGGTACTTCTCTAGATGATGCTCAAGGTGTGTATGCAAGTGCGCCAAGCAAACTGCAGGCTCCAGCATTGCATGGAGGGGATGGTTCTTACTCTACTTGTTCGTGTCACTTCCTAGCCTTTCCTTCCTGTCCCTAGTGACTGTCATTCAGCTCTAAAGTCATTTCCCATGACCTGTTTTGTTTGCTGCCCTTTCTAGGTTCCACAATTACTGCCGAAATCCAAGGGGTGATTGATGCTTGTGTCAAGCTGACAGGGATGCCGGACCTCACTCTCTCCTTCATGGTAAAGCTTAAGGAAGGGGCATTATGATCTCTTAATATTGTTTAAAGGGAGTACAGGTTTAAACAGCCTCCGCTAGGCATCAGGAGATGCCTTTGGCTGATGGGGTTCTGGGCTTGCTGCGATGGATTCCATCAGGGCAGGCTTCAGCTGCTGGCTGGCGAAAGGAGGAAGGAACTGATGGTGAAAGCTCTTTGTTAAATAGTTGTGCAGTTAATTGTGAGGGTTGCATTTCCAAATAGATTGCTAGAAGTAGCCTATAGTTTTATGGTCTCATCATGCACCATGAGATGGGTGTCTTATGGTGACCACCTATACAGCTGCCCTGATGAACGACCTAACCCAGTGCATGGCTTTGCTGGGCTACGATCTGATATAACAACTGTCAGACAAGTGAAAATATTTTATGGTTAAAGGTAGCCGAGTGTGGGCAGCTCCAGAATAGAGGAATGTACTGTGTGCCTTGCAGCAGGTGCTTTGTGTGGCACAGAAGGGAATGCAGCAAGGGGACAAGGGCAGGTTCTTCGTCACAAGCCATAGTAGTGCCTTAGGCTCTTGTCTCTTGTTCCAGAACCCCCGATTGCTGGATGATGTCAGCTTCCATCCTTGCGTGCGTTTCAAACGCTGGGAGTCGGAACGGATTCTATCTTTCATCCCACCTGATGGGAATTTCCGTCTGCTCTCCTACCATGTCAGTGCTCAGAAGTGAGTGGGGAATCCAAGGCTGAGGACTGTTTCCTTCCCTCGTGCCTGGAGATGAAAGAAACGACAAGAGGGTGGGGGTTGCTGCTTGCCATTCTTGAGCGAGAACCAAAGGAACAGTAGCTTTTGCCAATATCTAAGTATACTCTTTGCTTGCTGGGACAGTAATCCTGTCATTTCACTCCTGCGAGCCAGCTCTGTTCACAGCTTAATGGCAGGAACACAGTGTACAGCAATAACAAATTGGGAAATGGCAGGTCAGCAAACAGCTTCAGTTTCTCATCCCCCGAGACAACTAGCTTAAGGGAAAGCAAGAGCTGAGTGACCCAGTGATATAATAGGGCAAGTAACCTTTGTGTGCGTTCCCTCGTTTGGGCTTCTCCACGAACAGCTGGTTTGCCATCAGCAGCCTTAGCCCTTGGCCCTAAAGCTGTGTCATGGACTTTGTCAAGTGAGGAGCTGTCAAGAGAAGAGCTCTCTTGCTGTCTGTAGCTAGATGGAAGGGAGCAGAAACATGATGTCAAATTGCAAGCAGTTCAAGACAGTGCTGCTGCTACCTAGCTTAGGTCAGCTGGCCAGTGTGGTCAGACTGAAGGATGCTGTATTTCCTTCCCTTGAAAGCTTCTGAGTCTGTTACAAACCATAATTCATTCTTGACTGGCCTCCAGTGAAGGAGTGTGGGATGCTGAGAGGCCAGGCTGTGGGTTGGTGAAACAAAGCTGGAAACAGCTTCTGGCTGGGCCTTGCACTCCTTTTTTTTTTTTTTCTTGCACAGCATGAATGTCCTTCAGGGCCTGCAAGAGTCCAGGAGGGCGAAGTGCAGATGAAGGGGTGGCTTGCAACTGCAGTGACGTGTCCTTTTGTTTCAGCTTGGTGGCCATTCCTGTTTATGTTAAACACAACATCAGTTTCCGTGACAGTAGTTCGCTGGGACGCTTCGAGATCACTGTAGGACCCAAACAGACAATGGGGAAGACTGTAGAAGGGGTGATGGTCACTAGCCAGATGCCAAAAGGTGTCTTAAACATGAGCCTCACTCCCTCTCAGGGAACGCACACTTTCGACCCAGTGACAAAGGTGAGAGGAAAGAGGAATGTGGAATTTTAACCTAGGCTGGAGCTGAAGTTGCATGGCTCAGCCTGCTGCTTTGCTGCATAAAATGCTCCCTCTGAGCTTTGGCCTGAAATCTGGGGAGAGCACCTGATCAGTGCAGAGTGGGGATTCTGTGCTTGTTTTTCTGCCCTGAGCATCGCTCTCAACAGAGCCTTCCCCGGCTGGAGGGAGTCATCTTCCTCCCCAGCTAGTTCTTCCCCAGCACTGCTCATTTGGGTTTCTGCAATGTAATGCCTAACTTTTGATTACTCTTGGGTGATGGTGAGAACAGAAATAGTGAGGAGGGTAATGCTGCCTGTTTGATGCCAAGCTTTGCAGTCCAGTGGTGCAAGGGTGTTGACTCCTGTTTACAGGGCTGAGGGTTTTGGATTGATTGGCTCATGATCTTGAGTGTGCTTCAAACTAGACCTTCCTCACCTCAAAATAGGGAGAAGCCTTGTCTCCCATGGTAGATGTTCAGCCTAAGCCTGTAATACCCCAGGAAGATCTGCATTACTTTTAGGCACCCGTGTTGGAAGAGCAAGAACTCCTAAACACGCACAGCAAGAATGTCTGTGGCCAGTGGCCTATTGGCATGAAAGAGGCAGGAAGCAGTGGGTTCCAAGTATGCAGGCCTCAGGCAGCCTTTCACCTTTATGTACTCTGAGGTGGCCTGAGTTGACTCATGGTCTAGAGTTGGGGATCAGGTCCAGTGGCTCTCATGGGAAAGACCAAATACTGGGATGGAGTTGGCAAACCCCTTTGCCCAAGGCAGCATTGATACCATCCGTACATGAGTTAATCTCTTACAGATTGTTGTGATATTCTTCTGTCTTACTGCTGCCTTTCTGTTCTTGGAAGCTGCTGTCATGGGATGTAGGGAAAATAAACCCCCAGAAGCTGCCGAGTTTGAAGGGGACCATGAGCCTCCAAGCGGGGGCCTCCAAGCCTGATGAAAATCCCACTATCAACCTGCAGTTTAAAATTCAGCAGCTGGCTATCTCTGGTAGGTGCTGCCGGTGAAGGAGCACAGACTGTCCTGTGCTGGGCAAGCTTGTGTCTGACATCCAGCCTGATGCTTCTACAGGCATCGGGGCCATTTTAGTGCCATGGCTGAGTTCCTCTGCTCAAATGTTGTCTCTGCTTGGGCTTCATGTTGGTGAATATAGTTATGCACCTCTCTGCTGGCTGCTGCCTAGTACTGCCTGCCTGCACCCCGCCTCAGCTCTGCTGCTTCTACAGCTCTGTCACAGTAACCCAGGTGGGGTGGGAAGGCAGAAGCCCTGCCCCACTCCCAGAATCTCACTGTCTCCTTCTTTGTTTTAGGGCTGAAGGTGAATCGCCTGGATATGTACGGGGAGAAGTACAAACCCTTCAAGGGCATAAAATATATGACAAAGGCTGGCAAGTTCCAAGTCCGAACATAGAGGCATCTGAGAGCGAGGGAAGAACCACAAGCATTCTTTTTTTTTTTTTCCTTTTCACTCCTTCCCCCATGTCCACAGCTGTTGGCTTCTTCCTTTACCCATTGTCACCCCTGCTGGGCCCAGGTCTTAGGCTTGGGTTCCCCTGGAACGCTAGTATTGATGTGGTCAGGGAGGTGGCCATGTAGAGGGGAAAGGGGCCAATCAGGTAGCATCTGTCGTAGCAGAGTCCTGAATTCTCAGATGGGGCAGAGGAGAAATGAAATGTCAGGTCCATGGGATTGGTACTTCAGATAAGTAGGCTCCACTCCTGGCACCTCACCCTGCTTCCCAGTGGAACCACTGGTGCCAACTCCACCCCACCCCACCCCACCCAACACACACCACAGAGTTCTTGCTCAGCTGGCTGGTGTCTTTCCACAGGTGGCACAAGACTTGGTTTGAAAGAGCTGAGTTCCCAGTTCAGTGGTTTGACATTCTGTCCTCTCCCTGACCAGGCATTCCTGTTCAGTACTGGATCGAGTGCCAAGCTTAGGGGAGCAGTGGTGGGTCAGGGATGTTCTCTGTGGAGGAGCAAAAGGAGCTGGAGAGAGGAGGTGCAAGGGGAGGACACAAAGGCCTTGGGGAGGTGGCTGAAATAACAGTGCTTGGCATGTGCAGCTCTTCTCCTGAGCACCTGAGGATGGATGGGAAACCTCCTGAAGCCTCAGAATCGTGCCCTTCCAAGAGCTCATTGGAGCAGGGGTCACCCTAAGGCCTGGTAGATTGATGTTTCTGAATGTGCATGTTGCCTCTTCTTTCTGTTTAGTATTTGGGAGAGGGAATTGCTCCTGGTTCCCTGCTAGCAGGTGGGGGTACAGTTGTGTACATAACCTTTATTTAAGCATTTGTATAAAGTGCTGTCTAACGGGAATCCTCACTGCAGCAAGCAGAGGCTGAGCAATGCCTTGGCAGTATGTGGGGCAGTGACTTCTGTGTCTGACTGCTTGTCTCTTGATAGTGATGAGGTGCTGCTGTCCTGCTGCTTACTGAGGTGGATGTAGGTAGTCCTGTGCTTCTGGCTGTCTAACCTCATTCCACTCTATCTTGCTCTACTGTGGGTGGACTCTAGCCCGTGTGGTGTGGTGTATTTGCCTCTGGGGCCACCTGTCCTGTGAGATGCTGTGCTGTGCTAGGCTGTCCCAGCCAGTGATGCCTCCCACTGCAGAGCAAAGCACATGTGAGATGTGAGCAGTGCATGTGTTGCTCTGCCTTATCTGCAGTGCACTCTGGGCGATGAGATGCTGTCTGTGGCGTTTGCTGTGGCAGCAGGATTTACCTGGTGAGTTGCTGTGCATGTGACTCTGGTCCCTGTGAAGCTGCTGTGGCTCTGGGCTCCAGTGCACATATGAGCTGGAGGGGGTGACAGGCTGTAGGATAGCAAGTGTCTTGCTCTGTGCTGTGTGTGTGGTGCCTCATTTTGGAATTACATATTCCTATGCAACTAATGTGAACGCTGCTGCGGGGTGGCCTCAAAACTGAGCATGCTCACTACAAATGTACGGGTTCAATCTGAGAATAAAGTTGTTTTACCTGTGACCTGCGTTTGGAGTGGTCTGTTTGGGGTTTGAAGGGCTGCAGTGTCTGTGTGTGGCAGAGTCCGCATCCCACCACGCTGAGTCTTGACTGGCAGGTGATCCAGTAAAAGGAGCTCAATGACAGTGCTCTGAAGTCATAACTAAATGAGGTGCTGGGTTGTCTGGAAAGAGGCAGCCAGCTGGGAGATGTCTGGAGGTAGTAACCGAGACTCCCTTAGGGCTCTTCAACAAGTTTCCGCCTTGTCTCTGCAGCTGGACCTTCGCAGTCCAGATTATCCTCAGAGGAGTAATGTGCAGACCACAGAGTTGGAAACGCTTGTAACGACAGAGCTGTCCGTGACATGCCAGTTTGCACTCTCTGATTCAATCACTGAGCTTTTTTCTGGAGTATTTTGCACAAAAAATTCAGATCTGTGGCAAGTGCAGTTCTGTTGTATTTCTTCCTGTGCCCAGGAGATGGTGCCCTCAGATGATAGAGAGTCTTTGGGTTTTTTCACAAGATACACAATTGTGCCGGTTGCGGCTGCATACGCCTGTGTCCGTGTTGTTCATCTGGGTCATCTGGTTGCTGGCCTATGAATGCCAAGAGAGGGCAGGCTGAGCCACCCTCGGAGATAGCTTTGATGAACACGGAATGGCACTCTCTCTCCTCTTGAACCAATACCTGGAAAAAGCAATGAAATTGCTCTGAAGGACGCTAACCTTGTTTGTGAATGTCCTATGCTTTGTCAGCATGACTTGAGGGATTCTCATATTGTGGGAATGAGGGTAACGTGTTCTGAGGTTTGTGCGAAGGGGTTGCTGTCTTTGGAGCCTGCTTGCAGATTGTTGGCTGGACAGACGTAGGCAGCTTTAGCAAGCTGCTCACTATCTGCAAAATGGGGACATATTTCTGTTGTCCCACCCTTTGTCTTCCTTCTTCAGTTAGGTCATAAGCTGTTTTGGTGGATCTAATGCCTACTGTGCAGAGGTACAGTATCTAGCACAGAGACCCTGACTGGAACATCTGGGGGCTACATACCTGCAAATAATGAATCGTTTCATTGAGTTACCAATGCATGGTGCTGGGATCCAGGCTCTGCTGCTCCTGTCCAGGGATGCTCTCCGCTGACTGACTGATTTGAACGGGGCCACATCACTTCAGTGTTTACATTGGAGCCTGAAGCTGCAGTCAGTTGGTGGTGCCGGTGCTGCAGGGTGATCCAAGCTCCATTGCTTGGGATGAGGGTGACTGGAGAATGGTCACTTTGACACGGTGGTTTCTGAACAGCTGCTGCAACGTCTGTGAAGGTGCATTGAGGTTCTTGCCTGCTGGCATATTTTGTTCCATATCGCTAGGTCTGCTCCCGAGGAAGATTAGGCTTTTCTTCCAGACCCCGGCCAGTCCTGTGGACAGAAGACACTTCTCTGTCTTCATGTTGTGCCTGTTAAAGCCTCTCTCCAATGAAAGTGCTTGCTGGTTTGTAGGACACTGCTCCCCTACTTTGCTGTGGGCGCAGGCTGAGTCCCACCTTGAACAGACTGGAGCTCTTCGGACAGCCTTGCTGCCTCCAGAGCCTGCTCCCCTGCTGAGTCAGCAACCTTCCTGCAGTTTGTGGCTGGTCTCCCTGTAGTTTGTGGCTTCTATGAGGTGACTCAGAGAGGGGCTCCAGTCTTCTAAAGTGGCGTCCTCAAACCTGGCACCTAGGCTGCTTTCTCAAATTAAACAGAGCCCTCTGCTCACAGCTGAGCAGCCCTAGAGGGTTGGGGCCCATGTTCCTGTCTCCCTCTGTCCTGAAGCTGTTATGGTTTGTTTTTTTTCAAACAGCATTGTACAATTACCCACGGGAGGCTCTCAGCTGTGTTTTTCTTGGGATACACAAAATAAAATGTCTGACTCAGGCTCACGTGGTCACCACAAGCTTGGCAGTAACACATCCCCCTGTCGGCCCCTTTATGTTCTGGTTAATGAACTGCCTGCAGACACCAGAAAGCTCCTTGTCTCCGGGAATAGTTATATAGAGAACTAAGTCAAGGGGAGCAAAGGCCACATAATGCATCGTTTTCCTCCTTCCTTTGCCTCCTGCAGCTGGTGTGACTGAAAGCCTCTCTGTGGAGGATGACTGCAGTGTGGACGGAGTAGCCAGGCCCCATGCTGCAGAGAGGCAGCTCATCTGCAGAGCCATAATGAGTGAGTCCTTAGAGGCACAGACCACTTGGCTCATGCTAGGGTGCACTTTGCTCTAGGGACAATCCTGTTGGGTTTGGTGGGATTGTTCGGAGGTATTGGGTGATCCTTTGTGGCAGCTGTTGCAGCTCAATGTGGGAGAGGTGGGCAGGCTCTTAAGAGCACCCAGGGCTACCGGTCCTCCCCATCACTGAGTAGCACCACACACATGTACAAACACAGCATGACAGATTGAGCCTACCAATAAGATGAGCTTTAGACAAATCATGGGGTGCCTGACACATGATATGGGTAATAGTGGTGCTAGGCTGTTCTCTGGGTTTTGGGACCTCCTGGCTTAGTTGCTGTTTGGTGGCAGTTTGGAGGGAAAGGGCAGGGTGCAAAGATGGAGCTTAGCTGAAAAGACTCAGAGTCCTGAGTGCGTGGGGTTGCAAGGACCATTCTGAGCATGGCGGGTGACATGGGAAAGGAAAAGAGGTTCCTGGAGAGTCTCAGGCAGGAGGGACAGTGAACAGGGGGCTAACTAGTTCAAGGAAGCTTCTGCTTCCATCATCTGCTCAAAGCGTAGGCCTGGGTTTTGCTGCAAAACTACCAAGAACTGAGAAAGCCCTGTGGTGCATTGCTGTAGGAACGAGCAGCCCATGCCCATGGCTGTGCTGTTCACATTGGAGCCAGGCTCTGGCTGTTTGATTACTCGAAGTGAAATGGGGATCAGAAGGGCTTAATCCCAGCTGGGATCCTTTCCCCGCTGACAGTGGCAGGTCAGTGAAAAGTAGCCCTGTCCTGTATATATCAGTGACACTGAAACCTGGCAGTGAGAGCCACACTGATCTGTGCGTTCATGTCACCTTTAATGTTTCTGGGGACAAGCTTGGGCTTGCCAGCCCCTCATGCATTGGTGGGAATCCACAGTCAAGCGTACACACTTGCACATATGCATGCACATAGGGAGTATAGGAATGTTCCAATATATACAGAAGTACAAAAATAATCTTTCACAAATCTATAGAAAATACATGTGTCTGGACATAGGGCCCTTTGGGGAAGTGAATGGTATCACAGTCTGTGCCTCTAGAACTTCTGGGCAGAAGCAGCACATGCCTGGCAGGGCCCACGGTGGGTAAAGCAGCTCCCTCTGCGGCAGGCTCTTGCTGGGCCCTGTGCACTGCCAAGGCCTGGGGATGGGTGCAAAGAGGAAAATTCTTCTTTGGTTGCAGGCTTGGTGTGTGATCATTCTCTGCTTCTCAATATGAGATCATGAACTTCACCCAACACACACTGGACCCAGAATGATGACTCCTTTGCACCCTGCCTGCCCAGCTCATTGCATCCTTGAGCATACCCTGGGGAGGTGAAGCAAGGGCCAAACAGCCTCACCAGAGTGTGGTGGTGGGTGTTAGGTGCAGCCCATGCATCATGGTAGGGAGAGGAGGGTCAGACAGATGATGTGGGCACATGCTGCAGACAACGCATGTACTGGTGCTTCTCTGCACACACACTGGTGCACAGTGCAAGTGCTGCTTCCTACTCTGAAGGAAGGAGATGGTTGCTCCCAGGAGCCAGACCTGTCCCCTCTGCCTTGGTGCTCTGCCATTCCCAGTGCAGCATCACCTCCCTGGGGTTGCAGGGCCTCCTGCCAGATGCTGGGGTCTGCTGCAGGGTTTTGTGTGTCTTGTATTGTGCCTTGGTGCAAAGTAACAGGGATACCCTAAACTCCCAATAGCCCCAAATGAGGAAAGAGAAAGTACCTAGCAAGAGTTTCTCACACCCTGTGCTGCTGTGCGCCTGCCTCTTGGGCAGGCGTGGGCCTCTAGACGGCAGCTTCTGGTGATGCCCTAAGCACTTGGGGAGTGGGGGCACGACCACAGGGTTCAAATAGTCCACCATCTCCCTTAGGAGTTCATGTTGTCCTGGATCCAGCCAAGGTAACGAGTGACGTTGGTATAAACACCTGGCATATCTTTGCTCCCACAGCCAATTCCCCAGCTTATGATGCCAATCAGATGCATGCGATCATCCTTCATGCAGACCAGAGGCCCTCCAGAGTCACCCTGCAGGGAGAAAGCAGGTTAGTAAGAAGCACCTTTGCTGTTTCTCTTTGACTGATGTAAGGCTACAGGGATTGTGACACTGTCTTGTTGTAAGTGTCCTGTGTGGGTCCATCCTATTTCCTGTGCACTGCCAAGGCGAGGGGTCATGTGGGGCCTTGTCTTCAGAGGGTCCCAGCTTCAAGTGCAACCAGTGACAATTCTTTCAAAACCAAGCTGTGGTGTGCCAGGCAGGCTCTGTGGGCCCCTCTGTGACCATGAGGGAAAGGGTGAGACGCTAAAGGACTTTCTCAGGCCATGCACAACAGCGCTTCCAGAATCCTCATTGCTCTTCCAACCCGATAGGATAAGAGTTCAATTTAATGGCGAGAACAAGGTTTTTCAGGAGCTGTGGAAGCTGGTGAGGCTGTTAGGACCTAAATCTACTTCCATCCCAACTACCCACTCCTGTTCTTCCCTTTCTTCACACCTACTTGCTATCGGACACCCCTCGTGAGGCCCGCATGGTATTCTTCTCTGACAGAATCATGGGAAACCCTGCACCAGGTGGAGTTTCCTGCCCAGTTATCAGTGATGTTTCTACTGTTTGGATTTCAATACCCATTGTCCTAGGTTTGTTTGGGCAAGTGTGACCTTTCTTCACAGGCCACTGGGAAGCTTGTGGCTTTGAGGAGAATCTGATGCAGGGTTGCTTTGTCCTGGCTTCCCTGCATCATCTCTGTGTTGTTAACTGGACACTTCATGGAGGACTTGGAAAAAAAAGACAGGGCTCTGGCAGGCTTACCTGGCAGGCATCATCAAGCTGCCTGGTGTCCCCTGCACACAGCATGTTCTTGGTGATCGTCCGGTTGTCAAGGTGCTGCGATGTGCACTGGCTGGCTGGGAACAGGCGGACGTGACCTTCCTTCAGGCGCTCGGAGTAGAAGGGAGAATCTGTAAGAGAAATGGATGCACGTGTGAGCTTTGTGACTCACCTCTGCTTCTCTGGATAGTTCCAGGGGGGTGGGGGACTGGGAGGCTGTGAATGGAGATGCAGAACAGTCACTTTTCCTATTCCCCTGCTTGCCATTACTGTTCTTGAAACCCCTGGGGTTCCTGTGTCATCAGCTGTCAATTTTGGGTCTCTTTGGGAGTAGACACTGCTCCTCTTGGCTGACACTGTTGTCCCAAATTGCTTCCACTAACAGGCTTCCTGGACCTTTATGGAAGCTGGAAATGGAGCCTCTCATGGGATTCACAGGAATAGTTTCGTAGATTGTAGAGTCGGAAGGGACCACAATGGATCATCATGTCTGACCCCCTGCCCCTGGCAGGGAAGAGGATCGAGGTCAAATGACCCCAGCCAGGTGATTGTCAAGCCTCTTGAAGACCTCCAAGTTAGGTGATAGTACTACCTCTCTTAGAAGCCCATTCCAGATTCTAGCCACCCTTCTTGCAAAAAATTTCTTCCTAATGTCTAACATAAATCAACAGCCCGAACTTGTTTTTGATAGAAAAATTGAATTGTATAAAGCTGGGACGGGGTTGCTGGGGACAAATCATGAGCTGTTTGACAGGGGTTATGGCTTTCTGGGATTAGGCTTGCTCTGACAGAAACCAGATGCCCTCTCTGTGTACACACAGCCTCAGTGGTACAGAGTGGTGTGTAACAGGATTGGAATGCGTGTTCATGTATGTTATGGCTACGCTGAATGCAGAGAGGGCAGAGCTTTTCTTTTGAGGTGGCTGGGATCTCGCCCAGTTGGAGCTGGACTTGCAGGAGGATTGGAAGAATCATTGTTTTTAATCCATCAAGTAATTTTCAGTTGTAAACTCTCCACTGCAAATAGCTCCACCTGAACATGTTCCGAGTTCTACAGGAAGCTGATCCTCAATGGGGCTTACTCCTGTTTGTTTTACAAGCACAATGGTGTATTAAGTTTCCAAGTATGTTATTAGAGTAGCTTGAAAAGGCTCCCCATAGTTGGTATGAAGCCTCCATTGTGCTGGGTTCTGCACAAATAAACAGTCAGACTGTTCCTGCCTCAAACACCTTGCACTTTAAAGACCAGATGAAAAAGGTGGGTGTATCAAGAGACAGGAAGGAGTGAGGAGGAGGAAAGTAGTGGGAAGCACTTGTTTTTATACAGGCCGACTCAAATGTACATCTAGTAGGAGAAGGCTTCTTAGCTGCATTTAAATACAGTCATTAGAAAACCCTCCAGCTGAGCTTTTAGCTGGCATAGACATATCTGCTATTATTGCTGGTCTGCTCTTTGCTAGGCATTGCTCACGTATCAGACTTTTCAGGAATGTACTGGTTCTGTGCACTGTGCTCTGCAGCACCCCTGTGCAGAAGACTTCATTCCCTCACAGACACTGTGCAAGGGAGCCCTAGATGTAGAAGAGAATTTGGAGTCAAGGCTGTTGCCTTCTGCCCAACTGCTCCCTTATGCCAGGGTCTTACTCTTCCCTGTGCATTAAGGTTTCAGATGAGAGAGGATTCTGCACCCCAGTGCAGAGGGAAAGGAGTGGGGAGTACAGGGCAAGCTTGGCAGAACTAGGCCATGCAAGTTGTAATGCTGATTTATAGACCATAGACCCTGGGGCTATCGTGACCTCCCTATGCTGATGTCTGAGAACCTCATGGAGCAGTACCCTGCACAAGGAGCACCCTTTGCTTACATGACTCATGCTTCCCATAGCCGGAGATCTCGCACTCTGTCCAGTCAGGCAGCTGCAGCCCTGGCTCCGGGAGGCAGGCTGTGCGGACGGTATCTGTTTCAGTAGTACACTTGGCTGACTCGGACGTCAGCTGCAGCAGAGCTGGAGGGGGAGAAAATGTGTGAGAGAGAAGAAGCCGGGGGCTGACAGTGCTGTTTGGCCTGAGGGACAGGAGAAGTTCTCACCAATGTCATTGTCATAGGTCTCTGGGTCAAACTGGTTGTGCACAATGTATTTCTTCACCTGGAATTGCTGCTCATTCTTCCCAGGGATCTCTCGATAAGTCCTGCCCAGAATTATCTTCAGCTGATGAGCCTGATACCTGAAGAGGGACAAGAGCTTTAGTCGCCCTTCTCTGAAAAAGGTGATCCTTCCCTTGAAGGTGCTGCTGCCTCCTTTCCCTGTAGTCTTATTGCAACTTAATTACCTGGGGAGTCTGGACTTACTTCCAGAGACATCTCCTCTCCTTCACTTATAACACTGCAAGCCCCCACAGGAGCAGAGGTGGGTCTGGGCTTGCTTGCTTGCATTGACCCCCTCAGGCAGTGGTGGAGATTACAGTCTCCAGTTGAGCGAGCCCAGACCATAGTTGCTCCAGGTGCCAGTGTGCCACTGCTCTTGTGGAACGACCAAGACCCTTTGTGGCAAGCAAGGGGTCTGCTGAGAAGGGACCTGGTCAAGCTGTGCTCCCCTCGAAGCAGTTTGTGGGCTGTGTGGTCCCCCTCTAGTGATAGCTGAGGGAAGCTGCATGGGGAGCAAAAGGTTTTGCAGGACACATGCACTCCGTCTGCCTGGGCCAGCCGCCACCCAAATACCATGTCTCCTAAAGGGGCAGTCTGGGCTTGCTGCATCCTCCTGGTCCCTGTTCTAGCTCTTGGAGAGGAGGCGCAGGCTGGGTCCTTCACTCACCTTTCCTGGAAACAGTGGGCAGCTGACAAGACCCAGCAGGAGCTGATCAAGATCCCACCACACAGGAAATGCTCCCCAGGGACTTTCCGATACTTGACAAAGATGGCTGCTTGCCATGGGTGTGAGGCGATGTCTGCGTAGAAGCCCCTCATGATCCGGAACTGGGGCACGCTGCGCTGCCGCTGGCCACAGGTGGCTGGAGGTGACAGATACAGATGTAGGCTTTCTCCTTTGTCCTGTGCCTTCCTGTCTCCTGTGCTGAAAAGCCTCTAAAGGCTTGGCATGTGCTGAGCCAGCCCTGGACATGAGGCTGGCAATGCCCTAATCTGACACTGTCCCTGAAAACTGTTCACAGGGCAACAGGAAAAACACAGCAAGGAAGCTGTGGCTGTCCCACCAGCTCTGCTGCCTGCCTTTCTGTTTGAGAAGGGCACTGGTGTAAGAGCCCCAAGCTCCTGTGTTGCTGGTGTGGTCCCATTCCAGCTCTTAACTCACTGGAGGAGCTGGAGTGGAACCCGTGTGAGCAAGAGCAGGGGCCACTCTCAGGAAGAGGGAGATAGGGTGGGGGAGCACAGGGGCCCTTACAGCAGGCAGGCACGTCACAGTACTCCCACGTGAGCCGGCCTCCCATCTGCACATGGCACCAGGGCTTGGTGTCGTTGTCCGGGTTCCTGGAACAGAGAAGGGGCATAGTCCAGCTTCTTAGACCTGCAAAGACTTTGGGGTGAACAGGACAGCTAACAAAGCGTGATGGCTCTCTGCAAGCTATCCATGTCCTGGTGTACCCCTAGCATGATGGCTCTCAGAGAGCTGTCTGTGTTCTGGTGTTGCCTGGGGATGGGGGAAGGCACTGGTGTTTCCTCTATGTGTGTAGAGCACAGCATTAGACAGGCTGCATGTACGTGCCTCTGCCTCCTTGCCAGGCAGGGCCCTCCCATGGAGCCTGTGCAGCACCTCTGCCCTAATTCAGGGGCAAGGTCTGAGCCCCGACATAGGACAGGGAGGCAAGGGAGGTTCCTGCTATCCATGTGATCCCCCTTCCTACCCACCGGCAGAAATTGTGGCTCCCAAGGCCCAGCTCCTGGGCATTGCTCTTCTGTGCTGTGTAGACCTTGCCGACCAAGGCTCTGGAGTCCCAGTGCAGGCAGGTGGCCCCAGAGTGGGTGGTGCTGTGGCTGCCCCGATACTTTATGCCCTGTCCAGAAGAGCACTCATCCTTCCCACCTGCAACAGGAAACCAACTGTTCACTGGCAACATCCCACGGATGCTTGCTGCAGCACCTTCCTCCCAGGCCAGACACCCCTTCCAAGAGCCCACAGCTGCATCAGGCAGGCTGTTGACTTCTGCACCTTTGCAGCCATAGTGAGGGCCTCAGTTCTTCAGTGTGAATGTACAGGGGATCCTTAAATCCACCCCATGGTGTGCAGATCCCATGGCTTGCATTGCACATACCTTTTGAGCAGGAAGGCGTGCTGCAGTACTCCCAAGTGTACTTTCCCCCTTTGTAGATGTAGCACCAGGGCTTGTCATCCTTGTCTGGGTTTCTGAGATAGAATAGACACGATGCATATAGCTCCATAACTGTGCCTGGCCCCTTCCTGACTTGCTGCTGAGTTCAGTGATTTTGAGTGAGGATTACATAGGAGTCAGGACATGACAGAGGGCAACAGGGGTGGCATGTTATGTACAGAGCAGCTTGTGTGCTGGGAGCAGTAGGGCTTGGGGAGTGTTTTTTAAGGAGGGCTTGGATAGGCAGTTGGGAGCAAAGTAGCTCCGCTGGAGAGGGAGTTTGGGCAGAGGATGGGCTGAAGCAGGTTATGTGGGCTGCTTGGAGAAGAGTGAGATTCCCCCAGGGGACCTGCGTCATGCTCGCTGGCCCCCTCCCACCCATGGCACATTGCATTATGGTGACTGTAGCTTATGCAGACAGGCCCAAGCCAGGCTGGGCCCTGAGAGTCACCAAGTGCTTCCCTGGGCTCAGGCTGGGGCAGTGTGTTTGGGAGTGACTCCACTGTCTCCACACCTAGGATGGCTCCAGCACGTTCATGCTAGATGCATCTCTGGGCAGCGGGGCCAAGGCAGCCCTCTGCAGCACCCCCTGTGGAGCCCGGCTATGTGCAGCTTTCCCTGCACCCCGTTAAGTACCTAGCACTGCTAGCCCACTCCCTGCGCCCCTGGGCTCTCACCTGCAGAAGTTGTGGTTGCCGAGTCCCAGCTTAGTGGCATCCGCTCGCCGCCCATTGTACCTTTTCTGCACCAGGGCAGTGATGTTCCAGTTCAGGCACTCGGCTCCACTCACTGTCGTGCTCCACGTCCCTCGGTATGCTGTGCCCACATCCCTGTAGCACTTGACCTCAGTATCTGAGCAACAGGGGGCACAATGGCAGCGTCAGGCTGGGATCCCAGGTGACCTCTGCTTCCAGCCCTAAGCAGCTGGGGTCAGTTGCCCCTTTTGCCCCTGTTCCCTCAGGCAGGGCCTGTATATCCTGCTGTCAGGCACTTGGCACAAGAACCCTGACAAACAGGACTATCAGAGCCTGTGTGTGCATAGGAGCCTCTGACCCGGGGCTCAAGGGTGCTTCTTGAGATGTGTTCACTTTGCCATGATGGATGTCTCTCTTCCTGCTGCAGCCCAAGACCTGCTGTGGCATCAGCTGTGGCATGAGTGGAGTCTGCTGCACTCCAGCAGCCTCTGGGTGCTGCTGTCTTGCTACCTAGTCAGGCTGCCTGCTGCACACTCACCAATCTCACACTGCTGCCCGGAGAAGCCCCGGCGGCACAGGCAGATGAAGTGCTGGGGGGAGTAGAGCGCTTGCCTGCACCGACCACCATTGTAGCACTTCCGTTCAGTGCAGGCTGTTGGCAGACACAGGTCAGGAAGCCGTGTTAGGTTTTCATAGGGAGAGGCTTCAGGTAACATATCCCCATGCAACCCCACCCATCAGCCCCCATAGGCTTGGTCTCCCTTCTTTGCCCCATGCCCCTCCTGTCCTCTGCTCTCTCTGCTCCCCCTGGCAGGTGTCTTGGCTCTTCTCAGGCCTTGCCTGCACTCCTGGTCCTGCCACACTGAGAGGCCTGTCTAGGCTCTCTGCAGGACTGTCCCACCCCGTGCGCAGTGCTCCCTGGGAAACACCAACGTACGCATCACTTCTCCCACACACGTTGTACTCACTTCTGACGGGCACAGTATGGCAGAGGCTCTGGCGTCCCTCGCACCGACAGTACTCCACCCTGGATCCTGCCAGGCGCAGCCAGGTCTGCCCTGGCTGATAAATCTGTTGGAATGAGGAGTCCCTGCAAATGGCTGCAATGGAGACAAGAAACTGTCCTTAGAGATTGAGAACGGGGTTTTCCGAGCATAGAGACTCGTACCCGTTCCACTTTCAGTGGGGTGGCCCTAGCAGGGTGCTCCCCTCCCCAGACAAGTCATCACATCCTTGTCCCTGTGGTAGTCGGAGGTAGCACTGTGCTCTCTACAGCTTGCCTGTGAGTGGGGGGTGGAGAGAGAGCTTCCTTCTCCTCTCAGCCAGGTGTGGAGGTGGCAGCTTGCCTGCCCCACCACCCTAACAGCTGTACCCAAACCTTTCTTTGTAAAGCCAGGGAGGATGGTTGGGGCCCTCTGGCTTTGCTCCATCAGCATCAGCCTGCTTTTCTTTGCACCCCTGCTTGGCCCCAGTCAAGGTGGGGGCTTCACCTATCTGCCTCACCTTGTGATCGGGCTCCCCGTCTCATGCGGATGTGAAACTCCTGCAAGCAGAGAAATAGGAAGGGTGTCTGAGTCCAGTTGGCTGGTCATGTGGCAAGTACTACCTAAATCCAGTCTTCCTTATTAGGCATGGTGAGTCTGGACACTCCTACCTGCCCGGTACATGGGATAGCAGGAAGGGAAGGGTGCCCCAGCCACACACAGCAGTAATAGTGAGGGCCACGTGCAAGCTGGTTTATATGCCTGGGTTACACGTAATCCCCCTGCTTACACAAGACTTTCACATGTGAAGTACCTTGGTTTGTGCCTGCTTTAAATGTAAACCATAAGACCTCAGAGCTGGGCTGGGTGTGGATGGGAGATGGAGGGCAGCCACAAAGGATTGTGAAATAGAAATCCTTCTGTATCAGGAGCCTGCCTTAGTCTGGCTGCAGCAGAGAGCAGTGCTAGTGGGGGTGGTTTGGAGTGACTGCCTCCTAAGGAAAGGTCAAGTCTAAGATGTGTTTGGGTGCTGAAGCCAGAGCTGGGGGGGAAAGGGGGATGGGAGGACCCCTGTGTGAATGGAAGGAGGTGAGAATTACTTGTGAAGGTGCTAGGATGGCTGTTAGTAAAGACAGATCAGGGTAGAGCCCTTGATTAGTGGATGGTGAAGGACATCTGACTGTCAACAGTTGCCTGGGAAGAGTGGTGGGAGGCCTTTACTGGACACAATCAAAAGTGTTCTGGAGGACAGGGTGAAGTCTCAGCCTGGCCTTGGGGCTGAACATGGGGGGCCTTGTTTGGGCTTTTCTGTCTCCAGTTTTTGGCACTGCCTTATCTTGTTCCTGTTCCTTATCCTGATCAGCAAAACCAGTGAGTGTCTTGGCTAGGAACCAGTGAATGCTGTCAGAGCTGGGACCAGGGTGCCAAAGGTGCCAAGGCCTTGGGGGCTCCGAGCAGCCCTGCTATGCTGGCCTCTTACCTGATGCTGGAGAGTTGTGCAGGCTCCCAGCAGCAGCAGGAGACACAGGAGGGCACCTTCCATTTTGTTCCCTTCTGTTCCCTTCAGAGCAGATCTCGAAGTGTCTAAAAGGACAAAAAGAAAAAGGGGGCTCTGGGTGAGTTGTCTGCACCAGGCAGGGGCCGAGCTTCTTGGAGTAGGTGTGGGCGCTGAGCCACAGGCCTCCTGTTAGCCTCCCAGCACATTAGGGTTCAAATTCCCCCATGGGTCAGTGGCAGAACAGGCTCTTCTGGACTCTGGCAATGAGGGGTGCCTGCACAGAGTACTTGGGGTGATGCTGGGAAGAGGCAAAGACAGGCTCGGTGCTGAGGGCAAAGCATGGGGTCCTGGGCTTGCACAGGGGAAATGATGCCTTGGTTAAAGAAACAGAGTGCAAGGTCTCAAGGGAAGCAACAAGAGGTGCCTGAGAGGGAGCGTGTGCATGTCAGGGCCCAGTCGCTCTGGCTATGGGGCACCTGTAGGGCAGAAACAAGCTGGCGTCAGCTAGGGCAGAGCTGGGTGGGACTGTTTGCTGGTGGAATCGGTCTGCTTGACATGCGGAATTGGAGCTGTGACTGCCCCGTCCTTGACCCGTGTGTGCGTTGGCATCCTGCTGCCTGTGCTTTGGGTGGAGTGCTCTGAGGAACGCGACGAAACTGGGCACCTGTTCTGGGGCATCTTACCCCCCACCACTTGTCCCACCCTGATCTCCCACCCCCTTGTTTTGCAGCTGAGAGTCAGCGAGCTGAGGGGAGTGGCCTTGCACTCGTTCGTTGGTGCATTTCTGTCCTTGACTCACTTCCCTACAGTCTCAACTTCTTGTCCCTTTTGGTCTCCTCCAGCAGCGCTGTCCTTCAGACAAAGCCTCCTTCTTACCCGCCTGGAGTGAGCTCTCTGCAGCTCCCACGACTCATTCACATCTTCCATCCCCCACAATGGTAGCCCTGGGAAACGGTTGTCTCCTACCCCAATTCCCAGCTGGTCTAACAAGACCCAAGGTGGATTGGACCAGGATTCCTGCCTGCATCCCTCTTTCTGTTGGCAAGTTTGTTTGCTCCTCCGTTAGCCTTGTCTTTCTCTTCCATGGGCAAGTGCCTAGAGCTGACCTGATCACAGTAACTACTGCGGGAAAAACCAAGGTGCTGAGATCAGTGTGTTCCCTTCCCTGGGCTGAGCAGCTTTTCCATCCTCCCACAGTTGCTGCAGCTCGAGCTCTAGCTCTAGGCTGCAGTAGCCTCTCTGGCATCTTCCCCCTTCCCTGCCCTGGCCCATCCCTGATGAAGAAGACAGAGGGATGGTTTCCTTCCCTAGAACAGAGTGGGGCTGGAGGGTAACGTGCTGGTGGAGGGTGGTTGCTGCAGGGTGGAGAGAGCCTTTGACACCGAGCCTTCGGTTGGGGGTAGCATTTGTAACACAGCTTTAGTGACGAGAAGCTCCAAAACCTTCCTACGTGTCTTGGTTGACAAGACCAGCCCCAAATAGGTAAAACAGGTGCCCTTCAGCCTTCCTCCAAGTGTGTTCTGAGCTGATCACTGGGATCCAGGGCCCAGGGGGAGAATTTGGTTTCTGTACTTAGTCCCAATTTCTGCCATTCGGATATTTCTGCCAGCAGATGCAGCTCTGCTATTGTGCCCCCCCTTTTCTGTTTACTTCTCTCAGGAAGCCCAGGGCTGAGCAGAAATGCGGCCCTGGGCTGTGAGAGAGGCTGCACTTTCACACATTAGGAGCTCATTCCCCATGGTTTGAATAAAGCCAGGGAGAGCAGTTGGGGTAAAGGCTGTGGGGATGAGGACAAGACAAACGGATTAGTCATAGGTCAGAAATCAAAGCTGAGAGACTACAAAGAGCTTGTTTAAAACAGGGGGTTGGTTGAAAGACACGAGTTGGCTGCTCCAGGTGGTGGATGGAGCAGGGGCAGCAAGAGGCTGTTCGTGGCAGTGTGCCATGGGGGGCCTGCACGAGGTGGGTCCACGGCGGGGCATGGGAGAGGGTCGCAGACATTTTGAGACTGTGCAGCTGACCAATCGGGGGAGTAGCCTGCAGGATGCACTGATCTTTCCAGCTTCAAGCCTCCCCTGCATCCCATGGGAAAACCGTTGCAGTTCCACCATCCCCCTAGAAGCATAGCTGAGCAGGCAGATTTCCCACGGATCCCTACAGACTCAGACTTTTTGGCAGAAAATGCCCGTTAAGGAAGAGTCCTCACCGAATGGCAGCCCTTTATGAAGTTCAGGGACATCCTTCAAATGGGCTGGGACTGTGCTCACTGAATGTGAGAAGAGATGCCGAAGCCGCAGGACTACTGTATGGGAGCTGCATCTCAGCCTCTCACCCTAAGATCAAGGGGCTACTGCTGAAAACTGGGCTCTTGTTTTCACCCAGGAGTCCCAGAGTCGCTGCCTCGAAACCAGAAGGGGGGTGATTCTCTGAATTCCTGCAGCCATTGCTATGCAACCATAATTTGCTGATAACTACTGCTCTTGGACCTCATGGCTTCCACCCAGAGACAGGCAAAATCCCCTTCTCTTCTGCTAAGACCTTGCTTTGGAGCAGTGTATTTGTTGCAGCTGTGCTGCTCTGGAAGGAAGCATTTCTGGCCCAGGCTTCCTTGGAAGGAAACCTCTGCGCCAGCTCTGTTGTGGAGTCTGTTAGGATTCCCTGGAAAAAAGCCATTTGTGGCCAAGTCTGAGTCTCTCCGGAGAGGCCAGCAGTTGGGCTAGTCAGCTGATCACTGGGCAGTAGCCCAGCTCTGTAGACTCAGGTGGAGCCTTGTTAGTTCTGATGGGGAGAAGAAGGGAGCAGACTTCTGTTTCTTTCCCCCACCAAGTTCTCTGTTAAGATCTGGGAGGGAAGCTGGTGTAGGAGGAGAACATCTCGTTTAAAGCCTCTGCACAGTGGAAAGAGCAATGACATGTAAAGCCAGGTCTGTCCAGTTTAAGTTGGTAGCTAAAGCATTGTGCCATGCACTCGGCCAGCCTGGAGCATTATCTTTCTACCCAGCAGTGCTTCCTGCGCCTGGTGCATCCTGGTTCCAGTGACCCTCACTACCTCCATTTGTTTCGGCTCCTACCTTAATGCCCATCCATTCCAGAAGACAGATGTGTAGTTGCTGGACAGACCTTGTATCTGGCAGGTTTGGAAAGCTGCTGACTGATGTTTGCCAGATGTATTTTGTTAGTCTGATCCTGACCTAGGCTGTGCCTGGCCCGATCAATCAGGCTGTTCTGAACAATAAGCTGTATCTAACTGAAACCATATGGCCCTCTAAAAATACAGAATATTTACACAGCTATAAGCAGAGTTCTGCTAACAATAATGCTTCTCCAGTTGCTCTCAGCATGGCTATACCTGCAGCTCTGACCTTTACCCTTCCCAGGGACCAGAAGTTAAGCTAGAGATGAGACCTGAAGGCCAACTTCCTTGTTTTGGTGCTTGCTCTGGGAGGGAAGGGAGGCACCATACTTAGCTGATGCTGTCACTTTTCAGATGGGCTTTCTGGCTGCGTTCCTGCAAACTCTAAGAGGATTAAAAGCTGTATGGCTTGTGCATAGATACCCATAAGCAAGTATTTTGTGGTGAAGTAACTGCTGTCTTGCCTTGAAGAGGAGAAACAGGCAGGAGGAGGAGGAGGCTGGGTAGCCTGGAATGAGTGGATTTGCTTCATGCTGCTTAGCTCTACCCCCTCACACCCCTCCCTGGACCTGGTGCACCTGCCTTGGGCTCACCCCATACCCCACTGCAGATGCTGGGAGAGTAGATCATCGCTCTGCCCAGCCATGGGAGCATAGGTGCTACAGACACAGCACTTGCTCTCCTGACCTCTCAGGAGCTAAGATGCTTTGAATCCACCATTTCTACATGCCCGCGTCCAGCCCTGCAGCTTCCCCTGAGGGAAGAAAGCCAAGTGTCAGGAGTGCTGGAGAGCGGTGCACAGCCTGATCTTTTGCTGGGAGGAGGGTGGATGGGCGTTTTGCAGCTGGGCGGCTGGGTCTCCCAAAACTTTCAGTCTCTCTCTATTTAAATTCTTTTTTTTCTCTGTTCAGTGTCCTTCTCTGCAGGAGGCTTCCCCAGTGACTCCCAGAGTTGATGGAAGTGTTTGCAATGTTAGTCTGTCCCCTGAATCGGGGGAAGCAAGCCTTCCCCGAGGGAGCGGTGGGGGCCCCCTTCTCCCCAAAAGCATGAGTCTTCCCACACCATGCAAAGCACCAGCTCAGTGAAATCCCACAAAAGCCCTGCGCTCGTTAGTCACGGAGTAATTGTTCATAGCTAGAGTGTGACTTGCTTTACTCCCACGGGAATGCAAAGCTTAGCAGAAAGAGGGGCTGGAGCTGCAGACAGGTGCAGAATGACACATACCTGCCCTTCTCCTCGTCTGTATGCTGCTCCTGGCCTCCGCTAGATGCAGACTGGATGTGCTTGGAATGTGTCTCTGCTCTGATCTCTCTGCCCAGCGCCTGTCCTACTTTAAACCTCCAGTCCAGGAGGAGGAGACTGCTGAGGGAGAGTGGCGGGGGGGCGGGGGTTGGTGGTGGTGGGATGCAACTTTTCTTCTGAAGCAGTGATGCACAGGGAGCTGGCCCTGGGGATGAGGTCAGGCCGAGGTGTGGGAGCTTCCAGAAGGGGAGGAAGTGCCCCTGAAGTCAGCACAGTGTATTCTGGCTCCCAGCCAACCAGTATTATTCATGGTCCTGATCTGAAAGCCGATTGCCTTCAGAGCCTCTTTCCTCTCCTGCGCACCTCGCGCTCCAGGAACAGATCAGAGGCAAATGCGACTCGGAGTAATGCAAGCAGGGCTCCAAGAATGAGGGAAGGGATTCGCCCATGCCATGCCAAAATAGATACAAGAGCTCATGTTTTCTGCAGGTCCTTAGTGTGACTGATGGTGTGAAAACTGGGGGGAGGCATTGTCCTTGCTCTGAGGAATGTGCATACCTGGGCATAGGGGTTTATTTTGCAGCAGTGCCCATTTGCAACACTTCAAAGAAAGGCTGATGTAGGACTGGCATGGTGCCATGGCATAGCAGGGTTGCTTGGGGGAGGGGGTGGGGGGAACCTGGCAAGGAAGGGCAGGAAAGGGAATGAGAAGATAAGATGGAGAAGGCAGCAAATAGAGCTGGGCCGGCAGAACCCACTGAGCTCAAACATGCTGAGTCCCTGGGGTGCTGGCCTTGAGTTTGGCAGCCTAACAGCACCCCTGAGAGGAGAGGCTTCTGCAGCCAGCTTTCCTGCTGCCTTAGCAGTGGATACTGCAGGCTCGCAAGTGCCTCCTCCATGTTACAGGGGTGTAGGTTGTAACTGTGTTGGTCTAAGGACATAGGCAGATGAGGTTTTTTGAGTAAATCTGATAGCTTTTATTAGACCAATTCAAATAGTTGGTCTAATAACTATATTAGACCAGTCTTCCTGTATACAGCTTAGGTAGCAGCTCCTCAGAATGGGCTTGTTTTACCTGTTTGGACAGGAGTCCTACATTCATAGATGTTTGGGTTGGAAGGGACCTCACTAGATCATCGAGTCTGACCCCCTGCCCTTGGCAGGAAAGAGCGCTGGGGTCAGATGACCCCAGCCAGGTGCATGTCCAGCCTTGTCTTGAAGACCTCCAAGGTAGGGGAGAGCATCACCTCCTTTGGAAGCCCATTCCAGATTCTGGCCACCTTTTTACCATAAAGAAGTTCTTCTTGATGTGTCACCTAAATCTGCTCTCTGTCAGTTTGTGGCCATTGTTCCTAGTTACTCCAAGGGGTGTCCTGGTGAACAGAGCATCTCCTATTCCTTGCTCCCCCTCGATGAATTTGTAGGCGGCCACAAGATCACCTCTCAGGCTTCTCCTGTGGCGGCTGAAGAGGTCCAGGTCCCTCAGTCTTTCCTCATAGGGCTTTGCCCACAGGCCCCTAACCATACGTGTAGCCCTCCTCTGAACCCTCTTGAGGTTGTCCAAATCCCTCTTGAAGTACAGTGCCCAAAACTGGACACGGTACTCCAACTGCAGCCTGACCAATGCCACATAGAGGGGAAGTATCACCTCCCTGGAGTTGAGGACTGTATTAAAATGGGACTAACTGAAATAGGACTGTATTAAAATGGGACTAAGTGAAATGTACTGGTACTACAGGAAGACAGAAGAGGATGACTGGAAAGAAATGGCAGACCTCGTATGGTGGAGAGGGGTCTGGCATAGGCTTTTTCAGGGACAGGCCCTCTGAGGAGGGCAGTGAGTGCAGGGCATGGGTATGGAGATGGGTGCATGGATACACAGTGCAAACTGTGTAAGGGTTTTTTTTTTTGAATGGTTTAACTGTCAAAGTGTGCTTCGATCTGCCAAGTGAACCACAAGGCAGATGGAGTGTTGGAGGCAGTTTTGGATATATATAGATATCGATATAGATCTATTTGCAAAAAAAAAAAAGACCTTGTACATTGGCGGAGCTCAAAAACAGAGACTGGTCAGTCTCAGCAGGAAGTGATGACTGAAATGTGTGCGCCACCTGCCTTTGCAACTATTAGGATCTTTACCCGTCCTTTACAAAGTGATGTTTTGCCTTCTCTCTGCCCTCAGGAGATATCACTTCTTACCTTTACATCCTGGTGTTTTGTGTCCCTCTGCTTCTTAGTCCCAGGTGCCAGGCAGTCTGTTGGGGAAAGGGGGACTGGGGAAGGTCTTGGGGGAATCACTGGTGCTCAGAGATGGAGGTGTGGGGAGAGCAGGAATTAAGAAGCTTGAGAAGACAGGAGACCGATCGGATACACAGCTCTGGAGGAACTGATGTCCATCATGAGCCTGGCAGCTGGAGCACAAGGTGGCAGCCTTGGTACTGGATGCAGTGGCATCAGCACTGCATGCAGTGTTCCTGTTATGACACAATTGCTACAGAAATCGGTCTGTGTTGACAGTGATTGCGTTGTTCCAGTTGGCATCAGATTCTGATCTCATCCTCTGTGCTGGAATTACAGTGATGTAACAGCCAGGAAGCAGCATGGAAAGGCTTTAGTTTTTTAGGAAACAATAGGAAGTCACTGCTGTGATCTCAGACAGGCATCATAGGCCAAAAGAAGAGGTGGCAAACGCTCAGGGACTTCATCATTTCCATGAGGGAGGATGCACTCTGCTCAAGGGCTTTGCCGTAGCCTTTGTGTGAGTCAGAGCAAGTCGTGCAGGGCTTGGTTATCAGTTCTACGGGCAGCGATGACGCTGGGTGAGCAGCAGTGCATTGCTGCCAAGGAGAGCAACCCTGTCTGTAATAGTTTGATGAAAAGGTGACAAAACACCGACAGAGAGAGACAGAGAGAGATGCTTATTTGGGAATAAGGGCTTCTTCTGCTGCTGGCCAGTCTCTACTCTGGGATTAAAAACCAAAATAACCTCTAAGGGATGCTGGAGTGCAGACAGTTCCTATAAGCCAGTAGTTAGGCAGAAAAGCCTTGCAATGAATTCTGCAGTGACAGCAGCACATACCAAAGGCAAAGAAGAGTCCCTTCAAGTAAAGCTGAAAAAATATTGGAAAATATGGAAATAACCAGTTAGGGGCACTGGAACCTTTTAGTGGGCCACAGGGGGAATTCGATGTCAGGCAGGCAGAGGTAAACCACCATATCAGCAGTTTTGGTACCACATGCAGTTTAATACCTTCAGGAATTGGCAGAATCAGTGGCAGAAACGTGGGGAGGACATTGTGGTATGGCTTAGAAAGTGCCTATCCAAACTGCTTTCTCACTGGCTGGTTTGCATCAGACACTTTGTCCTTCCAGCACCCTTTGCTCTTGCTGTTCAGAGGCACACTTCTATGATTACGCTGCAGAGCTTCTTCAGGAAGATGTGTCAGCTTTGTCTCAAGTATCAGGTTCACATTTGGCTACATGTGCATGCTTTACAGAAGGGAGAAGAGAAGGGTTGCTTTTGTTTAAGGCTACTGTTTGGTCCAGGAACTGATGAATTGCATGCATTTGTTTCTAGGGACTGTGCATAGCCATATCAGTAGGGTAAGAGGTTGGAGACTTGGGCTGCTGCAAAGGTTCAGGTATTCTTTCTTGTGGCACGAATCTGCAGGCCACGGTGGGGAGAAGTTTCCAAAGTGTGGCGAGGTTCCTTTGATTTTGCTGGCTTTCTGAGGTATATGCTGGTGCGTGGGTACATATACTTCCCCCTCACTTAGGTTATTAAGGCAGATAACGAAATGTCTTGTCCTGGATTGGAGTTTTAGCCTGAGAACTTTAGGTCCCGGTGAACACAAGCATTCACAGCCCTGTAAAGTTGCTGGACTTCTGCTCGCTAATGGCAGTGAGCCATCTCCCTGGTAGCCTGCAGTCTCTCCCTACTGGCTGGCTTTGCCTAGAAAGACTGTGCTTGCAGAGCAGGGGTGGAGCAGCTGCCCAGCTGCTCCTGAGGTTGCTGGGGCAGCCTGGGTTTACCCCAAGCCGAGACCTGGCTGCCATGGCCTTGGCTTGCCTTGTGACAGCCAAGTGAGATCCAATGTACAGGACTGCCCTGGCCACCCCCTCCTGCCTTAATACCCCCTGCTCTTGGGCTGTGTCAAGGCTGGGCATCTGTGCAGTTGGATGATACTTGCAGAGGGGTTTTTGCAGGGAAGGAGGTGGGTTTGGTGCAGTGCTGGGAATGTTCCCCAGGGAGGGAATTGGGAGATGCATCCTGCCCTCCTTGCAGGAGTGCACGTAGCAGGTGCAAAGCAGCAACTGTGAGTCTTGGGGTGCGTGTGTCCATGGGAGCCATGCTGGCCTCTGCAGGGCTCAGCTGTTGCACCACAGCTCATTCGTGGCTGTGGGCATTCTGGGGAACCTGGATGTAAATGAGCAGAGCACTGTTACACCATGTTGGAGAGCATCAGAGACTTGCTGTCAGTTTTATGAGCTGAGACATAGCAGGTGGGCAGCCCCAGACAGATGCCCTGGGTTTACCCATAGGATGGGTAGAGGGCATAGCAAAGTTTCTCTTCATGGCCTCACCAAAAGATGCAATCCCTGCTTATCTTCTAGCTCTGTGCCTTCTTGAAAATGCCAGAGCTGACACATCTTTGGCCTGACTAATCTTCAGGTGTGGGGGAGCCAGGGGCACTGGGCTCCCCATGTTCCTGTTCTGTACCCAGGATGTGTGCTCTCTCTCTCCCTCCTCATAGACTGGCCCGCCACTGAGGGAGGCTGCTTGTGCCATCCTGCCTTCCACAGCAACAAGGCAACAACAGCCCCAGTCCTGGGCTGCTTTGCAGAGATCCTTGTTTTCTACAGCAGGTTGGGAATGGGATTTCTGCCTGTTTCCTTCCTTTCTGGCTGATCTCCAGTTCAGATCCTCAGGGTCTGAACGAAGTTGTCAAGGGCATCTTCGAAGGAGGCTTTTTGTTGGCCGGTTCTAATGCCCCCTGCGGACTCTTGCACTGGGTTCAGTTTAAAGGTCACGTTGCTTGTTTAGCTTGGCGGTCAGGAACTGCTCCAGCAACATCCTGCATGGAATCAGTACAGGAAGCAGGGGCCTCCAGCTTGGACGTCAGCGCATCTCTGCCTGGGGTATCTTATCTATAATCAATCCCATTCTGATATCGCACAGGCCTCTGGCTTTTGGTCCAAGCATCACAGAGTCACTTAGCCCACCCACAGCCAGGGTGAAGGGACTCAGTTGTTCTCAGCTGGACTCTCTGGAAAGGGAAATGCCCACTCATTACTGCAGCAGATGTATCATAGGCTTGCAGCATCCCGAAGAGGGGATCTGCTCAGGGGCTATGGTGAGGCCAAATCTTTCTGTTTCTGCTGCCCCAAGGAAGCCCCTGAGCCAGGAGTGTTTGAGGGGGTGACTGAGCAGCAGGAACCAGGCACCGGATGTGGCCCTGCGTGTCCTGTGCTGCAAGGGACGCACTTGCTCCTAGTGCGTGGGCTGGAGCGAGCGGCTGGTGCGCATTGCTCTGCAGGGGGCTTCTGCAATGAGGAGAATTGCTGACTAACTGGTTTATTTAACAAGAGCAGGTCCTGCTTCCCCCCACACACAAGCAGCACATTGCATGTGGCTGCCTCCATCGGTCCACTTGCCTGTACAGGTCTGTGCCTGAGGAGCTCTGCTTCAGCCCTCGGGGCCATGCTCACAGCGCTCCTCTCGCCTTCTATGCTGCAGCAACACAGCCTGCCAGGCTGGCTCCCGCCTCTGCAGCCAAGGCCAGAGAAACCCCCTTAACCCTGGGACACAGCACTACCTGGTCCTGTCCCTGGGCAGTGGCTGCCTATTGCTTCCAGGTCCCAGTACCAAAGTAACGCTTAGTGCTTTATGTAATCTGGATAGACATTAGGAGTTAGGCTGTCAAGTTTTGAGAGGCTATGGCAAGGATATGCTCCCTTTTGCTGCGTGACACAATTCCTGCGGAAGCCAAGGAGTTTGCCTGGCCTGTGGTGTTGTCATAGCTGTGATGATTGTGGGTCAGACTCTGAAACGCAGACTCTCCAGTCCTCCAGGAGATACCACTGCTTGAAAAGAGGTTGGAGAAGGAGCAGCCACCACATGCCGCCCTGTGCTGCTCAGTTCAGATGGGTCCCATGCCCTGGATTTTGGCAGGCAGTGTTTCCTTGTGTTTCTGAAGTGGCGTTTGTTTGGCTTCCTCCTTCTCCTCGGAGGGCTGAGAGCTATTCCCTTCAGTGCCCCAGGAAGCCTTGGGCCCCCTGGCTTTTTGTGCTTTGTGGGGGTGATAGTGCTGCCTAGTGTGCACTCTCAGGGCTGGCAGGCTGCATGCCTTTCTCATAGCATTGCTGTCAGGTCTGCTACAAGAGGAACTAACTGGCTTGGATGGGATGAATCCCAGGGGCCTGCTGGGCTGTTGCAGGGATAGCTGGAGCTCAGCGTCTGGCTCTAACATGCTTGAGAACTTTCTGGGGGATCGGGGAGGGTCACGCAGAGGCTGCACAGAAGCCAGGGCTGGCGCCATTGCAGCAGGGCACAGCAAGCACATGTTTCCATGACAGGAAAAGGCTCCTTCAGAAAGTGTTCCTTAGAGAAACAATAGTGTGTTTTTGAAAACAGCCTTGCTGGAAACACGTTGGGTGCTTGTGTGCAGCGCGTGAGGCTCACGCAGAGCTTCAGCCAAAGAGCAGCACCCCAGGACTGCCTCGGACCCATAGAACATCTTACACGTTGGGGATCTTGGCTGCAGGTTGGCCTGCAATCTCCTCTAGCGTGGGTATAGAAGAAGGCAAGTCAGACCCGGAGCTGTGGTGCTTGCCTGGCTGGGGCCCTTTCCGCTCACTGGAGCAAGGAGGCTGGCATGGCAAGATGAGGTTGACAATGGCTGCTGTGTCTCACAGCACCCTTTCTATTGAAGCACTGACGTGGCAAGTGTGTGCAGAGGTGCACAGAGCCCCAACCTAGGATCTGCTCTCTCCTCTCCCCAAGTCGAGACTACAGGACTCTGGGTGCATGGCATCAGCTTGCTGGATGCCAGCAGCGTGGAGCAGGTGTCATATACCAGCAGGTTTCTGCTGATGGGCTGAGCCAGGAGCACTTCACACAGGTGCGAATACCTCGTGCCTTTGGCTAGGCAGCATGTGCACCTCCTGATGCTGGCATGTGAACCAGGTAGCCTCAGGCCGGGGGGAGATGGCAGGCACTTCTGGGCTGCATCGCCTCAGGGCAGTCCAGACCCCGGCAGGCTTGTGTCTAGCAGTAGGGTACTGAACTGACTGTCTTCTTCCACTACGATCAGTCCCTGAACACTGCCACTTTCCTGCTGGGCTGAGACAGTTCTCTGGCTTGCCTCAATCAGTCCTGCCCAGTGGAGTCAAGCCCATCCTCTGAGGCACCTGCCATGAGCTCAGCTAATTAGAGGCATTCCTCAGATTCCTGAAAAAGGATTCACCCTGTGTTGAGCGCTGTTGCTTGGAGCTACCTGGCTCCCATGATTAATTACTGACAGCCTTGGCTCCCCCGATCCAGAGGAGGAAGCCAGTTGTGCTGTAAATGAGTAACAGGAGCAGCCATAAATGCTGTTCTCATATGGAGTTAGGGCTGGGGCAGCCAGGATGTGAGAGCCTGGAAATGTCAGGGGAAGTCATATCTTTAACTGCCTGTTGTTGGTCCAATAAAAGATACTGCCTTGGTAGCTGATGAAGCAATGAGCCATGCCATTCCACGCCCCAAAATACCGAAACGCAAAGTTTAATGTTGCCTGTGTGCTGTTGGAAGTCCTCTTTGCAGTCTCTCTAGCAGACCTCAGCCTGGTCAAGCTTGCACTGCTCAGCAAATAGTTCTCGGGGTAGCGGGGAGGCTTTGAATCATTAACACATCCCTCTCCCCTGGGAACAGCATTACAGTGTTGCCAGGCTGCAGCCTGGGACGCTTCCTGGATACTCCATTTAGGCTGTGCTGGCTCTGAATTCCTGTCCCTTTGTTTTCCCTCCCTCTATTGCCCCGCTCCATGATCTCTGACTTGGGATTAGTGGGAGCTTCACACAATTGTTCTGTGATGTGCTGGGGCGGGGCAGGGGGCAGCAGCTTTCCTTTCCCATTGGCTTGCCAGTTCCTGCCCCAGCTGAGCTCTTGCCTGGCCCGAATACCCCTGGAGCAGTTGGTTCCCTGAAGCGATGTGGAATGTTTAATCTTCTCTGTCTACAGGACACAGATGCAGGGAGCAGTTTTGTCTTTGTACACAGACACGTTCTGACTTGTTTGGTTGGGATCTGGATTTTAGAAACAAGAGCAATTAACTTCCAACGGTTAATCCAGAATCTGGGGAGGGCCACGCAGGGGAATCCCAGCCGACCAGGAGCTGAATCCTTTGCTGGACTGCAGCTGGGGGCTGGGCAGGCAGCAGCTGGTTTCTCTCCATGCCCGTTGTGTCACATTTGTGGGGGTTTTCACTGCACACTTAGCTGAATCCTTCTTTCGGTGATGCAGCTCATCAGCTATTTATTGTACTCTGTCTTGCCCTTTAGCTACCTGCTGCCCAGCACAGGCCGTTCCCTGGGGCTGAGGGAACAGGGAGTCTCTGAGCGTGGGGAGTCGAGCACAGGGAGCTTTTCTGAACCACCATGGGAACAAGACAATGACTGGATGAGAGGAAGGGCATCCGTGGCATAAATGCACATTGTCTGGGTCTGGTGCTTTGGCTAATTCCTCTTTTCCTTCTTTGTAATTACTTACTCATTAAATTTCTGTCCCCCCCCCTATCCAAGAGGTTCGGAGCCTCACTGTAAATGTGTGACCAACTCTGTCATTTACCCACATCCCTGCAGTACTGGTCACAGGGGAACTCTGGCATGTTGACAGCAGCCACCATGGAGAGACTAGTCTAGGCAAGCCCAGCTGTTCAGTCCCTTGTGAGAAAGTACATTTAATAATTAGACAAAGCAGGATTTTGAAGTAGAAATAACTGAGGCAGCCCCTGAACAGCAGAGCTGCCCCACAGAGCCAAGGGCAGGATTACAACATCACAGAAACGGAAGTGCCATTGCTGCCTTGCATGGGGTAGGGCAAAAGCAGCTTCAGTGAACCTCTTTGTCTTAGCAGTACCCTACAGTGATGGGCAGGGACCAGCCAGTGACCTCCATTGTGAGACACAGAGACCGGCTTTTGAGGTTCACTATGACCTGTGAGGACCAGCTGGCAATGAGTTACGGTTGTCGCGGTTTTGGGCAGCTCGTTTCCGAGCAGTCGCTGCCCATTTAGAGCTGACCTTTTCATGCTTCAAGAGAGTGGAGCTGGCCTGGGTTGCTTGGCATTTTCCTGAAGGCTGCAAGGAAAATGGTGAGGGCGTATTCCAAACATTGCATCCCAAGCTGAGCACAGGGTGTACCCGTGCGGCGCTAGGGGCCTAGCTGAGGGTCTGCTCTGGGTAGGAAGACAGTGCCTGTGGTTGGTATTGTGTTACGTGTTCTGACAAGCCATGTCCTGCGAGGAGCCCTGGCAGAAAGCAGATGCAGGTTTTGTGCCTGCATCTCAGGGAAGGTTTGGCTCCAGTGTTTCTCTGCAGCAGTAATCTTTGTTTTTTTGCTTGTTTAGCTTGCCTACATATCTCCTTTCTGATAAACTCCCTCTATGCCTCCCTCTGCACCTGTGTCTCCGCATATTTGCACGTTTCCCGTATGTTGCTCCGTGTGGAATGCATCTCCTCGGCCAGCGGGGCCTGCTGCCCAGCTCCATGTGCGTGAAGAGACCCCTCGTGTCATGCGTCCGTGCAGAGAGCCAGATTGCTCTTGCTGTGGGAACTGGCAGTTTGACTCTGGAGCAAAGGAGAAGTAATGATCCCATGGGGTCCTGGGCACCCAGTCAGTATGCACAGGTGCCCCACATCTCCTGTGCCAGGCCTGGAGGCTGTCTCTGTTACAGTGGAGCCCTTTGTGTTTTGGGGCGGGGAGGATGGTATCAGGTTGCAATTTAAAGATGCTTTGGATGGAGATCATGCCAGATCACTGTTTGTTAACAAGTATAAGCAAACATTGTGCTCCTTCTGGAGTTTACAGTCCAATGGACGTCAGAGGAAGTGCCACTGTACATGACATGTTCGCTTAGCACATAGATGGGACCCTCCCTCCAAAAACGATCCTCTGTGACTCTCACCCCCAGGAAAGTACTCTTTTCTCCCATACCTTGCCCAGCTGCAGTTACAGTTCCTCCTACGTGCTGCCAACTAGGTGCCTGGCACTTGTTGGCACCTGGAAAAGCAGTGATGCTAGCTGGATTCACTCTTTCCTGTGACGGGGAGAAACTGGACTCCTCCACTGAGCAAAGGTCCTGTTTTCTTCACTGGCTGTAAGCAGGGGCCCTGCCTCTTTATAGGCTGCTAGCTATAAGCCTCCTGGATCTCCCTCCCTCCTGATTTCCTTTCCCTTGGGCAGACTGAGGAGTATAATTTCCATGCACTCTGCAGTTTGCGCCAGCCACCACTTGCTCTCCACCCTCCTCTCAAACCCCTCGCTGGCCCTATCTCCTCTGAGAAAAGAAGCAACTTCTCACAGAAGTGCTTCAGGCCTCTTCTTGCTACCACCTTCCAGCAGTATCCCTCTCTGTCCAACATGAAATGTGGCTCTTTCCTTTCTCAAAGTGAACCCTGAGTCCTCTCTGACATTCCTTTTCCACCTGACCCTTCTTAGCCCTTGATTTCACATCCTATGGCAGGTCATCTCCTGTGTATAATCTCTGACCATAGAAGAAATGGGTCAAGAGGGGCCTGCCCTGCTTGGTGTACTGGTGTACTTGGAGCGCTTGTGAGCATCCTTTGTCCCAGAGCACTGAAGATGCTCAGCTGGTGGGCGCCGGCATCTGTGGATGTCATTAGTCCCTGAGCTCCCATGCGAGTACAGCAGCCACTTCCCCTTGTTGACCAGCCTCCTTGAACTTGAGGCTACCCTCTGCTCCGAGGTTCGGATCCTACCACCGCAGAGATGCTGCTTTCTTGGCAGTCATGCCTGGACATGTTACCAATATGACCCCAGTAATTGGCAGCTGGTGCCATCTGTGCTGGACCCCCCTCCAGACCAGTAGTTGGTAGTAGTAGAAACTTCTTTTGGAAACGTTTGACAATAGCTAATCCTTCCAGTAACCCAGTGATGTAAGTCAGCATTGCCTATGCTACCCATTACTATACCCGAACCTTTCCTAATTTCATAATCAGCCACCCCCTTTTGCATTCCTCTGGGTCCTCAAATGAATGGACACATCACATCCGATTTGCTCATCAAGGGGGAATTCCTCAGCTGGCATGACTGAGGTGCTATGCAGGTGTGGCAGACCCTGGCCCTAGCTATCTGCCTGGCTTCAGGTGGAGCTCACCTGGCCAGAAGACAGTGGAGGGGCACTGGCCTTCACAGGAGCGGGAGCTTAGCCTCCGCTGGTGGCCCAAGTGAGGTGGGCTCTTTGTCCCTGTGAAAGCTCATTTGAGAAGCTCTAAGTGCCTCCACTCTCCACTTCCCCTTTTTCTTGCTGCAGGGTGTGAACAAGACAAACAAGTGACGGAGCTAGCTGGAGGAAAAGAAACTGTGACTCAGGGCTGCGGCTCCCAGGCCTCCTAGGTCACCCCTGTGGAATGAGGCCCCGGATGGCCCCCAGGTAACCAGTCTCCGGGGCTAGGTTCAGTGAGAAGTGGCAGGGATGGGTGGCGGGAGGGGGAAGCGGGGGTAGACGAAGTCCAGGAGCAGGTGCTGGGTGGCTGCCGGGCAGGACCTGCCGCCCTCTGAGCGCCAGCGAGACCCAGGCCCTGTGCTGTAGCCCTGGGGGTTGGAAGGATGCCCAGGCAGGGCAGGCCTGCAGGAGCATAACGCTGCCCGTGGCCTGCCCTGTCCGGCTCCTGCTGTGCCGCAGGCAGCTCATGTCACTAGCTGCCTGGGGCCAGCGGGCTCCTGGGGCGAGCTGGCACCACACCCTGTGCCACGCTGCATCCTGCATGCCACCGCATCCTGCCTTGGCACCCCACCCTGCATGGCACCCCACCCAGTGGGCTGTGTGGCTCCGGGGTCCCTGGGTGCAGCAGGGCCTGCGCTGTCGTCAACCCACCGCCCCTGCCCTGCCCTGCCCGCAGCTGCTTCCCCCGGACCAGCGCCGCTCCCTGCAGGACACGTGGGCGCAGCGCGACCTCCGGCCCGCAGGGGGCGCTCGAGAGCCGAGCGCGCCTTCCTTCCCCGCGCTACGGCGCCTGCGTGGCCGGGCCCCGCCGTGACGTCAGAGCCAGGCACAGTGCGGAAGCGGCGCGCGAAGCGAATCCGACCCCGCAGACCGCGGCCCCCCCCCCCCTCCTGCCCGTCCCGCCCACGCGTGTCCGCGGCGCGAGTGCGGCCCCCGCTGAGCCGGCCTGGCTGGGCCGCCCTGTCCCGGCAGCGGCAGCATGAGCCGGCCGCCATCGCTGCAGACGCAGACGTGCGGCTCGTGGGAGATGAAGGAGCGGCTGGGCACGGGCGGCTTCGGCAACGTCATCCGCTGGCAGAACAAGGTGCGCCAACCCTCAGGACCTGGGTATCCCCCCCGGGGGCTCCCAGCATCACAAATGTCAGCGCGTTCATTAAACACGGGGTCCGATTCGCGTGGTAGTCCAGGAGCGTCCTAAAAAGTAGCGGCTGCGTGCGATTGCCTTCCTGGCATAAAGTCGGCGCGCCGCGACCTGTAACCGATGCGCGCAAGCGTCGTGTCGCGGGCACGCTGGAAACCTCCCACGATAGATTGGAGAGTTGGTAACCTTCGCCGCGCGGCGCCGGGCCCGTGCGAGCGCCGCTTGCCGAGCCGTGTCGCTCGAATGGCCCGGGCGGGCTCGGCGGCTGGCCCTGGCACGGCCGTGGCGCTCACCCGTTGTTGTTGCGCGCGTTTGCTTTGTGCCGCCCAGGACACGGGGGAGCAGATCGCCATCAAGCAATGCCGCCAGGAGCTGAGCCCGCGCAACCGGGAGCGGTGGTGCCTGGAGATACAGATCATGAAAAGGTCAGGGTCCTTGTCCCAGGGTGCACCTGCCTCCGCTGTGCAGCTGCTATTGCTCAGGCGTTTGCACGTGCACCCTGTCTAGGAGCAACCTGTGGTGAGTCGGTTCCTGCCATCACACACTTCTACCCTCTTGTCCTCCCCTAGGCTGAATCACGCCAACGTGGTTGCTGCCCGTGAGGTCCCCAAGGGGATGCAAAATCTGGCACTGAATGACCTTCCGCCTCTGGCCATGGAGTACTGCCAGGGGGGAGACCTCCGCAAGGTGGGGCCCCTGGCTGGATGGGCGGGATAGCCATCGAGCACTGCAGAAATGAAAGGCTTCCCTTGAGTTTTCATGCACTGTTGCCATCATGTCTTCCTGCACTCACCAGGACTGTGCCTGCTGCCACCTCCCCTGCCCTTGGCAGGCTTGGTCCTGCACGAGTTCTCATCCCCTTCCTTGGTCTGTAAACACTTCCCATTTCTACTGGGTAGGCAGTGTGGGTCAGCCTGCGGGGTGCCCACACGGGCGTGTGCAAGAGACAGACAACAGGATGTGAGCAGGGCCTAGAACGTCATGGAGCAGGTTGTGCCAGTGGGTGGGGTCCTGTGGGGAACTGATAAACCCCTCTCGGTCACAGGGCGGAAAAACACATAGGGCTGGATCAATCTTTTTTTTAATTTTTTTTTTTAATCTTTGTGAGCAGCCCCAGCACAGATTTTGCTCAGAGGATAGGGCCATGATTAGGGGACCTTGTCCTGAGCTGGTTGGGCCAAGTGTGTTCAGATATGGGGATGGGCCCTGGAGGGGTTGCTGGCTGGAGGAGCTGGCAGAGAAGGGAAAGGGTAGGTCTGGAGCACGTCTGAGTTGATCATTCTGCAAAGGTCCCGACCCTACAGAAGCTCCTGCTTGCAAGTAGCATGTGTAGGCTGGGTGCGGCAGATTTGTGATATGTTGCCTTGCTCCCTCCAGTACCTGAACCAGCTGGAGAACTGCTGCGGCCTGCGGGAGGAAGCCATCCTGACGCTGCTCTCAGACATTGGTAAGGGGCCACGTGGCCTGTGACAATCCCTGTGTGGGAAGGCAGGCATTTCTGTCCTGCTAGCCCTCTCCACCTGAGGGAAGTAGAGCTGTGACCCTGGATGTTCCCATTCATAGATGTTAGGGTCGGAAGGGACCTCAATAGATCATCGACTCCGACCCCTGGCATAGGCAGGAAAGAGTGCTGGGTTCAGATGACCCCAGGCAGATGCCTATCTAACCTCCTCTTGAAGACCCCCAGGGTAGGGGAGAGCACCACCTCCCTTGGGAGCCTGTTCCAGATTTTGGCCACTCGAACTGTGAAGAAGTTCCTCCTAATGTCCAGTCTAAATCTGCTCTCTGCTAGCTTGTGGCCATTATTTCTTGTAACCCCCCCAGGGGCATCTTGGTGAGCAGAGCCTCACTGATGCCCTTCTGTGCCCCCAGGATGAATGGATGGGCAGCCACAGGTCGCCTCTCAACCTTGTCTTGTGGAGCCTGAAGAGGTCCAGGTGTCCCAGTCTCTCTTCATAGGGCTTGTCCTGCAAGCCCTTAACCATATGAGTGGCCCTTCTCTGGACCCTCTCCAGGTGATCCACATCCCTCTCGAAGCGCGGCGCCCAAACCTGGACGCGGTACTCCGACTGTGGTCTAACCAGTGCCCGATAGAGGGGAAGTATCACCTCCTTGGTTCTGTTTGTCATGCATCTGCTGATGCACGATAAAGTGCAGTTAGCTTTGCTGATGACTTCGTCACACTGACGACTCACGTTCATCTTGGAGTCCGCTAGGACTCTGAGATCCCTTTCTGCTTCTTCCGTGCTACCGAGCAGGTCATTTCCTAGGCAGTAGGTGTGCTGGACATTTTTCCTTTCTAGGTGCAGCATTTTGCATTTCTCCTTGTTAAATTGCATTTTGTTGTTTTCTGCCCATTTGTCCAACCTGTCCAGGTCTGCTTGTAGTTGTTCCCTGCCCTCCGGTGTGTCCGCTTCTCCCCACAGTTTTGTGACATCCGCAGACTTGGACAGAGTACACTTCACTCCCTTGTCCAAGTTGCTGATGAAGACATTGAAGAGTATCGGTCCAAGGACCGAGCCCTGTGGGACCCCACTGCCCACGTCCTTCCAGGTCGATACCGACCCGTCCACCGCTGCTCTCTGGGTACAACCCTCTAGCCAGTTTGCCACCCACCGGACTGTGTAATCATCCAAGTCACAGCCTCTTAATTTGTTCACCAGTATGGGGGGAGATACCTTATCGAAGGCCTTCCTGAAGTCTTAAGTAGACAATGTGAACCCCTACTCCTGCATCCAAGTGTTTTGTAACTTGGTCATAAAAAGAGACTAGATTAGTCAGGCATAACCTACCTGCTACGAACCTGTGCTGGTTTCCCCTCAGCATAATTTTTCCTGCTGGGCTCTCACATACATGAGCCTTAATACTCTTTTCAAAGACTGTTCCAAGGATGGAGGTAAGACTGACTGGCCTATAGTTGCCCGGGTCCTCCTTCCTCCCCTTCTTGAAAATGGGGACCACATTGGCCCTTTTCCAGTCCTCTGGGACTTGGCCCGTGCGCCACGAACGTTCAAATATTCCCACCAGTGGCTCTGCAATGATGTCGGCCAGTGCCTTCAGCACCCTCGGATGGAGCTCATCTGGGCCTGCCGACTTAAAGGCATCCAGTTCTTCTAAGTGACTCTGCACCATCTCAGGGTCTACGCATGGAAGTCTGGTGCCTTGCTGCTGCCTCTCTACAACCCCAGTGAGAGACTTGTTGCGCCTTGATAGCCTTTCCCACCTTCCTGCCTTGGTTTGCTGGCGCTCCCCAGAAGGGAAGCAGCCTCTGACTCTGCTCTCACTCCTCTGCTGTCAGGCGTGTTTCCTCTCCCGGTGAGAACTCGCTTGCAGGATTTCCGGGTGCCAGGAAGGATGTCACAGCGCTGGGCGAGGTCCATTTTGCACCACCTAGATTCCTCAGAGCTGGGCTTGGCCCCTGACCTCCCAGTGTTTGCTAGGCTGATACTTTCTTGTATTATTACCATGGCTCTTGGGCCTCTGCTGTATGGGAATGCAGGTGGACACTGCAGGGCTCACTGTGCATTGTGTGCTTTAAACTGTCCCCATTCCCCAAACTTGCTGCTGTGCCTCGCATGGCTCCTGGTAGTGAACTAATGTGGGAAGAACAATCTTGTCTCTGGGGCTTCCTGAGGCTGGGCTCATGGAGAGGACACTGGCATAAAGTGAACCACGTGTCGCTCCTGTGTGGGGTAGGGGAAGGCAGGTGCTGTGGGCTTCAGGGGAAGATATTTAGAAACCACCTGTTTAGGTGGGTGTGAATTGGGCAGGTGAAGGGTCTGTGCCATTGGCCCCCTTGGCTGCTGCTGAGCAGAGTCTTGGGTCCTGGCTAGATGCAGCCCATGCTCCTGGTGCAGCTTGTCTTAGGGGCCCATCCAGCGCTGTAGGATTTGGTCATGTCCCAAGGTTAATTAGTGTTGAAATAATTAACACTGTCCCTTCAAAGAGGTATTTTTAGAGGCTCCCCTGATGCCAGGCAGGGCTGTCAGGCCATGGAGGAGGCCGGAACGCCGGGTTTCCCTTGGGGTCCCATGACGCAGCACTACCTCAGGCGGGTGTGGAGGGAGTGGGAAGTGAGTCCCTCTGGCTCAGGGTGTGTCAGTGCTGGGAAGCGCAGCTGCTGGCTTCAGGAGCACAGTTGGCTAGTTCCGGAGCCATGGGGAAGGTGTGGCCGTATCTTGTAACTGGGGGGAGCTGCCAAGGGCCCAGCCTGGATGAGCATGCACAGTGCAGCTTTGGGTCCAGTTTCCCTTCCCACGAGCCTTGTTTACATGAGAATAGTGGGGGGCATCTCTGCTCCCCTGTGGCGGCTCCTCACGTGGTAGAACATGATGTTGGTTCCGATAGCTAGAGTTCAACAGCCCTTGGCCGCTGCTGCTCCCAGGTGGCAGTGAGCAGGGGCAGTGTGGAGATGATTCTGTTGCCACTGCCCATCTCAGTGTGGAGATGTTCCCCGGTAGGTGCTTTGCAGCCGGGACCAGCCAAAGCTGCTGTAAGGTGACAGATGATATCAAGTAAGCTCTTGTGTATAGCAGCTGCTGGAAGTGCAGAGGGGGCTGAGAAATGCTGACCATAGCAGCCTGGCCTCTTCTAGCATCTCTGCCTTGGTGCTGCTGTTCCTGCCTGTTGCATGGGAGCTGCACCCAGCATCTGCCTTTACAGATGGCACCCTGGAGGGGCCAGAGTTCAGGGTGTGAAAGGAGTCTGCAGGGAATTTGCATACAAGCAATAGCATTGTCCTGTCTGCAAAGCAGACTGGCCCCTGATTCTCCAGGAGCAGCTTGTTGCAAGTAACCTATAGGCTGAACCCTCTCAGTGCCCTGGCCCCTGTGCCTTGCTTTCCGTGTTCCTTCCCCTCTCTGCAGTGGCCCACTGCTGGGCTTCTGCTGGGGCTGTAAGTGATACTGAGTACCAGCTGGTGTCCCCTCTCTCTCTCTCTCTCTCAGCCTCTGCTCTCAGGTACCTGCATGAGAACAGGATCATCCACAGAGACTTGAAACCAGAGAACATTGTGCTGCAGCAAGGAGAGCAAAGGGTAAGCCAGGAGCCTTTTGTGCACGAGGAGCATGTATATGAGTGGTTGGGAGTGCATGTGCATGCACATGCATGCATGAAGGAGACAGACTGGGAGTGGAAGCTGCAGCAGCGATGCTTGTGGAAATGACCCCACAACCCAACCCAGGAGAGCAGCTGGATAAGCTTCAGTGGCTGTCAGAGCCCTGTGTGGGGACTGGGTGTGATGGCATTCTTGGGTTGCAGTCTGAGCTTGACCCAGACTTGTCTCTGCTCTCATGTCTGACTGTCATGCCAGAGGTATTTCCATAGAGCAGCCCAGCTTTGCAGGCTGTTGTACTGCACTGATGCACTTGTCCAGCCTGAATGCATTGGCCTGGCTTGTCCTTGCTCAGGCAGGATGTCATAGGGGATCTCTGACACCCTGCACCAGGCAGGCAGCGTTGAGCCGCCAGTGTATTCCCCATATCTGAGCTGCTTGGGGCAGTGGGGTGGCAGTGTGGGAGCGCTCATCTTGGTGGTGCTTGTGGATCCCCCTGCTCGAGGGCTGGGGCAGCCTAGTGCCAGAAGAGACGACCAGAGATGTGTCTCTCTTCTCCCAGTGGGTGGATTCATATCTCCCTGGCCCAGTGAGCAGATTCCTCTTGTAAAAGGGTTGGAGTGAACCAGCTCTCCTCAGTTTCTCTCTGTTCACATTGGTGGCAATAGCAGCATCTTCAGTTCCTGGCACCTGCTTGCATTGAGCTTGAGGAGCTTCTTTGTTCTCGTGATCCAGCAAGAGCCTGCTGCTTCTGGCCTCCTTCCCCTCTTTATCTCGCACCATCTCGACATCTGTAGGCATTGATCTTCTCTGCTTTTTGCTGTATCGGGTGCTCCTGCTGAAGGACAGCATGTCCTCACCCTCCTTGTTGCTCTGTGTCCTTCTCAGTTAATACACAAGATCATTGACCTGGGCTATGCCAAGGAGTTGGACCAGGGCAGCCTGTGCACATCCTTTGTTGGGACACTGCAGTACCTGGTAAGGAGTGGATTTAGCCATCTTGGTCTCTAGGCAGAACAACAGGCCGGAGCCAGGAGTGTATGCTGGTTTGGGGGAATGGCAGCTGCATGGTGGGGAGTGTATGCTGGTTGCGACAAGCAAGCCAGCTGCATGCTGTCCTCTTAATGCTTGGATGTACACGTGGTTGTGAGCTGCAGCTTGCTGTGGGGACACTGAGAGTGGTAGTAGCTCTGGGGTGTGTGCAGCGAGGTGGAACACTGTGCACTGATGTGCTGTGCAAGTGGGGGTCTCTCTCAGGGATGGGGGTAGGCAAGGCTCTGGGAAGAGAGGGGAGAAGGGAAGAGAGGAGAGGGTCTTTGCTTCCAGTTTGTGTTGGCCATGTAGGCTCCGGAGCTTCTGGAGCAGCAGAAGTACACAGTGACAGTGGACTACTGGAGCTTTGGCACGCTGACCTTTGAGTGCATCACAGGTTTCCGGCCATTTCTGCCCACTTGGCAACCTGTGCAGTGGTGAGTGACTGGGGGAGCCTGTACCAATCGGGGGGGGGTGTTGGCAACAAGTGTTCGCAGCAGGATTCCCCTAGGGCCTCCTTCTCTGGCAGGGGGTTTGGCCTGCCTGGGATGGAATGGGCTGAGTGCTTTTTGTGTTGCTGGCCAGGAAGCCAGGGCTGCCACCAGTCCTTTAGCACTGAGGCCTTTCAGTGACCTGTTTTGGAGGCAGAGAGGATGTGGTGCTACTGGCCTGTGCCCTTGCACCTTTCCTCTTCCAGGCGGTGGGGGGGCCCTGTGTGTTGCCAGGTGCCCTACAAAGATAGTGGTTGCTCTGGAAGTCACTGCCCTTCTCCCTCCGGACTCCTCAGTAGGGAGCTGTTGGGAGTACGGCACTCCCTGGGAGTTGTCTCTGAGGAGGCCTGGTTATATCAGAGCCAGTATGACTGACTTCCTGGGCAGGCAGAACAAACCCAAGCACCATCTGGTACAGCTTCTGGGTGGGGGTTGCAGGGCAGCATATGGATGAGTGAGGGATAGGGAGGGCCCCCTCTGGCTACAGTGCTGTGAGCAGCTGGCTGGAGATGGTGCTGGGAGGTCAGGCTGGGGCCCTGTGGGAAGATTGATTCATCGCAGCCCCTGTTTGCATCCTCCAGGCATACGAAGGTGCAGCAGAAGAGCGAATCAGACATTGTCGTGTATGAGGACTTGGTTGGAGAAGTGAAGTTTTCCAGCAGCTTGCCCTACCCAAACAACCTGAACAGGTGAGGAGTAACCAGTGCTCACCCTGGGGTCATGGACACAGGAGCTGGCTGGGGTCGGAGTGTCTGCTCCTTGCTCAGCTGTTCCAAGGCAGAGTGCCAGAGGCATGTGGAGGGCAAGAGCAGGAATGGGCCTGTCAGTTGCTGCAGACAGTTACCTGTGCCCATGCTGCAGAGCCAAGTTCTGGGAAAGGGCTGACTGTTCTTTCCTGGAGAAGGCATCTGAGATAGTGATGGGAAATGTGGCTCCTCCTTCCAACTCCTCTGCCTGTGCTTACCCTACAGCATCCTGGCTGGGCACCTGGAGAAATGGCTGCAGCTCATGCTGATGTGGCAGCCCCGGCAAAGAGGCACACATCCTGTCTACGGGACCAATGGCTGCTTCAGGGCCTTGGATGACATCCTGAACCTGAAGGTGAGTATTAGGGATGGGATCCCCATGCAGCCAATAGCTGGCCTGTGGGAAGGAGGCTGGAAAGGGCATCCAGGAGCCTAGTGCAGGGCCTGGCACCAGCTTGGCACTGGTAAGAAGCCTGAGGGGCTGCTTGAACTTGCGGTTCATATCTGTCCCTGGGACTCACACCCTGGCCCCTCTGTTTGCTGGGTTCGGAGGCTGGGCTGCTCTGCACTGCTTACGGCTTCCCTTGCAGCTGGTACATATCCTAAACATGGTGACGGGCACCGTGCACACATACCCAGTGATGGCGGAGGAGACTGTGCCAAGCCTGAAGGCCCGGATCCAGGCAGACACCGGCATCCCCCAGCAGGACCAGGAGCTGCTGCAGGAGGCTGGGGTCGCACTGTCCACTCAGAAGCTGACTGTGCCAGGTGTGGCTGACAGCAAGGTGAGCCCCACAGCATGACACCGCAACCAGTAGCCTCCACTCAGGTCCCTGCTGCGCTTCCTCCCACCCTTCTTTTTGTCTGACTCTTGATTCGGTGGGGTGAGCAATCTGTCCTAGTTTCCTACCTGCACCATAAGTGTTGGGAAGCTGGCAGCTTTGTACCCATGGCCAATCAAAGGCCAGGACCTGTCAGTGGTGCTGCTGGTGGAGAGCTTAGCTGTCCTCCTGTGTCCATAGGTGAATGAAGCTGCAACTGTGGACTCTGACCTCCTGTTCCTGTTTGACAACCGGAAAGTTGCGTATGAAGCTCAGATCTCCCAGCGGCCGCATCCGGAGAGCGTGGACTGCATCCGTAATGGCATCCTCTAGGCTGGGGAATTCATACAGAGGGTGGCTGGCTGTGGGGACTGCAATGCAGAGCTCAGGGCAGCTGGTCCACTCGGCCCTTGGAGCTGTCCGTGGTGGCAGCTCTCAGCACTCATGCCTGATGTGCGGTTTAAGAGAAAGCAGAGAAGATCCTGAACAGCCTAGTTGGCCTCGTGACCTGCAGCTGTAGTGAGGGTCCGTGGTCATGGTGTGCTGCACCTAGACCATTGTGGGGCAGCATGCGCTGCTCCTTGCTCTTGTGTTCATCCCAACATGGGGCAGGACCTCCCCTAAGAGTGGGGCTGGGTATGTGAGCAGGACAGCCCTGCACTGGCTTTGGCAAACAGAGCCAGTCCTGAGTGCTGCAGGGCTCAAAGGTTTGGCCACGCTTGGCCAGGGGCTGCCCTATGCTGATGCCTCACTCTCTCCCTCCAGTCCAGGACCCAAAGAGGAATCTCTCCTTCTTCCAGCTGCGGAAGGTGTGGGGCCAGGTCTGGCACACGATCCGGATGCTGAAGGAGGACTGTAACCGGCTCCAGCAAGGGCAGCGAGCAGCCATGTATGGTGGGGTCCACTCTGGGATGCCTGGCACTGCCCTGGCTTCTTGGCTATGGGGAGTGGGCAGGAAAAGGCATTTGCATGCTGGGCAGGGGTGAGACTTGGGGAGCGGGGGAGTCGTTTGCTGCTACTGAAGTGCTCTTGTTGTGGCCTCCTGCCTAGCTGCTGTTGTGCTGTTGGCTGCATTCAGCCAGGTCAGTTGGTGGGGCAGGTGTGCTGGGGCTCATGATGGGTGGATGGAGGGTGCTGGGTACAGAGCTGGGCCAGGTAGGAGCAGCTCCAAGCAGGACTTTCTTTTCACTGTCTTCCCCAGGCGGAACCTGCTGCGGCACAACAGCACCCTCTCCAAAATGAAGAACTCCATGGCCTCCTTGTCCCAGCAGCTGAAAGCCAAGCTGGATTTTTTCCAAACCAGCATCCGGATTGACCTCGAGAAGTATAGCGAGCAAATTGAATTTGGCATCAGTGAGTGCTGCCCTGGCCAGCCAGTAACTGACCTTCCACTAGCTTGGCTGCAGCTGTGTCTGGTTCCTGTGGGAAACACACAGCAACTGACTCACATCTCCATTTGCCTTGCAGCCTCTGAGAAGCTGCTGCTTGCCTGGCGGGAGATGGAGCAGGCTGTCAAGCTCTGCGGGCGGGTATGTATCCACGTTCAGGGTTAGTTGCTGGCTGGGAAGAGGCAGCTCGGGGGGTTCTCGGAGGCACCCAGCCCTGTACTTGGCCTGCTTTGCATTGGTTTGCCCATGCTGCTGGCTTGTAGATGCTATGCTTGTTTCTAAAGGGGAAGGGGATGGAGGAGCTGAGGGAGTGGGGGGCTAAAACTGATGGATAAAATGTGATGTGTTGGCAGCCTTCGGGCTGAGCTGCTGCTGCTAATGGCTGCCCTCCCACAGGAAGAGGACGTGGAGCAGCTGGTGAAGAGGATGATGGCATTGCAGACCGACATTGTGGACCTGCAGAGGAGCCCGCTGGGCTGGAAGCAGGGGGGCACGTTGGAGGACTTGTAGGTGGCACCGCCTTGAGCAGGGGAGTTTGTTGCAACTCTGGGGCAGCTTGGTTCCTTCCTGAATGCAGGACATTGGAGCCTCCCCATCCCAGAGTCACAGGGAGCGTCCTGGTGGCTGCCCTGAGGTGCAGCCATAGGCCTTTGTCCATGCATGGCTGCTTGCGGGGAGGCGTGAGGGATCTGGCAAGGATTTGGAAGGGGCTGATGACAGTTCAGCTCTTGCATCTCTGCTTTATAGGGAAGAACAAGCCAGGGAGCTTTACCGGAAGCTGCGGGAGAAGCCGAGAGGTAATGGCCCCTTTGGCTGCACCCCCTAGCCTGAGAGCAGCAAACCAAGCTGGGAATCCTACTCTGGTCTGGGTCCACTGCCTCTTGCAAGGGCCTGAGGGCTCTTCTTTGTCAGTTCTAGCCCATAGCTTCTTGGGGAGTTGTGATGGCATTTCAAAGCCAGACCCCAGCCTTGCCTTGTCCCCAGCTGCTCCCAGCAGCTGAACTCCTTTCAGAGTCCAGTCCAGCTTTGCCTTGGACTCTGGCTCAGGACAATGACATACATTTAAGCAGGGCATTTGGCCCACATTTTTGGCTAGTCGGGCACGTGTTGTCCCCCACAAGCTGGGCTGGCTAATGTCTGCCCTGTGTGGCCCCATATCTAGGGGCTGTGTGCCTAAAGCTTGGGGTCCAGGAGAAGGAAAGGTGCTTTGGGAACAGACTATAACTGGCTGTGTCCCCATGTGCCTTGTGAGGCTCCTGTGCCCTGTGCTGAGCTTCTGATTCTTGTTTTTCTTCCCCAGACCAGAGGACCAGTGGCGACAGCCAGGAGATTGTGCGGCTGCTCCTGCAGGCAATCCAGACCTTTGAGAAGAAGGTCCGGCTCATTTATTCCCAACTCAGGTGACTTTCAGAACGCCGGCTTCATGTAGAGACCAGGCCTGGCTGGGCAGCTCTGGCTGTAGCTCTGCATACGAGGAGGGGCAGGGGGGCAGTTAAGAGTTGCATGTTGCCAGTGAGCAGTCAGACAGCAGTTGCTGATCTGAGCTGCAGTGCATGTAGTCCACGGAAGTTTCTCCCTCTGCATCTGAGCCTGCTACAGCCACTTACATGTCACCTGCTTGTTACTCTTTATAGCAAGACTGTTGTCTGCAAGCAGAAGGCCCTGGAGCTGTTCCCTCGTGTGGAGGAGGTGATGAGTCTGATGAATGAGGATGAGAACACTGTTGTCAGGCTGCAGGAGAAGCGGCAGAAGGAACTGTGGAACCTGCTGAAAATAGCCTGTGTGAGTGAAGCGCAGGTTTGCGTGGGACTGCCTGTGTGGGCCCTCTGGCTGCTCAGCTAAACTGGCTTCTTTCAGAGCCCTGTGAAAAGCCTCTGCTGCTCCTCCAGGCTTCTGCACCTGACTTACAGCCCCTTTGAGTGCTCCCCAGGAGGCGAGTTTTTCATCTTCGTAGCAGGGGCTTCCTTCAGCCATGTTTGCTCTTAGGGCAGGTGCATGGCTGCACAGAGTGAGGCTTTCCTTTTGTTGTCATTTGCTATAGGAACAACACACCGAACACATCTTGCATGGCCCTGAGCTCAGACCTCTTTCCAATGGTGGTGGTGGGGGGGGCAAGGCCACCAGATGTCTGTATTACCATCTCCCCTTGGGTCAAACTTAGCTTAGAAATTTGGGGGTGAGGACTGGGGCAAACACAGACCCTTCTCCTGCCTTTGGCAAGTGCCTGCTGATGGAAACAGGCTTGTGTAGGAATGAACCTGCTTTGTCCTTTTTCACTGTAGAGCAAGGTGCGCGGCCCTGTCAGCAGTAACCCTGAGAGCATGAATGCCTCACGACTTAGTAACCCAGGTCAGCTGCTGTCGCACATCCCTGCTGTAACCTACAACCTGCCAGAAGCAATCAAGAAAAGGTACCGTGAATGAGGACTAGGGAGTTGTAAGCCACATCCATGGGCATTTGACAGGGAGAGGGGTCAGTCCAGCTGCTTCCCATCTGAACAGTATAATCCTCTGTTCTTTTCATGGGTACACAGGTGACTAGTGTAGCTGAGGGGAAAAAAACCTTCTCATTTCTTCTGCAGCTCCTCAGTCTCGCACAGCAACAAGGATGGTGGGGGTGGGTTAGAGGTCAGAGGGGCAGACGAGCAGAACTGCATCTGAAGTAACACAGTGAAACTGGAGAACTGGGCTGTCCATAAAGCTATGCTGTAAAGAGGCAGTGGGAAGTTGTAAGCCCAGCCAAACCCATTGAGCATGCTAGGACAATGTTATCGAGTACTGCAGCTGGATGGCTGCCTGGCCTTGGTACTGAGTCATTCTCTTGAAAATAAAGGAGAAAAATGGACTGGGTGCAGTCTTAACTTTAGAAGATCAGACCCGGTCTGGGGGTGCGCCCTCCTCCAGGTTACCTTACCATGCACGTCGCTGCCGTCCACAGAGGAATGCTGCATGCTGCTTTTACTACATTTCACAGGCCACTCAGTAACTCCCAGGACCAAAGGGCAGGAATAGGGTTTGTTCTCTTGTCGCTAGCTGCCTTGTTCTCAGCTATCTTTTGGTCACACGGCAAACCTTTGCCATCCCAGTTAGACCCAGTCACTGCTGTGTAGCAGGCTGCCGTTGAGACACCCAGCCACCCATGAGCTGAGCTAGACACCACGTAGCACAGGGAACAGACATGTCCACTCAGTTGTGGATGTAACTCCTCTTGTCTGTTGTAGCGAGGAGCTGCTGATGGAATCACAGGATCTCTGCAGCCAGTTAGAGATCATGATGAATGACACGATGAAGGATCAGGACCAGAGCTTCATGGTAAGAGTTTCCATCTTTTTAAACTTCCTTTTGGGTGGTGACAGGAGGAGAGAGATTGCAAGCTAAAGATGCTGGCCAGTTGTACGTGGGCATGCAATGCGCGTTCATGTGGCGGAGGAGAGGCACGTCCTTGGCCGAATGGAGCATGTGTGCCTGTGTGGGGTGGGAGGGGGACCAGCAAATGGCTTCCCCGAGATCAGCGAAGAAGTGTATACATAGAGGGCTGAGGATACTACCCTCTTTAAACAGAACAAAATAACACTTCTTTGTCCTGGGACTTTTTTAGTTACTGTCTGACTCGTAGGGCAACCATCATGGTGAACTTCTGGAAGAGAGGGAATTAATACTTTCTTCTGGACCAAAGTGACAGAACAAAATTCAGCTTTATGGGTGGCACATTTTATTAACGAGTGTGTTTGCTGCTTTCTTAGTCTCTGGATTGGAGCTGGTTGCAGCTTCACGTGGAAGAAAGAAATAGTCCAGAACAAACCCAAATGTAAAGTCACTTTGGTGCTGGTTGAAGACAAAGAATCTCCTGGCAAAGAATGTATTAAGCGCGACAGGCTGCTGCGATGGAAAGGAAGGCCCCAGCGCCTCTCCATGTGCCACCTGGTGGTTAGTTAAGGCATGTGCTCTGTCTTTTAAAATAGCTTTTACTGAAAACTCTTTATTTCTGTACGTTTTGCTTTTTCCACAAATGCGCAGAGGTATGGGGGGGAGGGCCTTAGGAAGAAGGACTGTAGCTATCTCATAATGCACAGTGGATGAGGCTGCTTTTATTGTCTGATATTGTTTGTCTTCCCTTACAATCCCCAAGCCAGGTGCTCAGGGCATTTCTTTCCCACCAAGCTGCCTTGCTTCTGCGTATTTGCTGGAAATCATCCTTCCCTGCCCCTATGCCAAATGGTGTATATCAGTAGTCACCAACCAGTGGATCTCGATCCACCGGTAGATCTTGGAGCCTCTTGGAGTAGATCTGAGGCTGGGGCGGTGGGGGCTGAGTGCCTGCGTACACGTACGCACATGCCCCAGCCCAGAAGGTCAGTCCGTGGGGGAGGGAAGGAGCGGAGGCTAGATCGAGGCCCCCTGCAGTGTGGGACAGTGTCGCAGGAGCAGGGGTAAGTGGGGCCCCAGCCAGGTGGGACTTACCTGCTGGGGAGGCATGACCCAATACATTTTTCTCCCTTTGCCTCCCCACAGATGTACCTGCTGGGTGGGCAGGGGGTGTGGTGGTGCAGGGTAGATCTTGGGTTGCTTTTAAATGCCAAAAGTGATCTCCTACTTAAAAAGGTTGGAAACCACTGGTGTATATAGTCCACTGTATACAAATCATCTTTCACAGTCATTGGTAAGCCTGCCTTTTGTAAATGACTGACCCCACTGATTCTGCCTATCATGCTGATTTGCACTTTTTCTCAAGTGTAACATCTGTACTTAGCTAGTACTTGTTTCCTGTATGGGAACGAAATACATGAAATATGTAAACTTTTGGTTTGCTCTATTTGATATCTTCAATAAAACTTCTAAAGGAAACAGCCTGGTTTGCACGTGCAGTTGTGTGAGCTGAGTGTGGACACTGCCTTCTCGTCATTGTGAAGTGAGGCTATATCTAATTGCATTGCCTGGTACAGTTAAGAGAGAGAGAGAGAGAGGCATTAAGTGCCCTTCCTCAGGGCTGTAGACAGGCTGAGCTAAATTCAAGTTACAGCAATTGTTTTAGCATAACCTGAATACATTAATGAATTTGACCCTATGAAGGGGGCATGAATGGTTATCAAGCAGAGCAGGGAGAAGTTAATGGGAGATGCAATCAGGGGCCTAAAATGTGGTGTAACAAAAAAATGTGTTAAGTTCATGAGGTTTTTTCTTTTCATGTCCAGTGTAGTGAAGTTGGGAGTTTCTGCTCCCAGTCTGCCTGCTAAGACTTGTGTAGCTTTCCTTTGAGCATCACGAGCGAGGGCCAGCATAGAGCTGTGGTTTTGTGGCACATGCTCTCCCATCGGTGATTAGCCGTTTTTGTCCTTTTGTTTTTTTAAGTAAAAAAAGATAAAGTCAGGACTTCGTTTGAACTCCCTCTCAGTAGTAGATGTAATCGTTGGGCATCTGGGGAGGGTGGCAGGGAATGACATCTCTACATTGACTCTTGTGGTCCTGTTTTTGTCAACAGCCCTGGCACTGTGCTTGAATTGCAGCTCTTGCATGTTATGTATTAGGTGGTAAGTTTGGCTCCTTTGAGAGAACTGAGCTGTTCTGTTAAGAAACCAAAGAGTTGGAAATTGGTTGGGATAAGGAAGGTCTCTGCTACAGAGAACCCCTCCCTACAGGGACTGTAGAGATGAGGACCTTAGATCAGCCTCATGCTTGCTTTGGGTAGGCCTTTTGTGCTCCATGTTGTAGGACAGCAACACTGATCCCTAGAGCAGCCAGTAAGCACCTGGCCTCCACCTCGAGCTCCAGGCCAAGTTGTGTTCTTGGTTCAGTGACTGAATGGGGGGTGGGGAAAGCTTCAGGAAAATGTTTAGTGTCTGGGTGAACATGATGTTTTTATTTCCTTACCTTGGCACCTGGAGTCAGATGCTGGAACAGAAACTTTACCAAAGGACTTCCCCACTCCGCCCAAAATGTCCCTGGGCTCTAGGTCAGCCCACCAGGGTTTAGTGGTGGGTATGGCAGGACCCTCAGGGCATAGAAACGGAGGAGGAGAGAACAGGGTGCCCACCTCTTAAAAGTGAATGTTCTAAGTGTTTGTCTGCGGAAGTTTAGGGATGATTTTACAGAATAGTGCACAAGTTGCTCTGGAGTTAGAGGGTGAGTCCCTCCTCCTCTCTCCTCTGGCTTTGAGCATTTTAATGGTAATTTAGCTTTTCTGGCAAACACTTAAGCGTGATCGTTGGGGAATCCCAGCGAGCAGCACACGGCAAGTCAGGCCAGGGCTACAGTCGCAGCGCTGGAAGATTTCTGGCCCTTGAGCAACATCTTTGTGTCCCCGTCGAGAGCAGACCTGCCCCTCGTGGAGAACTGGCTTGCAGATCTTGGTCCAGAAATGGCGAGCGCAGCAAAGCCCTGTGGTGCAGTCTGATGTCCGGAGGCAGCTGTCTCCCTCTTGACCTGCACAAAATGTATCAACTCACCCTATACTTTTGCTCCTTCAAACACCATTTCTTGCTCACAGATCCCTCCCACCCACTCTTCCTTGTGAGAAAACACAGCCCCACCATTGGGGACCCATTGCCGCCTCCTCCTCCCACCCCAATTCTGGCTGTTTCCTAATTCCCTTTAGCTCTTTTGCCCTGTTCAAATGCTCTCAATTGACAGCAAAACTTTGGGGCTCACTGCAGCTTCCTGACAGGGTGTGGCTTGACTGCCTGTTCCTCAGGCAAAGAAGCTAAAGGAGACCTTAAACTGAGGTGTGACTTGCTCTAGGCCAGAGTCCTGATCTGTTCAGTTGTAGAACACCCCCACCCCCATCTCCTACACAGCCCTTGCTCTGATCCAGCTGCTTAGAAACCTGGAAGTGGGTTATTGGTTAAACTTCTAAGTACAAGCTGCCTGCTGGACACTTGGAACACAAGTGATATTTTCCTAACACAAAGATCTTTGTGCTGTTTCAACTGCCTGTCCTCTAGCATCACCACCCTGAAAGTCATCTTTATCTTCTCAGCAAGAAATTTAAGAGTCAGTGCCCTGCGTACAAAAGTTTACTGAGCGATAATCACAGCCAGGACTGCTGCTGCTGTTGCATTAATCTACAGGTTGTATACAGCCCTCCTTCCCCCTCTCCCCACTGTGGACATAACCCATCTTCTACCCTGGAAGTTTTTCACTAGTATAAGCTCATTTGTAGCTTACTCTTTAAATGCAAGCTCATTTGGATGGGGCTAGTCTTCCTCTCTCTGTCCTGATCTGAGCAAACATTTAGGCACGCACGTAAACATTTGCAGCTTTAGTCCTTTGTCTGTATGGTGATTAGCACAATGGGCCCCTGTGCTATCTGTGACTTAAGCACTATGCTAGTAAAAATAATGGAGTAGTAATAGTTCCTTCAAGCTTGCTGAATAACTGAGCTTTTGAAGCCTTAAACTCTTGAAACCCCTGCCACTGCTTTTCCTGTATTGCGATGGGTTAATTATATAAATTGCAGTATCCCTTGGTTAGTGTTAAAGGAACATTGCACACTTAGCTTTTTAGTTATGAATAACAAACTTATTTCCTATTACATAAGCATAATCAATCTGCTTGCCATTGTACATGATGCAAAATGTGAGGTCCCATGCTCACGAAGAGAGAAACAAATTGAACGTGTTTTATTTCTGAGCAAGTACATATATCAGTGTTTTTTTCTGGATGTTCTACTAACCAAACCCCAGTTCTTCCCCTCTTTGTAAGATGTTGACTGAATTATCTTAGGTGCTATTTTAATCTCAGTGGAGGAAACTATGTAGCTTTCTCCAGTGCGGCTCTCTCCAATGTATAGTTTTAAGGATTGCTGGAATCTGTCTGTTCACATTTCTTATGCAAACGAAGTAAAGTACAAACACTCTTTCCTAATGGGAGATTCCAGGCATCTCCACAGACTTTTACTTTTCTCTCTTCCCCTCCCCATCCTGCCATTTTGGTATACTTTATTCCTCTGCTGGAATATGATTTCCCCTCTTCTTCTTCAGCCCACATTACCTTTGCTATGTTGAGAGGTGACATTTACTTTCTTGGAAGAGTTTTCTTGGCTCTGATGCTGGGTTGTCCACTCCAGCTCAGAACCATCCTGCTCATCAGTCCTCCTTCCCTCCGTTCGGTTAACTTCTTCAGCCCGGCTGCAAATGTCTAGTGCAAAAAGGAGAAGGCTACAATTATGGATATCTATGGAGAGCGCTGGAATGCTGATACTGCTGTTTGGAGGGACCTTTCATAGCTGCATAGAGCTTTAAGGCTGGAAAACCCCCCAAACTTTCTTAGCAGCCAGTCTCACTTTTTTGCATAAAACACAGGCCACAGACCCTCTCTGTTAATATCGACATTAAGACCACAGATTCTGTTTAAGTTACAGCTTGTCTTTGAAAAGACATCCAGTCTGTACTCAAACACTTCAGGTGATGATGAAGAATCCAGCAGACCCCTGGGTAAGTGAGCCTAACTTGAATTAAAGTTAAAAGGTATCAATCTGATTTCTAGTCTGAATTTCAGCTGCCAACCATTAGAAGCTTTGTGTTAAATTAAAGAAGCTTCCCTTAGAAATAGTGGTAGACTGATCACTGCATCTCTTAACCTTTATCTCTTGGAAACTCTGCACAGATTATAACTGTAAGACTTTTATTCCCCACATCTTAATTCATTCTTGTAGCTTTCTTTTTAGTCAAAGTATTTCCTTATTGCTATACGGTGTAAATATGTTGCATTTCTTTCTAAATACAGAGCGACTTATAAAATGCTTTTTCCTTCGCTGTATCAGTATTTTCACTGTATTCTTAGCTAGCCTCTTGTGCCTCTTGTTAAAATTTAATTTCTTCCTGCTATAAGAAGATAAGTCTTCTGATAAGTCCCCTGAACATGCTGGCTATAGATCTGCCTCAGTTAGCTATGCTTCGTAACAAGGGCTTTGTTCTTATTACTATCAGCTTTGCTGTTCTTAATGCATTCAGCTGTGTATACAACACTGCAGTTTGTTTTGAAAAAGCTCCTAGTCTGCTGCATGACTCAGTTAAGAAAACTGCTTTGTAAAGAAAGGCCATAGGGATTAGATTCAACATTATCAAAAAGTAAATCTCTCAAAACCTCACCATCACTTCTGCAGTGTGCATGGTCCTTCCTGTTCTACTTTCACTATCCCTTTTAAGTACCAGGAATACATGAGTGTGAGAGCTTACCATTTAGACAAATAGACCCTGGGCAGCACATAGCACTGCGCTGGCATCTTCTCCGTAACCCAAGGCAGGTAGAGCAGAAAGGCATGCCATCCTGAGGAGTGAGACAGAATTTGCTTGCATTGCAGTCTTTGTCTGTCATGCATGGTGAGCTCTACAGAGAGAGAGGGAGGGAGGGAGAATGCTTATTTTCTTCAGAGGGAAAAACTCATGTTTATCAGCACCAGTAATAAAATGCTCTGCTGCTTGTACAGAAAGAGACTTGAGCCTCCTGTGCGTGTTAATGCAGAAATAAGACTTGCTAGTGTTCTGGCTCTGGCTCAGCATGTCTGGTGAAAAGGGCTGCAGCTGCATTCTTCATTAGGCCTTGTGCAGTGCTGGCTCTCAGCAAGTAGCAGTTCTTTCATAGTATTAGCATTATTATTTTAAAAGTAGCAGTCCTTCTACATTTCCTACTGCCCACAAGGGGCGGTGTTCATAGCACATGGCAATCTGGTAAGTGCCCTGATGCTACAGAGCAGGTCATTTTCTGAACTGAAAACAGGACTTGAGCCTCCTTTGCTTGCAGTCCTGGGCTCAGACCCTTAATGTAGTGCTCCGGGAAGGAGCTCATCAGCTCAGACAGGCTGCTGCCACCACTTGGCTTGTGTATATATAAGGAGTCTGTTTCCCCATGTCTTTTGAGAAGAGCCATGCACCCCCAGTCTCAGAATTTTCTCCACTTAGAAATCCCCGCGTCCAGCTGGATGTGCTCTAACGACAGCTGAATCTTGTCTGCTTAAGCTAGAGATGCAGCTGCACGTATTGCACAAGTCGGTCCGTTAGTATCGCAAAAGTAAGTCTATCCTCTTGCTTAATGTTTCTCTGCTCTGTGCCTGGCCCTGATCCAAACGGCCCTCCCCTCCTCTGGTTACAGCCTGAGAAACCAGCCAGATTCACGGCCCTCCCCACCAAATTAATTCAGCCCCTGGGCGCTCACCGTCTTGGGGCCGTGCACTTCTGCAGCGCTCTTGATGGTGTTGGAGTCCAGGACCAGGGCTACCAGCGGGGAACAGATGCAGCTGAGTGCCAGCAGCCAGACTGCGTCCATCCTTCAGACAGGCAAACCTGTGCCCAAGGGGTGCTGCAGCTCTGGCTGTTAGTTAAGTGGTGCTGGAGCGTTGAAGCCGAGCGAGGCAGTCTTTGCAAGAGACTGACCGTGAGAGAGAGACTTGCGGAGCCGTGGACAGGACTGCGGGGCTATTTATACCTAAGCTCGCTCTCCTTCCCATCGCCGCCTCCCGCTCTCACCTTGTTTCCTTTCTCTTCAGCCCACACAAGCTTCAGCAAAGCTCTTCAAATCTGTTGGATCAACACTTCAAAACAAGGCTTCAAGAGCTGGAGCAAGCAGGTAGGGCACCGGCTGAGCCCTCCTAATTACGGCCTATCCAGGAGTTCAAAGGGCTGAGAGAGAGGCAGGATGTGGTGCGCTCCCCGGCTAATCGCCTGCACTTCCGCCCTTCCCTTTGCCAAGCGCTTTGCGCTAAGCTCCGCGCGCTCCTTGTTCTCCGCGAGCCTGACTCATGGTGGCCGCGGGGCTGAGGCTGAGGCTGCGGCGGGAAGGGAAGGAAGCGCGTCGCTTTGCTCCGGCTTGCAGCCGCACGTGCTTCTGTCCGCGCGAACCGCCAGGGGGCGCCCGCACGTGCCGCGGGCGGACGGGCTGGAGGCGCCTAGTGCGCAAGCGCGCCCTGCTGGCCCGCGTGGAGCGCTCGCCTTCCCGCCCCCTCCTCCGGCGCGTCATTGCGCGGCGCCTGCGGTTACGTCAGCAGCGCGACGCGGAGGCCGCGGGCGTTTGCGGAGTCCTTCAGTCACACGGACGGACGGGCGCCGCTGCCAGGTACTGCGGGGCGGGACCGGGGCCGGGAACGGGCCGCGGCCTCCGCGCTGGGCTGGCCCGGGGGGCTGGGCGGCTGCGGCCTGTGGCGGGCGCGGCCAACGGCTGGTCCCGGCGCGCGGCGCGGGGCCCCGATGGGCGCGGCTGTTCCGGCCCGGGGCAGAGCAGGCCTTGCTGTGGGCCAGGAGCCGTGCCGCCCCTCCCCCCCCCCCCACACACATCTTCATATAGACGTGTAAAAGAAAGAGCGACGCTTTCACATTCCCGAAGCATGGCTGTGTTCAGAGCAACGCCAGAAATCATGAGTGGTGGCAGCACACCGCGTGGCCGAGGCAGGAAGCGGGGCTGTGCTGGGAACCAGGGCGTGGGAGTGGGGATGCTGCTCCAAGACGGTGGTGGGCCGGCAGGTCTCATCCTGCTGCTGCTTTTGCCTCCGAGGGGCTCTTCTGGGCTTGGCTTTTGCTAGTAAAAGTGCCTGCTGTTTAACAAAAAGGCATAACAAAGGCAAGACCTTCACCCTGGGAAGGTTTAAAAACCAATATGGGGGATACATGATAAGCATCGTTATCACGTATCCACTGTACCGGTTTTTAAACTTTTCCCAGGGTGAAGGTCTTGCCTCGGTTACGCCTTTTTATTAAATATCTAGTCCAGACCAGGTCACGGAGCTGTGTTGTAATAAGCGCAGCGAACAATCCCCCAGCAAGAGACTTGCAGATGAAAGAGCATCGGGCAGTCTTTTAAACCGTGTGATGCCTCTTGTTGCTGGGTGTAGAGCTTGATGAGTATTCAGTTGGAAGATTATTTGGGTGACAGTAGCGTCGATAAAGAAATGCAGCCATCATAACGGTTACCGCAATTCCTGCGGCGCAGTGTCAGTGTCGCTTGTCTTTTATCTTTAACAACGCATGCATCTTTTTTCCGTATTTGACAGGTAGAGAGGCATTTTATAACTTGACAGTTAAGAAGTACAGTAATTTATGACCTAAAGCTTCATATAAGGAGTCTGCAGTCATGTCCAGCTGTTCTAGACCTGCTAGACCCACAGGTATATACAGATAGATATGTGTGTATATATTTATACAGCATGGAAAGCCATCCTTAAGGTATCTGTGAGGGGAGTGGAAGTTATCTGAATGCTGCATCTAGGGAAAGGGGAAGACAAGGAATAGCGGGCACAAGCTGATTAAAGATTGCTTCAGACTGGACATAAGGAAAAACTAGTCGAGTGCTGAAGGTGTGGAACAGGCTCCCCCCAGAGGTGGTACAGTCACCCACCCTGGAGATCTTCAGAAAATGGCTTGGTGCCCACTTTGCTGGGCTTTCCTGCCCAAGTGCAGGGTGGCTGCTCCCAATGATCTTGTAAGGTCCCTTCCAGCCCCTAACATCTGTGAAAGGCCTACATTGTCCAGTTGCAAGGATGAGTTAATACAGAAACCTTGACACAAGAGAGCAAAAGCAGTTCTGCATTTGATTAGTCCTGTCTTTTCGAGGGCAGTGTTAGAAGCTGCTTGGTGCAAGAATTGATTTCTCATCCTACAAAGGTCAGAATAAAAATGGTCAGGTTTCTAGAAAGAACATGAGGAAGAAAAGTCCACCAGAAATCAGAAAGAGGCTTCTAAACAGTAGCATTGCTGTGTAGATCCAAGGAAAGGTAAATGGTTTGAAGGGAACTGGTGACTTTAGGAGGTAAAATCCTTGCATTGTTGTCTTGGATAAGAAAGAATTTCTGTCTGACATAATTTATCAACAAGAGCTGTTTCTAGTGGAGCTGTTGAGTAGAGGAATCTTAACAAATGAGCCTCTTTTAGGAAGGATTAAGAGACAGAGAGCTGCCATTAACAAAGTTCACCTGTGGGCTAGTCTGTTCTTCCTGAAACCACCCATCACAGTGGCATGATGGGTATCAGACCTTAAGGTCTAAATCTGCATTTCTGGGGTCTGTAGCTTCTATTCCAGAGCCATCTTTAATGTCAAAAAAGCATTTAGCTGCTGGGGAAAAGGGTATTACATACTTTTGAAAGAAATGATACATTTTGACAAGTCAAAAAGGCCAAGTAATTCAGTGTTAAAATTAACGCTTCTCTCTTTAGATTTGTGCCTCATGTGTTTGTGGATCTTGTTCTCTTAATTTTAATTTTGTTCAGACAGTTACGTATCTAGACCTTACTGCTGCCATCTTTTCTTTTCTGTATATTTTTGTAGAAACATCAGCAGGGTCGCCTCCCTGTTTTATAAACGGAAGTCCTTTTTATGTTTTCCCAAAGCTGTGGTGACTGCTTGAGGGGAGGAGCTGAGAACACCGGTGGGAGAAAAGAAAGTTTATTTTGAAGTGGCATGGAACAGCCATTGTAGCATATGTATGTTGGAGCGTGTGTATGTTATTTATCCAATATGGTATTAACTGAGGCACAAGGATCCTGTTGGAGTTAAATTTCACTCCTAGGATATGGTGTTTTGGGTGTAGATTGTTTTTTTTTAAATGTTCTGTGCAGATAAACCCCACTACCTTTCTGACAAAACCAGTGTTGGACTAAGGGAGGTCACTGAACACAGTAGAAGACTGCTGCCTTGCACCATGGTTTCTTTTCTGCTGGGTACCTTAAGTGCTTAGTGAGCTATGTTTTTTGTTTCTGTGTCATGAAATATGGGTTCTTCCCATTTCTTATCTCTTCAGACCCAATGGCTGTCCCACCATCGTACTGTGACCTGGGGAAATCTGCCAGAGATGTATTCAACAAGGGTTATGGTAAGTAGCATTATCATGTGTTGATTCTAATACAGTAGTGTAAGTGTGATGCTGTAGCCTTGGTAGTCCAGAAATTAGGCAAGAGGCAAGGATATCTTAGCATGGTATCTTTTTTTTTTTTAATCTCTTTTGGTAGTATTAACAAAGGCCAAGCTAAAATGTGGCAAAGTTCAGCTAAAAGGTTTCTCTTTTTAGAATAGAAATCTAGGAGCATTCAAGATGAAAGATAACTAAAATTATCCTTGGATACATAAATGGTGGACTGTCAAGTAGGAATAGGGAAGAAGTGGTATTGTCAGTGTGAGATCATGTCAAAACAGAGAAGAAGGACAAGGTCTTGAGAGAGCCTGCCTTGCTGTGAGATTTAAATGCCTCAATTTATTTAGCTTTTGAAAAGAAGAGACTAAAAGGTGAGTTTGATCCCAGTCTGTAATGGGGCGAATCTCTGATTGAGGGCTCTGGAAGAAAGGCAAAATAGAATGCAGAGGGAGTGCGAGTTTGGATACATTTGAGAGTGGGAAGAAGGAACAAATATTTAACATGTGGTTGATTAACCATTGGAATGGCATATTAAGGGGTGTGTTAAATCCTCTGTCTCTTGAGGACTTGTAAGATTAGATATCTTTCTAAAAATATGTCCTGGCTCAAACAAGTTATGAATGTGATGCAGGAATTACTAGATTAAATTCTCTGGCCAGTGCTGTGCAGGAATTCAGGCTGGATAATCGCAAAGGTGGTACCATCTGGCCACAGCAGATGGTACCTTCTGAATTCAGAAGTGGTACCTTCTGAATTAAAATGTGTTAATTTAACTCAGGACTGCTCAGCCTATAACTACTTGCACACTTTTGAACACTCACTATTCCCTTGTGCTCCGATAAGCAGATGGTTTATTAACTTCCATGGATCATCAGAACCTAGTTAATTCTTTCCCAGTAAGATTAAGTCCTACTTACAAGGTGGGCTGTTTCATGTAAGTGCTCCCAGACTATTACATGTAGGAGTAAAAGCCTCTCATTTTCTTGTATGCTGTAATGAAATAGGTGTCTTTCTGCTTTTGTGTTTTAGGATTTGGACTGGTTAAGTTAGAGCTGAAGACCAAGTCCTCCAGTGGAGTGGTGAGTACTGAGCACATTCATTGGCACTGGAAAGGGGAGGAGAACTTCCTGTAATAAGAGTTGCTCATTAGTGCAGGTTTCATTTCTCAGAAAAGGGAATGGAGATGGGTGGTGCAAAGAATGAGTGTCAGTGTCTCTGTAGTGGGCACAGATTTTAGCACGCCACCCTGTATTATGTCAGTTTTTTGTCGGGTACAGCTCACTCTTACATCCTCACCATGTATTGACCCTAATCATTAAAACATGCTTGTGTTGTCATGCTTCAGGTTATGCATGTTCTTTTGTACCCTACATTTTCAGAACCATATTTGTTTTGGTTCACATCCCTTCTTGTGGATGGAGGCCAGATCTTCCTCCATTGCTAGTTAACACAGCATTGTGAGTCCCCACCCACCCCTGCAAGCTAGCTGTTTACTGAAGAGACAGAGACACCAAACATTTTTAGTTAAATAAGGTTTTGGATGAGGATGAGAGCCAGTTGGCTATCTTTGGCAACATTGCACTCAACCTTCTTAACAAGTTTTTGGTTGGCTTAAAAAGGAACAGCTCTCATCTGGTTACTGTATACTACCATTGCTGCCTGGGGGCCATAATTAAACTTGTATGTTTAGCTGGGGTCTTCCTATACTGGGGCTTCTTTTTCCACTTACATTCGAACTGGGCTGATCTCTGTTCTACTCTTGTGCCAGAGCTGAATAATAAAAACATGACTTCTGTAGCATGTTTCATTCAGGGATTGTAGAGCATGTTATAGACCTTAAAGGTTGAAGACTCCCAGCTTCTCTGAAAACTAGAAAATACCATAATCTCCATTTTACAGATGGGGAACCTGAGCTTAAGTGACTTGATCTCCCGGAAGTTTGGCAGATCCAGGAATAGACTTCACTGTGCCTTTTAACCACAGGAGTATCTCCCCCTAGGCAGACTTGTTCTTGTCCCAGCCCTTGCATTCCTGTGTGTACTTGTTTATGGTGCTATTCATGTGTGATTTGCCTATGTTAGTGCATGATTTGCTTGTGTTTTGACTATTTCTATCCCCACAATTCCTTCAGTTCTCTGATCCAGTTATGCATTCACGTCTCAAATTCACAGACATCTGACTTGTTCTTGCAGCTGAGGGCTTGTCATAATCTAGTGTTTGGATAATGCTTTTTATTCAGTGGAGGTATGGGGATGGGTGTTCTTTTTTAGTAAAATGACCTAGCTGCCAAGTATGAAATCTCAGAACGTATGGACAGGTGGGACTTTTAAAGGCTAAGAACATTTTACTACAGCTTTTAGAGATCTGAAAAAGTGGCAGTACACTTGTATAGGGGAAGCAGTGGGATGTGCCTAAACTATCAATATTCGTCGTAATTTCTAAAATGTTTTCTCCCTTTTCCATGCAACTTGGTCTGGATTTTTGTTCAGCTGGTAAGAACAATTGAATGTTTTTGTGGATATCCTAGTTTTGCATACCTATCTCCAGACTGCGATACACACTGTTGTCATGCCATTTTTGTCTTGCCTCCAAAATTGAGCAATGACAACGTGAAGCATACCAGGGTGCATAACTTATACTGTGCCTTAAGCTAACATGTGTAACATTTGAAAAATAACCCAAAATAGGAACGCAAGAATAGCCGGGAAGAAGTTTACTACTAATATATTATGTTGCTTCAGATCAGTAGTCTAGCATTTTGAGTAACAATATTTTGCGTTCACTGTGACAACACTAGGATGTTGTGGTTTGGAAGGAAGTATTGATTCACAAAGGGGAAGCACCTCATAGCCGAGTGTAAATGGAAGTTCTGCCTTTTATATAAAGTATTACTGTGTACCAAGACACCTGGCCTTTTTGTTCAAGAGGTTGAACCTTTCCAGGCTTCTCTGTCAAAATGTGTTTGCATCTTAGATGAGTAGTTCAGTTTCTTATGAAGCAGGTAGTGTTTTTTCCCCCCAAGGATGCCAGCCAGACTGGGCTGAAAGGTCAGACCAGAAGTTGAATTTGAGAAGTGATTCTGAATAGTGCTTGACATGAAGTCAATGGGCATTCACATACTGAGGATTTCAGAAATGCCCTCGAGGGACTTGAGCCAATCACAGCTCTGCTTTTGACAGCTTGGAGATGAGTGGTAACATATGTGGACTTTGTGCTCCTTGTCCAGAGGAGATATGGTTCCAGCTGCTAGGAAAATCCTGCTGCTTTTGATCTTATGGCAGCAAGATTCTTTCGCCATGGCTAGTGAACGTGGCATTGGGAATCTCTTTTCCTTTATTGATGATACCTGTTGCGCCTTTGGATGGACTCCCTGAATTGGGGAAATCCACCCTTAAAAGTTGGCGACAGATTGATTTTAGTCACCTGCGCAAGCTTAAAGAAATCGGAGATGATGTGCGTGCACACGTGGAGTGGCTCCTTCTGTCAGGATATATTGCAAGACTGTTGTGACAGATGGACATAATCAAAATGACGTGACAGAAACCCAGTTCTGTCAAACGCATCAAAACTATTCAGACAGGATTCCCAAGTCTTGGAGCACTGTGCACTGGCCCTGCAGTCTGAAGATTGTGTATATACCATTCAAGAATACAGGTTCTCACAGGCTTGGGACAAGCCTGCTCTTTACAATTAAGGTTTCAATTATAAGACATCAGGACGCTAAAGATTGTAATCTGTTAAGCACTGTGTTACTTAAATATGTAAACCTCAAAGAAGGGTGGTTTAGGAGTTAAATGGTGAAGATTAATTATCTTCCTTGGAGGAAGATATTCAAAAGGTGAAAGAACAACTGAAATGAGGTCAGTTGTGAGGCATTTCTTAAAACTTACCTGAGGTGCATTATAACTGTTGCCAGAAATACCCTACACAGTGGTGTTTTTTAGTATGTGGTGCACAGACATCAGTTCCTGACCTAGCTACCAGACTGTTAGAATAGTATGGGCATCCAACAAAAAGAGGCATAAAATCTTGGTAACAGGAAGCGCCAACGTACAAGGAACTGACAGCATGTTGCTAGTCTGCAAAGCAGAGTAAGACGAGATATCTTGATAAAACTGCGCGTGAGGCAGGGAAAAGGAGTAGATTGTTCGCCGTCTGGAGAGCAACTGTCAAAGGATGACTTCAGAAAGGAGGACTAAGATGGCAGGATTTGAGAGGAGGTCAGGGTCAAGAGAGCACAGAGAGAGCCTGCAGAGTGGAAGGAGAGGAGGGGAGATCCTTGACAGCGTGGTACCTTGACTGACAGATTACTTTGGGAGCCAGTGGGGCCCAGTCTGGGGTGAGGAAGATTTCTCTGATATGCATAGATTAGTAGGTGGGTACAGGGCCGTGAAAAGGCTGGAGCCTGGAATTGCATGCCTTTGGATGGCTATATAGGAAGTTGTTGCAATAAATCAGATGTGAAAAAGGAAAGAGATGAATGCGAGGTTCAGGAAACGGATGTTGAGTCACTTATGGAATAGGGAGTCCTGGCACAGGGACAGGGCTATAAATACAAGGGGGAAAAGAGCTTGGGAAGTGGATATGACAGAGTGCCTCTTTTGCAAAAGATGTTTGTATCAAGGCCTGTTGACTTGACGTTTTAGGAAAAAAGGGTTTTTGAGGGAGTGGAGGACTGTCATGGGGGTGAGGAATGCACAGTGCACTACAGAATGAGGAGATAGACCACAAAGGGTTGAAGAGCAGGGTTTTAGGTGTTCCTGGGAAGCAGAGGCCTAACACTGGGAGGGCAGTTGTTGGCAGAGACAGGCTGGTGGGAAGAGAGACAGATCAGAAGGTTAGGGACCCTGCAGCATTGGCTTCTGGAATGCAGTGTACAGAGGATGATGGGAGTGACCAGTAATGCCAAATGCTGTGCTGGCAACAAACGTAAGGGAGCCTTAGTCAGCAGTGCAGAACATTTTGCTGACCATCCAAAAGCGAGGGCGTTTCAGTGCTGTGTGAACAACAGACTGGAGGAGAAGGATGCTGCGAGCAGCAGGGTGGCCACAGAGATAGGAGAATAGAAGATGTTTTCTCTCGGAGTTTAGTGGCAGGGGTAAATTGAATGTGAGGTGGTATTGAACTCGGAGATTAATTTCTTGAAGCAAGATGATGGATTCCAAGTAAATATAGGGAGTTGGAGGCTGAGGGAGGAGAGGAGACATGATGCCACTGAAGTGAAATGTGTGGGTGGGTCAGGTACTGGGTGCGCGAGGAATAGATCCATGGGGAAGGGGAGGGTGGAGTTGGTGGATGTTGCTGTTACAGACACCTGCAGTTTTGGAAGGATGTGGCAAACTTTGTAGGTGGTCATGAAAAGTTAAGGAGGGAGCCAGATGGATGAAGTCATGAATTGATGGTAGCTGAATAGCAAGCAACGGCTTTTGGTGTTTTCAGAAAATAGAGGATAAGAAAGCAGGGCTTTTCCAGATTAGAGAGGAGTTTTAGGGATATGTCCTGGCATCATAACGAAGGAAGTGCCAAGGAAGAGGGGTTGGCAAAAGGTCATCATTTGATACAGAAAGAATTAGGTTTGCTGGTAAGAGTGGAAGGGAAGGGGTTTGCAGAAAGGAATTGAGGGATTGTGTTAAAAATCCTGAGGGTGTGAGGTACGGAAACAAATGGCTTGATGGGACAGGACTTGTGTAGAAATTGTATTTAAATTAATCACTGAGTGGTAATTCTAATGTGTTCTGGACAGGAATTTACCACGACTGGCTCTTCCAACACAGACACGGGTAAAGCCACAGGTAGCCTGGAGACCAAATACAAGATCAAGGACTATGGGCTTACGTTCACCCAGAAGTGGAACACGGACAACACCTTGGGCACAGAAGTGTCCATGGAGGATCAGGTAAGAGGAGGAGGAGATGGCTATAAAAGCATTTCAGCAAATGAGGTGAAAACACTTAGTCAAGAATTAACAATAGAAAGTCAAAGGCATAGAGCTGTGGTAAATCAGAAGTAACTAAGCAATGTCAGCTGCATGAAGTATGGTATAGAGGACAGCACATCACATGCTTTTGGATAGTGTGTGTGGAAGCTTTTTTACAAGAGTTTGTTCTTAAAGGTGCATGCATAGTGCACACAAGCAGAACAAAAGGGTCCCTGCACAGTACAGGCAGGGCGTTAACTTCATACGTGCAGAACTCATGCTACAGTAGACAGTGAAATTACCAGCTCAGTCTTCAACATGGAGTTGTCTTGAAACTACTGACCCTTCTTACAAAGGGTCAAGTGACAGACTTGACGTATAATGTACTACATTTCTGAACAAAAGTATTGTGACATGGGAATTACAGCAAGGTAGTTAACGCTTGCAGCCGAGGAAATTTTTCAGTGAACAGTCTTGATAACGTGACTTCTTTGTTTCCTTTGCAGTTGGCTGACGGGTTGAAGCTGGCACTTGACACCACATTTGTACCAAATACAGGGTAAATCTCTTCTTTCAGTTTGAACTAGAGACTCCTGGAATGGATTCAACAGTTGGGCGAGCTAATTCCTCATTTGAACAATGTAACTCAGTTCAGGGGGCACGGTTCAGAGTTTAGTTGTATTTCTATACTGGCAGTCCTCGCACTTATGCCGGGTTAAGTTCCTGGAGAAGGCGCTGTAAAGTCGAAACTATGCAAGTTGAATCTGATTTTCCCATAGAAACAATGTTAGGATAGGGGGTTATGGTCCTAACCGAGGGCTTGATGCCCAACCTTTTATAGAAATGACCATAAACACCATATTTAAATCAGCTGTTTAATCAACTATACATGCTATATACTGTAGAGTACAAAGCTTTCTAAAGCGTAGTGTATATAAATCGATTAAACAGGGCAATAGAATAACTAATCACATAAAATTTTATTTAATCAGAAGGTGAAGGAACACCTTCATCAGGGTCAAGGAATTCAGAAGGGCTTGTTTGGGGAGATTTTGGGGAGGCTTAGGGCCACTTGATGGCTTTTTGAAAAACTGATCCAGGGATGTTTGTTTTGCTGCCCTCTCTCATTGTAAATTTCCCTGTAGTGCTGTAAGTGCGAGGATCCAGCGCCGTAAGTAATAACATGGGTGTAAACGGCAGAGCGCCACAAGTGCGATTTGCTGTAAGTCAAAACGCTGTAAGTCGAGGACTGCCTGTATCCCCAGCCAGTATTTTTGGATGAAAATAGAGACCCTCTGATTCTCTAAAGCTTGGTGAAAAGTTTAAAGGAAAGAGACCATATCAGATTTTTGGAATATTGGGATGGTAGGCACTCTCTCTCAAAGGTGCCTTTTTTTCCATCTACAACAGTACCACCTGAGTAATTTTATTTATTCCACTCATGTTCCAAGTCTCATGTTAACAATGGGGTTTTGTGAAAAAGCTCTGATACCTCTTCCCAAGTCTGAGCAGCATGAACGAAAATGCAATCTAATTTTAACAGGTCGGAAATAGAGGCTAAAATTATGGGGCAGGGTCAGATTTATAATAATGAATGCAAGTTGATAGATTGGATGGGAATAGGATATAAAGAGCTGTAAATGAAGACAAGCAGTGCACATTTGTGGTGTCCGGAGATTCAGAGAGGAAGTCATGTGGACAGTGACAAATTGAAGAGTGAGCTCTGCCAAGTATTCTGAGTGGACATGAGCAGGGCAAGGGGGAAGCGCATTGTAGCTATGGCGATGAACAGAGGCTGCATGAGTGTTTTAGCTGTGTGTGTGGATAGGAGGGACTGCAAGATGAGGACATAGCCCAGATGTGAATCTCTAGAGGAGGTGTGAAATGAAGAGGAGGGCCAGGTTATAGGCAAGGTGATATTTCCATCATGGTTGACAGAGGTAGGTCAGGGAGAATGAAGGACGAAAGAAAAGAGCCTGGGATGGACCTGGGAGGGCGGGCGGGAAAGGTGGACTAAAGACTTTAGGTTGGAGCAAGGTGAGAAACGGAGAGAAAGGAGGGGAGGGCAACAGAGGGCCTGAGAACAGGCCAGAAGACACTGACAGGAATAGACTGAAAGTCACTGAAAATCCAAGTGACAAGGCAAGAGCTCAAGGGTGGTGCTGAGAGAGACTGGGTGATGAGTTCTATATAATATAAGAACCTTGGCTGAAGTCGCATTTTAAATTTGATCTTTTTGAGGAATAGATGAGCAGAACATCTTACCCATCACTTGTGGGTGTTATGGATCTGGAAGCCTATTTAAAAAAAAAAAAAAAAAGTGTAGCACACCATATTTTCTGCTCTTGATTTAACAGTACTAATTCTCAGTAATAAGCAGTCTTCCTGAGTAGCTGAGGAAAACTGGCTTTTACTATCCAGTTGAGGACTTTGACTAAATAAGATCGTAACTTAATTTTTGAATGTTTTAAATGCATCTAAGGGTATTGGCCAGGGTGGTGGGTTTTTATTATGTAACTTAATTGCAATATAATAATAGACAAAGACCTTCTCAAAAGTAGCAGCCTCAGTGCATGCTTTCCTTGAAGGCAGACAAAGCATGAAGCTCACTGAGTAGATTCTCAAAATAGTTGTTGGGTCCCTGCTAGGAGGCATAAAATGAAATCTTTCTCTCTACAGAAAGAAGAGTGGGAAGTTGAAGACATCCTACAAACGGGAGTACATAAACTTAGGCTGCAACATTGACGTTGACCTTTCTGGACCAACCATCAATGGCTGGGCTGTGCTAGGCTATGAAGGATGGCTTGCTGGCTATCAGATGGCTTTTGATACCGCCAAATCTAAACTGTCACAAAATAACTTTGCATTGGGATACAAGGCAGGAGACTTCCAGCTGCACACTAACGTGTAAGTATTGGCTGAGCCTGGCAAAAGGCTCATATCAAAGATGCTGAAACTGGGCAAACTGCAAGGACTGCATCGGACATAGGTTAGATGGTGGGAGAGAGGGAAGACGCCAGTTGCTGGCTTGTAAGAGAGTCCTGCTTTCTTTTCATTTCCCAATCCCATTGAAGCAAGGTTGTGTCCTGATTTGTCATCGTTTGAGGCTTGGTTTCCAAGTGATGTCATTTTCCTAGGTACAGTGGTGGAAGGCATTTTCAAACAGAGCTAGCCCTTGTTCCGGATGGCAGTGTCAGTAGACCTTGACAGATACAGAATGTACTTGCTAGTGGGTGGTGCTCCACCCCAAGGAACCAGGCCCTGCAGTGAGGTACCCTCTGCTACACAGAAGACTGCCAGGATCGTAACCACCCAGGAGTCCTGCAGCATATCTGCTCTTCTCCAAGCTGGTGTTGCACTTGAACAGCATGCCTGTCTTGGAGGAGGTGGAATGCTTTGGCTTTGCTCTGCGGAGTCATCTCTGTTTCTTGCAGTTTGTGTTCAAGGCAGGGATTTTTTTTGTGAGAGAATTGTTTCAATTCTCTCACTTTCAGTTTCCTCACCGAACTGGTGATGCGTGTCCTGTTGCTGCTTGTGGACTCTTCTTTTGTGCTTGGCATCATTCCCTACTTGCAGCTTGGGAAGAGAAAGCAGAGTTACTTTACCTGCTTTGTCAAGAGTCCAGGACTGTGTGTGTGATATGTCAGCTTTTGGAAAGTCTCCCCCATTTCCTTGGCAGACTCCAGATTTTAGGGCTGGGAGCCTATAGGGCCAGGGTGAGGACTCCATTTGTGAGACAGTGGGAATTAGGCTTGGAGGAGGGGGAAATACAGGGATGGTGAGGGAGTGTTGCTAGGAAATTTCTTTGAAATGGGAAGAGATGAGATGCCCTGTGATGATCTGAGAATTAATATGACCACGCAGAGTGTTTAGTCACATGTTTTTTTTACTTGTTAACAGGAACGATGGTACTGAATTTGGTGGCTCTATCTATCAGAAGGTTAATGATAAGGTTGAGACATCAGTAAATCTTGCCTGGACTGCTGGCAGTAACAATACACGCTTTGGCATTGCTGCTAAGTACCAGCTGGATGAAAAAACTTCTGTTGCGGTAAGAAGTTTACCAAGGGAACAATTGCAATACAATTTGTGTGTCTTAAATATTGTGAACTAGTGGCACAGATTGGTGACTGTTTGAACTGGCAGGACCTTGTGATTTTACAGGTTCAGTTATTGGTGCTATCTTGCAAATGTTATAGACGGGGAGTGCACTGTTAGCTTGACTTTGTTACTGGATTGCTCAGACTACTACGAAAACTGTGTTGCCTTGTATTAACTTGAATAGCTTTTCAAGAAAGGGAGTCTTGTAGGCTTGGTACTGAAGCGCATGGAATTCCCTCAGCTGCTTCTCTTACTGTCCTGCACACAGGGCTCGGGGTCAGCATGCATTCATGTACCACCAGTACAGCATGGATAAATCAGGCAGCAGCATTTAGGTTTTTTTTAGGCTGTGACCATCATTAATATCTGAGAAAAACAAAGCATGATGTCATAGAACAAGGCTTATGTACTATATTGTTCCAATTTTAGGTTGTCCCATCTTAAGTTTCATATCACATTAATGAAGGGGGCACTAGGGTCTCTTAGGATGTCAATGTGCCTGCACGGTTTATAAAAGGAAGTAAGAGCAAGATTAAAATTCACCTTTTTGACTTTGTACCTTTTGGCTAATTTTCCTGTAGGCCAAAGTGAATAATGCCAGCCTGATTGGACTTGGGTACACTCACACCCTTCGACCTGGTATGTAAACTGAGAAGTGTTATAGGGAATTGCTCCAGAGGGGCGTAATACTGTAACCTCTACAACTATAGAGTTGAGTGGGTGGGTAAGACCGTGAAAATTATTGGGACACAGAAGGAATTCTAAGTCCTGGTGGAACTACCTCCCATCCCTGCCGATCGTACCACTGTTTTGTGGAGCTGCAGAGTGGTCCTGTCACAGACACAATATCCAACATGCTGTTGCTTGTTTGGCATAAGTCATTGCCAAAAGACTGAGGCGCTTTGCCAGAGCTGCTTAGGCGTGATCTGCTCCTCCATACCTCTGTTGAGAGTTGTCACCAGGAGCTGCTCTAGACTGTTTTATTTATACTGTTTTTATTTGTACTTTGAAAATACTGTCAAAGTCTGTTTGTTTCTCCAGGTGTGAAGCTGACGCTCTCCGGCTTGGTTGATGGCAAGAATTTCAGTGCTGGAGGTCACAAGGTTGGGCTGGGGTTTGAGCTGGAAGTTTAATGCAGTTTTCAGTGATGCAGCAGATCTGTTTCAGGAGATGAAGGAAAAACAACCCCAACATATTTTGGCCTTAATATTCTGTGAAATTTAAAAAAGTGTGAACTTTTTATTCTTCCAAAGAATTGTTGTAACTCAACACTGGAGTCTAGTGGGTGAAAATTCACCATAACAGGAGAAGGCATGTATGGAAGTTGTGATGTTTGTGCCACATTTACTTTCAGTTCCTCGGTGTTTTAAAATTTGTTCCTCGCAGAGGGTAGCATCTTGTTGAGACAGAAAAATCCAGCCCTGCCCATAAGCACATCACGTATTGCATGTCCTGAACCTCACCACCTTTTATAAAATTGGTCTCTGTGCTGTAGTGTAAACTTTGATTTTGCATCAAAGTGAAATAAATCAGTCATTTGAAACGTAGCTCCGTGGTGTGTCCTGTTACTGCTTTAGCACTGGTTGTCAAAGGCTTTATTAGTTTGGAGGCATTAAAAATCTACCTGGCCAAGTTGGCATGCAGCCATTGCTGGGTAGTTTTATTGAGCTTGTTATTACCATAAGCATTAAATGAGTGAAGATGATAAAAGTAACATCAGGACTATAAAAGTCCACTGGTGATGATGAGTATGTATGCATCTTGCCAAGCTGGGATTTTTCCATTCCTTCCCCACTCCTTTCTGTGTAGACTGGTTTCGAGCGGCACTGCCTCTAAGCCCCGGAGAGACTTGTGTAAACATTACAATAAAAATGATGGTTACAGTGGTGTAGACACAATGATCCAGAGATATGCAGGACTAAGGCAAATATTATCTTTTATTGGACTAGCTTGAATAGTATGGAGATATCTGGGCCATCTTTAGAGTTTTCAGACTGTACGCACTCTTCATCTCTGGGAAAGAAGCTGTCAATTCAAGAAAAGGCAGCACAAACCAAAGTGAGCAGAAGAGGTGAAAGGTAAGTGATAAGGAGTCCTGACGCACTGGGCCTGTTAAATCCCTGCGTTTTGGTATTAAGTGAAGTTAGAAATTTCTGTTCTTAGCCCTGTCTGGTGAAAGCCTCAGGTGTCTCGCTTGTAAAAAAAAAATAAAAAAAAATAGGTATAAATATTTATTTGCGTCCTGTAGGGTTGAGAGATTTAGGGAAGTACAGAAAACAGCTGTGTATGGAGGAGTCGATATGAGAATAATTGCCAGCTGCTTTGCAAGCCTGCACACTAATGAACGTATTCATTTTAAAATGAATGAATGTATATTTCACTTAGCAGCGATGGCAGGCAAGTGCTGAGAGGGAACATTGCAGCCAGTTCACAGTATGCTGCAAGGGTTCAGGGTAAGTAAGGAAAACTCTTGGGAAACTGATACAGTTCTTTGCCAAGTCCTTTTCCCTTCTAACAGCCCCGATTCTAACATATTTAGGCAGGAATGCCAAATTGTCTCCTTGTGCAATTCCTCAGCACTTCATGTTAAACAGTAAATAACTGAAATTGTGCCGAACCTGCTCAGTGTGTTTAAAAGGAGAGAAATGTTAAAGTGCAGGGTATTTAAGCAGGGGTTTGGGTTGTAGCCATGTTGGTCTAAGAACATAGGCAGACAAGGTTCCTTGGGTGAATTTGATATCTTTTGTTAGACCAACCCAAATAGTTGGAGAATATTTATTAAGCAAGCTTTCGGGTTCAAAAACCCTTTGCCAGACTAAGGAAGTTTCAGCAGTTGGTGTGTGCTCTTCCTGGATGGTATTTAAGCATGCAGTTGATTTTGAAATCTGAAGCACTAGACTTTGTTTGCTGCGGTTCAGAAAAATGTATCCAGCTAAGCTGCATGTTTTGGGTAGGTGGAATAGCACCCAGTCTGAAGCTGATGTCGCAGAGAGAGCTTCATTATTTTGGATTTACTTACTGGAGCACCCAAGCAGCCATTTGTGTGGTAAATATTTCAAACATGCATTTATGATGAATACATGTATTTTAATGAAAGCCTGAACAAGCACCATCATGCAGAAGCTGCCATTGAATAATATTGGCCCTTGCTTAACAACCACATCTTAAAGCAGGGGTGGGCAATTATTTTGGGCAGAGGGCTGCTTACTGAGTTTTGGTAACCCATTGAAGGCTGCATGACAGGCAGACCAGGGCAGATAAATATTAATTTTCTAAATGTTTAGGTGCCCTGCAGGCCGGATAGAATGGTCTGGCAGGCTGCATCCGGCCCCCAGGCTGCATTTTGCCCACCCCAGCTTAAAGGTAGAGAGACGCAGTAATGAAATAAAACTTGATCCTTCTGAACAAAGATGGTACTGAAGGGAGAAGAAATGACAATGCTGTTTATTGGAAAAGTAAATATATATCAATTCCCAATTTAAGCAGCAACTTTCTCTTGGGATCGCTTTAGAGAAAGATGAGCAGTTCCTTTTCTTTGCAGACTTCTTAGTACTGTGCCAAATTAACACCAACAAATTCATTTTATTTGCACTGACAATACTTTGGAATAAAAGGAAGAACATCAAGTAGCAATATTAAGTGACTTTAATCTTTACAGCTCGTTCTACACTTGTGCTATGGAATTATTTAAAAACAGCATCCATGATATGTCTGTTTGCCTTCTGCAGTTAAGGTCAAGCAATAAATGGTGCACTTAGGCTCAGGCCTGAGCGCTCCTAAAAGAACCAAAAAAATCCCCTACAACCCAAAAACCACAAATTAAGGGGGTGCTAGGTGACAGACCTATGTGAGCAAGTTATTCACTCCGATCCTTGGGTTCTCTATACTTCCACTGGATGTAGTCAAAAATGTCTTCTTCGCTATCCACTGGCAGGGCTTCTCCAGCAATGCCTACAAACACAATACAGAATGACAGTAACTAGGCAAGGTGTTACAGGAGTAAGAATCTCAGTGTGAACAGAGCAGCGTTAGAATGAAGTCTGATTGCCAAGCAGCTGTGGAAAGAAATGTAAGCGCTAACCTTTTTCCTTTCATGCAATAAGGGGCAAAATGTCCTGCTGTAAAGCACTGAGGGGCCAGGTCCAGAGGTGGATTTGAGTGCCTAACTCCTCCTGCTCTTAACATGTGAACAATTTTGTAAGTGCCCCGTCACAAACCAAATGAAGGAGTCAGATAGCTTTGTAACAGCTCCTGAAAAAGGATGCCTGTCTTGCACAGCACTTAAAGACCAGGTCTTCTGTACACTCACAAAACTCCACTTGACAGAATTAAGGTGGCCCAGAATGGAAATATTGTGACAGCATGACTGGGGATAAGGAAGGTTTCTGATGCCAGAGTTAGATGCTACATTGACTTAACTGTAATACTGATTGAAGCAAACGGATGTATCATTGTTTGTAGAGGTCTCTCCAGACCATGGTGGAACTAGAAAGAGCGCTCAAGTGTGGAAGCCAGACTCACCAGTGACTCCCAAGGGACGGATTGTGTACTCGTTGATTGTGAAGCCCATTTCCAGGGCACGGGTTCTCATGTTTTTGTTGAATATATCACTGCCCGTGAAATACAGTACGCCACAGAAATACTGATCTTTGGGAATCAGCCTAGGGTAAAAGATCAGAGAGAATACTCTTAGGGCAAAAGTTTGCCATCTAGCCAACGCATAGTTTCCCAAGACTCACTGCCTGTTGCAGCGAACCTTAAAGCTTTTGCAGGCATTACAGTAGGGGTGGGCAAAATGCAGCCTGCCAGACCATTCTATCTGGCCTTCAGGGCCTCTGAAAATTTAGAAAATATTTATCTGCCCCTGGTTGCCTGTCATGCAACCCTTGATGGCTTGCCAAAACTCAGTAAGGGGCCCTCTGCCCAAAATAATTGCCCGTCCCTGCATTACAGTGTGAAACTTTAAATATTTGTTGAACGCAGCTGTGGGTGGAATGCATGTTTCTGAAAATCCAGCCTACCAGAACACACACAAGCAAAGTCAGGTCCAACTACCCTTTCCCGTGAACTACAGCTATTCGGCCATTCTGTGGTTGCAGTGCGGTATGCACTGACAAACATTCCTGCTCAAGCTCTCTGGGAAGGAAGAATTATCATGCCAGTCCCTGCCCTGGAGATGGAGGACTAGCGGTATTTATTTTGCAGTCATGGGCTGGAACACACTGCTCTCAAAAATGCCCCACGACAGGAGGAAGCGGAATCATTCCCAATTCTGGAGGACAAGGGGGTACAAAATGCAGAATTTTAAACCATTTGTTTTATTCTATACCAGGAATTTACTCTCCTGTGGATTTACCTGATGTCAATTCTTCTGTATGGATAGGTGGTTCCATCTTCTTCGTTTGGCAGCTGACACACCCCCTTAATGGACAGAAAGAAAGCAGAAATTTAAAATGAGATGGAAAAGTTGTGCAGAGCCTCTACTTTTAAATGCAGGCACTAAAATTTGTGCAGCTATGTAGTCACATGCTGCCTCTTGTGAATAACGGGTTTTTGCTGGTTAAACTTTAATCATTTGGAGTTATGCTCCTAGCTAATCACCTCGAGAACACTACTACAGAGCAAAAAAATTGCAGTCAAGGGAAAAAATGCCAGGACAACTAAGCTTCCAGTATCCCTTTGATTTCTCCAGTCAGGGCTGCATTTGATACAGAACATGTGAAATCCACTTCCCTTCCTACAAAGCACACAATCTGCACTTCTGGTTATGAGAAGAGAGATCTCTGTTCTAACCTAAACCACGAGGTGAACCCATTTGATTTTACTTGTTAGGTCTCTTCATTTCTCTGAACGGAGCTGTGTACCCATGTATGTTATCTAGCTCAGTAGTGAGGCCAAGGAAGCCATCAACCTGGACTCCCCTGTGCTGTACAGAGATGAGCGCGCACATGTTTTTTTGATTTGCCTTATTTCAAGTGGAAAAAGGGTTTTGCTGACTGACAAAACCTGCCCGCTGTACCACTCTCAAGTAAGTTGCAAAAATAGTTGTTTGCATTCTTCCACGACTTAGCTGAGTGCAGCAGTTTAGTAAGAACTTCTGTTCAATGGTGGTCAATAAGGAAACCTTGGGTTCACAAAAGCTTGTGCTCCCTCTCTCTATAATTTAGTCTCTAAAGATGCATTTCTACCCTGCTTTCAGTTAGGAGAAGCCAGCTTCTTGCTGTTTGGGCATGTAGAATCCCTTCTCCAGATGCCTGGCTTCTGGCCTTTGGATGCTCCAACTAGTTTGGCCAGCAAAATAAAGCAAGAAGTTGACATGTCCAGTAAAACCAGGAGCAAGATTAAATTCAGCAGTTTGGCAGGAATGTTCTACAAGAAGGCCTTGATATAAATGACCCAAATAATAATGTCACAATTTTGCCATGAGAATGCTAGTAACAGTGAGTCAGAAGGGTAAGGATACGTTTGCACCTTATTGACCAACTAAATCAGGCATACAGCATAAGGTTTCATAAGCAGAGGGTTTCCTAAGAAATTGATGAAGAGTGACATAACCAAAAGAATTGGAGACAGTTGTCCTATATTAGATATATTTGCTAAATTTATAAATATGCTTATTGTTTATTTGTATATACGTATTTATAAATAAAATAAGAATGTAAAAGGCTAAATATGCCATAGAAAGTTATAAGGTAAAAAGAAAACAGAAAAGATGCATTTCTGTCACGCAAATGTACTTTTAGATTTCTCTTATGTTACAGTTCCTAGCACTAAAGTGTTACAAGCCAGTTACTACATAAACCTGTTGCACACCCCACACAGTTCCCATGCATCACCAAGGTTATGCTCTTCACATGAAACAAAAAAAATCCTCACCATGAACTTGGTGTCTCCTTTAGACAGTGTGTCTGTGATGAAATGGACTTTTTCCAGTTGTTCTACAACTTGATGCAGGAGTTTTGGCTGGCAAGCATGTCAAAGCAAAAGAAAACCACTTGACAGGTTAAAGGTGGATCCTGAGTGTTTTCCCAGCAACACTTGCGTATATACAGTATGTCCAGGTATCTGATCTTTAACTGGCAGAACATAATTTTTCAGAATGAGAGGGAGGCATTGGGGAAAACTAAAAATAAAATTATTATAACTAATATAAAATGGTCTACAGAAAAAGTATGCTTTTTAAGCCTCTGTTATTAGAGAAAACAGAATGTAAAGTTCTTTCATTAGATTTGGTTTTAAAGAAAACGGACCATTTTTAATGTTATTTCTTGCCTTTTGTGGGTTAAGTGTTTCTATAGGTCCAAGGGACCTTGCTCTAACTTTGAAATATTCTGTAAAACCCCGTGGCTCTTTTGTAGTGTAAACTAAAACATATTCTGACTTGTTTTCTACCCAGTGGTCCCAGGCACACACTTTCCTAGTTCCCTTTTAGTGAAGGTAAAAAAAAATGCTTAAGTACGTGACAGGTGTGGTAATCTCTCCCAGTGCAACAGAAAACTTTTAACATTTAGACTTTAAGTAACAGCGAGTGTTTATTTTAATAAGACCCAGGCTACATTAACAGTGCCCTTGTCCCCTGTTGAACCTCTGTTCTCAGTATTAATTTTGCTGGTCAGAGAAGGGAGACATCAAACACACAGGTTTCTGATAAACAGGGGAAATTTGCTTCTCAAGTCTTATATCTGTCAATTCTACTTGAACTGTATAACCTGTCTGTAGAAATTAGTATCTCTGGAACCAAGTGTCTTGGGTTCTGTACAATTAGTCTCAGTGACAAGGTATCATGATGCTGCTGGTAGGTAAGTTATTTGATTTTTAGTCTGCCCTTTTAAAAGGCTTGTAGTTTCAGATACCATCCGCTGTAAGCATCTTGGCAGACATGAGTTTTCCATTTTAACATCCCAAACGCTTTGTGCAAAGGTGGCTATTTTTGGTGGAAAAACTACAAAAGCCGGTCTCTTCAGCTAGCAGATTTAGTTTTAAGGTGGGTGAAACACTTGCAGCAGACTAGCTGCAAGAAAACAAATCAGGATTACTTTTAAGTGCTCTAGTAACATCCAACTGGTTTTTAAAAAACAACAAAAAATTACCATGCACGTTGCACTGAACAAGCAGCTGCCTGGTTATCCTTTCTCCTCTAGGCTTTGGCCATGCCATGTCCTTCCAGCAAAGGACTGTAAGCACTGTGAAGCAGTTCTGCAATATTAGGCGAGAGGGAATTTTCCTGCTGACAGACAGGGACTGACCATTATTTTACTGGTGCTCTGGGGGGTAAGACACTGACAGGAATGTTAAAACCTACAATGGTGAAGACTCCACCATTTAAGTAATCTGTACCAATCCCTAGTCTGGCACATAGTGGCAAAATTCTTCCCAATATTAGTCTTATTCATTCTTCTTACTTAGAGTTAAGTCACGTTAGTTTGTATGTGGTTCCCATGGACAAAGGACTGATGGTCAAATATGCTTGTTTTGGAGAAAAACTGGCACCTGTTTTGCTGATTCAGAAGTGAAGTCTGGATGAGTCAGGAGAATGTCCATATCCCCACTTGATTCTGCACCTGGGAAAATAAAGAGTGAAGGAAAGTACTTGCTTGTAAGTGTTGGCAGCAGGTAAGAATGGACTGTGGGAACCAATGGAAGCTTTGCACTTGAATCCAAGAGCAAATGAAAGGAAGAGCATATCCCTTTTGTTCACAGAATAGTTATTAACAGTGCAGCCTCTGTTTTGTATCCACCCTAATGTGGAAGGATTATTGCTGGAGCACAGCAGATTGTGTCCTGGGCCCTTTTGAAATGACTGCCCAGTTAGTGCCAACTGTGGCAGTTACCTGCACTACACGGATACTTTTTTACTGGGTACTGAGCCAAGAGCATTCAGCATAAACCAGCCATGATGGTTTGTAGCATGTGATCAACTAGCTAAAGTGCTTCTTTCATAACATTGTAGAAGTGTCGTGAACTTTACATGGAGAAATAGTCTACAGGTCACAGTCAGTAAGCTCCAGCCCCTACCACTGGGGGAAAAAAAAGGAGTGTGGAGCACTAACCTCGCCTGAAACTGCCACAGACTGTAGCAATATATCTAGGGTCCAGTTTCTTTACCTCTATAAGTACGATTTCCTATTTAAAAAAGAAAAACAGGATTAAGTCATCTGAATGGCCCTCTTTGGCTATTTTTTGCACTGCTTCTTTGGGGAAGGATGTTTTACCTGCATTTGTAACATTTCTTCTCTGGGGATTCTTTTCTCAAAGTCCTCAAAATACCTGCATGTACAAAGGATAAGTGTTTTGTATAGCAGGAAGCTATTAGAATGGTAGCTATGCACGATCTATTTTTAAATCTTGCCTTCCTATTGTTCAAGTTGCCCCCCCGCAACGGTATAGACAGTGGCAGACTAATGACTGCAGGATTCCCTCGGCTGGTCTCATGCTCCTTAGAAGTTGCCCTTGCTATCCTTTGCATACAACACAAATTAAAGCTGGGAAGAGGCAGGAACTGGGGATTTTTGTGGTAGATAGCCACTGCTGCTTAAAAGAAGAAACTGGCCTTGGGATGTGTATATGGAAGGCAAGCAACTATGTCCAAGAAATGATGCTTACTTTAGCCCAATTCGCTGATGATGGTTCAGCTTGTGTTCATTTTTCCTTAGATCTAGAAGAAGCCGGACACAAAGATCACTTGCAAAGGAAAGTACTTGAGGAAACAGAAAGCTGCATGGTAAGGGAGGTTCATTTAGAGATTGTTTAAAGAATAGCAGCTTTAGAGAGCGACGTAAAGGATAAGATTCTGCATTGTGTTAACAAGCCATGGCAGCCCCCTCACCCCCAGCAGCAGTACATGGAGGGAAGCACGAAGCTAGCTTCAGAGACAGTTCTCTCCTGGCTCAGAGCTCCTTCGCTCTTATGTGCCCTGAAATACCCCTCTTCCCTGCAAGGGCATGGATTGGGGACACAGCTCTACTCCTCAAAACAACACATCCTGGCAAGTACAAAGCTGCTAAATGTCAGCAGCTTAAGCCATCAGCCTTAAGTAAGGCACTTCCTAAGGCACCCTGACCCATCTTTGCATTACCACACCCTGCGCTGCACTTGCTGAAGCAAAAGGGGTGCTCAAGTCACCTGTCTGCCTGACTGGTCTCAGACTTACCTGGTTCCTGAAGCAGGTTGGTTGGTACATGCACTGCCCTGGCCTCTCAAACAAGATTTCAGGCCTGGGTGCATTGCTTGGAAAACTTCACAGAATTGTTGGGGCTGGAAGGGACCTCTTGGACCACCTAGCGTGACCCCCTGCACGAATGTATTATCTCCCCCTTGATACTACATATGCAGAGCGCATCTTCTATGTACCGACTTAAGCATCCGAATGTCTCTCTCTAGCCACGCTGTTGCTATCACTTATCACTCTGCAGAGGGCAGGTTGTTCACATCATAAATTGCAGGTCTTTCCAAAGTATCTACCACGCAATCAGGGAGATGCGTAGTACAGACTCACCTTCTAGTGTCTTAATTCCTTCATCCACAAACTTCCTGGCAGCCGCAGGACTGAAGAGAGAGAGGACAGCAAAGCACACACAGCATATGCGAGACTGATGCAGCATGCCTGAGCTTGCTGTTTGCCTCTGTGTCCGCCCAAGCCAGTATCGAAACCACCCCTCAGTCAGATTTTGGCACATAATGCCTGTCTGCAATGCTGTGCTTCCAAAAGCAGGTGGCTCTCTAGGAGTTAACATTTTACCTATGCTAGCTAAGAAACTCATGGGAAAAGGATATCCTGGATATGAACCATTTCATATGGGTAGGTCAGTTCCATAAAACATACAGAAAGAAGTACACAAGGAAAAAATCCTTACCCAATGCCACTAACTCGGGTCAGGAAATTGATAGAAGAGCTTGTGTCATCTTGTCGGATCTACAGACAGATATTTCTCATTCACTTGCAAGGCCATGGTAAGCCAAGGTACCTCAGCAAGTTACTGCACTCAAGGTTTGTTACAGTTCAGAGCAAAAAGACAACATTACCTACAAGCGTGCTGCAGTTCACTCAGATCTACATGGAAGGGACCTCAACACAGTGTTCAGAGGGGAGAGCCCTTATGTCAGAATATACTTCCTTCTTGGGCTTGACAATGAATTTATCAAAAATTGGGGGACTGTGTAAAGCCTTAGCTAGAGATGGAAAATCTGACAACAGTTTTAGTTTGGTACAGGGGAAGAAGGGCAATAGGTTGTTAATTTTTGCTGTGCCCTGTACTGGCAAAATACTTAGCCTTATAATATTTTATTATTTGGCAAACTCTCAGGCTTCATAATGTGCATTACTACATACATGGATAGATGGAATTAGGTTTTAAGTGCACTGGAAGATTTGGGACAGCCCAAGTCTGGAACAAAGCAGTTGCCTGGTTCATTTCATCTCAGGACTAGGGTGACAAAGGTATCGCAGGAAGCGTCTACGTCAGACAAATGCCTCACGCATTTGGTGGCAGTAAAAGCTGATCACACCCCATGGTGGTCCCAGGGACGCTAGGTTCTCTCTGCCTGCTCTTTTTACCCATTCCCTTCCTAGTCTCGTTCTCTCCAGGGGCGGAGGAGAGAAAATAAGCGTCAGACAGAATAAACCAAAAGGGCTGACCTTTTCCAGCTTGCGTAGCTTTCCAGTGGCTAAAAACTCATCTATCTTCTCCGCTATTTTGGCCCCGACTCCTTCCTGCAAAGCAAGGGGCAGGGGGAAGGAAAGAAGGCCTGTTTTGATTTTAGTGGTGGCGGGCGACAGAAGGGTCCGGCAGGCGTCAAAGCCTCCCAGCGGTGCCAGGCAGCGGGAGTTGCGATATGACCATCAGCCGCTGCAGCGCGCCTGGAGCGAAGAGGCACCAAAGAGCGCAGCACAGGCGAGGGGCACGCGCAGGTATGGGTCTTTGTGCAGCGCGCGAGCACGGCAGGTGGGGCGGCCGCCCCAGGGCGCAGACACCTACCAGTTTCTTGGCCTCGGCGCCACTGCGGATCTTGCTGGGGTACTTGGCGATGGCGGAGGCCGCCTTCCTGCAGGGAAGCAGATTGCTGGGGAGCGGCCCGGCCCCCGCAGCCCACCCCACCCCGGTCCAGCCCGGCCCGGCCGCACTCACCGGTACGCGTTGTACTTGTGCACGGCGCGGCTCACGTTGCGCTCGTAGTTGGCCAGCTCTGCGGGACCGAGCGGCACCGTCACGGCGCCGCCCGGCCCCGCGCCCTCCCACCCGACCCTGCCCCGCCCCGCGCACCGGTGAGGAAGTCGGTGATGCCCTCGTTGGGCCCCTCCCGCGGCGCCTTGCGCTTGCTCATGGCCCCGGCCGCAGCCCGGTCCGCGCGGAGCGCCCGGCGCGCACCTGCGCACTCCGCCGAGCCTCCTGCCTCGCTCTACGCATGCGCGGCGGCAGGCGCATGCTCAGTAGAACCCGCGCCGGGGAGCAGTGCGAATGCGCCCCATCCTTGAGGGACATGCGCAGCATGTGGGCAAACGGCGCTCCAACCGCCGTGTGCCGGGGCCGTTTGCTTGTAAAAACTGAGGTGTCTCTTTGTTTCAAAAGAAAAAGACATGAGAAAGGTGCGGTTCTAGGGGAGCTTGTCGTCCTTGCTGCAGAGCAGTTGGGGGGTGGGGGTGAAGGGGCAGTGCCGCACTTCCCCTGAGGAGCGATGCAGGGACGTGTGTGGCGAGGATGTGTGCGCACAGGTGTCTGCGGGTACGTGTGGCATCCTTTATTCGACCGCCTGAGTGCTTTTTGGGCGGGTGGGGGGACGTGCCTTGCAAGCTTTTGTGGGGGCAGCCGCAGATGCGCAGGAAGAGCGCCCCAAAACTCGCACGGAAGAGTTTCGCCAACTCCCGGGGCTGGTCTAATCTAATGAAGCGTATCGGGTTGACCCGAGAGCCGGGATGCCAAGCGCGCGTTTCGATTGGCTGCCAGGAGGCGCGTGACGATTGGCGGGGAGGGCTGCGTGGGCGTGGTCAGGGCCATGCCGCTAGTCCTCGCTGTGACTTGCCGGGGGGGGGGGGTCCAGGAGACAGTCCCGCTGCTCCGCAGTCTGATTGGCTGTTGGGATCCTCTTGTGTGGCGATTGGTCCGACTCCGATGCCCAGCAGCCCCATTCGGCTGGCAGGGTGCGGGCCAGGGACGGGAGAGCGGGTCCTTTGCTCGAATCTGCCTATCCGGTGCCTTGCTACCCACATTTGAACGGAATTTCCCTTTTTTACAAGGAAAGCCTCCCCCGCTGTTCGGGAAGCACTGCAAGACGTCACTTCAGTTCGGTTCTAGGGGAGAGCTGGGGGTCCTTGTTGTAAAATAGGAAACTGTTCAGAGTAGAGGTTGATGTGACAGTGTTATTCTTTGTATACAGGCCTCGACGAATTTGAAACTGCGCAGGTATGCATCTAATAACGGGGTGTGCGTAGAACACACTACCTGCCAGAATAAACAGTGGTCCAACTGCAGTCTCGTTCTCTCTCTAAAATAACAGCGCTTTAGGTATTCAAATATCACTACAGTTGGGTCTCAATCTATAATGTTACGTCGACTGCGTGCCGTCTCCGTTAGTAAGTATTAGGGCTGTACGAGTCGGCAGTGATCCGATCCGGCTGCTTCAGATGGCCGTGATCCAATCTGGAGTGCTGGACTGGGTTTCCGCCTCGATCCAGCCAAAGCGGCTCTGAAATTTTGGAGCTGCCTCGGAGATCCGGCCATAGGGTATAATGAGGAATCAGTGAAATATCTATAACTTTGTTGTTTCTTGTCCAATCTGGATGAAACTTGCAGGGATGGTAGCCTCTGATGAGAGCGTGAAACCTGCCAAGTTTCAAGAATATCGGTGCAGCGGTTTGAGGGGAACTGTACCCCAAATTCTTGAAAGCCAAACTCATGTCGCGACTGTATGTCACACCACAGGGGGGTGAAAACTGCAGGGCTGGTAGCTCTTACTGAGGCCACAAAGCCGGCCAAGTTTCAAGGAGATTGGTGCAGGGGTTTGGGGGGAAGTGCACCTCAAGCTGCCGACAAGCAAAACTCGTGCCACGGGTGACACTGCGTGTATTAAGGCACAGCGGGGTGACAGTTCCCCCCCAAACCCCTGCACCGTTCTTGAAACTTGGCAAGCTTTGTGGCCTCAGTAAGAGCTACCACCCCTGCAGTTTTCACCCCGCTATGTTGTAACGCCTACATGTGACATGAGTTTTGTTTTCAAGAATTTGGGGTGCTGTTACTGCCAAACCCCTACACTGATCTTGAAACTCGGCAGGCTTCATCCTCTCTGCGGAGTCTACCACCCAGGAAAATCTCATCCAAATCGGACAAAACCCAACAAAATTATATTTTATTGTTTCCCCATTATACCCTACGGCCAGATCTCCGAGGCGGCTCTGAAGCTCTTCGGTAGTTCCAAACCGCTTTGGGAAGCCTAAGGAGGCCAGCGCTTCGACCTGGATGTGCTGATTCCGACCCCGAAGCATCCGAAGTTTTCTGGATCCGAAGCTCTGTCCAAATCCTCGCACAGCCCTAGTAAGTAAGAAGCCTCACTGCGATAGATGAAATTGTTCGGAGAGGGAGTTGGGTGAGAGAACCGAGTTCACTGATGTGTTTGTGTAGGTGAGGCGCTGCCTGCCAGCTAGGCTTGCATGCAGCGTTACCCTTCAGGCTGTTACGGTACTGAACATAATAGCAGGGCATAGCCCTGCAAATGTATGTCAAATGCATTAGCTGAGGAGCCGTACTATAACCGGCAGGAGCAACGCCAAATTGCTCAAGATTCACTGCCATGTATGCTTCCAGCTTAGTGACAAATGGTAGGTGCAATCTTGAAAGCAGTGAAGAATCAAAAGCCACTTTGTGCATTTGTTGATGCACCTGGTGGTACAGGAAAAACATTCTGCTTCTACACGATTGTTTCAGCAGTGCACTGGGAAGGGAAGATTGCATCGGCTGTGGCATCCAGTGGAATTGCTGCTACCGTGCTTACGGGAGGCAGGACTGTGCACCGAAGGTTCAGGGTACCCCTGAACGTGTTGAAAACCAGCACCTGCAGCATATCAGCCCAGTCTGACTTTGCTGAGCTGATTCGAGAAGCACCTATCATCATCTGTGATGAAGCACCAATGGCTCATCGGTACATGCTGGAGACTAGATCGGATGCTGTGAGATTTACTGCAGACCAATTTACCTTTTAGTGGCAAGGTGATATAGTGTTTGGGGATGATATTCAGCAAATCCTGCCTGTTGTGAAAAATGCCTCAAGGCTACAAATAGTAGAGGCATGCTTCAAGTGATCTGAGTTGTGGAGCCACTTCCAGGTTTTCCAACTTGGTGAGAACATGCAACTATGTAAGGAAGGTTTTGATGCACGAAGTGCAAAATACGCTCAGCAAAGATAGAATGGACATTTCCAAATCTATTGGATAACTATCAAAATCCAGGATGGACATCTGAAAGAGCTATTTTGGCACCGCATTATTCCATTGTACAGGAGATCATCAGTGCTACTGGGGCAAAATTTCCAGGCCAAGAATGGATTTGTATAAGCGCAGGTGCTCTTTCAGAGGATGAACGTGTTATGGCTGTGCCAACTGAGTACCTGAATTCCATGGAGGTGTCAGGTTTGCCTCCACATCAGCTCCACCTTAAGCCTGGGATGCTCATCATGCTTCTGCGAAACCTTGCCCCTAAGGTCTGTGCAGTGGAACGTGGCTGTTGGTGCAATCCATCATCAACAGCAGACTACATGAGGCAAAAATTGTTGGATCAGAAAGAACAGTACTAATTCCTCGGGTAGCACTGAAGCTGTCTGACGACACCTTTCCATTCATGTGGACACGTCTACAGTTCCCTGTGCAGGTGGCATTCAGCATGACCATCAATAAAGCCTTAGGGCAAACATTAAAAAGAGTAGGAGTGTTCCTTCTGGATCTTGTCTTCACTCATGGACAACTATATGTGGCTGCTTCCAGAATCTCCCACCCAGAAATCATTCGATTTGAAGTGACTGCTGACTCGAGTAACAAACCAGGAATGTTGTGTGTACAGAAGTGTTGTAAATCTCTTACAGTAAGGAAGTGTCATATGTTTGAGGATTTTATGTATGCGGAAGTGTTGTGAAGCTGTTGAAGTGCAATAAAATATGATCTCAAGCAAAAATTGGCTCATTGGATTTTCATGCAAGCAACGCTGCACTGGGCATCTAGTATATATTAATATGTGCAGTTAATAGATATGCAAGTGGCACCTTATGCATACATGTAGTATTAAAAAACCCTCAGTGCTGCCCTCCAGTGCCTCACCCTGTGCATTGCAGCCAGGAGAGAAGGGCAGATAAGGGAAATAGCTCAGTGCTGCCTAGGCATGGTTCTCACCGGGCTTTGGGGCCTGGAGATCCTGGCAAAACCCGGCCAGTGCCACAATCCTGAGCTTTGCACTGGGCAGGGTAGCCAGGAAATGCTGCCAGAGAAATAAGAACCTGCCCAGTGCTGCCGTCCTGTGGCACAGACAGGACCTTGGGGCCAGGAGACGAGGGCGGAGAGAGAGAGAGAAAGTGGCTCAGAGCCATGGAGCTGGGACCGGACAGGGATCGCGCTGCTCAGGGCAGACACACGATTCACGAACATGGATCGCAGCAGGGCCTGGATCGCAGTCTCGCGTTTCCATTGGTCAATTTGAGGCGTGAGGTGATTGGGTGGACTGGCCGCATGGGCGGGGTCAGGGCCATTCCACCCATCTTTGCTCTGATTGGCCTCTGCTGGAGGAGGTGGGCCAAGGTGCTCCTTTTCCTTGTTCACATTCTGATTGGCTGCCAGGGCATGGTGGGTGTGTGCCCTCTTCTGTGTGCTGATTGGTCCGACTCTGATCCTCAGCAGCCTTGTGCAGCTGTTTGTCTGTCTGCTGCTGGGTCCAGTGTACCTGGAACCCGCCTCCTGCTGCTGGCCCAGGCACCCGGGTGGTCCTGGAGAGCTGCGGCAGCTCTTCTGGTGCCGTGACGGGTCATATGGGACACTACGTTGCCCATGGTGCCTGGCAGGTGCTCTTGAGGTTGGTGTTAGCAACACAATCTGCGTTGGATTTCTCTTGGAGGGATGAGAAAAGAAGAACCTGTTGCTGTTCAGTAAATACTGCAAGAAACCCTTTGGGTCCTGGAGGCAAGACTGGGCTCCTTGCTGTAAAACTCCAGGCAGGGGGTCAGACTGGAAGATCTACAAGGTCCCTTCCAACCCTACTTCTATGATTCTATGAAAACAGTGTGGTGGTGCCACCAGGGCATGCCGGAGTGACCCTGCTTCTCCTGGTGCTCACTGTGAAGCATGTGAATCTGTGCAGGTGTAAGGAGCACGTGTGTGTGCACAGCATGTGTAGTCCAGACCGCAATGCACAGAGGGAACCCAGGACTGTCTGTACAGGGGGAAGTGGATCCAGGCCTTCCTCTAGCATTACTTTGCATATCCCTGTACACTGATCTGTGCAGTGAATGTGCAACAGGGATGTTCTGCCTCTGCACACAGCATTAAAAAAACCAAAGACACCCCCCCCGCTCGGTGCTGTTGTTCCGGGTCGCCTGCTCTGTATTGCGGCCTGCAGGTGAAGCCATGGAAAGCAAACTCTGCTCAGGGCGGGGCTGAGCTGGGAGCTGCAGGGCTTGGCAGCGGTGGCGGGCCCAACCTGCAGGATGCAGTGTTTGCAGGGCCGGAGAAGAGATGTGGGGTGGTGTGAGCCGGTGCTGCTCCAACGGGGTGGTAGGGCTGGCTGTTGGAATAGGCTTATATTCTGAATGCTCACTGGGGTTTAGGTGAGTTGGGTGCTGTCTCGGCCGGGCTGAGCCGACTCGAGGTGATTAAGAATTTACCCGTTCGTCAGGGTGGGCTGGTGAATGGAGAGGCAGACGAGGTTTAATGGTTGTAAAAAACTTTACTTACGTCGTGGATGGCTGCGACGGAAACGGTTCGGTCGTCTGGACAACAATGTGAGTTGCTCCAGCTGGCGAGGCCAATGCCAGTAAATCCGTCCGTAATTCAAGCCGGCGGGAAAAGGGTACGTCTGGGACTGCGTTTGGCGATGGGAAGAGGGATCGATAGGTGATCAGTCTATCGATCAGCTAGCCGCAAGTCAGATCTCTAAGAGGCACTCTGCAGCGTGCTCAAAGCTCTTTGACTTGGGCGGAAGTCGCGCTAGTTTTTAAACGGCCAGCAAGCCAATTACCGGCTGCCACGTGTGAATAATTTAGCACTAGCCAATTACGGGGCACGAATTTACATCCGAATGGCGGGAACTCTTTGCACCTTGCATTTCTGTGCTGCAAAGAGAAATGCATCCTGCAAAGACAGCTGCAAATTGGCAGGAACTCTCTCCTGCACGCAGGTTCTCTATGCAGCAGAAACCCTCGCTGTGCAAGAGGCTCTCATGTGTCAAGAAAATTCCATAGTGCCGAGGCACCAAACTCACTGGGTTATGACAGGTGCCTGGCTGGTGAGCCATAGTAAGATTGGGAAACTTTTCAGCCTTTACTGAGATGCAATTTTTGCCATGTGGGAAGCCTTAAGGTCAGAGAGAGAGAGGTGGCTGTAATGTCTGGTCACCTCCTGGGTTGGGCAGCAGCTGAGTCAGGGTTTTCAGGTAACAGTATTGGATCCGGGGTCCCAGCTTGCAACCTAAGCCCCACTTTAGATGCCCAAGGTCTCTTTCTTTTGGCTCTGCCCCTGAGTCTCATCCTGCACCTCAGTTCCACATATCAAGTGTTCCGTGCAACAGGTCCCCACTTCAGGGGGGTGCAGTGATGATCAGGGATCCTGGTTTTCTCTGATAAAAAAAAAAAAAAATCACAAGTTCTCTGATTTAAAAATTGAAAATTCTTTGAGGAAAAGTCCAAAATCTGTGATAAAAATTAAAGGCCCCCATGGCCCTTCTAGTGCCCTTCACTCCCTGCTACAGCCTCCCCAGTCCTGCTTGCGCCTCGTACTCCCCTCACAACAGCCCCCCAGCCCCACACACGCGGGGGGGGGAATCTAGCTGGGGGCAGCTGCGAAGGGCAGGCAGAAATTAAGGCATGCTGAGAGGGCCCTCTCCTTCAAAGGCAGAATGGGGTAAGACTTCACCTGTCTCATCGTCTTTCTCTCTTCTCTTGACCATGGAGTTATGCTTATGAAAAGCAAGTATACAAACCAGGTTTATATTTTATACTGAAAGCTCCTACTATGATTGTGGTGGACTCTTTAAACAGTTCTTTAATATTAACTCATGGACACAGATTGGCTGAGTAATTTGTGCCCTCATTATATCAGTAGGAGCCCTTTGACACCTCCTCAGGCTGAGATGGGCCTTGGATGCCTTGGTTGGGTCTTGCCTGAATCCAAGAGGCTGCTGACAATGAGCTTTTTTTATAATCCCTGGTCTACTCCCAATGGTTGAAGATTTGAAGGACTAAACTCATCTCTCTCTTTGCCAAGTCCTTCAGATCTTGTAACTTATTCTTTTGGGATACTTAGCCAGGTTTGTTTGTTTTTTCATTTGTTTGTTTTTTGCATCTGAGATGCAGTGGAAAGGAGTTTTGTCCTTCTGTAAGTTTTGTAAGCATCAGGAAGGGTGTTTCAGGCTGTCATCCTTTGTTAGCTGGACAAACCTGATTGAATACTCTTTACCAGTACTCTTTGACATTAGATATAATTCTGCTATTTTGCAATGTGACAGGTCCGCTTTTTACATCAATGCATTGCTCAATTCATGGCAGACAAGGTTCCTTGGGTGAATTTGATATCTTTTATGGGACATAAGAGTTTGTATTTGGGGAACTCCACAGCGAATTCTTTTGGTGCTGTGCAGGGATACTGGCTTTGGCTTCCAACATAGGACAAGATTGGTTTTGTACGGCTTTTCCCATTCCCATTTTGTAACATACGTAATCAAGTTAGAAGTTATTACCTTTGTAACTAACTAGAACCAATTTCCAGCAATGGCAAATTAAAATGAGGACTTTGTAATGCAGGCTGGAAATAACACCAGTTTTTGCCCCTGGATGCAAGACATGCAGATAACACCCAAGTTCATGTCTGTAAACCAGAAGGTGTGTGGGCCGGTAGCGGTCCGAGGCCCTTTTTTCGCGCGGCGGGCTGTGGCCAGCAGCCTGGACACGCCGGGTCGGGGAAGACAAGCGGCACGCTAGAATTAGGCACGGACGCTTAGTGGTTGATTTAAGATTATTTTATTTACGCCGAAGATGGTCGCGGTGCAGGCAGGAAGACTTGCTTGAGTTGCGGTTACAAAACAAAACAAAAACTCGAACCTGCAGAACATGAGGGTACGTTGCAATGGGGTTTTGGCGACGGGAGATGAACAAAAACCTCAGGAGTATGTCGCAATGGGGTTTCGGCGACGGGAAGAAAAAAACTGCAGGATTCGAACCCCGGGTAGAGCTCTGGATTCACTCACACGAAGTTTGCTAGGCTCCGTGGAACTTTGCGCTCAGGGAAGGGTATGTCGAGGGATCAGGCGGTGACGAGGAGAGGCGAGAGGCTGATCAGACCCCTATAGCCTTCTTGAGATATACGCTGGGTCTGATAGGCTCCTCAGCGCTTAGAGATCTTCATGAGATGTGAAGTTCTCCTCCTCCTGATAGTCGTGGAGTCCTCCAACTTGGACGGAAACCACTCAAGCCTCTTATACGGCTAGCAAGCCAATCGCTAGCTGCCACGTAGGAATAATTTAGAACTGGCCAATAGTGGGGCACGAATCTGAATACAAATGGTGGGAACTCCTTGCAGCGTGCATCTCCTTTCTGCAACTAAGAAATGCACCCTGCAAAGAAAGCTACAAGTGGCGGGAAATAATTCAGCAGTGCCAAAGCACACACAAACAAAAATCACACCCTTGGGTTGTGACAGAAGGAAAAGAAAAAAGGAAAGAGAGAAAAAGATAAGGAAAACAGTTAAGTCATGCAAGGTGTGTACATAGCAAGTGTGGGCCATTAATAATTAAGTACCTTGTATACAAAGACAAGTCAAAGGCCTGCTAGAGGTTATTATGAAGAGTAAAGCAGTGGAATAGTGAGGGAAAACAGCAGGCAGAGAGTTGTAGCTCTTTGCCTCATTATTTGGAGAGAACTCCAATTCTCTTCCTCTTTTCCCTGGGAGGGAACCGAGGGATCCTCAGTGTGTGAATCTCCTGATGGGGTGTCTGCAAGTCTCCTGAGATGGTGTCTGTTCTAACCAGAGGTCTGTAAGTCTCCAGCACTTGCCTGAGCAAGCAGCCCACAACAAAAGCAGACTGAGCCCTGTCATTTCAGTTCAATCCAAATCCCATGTAGTCCCCATAATTGTTCACCCCCAGCTGGAGACAGGAGCTAACGGGCCCTTGAAGGTTTCATTGCAGACTCTGCAGAAGGCATTTCCACCACAGTTACCACTGCAGAGGAAAAGCGATGTGTTGTTTCCAGTTGTTTCCCACAACTGTCATGTCTCTGGGTGCAGGTGCCCGGTTCCAGGTGTAGCTGGGGGATTTGCCATTAGGCCCCAGAAAAGCCCCTTACAATGTGATACATTGTTTCCTCCAGCAATGCCAGGGAGTCTGCCACTGTCTCTGGAAAGTCTCAGGGCTGGGCAGGGCTGTCTGGGGATAAGAAAGCCTTTGCACCCCCCATTGGTGGATCCCAGCTTGTTCCCTTGCAGGGCTAGTGCACAGGATGCCTCAGTTTCCCCTGTGGAGGGGGTCAGACCATGAGCAGCCCCAGCAGGTTTTCCTGTTATGGTCACTGCCAGGGCAGCCCTAGGGGAGTGAGGCTGGTAGAGCAGTGATAGGGAAGTGGCCTCTCTCCTGCCTCCTCATCTCCAGAGGCAGCGTTGGGAGCGTGCGGATGTGCTGGATTGTCCTGGCTGAACGGGGCAGTATCAGATGCCACTATATCCCATATCCCACAACCTACTCTCCAGGGGTTTTAATACAGATGCTGATGGGGAACCTGGATGGCAGAAGACATTAGATTTCCCTTTAAATCCTTGCTAACTTGTAAGCTGGTTACCAGTGCCCAGGACCAGGTGCTATTTGTTGACGGTTCCCCTTCCCTCTCTCTTTATTTCTGTCTCATGTGGTGGTTGTTGTGGCCTCTACCCCTTGTTTCCTAGTGGGGCACAGTGGGGCTTCTTTAGCCGTGGAGCAACCTATGCCCTGCAGGTCCCAAGGGGCTTTGTGTAGCAAAGGAGCCGCTGCCAGGGTTAGACCCCAGTCTGAAATGCACCTGCTTATTGTCATATTGAATGTAATAGTTTGAATGTTTGTAATAGTTGCCCATTAGCCAGTTCAGGAAGAAGACAAGATTCATCTTCTTATCTAGGCCATTGTTTTGGTCTACGTGCGGAAGGTCCTGACTTTCCTCAAAGTCTTAACTCTTGAATTTTATCTTTAGAGGCCTTTAACAAAGTTAACATAAAAATGACCCTTAAGCAAACATCCCACATTCTGAGAGATCAAACCCTAGGGCCTTTGACAAGATTGGAAATAAAAGTCAATTCAGTGATATCGAAATTCCCCAAAGTAATTAAAATGGTCAAGAAAATAAACTGATTACCAAGCAAAAGAATCTGTTGAGTAAGATCCAAGCCCAAATTTGGGAGTAATAACAGGTTTGGGTAGGAGGGACCCAAGAAGGCAACTCACTCAATAAAAACTGTAACCTACTGTCCCAATTTGGAGGTGACCTCACTTGCAGAACAACAAAGGAAGAATCACAAGTGTAGGCCGGATCAGACTGATCACCTGAACCACCCCCTCCGTGAACACGAATCTCTTAGTTCACGCTGAAGCCGCAGAGTGCCCGAAAGGGACTGAAGGAAGGGGACTTAGTCCTATCAGTATTGAGGCCAGCCCATTGAACCGTACTGCTGAGGCGAGCCCATTAAATTGTACTACTGAGGAATGCAAGCATATCTAGGTGTTTGGCTTCTCGGAATTCTAGGATTGTAAGTATATCATGAAAATAACAGTATTGATTCAAATTTAACTTTTAGTTGTAATTGTTTGGGAAAGAAGTGCATTTGGAGCATTGTTTCTGATATATGTAGTTATTGTATTCTTAATGTTTGTGGTATTTCTGAAAGCTAAGCAGTGTTATATGCGTAGCAAAGAATTTTAAAATAAAATTGTGTTATATGAATTAAATGTGTAATCATTGTGAAATCGTGCAAGTAGCTAAAAATTTCCCCAGCCAGTGCATCAAACGAATCAGTAAGTTGTGTGGGATCTTCTCTATTCCATAACCCACTAGAGAAACTGATCTGGAATTGCACAGCTACCTGTTTCCATCTTTGCCTCGGCTGCCTGGTTTGGGAATGGCTACCCCTTTTTGAAGCCGAATCAGAATTGGGGTGACTGTGTAACCAGGTGCCTTCCACCCAGGCTGCCAGGTCCCACATGCCCTTTCCTGCAGTAACACCAGGCATCTCCTCAGTCTGTGTCCTCCCTTGCAAATGCACTAGGCTCTCGAGGCTGTGCCTGGAGGCAGAGGTGCCCCTCTTTGAATTTTAAGGGAGTAGAAGTGTGTGGAAGAGGGAGAGGGGTAGCGAGAGAGAGAAGGAGGGAGGCTGCCTCTTCTTTCCTGCACCAGTAGCACCAGGAGACCTGGATTCCACCAGGCTTGAAGGGGAAACAGCCCAAGGCCTTGGGCTATTGGCTGTGACTGTGTTAGTGTGAGATCCATTCCCTAATTCATAGAGAGTTCAGTGCCCTGGAGAAGGGGGCAGTCTGAGTTGGGGTAGGAGACTAGGCCTATATGATTGGCAGTCTGGGTTGGGATCCAGCTTTTCCGTTTCCCACAGGAAAACAGAGTAAAACGTAGATTTCCCCTGTTACCGAAGGGAAATCTGTATTTCTCATTTGAGCTGAGAAACCCATGGATTTTGCAGTTTTGCAAAGAGGTCTCTACCGCCTGGCAGAGGTCCATCCTGCCAAGGGTTGTGGGGAGCAGGAGGAGGGCTGTTAGGCAGGAGGTACCATGTGCATCTATATGGACACAGGTGCCAGGAAGCCTGGAGAGCATCTCCTGCGTGTAAGAGGGTGAGGGGGGGACTGAGACCCCCAGAGGGAGGGAGTTGGGCGGTGCTTGGGACTTGGGGCCACAATGCGTGGCTGCAGGGCCTCAGCAAGGAGTGGGACAGGGCCATGAGAGACTCATACAAGGGGTTGGGGAGAGAGGCATGTATGCCTGGGGAACCAGGGGGATGTGCTCCCCACATTTGTGTGTGGGGCAGGGGTGGGCATGGGCTGCCCACTACAGGCTCGGGCTCCCACCCTGCTCCCCTCCTTCAGCAGCTGCACAGCGTGGCAGGTGCAGCCTAGCACTGCAGGGAAGAGTGGAACAGCACAGGAAAGCTTCTTGACACTGAACTCCATGCTGCTTTGCTGACACGTCCCCTGAATGTGTGGCAGCAGCAGGGGTGGCTGCTCAGGTCTGTGTCCCTTGCATGAGGGATGCATTGCCAGAGAAGCACAGAGCTTGCAGCAGCTAGGAGATATCTGTTTGGCCCTACAGCCCACCCTGCCTCTGTCCCACAGACAGATCTGGAGGCAAGGGTCCCCCCTGCTCCCCTGGGCGCGTGCACAGTGGTGGGGAGCCACCCCCCACTGCCCAAGCCTGCAGCAGGCAGGCAGCAGTGGGTAGAGCTGGGCTCCTCCTCCTCCGCAGCAGCTGCCACCTCCTGCTGGGGCAGGGAGCTGTGGACCCAGATCCCTGGCCCCATAACCCTGGCAGCTGGGGGGACAGGGAGCGGTGGATGGGGGGTGAGGGACACCAGCACGGCTCGGGGGGGCTGTAAAGGGGAAAGAAGGGCACCAGCAGGGCCTGGTGGGCTGTGGGGGCCTTTAATTTTAATCACAGATTTGGGTGTTTTTATCAGAAAATTTGTGAATTTTTTTTTTTTCGGGGAAAACCAGGCTTCCTGGTGATGGCAGTCCCTGACAGCCATGAGTGGGCCATACTTCCCACATGGGTGCAATGTTGCCTCCACAGAATCCAGTCTCAGAGGGTGTGGAGGGTGTCACAGGGCGGCTCACAGACCCAGTTAGGTCTGGGGCAGGGTCCTCACCCTCTCACAGTGTAACAGAAATCCCCCTTTTCCTCTAATGTAGCAGAAAGCCCCCTTTTCCTCTTGCCTGCATTTGCTCTCCCCTCCTTGGATATGTTTCTCTTTTTCTACCTTTTCTTCCTTCCTCTCTCTTTCACTTTAAGATAAGGAATTGTATTTTAAAATTTGTATGTGTGCATTTTGTATCTCCCCTTGTAGTTTGGTATTTTTATCTATTTGTGTGCCATGGCATTTGTAGCTTATATTTTATACTCCTCACCTTTCAACTTTCAACTAAATGTGTTTTAGTAAGTTATACATTGTAACATTGTTAACAAAGGCAGGAATCAAACTGCCCTTCCCTGTATCAGGCTGGCCTCTGAAAGAGTGAGTGAATCAGTGATTGACTGTGTAACATGGAAGCAGGCAGCAATTATCACCTGGAAGCTGAACTCAATAGAAGACAGTGTAACAACCGGGAAATCTCTATACCTCACTGATCAAGGGCTAGAAGCCCTGGCCTGACTTAATCAACACCAGAGACCAACTTTTGGGCTGAATATCTCCAGATCGACCACTCCCAGAGCCCTATTCTAAATTCATCAACGGACTCCCAAACCTGCACGTACATGCGGACGACCCCTGGGGCTGATAGATGCTATCCAGTAGCCACCGAGGGGGGGGGGGGGGAAGTCCCACGAGGGTCAATGACCCCTGGATTGGGCAAACCAGAAAACTGGGGAGTCACCAAAGTCATCCTCAGTGGCGCCCTCTTGATCTCCAACTCGACCAGACCTGTCCAGCCAGAAGGACCAGCCGGCGACCCCCTTCTGGAAGATAACACCACACTGAAAGAAGCCTCAACGACAGACTCCAGCGCTTGTAGGATAGGTATACCTGACTCTGTAGCCTGCTACTGTGTGTGTGTGTATGTGTGTGCATGTGTGTGTGTGGACCAGCCCCAAGGTTTATGATTACAGTGTTTCAATCTGCCTAATAAACTAGAATTTTAAGGATCCCAAGGTGGACATTTGTAACTGTTCAACATCAGCAGTGCTTCCAGCACACCTGGACCTGCTTGCTGACATGGGACAGTGGTGGAGAAAGGAAGATCTGGGGTTGAGAGTCATCTCACAAGGGAAACTGAGGCTTCTCCACCAGTTTTATCCCCTTGGGCTGCACCTTCTAGACCCAATTACCCAGGTTCTGCTCAGCAGGAACTGAGCTGCCTGTGTCCTGCTCAGGGCATCCTGGGTCATTCTGGTTCATCAGCTGTGAGTTTTGGGGATGAAACAGGAGGAAGAAGGGAGCATCTGCTAGAAGTGCACCAATACATCGGTCCATATTAAATTGGCACTGTTAAATTAATGGCACTGTTAAAGCACTGTTAAAGGCACTGTTAATGGCACTGTTAAAGTGCATGGCTTGGAGCGCTCCCAGCCGGGTCATGAGGCGCTACAGGGATTTGGGAGCGGGGCTAAAGGGTCTCGGGGCACAGGTGGTGTTCTTGTCGATCCTCCCAGTCTCAGGCTATGGGCTGAGGAGGGAGAGGAAGATCCACGTGGTCAACCAAAGACTGCAGCGCTGGTGTCGTCGGGAAGGCTTTGGCTTCCTTGACCACAGCCCGCTCTTTGGCGAGAGAGGCAGTGAGCTGCTGGGAAGAGATGGCCTCCACCTCTCTCCCCTAGGGAGGAGGCTCTTCTCAGCCAGACTGGCTGACCTGCTCCACCGGGCTTTAAACTAAGCCTGCTAGGGGACCGGGGGACTACCACCACTGCTGGCCCGCTGAGCAATCCTTGCAAAGCCAGCAGGTCAAGGCACTTAAGGGAGCCCACCCCTGCCCCAGCCCTGGTAAAGTCTGTGGGCAAAGAAGGAGCCCCCCAGGGGACACTTGCCTGCCTGTACACAAATGCCAGGAGCTTGGGGAATAAGGAGGAGGAGCTCATCCTCCTGCTCGATGGCTATACCCTGTACATGAGGGATCGTGTAGAAAAAAGGGGCGGGGGTGTAGCTCTCTATGTTAAGGAAAGCTACATGTCCCTGCAAGCCGATATTGGCGACCAGGGTGGATGACTGGAGACCCTCTGGGTTAAAATCCGTGGGAAACATGGCACAGGGGACACAATGGTGGGAGTCTACTACAGACCTCCCACCCAAAGTCCTGAGCTTGACAAGGAGTTTGCCCGGGAACTGGCTGAGGCCGCATGCTCCAGGACCATGGTTGTTATGGGTGACTTCAATTACCCGGACATCTCGTGGGAGGATCGCTCAGCAAAATCCGAGCGGTTGCAAAGCTTCCTCTTGTGCGTGGATGACCTCTATCTGACTCAAGAAGTCTATGGGCCAACGAGAGGCAAACCGCTGCTCGATCTGGTACTGGCTACTGGGGATGACCTAGTCGGCGACCTAGTGATCGATGGGAAGCTGGGTGACAGTGACCAAGAGCTGATCACCTTCACCATCCTCTGAAAAGCTGGCAAGTCAGTCAGCAACACGGAAGTCCTTGACTTCAGGAAAGCTGACTTTGACAAGCTCAGGAGGCTTGTCAGTGAGGCCCTAAAGGACCATGACCCCAGGGAGAGGGGAGTTCAAGAAAAGTGGTTGCTCCTCAAGGGAGTGATCCTCAATTCACAAGCTAAGTCTCTTCCATCTCGGAGGAAAGGCAGCAAAAGGGCACAGCAGCCCCCCTGGCTCTCCAGGGACCTAGCAGACCTCCTGAGACTAAAAAGAAAGGCCTACAAAGGATGGAGGATGGGAGTCACCTCCAAGGAGGATTATTCTGTGCTGGTTCGGTCCTGCAAGGAGCATACCAGGAAAGCCAAGGCTGCAACTGAACTCCAACTAGCTTCGAGCATCAAGGACAATAAAAGTCCTTTTTCAGATATGTGGGGAGCCGGAGGAAAAGCAGGGGCAACATTGGACCCCTGCTGAACCAGATGGGGCAACTGACAACTGACGCCCAGGAAAAAGCCAACCTATTAAATGGGTACTTTGTATCTGTCTTTCATCAGTCCCATGGGACGCCCATGCCCGCTACGGGTCAGGGAAGTCTGGGTGAGGGTGATCCCTGCCCTCCATTAATGTTGACCTCATGAAGGAACATCTTGAGAAGCTGGATACCTTCAAGTCAGCCAGCCCTGACAATCTACACCCCAGGGTACTCAAGGAGCTGGCGAGCATCATAGCCCAGCCTCTAACATGGATCTTTGAAAACTCTTGGCGCTCTGGTGTAGTGCCCAAAGACTGGAAGAAGGCCAATGTGGTGCCTATCTTCAAGAAAGGGAGGAAAGTGGATCCGGCTAACTATAGGCCCATCAGCCTGACTTCTTTCCCGGGGAAGATCTTAGAAAAGTTTATTAAAGAGGCCATCCTTAATGGACTGGCCGACGCCAACATCTTAAGGGATAGCCAGCATGGGTTTGTTGCGGGTAGGTCTTGCTTGACCAATCTCATTTCCTTCTATGACCAGGTGACCTATCACCTGGACAAGGGAGAAGAGATTGATGTCATATATCTTGACTTCAAAAAAGCCTTTGATCTGGTTTCCCATGATCACCTCTTGGTGAAACTGGCCAATTGTCACCTTGGGTCCACCACGATCCACTGGCTGGAAAATTGGCTCCGTGGTCGGACCCAGAGGGTAGTAATTGATGGAAGTCACTCATCATGGTGTCCTGTGACCAGTGGGGTCCCCCAAGGCTCTGTCCTTGGACCCATATTGTTCAACATCTTTGTTAATGATGTGGACACTGGAGTCAGAAGTGGATTGGCCAAGTTTGCCGATGACACCAAACTTTGGGGCAAAGCATCCACACCAGAAGACAGGCGGGTGATCCAGGCTGACCTGGACAGGCTCAGCAAGTGGGCGGACGAGAATCTGATGGTGTTCAACGCCGATAAATGCAAGGTTCTCCACCTTGGGAAGAAAAACCCGCAGCATCCTTATAGGCTCGGCAGTGCTACGCTGGCTAGCATTATGGAAGAAAGAGACTTGGGGGTCATCATTGACCACAAGATGAACATGAGCCTGCAATGCGATGCTGCGGCTAGTAAAGTGACCAAAACGCTGGCTTGCATCCATAGATGCTTCTCAAGCAAATCCTGGGACGTCATTCTTCCCTTGTACTCGGTCTTGGTGAGGCCGCAGCTGGAGTACTGTGTCCAGTTTTGGGCTCCACAATTCAAAAAGGATGTGGAGAAGCTTGAGAGAGTCCAGAGAAGAGCCACGTGCATGATCAGAGGTCAGGGATGCAGACCCTACGATGACAGGCTGAGAGCCGTGGGGCTCTTTAGCCTGGAAAAGCACAGGCTCAGGGGTGATCTGATGGCCACCTATAAGTTTATCAGGGGTGACCACCAGTATCTGGGGGAACGTTTGTTCACCAGAGCGCTCCAAGGGATGACGACTAGGTCGAAGGGTCATAAACTACTACAAGACCGTTTCAGGCTGGACATAAGGAAGAATTTCTTTACTGTCCGAGCCCCCAAGGTCTGGAACAGCCTGCCACCAGAGATGGTTCAAGCGCCTTCATTGAACACCTTCAAGAGCAAACTGGATGCTTATCTTGCTGGGAACCTATGACCCCAGCTGACTTCCTGCCCTATGGGCAGGGGGCTGGACTCGATCTTCCGAGGTCTCTTCCAGCCCTAATGTCTATGAAATCTGGCACTATATGTCTCTGTCCCCAGATATCTCTGGCTGCATGCATCTCTGGCTCCATATATCTCTGTTCCAGTATATCTCTGGCTTTCTCTATATATGTCCCCATATGTCTCCTGCTCTATACATCTCTATCCCCATACATCTCTGTCCCCATATATCCCCATATATAGCTCTATATTTCACTGACTCTATATATCTCTGTCCCCATATATCTCCAGCTCTATATAGCTCTGTCCCCATACAGCTCTGTCCCCATACATCTCTCTCTTCATATATATCTGGCTTTATATTCTTGCTGTTTATATGTCTAGCTCCATCTATCTCTGTCCCCATCTATCTCTGGCTCTATATATTCTTGCTCCTTATATATCTAGCTCCATATATTTCTGCCTCCAGAGATCTCTGGTTTCTTAAATCTCTGTCCCCATATATCTCTGTCCGCATATATTCTCGCTGCTTATATATTTAGCTCCATACATCTCTGTCCCCATACATCTCTGGCTCCATGTATCTCAGTTTTCTTATCTATCTGTCCCCATAGATCTCTGTCCCTATATAGCTCTGTCCCCATATAGCTCTGCTTCCTTATATTTCTGGCTTTATATGTCTCTGTCCCCATATATATTTGCTCTATATATCTCTGTCCCCATATATCTCTGGCTCTATATATTCTCGCTCCGTATATCTCTAGCTCCATGTATCTCTGCCTCCAGATCTATCTAGTTTCTTATATCTCTGTCCCCATTTATCTCTGCCCTCATATCTGTCTGGACCCATATATCTCTGGCTCCATATCTCTCTGTGCCCATATGTGTCTGTCCCGATATATCTCTGTCCCAATATATCTCTGGCTCTATAAAGCTCTGCCCTCATATATTTCTGGCTCCATATAGCTCTGGCTCTATATAGCTCTGTCCCCATATCTCTCTTGCTCTATATATCTCTGTTGCCATATATCTCCGGCTCTATATATCTCTGTCCCCATATATGTCTGGCTCTATATATCTCTGTCCCCATGTGTCTCAGTCCCCATATGTTTCTGGCTCTATATATCTCTGTCCCCATATATGTCTGGCCCCACATAGCTCTGGCTCTATATGTCTCTGTCCCCATATGTCCCTGGCTTTATATAGCTCTGTCCCCATATATCTCTGGCTCCATATATGTCTGGCTCTATATAGCTCTGTCCCCATATATCCCTGGCTCCATATAGCTCTGTCCCCATATATCCCTGGCTCCATATAGCTCTGTCCCCATGTCTCAGTCCCCATATGTCTCTCTTCCCATATATCTCTGTCCCCATATATATCTGGCTGTATATATCTCTGGCTCCTTCTATCTCTGGCACTATATAGCTGTGGCTCTATATATCTTAGTCCCCATATATCTCTGGCTCTTTATATCTCTGTCCCCATATATTTCTGTCTCCATATATATCTGTCCCCATATATCTCTCGCTGTATACATCTCTGGATCCATATATCTCTATCCCCATATATCTCTTGCTCTATATATCTCTGGCCCCATATGTATGGAAAGAGATATATATCTGGCTCTACACATCTCTGTCCCCGTATATCTCTGGCTCCCTATATCTCTGTCCCCATATATATCTGGTTCTATATATTACTGTCCCCATATATCTCTGTCCCCATATGTCTCTGTCGCCCAATATCTGGCTCCATATATCTCTGTCTCTATGTATCTCTGCCCCATATATCTCTGTTTCTATATCTCTCTCTCCCCATATAGCTCTGGCCCCATATGTCTCCAGCTCCTTCTCTCTCTGGCTCCATATCTCTCTCCCCATATACATATAGCTCTTTATAGCTCTGTCCCAGCATATCTCTCCCCATACATCTCTGGCTCTGTACATCTCTGGCTCCTTATATTCTCACTGCTTATATCTCTAGCTCCATATATCTCTGGCTTCTTATATCTCTGGCTCCATATAGCTCTGGCCCCATATAGCTCTGGCTCTTTATATTTCTGGCTCCATATATATCTGTCCCCATATATCTCTCGCTCTATATATCTCTGTCCCCATAAATCTCTGTCCCCATATATGTGTGGCTCTATATAGCTCTGGCTCTATATATCTCTGTCCCCATATACCTCTCTCCCCATACATCTCTGGCCCCATACATCTCTGGCTCCTTATACCTCTGTCCCCACATGTCTCTAGCTCTATATATCTCTGTCCCCATATATGTCTAGCTCTATATAGCTCTGGCTCTATATGTCTCTGTCCCCATATATGTCTGGCTCTATAGATCTCTGTCCCCGTATATGTCTGGCTCTATAGATCTCTGTCCCTGTATATGTCTGGCTCTATATATCCCTGACTCCATATATCTCTTTCCCCGTATATATCTGGCTCTGTATAGCTCTGGCTCTATATATCTCAGTCCCCATATATCTCTGGCTCCATATATCTCTCTCCCCATATAACTGGCTGTTTATATCTCTGTCTCCATATAGCTGTGGCTCAATATATCTCTGTCCCCATATATGTCTGGCTCCTTATAGCTCTGGCTCAATATAGCTCTGTCCCCATATATGTCTGGCTCCTTATAGCTCTGGCTCAATATAGCTCTGTCCCCATATGTGTCAGTCCCCATATATCTCCGGCTCCTTATATTTCTGGCACCTTATCTCTATGGCTCCATATATCTCTCTTTCCTTATAGCTCGGGCTCCATATATCTCTGGCTCCTTCTATCTCTTCCTCCTCATATCTTTGGCTCCATGTATCTCTGGTTCCGTGTGTCTCTGTCCTTGCATCTCTCTGGTTCCTTATATATCTGTCCACATATATATCTCTGGCTCCTTAAGTCTCTGGCTCCATATATCTCTGTTCCCATTTATCTCTGGCTCCATATATCTCTAGCTTCTTAAAAGAGTAAAACTCCCGCTCTGAGGCGAGCTCGGTGCCTAGTGGGCAAGGATACCTTATGGACTCCTGGCATCCCCTTAGCCCTATGGGCAGCGTACCTGCTGACTGCAACATCTCTGGCCCTTCATTCCCAGAAGCTCCTTGCCCTTCGGCTGCTGCCAGGGCCCTGCTGCCTCCGGCCAGCTGACCAAGGCCAGGTGCGGCCAGTTCCCTCATTAGCTGGTTGTCATGGCAACCTGCACATGCGCTCTTATCCTGCTCTTTGTGCTTTCTCCCTGGCAATCTCTGGTCTAAGAGGAGCAGGCACCTGAGTGCCCTGCGACAAGGGTTAATATTGAATTGCTAAAAATGATTCTTGCACTTCAAGATTGCCTCTCTTAAGAAATGTCCTCTTTTTGTTTATGTGACTGTTTAAAAATCATTTAATTTTCAAATCTATGTAGAATACCTGCTGTGAGTATATCCTAGTGAGTAGCTTATCAAGAGTGTTTCATGTTCAGCATGAAGCTTTTGGGCAAATATTCGAATAATGCAGTCAAAACTGTAAAGGACGTGGAAACAGAAGTGTCCAAGGGCTGCCGCGGTGCTCCCTAGTGGTCACCCTGATCCAGCTGGGCTCCTGCTCCCATCCTGCAGGGTCTCACCCTGCTTCCTCGCCTCTGCTCTTAGTGGGAGCAGGTTGGCAAGAGGAAAGAGAGAAAACAACAACAAGAAAAACCTCCAGGACAAGGTCAGAAGGGACTAGTCCTTCAGGACTAGACTTCTCATCGACTAACTGAGTGTCTTTGACTGAGAGAGCTCTTGCTCTTTTTCTTTGATGGAAGACAAACACAAGTTCATATATTAGATTAACTTCAAGTGCATACTTCCTGAACTTACCTGGATTTTTTTTCCCCCCAAGGAAAGTACCACTCTGCTATTTCTTAAACAGGAATTGCTCTCTCTTTCTGCCTGTCTGTCTAAAAGTTCAGTCTGGAAGGATGGAGCATAATCTTTAATCCCTATATTTATTGGATACTCCATGTCACTGGTAGGTAATTTGATAATGGTCTGTTTCCATGTTATATTCATTATTCCTCTTAAAGGAGTTTTCAAATAACATTAGTAGTACATGTCCTGTATGGGGATGAAACAGTGACTCCATCCAGTTCTTTCCTTGCCAGGATCTTGAAAGTCATGAATATGATCATTACAACCGGGGTATTTCTTTTTAATCTGAGAACTCATCTTAATAAGGGGTAAACTGAGCCTACCCTCCCAAGGAGGATAACCTATGATTTTCAAAGGAGCCAAAAGGGAATGTTCAAGACCAGATATTTGTCCACGTATTAATTTGCATTAGGCATCTAAGTGTGATCCTACTGTACCTTGTTTGACTCCTTCAAAAAAACTAAGCAGAAAAGTAGGGGTGTCAGTTAATCACAGTAAACTACACGATTCATGCATTCATAGATTTTTGTGGGGGGTTTTTTACTGCATTAATCAAGCCTGTGTTTTTGGAACTCGCACCTGGGCTTTGCACTGCCACCTCCAGACTGCCCAGCGGAGCAGTAGGGGAGAGGGAAGGCATGTGGGGGCAGACTGAGGCACCCACGGTGATGGAGGGAGTGGGACAGAGGCAGGATCTGTGGTGAATGGGGCCCTGGGACTGGGTGGGTCATGGGATGGAGCTGCAGGAGGCTCGTCCAGGGGCACAGGGGTGGGGGTGTTTCCCGCCACTGTGCACACTCCCAGGGGAGCCCTGGGAGGCATGTGTGTGGGGTGAGGGCAGGCTGCCTGCTGCATGCTGGACTCTGCACCTGGCTGCTGTTGCCCTGCAAGCTGTGTAATTCCATGTTCTGCCTCCTGCTGCCAGGTAGGCAGGAGATGCATGGCATGGCCATGCCCCCACCTCTGCTCCTGGTGCCCCTGGACGAGCCTCCTATGGCTGCATCCCACGACCCACCGAGGTCCTTGGGCTACATTCAGCCCAGAAACCTGCCCCTTGCCACACTTCCTCCTTCACTGTGGGGGCATCAGTATACACCCCCCTCCCCCTCCACAGACTTACCTGCTGGGCAGTATGTGTGCATGTGTGTGCGCGCGCATTGTGGTGGCCGGGAGGTTGCTGGGGCCCTTGCTGGGAACCCAGAATGTTAGGTGGGTACTTCGACGCGTGAAGTGGAAGTAGGCACGGATGCGTATTGGTTGCAACAAGGTTGTTTACTTACGCTACTGATGTGTGCAGCGTAGGAAGAACTGGCTTAATTGCAGTTACAAATGAGTTACAAACGTAGCGAGAGAAACGTAGCAAGAGCCCTTGAAGCGAGATGGGAGATTCCGTAAACGAATCACCGAGTGCACAAGGAAGGGGGTACGTTGGGCAGGTCGGTGACGGGGAGTCGTTGGTGGGTAATCAGTCTGCCAAGTTTACTCCAGGTTGTGTCCGGAGTTCTCTGACTTGGGCGGAAACTGCTTTGATCTTTATATGATTGGTAAGCCAATTGCTAGTTGCCAAGTAGGAATAATTTGTAACCGGCCAATGGGTGGTGCTCGTTTGAACGATGCGGCCGTTGGACTTGGCGGGCTTTTCACTGTGGCGGAATTTTCCATTGCCCCGGGACTTTTACTTGTGCCAATTACGAGGGCTTGGGGATTTTCCACTGTGGCGGGAAATTCCACTGTGCCAGAGGCATCCAGTTTCTAGGTTCTGACATGCCCCGTTGCCTATGGCACAGTTGGAACTAGAACACTTGCAGGCCATTTAAGTCGTTGTCATCTCGTTTGGGGGGTTCATATGGCAAGCGGGTATATACAAAAGCAGATAGCAAAATAAGTTTGTTCTTAAGAAATTGCATAAAACAACAACCAACACAAATGCAAATGCAGATGCTAACAAGGGGGAGTAACAAGGTAATAAGGGGCGTTAAGAGGTATACAAGCCATGAGGACGTGTCCCAACCAAACCAATTGAAGAGGCCAGATAGCCATCCTTCTCCGATACCTGAGATTTTGTTCGTATCGGTGGTGATATTTCGAATTGCCTCAATTTGGTTATTTAAGGGGATTGAGACATTTGGAATACTAATACAACAGAAATTGTGGGATAGGTTGAGATACTGGCATAGGCCTCCCTGTTGGAGAAGCATTGCATCTAGGGCAAGGCGGTTTTGCATCGTCATACGAGACGTTGCTTGTAGCTGCTGATCGAGTAAATCTAAGCTTTTGGCGGTATGGTTGGCAAGTAATTCTACTTGTTCTGTGAGTCGTGCGATAGCTACTCGGGCTTTGCCTATCGATAATATTCCCCAGGAAAAGGAGCCTTCTAGTCCCCATTTAAAGAATTGGTTAACTCTTTCCTCCGAGGGGAGGGAGCTCCAGACTGTCTCTCGCTTCTGACGGCGGAGCAACGTCAGACTAGGAGGCCTTGAGGTTTTGGCATACAAAGGGGGACAAAGGGACACAGTGGTCAGGAAACATTGTATTCCAGAAAGTGTGGCTGGGAGTGCTGTATATAGGTGTCCATCTGAACAAGCCCATAACATTCCTAAGGGAGCGGGAGTAGACAACTGTGCGCAGTCGCCCGAGAAATAAGAGGTTTGCCAGGCCCGTTTGGGCTTAACAACCTTGAGGTTCGCGCCGTGACAAGCAGAACTCATTAATGCTGCGCACAAAATGGGGTAATAGAACGAATACCAGGTTTGATTATTGGATACGTTAACTGCTAACGATACATTCCAAGTGACTATAGGTGAGGGTTTATGAAGAGGCAAAAGGGTGACCTTGGGGACGGGGCCAGGTATAGGTGGACAGCGGGCGCAGGCACCCAAACAATTGGCATAAGAATTGGCACAAGGTGGGAGTGTGAGGTACCAGGGGGGAGTTACGGTCCGTGGGTCCCAGGTCAGAGAGTTATCTGGCCTGGACCAATCCATGCCTTGGGGGTTGATTCCACATGGGACCTGAGAGCATGGGAGTGAGATGTTAACGCCTACTCCCATACCCCCTGAGTTCCCTGCTACACGGACAATAGATGTAGACGTGCAGTTTTTCCCGGTTGTGTTAAAGTGGGCAAAAGTGAAATTTGTTGGCCAACCGTAGCTGGTGGTTTCCCCCAGCTTGCTGCTAGTTATATTGATAGAGGTGCACGGTTCTCTGGATCTAGTTTCGAACCAGTCGGTGACATCTAAAGGTGTTAGGTAGGGGATAAAAACAGGATCGTCTACAGAGAGGGGAAGGCGGAGACAGGCGGTGAGACCGTCCCTTCCCGAGTGATCACCTATGGCATCGGCCCAAACTGATAACAAGGTTAAAACAGTATTGGGGGTTGTGGAATTTTGCACATAGAGTGGGGTAACTAATGAAATTAGGTTAATTACGAAAAGTCTAACTGTAAGGGCTTCGGTAGGTGTCATTGTGATGCTACACGTCGATGTTCGCGGTGGCGCTCTCTCCCTGTCGGCCTGGACTCACGAGCGTCGTATGTCTCAGAGTTAGTGGGTCTGTGGGGGAAAGAAAAATTTAAAAGCAGTAAATTTGTCTACGACATTGTGGTTGTATGGAGGTGCAAACGGCGGGATAGCCAGTTATGGTGAGCTAGGATTTGTTGCTGTTTTCTGCCTTCATTGAGGTATACGAAGTAGGTGTTCGGATACGGTTCTGCGCTGATGACTTTTCCTTTATACACTCGCGGGTGTGATTGGTGTGGAATGGTGACCCATACGAGTTTGTCAGGTACGAACTTCGGTTGCCACTGTTCTGGGCATCGGGGGTTAGACTTGTCCCATAGGGTCTTATCGGCATTGAGCGAGATGAGGACGTCGTGGTTTAGTTTCGTCCAATTCTTGTAGGTCCCATTTCCCTTTAAGCGCAATCGCTCTTTATAAAGTCCGATGTGTCTTTCTACCACCCCATTGGATTGGGGATGGTATGGGAGGTGGAGGTGCCAGGTGATGTTACGGAGGCGGGCAAATTTGTCGAGCGCTATAGAATTGAACGGTGGGCCTCCGTCTGATTGAATTATGTTGGGTGATTGCCAACTGGCGAACGCTGCAGTTAGTGCCGATATGACAGCTGTGGCGTGGCTTTTCCGTAGCAGCATGACTTGGAGTTCCCGAGTGCCGAGGTTGATAATGACGAGTCCTTTATTTGGGGGCTTCACACCAGGCAGGGGTCCTAGCAGGTCGACTTGCCAGACATTCCCTGGTGTAAACTGAAGTGGATCTAGTGCTCTGATTTGGTATTTCGTTTGGTGGCATTTTTCTTTGGCGCAGGGTTTGCAAGCTTGGGCCACCCGCTCCCAATCGGATCTCGACCCGTAGGGGGTGTGATTGTCCGTGGCTGACTGCCACCGAGTATGACAAGCTCTTGGCCCCGGGTGCCCCCAGTGATCATGAAGCCAGGCTAGAAACAGGTCTATTTTATCCTTTGGTTTTACTTGCTCAGCAGCTAAGACAACATCCGTATGGAGAGGGTCCTCTAGGAGTCTATCGATAATTTAATGTACTGGGGCGGTTTCGGACTTGTGCGACTTGGTGTGTTTGATTAGTGGGAGGATAGTGAAGGTGGACAACATATCAAAAATGTCTTGCCAGATGTCTAAGTTTTGCGTTGGCAGGCCTATACCAGTAACAATTTTGTAAATGTATTGGGAGTCAATTGCAATTACAGGAGTGGGAAGTGTTCCGTCGTGGTACTGGAGGCAATGTTGTATTACTTCCTTGAACCCCAATAGTTCATTCTTTTGAGCCGAGCTGTGTCCCGCATAAAGTTTTGTGTCATGGCAGGGTTTACAGTAGAATCCGTAGCCCCCGTCTCCCTGAGTAGTACCGTCGGATGCCATCCAAGCGGGAGCTGTTGTTCCATAGAGGATAGGTGAGACGCCTTCCGCAGTATCTGGATTGGGTGTTAGATCTTCGCATTTCCAGCAATGCCAATGATAATGATGATTGAGTACTAACATGTTCCAAGTGGATGGTTCTCCTTGGAACTGCGGGTCTGGGGTTTCGGCATTTAGCAGAGGTAAAAGAGTTGCGCCGGGCGCCCGGAGGGTTCCGTACCCGTGGGATAACATCTCTATAAGTTGCCCTGCCATCAAGATTTTTCCGACAGTTCCATATAGGTGCTGGGCTGCTTGGAGGGTTCGGTGGGAGGTGTAGGTTAACTCGCCACGGGAGTTGTGGGCCGTGGCCCACACGTGGCTGTCGGTGTATACCAGAGTTACGGTCATTGGGTCGACGAAGTCGAAAGCGTGGAGTGGTGTTGTCCTAATGGCCGTAAGGAGTTTTTGGAGATCTCTCCCGTCCCTCTCGGTCCAAGGCTTGAATTTTTGAGACTTCTTGTGGATTTGACGTTGAAGCTTCGCGAGTACTGGTAGGTGGGTTGGAGTGACGTGATGTCGGTACCAATTGAGATACCCGAGTAATTGTTGGAGTCGTTTTTTGTCTGATGGTAGTTGACCCTCCAATGGGTTGGTGTCTGGATTTTTGTGGGTTACGTCAAACCTTGTTTTATCAATGAACTTGGTGCCTAAAAACGTGATGTCGGCTGTAGGCTGTAGTTTCGATTTTCTTAAGTTGACTGTCCACCCTTTATTATTGAGATGGGTGACTAGGTTGTTGGTAACTTCGGTGACCGCTTGCTGGGTGCGGCCCATGATAGCGAGATCGTCGACGTAGCTCCAAATTTTTTATTCATCTGGGCCGGGAAGGATGTAGGAGGTACGGAACTCCCTCAGTGTATCGTTCATGGCACTTGTGGCTAACGCGGGTGCATTGCGATATCCTTGTGGGCAAACTGTCCACTTGTACATAGTGCCATTAACACACATGTTTAGTGCTCCCTCGACATCGTCGATTGGGATAGAGAAAAACATGTCCTTGAGATCGAGAGTGGTTCCAACCCACATGTCCTTTTGAAATTGTGCCATTTGATACAGGCACTGGGGCAGCATAGAGGGGCTAGGTTGCATGAGTGGTTGGCATCGCTTGTTGGCCTCACGGTAATCCGCTACTAGTTGGACTTCGTTGGGTTTTCCCGGTTTCTCAATTCCCCATCCCGGCGAGAGGCGAGTGCTGGCCGTTATCAGTTGGATGCACCCTTGTTGTTCGAGGTGCTGCAGAAGATCAATTAGTGCCCCCTTCAGGGAGTCTGGTTGGGATCGGTTTATAGCGCCATATAGATGTATTGCAGAGCGTGGGCCGGTGTCGGTCAGGTCCAGTTGTGGAGAATGGGAGGGCTTGTAATATTTGTTCCATCAGCTGAAGTGCCTTGATACCGGGGATTCCCAGGATGTTGATGCCCCCTAGGACTGCCTCTAGTGCTTTGCGGTAACCGGCTACCGAGAATTTGACCTTTCTCGTGGTTGTTGTTGCATTTAACCCCTGTACTATGATGGTTTTCGTGGTTGTTGTATGGGGTGTTGATGGAGTTATAACATTGACTTGGGCCCCTGTATCGAGGAGAAAGGAAACTTCTCGTCGTATCGTTGGATCTGTAGGGGTGTAAACGATGGGTCAGGGTTAAGGGCATTGCCGCCGGCCCGTCCGGTGGCAGCTACTCGTTTTTTGGCTTCTCAGTATACCTAAAACCCAGTTCGTGTGCTAGCTGTCGTTGTCCTGCATCCCCTAGGATGCGTAGCTGTTGTTTGGTAAGCTTCGAGTGGTTCAGGAGAAATCCGAACATGGCTCTCTCTTCTGGCGTCCTTTGAGGTGGCAGCCTCGACTCCGGTCGTGGGTGGTCGGGCTGGTGGTGCCTTTGCCTTTGGTACTCGACCGGGTACGTGGTGAGACGGTTCGGTGTGTTGGCTGGGTCTGTAGTCGCTGACTTCATGAGGGCTTGTAACCGCGGGAGTTGGCTTAGGATGTTCCCGGCTGGTTGGGTGGCTAATGGGTTGAGGAGGAGCCGGAGGGTAATAGCACTCTCTTCCCCGTAAACCTCTACGCAAGCTTCTATGGCTTCGAGAGTAGCTGGAATTGCCCCAGGATTTCGTAGGTGGTGGTGGGGCCACGCCCCCCGCTGCTGAGGTTGTGTCGGTCCCAGGCGGTGTACTCTTGGGTTCCAGGAGCAGTATGAAACCCCTAATATAGCTAGCAGAAGTTGTTCCTCAGTGACCTTTTCCAGCCGTCTGTCGTGCCACGCGTGAGATTTATGATTGATTTGCCCTGCAACGAGGGACGGCAGTGGGATGTTTCCTTGAACGTTGTCCATTATTAATGTTAGGTCGGTAGCGTGTCCCCCTCTCCATGAGGCTTGCCGGGTTAGGAAACAGGCTTCCTCTAGATCTAGTAATTCAGAACCGAATTCCATGAGCAGGCGACCTAGCCAGATAACTAGTGTTTCACCAGGTTTTATTTTCGATTCTCTGCATAACTCCTGCAATTCAGCCCGATTACAGGTGCGATAGGTGGTGGTGGTATGAGTTACGCCTTGTGGATCAGTTGTTTGCTTAACCAGGGCTATGGGATGAACGGCCGCTGCGGGTGGCGGCGCGTCAGGTGGAAGGGTTGGGTATAGATTCCCGCTCGGTGGTTCCTCCCCGTTGTAAGGGGGCGGGGCCGTTGGGGGCATCATTGCCCCGGGGGGCGGGGCCATGGGCTGTGTTCCTGCCCACTCCTTCATGGCGCCGCCTTCTTCTTCCTTCTCCTCCGGGCCTGCCAGGTGTTTCTCGGCGCCATTTTCTGGCGGCTGCTCGAGACTTCGGTGCCGCCATCTCCTTGGCTGCTTTGCTGACCGTGGTCAGCTGGGTTTCTAAATTCATATTTTTGTGCAGCAGAAGCGAAACTGTGCGGAACAGCACATTAATCATTTTCCTTTGTCCCATTTGGGGCCTGCCCACCTAGTTGTGTTGCGGCCCTCTGCCTCTAGATTTTCACGGAGCTGGGCGAGCAGTTCATGGCCGTGCGACTGGGGTGTCAGGGCCGGACAATTAAACTTGTCGGGAGGTGTCGCTTCTCTGCCCCCTCATACGTGCTGAATACAGCGGACGAACTCTTGAGCCGGGGTCGGGCTCGCTGTGCCTTTCGCTTTTACTTGCACCAGGGACAGCATTTCTGCCTCGTCCTGCGGCCTGTACATGACCCCCTTTCTGCTCATAACACACCCGAAAGAGCTCGGGCCTAGTCGGGCGGCCCACTCCTTTCCGATCCCCTCTTCTCCTTTAAGGGAGAAGTAACCTGTGACCGAGGTTGAACTCCTCCCGCTTGCCTGATGATAGGCAATGTGCGCCCATAGATAATCTGAGTCGGACGTCAGGCGTTCCCCACTGCGCCTTGGCCAGTTTTTGACTAGTTCCAACTCCATCGCATCTTCCCCGGATCCTGTTCATGACGCCATGTGGTGGCCGGGCAATTGCTGGGGCCCTTGCCGGGAACCCAGAATGTTAGGTGGGTACTTCGACGCGTGGAGTGGAAGTAGGCACGGATGCGTATTGGTTGCAACAAGGTTGTTTACTTACGCTACTGATGTGTGCAGCGCAGGAAGAACTGGCTTAATTGCAGTTACAAACGAGTTACAAACGTAGCGAGAGAAATGTAGCAAGAGCCCTTGAAGCGAGACAGGACATTCCATAAACGAATCACCGAGTGCACAAGGAAGGGGGTACGTCGAGCAGGTCGGTGACGGGGAGTCATTGGTGGGTGATCAGTCCGCCAAGTTTACTCCAGGTTGTGTCCGGAGTTCTCCGACTTGGGCAGAAATTGCTTTGATCTTTATATGATTGGTAAGCCAATTGCTAGTTGCCAAGTAGGAATAATTTGTAACTGGCCAATGGGTGGCGCTCATTTGAACAATGAGGCCGTTGGACTTGGCAGGCTTTTCACTGTGGTGGAATTTTCCATTGCCCCGGGACTTTTACTTGTGCCAGTTACGAGGGCTTGGGGATTTTCCACTGTGGCGGGAAATTCCACTGTGCCAGAGGCATCCGGTTACTAGGTTCTGACACGCATGTGTGTGTGTGTCCCTCACTGCCAAGCCACAGCCCCCCCAGCCCTGCAGCTGCCCCTCACTCCTGATCCACAATACCCCATATCCTGCCAGGGCATGTGGGGACCCTCCCTCCCTGGGCTTCAAACCCCAAACACACACAAGGCCTCACACATTGTCACAAATTCCTCCCCGCACACACCCTACACCCCCCCACTCCAACCATACAAAGTACCTGCATAATTTTACAAATCATTGAGTTTTTTCTGCACATAATTTTGAGTTTTTAGCTGTGCAATTAAAATTCTGATTAATTGCAGCTAAGAGTTTTAAATCGCACAACTAATTGCAATCCAATTTTTTAATGGTTTGACAGCCCTACAGAAAACACAAGGGTAAGATGACAATGCATTACAAATGTAGACACAGTAATGATTTTCTAGTTTTGCTTTCAAGAATTTGGGGTGCAGTTGTCCAGAAACCCCTGCACCTATCACATTGAAACTTGTCACACATCATGCACTGAGCAGAGGCTACCGTCCCTGCAAGTTTCATCTGAATCAACCAAAAGACAACCAAGTTATAGATATTTCATTGATTCCTCATTGTACTTTATGGCCGATTCTGTGAATCGACTCCAAATCTTCGAAGTGATTCGGCCGAGACGAATCGGAAAAATGATTTGGATCTCCAAATTGAATCTCTGGCATCTGAATCAGCCGAATCCGAATCAAATAGTTCCCTTTTCACACAGGCCTATATGACAGTGGTTATTATGAAAACATAGACTTAGCAGAATTGCTTATTAAAAACACCAACAGACAGGCTGTGTATGTATGTGGACTGTGGTACATGAATCAGGGTTGGAAAGAGTCTAAGGGGTCATCCAGGCCAGCCTCCAACACAAATGCAGGAATGCTATGCCTAAAACATCCCAGGCAACTTCTTATCCAACCGCTTAAAGTCAGATTCACAGAGAAGTAGGGCTGAAAGGGACTTTCAGAGATCATCATTCAGCACCCAGCCTGAGGTTGGATCATCCCTATCCTAACCACCCCATACAAATTCACTGTCTAACCTCCTAGCAAAACTACACACCCAGCCCTGACAACTCAGCCCAAGACACAACACCCCAATCTGCCACAGGGAAAGCAGGGGGAACATGGTGGTCAATGCCCTGGGGCTGAAAAGGTTGTTAAAATATGCTCAGGAGATCCCATGAAGAGAGCCATGCACCCCACCACTCTGCTATATACGAAGGCAACCTCTGCTCCCCTCAAAGGCCTCCAATGAAGGAAACTGAACAACTTCCCTGTGCTGTCTACTCCAGTACTTTACTGCTCTAACATTAAGGAACATTTTTTTTTTCCTGAGACCTAATCTAAAATCAACTTTTCTGCAATTTAAGTCATTGTTGTCACATCCTGTTTCTTCTGCTATAGCTGCTTTCAGCTTCAACCATCACCTTCAAACCATAATAGATTTTTTTTTAAATCAGCAGAAGACAAAAGGACACTTGAAAGGACAGTGAATGCTACCATTAGGTAATGAACTACATCCCCTTTTCTCACAGTTCACTAAAACAGAAAGAGTGTGGCACTCCATTAGGAGACCCAGGTTCCAGTCCCTGCTCCAATAAGCATTAAGCATTTCACACAAACTGCTTCAACCAGGGAGAAAACTCTACCCCAACCTATGCTATTGTCTGGTGGCAATGCCCCTCCTTTCAACAGACCGAGTTGCTAAATAGCTCCTTATAGCTAAATCAGTAGTGTTTGCCATAGTCTGACTATGCCATGGTGGCATTATGCCCCAGCCAGGATGTTCCAGAGCATGCACTGTTCAGCTGCCCCATTTGCACACTCCAAACCCTCTGCAGCCCCTCTTCAAAATCCTGTGTCCCCTGTGCTTGAAAGAATGATCTCAGAGCTGTCTCAACAATATGTCTTTAGGTTTGAAGAAGTGTAAATAGGTGCAGGTGGGCAGTTCATGCTTTGGGGCATCTCAGTTGGGGAATGCTGCTGCAGCAGTGCAGATATGCCCAGAGAGTCCTGGGAACTCTGCCAGATTTTGAAGCTGCATCCAGGGGTTCCTAAATGTTGTTCATCAAGAAAATCTTCGATATCAAGACAACACATAGACAACACATTTTTTTTTTCTTTCACTTGGGGGATAGCATTGAAATAAAAAAAAAAAAAAAAGGATCTTGATCATTTAGGAAACCCAGATAAATGATTTTTTAAAAAATAGCAAAGAAAAATGTGAAGTGCTACATGCAGTAAAGAAAAAAGTTCAAACGCAAAAGTACAGAATGAGCAATAAGTGTCTTGCCAATGTCACTGGTAGAAAATGTATGGGGGTTTCGTGGATCACAAACTCAGCATGACTTGGGAAACTATGCTGGAGCCACAATGGGCAACTATTGTGCGGGGTTTAATTAACAGAGGTATGGATAAATGTTCATGTAGAGATACAAATCCCACTTCAATGTGAAATACTTTAAACGTGAGTGCTTCACTGCTGCCCAGCTGTACAGGTTCCTCAGAGCCTAAGTGCTGCAAAAGGCACTGGAGCAGGTGCTGTAGTGGAAAAGGTTTGGCATGTTAGATGGGGAAGAGGCGAGACTGTGTTTATGGAGCACAGAAGGTATAGGAAAGCATGGCCAAATGCCTTTCAGGGGGGAAAAGCATTAGGTGCATCTCCTAATGGGGACAGCTGTGCTCAGCAGGTCCCAGCTGAGGAGAGAATTGCATGCAGACTAATGCCTCTGTCCTTTTTGACTAAAATACTAATGGGAAAGACAAGTAATCTGTCATATAGATGTCTATCTGGGGGGGAAGCAAAACATCTACCAAGATAAATACGTTTTTTGAGCATCTGGATAGAGAACAAACACAGGACTTAAAAGAAGACTTTTGGAGAGAAATTTGAGTAGGAACCCTGGTGTCTAGCACGTGATTTTAGTCCCCAGCAAGTGAAGCTGGTACTGATTTGGGAAGAGCTGGCAGGATTGCTAGCACCTGCAAACAGACACAGTCACTGTCCAGGGCAAGCTATTTCTGTTTGTTTTTTTTTTTTACCTTACAGATGGGGACTTTACCATTCATATGAGGAACTAACTGGCATTAGGTGGCGTTACTGAGAGGCATTTGAAGCTGCACTTGGCATATGATGGCAGCACCTGCACGTGTCAGACTGTACCTTACATATTATGACTACACCTGACGGGTGGGGGTCCATATTGATACCACAGTATTATTACATAGTCATAAAATGGTGATTTTGAACTGGTGAGTTGTTTTTAACTTCACCTGTCTCTCCCAAACTAGTTTTCCTATGACTAAAATTAATTTTGGCTCTATTGGCCACAGGGCCTACCCTACGCTCAAAAGATGGCAAATCAGAGGAAATGAAACATTAATGCTGAAGGTTGAGTTTTCAAAGCTAGTTGGACCACTGATTTTTTTGCTCTTGAACAAAATGGGAACATCCTGTGTCTGATTTGCCACGAGAAAGTGGCTGTCTGCAAGGAGTACAACGTGAAGCGACATTATTCTACAAAACATGCAAAGACCTGTGACAGCCTGGTGGGTCAGGTTAGAAGTGATCGGGCGAACTCTCTAACACAGAGCGTGAATGGGCAGCTGTCTTTCTTCAAAGCCACGAGGCAGAAGTCTGAAGCAGTGACCAAGAGCTTCTTGATATCCGAGGCAATAGCTAGGAGGCGGAAACCGTTGTCTGATGGAGAATGTGTGAAAGATTGCTTGGGCACATTTGTATCTATGGTATTCCCTGAGAAACAGTCAATGGTGGAGAAAACCAGCCTTTCACATCAGACGGTTGCTAGAAGATGTCATGACCCAAAGGTTTGATTTTGTGTGTGCTTCGGCACCAGAATTATCCCCGTGGGTTTACAGCTTCATTGCACGGTGGAGTTTTGCTGCACAGAGAACCCGCGTGCAAAGGAGAGAGTTCCCGCCACTTTGCAGTTGTCTTTGCGGGGTGCATTTTCTTTGCAACACAGAAATGCACGGTGCAAAGAGTTCCTGCTCTTCGAATGCAAATTAGTGTCCCACTATTGGCTAGTGCTAAATTATTCCCACGTGGCGGCTAGCGATTGGCCTGCTAGCCGTATAAGAGGCTTGAGCAGTTTCCGCCCAAGCCGAAGAGGACTCCACATCCATCTCGTGGGAACTCTGGGTGCGCGGCAGGGTCATAGAAGCCCTGTGTGTTACTCAGAGGAGTTTGGCGGCCTGATCCACCACCCACCTCTTCCCGTCTTCGAGCGGTAACCTTTTATAAGACGTATCGACAAGTTTTGAGGTGCGCTTGTCCTGGACATCCGGAGTTCTGTCTGCGTGCAGCCTAGCAAACTCCACGTGATTGTTCGTGTTCTTTTTGTTTGTAACCACAACTCAAGCAAGTTTTCAGCCTGCACCGCGACCATCTCGGTGTAAGTAAACAATCTTAAAATCAACCATTACGTGTCTGTGCCTAATTCTAGCTCGGCGCCTGCCCTCTCCAACCCGGCGTGCCCGGGCTGCCGGCCACAGCCCGCGTGCAGCGCGACAAAGGGCCCGGGTTCGCGCCCGGCCCGCACAGAAGAGTAGACGACATGGCATCAAACACTGCCGATTCACTGATGAAAAGACTCAGTGCCCGTCAGTTTTACAGCGTGGGGGTTGACGAAAGCACAGATGGGAGTGATACAGCTCAACTGGCAATCTTTGCATGAGGAGGAACCAAACATCCCCGTGTTGCTGGGGAACTTCTCGACTTGTGTCCAACTCAAGGCAAAACGATGGGACAGGACATTTTCAATGAAGTGAAACGTGTCTTGTTGGAATTCAGTCTTCCAGAGGACAAACGCTGTGGTCTAACAACGGATGGCGCCCCTGCGAGGATAGGCAAGCACAATGGATCTGTCCATTTACTGGTCAAGTCCGTGCCTTGGGATGTCATCACACATCCCTGCATCACTCACCAGGAACAACTGTGTGCAAAGGCCCTGGGGATGAAGCGTGTGATGGAAAAGGTTGTTTCTACACTCACTTTCATAAGGTCAAAGGGGCTTAATCGTAGACAGTCCCAAGCATTTCTTGTGAGATAGGATCAGACCATGATGACGTTATTTACTTCTGCCAAGTTGGTTGGCTCAGCAGGGCAGCCGCACTAGGCAGACGCTGGTCACTGCTGGACGAAATCCTCTGACCGGTTGAAATCAAGAGAAACGCATACAAGCTGTTGGTCCTTTTTAATTGTTAGTCTTTTTTTTCCACTCCTTCCTCTTTCCCATCCACTTCAAACATGTTTTTCAAGACTTTTCCCTTCTCACCAACAGCTCCAGTTGCATCTTGCTGGCTGCGGAGTGAAAGAAGCCACATGGTGTTTTCTCTGCGTCTGAGCTCCATGACACTTGGCCCCACTCCTCTCCCACCCCAGAGGAGGGGTAGACTTGTCCATGCCCTTGCTTACCAGGCCCTCGAGTACCAAGTCACCGTTGGGCAGGTCTGTGAAACCTATAACCGGTGACTGCTCTGAAACTGTTCTAACTTCACGACAGCATGTTCGATTTAATTGATTTAAATGTATTACCTGTAATAGAACCTTTAGACACCGAGGGAAGTTCAGAACTTACACATTTAAGCACCATCTGAGCTGTGGTTTCATACAATCATAGAAAAATAGGGCTAAGAAGGACCTCGATAGGTCATCTAGGATCTAAATGTTGTGTTTAGGTGCCTGACCTGATAGGTGCATAAAATGACAATGTATCATCACCTTACTGTCTGAACAGCATATTACAGAAAGCATCCTACAATGCTTTGTCTCATGATCATATAGGAGTAACACCATAGGTTTCAGAGAAAGGGGACAGTAACCCCATCACAGTCCACATTTTAATGTCCCAAGGAAGAAGTCGTTTTCCTGTGATCTGTATCAGCATTTGGTTTTAGGATGATGGTTGTTTTCTGAGGTGGAAACAAATGTGAAGAGGAGAATTTCAAAAGAAAAGCCTTTGCTAAGGGAACATGACAGATTACCAGTATTTTGAGAATACAAGTGTGAAAGTACAGCTCTGTCCTCATTTAATGTCCTTCCTACAGGTCTACTTTAAGAACACAGAATGAATCGGAAGAACTTCACTAACACGGTGAAAGGATTTGTCTTTGTGGGTGTCTGTCAGAGCTCTGAACTGCCGTGCTTCCTCTTCCCGGCCTTCCTTATAGTCTACATTGCTACCTGGTTTGATAGCCTCACTATCACCTCTATAGTCATTTGCACCTGCCACCTTCATATGCCTATGTACTTCTTGCTCACCAAGTTGGCTTTCCTGGTTACCTCTTCAAGTCCCCAGTGACTGGCCCCATGATGCTGAGGGACATCCTGTCCCCACACAAAACCATCTCATTTCATAGGGGCTTGATACAGATATTTTTCTTCCACTTCTCAGGAGGCACCTCAGTCTTCCTCCTCATAGTAATGGCAGATGACTGATATGTGGCCATCTATAAACCATTACGGTACTTGACCATCATGAACCAGGGGGTTGCATATGGCTAGTGATTGGGGCATGGGTGGGTGGCTTTGTCCATTCTAGTGTCCAAATCGCACTGATCTTTCAGTCGCCTTTTTGTGGACCCACTCTGCTGGATACTTTCTACTGTGATGTCCCATGGGTCATGAAACTTGCTTGCACAAAAACCCATGTGATAGACTTGGCGATCATCTCCAACAATGCATTTGTAATCTCTGGGGCCTTCTTTGCATTACTAATTTCCTATACTATCATCTTGGGCAAGGTAAGAAAGCATGTTGTGGAAAGGAAGCACAAAGCCCTTTCCATGTGTACTGCACAGATTACATTGGTGTGCTTGCATTTTGGACCTGGCATGTTCATTTTATGACAGACCCTTCCAGAAATTCACAGCGGGTAAGGCAATCTCTGTGCTCTACACAGTGGCCATCCCCACAGTGAAACCGGTGATCTACACACTGAGGAGTGCCAAAATAAAACATGCCATTCAGAGGTTACTGTGGACAGTCCTGTTCTCAGGAAGGAAATCAGAGCCTTCATTTGTTGAATAGTCCCTGTGTTTCCCACTTTGCAAAACTTTTCAGGTTAAGATATAATAACTATCATGATGATAGTATCAATATTGCTAACAATAATGATAGGAATAACCGTAATACATGAGGTCAGCATCTCAAAGCCTTCTTACATGGTTTGTATACATCTAGTATAATATTTTAGTTTTTTCCAGTCATGCAAGTGGCTATTTCTTCATCCACTCAGTCACACGCCCTCCACCTTTCTCCCTGCCCCACATATTTCTTACAAAACTTCCACTATTATCTGTTCAGAGACCAGCCTCGTGAAAGTGCTAGAGAAGCCCCTGGGTGGTTACTGACCCGTGATGTGGTGGGTCAAGTACTTTGCTGGGCCGTCAACGAGACCTAGGTTCAACCAACTCTGGGCAAGGGGGCCTAAAACTTGCATCTTTCTACTTTGCTGGTGACTACTTAGTGACTGAGGGCAAAACATGAGAGACTTTCCTCTCCCATACATTCTTCCTTTGTTTCTGTGTACAGGTCCCAATAGTCATGGTTTATGGTTGATGTTTTCAGACTTCTAAGGCCACTATGGATCCATCAGGGGTTCAAGTGCCTGCCCCGGCTTTTTACCCAGCCAATGAATCCCCTTCTGGCTGTGCCATGTCTGCAAATGTAGGCAGTTGGTGATGCAGCTAGGAATGACATTCCTTGCCTGCATGTAATTGCACAAGGTAAAAGTCTCCACTGGCTTTACTGGAGGGAAACGTCCCTCCTAGAGAACTGAAGATCTGCCTCTGAGAGTAATTGAGAGCTGCCCTTTGAAATGTGTGGGGGATCTGGGTGCCCCTATAAGCAAACGTAGTATGCAAGTCCTTCCTGAAATACTCAACATTATATCTATAACCTGATCTCTCTTTCCTTGAAGTCAGGTCTCTGAAAACCTGTCTCCGTCTCAATAAACTAGCATAGCCTCAAGATCGCATTGTATGATTAATGCATCGGTTGTCCCAGTCTTTACAAGTCTGCTAGATCTGTGATTGTAGAACCAGGTGCCTCTGAAAGTATTAAAAATATTACAACAAGGTCAAATTTCAGCCATATTTGTTTCCTACCCAACAGGAAAATTAGATCTAGTTCTCAGAATCAGACAGACCCCCAACCTTTCCACTTATCTATTTTCTAACTCTGGATGTAGCATAGGTACTAAGATTAAAGTTTCTCTAAAACCCCTTTCAGGTTTTCCTGTCTGGATCAAAAACATTGCCACTTTGGAGGTTTGAAATTCTGTCTGAAGAAACTAAATTAGAAACTTTAAAGAATGTCTTCCTTCTCCAATCCAAAGAGATCGGGTTTGCCAAATGGGTTTTGGTGAAGAGCTGCCTGATACTACAAGATGGGATATATGAAACACGGGAAAAAGTCCCCATTTTAATGGTCCCTCTAGAAGACGCACAGAACTCGGGTTGCTACAGACGCTGGAAGACAAATCTGCCTGTGGGATAACAGCAGGAGAGAAAAACAATTAGGACGTCCGGGTTTTGTATGGCAGTTCCTGATGTGGAATAGTATGCCTTGGCTCTGCGTGTGGGCAATTGTTAATCAATTAGCCACACATGCAGCCAGTCAATTTTTCAACCATTTAACATTGAAAATGAATAGAACATGAAACTATATTACATCAGAGCAAGATGTGAGGCACACACCTGAGTTGGAGCACATCTCTTCCTAAGGTTAACAAAAAGCCCAGAAATAACAGCGATGGGATCATCTTTAGTGCTTTGAATGAAATCATGTCCAAGCTTTAATTGACATGGCACTTGTGGGGAGAAAGCTACCTGGACTCTAAAACTAGGTTACATTTGGGTAGAAACAATTTGTAGCTGTTGACTTAGTATGGCTGGTTTCATGCCAATTTATCTACATGGTCTTTGTGTCTGTCTGTCTATCCATCCCATATCCAAACCTCTTATCAATATAGTTATCTAGTCTGGCTGGTCACCAGTAATACAGAAGATGATAGGATTTTTGAAACTGTGTGGATGCTAGGTGATGAAGTTTCACTGAGAGCTGAAATAACTTGGTCTTTCTAATTCTCTAAGACAGTTCTGAAATTTCCACTTGGAGCGTCTGCTTTAAAGGTTGTTCGAAAGGCAAGGGTTCCTTAGGCTGGTATCTTTTATTGGATCAACTATGCAATTGGAATAAAGCTTTCAAATGCAAGGCTGTCAATACTCGGTTGACTAGATGACCTATCACTTAACTCTGAGGCTGCTTTTGAAACCCTGCCTGAACTGAGTGCAGGATAGTTTCTGAGGTCTATGTTAAAATCCTTTAAATGTGATTGATGAAAATACATTGTTAGCCCTTTGTGTTAGTCCAAACCCAGAGAGTGAGTTCAGACTGAGATCCAAGATTGCTATGTCTCCTCCTCTTTTTCATCATTGCCAGCAACAAAGTTTCCTGCTTGCAGACTCACGAAGTCAGTACTGAGGACAAAGTCTCATCCCCACACAATCTAACTTGTTTTCTACGGGCAAACATCTTGCCTTCATTCTCTGCAGTGGTGATTCCAGGGCAGGAATATGCATGGCCATCTCTGCTCTCAGGGACCCCTTTGCAGATTTATGTACTTCCCACTGCAGCCCCCAGTGACCCTCATGCAAACTATTTGGACCAATCTGAGTGACTGGAAAAGAATGAACAATTATTTTCATTGCATATATTCATACTTGGCAAATGGAGTAATGCCAGCTCCTATTCCTGCATGCTTAAAAAATGAAGAAAAAAAAAATCATTCAGTGTAGAAAAAAATCACACTCTGAATACAACATGGAGAATGGGTGAGCTGAGCAAGAAGCTATCTTTTTAAGCAGAGACGTTGGAATCAATTAGCTGTATTTGCAAGTAGAAAAAGGTTATTAAAGGTAGATCAGATTCTGAAAACATCTAAAGGGTGTGCGAGTGCTAGCTGTTTGCAGGGGTAGTGAAAAATTAGTGCATAGAAAAGCAGGTATAAGAATTATCTGGAAATTTGCATTTGAGAGAAAAATCACTTTCATTTATAAGAAGACTGAGGAGAGGCTTGATACCAGAATTTGAACACCATCAGTGGGAGGCAATGTTAACATAGTGAGAAAAACCCATCTAGAAGAACTATGGCTGAAAACTGAAGTTAAATTCAGACAAATTCAAATTAAAAATAAGGCATACATGTTTTAAGAGGATGATTGAGCACTGAAATACACTATCAAGGAACATGGTAGATTCCCAGCAACTGATGTCTTTGGTGCAAGGTTGGATTTTCTTCAGGAAAGGTTGCTAGATTTTTTAGTCTTACATTTGCACATCAAAGGCCTTTACATTTCAGAGTTTTTCCTTCAGCAAACCCTTCCTAATGAAATCCTCTAGTGAGCTTTTATGATGTCTGGATTGATTGACATTCTTCATATGATTCGCTAAGGGGTATGCATTCAGACAGATAAAGGTTGTGCAAGCAGATAGACATGGGGTGTGCAAGCAGAAAGATATAAACATAAGTGGGATCCTCTGGTCTTAGAAAGCAGTCCCAGTTTTATTTCTAGTTCAGATTTGCTCAGTGGATGGGAAGCCAAGTGCAGAGAGGAGAGAGAAAGAGCTAGCCATTAAAAGGAATCAGGTAATCAGGGCAATTACAGCTGCTTTGAATTATCCTTTCCTTCTTAGTCCAACCATTGCAAACCTATGTAGCTTTGCAAACCTTAGTCCTTAGAGAGTTAAGGGCTAGCTTGGATAACAGAGCGCAAGTTTGGATTCTTGTGGCATTCAAAGTGTTCATAGATGAGTTTTCACAGCTCATAAAATCCTAAATCATCTCTGCACTTTAACATACTTCTGAATTTTAAACTAAGATCAATCCAACACTATGTGTCTGTAGCTCCTTCAGAGAGCTGAGAAGCAAGTTTCCTGCACTAGAAGCAATGATTAAAATCAGTCAGGTGTTGGAATATGGAGAAGGCCAATTAGGGTTTTTGAAACACCCTAAGTGACTTGGAGAACAGGTTTGCACTGACTTGCAATGGAGGTGGGCAGCTCCAGGCTCCTCTAAAAACCACAGCCAATATCTGGAAAGCCTTTTAGAAAGGGAAACAGTTTGTAGCACTAAGCATCATCTACCTAACCAAATCTCTCCTGCATCATCAAGAGGATCCCACAGTATCTTCCTCTACACTTATGAATCAACAGTGCATCTCTAGCAGAACACTACACAGTTTATGCTCGAAGACTTATTACTTCTTATCATCAGCCTGGGCTGTAACTGCAAAGGTAGGTGCCTCTAAGTGTTAAAGATATATCCTAAGCCAGTCCCATCTCAGACCTGTGCATGTTTTTTTTGTAAGAGACAAGGAAAGTGGGCCAAATTTCAAGGAGTAAAGCCTTGGACATCTTTCCCTGGTCTTCCTCTTATTTAATACCCTCCCAGTAAACTCTGATACTGAAAATCCTCCCAGGGTTTACTAGATAAAATGAATAAAGCTACTGCTTCTGAAATGCAGGTCACTCATGTAAGGATCCTACCCTGCAGTCTGAGTCACCTCTGTAAAGCTTACAGAGGCTTCTCCCCTGCAGCCTTTTTACAGTGCAGTTGACCCAGTTACTACTAATCACTGTCAGCTGACCTCCTCTGATTGGTTATGGGACTGCTTTTAAGAAACCTCTCCAGTACCTGAGCCTCGTTAGTCATTGCCTTAGTTTTTAGTGTCTAAGCAGCTTTTGTCCTAACAACATCCATGCTTGTCCTTGTTCCTGATTGTGCTTTTGACTTGTTCTTAGGTTTTAGCTTTGAGTTTTCTATACAGACCTGTTTCCTGATCCTGGTTTGGCTTACTTTTGGTGTATACTTGTAAATTATTCTTCTAGCATAACTAGACTTGTAATTCCTGAATCTTTTCCTTAGCTTTGCATTTGGTTCCTGACTTGTAACTTCTGACTTTTACCCCTGTAATCTCTAGCCTAGCAGACCATGGTAATTCAGTCTCAAGAAGTGATTTAAAAGTTGGTGACATGTCTTCAGTTACAAGTCTTCCTTACTATTATTATTTAGGTAGTAGGTTTTAAATACACCCAGAAGCAACACGCCTTGGAAAAGTCCTTAGGCCGGGAACTGACACCCGCAGGGTATTTACAGCCTTTAACCAGCCTTTGAAAAGAGTGGAAGAGCGAACTCCTGTTTTATGGGTCTGATGAGGTGTTAGAGCAAAAGCCCTGAGCAGGAGAGAGCTATTCTGGCATCCATACTGAGCTTGTGGAGAAGAGTACATGCCATGCCCTAGAAATGGGGACATTCTTTACCAGGAGTCCTGGCTCCCACTGTGACCTGTGGTGGAGGGTTGAGTTTGAAGGGTTAGGGCAGGTTCAGGATGGGCAGTTTAAAAAATGCGCTAGTGCCCAATTGTTAAATCAGAAGCGATGAGAGCTGCAAGTCAGCTCTCTATGCCTTGGGCATAAGTAGAGGAGTGCGCTACACAGCAGGCCTCCTAAACTTCATGCAGATTTTAGAAGTGAATATGCTGTTATAATGAAAGCTAAGATTTTTCTGAGACACCTATGAGAGTTGGAAGCCCAAGTACCATGACAGCTAATGAGAGCTTATTGTCCACATCCCTTAAATAGCTTGGCAAATGTTAGCCTAAGCAGGAGAAAAGGAGTTTGGGCACCTGCTGTAGACCTCACTGGACTATAAATTAATATAACTATTGCTCAGTGCATGTACAAATTGTACGAAGGTTTTGCTACAGCATTGACTAAAACAGGCCACACTGGGGCATGGCTACAGTCATTAATGCACAGTGGTTACTGCACATTTAATTTAGTACTTTCATAATAGATTTGTGCATTCTGGGTAAGAGGCCAGGCACCTAGAAGGTAGGTAAAAGAAGGCTTATGGCTAAATTTATGTCTCTTTACTCACTTAGATGGCATGTCAATGGCTATGTAATTACAGCTTCTGGCACTTACAGTTGAAGATTTTATTTCTCCCTGATGTGAAACAGAATAACCTTGCACAGGTATCTACTGGTGTAGTGGTTTTGAATCTCCTCTCCATGTTTTAACCCAATATCCTATTGATTAGGACAACTGCCTAGGAAGTAAGAAACCCAGGTCCTAGTCAGCAGAAGGGTTGGGGCCTGTGGCTTACAAGTAAGAGGCAGAGGTATGACATGGGCATATCACTGCCCCCTGCCACCCATCCTTCCTGCCCCCCACCCATGTCCTCTTTTTTTGATACTGAAAATAGGGGTCAGGCTCTTGCACATGCTAAGCAGTAATGAGTGAGCAAGGTTTTATTCTCAGTGTCGCTTCAGGCTTGCTCTGGGGACCGTGCAGACATGCCCAGAGCAACTTTTCACTCTGCATCCTCGGAAGGAATCCCTGTCTCAAGATTCCTCACTTCTAGAATATGGATATTAAAATTACCTCCCATCTTTGGCATGCACGTGGATTCACTGACTCACCTCTGCCTCTGACTTCAAAGGTGTAATATGCCAAGGACCTTTCCTATGAGTTTTCTTTCCTTTTGATATTTCTCCATTGCAGGTTGCATGGTAGTGCAAACATAGTCAAACTAGTTGTACGAGAGAACCCCACCTGCTTCAGGTAACCCTGAGTTGTAACCTGCGCTGGATACATGCCAGGGGGAGGGGGAACCTGTTCCCTTTGTCTCAAGCTTCCCCACCACTGCGGGTCATGTGACTAGCTTCCTCACCTGGAAAGGTGATGTCATTTGAAAGCACCAGGCATTAGCCAGTGGGGCTGCTCCTGGTGGGACCTCAGTGATGAGGTCACTATAGGGGATAAAAGGAGTCCCCATAAAGAAGGATGACAGAGCTATCTTGAGCTGAAACATCTTTGGCAGAGCCACGCTGGAACCCTAGGGCTCATGGGGAGAGAGGAGGAGCAGCTGAATGCTGCGGCCTTCTCCCTCTGTCACTTGAAACTGGACACACAAGCAACTGCCCGCCTCCAGAGGAAAGCAACCAGCCTCTGGATGATACTTGGGAGTAGTCTACTGGAACCTATCTGGATATATAGTTTGCAGTAACACAGCTGTGTAATCAAAGGCTATCTAGCCGCACTGTTTGCTCTAAGGGTATTCTTTGATCTTGCACTATCCTGTATCTTACCCCAGACCTTCTTTCTGTACCAATAAAATTCTCTGAGCATGGCGTGGGAGACCTATTGGGAGATGGACTGGGTTATGCCTTGATGCTCCCTTGTTCCAGCTGACTAAGGGAGGCTACTATTTGGACTTGTGGCTATAAGAAGCACCCCAAGTTCTTGCAGTGAGTCAATCGCCCTTCAGGTCTATAAAGCCTGTGTGCCTCAAGAGGCAAGGAGCCACTCACAGACCGAGACTCTTGAGTGGTGGCAGCATCACCCCCAGGCTTGCGGGTGTGCTCCAGGAAGGGGGTCAGCTAGATGTGAGGTGCCCCCAGGGAGGCACTCAGAGCTTGGTAGGAGGTTGGGCACAGTGAGGTGTGTGGCACAGTGCAGGAGCACCTCCTACTGGTGCACCATGCAAGGTAGTTAGCCATATTCATCTGAAGCTTAGGCACAAGGCAGGGCAGTGTGGCAACTCATAGACTAACTCATTCAGAAAGGCATGAGCTTTTGTAGGCTACAGCCTACTTTGTTATATACTACAAATATGAATAGCATCTGATGAAGTGGGCTGTAGCCTACAAAAACCCATGCTTCTCTGCCTGAGTCTGTAAGGTGACACACTGCCCTGCTTACTTCATTTATAGCTAGCCCATGCATCTCTACACTTCACTGCAGCTAGCACTGGAGACATACATTGCTACCTGCATTGCTGTTTAATTTTATATATACTTTTTTGAGCTAAGAAGAAAGAAACCTGTGCCTACTCACTGCTAGAGCCACAGGACTGATTCTGCAACAGATATTTATAAGAGGCCTGATCAGTGAAGATGCTGAGACCCTCAACTTCCATTGATTTCCACAGGACTTGAAACTGCTCCACACCTTTTAGCTAGGGACAGGCATTACACATAAACCAGTTTAAGTGATCAGAAGCTGGTTTAAACCTGTAACAGAACAGATGTTCAGTGCACATAAACCAGTTGGAAAATGGCTGAAACTGGTTTGAGATAAACCTAGTTGAATGTAGTATCAGACTTAACTGATTTGGCTCAAACCAGTTTATGCAATGTCTGTCCCAGACCCATTACTGGTATAAGATAAACCAGACACCCCCCCAGCATCCCAGCATGCTCTCTGGGTTTTGCCAGGAACTGTCCTATGCAGCAGGGCTGATCCCTCCCTTCTGCTCCCTGGCTGCAGCTCGGCTCAGAGCGTCTGCCTGGCTTCTCCCTGCTAAGCAGAGACTGTTCCTCACTCCCCTTTGTCTTATGCAGACACCTCAGCATTAGTTAGCAGACCACATGCTGGCTAAGGTCCGTGCTGTGGGAGACGACAGAGGCAGACAAGCTTTTGGGAGCTAATCAACAAGTAGCTTAATTTCCTCCCTTGGAAGAGCTGTTTAAGAAGAGCTGCATTAGTTAATGGAGAGAGGCTTTTGTTTTCTTAATGGTCTGATAAACACTGAGTTAGGTGTGATAAACATTGCCTGCCGGGCAGCTCAGGAGCAGGGGGAAATAATCGGTGTGTCCTGCCAGAGCCTGGCCACGCCTCCCTCAGCTCAGCTCTGTGGAAGAGAGGGAGGGCTGCTCTAGCCTGAGCCGCTTCTGGGAGGTCTGTCTGGGTTACAAACTGATTTAGCTTAGCCAGGTTAGACTAACCCGCAAAGATTGAATCAATTCAGGCTCAGGCTTTTTGAATGTCTGTCCCTACCCTATGGGATCAGGCCCAAAAGATCGTGAGCTACATCCAGTTCTACTAAATATTAGAGCTGTGTGAAGTGGCAGCATTGCATTTCGACCAGCGTTTTGACGGAACACTATTTTATTTTGATATCTGTTTCGAGTCGAAACAGCTACTCCATTCTGTCCTGTCGAAACGTTTAACCGTTTTGACCCTCTTTTGGCATTTCACCCATAGGATATAATGGGGAAGGTCAAAACAGGCTATAACTTGTCATTTATGGCATATTTTGGATGAAACTTGCAGGATGGTAGCTCCTTCTGAGATCATGAAGTGTCCCAAAATTCAAGAAGATAGGTGCAGGGGGTTCAGAGAAGCTACACCCCAAAGTCTTGAGAGCAAAACTCATGTCACGTGCATGTGTTAAGCCACAACAGGTCAAAACTGCGGGCATGCTAGCCCCTGCTGAGGCCACAAAGCCTGCCATGTTTCTAGGAGATAGGTGCAGGGGTTTGGGGGAAACTGAACCTCAAGCTGCAGACAAGCAAAACTCATGACATGGGTGACACCATTTGTGTTAAGGTGCAGCAGGGTGAAAGCTGCAGGCCTGCCAGCCCCTGCTGAGGCCATGAAGCCTGCCAGCTGTCAAGGAGATTGGTGCAGGGGGTCTCTGGGGCCCTGCACCCCTAGCTGCTGACAGGCAAAACTCGTGACATGGGTGTTTGTGCAACTGCTGCCTCTCATCAGGCAGCAGGACTGAAGATCCCCCATCACTTGCCACCACAGACCTGGGGGTAATAATTAACCACAGTATGAACATGAGCCGGCAGTGCGATGCTGTAGCCAGCAGGGCCAACAATATGCTGGTATGCCTCAATTGATGCATCTCCAGCAAAACCTTTGAAAGAAGTGTTTCTCCTGCTCTACTCGGCTCTACTCAGCACTGGTGAGACTGCAGCTGGAATGCTGCATCCAGTTCTGGGCTCCGCACCTTAACAAGGACGTGGTAAAGCTTGAGAAGGGCTACCCATATGATCAGAGACTTGCACGGCAAGCTATATGAGGAAAGGCTGAGGGACCTGGGACTCTTCAGCCTGAAATAGAGAAGGCTGAGAGGGGACTTGGTAGCAGCTTACCACTACATCAGAAGCGTACATCTAGGGCTTGGTGAACAACTGTTCACCAGGGCACCCTTGGGGAAAACTAGGAGTAATGGTCACAAACGCCTCGAAAATCATTTCAGGCTCAACATTAGAAAAAACTTCACAACTAGGGCGTCCAGACTGTAACCATTACTCCTAGTTTTCAGTTGTTCACCAAGCCCTAGATGTACGCTTCTGGTGTAGCAGTAAGCTGCTACCAAGTCCCCTCTCAGCTGTCTCTTTTTCAGGCTGAAGAGTCCCAGGTCCCTCAGTCTTTCCTCATATAGCTTGCCGTGCAAGTCTCTGATCATATGGGTAGCCCTTCTCAAGCTTTACCACGTCCTTGTTAAGGTGCGGAGCCCAGAACTGGATGCAGCATTCCAGCTGTAGTCTCACCAGTGCTGAGTAGAGCTGAGTAGAGCAGGAGAATCACTTCTTTGCAATGATTTTGCTGGAGATGCATCAATTGATGCATGCCAGCGTATTGTTGGCCCTGCTGGCTACAGCATTGCACTGCCGGCTCATGTTCATACTATGGTTAATTATTACCCCCAGGTCTGTGGTGGCAAGTGATGGGGGATCTTCAGTCCTGCTGCCTGATGAGGGGCAGCAGTTGCACAAACACCCATGTCACGAGTTTTGCTTGTCAGCTGCTAGGGGTGCAGGGCCCCAGAAGCCCCCTGCACTTATCTCCTTGACAGTTGGCAGGCTTTGTGGCCTTAGCAGGGGCTGGCAAGCCTGCAGCTTTCACCCTGCTGTACCTTAACACACACACTGTCACCTATGTCATGAGTTTTGCTTGTCCGCAGCTTGAGGTTCAGTTTCCCCAAACCCCTGCACCGATCTCCGTGAAACTTGGCAGGATTTGTGACTTCCACAGGGGCTAGTATGCCTGCAGTTTTGACCCTGCTGTGGTGTAACGCATATACATGACACAAGTTTGGCTCTCAAGAATTTAGGGTGCAGGTTCTCTGACCCCCCCTGCACCTATCTCCTTGAAACTTGGCAGACTCTGTTGCCTCACCAGGGGCTATGACTCCTGCAAGTTTCATCCAAATCTGGCCATAAATGACACATTTGTAGGCTGTTTCACCCTGGGAAAACGTCGAAACAGTATTGAAACAACGAAGAATTTCGACTTGTCTGATTTTGTTTCAAGGCCATTTTGACCATAGCTGTTCCATTTCGGTTTTGCTGTTTCTACCTCAAAACAGATCAAAACAGCGTTGAAACAACAAAGCGTTTTGACTTGCCTCGTTTTGTTTCGAGGCCATTTTGACCATAGCTATTCCATTTCAATTTTGCTGTTTCTACCTCCAAAACAGGTCGAAACAGCATCGAAACAGAACTGGTGGCAGTATTTCACACAGCCCTACTAACTATGCTCCGCTATTACTTTTAGCAACATCACTCTTCAAGAAATGAGTGAATGCCTTGTGCATTTCAGTAGCTGTACTGTTTCTGTTACTAGCAATCGTGTTGGTACTGGGGCAAGTCATTACCAGCAAAGTAAAAAACAAAGTTTACATTACCATCAATTATTTATTTTAGCATTGACATAAGCAGCACAGCTGTGTATATAAGTAGCAATATTTTTAAGATACAAGAATTCGGTTTACAAATTACACTAGAAATAATGGCAATATAGAAATGAACCATTTGAATGTATAGGTAGAAAGGGTACAGCTTGACTTAAAGGCAGGCCTGGTAGCATGCCATCTATTACTAAAGGTTGCCAGACATTTGCTATTATAAGGCCTTCCTTTCAGTTGCTCATAAGGGCTAAACTTTAACAAATCAGAGTAATAGCTAACGTGTTGCGTATTTTCCTCTGGCTGAAAGGTTTTGGAAGAATTCAGCCAAAATAACTTGGCTGCTTTTGGGAAGAAAAGTAGGGGCAAAAAAACCATTTCACTGTTAAAAAAAACCAAAAAAGACTCCTTCCTCCTCCCCTCCCCACTTTTATTTGGAAGCTCCAGAGCAGGGACCTGACATTTGACACAAAGGAAGTCTTTGTTAATCCCATGAAAAACTGTCCCATTTTGACTCTGGAACTGAGCAGGGAGCTTGTATTTTTTGAGCTCTCATTGACATCCCCCCCCAGGTCCTTCTGACACTGAGATAATGAAGCCATATGATTCAATACAGAGGGCCAAAGTGCACTGTGGGGTTGGAGTGGGCAGTAGATTAGGAAAAGGAGTGTGGGGCTGAATTGGAAGCAGAAGCTGGCAAGGAAGGAGACTGAACGAGTGGGCAAGGAGAGAGCAGATGGCCATAACCTAGAGACCTCCTAGCCTGGCTGACTGGGGCCACCTGCCTGCTAGGGCTTAGAACAGGCACACTCACTTCACATGTGAGCAGCCTGAGAGGGGTTCCAGCCACGCTACAGGCTGTCCTTTGGTGGGGATGGGAGGGGTTGAGTAGTGTGGCCCACTGAACTTCAAGCAAGGTGCTTTTTATCTTTTATTATAAGGTAGTACTTAACTAAAAATTATTATTTACAGGAGTTTTACCAGGTCTCGTGTCTTTTGTTCAGTCCATAGATGGAATCCAAGTTGTTCTCAGAGTTGGTCCACAATTTTTGAAAGCTGAGATGTACACTGCGCTCCTCATTATTCCAGTTAAAGCTTCAATTTCATTACTTTCTTCTGGAGAACAATATTCTGCTCATTAACCTCCAGATAACATTTTTCATCTTGGCATTTCTTAGAGTGTAAATGATTGGGTTCAACATTGGAGTGATGAGAGAGTAGGTGGCAGAAACTATCTTGTCTCCTAATAACTTCTTGAAGGGTTGGTCATAGATGAAGATTCCTGGCATAAATATTAAGCTCGTGACTGTGATCTGGGCAGCACAGGTACACAGAGCTTTGAGCTGTCCATCTGTGATGTGTTTCCTGATTGTGACTAAGATGATACTATAAGATATGAGCAAGATCAAAAAGATGCATGGAAGAAGCAGTCCACTGTTGGAGACCATCAGCAGCTCAACTAGGTCAGTATTAGCACAGGCCAGTTTGATGAACTGTGGGACATCACAGTAGAAATTGTCCAGGATATTGGGTCCACAGAACGGAAGCTCGATGATCAGTGCAGTCTGAACAATAGAGTGAGTAAATCCTCCCATCCATGACCCTATCACCAGTCCTGTGCACACATCCTGATTCATGATTGTCAGGTAATGTAGTGGTTTATGAATGGCCACATACCGATCAACTGCCATCACCACCAGGAGGAAGATGCCAGCACCTTCACTAAAATGAAATAAGAGTATCTGGATGATGCACCAGTTGAAGGATATGGTTCTGGTGTGAGAAGCAAGGTCCCACAACATTTTGACTGTCGTGATTGAAGAGTCACTGATGTTTGCAAAGGCCAAGTTGGCCAGAAAGAAGTACAGTGAAACGTGGAGATGGCTGTTGGTGATCACCACAATGATGGTCAGGTTGCTGAGCCAGGTCATGAGGTAGACTAAGAAGAAGACCAGGAAAAGAAGACATTTCAGCTCTGGACTCTGGGTGAGACCCAAGAGGACAAATTCCGTCACTGTGGTCGTGAGGTTCTCCACTTCCATTGGGCATCCTTAATGTATATTGACAAAGGAAACACTAATGATGAAAACAGTAGACTTCAGTTTTAAAGGACAGTTTCCATGGGATTGAATAAGTTTTGGTCCACTTACATAAGGATCTAATGGCCATGAGTGGTCACAATCACCAGCTGGAAATTTGTAATAGTCGGACTAGAAATAAGGTGTTCTTTCTCTGGAAATAATAGTTTCTAGTCTTTCTGTTAACACTGAAAGTTAGGTCCTATTTCACTATGCAGCAGTAACCCAGCTTCATAAGTGCCTTTTTGGTACTAGCGCAGAGTTTGTAATTCTATTTCAGCCTCTGGCAAAATAGAATTGCCTATGCACGTTCATGCACGAAACAATGAGGGGCTAGAAGCTGGATTTCCTACTTCTTGAGTGAGTACCCTAGGCACCAGGCTATTGGGCAAAACGACATGGGGGCTGTCCTCCTTAACGCTTCCTTCTAACACATGCTAGTGATCGGTTCCTTCCCACATTCAATTTTGGGCAAATAAAAGAGCAAGTGAATGTGCCTGCATAGCTGCTTGGTCAGAGTTCAGACTGCTGAGCATGCTCAGTCCCCACATGGAGATTTCTGTATCTACATTGCACCGCAAATAGAATTGCAAGCTTTGTGGCACTTACTTAGCTAGGCCGCTGCCATTTAGGTGTGTAAACTGAATAATCTAGCCTTAAAAGTCCCTTTTTATGTTAACACTATACGTGCCATCCATATTTCGCCCCCACATACTCTTTCTCTCACAGCCACACCAAGGGATAAAAGGAAACTTTGTTAAAATGGAATTAAGTTTGAAAGTGCCTAAATAAGTTAAGTGTGGGAATAGAAGATCATGCAGTAATCTATCTAGTGAATTTAGTAAATAAATCTAATGTCTATATTTAGTCCGTGACTTTTTGTAGCCAGCTGAATCATGGACTAAATATAGACATTGAATTCATGACACATTATGACCTGCCTGACATCCGCCTCCTCAGGTAAACCCTCCACTTATTACCAGCTATTCTCATTTACTTCCCTGCCTCATCTCACATCCTTTGACTACAGACGCTTTCATTCCCCATCCCCCCGATCTGTCTCTCACCTACTGCCCTCCTCAATTTACATTTTAACTGATTGACTTTTTTGCATTTGTACTGGCCTCTGGCTGCTTTACCACGCCAGCCAGGAAGAGCACAGACCATCTGCAGATGATTCTTCAGTCTGACAAAGGGTGTTTGTGCCCAAAAGCTTGCAAAGAAGAATTTTTCCAAGTATTTGAGTTGGTTTAATAAAAGATAACAGATTTACCCAAAGAACCTTGTCTGCCTAAATGGTAATGAGAAATTAAGAACTAAAATGAAACTAGTACATAGTAAGTTTAAAGCAAACACAAGGAAGTTCTTTTTTTCATAAAGCGTGTAACTAAGGTGTAGAGCTCATTGCCACTAGGTGTTGTGGAAGCTGACAGTTTAATCAGAGTCAAACAAGGAATTGGAAAAATGCTTGGTGGAAAGGTGGGTTGGTAGCTATTGAGTATTCAGAGTTAGAGGTATGGCCTCTGAATCGAAACTTCCTAGACCTTAAATGCTGGAGGCTGCAAGTGAGAGAAACAATGGGAAAAACCCTGGTCACACCCTGTTCACTCTCCCTTTCAGCATGTACCCCCTGCCGCTGTGTGACATGGGATACTGAGTAAGATGGACTTTCGGTCTGACCCAGTAAGTGGCAGTTCTTATGTTCTGATATAGAAACAAGTTTAGAGAGAATTTGCTGGGTGTGTGTGTGTGTGTGTCTAATATATATATATTTAGAAGGACCACATTAATTGAACCATTTGTCTCATGAATTAAAAAAAAAACTTTCATGAAATTTTTCATGAGTGGCTGGTTAGTTTTGAAATGACCAAAATAAGTAATTTTCAGATTTAAAATAAATTAATTAGAAACATGATTTTAAAGAAAGGGGCTTAAGTAACTAAATGTGGAGCTGGCTTAGACCTTTTGAAGGCCAAATGCAAAAATGATGACCAAAGCTAAGGCAAAAAAAATCCTGTAGGTGTCCTGAACCTATGCAGATGCATGAACATCTGAAAGAGGTTATTAGAAATAAGCAGAGAGCCTGCAAGGAAAGAATAAAAGGGTGTGATCATCCAGAAAATCTATATATTAAAGTTAAAAAATTGTAGGGATAAAGTGAAAATAGTGAGTTAGAGTATCCAGTGCAACCTTAAAACAAATTGTGCAAGGTTGTTCAAACATGTAAATGAAAGGCATAATCAAGAAAGAATAAATAGGGATGGTACAGAGCAAGATTCTGGTAGGGATTAAAGAAAATCTAGTTATGGAACAAAAACTAAAGAAATACTTTGCCTCAGATTTTGTTAAGGCAGACGATGGCGAACAAAGGCAGGATGGAAATAAGGATACAGAAATGGCAAAAACCTCCTTGAAGGAGAAGTAAAATGTGTTTATGTAGGAGATAGGGTTGGGTATTTGATTGATTAAATGATGTTTGGTCAATTGACCAGTCAACTATTGGTCAAAAATTGTAGAAAATTGCAAATGTAGTCAAATAATACACAGACAAAGCACAAATTTGCCATTAAGAAATGTGTCAAAAAACAAAAAAATATTTATGTCAAGAAAACCTCAAAAAAAAATTACTCCCCGTAAAATAGCCTATAATCTTTGAGCAGTCAAAAAGTGTGTTGTCCATTGACCAGTCAATTGACAATATTTGACCTGTAAAATGACTGATTTGCCAACCCTAATAGGAGAAAATGTATATGAACAACTTTGAATTTTGGCAGTATTGGTACATGAAGCAATAGATGCCATGATTCTTAATCAAAAGTTCAAGTCTGAGGTGGTATCATAGAATTAAAGACCAGCATCTCTAGTAGCCACATTTAAGAAGGAAAGCAACCACAGTCCTGCTAGTATGACCTCATTGATATATAAATCACTAGAACAAATTTTGAACAAAATAATTGAAGACCCGGAGGAAAATTTAAAAAGGCAAAATAAATAAATCACAAACTGTACTACTGTGGACTACAATCTGGGCCTTGATGTTAGAGGAAAGCAACAAGAGCAGTGACAATTCAGAATAAAAAGAGGAGCAGCAATGTGGTTTGGGGGTGGGGCACAATGATAACACATGACAGATAGAGCAAAAAGACAATGCAGATAGCTAGCTCTTCTACACAAACGTCAAAGTGCTTCACGAGAGAGGCAAATAACATTATCCTTGTTTAAAAGAGGGGGAAACTGAGGTACAAAGAGATTAAATGACTTGACCGAGGTCACAAAACCATCTCATAGCAGAGCTGGGATTGAAGCCAGGTCTCCTGTTCCCCAGGCACCAGCCAAAAGGGAAGCCCACGCTAGCTGTGCGAACACTCTGGCAGCCCAAATCTGAGGTCAGTTCTTGGTGCTCAGAGCAGAGAACGTGGGATTTCTGTCATCAGTTTACCATTTTTTCCTGTTCCCCTTCTGTATAGATAGGGTTACCACATCTCCAGGTCCAAAAAAGAGGACACCTTCACGCGGGGCAGGGGCGGGGGTGGAATATGATGGGGGTGGCTGTGACATGCCAGTGCCCTGCTCCTGCCCATTGCATTGCCCCTCACTGCCAAGCCACAGCCCCCGCCCAGCCCTGCTGCTACCCCTCACTCCTGACCCACTGACCCCAGCCCTGCCAGTGCCCTTCACTCCCAAACCACAGTCCCCTGCCCTTTCTGCCATGATGGTGTCCCTCACTTCTGACCCACAGCCTCCCCCTTGCGCCCCCCCCCCCCCCGCCTGGTGGCTCCCACTCCCAACCCCCTGGCACTGCCCTGATACAAAATCCCTGATACAAAAATCCCAAAGTCACTCTGTAAAATACCCTGAAATCCATGTTCCCCCACAATTAAAACAAAAGACCACTAGAGACAGACAGCGATCAGAAGGGCAATGTTTTACTGATATATCTACAGTGTTAAAGCAATTTGGAAGCCAACCAGTGTCTCTGTCATCATAATAAACTGAACTTTCAGTACCTATATGTTTTGTTGCCCCCCCACAGGGGTTATAGCCCCCGCAACAAGGGCCAAATGGCTTCTGAAAGGGCTACCGCCCCTGCTTGCACCCCCAGCACCCTGATGGCTGCCCTCCTGCCAGCCTCTAGCACTTAAAAACAAATAAATAATTTTAAAAAGTCGCTACTCACCAGCAGTAGCAGGGGCTGCGGGGGCTCTGGGTCTTAATGGCAGACCCCCTCCCCTCCCCCCACATGCAGCACGGGGCAGCAGGGCCTGGGCTGGGGCTGCTACAACTGTCACCCTGCCCCACGCTGTGCGGGGAGGGGGCATTGACCCCAACAGTAGTTGCTACTGCAGTGACTGCGGGGAGGGGACGGGGTTGGATTTTTTTTTAATTGCTGGGATTCTGGGGCCAGGTGGGGCAGCAACCACTTCTTTCCACTTCAGGTTTTTTGACCCCTTGACATCCAGGAGTCTAATTTTGCCCCGGCATGTGGCTTTGAAGCGTTGCAAGGCACACATGCGCGCTCATCTGAACTCACCCACTGTGGGCACAATCCACAAAAGCAAAAATTAAATCAAGTCTTATCATGATACAGCAGTCACTTAGCTGGGACAAAGTGCATCTAGAGTTCTGGTTTGTTCTCCTAGGACACAAGGTTTTTAAAATCCTGCTAGATGAAGCCTTCACTGGGACAATATAGTTGGGGCTTGTCCTGCTTTGAGGAGGGGGTTGGACTGGATGACCCCCTGAGGATCCTTCCAACCCCAATTTTCTATGCTTTGTATGATTTTTATGGCAGCACAAGCATATTGCATTAAGTCACAGAATAATACTATAAAGAGCAATGCGATCAGATGCCGGGACCCAGTGCCTGTGATCCACCAAACCCTTCCCCACCCCTGATCCTTTACAACAGTCATACCCCCCAGCCATTTATAACCCAATCTGTATCTGTGCTTTTGATTATTCTCCCCTAGATGCAGCAACTTGCATTTATTTCCTTGAACTTCATCCTGTTCTTTCAAGCCCAGCTCCCCAACCTATGCAGATTCATCTGAATTATGTTTCTATCCTCTAAAGTGTTTGCACTTCATTCCAGTTTCACATCATCTGGCTACTTGCCTGTATATTCTGTCATTCAAATAATTGATTACACCAATCAGTAAACAAAAGTCTTCCATTCATCATCTTGCAATTGATGGCATTTATTTTAGGTGGCACAGATGGTAAAATTGATGCATGAAGCATTGCTTTCCTGTTTCAACAATGTTAACACAAAATGACCCAAAATCAAGTGTCATTGTATGTACAAAGCTACAGAATTAACCCACCACCTTCATTTTTTGTAAATAGGTTGCACACGATAGTATGAAAACAAGAATTTCATGACTTAATTATGAAAGAAACATAAGTAAACCAAAGTCATGAAAGAAAGATGGACATATTGTTCTTGGACTGGATCAGCCTGTGGAGCAGCTTCCTCAGGGCAGCTTGGATCTCCTTGTTCCTCATGCTGTAGATGACCGGATTCATCAATGGAGGCACCACAGAATACAAAACAGCTGCCAGGAGATCCAGAGGGGACGGGGAGTCAGAGACGGGCTTCAAGTAGGCAATGCCACCAGTGGAAAGAAACAGGGAGACCACAATCAGATGAGGAATGCAGGTGGAGAAGGCTTTCTGCCGGCCCTGCTCAGAGGGGATTCTCCACACTGCGGTGAAGATGTGAACATACGACACAACGATGAAAGCAAAACAGCCTAAACCCAGAAACACACCAAAAGCATGAACTGCCAGCTCCCTGCGGTATGTGTCAGAGCAGGAGAGCTTGAGCAGCTGGGGTATTTCACAGAAGAACTGGTTGACGATATTTGAGTGACAGAAGGGTAGATGAAAGGTGTTCCCAGTGTGCAGTGCAGAATAAATGACACCAGCGACCCAAGCACTGGCAGCCATCTGGATGCACACTCTTCTGTTCATTATTATCCCATAATGCAGTGGCTTGCAGATGGCAATGTATCGGTCATATGCCATGATAGTTAGGAGTACGAAACCAGGTGTACAAAAAAGGAACAAGTAAAAGACCTGGGACACACATCCCGCATAGGAAATTGCCCTGGTGTTTAAGAGAGAATTGGCCATGGATTTAGGGACAATGACGGAGATGGATCCAAGGTCAAGGATGGACAGATTTGCCAAAAAGTAGTACATGGGGCTGTGGAGGTGTTGGTCCGTAGTTACAGCAGTGATAACAAGGAGGTTCCCCACCAGAGCTGCCAGGTACACTGCGAGAAAGATGACAAAGTGTAAGATCTGCAGCTGCCGAGTGTCAGAGAAGCCCAGGAGGAGGAACTCAGTTACAGTGGTCCAGTTGGGCATCTTCCTTCCCAGGGCACCATGCAAGTCCTGGGTATAATAGAACAAGGGCAGTGGTAAGGAGGAGAGTAACAAACTCAGTGGCTGTGATATTCCCATCAATAACATCCCCAGATTTCATGCTAAGAACGTAAATATTCCATTTTTTCCCTCATGGAAAATTTGATTTTAGTAAATTATTTTCTCTGGCAAGACCCTACATAAAATAAAATATTTTGATCTTCCATTTAGAAAGTGAAGAAAATGTTAGCCCAGCCACAACTCAGGATTTTTATTTTTTTATTTATTTAAATCCAAAAGTCTATAATTTATCCATCTCACCTAGAAAATGTATGCTGGAAACAAATACAAGTGAAATAAAAGATATATAAAATTTGACTTCCTTAGAGGTCCTATTTCCACCTCACCGTCCACCCGACTCCCAATAAGCTGTATAACTTTATCTGAATTAATAGCAAAAACAGTGAAATAGTCTTCGTTCACTCTTGTAGCTTTGAATCTATTACACATAAAATGCACTATGATTTTTGTAGCCAGGTTTTCCAACTTGAATGTTTTTAAGTGTCCTCTGCATCTTCCTAAAACACGACACTTCATCGATGCAGAAAACTTACTGAAATTGTTTTTGTGGAAGTTTCCTTGTCTCTTGTGTCATATTCAGGCTTCCCCTGCCAAGATCCTTTGCTCTTGTCCAGTTGATATCTCAGATCTCTGACCCAACCACTAGTCTAGGTCCCCAGAAGCACAGCTAACTCAGAGGTCTTTCTCTGCTCCCTCTGTCACTGAGCAAATGGAGTAAATCCAACCAGGTTTCTGAGTGTGCAGCTGACCTCAACATTGCCTTGTAGAAAAGGAGTGAAGCAAGACAGCAATTTTGCCCTTGTTTTCTTCCAAAGGCTCATGGGACTCATTCCCTGGAGTCCTGCACAGCTCAGAAGGAAAAGCCCAGATGTAAACAGTCTGAGTTGAACAGAAGAACCATGATCTAGTTTAATCTCCCTCGCAACACAAGTCATGGGATCTCTGAGAAGGCCCTGAGCTTCTCTACCTGGCTCTGTTGTCCCAGTTAGCCAGCCTGGGCACCTTAGCATGCAGGGAGGCACCAAGCTGCAGTTGGGTTAGTTCCTATGCAGTTTTGCATGAGAAAATAACATGAGAATAAAAGTCAGGTTGTAAGGTGCAAAATAAATAATTTTAAATGTAATTAATATATTCCAAAACTCAGACAAACAAGCTCCATTGCAAGGCATCACATTGACAAAATATTAGCTCAGCAATCATTAGCAGGGTCCTGGTTCTGAATCTACTGTCATGAATTTGACAGCCCCAAGGACCACTTTCCCTTGACTCGTATACATCCCAGGTCCCAGCTCCCCCGCATTTTTTCCATCAGCTTCCCTTGAAGCCAGCAGTTTCAAACACAGATGGACCCCAGCTGCCAAATCAAGTCCACAGGGGTGGTCTAGTGGAGGCACTGCATGCAATGTGCATTGTGGGCTGGTTTCATCTGGTGCTTGCACCATGTGTACAGCTCTAGTCCTGCACACCACACACAACACAACCCGGCCCCAGCACCGTGCACAGCGTAAGATGTGAGGAGCCAGCCTGTGGCACATGTTACTCACAGCAGGTGACTGAGGGTGCAGATGACATATGACATTGGCAATGCATAGGGGGTGTGCATGGGAGCTTGTGGACCTTCTGAGATTGGTGGTTCACCCCGTGGAAGAAGCAACGGCGGTTCCTGTAGGCAGTTGCCACTTGCCAGTGCCCCCCCACCATCAACTGTCCACACTGCCAACAGTATCTCTGGCCGGTCGCTGATCACCACTGGCTGCTGCCAACATGGCTGGTGATGTCTGCAGTTGGTCGTTACTTGCCACTCCCCCTGCCCCGCGGCTGACACTACCACGGCTACTTGCAGGAGCTCCCCATTTGCTGCCATCACTGCTGCCTGCATGCAGTTGCTGTTCCCCCCCAGCTTCTGGGGGTCACGTGTCACTCGTGGCATGTGGCATTTGCACCAGGCTAGCTGTGTCTATACGAGATTCTAGGTCAGTGTAGCGATGAGCTACGGCGATGTTGTTCATCCCTGTGGCAACATAGTGTTGGCAGGCACTAACCATGATGCTGCCGCTACTGTGCAGTAGCAATGAGTTCCTGAGCATTACTTCATTGCTACTGCACAGTAGGGTTTGAAATGTTCCATGCCCCTTTGGGACTGCACAGTCACAGTGGGTACTGCATGTTCATTTAGTTCTCGTTACAGCAAGTACTACATGTCTGCACAGTTAAAAACTGCCCAGTGGGGCAGACGTGTAGCTGACTGTGCATATTGGATCCTCCGTGCAGGGTGGATCAATGGGCCCAATGCAGACAGACCCCCAGGCTAGTACACAGGGCTAGCCTGGTACAGGTGCCACATGAAGCAGACATCCCCGTGCCGCCTCATGCCATGTACAGCCAATGCCAGGCAGGCTCTACAAGGAGCATTAAGAGATCAGAGACTCGTTCATGGACCTGATTGCTCTTGATCCAAACCTGACAGATGCCAGAGACTGATCTGACAATATGTGTCTCTGTCCTTCAGCCTCCATGCTAACCTACTGTAGTGACAGCTCCCACTTGGGACAGGGATTCGTTAGAGTCCAGCAGCTGGAAGATTTATGCTGTTTGGAATTTGCTGTCTTCACAGATGTTCCCATGGCCAGAAACTATGATCCCATCATGGGAGAAATTTAAAAACATCAAACTTTCTCAAACCCCAGTTTGGGATTTATTTTATTTTTTCATGAACCCAACAGTCCCAAAATATTTCATTTTGACCTTATCAGTTTTGTCTGGACTTTATCACAGCATTTGGCAATCTAGAGTCCATGATGCCATTGTATCCATCCTGTGGAGGAAGGTCTTTTCCTAACAGGGGCCTTCTCTTACTCCATGCTGTGCTGTACTGCAGCTGGGCAGCAAAAAGAAGCAGCACTGTCAAAAAGTGGTAGTAGTCTCCTGGTTTTGGTATCACCCTAGTTTTCCCCTGAGTTGGGTCAATCTGGCCTAAAAATGGAAAATGTTGGTGATCCCCTGCTCTATCATACTGATGTGTCCATTACATAGCGTTACACAGATATCCCAATAGCCCTTCTTGCAACCTTCAAGAAAAAAGTGGCTTTGTCTTCCCAATGTGAAAGCCATCACTTTCTGATGGCATCTCTGATTGGGAATCTCCTTGATATCACAGTTATAATTCTTGACCACCATCTCCACAGTCCCATGCACTTCTTCCTGATGAATCTTTCTATCCCAGACCTTGGAACGATTTCTGTCACCTTCTCAATATCCTTAGCCAATTCTCTGCTGAACACCAGGTCCATGTTCTGTGCTGGATGTGTAGTCCAAGTCCTTTTCTTCTTGTTCTTCCTTGCAGCTGACTTCCCTTTCCTCACCATCACAGCATATGATCGATGCACTGTCATCTGCAAAACACTGCACTATGAGACAATCTTGAACAGGAGAGCTGGCAGATAAATGGCAGCCAGTGTATGGATTTGTGGTTTTCTATATTCTGTCCTGCACACTGGTAACACCTTTAGTGTATCTTTCCAGGAAGCTAATATCGTCAACCAGTTCTTCTGTGAAATCCCTCAGCTAATCAAGCTCACTTGCTCTGACTTGTACCATATACACCTTGAGATAATTGCTGTTGGTGTTTGCATAACTTTAGACCTGTTTACTCTTCATAATGGTATCTTACATTCAGATCTTCAACACAGTGCCCATCTGAGCAAGGAAAGCACAAAGACTTCTCACCTTCCTTCCTCACCTCATTCTGTTCTCCTTGCTTATAAGCATGTGTACCTTTCCCTATATGTAACCTATCTCCAGCTCCCCATCAGCTCTTGACCTCATAGAAACCATAATCTATTCCATGGTGGATCCAATAATCAATCCAGTTATGTACAGCAGTGGGGAGGGGAGAGGTGGGAGGGTTGTTGGGGGGGCAGCGGGAGCAGTTGAGTGTAGGGCTGTTCCTGCCCATCTGCCCCACATTGACCCTTGCAGCAGCCAGAGGGAGCTCCAGGCTGGGAATGGCTGGGGGCTGCACACGCTGTACTTATTGCCCTTTAAACTGACCAGAGCTGCAGTGGGGAGAGGAGGAACCAGGTTCAGACCCACCAGCCAGTTGGGGGACCTCATTCAGCAGGACCAGCCATGACCGCTCTGCCACCCACCCACCCTCCACAGGTCTGGCCTTCGATCCTCTTCATTACATGTGATCCTTCTTTCCCACATTGGCATGCTGATGGCGTCTTTAACAAACCCTACAGGAAAGTCCTGATGTGTCTCCCCTCTCCCCAGTCCCGGCAATGGTTACCGCTCCCCTTCCCCCACTCCACAAACACTTGGGCACAAGGCATCACCCCAAGCCAGCACCATCAAGCTGGACTGAGATCCTGATCTCCACACAGGAGCCATGAACAGGTCTCCCACCCCACCCCCTGTCCTCTGTGGCCCCTCCACTGCCTAAGGTGACTGGGAGCAAATTGCTAATCTAATGCCATCTACTCTAATTCTGCACCCAGGAACAAGAAACTCCAGCAAGAACTGTGCTGGAGTTCATTCGGCTGTGCTAATTGCATGAATAGATGCACCCAGAGAACAGCGTTCTTGTATTAGGACCAAACCTATAATCGGAGGAAGCAATACTCTCCCTTCCAGTCCTAGGATCCTATGAATATTTTGAAACAGGCAAGTGAGTTTGAGACCTTAAATCTCATTTAAAATAAGCACCTAACTTTCTTTAGGGTATTTTTAAAAAAAACCTCAACTTGTTTAAGCAGCAGTGAACAGATATCTATGACCCTGAACGTTTTTCCCCAGTGATGTGGTAACCCTCCCTTACTATGATCAAAACACAGTAATGTGTTTTGTGATCAGTAGCAAAGTTGATCAGCAAATTTCCCTTAAAACTTATTTGAAAAGTGCTGTGTTAGTATAACCGGACAAGTTCACAAAACGTAAGTCATGTCAACTCGAGTTCCAGCAGTTCACACATGCATGAACTATTAGGAGGACTAGTACCCATCTGTCTGTCTACCCTCCAAAGGAAAAAGAAAAAAAAGAGAGATTGCATAATAAGACACAAAATAATCCTACTGTCTCAGTGTCCATTCACTTGCAGTTGACTGTTTTAATCCACTATGTATTCATGATGCTATTACAATGATGATAATAATAAACTCATAAGGTTAGACAGGGCCTCCAGGATCATGTCGTCCACCCTGCTGCACAAATACAAGACTGTTACTCCTAAATCATCCTTGAGCAATGACTATCCTCTTTTTGAAAACCTGAAATAAAGGAAACTCCACAACGTCCCTGGGCAGTCTGTTCCACGTCCGCACTGGTCTAGAAACAAGGGTGCTTTTCCCCCTGAAATCTAATCCAAATCAACTTTGCTGTCATCTGAAGCTTGATGTGCTTCCCTATTCAACAAGGGAGAACAATTGTTCAACCTTTTCTGTACGGCACTTTTTCAGATATTTCAACAGCGATCGGTCTCTTAATTACCTTTTCTTCAAGCTAAATATGCCTACTTCTCTCCATCTCTCCTTAACATGACTTGTGTTTCAACCATTTATCATTTTTGTCGCCTATCTTTGAACTTCTAACTTTCTTTCTAACTTCTTCATATTACTTCTTAAAATGTGAAGCCCAGAAATTCACACAGTCGTTTAGGTGAAGCCTAACTAGCACCATGTTGAGTGGTACTATCACCTCCCATGTTTTACATCTAATACTTCTGTTGTTGCAGCACAAAACTGCATTAATATTTCTGTAGCTACATCAAATTGGTGATTCATATGGAGTCTGTGAGCCACCAGACCCTGCAGATCCTTTTCAACAATCATACCACACAGCCATTTATAACCCAATTTGTATCTGTGCTTTTGATTATTCTCCCCTAGGCACAGCAACTGCTTTTGTTTCCTTGGACTCCGTCTCGTTGTTTCTAGCCCAGATTCCCAGTCTATCCACATCCATCTGAATTGTGTGCCTGTCCTCTAAAGTGTCTGCAGTTCATCCCACCTTCGCAGAACCTGAATATTTGCCTATATCCAAATAATGGATTACACCAACTGGTAAACAAAAGTCTTCCATTCATCCTCTTGCAATTGGTGGCATTTATTTGAGGTGGAACCAATGGTAGAATTACTTTAGCACTTCAACAGTGTTTACACAAAATGACCCAAATCAAGTGTCATTATACATACAAAGCTACAGAATTAACCCACCACCTTAATTTTCTGTAAATAGGTTGCACACTATAGTATGAAAACAATGATATCATGAGTTAATTATAAAAGAAACATAAGTAAAGTAAAGTAAAGTCATGAAACAAAGATGGGCAGATTGGTTTTGGAGAGGATCAGCCTGTGAAGAAGTTGCTTGAGGGCAGCTTGGATCTCTCTGTTCCTCATGCTGTAGATGACCGGATTCATCAATGGAGGCACCACAGAATACAAAACAGCTGCCAGGAGATCCAGAGGGGACGGGGAGTCAGAGACGGGCTTCAGAAAGGTAATGCCACTAGTGGAAAGAAACAGGGAGACCACGATAAGGTGAGGAATGCAGGTGGAGAAGGCTTTCTGCCGGCCCTGCTCAGAGGGGATTCTCCACACTGCGGTGAAGATCTGAACATATGACACAATGATGAAAACAAAACAGCCCAAACATGAACAGAAACTGAAGACAATTGCTGCCAGCTCTCTGTGGTATGTGTCAGAGCAGGAGAGCTTGAGCAGCTGGGGTATTTCACAGAAGAACTGGTTGATGATATTTGAGTGGCAGAAGGGGAGACTAAAGGTGTTCCCAGTGTGCAGTGCAGAGTTGATGGCACCAGCAACCCACGTACTGGCAACCATCTGGATGCAAGCTCTCCTGTTCATAATTATCCCATAATGCAGTGGCTTACAGATGGCAATGTATCGGTCATATGCCATGATAGTTAGGAGTGCAAAACCAGCTGTACAAAAAAGGAAGAAGAAAAAGACCTGGGACACACACCCAGCATAGGAAATTATCCTGTTGTTTAAGAGAGAATTGGCCATGGACTTAGGGACAATGACGGAGATGGATCCAAGGTCAAGAATGGAGAAATTTGCCAAAAAGTAGTACATGGGGCTGTGGAGGTGTTGGTCCGTAGTTACAGCAGTGATAACAAGGAGGTTCCCCACCAGAGCTGCCAGGTACGCTGCGAGAAAGATGACAAAGTGCAAGATCTGCAGCTGCCGAATCTCAGAGAAGCCCAGGAGGAGGAACTCGGTTACAGTGGTGCAGTTGGGCATCTTCCTTCCCAGGGCACCGTGCAAGTCCTGGGTATAATAGAACAAGGGCAGTGGTAAGGAGGAGAGTAACCAACTCAGTGGCTTTGATATTCCCATCAATAACATCCCCAGATTTCATGCTAAAAATGTAAATATTCCTTTTTTTGCCTCATAGAAAATTTGATTTTAATAACTTATTTTTCCCTGGCAAGACCCTACATAAAATCAATTATTTTGATATTCCATTTAGAAAGTGAAGAAAATGTTAGCCAAGCCACAACTCAGGATTTTAATCTTTTTATTTTTATTGATTTAAATCCAAAAGTCTATAATTTATCCATCTCACCAAGAAAATGTATGTTAGAAACAAATACACGTGAAATAAAGGATATATAAAATTTGACTTCCTTAGAGGTCCTATTTCTACCCCACTCTCCACCCAACTCCCAATAAAATTTATAACTTCATCTGAATTAATAGCAAAAACAGTGAAATATTCTTCATTAACTCTTGTAGCTTTGAATCTATTATACATACAATGCAGTATGATTTTCGTAACCAGGTTTTCCAAATTTTATATTCTTAAATCTCCTCTGCATCTTACTAAGAGAGGACAGTTCACTGATGCAGAAAACTTACTGAAATTGTTTCTGTGGAAGCTTTCTTATCTCTTGTGTTGTATTCAGGCTTCCCCTGTTGAGATCCTTTGCTCTTGTCCAGTTGATCTCTCAGATCTCCTCTGCCCCGACCACTAGTCTAGGTCCCCAGAAGCACAGCTAACTCAGAGGTCTTTCTCTGCTCCCTCTGTCACTGAGCAAATGGAGTAAATCCAACCAGGTTTCTGAGTGTGCAGCTGACCTCAACCTCGCCTTGTAGAAAAGGAGTGAAGCAAGACAGCAATTTTGCCCTTGTTTTCTTCCAAAGGCTCATGGGACTCATTCCCTGGAGTCCTGCACAGCTCAGAAGGAAAATCTCAGATGTAAACAGTCTGAGTTGAACAGAAGCGCCATGCTCTACTTTAATCTCCCTCACAACACAAGTGATGGGATCTCTGAGAAGGCCCTGAGCTTCTCTATCTGGCTCTGTTGTCCCAGTTAGCCAGCCTGGGCACCTTAGCATGCGGGGAGGCACTGAGTTGCAATTGGGTTAGTTCCTACATAGTTTTACATGAGAAAATAACACAAGGAAAAAGTCAAGTTGTAAGGTGCAAAAAAAATAATTCTAAATATAGTTAATATATTCCATAACTCAGACAAACAAGCTCCGTTGCAAGGCATCACATTGACAAAATATTAGCTCAGCAATCATTAGCAGGGTCCTGGTTCTGTATCTACAGCCCCAAGGACCACTTTCCCCTGACTCGTATACATCCCAGGTCCCAGCTCCCCCGCATTTCTTCCATCATCAGCTTCCCTTGAACCCAGCGGTGTCAAACACAGATGGACTGCAGCTGCCAAATCAAGCCCACAGGGGTGGTCTAGTAGAGGCACACATACAACGTGCATTGTGGACTGGTTACATGTGGTGCTTGCCCCATGTGTACAGCTCTAGCCCTGCACACCACACACAACACAACCCGGCCCCAGCACCGTGCACAGCATTAGATGTGAGGGGCCAGCCTGCGGCACATGTTACCCACAGCAGGTCACTGGGGGTGCGTACTGCACGTGGCATTGGCGATGCCTAGGGGTGTATGCAGGTGCATGTGCACTCCCTGAGATTGGTGGTGCACTCCCTGAAGAATCACTGCCGTTGCTTGTGGGCAGTTGCCACTTGCCAGTACCACCTGCCCTCCCCGCCGACTGCCAACACTGCTGACAGCATCTGTGGATGGTGTCAGATTGCCGCTGGCCACTGCCAACGCGGCTGGTGGTTTCTGCAGGTGGTCGCTTACTGCCCGTCAGCGCTCGCCATTCCCCCATCTCGCACCGCCGACACTACCATGGCTGCCTGCGGGAGCTCCTTGTTCGCTGCCACCATCGCCACCTGCAGGCAGTCGCCGTTCCCCCCACAACTTCCGGAGGCATGTCTCATTCATGGCATGTAGCGTTTGCACCAGGCTAAATGTGTCTATACAAGATGCTAGGTCGCTGTAGTGATGATCTACAGGGATATTGTTCATCGCTGTGACAACGTAGCATTGGCGGGCTCTAACTGTGATGCCGCTGCTACCATGCAGTATCAATGATCTCCTGAGTATTATTTGATTGCTCCTGCACAGTAGGGTTTGAAATGACCTGTGCACCTTCGGGACTGCACAGTCATGGCGGGTACTGTGTGTTCATTTAGTTCTTGCTAAAGCAAATACTGAATAACTGCACAGTAAAAACTGCCCAGTGGGGCAGACGTGTAGCTGACTGTGCACACTGGATCCTGTGGGTAGGGTGGGTTAATGAGCCCAATCTAGACAACCCCCCAGTCTAGTACACAGGGCTAGCCTGGCACAGGTGCCACATCAAGCAGACATCCCCATGCAGCCTCATGCCATGTACAGCCCATGCCAGGCAGGCTCCACAAGGAGCATCAAGAGATCAGAGACTCGTTCATGGACCTGATTTCTCTTGATCTGAACGTGACAGATGCCAGAGCCTGATCTGACAATATGTGTCTCTGTCCTTCAGCCTCCATATTAACTGACTGTAGTGGCAGCTCCCACTTGGTACAGGAGTTGGTTGGAGTCCAGCAGATAGAAGATTTATGGTGCTTGGAATTCGCTCTCTTCATGGATGTTCCCATGGCCAGAAGCAATGATCCCATCATGGGAGAATTTTTAAAATATCAACCTTTCTCAATCCCCAAATTGAGATTTATTTTTTTTAAATGAACCAAGCAGTCTGAAAATATTTCATTTTGACCTTATCAGTTTTGTCTGGACTTCATCACAGCAGTTGACAATCTAGAGCCCATGACCCCATTGTATCCACCCTGTGGAGGAAGGTCTTTTGCTAACAGAGGCATTCTCTTCCTCTGCGCGGTGCTGTACTGCAGCTGGGCACCAAAAAGAAGCAGCACTGTCAAAAAGTGGTAGTAGTCACCTGGTTTTGGTATCAGCCTAGTTTTCCCCTGAGCTGGGTCAATCTTGCCTAAAAATGGAAAATGTTGGTGATCCCCTGCTCTATCATATTGATGTGTCCATTACATAGCATTACAAAGACATCCCGATAGCGCTCCTTGCAACTTTGGAGAAAAAAATATTAAAATATATTATAGAATATATACAATACTAGAATTTTTACCTAACTTGGTAAGATTAAATGTAGGTTAAACAACTGTTAGGGACATACTTAATTTTCCATCCTTACTCATGCTATATTTACATTAGACTTGTGAGTCTACTGCAGAAGCAATAATCCTGAACATTATCATCAATCAGCATTGAAAATAACTCTAAGGATTATCTGGCCCTAACTAACCTTGCCCAGTTCCGTCAAATTTTTCTTAGACAGGCTGCCTTTCAAAGACTTTATTATTTCATTTCTCGCCCACCTGGATACCTCCTCCAACCTCTCCCTTTCCTTCTTAAAAAGCGAAGCCCAGACCAGCACTAAGAAGTGTCACCGTCACCTCAAGTGTCTTGCACCTATTAAGACAGCTAAAAAATTGCATTTGCTTTCTTTACATTTGCACCAAACTGCCAATTTATGTTGAGTCTGTGATCTCCCAAAACTCCTGGATCCTTCACATAAATGCTGGCTCCCTGGCACTTATCTCCCATTCTGTATTTGTGCTTTTCATTACTTTTTCCTGGATGTAGCATCTTAAATTTATCCATACTGGCTTTCACCCTGTTACCTCTCACCCAGTTAGATAATCAGATGATCTATTAAAATCATTCGTATTCCACTCTTGTCCTCCGGGGTGCTTGCAAGCCTTCCCAGTTTTGTGCCAGCCACAAATTTTCTCAGGCAGCTCTCTATTCTGCCATCCAAATCTTTCATCATATCATTTAGAAAACCACACCCCACAAGTCATCATCATCTTGGAATTAAAAGGATTTATTTGAGGTGGCACAAGGAACACCAGACTTTTTCACTTGCACTTCAACAATGCTAACACAAAATGGCTCTAGTTGAGTAACACAGACTTTATCGCACTGCTGAACATAGCTGAGAACTGTCATGTTTCATAAGCAGAATGCACACGACATTATGAAAACTTAATTTCATGATTTCATTATAGATCTAAAGAAACAAAGTAGTATACCAAACTCACAAAGTAAAAAGGGACATGCTGTTCTTGGAGAGCATCTGCCTTTGGAGCAGTTTTCTCAGAGCACATTTGATCTCCTTGTTCCTCATGCTATGGATGAATGGATTTACCATTGGAGGAACCACAGAATACAGAACAGCTGTCAGAAGATCTAGAGAGGATGGGAAGTAGGAGGTGGGTTTCACGTAGGCAAAGACACCAGTGAAGATAAACAGGGAGACCACAATCAGGTGAGGAATGCAAGTGGAGAAGGCTTTCTGCCGGCCCTGCTCAAAGGGGATTCTCCACACTGCGGTGAAGATCTGAACATACGACACAACGATGAAAACAAAACAACCAAGAGCTAAAAACACACTGAAGACAAGAGCTGCTAGCTCTCTGCAGTATGTGTCAGAGCAGGAGAGCTTGAGCAACTGGGGCACTTCACAGAAGAACTGGTTGATGGTATTTGAGTGGCAGAAGGGGAGACTAAAGGTGTTCCCAGTGTGCAGTGCAGAGTAGATGACACTAGCAGTCCAAGCACAGGCAGCCATCTGGACACAAGCTCTTCTGTTCATTATTATCCCATAATACAGTGGTTTGCAGACAGCAATGTATCGGTCATATGCCATGACCGTGAGAAGGGATAAATTTGCTCCCAAGAAGCAGAGGAGACAAAACACTTGGGCAACACATCCAGAGTAGGTAATCAACCTGGTGTTCAATAAAGAGTTAGACATGGATTTGGGCACGGTCACTGCAATGGAGCCAAGGTCCACAACGGACAAATTAATCAAGAAAAAGAACATGGGAAAATGAAGTTCACAGTTAAGAGTTACAATTGTGATGATGAGGAGATTCCCCATCAGGGCTGCCAAGTACGCTGCGAGACAGATAACAAAGTGTAAGATCTGCAGTTCCCAAATATCAGAAAAGCCCAGGAGCAGGAATTCAGTCATGGTGGTTTGGTTGGACATTTCCCTCTTCAGCGCATAGTGCCAAGCCTGTGAAGAAAGGACAAGAATAGTTGCCAGGATTAATGTTACAAATATAAAAGGAGGCAATCTCATATCAGATACAGCTCATGAACTAACTGTCAGTACTGACTTTAAGTGCTGTAAAATTGTCAGTGGAAAGTAGTATTGCTGGGAATATGTCTTTTTGAGTATAAAAGAGCTCCACAAACATCCTTAACAGTGGTTTTATATATATAAAACCAAACCACACAAAAGAGACTCTTCCAGAACAAAACAAGGTTTATAATTATGAATATTGGTTATGCAATATCTCAGTGGGTTTGCCTTTTCATTGCTTCATGCTCTCATTCACCTCATTTCAGATCTCACTATGAAGCCATCTCCCTTCATCAAATTGGCAGACCAGAGTACAGCATTTTTATTTGATTTTTAATAGCAACAACAAGAACAGCAAGAAGCTCAGCAAACATCAAGGTCAGGCAACACAGCACTTGTGACTACAATAAGAAGCTGGTCAATAAGCTGCTAGCACACCCACCTTTCCCCTTCCCTGGTATATACTGCATATGCATAGACACCATCCTAAGTGTCACCTCGTCTGAAATGAGTCTGAGTAGTGCCTGCCATGTGGCTATTTGCCAATTTATATGGTCCCTATCCCCATCTGGACAGTCATCTCTATGGCATGATAGGCCAATGCCATCCTTCTGTTATCTCCACATTGTGTCATTGATCTTTGTCATTTGGATACAAGAACATGAAAGTATTTTGAGCAAGGGATGCTTCTCACTATGCATTTCCTCATCTCACTTTCTTGCATCCCCCAACCCTAACTTGAGAGGCACTCAGATAAGTAAAGACATTTTCAGGGGGATCAACTGTGGGACTTACTGAGTTCTCCCTCCTCCAGACATTTTTTCTGGAAAACAACCAAATCTGGATGTAATGACTGAGGTGGGATTGTAATTCTGGTGTTGCTGGGCAATACTGAATCTCTGCCGTGGGGCTTAGAATTGCCAAATCGGCAAGATTGGCTGTGAGGGGACCCCCACTCCGCCTCCCAGTCGCTGACTGATCACTGGCGTGTCAGCTCCTGGAGCAAGCCTCAGCTCCCGTTCCAGTGCAGGAGTGGAGGGCTGTGCCTCCGCCCCTGTCTCTCTCAAAGCTGGAATTGGATCCTACTCTCCACCTTTCCCACATTATGGGTGCTTTAAAGCACAAGCACAGCCAATTGGAGCCCTCAGTTTGCAGCGAGGGCTCGAATTACATTGCAGATAGTCCAATAAAAAGCATGCATGGTGCATAGTGTATTTTCCTGCTTGGAAAAGCCATGGCACCCAGTGCAAGCATTTGCTGGCCTTTATGCAAAGGGTACTAGACATGGTGCATCCACCAAGCTTGCAGCCCAGTGAGATATACAGCTGTTACACTGCTCTGATTTAGCATCTCAGCACAATATGGCAAAAAGTGTTGCATGGTAAAAACTATCAACCCACTAAATTGCGCCTGGGCACGTGTATACATGTGCACCTGCATCAGGAGCAAATCTGCTCCCAGTGGGAGCAGTTGAATACAGGGCTGTTCCTATCCACCTGCCCTGCTTTGCCCCCCCGCAGTAGCCAGGGGGAGCTCCAGGCTTCCCTGGTGCCAGCCCTGGGCTGGCAGGGAGCACAGGGGACAAGCCTGAGTTTTGGAGAGAGGCGGGAGCTGTCCTGAAGTGGGGGGCAGCTCCCAGCTGCACGGATCTTGGGATCCCAGGCCCTCTGATGCCTTATGCCTGGCAGTGGGGCTAAGCAGCAGTGGGACTGCGGGGAGAAGATGTGAGGGGGTAAGAAGCTGGACAACATATACATACACCTTGTACTGCATGCCAGAAAACATAATTAGAGGACTCTGAGCTGGGGCAAAGCCCTTGTCTTCTGAGCAGATCTGAAAGCAGCAGAAGCTCACACGCCCCTGCTGCAGGGGGATACCAAAATCAGCCTTCCCTTGAACGGGGCTGGGAACAGCTGGGGGCGGCACCCTGTGTATGTATACCCCTTTAAATTGAGCAGTGCTGCAGTGGGGAGAGGAGGAACCAGGCTCAGACCCACCAGCCAGTTGGGGGACCTCATTTAGCAGGATGGGTGCACGATCCCTCCCCAACCTACCATCCATGGGTCTGGCCTTCGATCCTTTTTGTTACATGGGATCTTCTTTTCACATTTTAATATGTCAGCTAGCCTTGTGACCAGCAGCTTTTCCTGAGGTTACCTTTTAATATATCAGCCAATCTTGTGACCAGCAGATTTTTGCTGAGACACAGGTAAAAGCCTTCATTCAGCTGCACGCTCAGCACTCCTCAAATACCCTATCGTTACTCCAGCATCCAAAATCCATATTGCTACCCTAACAATGTCAACTCGAGGTCCAGCAGTTCACACGTGCATGAAATATTAGGAAGACTAGTACCCATCTGTCTGTCTACCCTCTAAAAAGAAAAAGAAAAAAAGAAGAGATTGTGTAATAAGACGCACAGTAATCCTTCTGTCTCAGTGTCCATTCACTTGCAGTTGACTGTTTTAATCCACTATGTATTCATAATGCTATTACAATGATGATAATAATAAACTCATAGTGTTAGAAGGGGCCTCAAGGATCATGTCGGCCACCCCCTGCACAAATGCAAGACTGTTACTCCTAAATCATCCGTGAGCAATGACTATCCTCTTTTTGAAAACCTGAAATGAAGGACACTCCACAACGTCCCTGGGCAGTCTATTCCACATCCGTACTGCTCTAGAAACAAGGGTGCTTTCCCCCTTGAAATCTAATCTAAATCTACTTTGCTGTCATCTGAAGCTTGATGTGCTTCCCTATTCAACAAGGGAGAACAATTATTCACCCTCTTCTGTACAACAGTTTTTCAGATATTTCAAGACTGCTGTGATCTGCCTCTTAATGACCTTTTCTGCAAGCTAAATATGCCTAGTTCTCTCCATCTCTCCTTAACTTGTCTTGCCTTCCAACCATTTATCATGTTTGTCACCTATCTCTGAACTTTTTTAACTGTTTCATTTTCCTTCTTAAGATGTGAAGCCCAGAAATTCACACAGTAGTTTAGGTGAAGCCTAACTAGCACCATGTCGAGTGGTACTATCACCTCCCATGTTTGACATCTTTCTTAGGAAGCTTTTGGGTTTCACACCCCTTTGTCAGTCTGGGGAAGCATCTGCTGTTGGTGTGTGCTCTTCCAGGCTTTTAAATCCAAATGCTAGCTACGAAAAATGTTTCCAACTATGTAAGTTGGTCTAATGAAAAGTATCATATTCACGCTACGTACCTTGTCTGCCTGTGTCCTTAGACCAACACGGCTACAACCTACACCCTTGTTTTACGTCTAATATTCCTGTTTTTGCAGCCTAAAACTGCATTCATGTTTCTGTAGTTGCATCAAATTGCTGGTTCATATTGAGTCTGTGACCCACCTTTTCAACAATGATACCATGCATTTATAACCCAAGCTGTATTTGTGCTTTTGATTATTCTCCCCTATGTGCAGCAACTTGAATTTATTTCCTTTGCCTTCGTCTTATTGTTTCAAGCCCAGCTCCCCAATCGATCCACATCCATCTGAACTCTATTCCTGTCCCCTAAACTACTTGCACTTCATTTGAGTTTCGCATCATCTGGAGATTTGCCTGTATATTCTGTCTTCTGAATAATTGATTGCACCAATTAGTAAACAAAACTCTTTAATTCTTCATTATCTTGCAATTGATGGGATATATTTTAGATGGTGCAAAGACAGTAAAATTGATGCATGAAACATTACTTTCCCACTTCAACAGTGTCAGCACATAATGATAAAAGCCAGGTCTTTGACATTACAGAGTTACAGAATTAACCCACCACCTTCATTTTATATATGGAGGATTCACACAATACTATGAAAAAAACTAAGTTCATGTGTAAATTAGAAAACAAAAATATAAGTAAAGCAAAGTCATGAAAGAAAGATGGACATATTGTTCCTGGAGCAGATCAGCTTGTGGTGCAGTTTCCTCAGGGCAGCTTGGATCTCCCTGTTCCTCATGCTGTAGATGACCGGATTCATCAATGGAGGCACCACAGAATATAGAACAGCTGCCAGGAGATCCAGAGGGGATGGGGAGTCAGAGTTGGGCTTCAGGTAGGTAATGCCGGTAGTGGAAAAAAACAGGGAGACAACAGTAAGGTGAGGAATGCAGGTGGAGAAGGCTTTCTGCCGGTCCTGCTCAGAGGGGATTCTCCACACTGCGGTGAAGATCTGAACATAAGACACAATGATGAAAACAAAACAGCCTAAACCTAGAAACACACTGAAGGCAAGAGCTGAGAGCTCTCTGCGGTATGTGTCAGAGTAGGAGAGCTTGAGCAGCTGGGGTATTTCACAGAAGAACTGGTTGATGATATTTGAGTGGCAGAAGGGGAGACTAAAGGTGTTCCCAGTGTGCAGTGCAGAGTATATGACACCAGCAGCCCAAGCACTGGCAGCCATCTGGATGCAAGCTCTTCTGTTCATTATTATCTCATAATGCAGTGGCTTGCAGATGGCAATGTACCGGTCGTATGCCATGATGGTGAGGAATGAAAAATCAGCTGAAGAAAAGAGGAAGAAGAGAAAGACCTGGGACACACATCCAGCATAGGAAATTGTTCTGGTGTTTAAGAGAGAATTGGCCATGGAGTTAGGGACAATGACGGAGATGGATCCAAGGTCAAGGATGGACAAATTTGCCAAAAACCAGTACATGGGGCTGTGGAGGTGATGGTCCGTAGTTACAGCAGTGATAACAAGGAAGTTCCCCACCAGAGCTGCCAGGTACGCTGCCAGAAAGATGACAAAGTGTAAGATCTGCAGCTCCCGAGTGTCCGAGAAGCCCAGGAGGAGGAACTCGGTTACAGTGGTGCAGTTGGGCATCTTCCCTCCCAGGGCACCGTGCAAGTCCTGGGTATAGTAGAACAAGGGCAGTGGTAAGGAGGAGAGTAACAAACTCAGTGACTGTGATATTCCCATCAATAATGTCTCAAAATTTCATGGTAAGAATGTAAATACTCCATTTTTTGCCTCATGGAAAATTTGATTTTAATAAATTATTTTTCCCTGGCAAGATCCTACATAAAATAAAATATCTTGATATTCCATTTAGAAAGTGAAGAAAATGTTATCCCAGCCACAACTCAGGATTTGTATTTTTTTATTTTTATTTATTTAAATCCAAAAGTCTATAATTCATCCATGTCACCTAGAGAATGTATGCTGGAAACAAATGCATGTGAAATAAAAGATATATAATATTTGACTTCCTTAGTGGTCCTATTCCCACCCCACCCTCCACCCCACTCCCAAAAAGCTGTATAACTTTATCTGAATTAATAGCAAAAACAGTGAAACATTCTTCATTGACTCTTGTAGCTTTGAATCTATTACACATACAATGCAGTATGATTTTCGTAGCCAGGTTTTCCAACTAGAATGTTTTTAATTGTCTTCTGCATCTTCCTAAGACATGACACTTCACTGACACAGAAAACTTACTGAAATTGTTTTTGTGGAAGTTTCCTTGTCTCTTGTGTCATATTCAGGCTTCCCCTGCCAAGATCCTTGCTCTTGTCCAGTTGATCTCTCAGATCTCCTCTGCCCCGACCACTAGTCTAGGTCCCCAGAAGCACACCTAACTCAGAGGTTTTTCTCTGCTCCCTCTGTCACTGAGCGACTGGCGTAAATCCAACCAGGTTTCTGAGTGTGCAGCTGACCTCAACTATGCCTTGTAGAAAAGGAGTGAAGCAAGATGGCAATTTTTCAGTTTTTTTCCCCAAAGGCTCATGGGACTCATTCCCTGAAGTCCTGCACAGCTCAGAAGGAAAAGCCCAGATGTAAACAGTCTGAGCTGTACAGATGTTAGCAGAACAGCAGAGCTGTGCTCTGGTTTAATCTCCCTCACAACACAAGTCATGGGATCTCTGAGAAGGCCCTGAGCTTCTCTACCTGGCTCTGTTGTCCCAGTTAGCCAGCCTGGGCACCTTAGCATGCAGGGAGGCACCAAGCTGCAATTGGGTTAGTTCCTACGTAGTTTTGCATAAGAAAATAACATGGAAATAAAAGTCAGGTTGTAAGGTGCAAAAAAATAATTCTAAAAATAATTAACGTATTCCATGACTCAGACAAACAAGCTCCATTGCAAGGCATCACATTGACAAAATATTAGCTCAGCCATCATTAGCAAGGTCATGGTTCTGAATCTACTGTCATGAATATGACAGCCCTTTAGACCACTTTCCCCTGACTCGTCCATCCCAGGTCCCAGCTCCCCCTCATTTCTTCCACCATCAGCTTCCCTTGAACGCAGCGGTATCAAACACACATGGACTCATCTGCCAGGTCAAGCCCACAGGGGTGGTCTAGTGGAGGCACTGCATGCAACGTGCATTGTGGGCTGGCTACATCTGGTGCTTGTACCATGTGTACAGCCGTAGCCCTGCACACCACACGCAACACAACCCGGCCCCAGCACCGTGCACGGCATAAGATGTGAGGAGCCAGCCTGCGGCATATGGTGCCCACAGCAGGTCACTGGGGTGCGTGTTGCATGTGGCATTGGTGATGCATAGCGGGTGTATGTGGGAGCACGTGCACCCCCTGAGATTGGCAGTTCTCCCCATGAAAGAAGCACCACTGGTGCCTGTGGGCAGTTGCCACTTGCCAGTTCCCACCCCCCCGACTGCCAACACTGCCGACAGTATCTGCAGACGGTCGCTCATCGCCTCTGGCCACTTCCAACATTGCTGGTGTTGTCTGCGGGTGGTTGATGACCGCTGGTCACTACTTGCCACTCCCCTCGCCTCCGCCGCCAACACTACCATGGCTACCTGGAGGTGCTTCCCATTTGCTGCCACCACCGCCACCTGCAGGTAGTCGCCATTCCCCGCCAGCTTCCACGGGCACGTGTCGTTCATGGCATGTGGCAGTTGCACCAGGCTAGGTGTGTCTCTACGAGATGCTAGGTCACTGCAGCGATGCGTTACGGCGATGTCATTCATCCCTGTAGCAACATAGTGTTGGCAGGCACTAACTATGATGCTACCACTACTGTGCATTAGCAGTGAGCTCCTGAGCATTACCTCATTGGTACTGTGTAGTAGCATTTGAAATGACCTGTGCACCTTCAGGACTGCGAAGTCTTGTCAGGTTCTGGGCATTCATTTAGTTCTCATTAAAGCAAGTACTACATGACTGCACAGTAAAAACTGCCCAGTGGGGCAGACGTGTAGCTGACTGTGCACACTGGATCCTGCATTCAGGGTGGGTCAGTGGGCCCAATGCAGACAAACCCCCAGTCTAGTACACAGGGCTAGCCTGGCACAGGTGCCACATCAAGCAGACATCCCCGTGCAGCCTCATGCCATGTACAGCCCATGCCAGGCAGGCTCCACAAGGAGCATCAAGAGATCAGAGACTCGTTCATGGACCTGATTTGTCTTGATCTGAACCTGACAAATGCCAGAGCCTGATCTGACAATATGTGTCTCTGTCTTTCAGCCTCCATGCTAATTTACTGTAATGGTGACTCCCACTTGGGGCAGGGATTCGTTACAGTCCAGCAGCTGGAAGATTTATGGTGTTTGGAATTCGCTCTCTTCATGGATGTTCCCATGGCCAGAAACAATGATCCCATCATGAGAGAAATATTAAAATATTAGCCTTTCTCAATCCCCAGTTTGGGATTTATTTTACTTTTTCATGAACCAAGCAGTCTGAAAATATTTCATTTTGACCTTATCAGTTTTGTTTGGACTTCATTACAGCAGTTGACAATCTAGAGCCCATGACCCCAATGTATCCACCCTGTGGAGGAAGGTCTTTTGCTAACAGAGGCCTTCTCTGACCCTGCGCTGTGCTGTACTGCAGCTGGGCAGCAAAAAGAAGCAGCACTGAGGAAAAGTGGAAGTAGTCACCTGGTTTTGGTATCAGCCTAGTTTTCCCCTGAGCTGGGTCAATCTTGCCTAAAAATGGAAAATGTTGGTGATCCCCTGCTCTATCATACTGATGTGTCCATTACATAGCGTTACACAGATATCCCAATAGCGCTCCTTGCAACCTTCAAGAAAAAAGTGGTTTTGTCTTCCCAATGTGAAAGCCATCACTTTCTGGTGGCATCTCTGATTGGGACTCTCCTTGATATCACAGTTATAATTCTTGACCACCATCTCCATAGCCCCGTGTCCTTCTTCCTGATGAATCTTTCTATCCCAGACCTTGGAACGATCTCTGTCACCTTCTCAGTATCCTTAGCCAATTCTCTGCTGAACACCAGGTCCATGTTCTGTGCTGGGTGTGTCGTCCAAGTCCTTTTCTTCCTTGCAGCTGACTTCCCTTTCCTCACTATCACAGCATATGATCGATGCACTGTCATCTGCAAAACACTGCACTATGAGAAAATCTTGAACAGGAGAGCTGGCAGATAAATGGCAGCCAGTGCATGAATCTGTGGTTTTCTGTTTTCTGCCCTGCACACTGGTAACACCTTTAGTGTGTCTTTCCAGGAAGCTAATATCATCAACCAGTTCTTCTGTGAAATCCCTCAGCTAATCAAGCTCACTTGCTCTGACTTGTACCATACACACCTTGAGATACTTGCTGTTGGTGTTTGCATAACTTTAGACCTGTTTACTCTTCATAATGGTATCTTACATTCAGATCTTCAACACAGTGCCCATCTGAGCAAGGACAGCACAAAGACTTCTCACCTTCCTCCCTCACCTCATTCTGTTCTCCTTGCTTATAAGCATGTGTACCTTTCCCTATATGAAACCTATCTCCAGCTCCCCATCAGCTCCTGACCTCATAGAAACCATAATCTATTCCATGCTGGATCCAATAATCAATCCAGTTATGTACAGCAGTGGGGTGGGGAGAGGTAGAAGGGTTGTTGGGGGGCAGCGGGAGCAGTTGAGTGCAGGGCTGTTCCTGCCCATCTGCCCCACTTTGACCCCTGCAGAAGCCAGAGGGAGCTCCAGGCTGGGAATGGCTGGGGGCTGCACACACTGTACTTATTGCCCTTTAAACTGACCAGAGCTGCAGCGGGGAGAGGAGGAACCAAGTTCAGACCCACCAGCCAGTAGGGGGACCTCTTTCAGCAGGACCAGCCATGACCGCTCTGCCACCCACCCACCCTCCACAGGTCTGGCCTTCGATCCTCTTCATTACATGTGATCCTTGTTTCCCACATTGGCATTCTGATGGCATCTTTAACCAACCCTACAGGAAAGTCCTGTCGTGTCTCCCCTCTCCCCAGTCCTGGCAGTGGTTACCGCTCCCCTTCCCCCACTCCACAAACACTTGGGCACAAGGCATCACCCCAAGCCAGCACCATCAAGCTGGACTGAGATCCTGATCTCCACACAGGGGCCATGAACAGGTCTCCCACCCCACCCCCTGTCCTCTGTGGCCCCTCCACTGCCTAAGGTGACTGGGAGCAAATTGCTAATCTAATGCCATCTACTCTAATTCTGCACCCAGGAACAAGAAACTCCAGCAAGAACTGTGCTGGGGTTCATTCGGCTGTGCTCATTGCATGAATAGATGCACCCAGAGAACAGCGTTCTTGTATTAGGACCGAACATATCATTGGAGGAAGCAATACTCTCCCTTCCAGTCCTAGGGTTTTATGAATATTTTGAAACAGGCAAGTGAGTTTGATACCTTAAATCTCATTTAAAGTAAGCACCTAACTTTCTTTAGGGAATTTTTTTAAAAACCACAACTTGTTGGAGCAGTGGTGAACAGATATCTATGGCCCTGAACTTTTTTCTGGTGATATGGTAACCCTCACTTACTATGACCAAAACACAGTAACGTGTTTTGTGATCAGTAGCTAAGTCAATCAGCAAATTTCCCTTAAAACCCTTTTTGTTTGGGAAGTGCTGTGTTAGTATCCCTGGACAAGTTCACAAAACCTGAGTCGTGTCAACTCGAGTTCCAGCTGTTCACACATGGATAAACTATTAGGAAGACTAGCTCCCATCTGTCTGCCTACCCTCCAAAAGGAACAAGATAATAAAAGAGATTGCATAATAAGACACAAAATAATCCTACTGTCTCAGTGTCCATTCGCTTGCAGTTGACTGTTTTAATCCACTATGTATTCATAATGCTTTTACAATGATGATAATAATAAACTCATAAGGTTAGAAGGGGCCTCAAGGATCATGTGGTCCACTCCCTGCACAAATGCAAGACTGTTACTCCTAAATCATCCGTGAGCAATGACTATCCTCTTTTTGAAAACCTGAAATGAAGGAAACGCCACAACGTCCCTGGGCAGTCTGTTCCACGTCTGCACTGATGTAGAAACAAGGGTGCTTTTCCCCCTGAAATCTAATCTAAATCTACTTCGCTGTCATATGAAGCTTGATGTCCTTCCCTATTCAACAAGGGAGAACAACTGTTCACCCTTTTCTTTACAGCAGTTTTTCAGATATTTCAAGACTGCTATAATCTGCCTCTTAATTACCTTTTCTGCAAGCTAATTAGTTTTCTCAGTCTCTTTTTAACATGGCTTGCCTTCCAACCATTTATAATTTTTGTCATCTATCTCTGAACTTTTGTGACTTCCTCATATTCTCTCTTAAGACATGAAGTCCAGAAATTCACACAGTAGTCTAGGTGAAAACTAACTAGTACTATGTCAAGTGTTACTATCACCTCCCATGTTTTATATCTAATACTCCTGTTGTTGCAGCACAAAATTGCATTAATGTTTCTGTAGCTACATCAAATTGCTGATTCATATTGAGTCTGTGATCCGCCAGACCCTGCAGATCCTTTTCAAGAATCATACTGCCCAGCCGTTTATAACACATTTTGTATCTGTGCTTTTGTTTATTCTCCCCTAGGTGCAGCAACTTGCATTTATTTCCTTGGACTTCATCTTGTTGTTCCTAGCCCAGCTTCCCAGTCTATCTGGATCCATCTGAATTCTACTCCTATCCTCCAAAGTGTCTGCGGTTCATCCCACCTTCCAGAATCTGGATATTTGTCTATATCCAAATAATGGATTACACCAACTGGTAAATTAAATCTTCAATTTCTCATCTTGCAATTCATGGCATTTGTTTTAGGTGGTGCAGTCAGCAAAATTCATGTATGAAACATTACTTCCCTGCTTCAACAGTTTTAACACAAAATGACCCAAGTCAAGTGTCATTGTATGTACAAAGCTACAGAATTAACCCACCGCCTTTTTTTTTCCTTGTAAATAGGTTGTACACTATAATTCATCATTCAAAATAATTTCATCATTTAATTGTAAAAGAAACATAAGTAAAGCAAAGTCATGAAGCAAAGATGGGTATATTGGTTTTGGAGAGGATCATCCCATGTTTTCCACTTGGTTTTGTCACTTGGGGTGCCTGTAGACATGCAGCAAGGCATGTGGGAGCAGACTTGAGTCTGCTAGAGCTTGGCAAATACCATGCTCCAACAGACTCCAGCATCACATGTACCATTGCCCCTGCACTGAAAAATGGTGGCCGGGGTGCTTTAACTAAAGCTCTTTCAATGAGCTGTAGTTAAAGTACACCCACTGCCATTTTTCAGCATGGGACACTAATTATAACTCCCAGAGCATCACATGCATCAGAATGGCTCTTGAAGCCACTCTACACATGTGCTTCACATGCGCGGTGGGGGAGGGTCACTAGTGCTTGAGTTAAACACCCTTGGTTTTGTCTCACACACTGCTGGACATCTTGCACACACTACACGGGCTTTGGCAGAGCTGTCCCCCCTCTGGCCAGGCTAGCCCCCGCCTTGTGCAGGGCAGGGTTGTCCTGTCCTGGTGTCTCCAGCCTTGGGCACTGGGCACTATCAAGGATGGGATACAGGATATGCTGGACTAGACAGTTAAGGGGCTGCTACGGGCAGGGGATGGGTCCAGCTGGGTGGGGCACACTGTGAGCTCACAGGCATGAGTCAGTAGGAGATCAGCCATTGGGCCAGAGGGGCAGTGACCTCATAGAGGGCTGACATCAGCCTGCAGGGCCAGGTGCAGAGCCCCAGGCCAGAGGCTCAGACCTGAACACACCTTCATGGTGGCAGGTCTCTCTGGCTGAAGCTGATACAGGTGAGGGAGAATCTGATTCCTATTTCTAGTCGCAGGGCCACCCGTTTTATCTGCCCATCCCTCCTGCCCCACAGGAGGCTTTCGGGTTTGGGCCAAGTGGTGCAGTTGGGCCCCTCTCTCATCTTGGTCCCCAACTCTTCCTCATGGTTAATGAGTTCAGGGCTTTGGCCCTTCTCAGTCACAGGCTGCAATTCAGGCCCAGGTCACAGGGCCCTGGCACACAACAACACGGGGGTAACTTTGCTGTAAAAGCCAGTTGTGATCTCTGCCAAATCTCAGCCAGTTCAGGCCCCCTGAAATGTTTGGACTGGGGATGAAATACCTAGTTGTGCCCTTTGAATGGGTGGGAGCTTTGATCCCCATGTTCCCCTGCAGCTCTGTCCAGCTGTCTGTCACTCTGTGCTTGATTCCCAGTGGCTGAAACATGGAGCAACCCTTTAGTTTTCAGTACAGCAGCACCGGAGTTGGACCGCTGCACATTTAACAAGAGCTCCCCCCACCCTCCTCTGATGTCCACAGGGGTCTTTCCACCCTCCCTTACTTCTCCCTTCCCTTCTCCTCCTGCCATCCCCTAGTCCTACCCCTGGTTGTGCAGAGCAGCTGTGCTGTGCTTGAAGGGATCTGGGGACACTGGGAGGGCTCAGGTGGGTGGGAAGGAAGGAGAAGGGTTGGGCAGGAGGAGGAGGGGGTGAGGAAGTCAAGCATGTGGCTAGGGACTCTGTCTCTCTGTGCCTGACACAGGCAGTGCAAGTGAGAAGGAAGAGGGTGGTGGGGAGACACCTTTGGGGTGACTTTCATTGGACCAGGTGTCAAATTTGGGAGCAGTGTTAGACAAGGACACAGAAGAAGGGCACCTGGTGCCCAGAAACTTCTCTAACTGAGCAAAAAGCCTGTGACAAGGAGAAAAAGATAGCAGAAAAAATAGAATTGAAGTGGGGAATTCTTTCCCAACTATATGGTTGGTCAAAGAAAAAATGTCCCTAAAATCACCTTGATCCTTGCATATTGCCCAGATCAGCATGGCTACAACAGTACTCCAACCCTACTGGGAGGAAGGATACAGCCTTTATTCAAATAAGTCAGGCGTAGCCAATCATGGGGCAGAGCATTTGATGCTAGGAGACAATGGCCAGGTGGTTGCTTAGCACAAGGTGATTGTGACCCAGTGGGCTGTCCACCTCTCCGGCTACCAGTCTAGAAAGAGGTGGGTCGGGGGGGGGGGGGGGCACACTTTATGACTAAGGCTCACAGAAATTTGCTGAGAGCACAAGAGTGGGGAGACTCCTGGAGGTTCAGGAGTCTGAAGAGGGCTTCACTCGAGTGACCCCAGGGCCCTGTGCACACTCTCTGTCCCCAACAAGCCTGACCTCTGCTTTGGAGCCCCCTCCAACTTGATCTTGTCCCAGTGCCATTTTTACTCATTCCTGGCTCCCTGCCAAGCATCCAAGCACTCATATGGATATCTCAGATCCCACTGCAAGGCCTTACTATAAAATGCATGTGGAAGGTGACTTATAACATCTCCTAGAGAAGAGAGATATGGAGCATGCTCCCTGTCCTGGCTCATCAGGGAAAGGGGAATCCTTCCACTCTCATTGTGCCTTTGCAAAGGCAGGACATGGCCCATGTTGATTCATCAGCAATACACTCTACTGAAACAGTTTGCCAACCTCCAAGCTCTGGTTCACTAATGGTATCAGCAACTTCTTGGAATCTGTTCAAAAAAGCAACAATCCCTTTAGCAAAAAGAAACCCGGGTAAAGTGGGGAGTGGAGCAGACACTGATTGCAGCAGAAGTGATAGTAACCCACTGTTTATGTTTCTCAGCAGATTCAGCCAGGGTTTTGACGGAGTACAAAACACTCAAAAGCTTCTCAGAAAAAAAAATTCACATGGACGGACCTAAAAACCACAAAGCAAAAAAACCCTCAACGTGCTTCGTAAAGCAATGAAGGTTAGAAACAAAGCCACAGTACAATTTACAAATAAATGTATATATATCATACATACCTTAACAAGGCGAGCAGTAAATGGCTAGAGTCAATAGTAGCCTATGGGTCTGCTGGCAAGTCTATCGAGACGGTCACAAAGAAGTTGACCACAGAAATCCAGGGCAGCCTAAGGGCCAAAAGGGGAGCACATAAAAAGTGGAAACAGGGAGAGATCACCAAAGACGAATATACCTCCTCTGCTCGTGCTTGTAGGGAGGCAGTTAGACAGGCCAAAGCTACCATGGAGCTGAGGATGGCAACCCAAGTAAAAGACAACAAGAAATTGTTTTTTAGATATATAGGGAGTAAAAGGAAGGCCCAGGGAGGAATAGGACCCCTGCTAAATGGGCAGAAACAATTGGTGACGGACAGGGGGGACAAGGCTGAACTCCTCAATGAGTTCTTTGCCTCAGTGTTCCTAAGCGAGGGACACGACAAGTCTCTCACTGGGGTTGTAGAGAGGCAGCAGCAAGGCGCCAGACTCCATGCGTAGACCCTGAGATGGTGCAGAGTCACTTGGAAGAACTGGATGCCTTTAAGTCGGCAGGCCCAGATAAGCTCCATTCAAGGGTGCTGAAGGCACTGGCCAACTTCATTGCAGAGCCACTGGCGGGAATATTCAAGTGCTCGTGGCGCACGGGCCAAGTCCCGGAGGACTGGAAAAGGGCCAATGTGGTCCCCATTTTCAAAAAGGGGAGGAAGGAGGACCCGGGCAACTATAGGCCAGTCAGTCTCACCTCCATCCTTGGCAAAGTCTTTGAAAAAATTATCAAGGCTCACATTTGTGAGAGACCGGCAGGACAAATTATGCTGAGGGGAAACCAGCACGGGTTCGTGGCAGGCAGATCGTGCCTGACCAATCTAGTCTCTTTTTATGACCAGGTTACAAAATGCCTGGACACAGGAGGAGGGGTGGATGTCGTATACTTAGACTTCAGGAAGGCCTTCGATACGGTATCCCACCCCATACTGGTGAACAAGTTAAGAGGCTGTGACTTGGATAAGTACACAGTCCGGTGGGTGGTGAATTGGCTGGAGGGTTGCACCCAGAGAGTCGTGGTAGATGGGTCGGTTTCGACCTGGAAGGGTGTGGGCAGTGGGGTCCCGCAGGGCTCGGTCCTTGGACCGATACTCTTTAATGTCTTCATCAGTGACTTGGACGAGGGAGTGAAATGTACTCTGTCCAAGTTTGCAGATGACACAAAGCTATGGGGAGATGTAGACACGCCGGAGGGCAGGGAACAGCTGCAAGCAGACCTGGATAGGTTGGACAAGTGGGCAGAAAACAACAGGATGCAGTTCAACAAGGAGAAATGCAAAGTGCTGCACCTAGGGAGGAAAAATGTCCAGCACACCTACAGCCTAGGGAATGACCTGCTGGGTGGCACAGAGGTGGAAAGGGATCTTGGAGTCCTAGTGGACTCCAAGATGAACATGAGCCGGCAGTGTGACGAAGCCATCAAAAAAGCCAATGGCACTTTATCGTGCATCAGCAGATGCATGATGAATAGGTCCAAGGAGGTGATACTTCCCCTCTATCGGGCGCTGGTCAGACCGCAGTTGGAGTACTGCGTGCAATTCTGGGCGCCACACTTCAAGAAGGATGCGGATAACCTGGAGAGGGTCCAGAGAAGGGCCACTTGTATGGTTAAGGGCCTGCAGACCAAGCCCTACGAGGAGAGACTAGAGAAACTGGACCTTTTCAGCCTCCGCAAGAGAAGGTTGAGAGGTGACCTTGTGGCTGCCTATAAGTTCATCACGGGGGCGCAGAAGGGGATTGGTGAGTATTTATTCACCAAGGCGCCCCCGGGGGTTACAAGAAACAATGGCCACAAGCTAGCAGAGAGCAGATTTAGATTGGACATTAGGAAGAACTTCTTCACAGTTCGAGTGGCCAGGGTCTGGAACGGGCTCCCAAGGGAGGTGGTGCTCTCCCCTACCCTGGGGGTCTACAAGAGGAGGTTAGATGAGTATCTAGCTGGGGTCATCTAGACCCAGCACTCTTTCCTGCTTATGCAGGGGGTCGGACTCGATGATCTATTGAGGTCCCTTCCAACCCTAACATCTATGAATCTATGAAGTTGATGACTGCAGCCCCAGTCTAACAAGATGCACGTGCCTTATTTCAAGCATGTCTGTGACCCCAGGGAGCTCAACAGGACTGCTGCATGCTTGCTTCTTAGCATGGTGCATTATTGTTTGCAGGATCAGGGTCCAACACAGAGCCAACTGGGCCCTGGTGGTTTTTAAATTTGATGAGCAGAGTGCTATAATGCTCCAAGGTCCTGATCTCCTGGTATTGTCTCCACTGTTGTATCTGCCTTTTCACTGTCTTTCCATTAAAGTGGCTATGTGCCTCAGGCAAAACTCTGGCTACATCAAAGTCACTGTCCAAACTCGCATTTAATTCAGTAGGGCCAAGCTTTCACCCTTACTCAACCCAGAGTTGTGCTTTTATAGCAGAGCCTGCAACACAAACTCCTAGACCTGCAAGCAGTTTACACTCAACATTTAGGACTATCCTAGCATTTATTGCTTTTCATGTCAGGACACCAGCAGCCTAGATTTGTGCCAATAAAGGTGCAAACAAGAAAAGATCCTTCTCCCAGGTAAGAAGTCAGGGCATGGGGAGATGTCAGAACTGGAAGATGACCTGCACCTGCCATGACATGTATTGTTGTGCAGGACTCGCCCGCCCAAATGGCATCATTCCCCACAATCTTTCATGCTCTTTTCAGAAACAAGTGAGCAGGATATAATGCTACAAGATGTGCTGTGTTGGGATGGGTTGTTTGACAGATACCCTTTGCTTAACACCAAGGGAAACAACGGCGTGACCAAACTAGCGAAGGCACTACAGCCCGGTGGCCACAGATTAGTAGATAGTGGAACTGGGTCAAAGCTGCTAAGTGCAAAATGGGGGCAAAACTATTTTCCTTCTGCACTGGGGGCCAGGGTGCTCATTAGCAAAAGCCTGCGCCGTCCTTGAAAACCATAAAAGCTGCACAGCAAACAGTGTTTAGATGCCTCATCGCAAGGAAGAGCAGGGGGCGGCACTGCCCAGGGAGAGCACAGCCTTTGAGTTTTGGTAGGAGATGGATTAAACTTCTGCAAATTAATTGATTCATTTTCTCTAAGGGGAAGCGAGCTAGCTGATAAGTGCTTTCTCAGCGGGGGGGAAATTTAAGTCATCTCTCAGCTCACGTGGGGGAACCCTGGCCCTGCTGAAATCAGTGACAAACCTCCCCGGGCCTTCAACATGGTCAGAATTTTCTTCCATGTTCTTCATGTTGGCCCTTCAGAAACAAGCTCGGGGAGAAGCAATGCTCATCCTAGTCGGTCCTTCACTGACCTTTCCTGAACTGGCTATTTCTTTATTTCCTATATTTATTCTGTTAGATTTATATCCCACCCTGACCACAGTGATCTTTGCTGCCTGGGCAGGGGGTCAGACTCGGCGATCGGTTGAGGTCCCTTCCAACCTGAGCATCTACGAATTGAGGTCGCTTTTCATGGGAGGCTATTATTATTTATTCTATGAGTTTGAATCACACCCAGGAGAGCGCTGTTGCCCTGTGCAGAAGGGAAAATGAAGGAATTAATTAACACCTTCACTGCCCTTTCTCATTTGTTCCTGCTACAGAAAAACAAGACCAAGGAGATGACTGATGCAGTTACAAATATAATGACATGGTTTGTAGATGAGATAACAGATATCCTCTATCATGCAATAATGGAATATGAAGAGAGAAAAACAACCGAGAGAGATACGAGAGATGAGGAGGCCAGTGCCAAAAAGTGTGTCTGCACAGGCAGAAAGATAACACCCGGCAGCTCACCAGGATGTGGGAAGAAAGGGAGTAGTGGAAAACTAACCTCACTTCTTTCTCAACACTCCCCTGCCCTGTCTCCAACTCCTGGGAGAGAGCTTTGGGAAGACAATCTTCCCAAGACTGAACCGGCAGCAGTACCTTCTCGTCCGGCTAATCATCTCTCCGGTTTGCACAGGGAGAGTGCGTGCAGGGGAGCTCAGCTTGAGCATCCCAGGCAGACTTTGCAAGCTGAGCAATTTCCCCGTGGGCAACGGTACTTTCAATACAAATCAACACAAAAAGATGGTGTATTAGAAACCTATCTCATTAGGGAAGATATATCATCTGATGTCACACAAAATTGCCCTAAAACAGGCATGCTTAGAAAATTATTCTCACCGATCAATGCCCAGGAACGAGCGCTCAGTTCTGGGGAACAGGTCCAAAGGGAAGGGCAAATTCCACGGCAAGTTCAGGTCCCTGAGCTTGCACAACCCCCCTCGGGGGGCATCAGAAAGGTGCGTTATCGCGCAGGAACTCTGGGATTCAAACCTTCTCCATCCCCCCAGGACGTACTCATCAAGCCAGGGGCAGTCCAGTCCGGCGTGACTCTACCCCAGCTCGGCAAACAGCTTCTGAGAAAGCCCTTCTTGTCATCATGCAGGAAAATATTCCCTGAAGAGGAAGCACCACTGCCAAGATACACCATTAAGCCTCAGCCCTGGCACTCACCTGCTGGTATTTATGCTGACTCCTTTTTCCACAACACATATGATGACCTAATGAACAAATGTGTCTGTGTCCGCCTCTGTTCGATTAGGTGCTCCCGAGCGGCCTTAGCCTGGACTATGGACCGCACCTGTCCTGGGCTCGTGGTAGGACCCCACAGGCCAACCTCAGCCCTGCTGATGTCAGGGGATCCCCTTAACTCGCCTGCCACGGCTTGGAATGTTACTTCAGTGGAGGGGTTCCCCTTCAGGGCAGTCTCCAGGGTCATTGTGCCTCCCGGTGGGCACTCACGGGACTCTGGCCTCCCCTACACCCCGGCCACTCGCCACCTTGGGTTGCTGATCTTCAGGCCCCTTAGGTGTTCTCTGCTTTCCCCAATCTCTACCCACGGCTTGCCAGCTATGTGCCTGAGTCTTCGGGCCTTGGTGTATGGTCCTCGAAGTCCTCGGACCTGGTCCCTCCAATCCGACTCCCTACCACCCTATACCAATCACCCTGTGATGTGACGTGCCAATCCCACCATTGTGACAACTGATGTACCAAGCTACTGGGCCAGGAGGCCACAAAAGGTGCCTCTGGTCTATGGGCCTCGTGGATTCCCCTGGGCCCTGGGTTCCATAGCCCCGGCGGCTCATCCCACTTGGATATTGAGTCCCAGCCTTTTCCTAGGGCTGTAGTGGGCCACATAGGTCACCTGTCCAGTCCCTCCTTGGGTTTTTGACTGCCCTCCGGTGCAACCTGATGGGGCCCCGTTGACCACGCCCCCAGTTACCTCCTCTCCCAAGCTTTGATGCTGGTTCCCTCTTTGCTCCCAGTGCCGGCGTGCCCCAACGCTACTCTCTCCCCATGTCTGCTACCGGCCTCTCCGCCGGTGCTGCTGTTGGTTCTGCCGCTGGTGCTGCTGCTGTGGCCTCCGCCAGCATTGCCACCGACCTCCCGCTCGGCTTTGTCTCGACCCCTGCTGCCGACATCTCAGCTGACTCCTCTGCCGGTGTAACTCCCAGCTTTGCTGCCGCCTCTCCTGACGGCGTCAGCGCCAACTCCGTCAGCTCCGCTGCTGGCCTCGCTGCTGGCTTCTCTGCTGGCGTTACTGCCGGTGTTCCTGCTGGCTCTGTTGTCAGCGTCATTGCCAACTCTGTTGGCTCCACTGTTAGAGCCTTTCCAGACTCCACCCCCGACTCTCCATGCTGCCAGACGTGGCAGCTGAGCCCCTCCAGGTGAGGGCTCTCCCCTCAAGCCTCTGCTCATCTGCCACCCCTCCACATCCTCGGGGCAGCTTTTTATCTCCGCTGGGTGCAGTCTCCCACCCACGCTGCTTGGACGCAGCTGAATATACGTGCGGCTAATTATCTGCGATGGCGGTTTCACCACATGCATCTCCTCCGGCTCTTTGGGCTCTGCGGGAGGTAAGTGGGGCTCTCCTTTGGCCTGGGGCCCTACCCATGAACCTCCACAACTCCAATATTTCACAGGTGTTGAGCCAAGCTTTTGACTTGGCGTATTGGAAAGATAGTGAGCTATTATAAACATGACTATTTTGTACTAGTTTACTGTAAAATCAAGAGCCAGCTTGAATGAAATGTCAGGGTCAGGGGTAGGATTAGAGCGGAGATGGGCAATTATTTCTGGTGGAATGCAGCTTACTGAGTTTTGGCAAGCCATTGAGGGCCGCATGATAGGCAGCCAGGGGCAGATAAATATTAATTTTCTAAATTTTAGGGGCCCCATGGGCTGGAGAGAACAGCCTGGTGGGCTGCGGCTGGCCCACAAGCCATATCCGGCCCCCGGGCCGCATTTTGCCCACCCCTGGATTAGAGGCTGGTTGTGCTTGAAATTGGTCTCCACGTATCACCAGGTGATAGCATCCTTAGCTTTTGGTAATGTCCACTGAAACTGATACTAGTTCCAGGTATGTCAGAATCACGGGAGCAACTCTTAACTATTTCTGAAAACCAAATCATAGCAGCTACATTCACAGTTGCTTCTGTTATTGTGGCTCTGCCTAGAAAGCTGATTTATGTATCGAAGAGCCCCAGGTCTCCTGTTCAAAATAAATTTGACTCTGCAACCAAGAGCTGTAAAATTCCACCTGCCCTGTCAACTGAATAACATTTATCTATAGGCATTTCTATATCCTCATCATGGGCATTTCCAAGCACCTTCACTAAGCTCTTAGGAAAATCGAGAGACATTCTTCTTGCAAGACAAGTGGAGTTTTAAGGCAGCACGATTGTGCGGGAAATAAGTCCTACAATGATTGTTCCCAAAGAAGTGTAACCACAACCAGGGATCTAAAAATGAAACAAAATGCAGTTCAGACCAAATATAGCTGGATGGGAGCCAGATTTTCAAAAGAGCTCTCTGCCTTGGTGCCTAACTCTTTTGAAAATATTGTCCATTAGTGTCACTGTGGGAGCCACAGGGCTCTGAGTTGTTTTGCAAATTGAGGCATTATTAAAAGCCTAAAGGAGACTTTGGTTTTTTCGAATATGTGACCCCTAATGTACAATACATTATGATGACAATACCAGATGAATTTACAATCGGTACTGGTAGAAATGCCCTCCCAAAAGTTAACTATGTCTTGTTATGCCAAACACAGACAGTATTGTGCATCTAGTACACATTTGAATCAAGCCTCAAAATAGGATTAAATGAGAGGGATGTGGAGAACCTGGAGAGGGTCCAGAGAAGGGCCACTCGTATGGTTAAGGGCTTGCAGACCAAGCCCTATGAGGAGAGACTAGGGCACTTGGACCTCTTCAGCCTCCGCAAGAGAAGGCTGAGAGGCGACCTTGTGGCTGCCTATAAGTTCATCATGGGGGCACAGAAGGGAATTGGTGAGGTTTTACTCACCAAGGCGCCCCTGTGGGTTACAAAAAATAATGGCCACAAGCTAGCAGAGAGCAGATTTAGACTGGACATTAGGAAGAACTTCTTCACAGTTCGAGTGGCCAAGATCTGGAATGGGCTCCCAAGGGAGGTGGTGCTCTCCCCTACCCTGGGGGTCTTCAAGAGGAGGTTAGATAGGCATCTAGCTGGGGTCATCTAAACCCAGCACTCTTTCCTGCCTATGCAGGGGGTCGGACTCGATGATCTATTGAGGTCCCTTCCGACCCTAACATCTATGAATCTATGAATATGAATCCCCAGGTCTATTGCCCAATGTGGACTCTAACTGAGACTTCTCCTGGGAGCGAGATGGTGTTCATCTTTACAGTTCTCTTTGCTTTTTCTTCCTAAGTACTGCAATGGAGGAGAGCCCACAAGCCCAGGAGGATGCAGGTGTGGAAAGAGAGGGTACAATGGCATAGCAGCATGTGGTAGACGAGCAGATGAGGGTGACATAATGACCAGGGCTGGGGGGAAAGGTGGGATGATGTCCACATACATGTTACTATGGGAGATCTGAAGGAATGGGGGCAAGGGCTGGGGGAAGCAAGACAGAGGGGAGAAGAGAGTGAATCCAAAACACCGGTAAAGTAGGTTTAGATTGGGTATCAGGACCCTCCACTCAGGGTCGGACGAATCCCTGTATTTGGGATCAGGGAGGAATTTCAATTTATGGTCAAATGGGGAGGACCATGGCAGGGTTTCCCATCCTCCAATGGAAGGGGGTTGCCTGTGCACTTTTAGTAACATTTTAGACAGGTTTGGCTTTGGTTAGCGATGGTCCTCCTTCAAGCGGAGGATTGGTGTAGATGACATCCAGGGGTCCCTTCCAGCTCTATTTTTCTCTGATTCTAGGGGAACTCAGGAGGGCTGTCACCTTCTTCAGCTTCCAACACCTGCGGTTTGGGCGCTTTCTATAACTACTTGTTTAGGACTGCCACCTCTCCATTCAAATACCGGAGGAAACATGTTTCTTTGCACAGCTCTGCACATCAGCCAACCCCCTCCACACCCTCAGGTGCATTTGTTTCTGGCCCAATGGACTTGTACAAGTCCAGGTTTTTTAAATAGACCCTAAACTGAACTTTTGCCAGTATTGGCTGCTCATCTTCTCCCCAAAATGTGGTGCCAAGTGCAGCAGTCTGGGAGCTGACCTTGCCTGTGAAGACTGAAGTAAAAAAAGGCATTGAGCACTTCAGCCATTTCCCCATCATTGGTCACTAAGTTGCTTCCACCACTCAACAGGACACCAACGCTTTCCCTGATCTTCCTCTTGTTGCTGACATACTTGTCGAAATTCTTCTTGTTTCCTTCCTCATCTCTGGCTACCTGCAACTCCAACAACGCTTTGCCCTTCCTGATTTGATCCCAGCTGGCCTGAGTAATACTCTTATCCTCCTCCCTTGGCATTTGTCCACATTTCCACTTCTTTTAAGTTTCTTTTTGGGTTTTAGTCCTGGATATTTGGAAAAGGGCAAGTCTAGTGCCCATCTTTAAGAAAGGGAAGAAGGAGGATCTGAGGAACAGTACAGAACAGTTGTCCTCACCTCATCCCTGGAGAAATCATGGAGCAGGTCCTCAAGGAATCTGTTTGTAAGCACTTGGAGGAGACAAAGGTAATGAGGAACGGTCAGCATAGAGTCACTAAGGGCAAGTCATGCCTGACCAACCTGATAGAAGAGATGACTGCCCCTATGGATGTAGGGAGAGCTCTGAATGCTCTATACCTGGACTTCAGCAAGCCTTTGGATACAGTCTCCAACAATATTGTTACAAGCAAGCCAAGGAAGTATGGGTTGAATGGACTGTGAGGTGGATTGAAAATGGCTGATTGGTTCAGCTCAGAGGGTAGTAATCAATGGGTCACTGTTTAGGTGGCAGGTGATATCCAGTGCACTGTCCCTAGGGTTGGGCCTGGGGCCTATTTCAATATTTTCATCAAAGACCTGAAAGATGTGTTGGAGTCACTCCTCATCAAGTTTGAAGATGACACCAAGCTGTGGGTAGTAGTAGATATGCTGGAGGGTAGGCAAGGATTCAGAGACACCATGACAAATTGGAGGATTGGACCAAAAGAAATATCATGAGGTTCAGTAAGGACAAGTGCATAGAAGGACAACGTAGAAAATTATGCTTGGAAGGAAGCTGAAGAGGTCTTCTAGTCCAACCCCTTGCTGAAAGAAGGACCATCTCCAATTGGATCGTGCCAACCATGACTTTGTCCATCCAGGTGTTAGAAACCTTCAAGGATGGCAATTCCACAGCCTCTCTCCATTTCAGCTCTCGATAAGAGTTCCCTTTCTTCTATTTCTTGTATGTAAACTACGTTGCCAGAACTGGCTGCAAATTGCCCAAATTGGAAGAGGGGGTAGAAAGCACGCTGTCCAAGTTTGCTGATGACACTAAGATGTGGGGCGAGGTGGACACACTCAAAGGGAGAGAGAGGCTGCAACTAGATTTAGACAGCCTACAAAAATGGACAGACGAGAATAGGATGGAGTTCAGCGTAGACAAATGCAGGGTGCTGCACCTTGGGAGAAGGAATCCACAGCATACTTAAAAGCTGGGGAGTTCCCCTCTTGAAAGCACAGAGGTGGAAAGGGATTTTGGAGTCATTATTGACTCCAAGGTGAACATGACCCGCCAATGCCAGTCCGCAGCCAGCAAGGCCAGCCAGACCTTGTCATGCATCCAAAGGTGAACTTCAAGCCTCTCTAGAGAGGTGATACTCCCCCTCTATGTGACTTTGGTCAGGCTGCAGTTGGAGTCCTGTGTCCAGTACTGGGCACCGCACTTCAGGCCAGCCTGGAGAGGGTTCAGAGGAGAGCCACCCACTTGGTGAGAGGGCAGCAGGACAGGCCCTACGAGGAGAGACTGAGGGACCTGAACCTGTTAAACCTGTTCAGCCTCGGCAAGAGGAGGCTGAGGGGGGACCTGGTGGCTGCCTACAAGCTCATCAGGGGAGATCAACAGCAAATAGGTAGAGCCCTTTTCTCCCCAGCACCACCTGGGGTGATGAGGAACAATGGTCATAAGCTAATGGAAAATAGGTTTAGGTTGGAGATGAGAAGGGTGGCCAAAATCTGGAACCAACTTCCCAGGGAAGTGGTCCTCGCCCCTACCTTGGGCAAATTCAAGAGGAGGTTGGATGTTCACCTGTCTGGGGTCTTGTGAACCCAGCATGCACTCCTGGCTGTGGCAGGGGGTCGGGCTAGATGATCTGTTCAGGTCCCTCCTGACCCTAGCTACTAGGAAACTATGAAACTGTGTGTCCATATCAGTCAAAACAATCCAAATCCTTACTCTCAAAATTGCCCTTTTGAGTGTCAATTCTGGACAGTTTTCTAAATTGCTAGCAGTATTTTCTTGGAGAAGAAACTTTTTTATTCTTTTTTTTTGTTAGAAACTCTTTTTTCACTGGGGAATGTTGATTATTCTATCTGATTTGAAAGGAAAACACAGTTCATATTTTGCAGGATTTGGGGTGGAACAGCAATCCCAATTTCCACGTAGCTGTACAGTACCAGATTCTGGTCTCCACCGAGTTTGCTGCTTCATCATTTCTAAGAAAGGCCACGCTCCTGGAATTATTGGACTTCATACGATAGGCTGCTTGTTGGAAGGGAGAACGAATTGAGGGACTGGCAGCTTGAAAGCCATTTTGGCTTGACATAGTTAAATCACCTTCCAAAATCCCCAGGCTCACCTATCTACTGTTTCCAGGTGGTGAAATAGAAGGACAACCTAAATCCAGCATCGCGACAGTCATGATTTGTATAGAAGCTCAAGTGAGTAGACACTTAGAAGAAATCATTTCCAACCCTTCAGCATGGTGTGGAAGACCATTAGCTCCCTTGCAAAACCCGTACAAGGAAATCATGATTAAGATTCCCAGCACCAGAGTGATCACTGACACCTCCTATCTAAAAACTATTATCACTCCCCTTTAAACATTCTCCTACCCTCCTTCCAGATCTCAAGTAGGCAAACCTCAAGAAAACATTTTAACACAGAAAGGAGAAAGATCTCATGATATTCTCCAAGAGGGATTTTTGGAGATATAGAAGGTATGTACAAGGTGTTGCAATAGTGCAGTAACAAATGACAATATCAGCATTCAAAGCCGAATTTCAACAGACACCAAGACAGTAGCTAGGGCAAAGCAGCATCTTAAAGACTAACTAGTTCAGGGGGACGAGCTTCAAATTAAATACAGAGATTACTTTAAATGGTGTAGTGCTAAAGCAACAAAATGGGAATTGGTGGAATTAATCTATATTAATAACACAGTTGATTGTTTCTATAAAGAGTTCAGTGAAACCACAATCACTGAAGAATAACTGACATCTTTGTCAGAATAACCACTTCAATCTCACCAGTTTCCATAGTGCTGCTTTGATATCCTTGTTTCTCATGCTGTAGATCACCAGATTCATCATTGGTAGGATCAAAGAATACAGCACAGACACCATGAGATCCAGAGCTGATGGGGACCCAGATGTGAGCTTCATATAGGCAATTATACCAGTGCTACCCAGCAGGAAGACTACAGTAAGGTGGGCAAGACAGGTGGAAACTGCTTTATGCCAGCCCTGCTCAGAGGGGATTCTCAGTACAGTAGTGAATATCTGAATATAAGACACAAATATAAACACAATGCAACCAGCACTTAAACATGCAGCAAAGATAAGAATCTGAATTTCACTAGTAAACACATCTGAGCAAGAGATCCTAAGGAGCTGGGGGATTTCACAGAAGAACTGGTTGACGATGTTTAAGTAGCAGAAGGGGCAGCCTAAAGGTGTTCCCCGTGTTCAGGGCAGAGTACAGAAGAGCCGTGCTCCAGGCTGTGGCTGCCATTAGCAGACAAGCTCTCCTGTTCATCACTGTCACATAGTGCAGTGGTTTGCAGATGACGATGTATCGGTCGTAAGCCATGACGGTGAGAATGGAGAGGTCTGCTGCAATTAAAAAGAGAACTAAAAAAACTTGGGTGACACATCCAGAATAGGAAATCAGCCTGGTGTTCATTATGGAATTGGCCATGGATTTGGGAACAATGACAGAGGTGGATCCGATGTCTAGGATGGACAGATTGAGGAGGAAGAAGTACATCGGGGTGTGAAGGTGGCCGTCCAAGGCTATGAGTGTGATAACAAGGAGATTCCCAATCAGGGCTGCCAGGTATGTGATTAGAAAAGTGGCCAAGTGCAAGATCTGCAATCCCAGGGCATTGGAGAACCCCAGGAGTAGGAACTCAGTCACAGGAGTGCAATTGGACGTCATCATCCACAGTGCCTTTTGGGATGTCTGTGGAGGGAAAAGGAATGACTGCATCAGGAGAAGAGGAAGCAAGAGAATAACCCCTCCATTTCTGTCTGCAATGGTGTATAACTTGATTTTTAGAGGGCCTCCTTATTTTCATTTGAAAGGCAGTTTTCTGATGAAAGATAAGGGTTCCTAAAGTGACTACATTTTTCATGAAACTTTTTTCTCACTTCAGAATATTGTTACATTATGTCCAAAAAGTGGGCAGGAGAAGTATTGTTCTAGTGCTTTTGTAGAGACCTTGTTATGCCCCCTGACTAAACCTTATGCATTTCCCATGTCTGTGAAAATGGAGAAGTTTTCAATGGATTGTCTGCTCTTTCTTCCTAAGTACTGCAGTGGAGGAGAGCACACAAGCCCAGGTGGAGGCATGGGTAGAAAGAGAGGGACCAGTGACATGGTAGCAAGTGGGAGACGAGGAGATGAGGCTGACACATACTGACCTTAGCTTGGGGGAAAATTGGGAAGAAAGACAAAAAAACCATATTTCTTATCCACAATTGTCCATGACTTGAATTTTTTAGAGGTCTGCCTTATTTTCAGTTCAAAGGGAGTTATGTGATAAAAATCAGGGTTCCCAAAGTGACAATATTTTTCATGATACTTTTTAAATATTCAGATTATAGAGACATTGCAGCTAAAAAGCAAACAGTAAAAGTATTTTAACGGAGCTTTTGCAGACATCTTGTCACTGCCACTCACTAGTGCTCATACATTTCCCATGTCTGTGAAAGTGGAGAATTTGTCAGTGCACTGTCACACTGGCATAAACTGGCCTAGCTCCTTTCTAGTCCAAAGGGCCATGTGATTTCACCTCAGATGCAAGTCCATTGCAAGTCCATGTGACCTGGGAAAAGGGAATAATTACAACCCCAGATCCTATCAATTTATGAATGTCAGTGCCTGAATCTTACCCATGGGAAGCTGAGCATGAAATTATGAAGTTAAAAAAGTCATCCCATAGTATTTCCATTTTCCTAGGGACATAGAGCCTAGACACAGCCAGCTTCTTATGGTCTAAGTCATCTGGAAAGATTGCAATCAAATGGCTGGCAGGATGTGTACAAGGCTGTGTGTTTAAACTGGCTTCAAGTCTCAGAAATATACATAAACATGGGTTGTCAACATCCCTGCATGGTTTCTATAGTTTGTAAGTCATGTATTTCAAAAATATTTGACCTTTTCTTTATTCGTTTAGTCTGAAAATCTTCAGTGGCCAGCAAACTAGATGACTCTTGGTACTTCAGGGGTTACTGATAAAGAGGGAGACTTGCTAGCAGGGCAGCTCCAAGCCCAGGGCAGGCTGTGATGCACAGGGCAGCTCTGCCTGCCATGCTGCCAACCTGTGGTCATGGCTATTTCCCCCCTCCACAAAGGCAGCGCCTTGGGCTGCTGTCCTGCTTCCCTGCTCAGTTATATTACTGTAGAAATGGTAAACATTGCAGGACAGAAGTCTGCTATTGTTCATGCGAATACTAATATCCTTAATTTTTCTAACTGTAGAGATGTTATTAAATGGAGAACAAAGTTCTGAAATAATTTTAAATATAACTCATTATCATTTCTATAAAAGATCCTCTCTATTAAAAGCCACACATAATGGAATTGAGTAAATTACTTACTGTGCTGGTTTAAATGTTTTTGTCTTCAGTTTCCTACATTAAATCCTAGGGCAGCTTGATACTGATCATCTACTCCTGCCTCCAATCTCTTGTCCCCCATCACTGTGCTATCTAGATGCCAGGGGTACAGGTTTCTCGGGGTCATGCACTCCTCACTCTGTGGGAGAAAAGAGAGGAGGAGATCCAAAATGATGAGTCCCTGAAGAAGAGCCGGGTGTGCAGCTGCCTTGGAGCTTTACTGCAACGGAGGGACTGAAGTCGCAGTCAGTGAGTTGTCTATGTGTATGTTGGGAGGTCTTGTGGGACTGTTTCCCTAGAGCCCTGCACAGCTCAGAAGCAGGCTCATGGGAAAACACGTGGGATTCACAGATTGTGAAGCCAGAAGGACTGTCCATCGTCTCTCATTGGACCCACTGCTGACCACATGTCAGAGGATCTCGCTGGGGCTTGGAACAGGCTGTGTCCATCAGCGGGCCAATGTGTCTAGGCTTTGCAATGTCGGGGTGGGAATAATTTTTCCCCTTTCCTGTTGCTAACAGTGTCAGGGCCCTCCTCTCCTCACAACCCTGCCTTCCTCAACAGCACTGGGGGTTGGCTGCAGTCCAGGATAAAGGGTTTTCCCTGTTCCCCCAGAGACCTGCCAATCATCACATTTGGGAGCAGGAAGGAAATTTACTGTAGAGACAGATGGGTAGAGACGTATGGGGGAAGGAGGGTCCTTTCTGTGTAATGGGGTGGAGTGGGCTGGTGCCTTATTTCTGTATCCCAAATGTGATTCAAAACACTTACAGGAACAGGATGCTGACAGTCTTCATTTCCCTCTTTTCCCTGCAGGAAATTTTGGTAGTTTAAGTGACTGTGGGCAATATACCTTGTAGTGGTGTGACAGGGTGTCTACATAGTTTTAGAAACAGTTTAAACAAGGTTTCATAAGGGATAGCTTGTGTAGGTAAGATGATGCATTGACTAGGGGGCTGACCTCCAGAGCTGCTTCCAGTCCTACTTTTGTATTAGTCTGTGATTTATCACTCTTGCCTAGTACATGGGACCATCCCCTGGTCAGCTCCCAGGTTTGGACTCTAACTAAGACTCCCCTAGGAAGTGAGATGATGTTCCTCTTTAGAGTCCTGTCTCCTCTTTCTTCCTAAGTACTGCTGTGGAGGAGAGCACACAAGCCCAGGTGGGTGCATGGGCAGAAGGAGAGGAACCAATGACATGGTAGCATATGGTAGATGAGCAGATGAGACTGACACATACTGACCTTAGGTTGGGGGAAAAGTGCAATGACGTCCACATACATGTTAACATTGGAGATGTGAAGGCATGGGGGCAAGGGCCAGAGGGAAGCAGGACAAAGCCGAGTAGAGACAGGGAGAAGAGAGAAAAGCCCAGAACACCAATAAAGTAGGGTCAGATTTGTTATCAGGAGAACGTCTTCACTGATGGACCAATGAGGCAGCGGACTAGACTGATTAGGGCTGTTGTGCAATCTCCATCATTGGAGGTGTTCAAGGGGATGGATAAGCATTGGTCAGGCATGATCTAGGAATAGCTACATCCATGTTCATCTCTGGTTATTTTCAATTCCTCTGGTCTTTGCTGTTTGCTGCATGGGATCAGGAAGGATTTTCTCCCCCCTCCTTTTGCTACATGAGTCATGGGGTGCGGGGTTTCTTCTACCTTTAGAAGCATTGGGTGCTAACTGAAATCAAGGTTGGGGATTTTAACTGATATGCCAAAGCTCCTGTCAAACTATACCCCCAAGATCATGAGCTAGGGAGTCTTGCCCCACCACTCTAAGTCAGACAAAACCCTATACTTGGGATCAAGAAGGAATTTCAACTTATGGTTAGACATGGAGGAGTTGGGTGGGTAAACCTGGTTCTTACCTATCTATCAGGCAGCCAGAATCAAGTGGAGTGCTCCAGGGGTTTGGTCCAGAACCAGTTTATTTTCAGTATCATTGTCGACAACTGAGAAGATGGCATAGAGCACACCCTTAGCAATTCTGCAGATGACACCAAGCCGGGGGGAGTAATAGATATGCTTGAGGGCAGGGCTATGATTCAGAGAGACCTCGACAAATTGGAGGATTGGACCAAATGCAATCTCATGAAGTTCACTAACAAGTGCAAAATCCCGCATGTAGCATGGAACAATCCTATGCACTGGTACAGACTGGGGACTGACTGGCTAAGTAGCAGGACCTAGGAGTTAAAGTGGACCAGAAGGTGAATATGAGCCAACACTGTGCCCTTGTTGCAAAGAAGGCCAATGGCAATTGTGCGGCATTACCAGCAGCATAACCACAAGATCAAAGGAAGTGATTCTTCCCCCATGTTTGGCACCAGTGAGAGCACATCTGGAGTACTGTGTCCAGCTGTGGGCCTCCCACTGCTGAAAGGATGTAGACAGACTGGAGAGAGTCTACTGGAGGGTAGGAAAATTGGATAAGGGGCCACTTTACATGAGTTATGAGGAGAGGCTGAAGGAACTGGGCTTATTTAGTTTGGAAAAGAGAAGACCAAGATGGTGTTTAAAACCAGGCTTTAACTCCCTTAAGGGAGATTACAAAGAGGATGGAGTCAATTGTTCTCAATGCTGGCAGATGATTGAACAAAGAGCAATGGTCTCGAGTTCAGTTTAGATATTAGGAAAAAAAATCTTATCAGCAGGGTAGTAAAGCACTGAGACTACCAGAGAGGTGGTGGAAGTTCCATCCTTGGAGGTTTTGAACACCCAGATAGACAAAGCCTTGAGTGACATGATCAAGTTTAGAGCAACCCTGCTTTGAGGAGTGTTGGACAAGGTGATCTCCTGAGGTCTGTTCCAACCCTTATTTTCTATGACCCTAAGATTAGTCATTTGTTTAGAGCAATGTTAGCTCAAGGACAAACATCCCTCACAGTTTTACAACACCACTCCTCTCATACAATAATAGAAGCATAGGAAATTAGGGATGGATGGGACTTCAGGGCGTCATCTAGTCCAGCATCGGGTGTTGGCTGAAATCAAGGATGGGGATTCTGAATGAAATGCTGAAGCTCCTGCTCAAACTAAAGCCCCAAGATCATGAGCTAGGGAGTCTTGCCTCACCACTCTGGGTCAGACAAATCCCTATACTTGCAGTCAAAGACAGACTGTCTCCAGTTGGATCATGCCAACCATGGCTTGGTCTAGCCCATTCTTAAGAACCTCCAAGGAAGGAGATTGTGCCACCTCTCTGCCTTTCACCGCAACGCAGACTTCTTCTTGCTTCCGTTTTTTGTATGAAAACCACGTTGCCTGAACTAGCTTCAAATTGCCCAACAGTAGGAGTCACTTTCACTCAAAATAATCCTATCCATTACTTTCAAAATTCCCTTTTGGGTGTCAATTCTGGACAGTTACCTAAACTCTCAAAAGTAATTAAGTGTAGCTGATATTTTTCTGCTTTTTTTTCTTTTGGAAGATGCTGTCCTCTGGGGCATTCTGGGAAATGTTGATTATTTTTTCTGATTTGCAAGAAAAACACATTTTTTACCTTACCAGATCTCCCATGGAAGAGAAGTCCCAATTTCCAGGAAGTTGTATGGTAACAGATGGTGGTTTCTACTGAGTTTCCTTTTACATCCATTCTAAGCAAGGTCACACTATGTGCATTATTGGAGCTCTTGGCATAGGCTGCTTGTTGGAAAGGTGAAAGTATCCGCTACCAGTCCTGAAAGGATTTAGGGACTCGCAGAGTGAACATCATGTGGGCTTGACTTAGTTAAACCTGGGGATGTTGGCAGCTGATTTAACTATCTACAGCTTCCCTATAGTGGAATAAAAGAACAGCCAGTATCCAGCATCACTACAGTCATGATGTGCACAGGAGCTCTAGTGTGTACACACTTACTACAAATCATTTCCATCTCTTCAGGGTTGTGTGGAGGAAAACCCACAGTGCCCTTGCAGACCCATACAGGAAAGCAGGCCTGACAGTCCAGGAACCTGAGGAAAGACTATCTAAACCCCATTATCACTCCCTTTTAAATATTCTCATACCCTCCTTCCAGATCTCAAATAATCAAACCTCAAGAAAACTTTTTAACCCAGACAAGACAAAGATCCAGTGATGTTCTCCACCAAGGCACCTTATAAATATTTAAGGTACATAAAAGCTGTTGCAACAGTGCACTAAGAAATGACAGTATCAGCATCAAAGATAAAATTTAACACCTATGGAAAGATTATCAAGGACAGAGTGGTATCTTAGAGACAAAAGGTTCAGTGAGATTTAGGGTGAACATTAGATAGAGAGGTTATTTAAAATGGTGTAAACCTAAAGAAACACAACTGACATTAGTTAACTTAATCTGTATGAATAACACAGTTGATTGATTCTATAAAAACCCCACTACTAACACTGGTGGAGTTAATTTGTATTAAAACAACTCAGTTTCTATAAAAATGTTCAGGGGAACCACAGTGATTGGAGAATAACTGAAATCTTCATCACAATAAATCACTTCCATCTCACCAGTTTCCACAGTGCTGCTTTGATGTCCTTGTTTCTCATGCTGTAGATGACTGGATTCATCATTGGAGGGATCATAGAATAGAGTACAGACAGCATGAGGTCCAGAGCTGATGGGGACCCAGATGTGGGCTTCAAATAGGCAGTCAGCCCAGTGCTACCCAGCAAGGCAACAACAATGAGGTGGGGAAGACATGTGGAAACTGCTTTATGCCAGCCCTGCTCAGAGGGGATTCTCAGTACAGTAGTGAATATCTGAATATAAGACACAAATATAAACGCAATGCAACCAGCACTTAAACATGAACCAAAGATAATAATCTGAATTTCACTAGTAAACACCTCTGAGAAAGAGATCCTAAGGAGCTGGGGGACTTCACAGAAGAACTGGTTGATGTTGTTGGAGTGGCAGAAGGGCAGCCTAAAGGTGTTCCACGTGTGTGGGGCAGAGTACAGAAGAGCCGTGCTCCAGGCCGTGGCTGCCATTTGCAGACAAGCTCTCCTGTTCATCACTGTCTCATAGTGCAGTGGTTTGCAGATGGCGATGTATCGGTCATAAGCCATGATAGTGAGGATGGCAAAGTCTGCTGCAAAGAAAAAGATGATGAGAAAAACTTGGGTGACACATCCAGAATAGGAAATCAGCCTGGTGTTCAGTATGGAATTGGCCAAGGATTTGGGGACAATGACGGAGATGGATCCGATGTCGAGGATGGACAGATTGAGGAGGAAGAAGTACATCGGGGTGTGGAGGTGGCTGTCAACGGCTATGAGCGTGATAACAAGGAGATTCCCAATCAGGGCTGCCAGGTATATTATTAGAAAAGTGGCCAAGTGCAAGATCTGCAATTCCAGGGCATCGGAGAACCCCAGGAGCAGGAACTCAGTCACAGCGGTGCAATTGGACGTCATCATCCACAGTGCCTTTTGGGATGCCTGTGGAGGGAAAGGGAATGACTGTGTCAGGAGAAGAGGAAGCAATAGAAAAAACACCATTTTCCTGGCCACAATTCTCCTTGACTTGATTGTTTTAGAGGTCCACCTGATTTTCAGTTGAAAAGGAGTTTTCTGATAGAAATCAGGGTTCCCAAAGCGACAATGTTTTTCATGATACATTAAAAAAAAATTGTATAATTGTGGCATTTTATCGAAAAAGTGGGCAGGAAAAGTATTTTATCAGAGCTTTTGCCGACACCTTGTGACTGCCACTCACTAGTGCTCATACATTTCCCTCCTCTGTGAAAGTGGAGAAGTTGTCAGTGGATTATCACACTGGCTTAAACCGCTCCAGCTCCTTTCTAGTCCAAGGGGCCATGTCAGTTCACATCAGGTGCAGGTCCATTGGAAGTCCATGTGACGTGGGAAAAGGGAATAATTACAACCCCAGATCCTATCATTTCATGAATGCTGGTTCCTGAATCTTACCCAGGGGCAGCTGAGTATGATATTATGAAGTCAAAAAGGTCATCCCATAGTATTTCCATTTTCCTAGGGCCATAGAGCTTAAGATTCTGGGTGTGTGGGGGCTGTAAGTCACCTGGGAAGATTGCAATCAAATGCCTGGCAGGATGTGGACAAGGCTGTGTGTTCAAACTGGCTTCAAGTCTCAGAAATATATATAAGAATGGGTTGTCAACATCCCTACATGGTCTCTACATTTTCTAAGTCATGTATGTCAACGATATTTGACATTTTCTTTATTAGTTTAGTCTGAAAATCTTCAGTGGCCAGCAAACTAGATGACTTTTGGCACTTGGCACTCTTGGTTATTGATAAAGAGGGAAGCGTGTTGGGCAGCTCCAAGCCCAGGGCAAGTTGCGATGAACAGGGCAGCTCTGCCTGCCATGCTGCTGACCTGCAGTCATAGCTATTTCCCCCCTCTATAAAGGCAGTGCCTTGGGCTGTTGTCCTGGTTCCCCGCTCACTTACATTACTGTAGAATAGGTGAAAATTTCAGGACAGAAATATACCATTTTTCATATGAATACTTATATGCATACTTTTTATGATGTGTTAAAATTTTATTAAATGGAGAATGAAGTTCTGAAATAATTTTAAATTTAATTCATTATAATTTGTATAAAAGATCCTCTCTATTAAAACCTAAACATTATTGAATTGAATATATTACTTACTGTGCTCGTTTTAATGGTTTTGTCTTCAGTTTCATATTTTAAATCCTCGGGCAGCTTGATTACTGATCATCTACTCCTGCCTCCAATCTCTTGTCCCCTCTGATCACTGTGCTATCTAGATGCCAGGGGTGCAGGTTTCTCGGGGGCGTGCACTACTCACTCTGCGGGAGAACTGAGAGGAGTTGATCCAAAACGATGAGTCCCTGAAGAAGAGCTGGGTGTGCAGCTGCCTTGGAGCTTTACTGCAATGAAGGGACTGAAGTCGCAGTCAGTGAGTTGTCTATGGATATGTTGGGAGGTCTTGTGGGACTGTTTCCCTAGAGGCCTGCACAGCTCAGAAGCAGAGCCCATGGGCAAACACGCTGGATTCCCAGATATTGAAGCCAGAAGGACTGTCCTTAGTCTCCCATTGGACCTAGTGCTGACCACATGTCAGAGGATCTCACTGTGTCTTGTAACAGGCTGCGTCTATCAGTGGGTCAATATGTCTAGGCTTTGCTAATCACAACGTTGGGACAGGAGTAATTTTTTCCCTCCTTCTCTTGCTAATGGTGTCAAGGCCTCTCTCTCCTGACAACACTGCCTTCCTCAGCAGCACGGGATGTGGGCTGCACCCCAGGCAAAATGGTTTTCCCTGTCTGCCCAGGGACCTGCCAATCACCACTTTTGGGAGCAGGAAGGAAGCTTACTGTATAGACACATGGGTAGAGACTTGTGGGGCATGAGGGTCCTTTCTCTGTAATGGGGCAGGGGTGCTGCATTCTTTGTGTATCCCGTGTTGTAGTGGTGTGGCAGGGTGATTGCATACTTTTAGAAACAGTTTAGAAAAAGGTTTTGTATGGGGTAGTTTGGATAGGGATAATTGTGCCTTGTACAGGAGGCTAGACCTCCAGATGCTGCTTCCAGCCCTAATTTTCTATTAGTCTACAATTTATCACACTTGTCTTGTACATGGGGACATCCCCTGGTCTGTTACTGGGTTTTGACTCTAACCAAGACTTTCCCAGGAAGTCAGCCAGGAATAAAGAGCAAACAGAAATGTAAAGATATACACTAAGTACTGCAATGGAGGAGAGCACATCAAGCCCAGGTGGATACATGTGTGGAAAGAGAGAGAACAATGTGGTAGATGGGCAGATAAGGGTGACACGTAATGACCACAGCTTGGGGGAAAGGTGGGATGATGTCCACAGACATGCTGCTGTGGGAGAACTGAAGGCATGGGGGAAGGGCTGAGGGGAAGCAGGACAGGGGAGAGTAGAGAAGGGGAGAAGAGAGAGAATCCAAAATACCAGAGAAGTAGGTTTAGATTGGGTATCCAAGGAACTTCTTCACTGATGGACCAATGAGGCAGCGGATGAGACTGATTAAGGAAGCTGTGCAATCTCCATCATTGGAGGTATTCAAGGGGATGGATAAGCATTGGTCAGGCATTGTCTAGGAATAGCTACCTCCATGTTCTTCTCTGGTTATTTCCCATTCCTCTGGTCTTTGCTGTCTGCTGCATGGGATCAGGAGGGATTTTCTTGCCCCTTCTTTTTGCTACACGAGTCACAGGGTTTTTTTCTACCAGCTTTAGAAGCATTGGGTGTTGGCTGAAATCAAGGTTGGGGATTTTGACTCTGTAGGAAGGGGGTTCCCTGTTTGCTTTTATTAACCTGTTAGACATGGCTTTTAACGTGGATAGCTATGATCCTGCCTTAGGTAGAGGGTTGGTGTAGTTTTATAATTTCATAGTTTCTAGGGTAGGAAGGGACCTGAACAGATCATCAAGTCCAACCCCCTGCCTTGGGAAGGAACGAGTGCTGGGATCATCATACCCCAGCCAGATATATATCCAACCTCCTTTTGAAGTCCCCCAAGGTAGGGGAGAGCGCCACCTCCCTTGGGACCCCGTTCCAGAGCCTGGCAGCCTGAACCATAAAGTAATGCCTCCTTATATCAAGCCTGAACCTGCTCTCAATCAATTCATTGCTGCTCTTCTTTGTTATCCCAGGTGGTGCCCAGGGGAACAGAGCCTCACCTATTTTTCACTGGCTCCCGCTGATGACTTTATAGACGGTCACCAGATGCCCTCTCAGTCTTCTCTTGTGGAGGCTGAATAGATTAAGGCCCTTTAGTTTATTTTCATAGGGCCTGGCCTGATGCCCCCTTGCCGTGTGAGTGGTCCTTCTCTGGACCTTCTCAATGTTAGCCACATCCCCCCTGAAGTGCGGTGCCCAGAACTGGATCCAGTACTCCAGCTGTGGCCTTACCAGCACCACATAGAGCAGAAGGATCATCTCCCTGGACCTGCTTGTGATGCATCTGTAGATGCACGACAAGGGGCGATTAGCCTTACTGACCGCTTCCTCGCATTGACGGCTCATGCCCATCCTGGAGTCAACAATGACTCCAAGGTCCTTTTCAGCCACTGTGTTGTTGAGAAGGGTGTTCCCCAGCCTACAGGTGTGTTGCAGGTTCCTTCTCCCAAGATGAAGCACAATGCACTTGACTGCATTGAACTCCATCCTATTCCATCCACCCACCTCTGTAACCTGTCCAGATCTAGCTGGATTCGGTCCATCCCTTCCAGTGTGCCCACTTCTCCCCATGTCTTTGCATCATCAGCGAATTTGGACAGTGTGCTTTCCATGCCTACCTCCAAGTCTCTCATAAAGGTGTTGAATAGCACAGGCCTGAGGACTGAGCCCTGGGGGACTCCACTGCCCACATCCCTCTAGGTCAAAAATGACCTGTCCACCACCACTTTCTGGGTGCGACCATTGAGCCAATTTGCCACCCATCTGACGGTGTAGGCATCAATGCCGCAGTTGCATAGTTTTTTTTCTGAGAATAGGGTGAGAAACAGTGTCAAAGACCTTCTTGAAGTCCAGGTAGACAGCATCCACCTCAATGTCCACATCCAAGGACCTTGTGACCTGGTTGAAAAGGGAACAAGGTTAGTCAGGCCGACTCTGCCCGCAATGAACCCATGCTGGTTGCCCCTGAGCATTACCTCCCCTGCTGGGCCCCCGCAGATGTGCTTCTTGATAATTTTCTCAAAGGTCTTCCCAAGGACCGAGGTCAGACTAGCCTGCAGTTACCCGGGTCCTCCTTTCTCCCCTTCTAGTAAATGGGGACCACACTGACTCTTTTCCAGTCCTCTGGGACCTGGCCCGAGGACCACAAGCTCTCATACAGCCATGCCAGGGCATTAGCTATGACCTCCACCAATTCCCTCAGTACCCTGGCATGAAGAGCATCCAGACCTGCTGATTTAAACACATCCAGGCCCTCCAAGATTAACCTAACTAGATGGTCCCTGACCCTAGGCATGCCATTGTGTCCTCTGAGCTTGTCTGTAATCCTAGTGGGGGAGTTGCCCTGGTCCCTGCTAGGAAATATGGACGCAAAGAACTCATTGAAGAGGTCAGCTTTTTCCTTTGCTGCAATCACTAGATTGCCAAGCCTGTCCTGTAGGGCCCCACATTACCTGGTGCCTTCTTCTCACTCCCTATGTACTTGAAAAAGAACTTTTTATTATCCTTCATTCTGGTCGCCAGCCCTAGCTCCATCTCTGCCTTGGCCTTCCTAACCACCTCCCGGCAGTCCCAAGCAACAAAGGTGTAGTCCTCCTTGATAACAGCCACTTGCGTCCACTGATTGTATGCCATCTTTTCTGCCCTTAGGCCTGGAGTAAATGACATCCAGACGTCCCTTCCAGGTCTACTTCCTCTGATTCTGTGAGAAGTGAGGAGGGCTGTCTCCTTCTCCAGCTTCTAACATTTGTGGTCTGGGTGCTTTCTACAACTACAAGTTTGGGACTTCCCCCATCTTGTTCATATACTTGAGAAAGCCTGCTTTTTTCTGCACACCTCTGGATATCAGCCAGCGCCCCTCCGCACTTTAGGTGCCTTGTGTCCAGTCCCTCGGACTTGTACTCATGCAGCTTTTCTAAGTAGCTCTTAAACTGATCTCTTGCCAGTGTTGGCTGCTCACTTGCTGTCCAAACTGTGCTGCCCGGTGCAGTAGTCTGGGAGCTGACCTTCCCTGTGAAGACTGAGGTAGAAAAGGCATTGAGCACTTCAGCCATTTCCACATCATCGGTCACTAGCTTGTCTTCCCCATTCGTCTAGGAACCCATACTTTCCTATCGTCTTCCTCTTGTTGCTGACATACTTGTACAAAGCCTTCTTGTTACCCTTCATGTCCCGAACTAGCAGAAACTTCAGCTGCTTCTTGCCCTTTCTGATTTCATCCCTGCAGGCCTGAGAAATACTCTCATACTCTTCCCTAGTCATTGATCTAAGTGTACTCTTCTTGCAGCTTTCTTTGGCGGTCACTGAAGAGTTCCCTGCTGAGCCATGCTGCTCTTCTGCCATGCCTGCCAGCTTCTGTGTACGTCGGGATGGTTTGTCTCGGTGCCCTCAGTAAGGTTTCCTTCAATAAAGCCAGCTCCCTGGGGCTCCTTCCCACTCAGACTGGCCTCCCTGAGCATCTAGCCAGGAGGTCCCTGATGCAGTCAAAGTCTGTTTTCCCTATTCCGCTTCTCTCCATCCTTTCTTTCCTCAGGATCCCAGACTCAATCATCTCATAGGCACTGCTGCCCCAGTTGCCATCCTCTACTAAATTCCTCAACACTTCTTCCCCGTGTCTGAGAGGCATATCTGGAAGAACACAGCCCCTAGTTGGTCTCCAACCCTTGCTCCAGGAAGTTCTCGGCAACATTTTCCAAAAACTTTCTGAATTGCCTGTGTACTACCGTATTGCCCTCCAAGCAGATGTCAGGGTGAAAGAAGTTCCCCGTGAGAACCAGGGTTTGTGATCAGGAAACTTCTCTTTGGTGTTTGAAGAAAACATCATGCACCTCCTGCTCATGGCCTGGTGGTTTATAGCAGACCCCCGCCATGACATCACCCTTCTTGATCCCTGCCAGCCCAAACAGAGACTTTCAACAGGCCTGGTCCCCAGTTTCATACTGGAGCTCTGAGCAATGATAGGGCTCTTTACCATATAGCACAACTCCTCCTCCTCTTCTCCCCTGTCTGCCCTTCCTGAACAGTTTGTACACATCAATGGCAGTTATCACTCCCTTTTAAACCTTCTCATACCCTCCTTCCAGATCCCAAATAGTCAAACGTCAAGAAAACTGTTTAATCAAGAAAAGAGAAAGATCCAGTGATCTTCTCCACAAGGGAATCTTACAAACATTGAAGGTATGTACAAGGTGTTGCAATACTTTTCTAACAAATGACAGTCTCAGCATCAAAGATAAAATTTAACAGATACAAGAAGATTAGCTAGGACAGAGTGGTATCTTAGAGACCAACTAGTTCAGGGAGACAAGCTTAAAATTAGATAGAGAGATTATTTAAAATGGTGTAAACCTACAGAAGCACAACTGACATTGGTTCAATTAATCTGTATTAATAACACAGTTGATTGTTTCTATTAAAGCTCCACTACTGACATTGGTGGAGTTAATTTGTATTAATAAACTCTGTTCCTATAAAAATGGTCTGTAAAACCACAGTCACTGGAGAATAACTGACATTTTCTTTGGAATAAATCACCTCCATCTCAGCAGTTTCCACAGTGCTGCTTTGATGTCCTTGTTTCTCATGCTGTAGATGACCGGATTCATCATTGGTGGGATCATAGAATAGAGAACAGACAGCATGAGGTCCAGTGCTGATGGGGACCCAGATGTGGGCTTCATATAAGCAATCATCCCAGTGCTTCCCAGCAAGGCGACAACAATGAGGTGGGGAAGGCAGGTGGAAACTGCTTTATGCCGGCCCTGCTCAGAGGGGATTCTCAGTACAGTAGTGAATATCTGAATATAAGACACAAATATAAACACAATGCAACCAAGACCTAAACATGCACCAGAGATAAGAATCTGGATTTCAGTAGTAAACACCTCCAAGCCAGAGATCCTAAGGAGCTGGGGGACTTCACAGAAGAAGTGGTTGATGACGTTGGAGTGGCAGAAGGGCAGCCTAAAGGTGTTCCCCGTGTGCAGGGCAGAGAACAGAAGAGCAGTGCTCCAGGCCGCGGCTGCCATTAGCAGACAAGCTCTCCTGTTCATCTCTGTCGCATAGTGCAGTGGTTTGCAGATGGCGATGTATTGGTCGTAAGCCATGATAGTGAGGATGGAGAGGTCTGCTGCTATGAAAATGTGGAGTAAAAAAACTTGGGTGACACATCCAGAATAGGAAATCAGCCTGGTGTTCAGTATGGAATTGGCCATGGATTTGGGAACAATGACAGAGATGGATCCGATGTCGAGGATGGACAGATTGAGGAGGAAGAAGTACATCGGGGTGTGGAGGTGGCTGTCCAAGGCTATGAGCGTGATGACAAGGAGATTGCCAATCAGGGCTGCCAGGTATATTATTAGAAAAGTGGCCAAATGCAAGATCTGCAATCCCAGGGCATCGGAGAACCCCAGGAGCAGGAACTCAGTCACAGCGGTGCAATTGGACATCATCATCCACAGTGCCTTTTGGGATTCCTGTGGAGGGAAAGGGAGTGACTGTGGCAGGACAAGAGGAAGTAGGGGAAAAATACCATTTTCCTGGCCACGATTCTCCTTGACTTGATTGTTTAAGAGGTCCACCTGATTTTCAGTTGAAAAGGAGTTTTTTGATAGAAATCAGGGTTCCTAAAGTGACCATATTTTTCATGATACATTTTAAAACATTTTTTTGCATAATTGTGGCATTTCATCGAAAAAGTGGGCAGGAAAAGTATTTTATCAGAGGTTTTTCCAGACACCGTGTCACTGCCACTCACTAGTGCTCATACATTTCCCACGTCTGTGAAAGTGGAGAATTTGTCAGTGCACTGTCACACTGGCATAAACCGCTCCAGCTCCTTTCTAGTCCAAGGGGCCATGTCAGTTCACATCAGGTGCAGGTCCATTGCAAGTCCATGTGACGTGGGAAAAGGGAATCATTACAACCCCAGATCCTATCAATTCACGAATGCTGGTTCCTGAATCTTACCCATGGGCAGCTGAGCATGAAATTAGAAGTCAAAAAGGTCATCCCATAGTATTTCCATTTTCCTTGGGATGTAGAGCTTAAGATGCTGGCTGTGTGGGGGCTCTAAGTCACCTGGGAAGATTGCAATCAAATGGCTAGCAGGATGTGCACAAGGCTATGTGTTCAAACTGGCTTCAAGTCTCAGAAATATATATAAGCATGGGCTGTCAACATCCCTGCATGGTCTGTACATTTTGTAAGTCATGTATTTGAAAGATATTTGACCTTTTATTTACTAGTTTAGTCTGAAAATCTTCAGTGGTCAGCAAACTAGATGACTCTTGGCCCTTGGCACTCGTGGTTACTGATGAAGAGGGAGACATGCTGGCAGGGCAGCTCCAAGCCCAGGGCAGGTTGCGATGCACAGGGCAGCTCTGCCTGCCATGCTGCCGACCTGTGGTCATGGCTATTTCCCCCCTCCACAAAGGCATGCTCTGGGCAGCTGTCCTGGTTCCCCGCTCAGTTACATTATTGTTGAATAGATAAACATTTCAGGACAGAAATATGCCATTTTTCATATGAATACGTATATGCATACTATTTATGACAAGTGTCTAATTTAATTAAATGGAGAATAAAGTTCTGAAATAATTTTAAATTTAATTCATTATAATTTGTATAAAAGATCCTCTCTAATAAAACCCAAACATTATTGAATTGAATATATTACTTACTGTGCTCTTTTTAATGTTTTTTTCTTCAGTTTTCTATGCTAAATCCTAGGGCAGCTTGATTACTGATCATCTACTCCTGCCTCCAGTCTGTTGCCCCCCATCACTGTGCTAGCTAGATTCAGGGGGTACAGGTTTCTTGGGGGCGTGCACTCCTCGCTGTGCAGGAGAACTGAGAGGAGTTGATCCAAAACGATGAGTCCCTGAAGAAGAGCTGGGCGTGCATCTGCCTTGGAGCTTTACTGCAATGAAGGGACTGAAGTCGCAGTCAGTGAGTTGTCTATGGATATGTTGGGAGGTCTTGTGGGACTGTTTCCCTAGAGCCCTGCACAGCTCAGAAACAGAGCCCATGGGCAAACACGCTGGATTCACAGATATTGAAGCCAGAAGGACTGTCCAGAGTCTCACATTGGACCTACTGCTGACCACATGTCAGAGGATCTAGCTGTGGCTTGTAACAGGCTGCGTCTATCAGTGGGCCAATGTGTCTAGGCTTTGCTAGTTGCAACGTGGGACACGAGGAACTTTTCCCCCTCCTGTTGCTAAGGGTGTCAGGACCCACATTTCCCTACAAACCTGCAAGCCACAGCAGCACAGGGGGTTGGCTGCAGCCCAGGGTAAAGTGTTTTCTCTGTCCCGCCCAAGGACCTGCCAATCACCACGTTTGGGAGCCGGAAGGAAGTTTACTGTACAGACACATGGGTAGAGACTTGCGGGGGAAGGAGCATCGTTTCTCTGTAACTGAGGGGGCTAGCTGCCTTCTTTGTATATCCTGAATGTGTTTAAAAACATTTGCAGGAGCAGGACACTGACAGTCTTTGTCTCCTCCTTTTACCTGCAGCAGATTGTAGTATATTTAGTGTTTGTGGCAATATAGCTTGTGGGCAATATAGTGTGATGGGGTGACTGCATAGTTTTAGAACCAGTTTAAACAAGGTTGCATATGTGATAGTTTGGATAGGTGAGATCGTGCCCTGAGCAGGAGGCTGGACCTCCAGAAGCTGCTTCCGCTCCTACTTTTCTATTCAAGTCCAAACCGAGCAACTGACTGGGGAACAGTCCCATGCTCAAGGCAAGTGTGATAAATGACAGACTAACTAGGACTTTCCCATGGAACCAAATGGTGTTCCTAATTACAGTTCTGTTTCCTCTTTCTTGTACATGGGCCCATCCCCTGCTCAGCTTCCAGGTTTGGACTCTAACTAAGACTTCCCTGGGAGGAGAGATGGTGTTCCTCTTTAGAGTCCTGTCTGCTCTTTGTTCCTAAGTACTGCAATGGAAGAAAGTACACCAGCCCAGGTGGGTGCATGGGTAGAAAGAGAGGGACCAGTGACATGGTAGCATGTGGTAGACGAGCAGATGAGGCTGAGACATACTGACCTTAGCTTGGGGGAAAAGTGAAATGATTTCCACATGCACTTTGACATTGGAGATCTGAAGCAATGGGGGTAAGGGCCAGAGGGAAGAAGGACAGAGGGGAGTAGAGACGGGGAGAAGAGAGAAAATCCAAAACACCTATAAAATAGGTTCAGATTCGTTATCAGGAGAACGTCTTCACTGACAGACCAATGGGGCAGTGGACTAGACTGATTAGGGATGTTGTGCAATCTCAGTCATTGGAGGTGTTCAAGGGGATGGAAAAGCATTGGTCAGGCATGATCTAGGAATAGCTAAATCCATGTTCATCTCTGGTTATTTCCAATTCCTCTGGTCTTTGCTGTTTGCTGCCCAGGCTAAAAAAGGATTTTCTCCCCTCTCCTTTTGCTACATGAATCATTGGGTGGGGGGGTTTCTTCTACCTTTAAAAGCATTGGGTGTTAACTGAAATCAAGGTTGGGGATTTTGACTGATATGCCAAAGCTCCTGTCAGACTAAACCCCCAAGATCATGAGCTAGAGAGTCTGCCCCACCACTCTTGGTCAGACAAAACCTTGGGATCAGGAAGGAACTGCAACTTATGGTTAGATAGGTAAGAACCAGGTTTCCCCCCACCCCTTCCTCCACGTCTATCTGGCAGCCAGCATCAAGTGCAGTGGCAACATTGGTTGGGGCCAGAACCAGTTTATTTTCAATATCATTGTCGTCAACTGGGAAGATGGCATAGAGTGCACCCTCAGCAAGTCTGCTGATGACACCAAGCTGAGGGAAGTAATAGATATGCTTGAAGGTAGGGCTATGATTCAGAGAGACCTCAGCAAATTGGAGGATTCGACCAAATGCAATCTCATGAGGTTCAGTAACAACAAGTGCAAAATCCTGCACGTAGCGTGGAACAGTCCTATCCACTGGTACAGACTGGGGTCTGACTGGCTAAGTAGCAGGACCTAGGGGTTAATGTGGATCAGAAGGTGAATATGAGCCAATGCTGTGCCCTTGTTGCAAAGAAGGTCAATGGCAATTGTACTGCATTATCAGAAGCATAACCACAAGATCAAAGGAAGTGATTCTTCCCCCATGTTTGACACTGGTGAGAGCACATCTGGAGTACTGTGTCCAGCTTTGGGCCTCCCACTACTGAAAGGATGCAGACAGATTGGAGAGAGTTTACTGGAGGGCAGGAAAAATGGTTAAGGGACCAGGTTACATGGGTTATGAGGAGAGGCCGAAGGAACTGGGCTTATTTAGTTTGGTGAAGAGAAGACCAAGGTGGTGTTTAAAAGCAGCCTGCAACTCCCTCAAGGGTGGTTACAAAGAGGATGGAGCGCCATTGTTCTCCATGCTAGCAGATGATTGAACAAGGAGCAATGGACTCAAGTTCAGTTTAGATATTAGGAAAAAAAAATCTTACGACAAGGGTGGTGAAGCACTGGAACGGGCTACCCAGAGGGGTGGTGGAAGCTCCAGCCTTGGAGGTTTTGAACACCCAGATAGACAAAGCCTTGAGTGAGATGATCAAGTTTAGAGCAGCCCTGCTTTGAGGAGTGTGTTGGACATGATGATCTCCTGAGGTCCATTCCAACCCTAATTTTCTATGACCCTAAGATTAGTCATTGTTTTAGAGCAGCGTTAGCTACAGGGAAAACATCCCTCAGAGTTTTCCAACACCACTCCTCTCATATAATGATAGAAGCATAGATAATTAGGGATGGATGGGACTTCGGGTTGTCATCTAGTCCAGCATTGGGTGTTGGCTGAAATCAAGGTTGGGGATTTTGAATGATATGCCGAAGCTCCTGCTCTAACTAAAGCCCCAAGATCATGAGCTAGAGAGTTGTGCCCCACCACTCTGGGTCAGACAAATCCCTATGGCTGCAGTCAAAGAAAGACTGTCTCCAGTTGGCTCATGCCAACCATGGCTTGGTCTAGCCCAGTTTTAAGAACGTCCAAGGAAGGAGATTGTTCCACCTCTCTGCCTTTCAGCTCGACACAGACTTCTCCTTGCTTCTGTTTCTTGTATGAAAACCACGTTGCCTGAACTAGCTTCAAATTGCCCAACAGTAGGAGTCAGTATGAGTCAAACTAACTGATTCATACCTTTCAAAGTTCGCTTTTGGGTGCCAATTATGGACAGTTACCTAAACTCTCAGAAGTAATTAACTTCAGCTATTATTTTTTTTTCTTTTGGAGGATGCTGTCCTCCGGGGCATCCTGGGAAATGTGGATTATTCTTTCTGATTTGAAACCCAAAAGAGAGCAAGATCCAGTGATATTCTCCACCAAGGCATCTAATAAATATTTAAGGTAAGTAAAAGCTGTTGCAACAGTGCACTAAGAAATGACAATATCAGCATCAAAGATAAAATTAAACACATACAAAAAGATTTTCGAGATCAGAGTGGTATCTTAGAGACTGACTAGTTCAGTGAGATTTAGGGTGAAAACGAGATAAAGAAGTTATTTAAAATGGTGTAAACCTAAAGAAACACAACTGACATTAGTTAACTGAATCTGTATGAATAACACAATTGGTTGTTTCTATACATCTCCACTACTCCCACCTGTGGAGTGGACTAATATTAAAACAGCTAAGTTTCTATAAAAATATTCACTGAAAAAACAGTCATTGGACAATAACTGACATCTTAATCACAATAAATCACTTCCATCTCACCAGTTTCCACAGTGCTGCTTTGATGTCCTTGTTTCTCATGCTGTAGATGACTGGATTCATCATTGGTGGGATCATAGAATAGAGAACAGACAGCATGAGGTCCAGAGCTGATGGGGACCCAGATGTGGGCTTCATATAAGCAATCATCCCAGTGCTTCCCAGCAAGGCAACAACAAAGATGTGGGGAAGGCAGGTGGAAACTGCTTTATGCCGGCCCTGCTCAGAGGGGATTCTCAGTACAGTAGTGAATATCTGAATATAAGACACAAATATAAACACAATGCAACCAAGACATAAACATGCACCAGAGATAAGAATCTGAATTTCACTAGTAAACACGTCCGAGCCATTGATCCTAAGGAGCTGGGGGACTTCACAGAAGAAGTGGTTGATGATATTGGAGAGGCAGAAGGGCAGCCTAAAGGTATTCCCTGTGTGCAGGGCAGAGTACAGAAGAGCAGTGCTCCAGGCCGCGGCTGCCATTAGGAGACAAGCTCTCCTGTTCATCTGTGTCGCATAGTGCAGTGGTTTGCAGATGGCGATGTATCGGTCATAAGCCATGATGGTGAGGATGGCGAGGTCTGCTGAAATGAAAATGTAGAGTAAAAAAACTTGGGTGACACATCCAGAATAGGAAATCAGCCTGGTGTTCAGTATGGCATTGGCCATGGATTTGGGGACAATGACAGAGATGGATCCGATGTCGAGGATGGACAGATTGAGGAGGAAGAAGTACATCGGGGTGTGGAGGTGGCTGTCAACGGCTATGAGTGTGATAACAAGGAGATTGCCAATCAGGGCTGCCAGGTATATTATTAGAAAAGTGGCCAAGTGCAAGATCTGCAATCCCAGGGCATCGGAGAACCCCAGGAGTAGGAACTCAGTCACAGGAGTACAATTGGACGTCATCATCCACAGTGCCTTTTGGGATGTCTGTGGAGGGAAAGGGAATGACTCTGGTTAGGAGAAGAGAACGCAAGAGAATAACCCCACCATTTCTTTCGGCAATTGTGCATAAGTTCATTTTTAGAGGACCTCCTTATTTTCAATTGAAAGGCAGTTTTCTGATGAAAGATAAGGATTCCTAAAGTGAGTACATTTTTCATGAAACTTTTTTCTCACTTCAGAATATCATCACATTACATCCAGAAAGTGGACAGTAGAACTATTGTTCTAGTGCTTTTGCAGAGACCTTGTTATGCCCCCTGACTAAACCTTATTCATTTCCCATGTCTGTGAAAATGGGGAAGTTTTCAGTGGGTTGTCTGCTCTTTCCTTCCTAAGTACTGCAATGGAGGAGAGCACACAAGCCCAGTTGGATGCATGTGTGGAAAGAGAGGGACCAATGACATGGTATCAAGTGGGAGACGAGGAGATGAGGTTGACACATACTGACCTTAGCTTGAGGGAAATGTGGGATGATGTTCACATACTTGTTAACATTGGAGACTGAAGGGATGGGGGCAAAGGAAGGAGGGAAGAAGGCCAAAGGGGAGTAGAGAAAGGGAGAAGAGAGAAAATCCAAAACACCAATAAAGTAGGTTCAGATTGGGTATCAGGAGAACGTCTTCACTGATGTACCAATGGGGCAGTGGGCTAGACTGATTAGGGCTGTTGTGAAATGACCATCATAGGAGATGTTCAAATCCTATCATTTCATGAATACCAGTGCCTGAATCTGACCCACAAGTAGCTGAGCATGAAGTTGTGAAGTCAAAAAGGCCATGTCATTGTATTTCCATTTTACTAGGGACATAAAGCATAGACACAGCAAGTATTATAGAGCATTTATACACGTGCTCCTAGAGAGTGGGGCTGGAGGGCACTCTAATTTGCACATCTTCTGCACTAATCAAAAGCGCCTGGAGCACCACATGTATCAGCATCCCCATGTTGAAAAATGGCGCCAGGAGACTTTGAACTGAAGCTCATCGAATGGGCACCCTTCTGATGTTTTTCAGCACCAGGACACTGATCCCTGTGATGCTGGAGCCTGCTGGAGTGCGGTAATTACCATGCTTCAGCAGCCTTGATTAAAGTCATCTGCAAAGATTGCACACTTAGCTTTGTCATATGCTTGTCAACTGGTCTCAAATCTCAGGCATATATATAAGCAGGATATCAAGTTCCTTCAGTTCTGCTCTACATTTTGTAACCCATCTACTTCAGAAATATTGACCCAGTTTTCATCTGTTGAGGCTAAAAATTCACAGTGGCCAAGAAGCTGTATTACTCCTAGTACTTCAGGGGTTATTAAAAAAAGGAAGATATGATAGCAGGGCAGCTCCAAGCCCAGGGAAGTTGTGATGCACAGGGCAGCTCTTCCTGCCATGGTGCTGACCTGTGGTCATGGCTATTTTTCCCCCCTCCACAAAGCAGTGCCTGGGGCTGCTGCCCTGGTTGCCCCCTCAGTTATAGTACTGTAGTAAAGGTAATAGTTTCAGGACAGAAATACTCCATTTTTCATGCGTGTACATATATGTTTAACTTTTCTGACCAACTGTAGAAACTGTATTAAATGGAGAATAAAGCTCCTAAAGAATTTTTAACAATAATTCATAATTCTGTTCCAGATGTTCCTCTGGCTTAACACCCAAACAATATTGATTTGAATATATTACTTACTGTGCTCGTCTTAATGGTTTTGTCTTCAGTTTCCTACATTAGGTTCTTGAATGCTAGGACGGTTTGGCTACTAACCATCCTACTATAACCACTCTCTCGTTCCCCCATCACTGCACTATCTAGATGCCAGATGTACAGGCTTCACCCAGTTGTCCACTCCTCACTTTGTGACAGAACTTAGAGGAGGAGATCAAAACCATTTCTCCTGGAGGAAGAGCTCTGTGTGTAGCTGACTTGCAGCTTTACTGGAATAAAAGGACTGAAGCGGCAGAGTAGTGATTTGTCTATGCATCTTTTATACGGACTTATGGGACTCGGTCCCTAGAGCCTTGCACAGCTCAGAAGCAGAGGCCATGGGCAAACACCCCTGGATTCACAGATTGTGAAGCCAGAAGGTACCGTCATGATTCATTTGATCTACTGCTGACCACACGTCAGAAGATCTCACTCTGGCTTCTAACTCAGGCTGTGTCTATCAGTGGGCCAATGTTTCTGGACATTGATAGTTGCAACAAGGAGCTGGGGAGGATTCCCCCTCCCCCTCCTCCCCCCCCCCCCACTCCTGTTGCTACACATGTCAGGGTACGCCTTTCCTCCAATGCGCCTTTCCTCAGAAGCACTGGATGTTTATTGCAGTCAAGGATAAAGGGTTTTCCCTATCCACCCAGGGTCATGTCAATCACCAGATTTGGGAGAAGGAAGGGATTTTACCACATAGTCAGATTGGTAGAGATTTGGAGCGGCATTGTGGGGTGGGGGTCCTTCCTCTGGAATAGTGGGCTTGTCTGCCTTATTCTCATCTCTTAAATGTATTTTAAAACCCTTGCAGCAACAAGATGCTGACAGTATTCATCTCCCAGTTTTACCTGTGGCAGATTATGGTGGTTTTAGTATCTGTGGGTAATATGCATTGTAGTGGTGTGACCGGGTGACTGCATACTTTTAGAAACAGGTTAGGAAAAGGTTTTGTATGGGGTAGTTTGCATAGGGATAATTGTGCCTAGTACAGGGGGCTAGACCTCCAGACGCTGCTTCCAGCCCTAATTTTCTATTAGTCTACAATTTATCACATTTGTCTTGTACATGGGGCCATCCCCTGGTTTGTTATCGGGTTTCGACTCTAACCAAGACTTCCCCAGGAAGTGAGACAGGAATAAAGAGCAAACAGAAATGTAAAGATATACACTAAGTATTGCAATGGAGGAGAGCACATCAAGCCCAGGTGGATGCATGTGTGGAAAGAGAGGGAACAATGTGGTAGATGGGCAGATAAGGGTGACACATAATGACCACAGCTTGGGGGAAAGGTGGGATGATGTCCACAGACATGTTACTATGGGACAACTGAAGGCATGGGGGCAAGCGCTGAGGGGAAGCAGGACAGAGGGGAGCAGAGAAGGGGAGAGAAGAGAGAATCCTAAATACCAGTGAAGTAGGTTCAGATTGGGTATCCGAGGAACTTCTTCACTGATGGACCAATGAGGCAGCGGACTAGACTGCTTAGGGAAGCTGTGCAATCTCCATCATTGGAGGTGTTCAAGGGGATGGATAAGCGTTAGTCAGGGATGATCTAGGAATAGCTACATCCATGTTCTTCTCTGGTTATTTCCCATTCCTCTGGTCTTTGCTGTTTGCTGCATGGGATCAGGAAGGATTTTCACTTCTCTTCCTTTTGGTACAGGTGTGTTTTTTCTGCCAGATTTAGCAGCCTTGGGTGTTGGCTGCAGGCAAGGCTCTCGATTTTGACTGAGTGTGGTAAAGCTCATACTCAGACTAATATCCCAAGGTTGCTAGCTGTAGGGTCAGGATCAGACAGATCCCTATATTTGGAATCAAGAAGGAATGTCAACTTATGGTCAAATGGAAAGGACCGGGGGAGCGGGGGAGAGAGGGGGTTGCCATCCTTCGTAGGATGCGTGTTGCCTGTGCACTTTGAGTAAAAGGCTAGACAGAGATTTGTTGTGGAAAACAATGAACCTGGTCAAGCAGAGGGCTGGAGTAGATGACATCCAGAGGTCCTATGAAAACTCAGGAGGGCTGTCTCATTCTCCAGCCTCTAACCCCTGTGGGTTGAGTGCTTTCTAGAAGTACAAGTTTGGGATTGACGCCGCCATGTTCAAATACCTAGGGAACACTGTTTCTCTGCACAGCTCTGCACATCAGCCAACTCCATCAGCACCCTTGGTCAGTGCTGTAGCAAAGAAATTTGGCACCTGGGCAAGCCTGCAGAGGCAGCCCGCCCTCACCCTATGCACAGATCCAGGGGGCACTCCCCCCCATGCTTGCCTGGGAGTGCACACAGTGGTGGAAGCTGTCCCCACACTTCTTGTACTGCCACAAATGAGCCATTCGCAGTTCCACCCCATGCTTTCCCCTGGCTGGGCAGTTTTTGTTATCTCCCCTTCGCTTCAGCACCCAGGGCAGTCACCCCACTCACCCCCTCCCTTGCTATGGTACTGCCCTCAGGTACATTGTTTCAGGCCCCATGGACTTGTACAAGTCCAGCTTTTCTAAAAAGTCTCTAAGCTTTACTTTTGCCACTATTGGCTGCTTTTTTCTCCCCAAACTGTCCTGCCAGGTGGCATAGTCTGGGAGCTAATCTTGTCTGTGAGCATTGAGGTTAAAAAAGACATTGAATATTTCAGCCATTTCCACACCATCGGTCACTATGTTGCCTCCCCCATTGAGGAGTGGGCCCACACTTTCCCTGATCATCTTCTTGTTGCTGATGGACTAGTAGAAACCCTTCTTGTTATCCTTCATCTCCCTAGCTAGCTGCAACTCCAGTGGTGTTTTGCCCTTTCTGATTTTATCCCTGCAGGCCCGAGCAATGCTCTTATACTCCTCCCTAGTCATTTGTCCACATTTCCACACCTTATAAGCTTCTTTTTGTGTCTTAGTTCACCAAATAGTCCTCTGCTAAGCCAAGCTGGCCTTCTGCCATACTTGCTAGTCTCCTTGTGCACCTGGATGGTTTGTTCCTGCACCCTAAATAAGGTTTCTTTAAAATACAGCCAGCTCTCCTGGACTCCTTTTTCCCCTTGGACTGGCCTCCCAGGGGATCCTGCCCATCAGTTCCCTGAGTCAAAGTCTATTTTTCTTAAGTGTAGGGTCCTTAATCTGCTGCTCTTCTCCTTTCCTTTCTGAAGGATCCTGAACTCAATCATCTCATGGTCACTGCTGCCCAAGTTGCCATGCACTACTACATTCCCCACCAATTCTTCCCTATTTGTGACCAGTGGGTCAAAAAGAGCATGGCCCCTAGTTGGCCTCTCCAACTCTTGCAGTAGCAAGTTGTGCACTCTCCAAAAACTTCCTGGATTGCCTGTGCACTGCTGTATTGCCCTCCCAGCAGATGTCTTGGGGATTGAAGTCCGCCATGGGAATGTAAGGTGCTTAGAGATCATCACATCATCATCATAGTAATGTAAACATTACATGATAGTAATGTTTATCATGTAAACATTACTATGATATGCAAACAAGATAACAGACAAAAAGAACCCACTTTCCTAGGGGTATAAAGTGCCATGCTTCTCATCATCTCTTCTCATTCATGAAATGAGAATACCAGATTGACTGCAAGCTAAGAAATACACATTCTGGCCTCCTCTCTTTTATACCACTTCAACCATCACCTTGTATTCAAGAAACACAAGGGTAAGCCCATTTGGTAGGTGATGAAATTTGGGGCTGTAATTTTCCAATAGCACACAGGGTATGTCTGTACCACTTTCAGGATACTTCTGAGAATGTGACTCTTAGACACACAGAAGACACTTGCTTCTTCTCTGTATATCCTGGAAATAAAGCAGTGAAAATTTTTTGGAGCCTGTTGTCCATGAAAGCCTTTGAGTCCTTGAAATGGCACATCTCTTGCGTTGTCGGTGTGGCCATCTGGGAGGGCTACAAGCTTTTGAGTAAGGCAGCATCAAAATCCATGTCACTTTTGGGGATTATGTACAATCTGTCCACTGTGTGTCTGGGCATGCATTATGCCATACCTGTGAGGCTGTGGGTCTGGTACACATCACCGTGCATGTAATGGAAACACAGTTGGCATGGCATGTTTTCATGAATCACTGCCTCAGTACCTGACACTTGCAGAAACAATGAGCCCAACCATGGTTCTGTCCATGGGCTGCCATTTCTGCAGTGACCCATTCAAAGGCTGCTAGGTTTTGGTGGCTTGAATGGAGTCCATACTGGCTCTTAGCCCCTTCCCAAATAGTGAGGAGATCCACTACCTCTTCCTGGGCCCAGTTGGTGTTGCCCTTGCAAATGGCGCTGGACAATAATGGTGGGACCACTGTTGAAGGATCAGTGGATGAGTGGATGAATAGAGGGGTGTCCAAAGTGGACCTTAACTCGGTGGATGAACGATTGGATGGGTGGGTAGGTCCCCCAATGAGTAGATCTTCCTGGTGGGTGAATGGATCCATGGTTGTTCAGATGGACCCGACTCTGATGCTAACCTTAAGTGGCTGGTGAACATGAAATTACTGCAAATTCACCATTCAGGACAATTAATAGGTGGGTAAAACTGCTTGGGCCCTGTTACTTTTGGGCAGTCGGGTTCTAACACCAGGCCTGCAACAGCTGCCCCAAGTTGATGATGGCCTGAGTTCGGGGCAGAAGTGGTGCCTAGAGGACCAACTTGGGCACTTGCCCCAGGATGATGCCCTGAGATACACTTTGCAATACCCCAGAAGAAGCTGTTACTGCCTCTTGCCCTGGATCCATTTTTTTGGGCTTTGCCTTGGGCCATGGGAAATGGATGGCCGTATGCATGCACTTTGTCCCAGGAAAATAGTTTCTCTTAGGACAAATACAGCCTCTGTTCGTCGACTTAGACGGTGAGATACAATAAACAAGTTCTGACTTCAGAGCTTCAAAGTTCAAATCAAAGTGGAATGAAAGTGTATTTGCTTAGCTACAAATTGATTGGACGTCCTCACATGCACACAGTATTCGCAGTCACCCCAGAGATTCTTTCCCAGGGGCTCAAGGACATATAGGAAAGAAGCACATGTCGGAGTCATGTCCTTATTCCATAGGTAAGTGGCAGGTACTTCAGCTTGTGAGATATTGGGCTGTTCAGAGAACGTATCTGAGACAGCTTCCCGTGGGTCCTCCAAGTTCGTCTTTGTGACCCTGTGTTAAGATGCTCGGCTTTTAACTGACTTGCAATTAACCCTGATTTGACAAGAGAAATCTGTTAACATCCAGTGATTCCATCTTTCTACTTGTCTATACAACTATCTGTGTACCAAATTTCATTTCTCACTGTCATCTTCCTTTCTGTTGTCTCTGTTCACCCACCCCCTCTTATCACTTCCTGTCATTCGCTTTTTGTTTTCTTTAGCCCTGTACAGCCCTCCCTGCCTTTCTTGTCATCTATCCCTGGCCATACTGCTCTTGTTTTTGTCTTTTTATCTTGATTTTTATCTTGGAGTGTGTGTCAGTACTCTTCTCTTTGATTCTTTGTATTTCTAGATGTGCATTTCTTTCTTTCATTTTGTCTTTTCATCTATTTCTCTTCATTTCTCTCCTTTTTTCTTCTAACTGGATACATCACTTCTCTCTTGGCTTTCTTTGATAATAACAAACATAAAATATGTATAAAAATTCAAAAGTAAGTTTCTACGGATTACCTATCATTACCTATATCATTTTCTTTTCCTTTAAATTTTGCCAAGGGCTGGATTCTTTTAATAACTGGTAGTGATGAGTTCCAAAGGGTAATTACATCATCATCATCATAATTATAATTATTATAAACAACATCATGAACATCATCATAACATAGTTTATATTATTATTAGTTCAAACATTTTATGGGAAAGAGCAGCTATCACTAATTTATCTTCTTTGTAGTATTTAATATTGTGGGGTACTTTATTTTGTCTCATTCTGTTCAATCTCTGTTGCCCACTGCATCGTCTTTTTTTGTATCCTATTCCCACAATTTCTTGTTTACAAATATTACAGTAGTACTTAGACACTTCTGTTACAATTGTTTCTAGAAAGCATCATTCTGGTGCGTGCCAAATTAGTTATCTTTGTTTTGATCCTCAAGTGATGTAAATGGAGCTGCACTTCTATACAGGAAAGGAATATTTGTCCCACTTGTTTCAACATAGCTACATTGATTTGTACCAACTGAATGTGCAATGTATTAATCTCAAGGGAGCTGAACTGAACTTCTATAATAATTTTTCTCTTTGGGCTAAGTGTCCATTTCATTTAGTCTAGGCCTGTCAAAAGAACTTGAGAGAACCAGGTATCAAATTCTCAAAATGTCAGAAGCATTCAGGTGCTTAACTCTCTTAGGACTCTTTGAAAGCCTCAAACTTAACTTTAGCCTCTCTCTTTCTCTCCACACACATGCATACATTCACCCCTTTCTTTTGACACCCTCCGCCTGCATATGTGTATCCATGTGTATTTTCATATCCCTCTGGTTTTCAGTCTCTCTCTATTTAATTTCATCAGCAGCAGCATCAAAAAACCCCCAGCCCATTCAGTTCTTTTAAAACTCTCTCCCTATGATTGTTGCAGTGTTATCTGAGCTCCTGGGGGAGCCCAAGTCACATTGAGTCATGTCTAGAGGTTATAAGAGAGGAGAGAACAATAGATGACGGTGTTTCATAAGCTTGTTCCAAAAGGATACATATAATTTTAAAGAGTATGTTATTGAATATTGTCACAGGGCACCTTGGTGCTCTGCTCCTAGAGAGTGGAAACTGCCAGGGAGAGAGCCCTGGCAGGGAGTAAGAAGCACAGCTGGGGGTTGCCAGGGGCAACCAGGAAGTCAGCTGACTGGAAGGGGCAGGGCCTGGCCCTCATAAGGCCCAGGGGCTAAGGCCAAGCTAGCAGTTCCCTGCCAGCAGCTAGAGGGGCAGGAGCTCCTGGAGCTAAGATGTGAGTGCTGTAGGAACTGCTCTAGCAGAGTAAAGGATGGCAGCTCGGAGATGTGTGAGCAGCATGGTTATAGCCAGGCGGCCTTAAGTTAAGTTATAGCCAAGAGGCTTGTGTTTGTTTTGTTGTTATGTTGTTACACCGGTGGTTTGGGAGAGGCTATTAGGGTTTGGAGGAGGCCTCGGGGAACCCACAGTGGCGTGGGGGCCCCAGCGCCAGTTAGGGCGCAGCTTACAGGATGCTTAGACCCCAGCCTCAGAGAGGGGCATTTGAGAAGCCCCAGTGTGGGCATGGCGAGCCCCAGGAGAGGGCCGTGTGATTGAGGAGCCCAAGTTGGGCAAGGTGAGCCCTGGAAAGGGGGCAACATTATTAGGAAGCCCAAGTTGGGCACAGCGAGCCCCAGGAAGGGGACAACTTTGAGAAGCCCAAGTGTGGGCGCGGAGAGCCCCAGGAGGGGGGCTGCACTATTGAGAGAGCCCCAGTGTGGGCGTGGTGAGCCCTGGGAAAGGGGTACTATTGGGAAGCCCCAGTGCGGGCATGGTGAGCCCCTGAGAGAAGGCGTGGTGCTGCGGTAAACCCTGGAGAAGGGCAGAGTACTGCAGTAAACCCTAGAGAGAGGGGGTAGCAGTGCGGTGAGCCCTAGACAAAGGGGGTAGAAGTGCGGTGAGCCTGAGAGAAGGGTGGCTCAACCTAGAAGACCCAAAGTGGGCACAGAAGGCCCCAGAGGAGAGGGCAACGGTATTTTGACAGACCAATGTCTAGTCCATCTGCGAGGCTTGGGGCGTGGTATCAGGGGTGGCTGGAGCCACGCGTAGCCCATAAGGCTAGGGTGCACCCATCATACAGGGAGATCCCTGGAGAGTCTGGGAAATCACGGGGACGGAGGTCCCAACTAGCCGTGCCCAAGGAGACGTAAGGCAGCCTCCCAACTTTATCTAACAGCAAAGACGTGGCAGGCGAGAATTAGAGGGTGCCCTTGGGCTGACTTGGCAAGGAAGAGGGGGCCTTAAGGAGATCACGGCCCTCCTGTAGGACCCTGCCCGTGACAAATATATTTCACAACATCTATCAATGTATTGGATAATATAAAGTTGTATCCCTTACTGTGTCTTGTGACTTGACAGTTGAATGTTACAGCCAGTGCAGAGAGGGGGAACCAGAGCAGTCCGTATGTTTTCATCCTCCAAGGATTCCCTGGCAAATGTTATTTTCAGGTCTCCCTCTTCACGCTCTTCCTCTTCATGTACATCCTGACAGTGACAGCAAATGTCTCCATCATACTCTTAGTGAGAACTCACCCACAACTACACACACCCATGTACTGGTTTCTCTGCAACCTCTCTTTCCTGGAAATATGGTACACAATAGCTTGTGTCCCTAAAGCCCTGGCAGTCCTCTTGGAGAAAAGTCAGGCAAACTCCTTCCTTAGCTGCCTCCTACAGATGTACTTTGTTTTCTCCCTGGGAGTACAGAGTATTTCCTCCTGGCTGTCATGGCCTATGACCAGTATTTGGCCATATGCTACCCACTGCACTATAGCTCCATTATGAATGGCACCTTATCTGCTCAGCTGGCTCTTGGCTCTGTGGCTTTCTAGCTATTTCTGCCCCAGCATATTTGATCTCCAGGCTGTCCTTCTGTGGATGTAATATCATTAATCATTTCTTTTGTGACATAGCCCCATGGATAGTTCTCTCCTGCACTGACACACAGTCAGTGGAGCTGGTGGCCTTCATCATCTCATTTATTGTCATCCTGGGCTCATGCGCAATAACTCTGGTATCCTACATTTACATCATCTCCACCATATTGAGCATCCCATCAGCCAAAGGGCGCCAAAAGGCCTTTTCTACTTGTTCTTCTCATCTGATTGTCGTGATTATCTGGAATGGCTCCACCATTTTCCTGCACGTCAAGCCTTCCATAAAGGAGTCACTTGATTTGACCAAAACTGTCCATGTACTAAACACTATTGTCACTCCAGTGCTGAACCCCTTTATCTGTGCTTTAAGGAACAAAGAGGTGAAGGATGCTTTGAGCAAAGTGGTCAGTGCGGCATGACTCATTCTCTAAAAATGTTACTGTCAGTAGATAAACAATATCCTGTTTTATGACATTTTTACTGTCCAAGTGCTGATATCCCTTATTCTCAGAAGTCACTATGACCTCAGCATATTAGAAAGAGGATGTCATGCCTGGGGAGGTCGGGCCCTGTAGACCTGGGCTACATTTCCAAGCCTATGGCAAAGGAAGTCTGTGACCTGGCCAAGTTGCTCCAGTTCTCTGTGCCTGTTTTGCCATCCACAAGCTAGAGATAATGGTGCCGGCTTCATTTTCTTAAAGCTTTCTGGACTCTACTGAGGAAAAGTGTCTGATTTTGTTATGATCTCCCTTTAGTTCCCCTGAAAATTCAATCCATTGTCGTTATTACTATCTAGGTAGCACGTGCTCTGGTTACCCACAGCTGTCACGTTCCTATCTATCAAAGAACTGGAAGACAGTGTAACTACTGGCTCATATATTTAAAAGTAACGGAGGCTCCTTTAAACATTCAGTCCAACTACTGAGTAAATATCAAGCATGGTTAAAAATAAATAAATCTGTGATTTGGAAATAATGTTGAGGGCTAAGTACAGAAGTTACACACAGCCCAGTTTAAGTGATCAGAAACTGGTTTAAACCTGTAACAGAACATAAGTGCAGTGCACATAAACCAGTTTCAAAATGGCCAAAACCAGTTTGAGATAAACCTGGTTGAATGCAGTATCAGACTTAACTGATGGAGCTCGAACGGGTTTATGCAATTTCTGTCCCAGACCTCTTCCTGGTTTAAGTTAAACCAGAATCCCCCAGCATCCCAGCATGCTCTGTGGGCTGAATTGTGCTCTCTGCTGCAGCCAAGCAGGGCTGGCCCTGCCCCTTTTCTCCCCAGCCAGAGCAGGGACAGGCAGGGGTGGGGGCCTGGCCAGACACTGGCCCTGGAAGGGAGCAGGGAAGAGTTTTATTCCACTTCTCCCTCCCCTGTCCTACCAGCAGGACCTGCCAGGCATTTCTCCCTTGCTGCTCCAGTGGGAGGGGCCTGGCCAGCCCCATTAGTAGCCTGGAGTGACCTGGCCAGGGAAGGGGTTTAATTCCTCCCTGTCCCACCAGCATGGACCCAAGCCGGGGTCCACCAGGTGCTCCCCTCTTGCTACTGCAGCGCCAGGCGTGGGGGCATGGCCAGGCCTGTTCCAGACTTGTTCCAAAGAACAAGTGGTATGGCACAATCTGTCCCTTACCGTGACATTGATATCATCCATATACAATACTTCTTTCACTTCTTACTCTCATCCACTTGGCACTGGGACCCTTGGGGTTACTAGGAATAACGGCCGCATACTAAAGGAGAGTAGAGTTAGATTGGATATCAGGAAGAAATTCTTTATGGTGAGGGTTGCCAAAATATGGAATGGGTGTGCAAGGGAGGTGGTGCTTTCTCCTACCTTGGAGGTGTTCAAGAAAAGATTAGACAGGCACCTAGCTGGGGTTATTTAACCCCCATGCTCTTTCCTGCCTAGAGCAGGGGGTCGGACTCAATGATCTACAAGGTCCCTTCCGACCCTAGAAATCTATTAAATCTATGACCCCTCTTAATGACTGTAGCCCACCTCAGTCTCTGCACAAGTATCTCAACAGCACAAATAAAAGGTGCTGGGGGCAGGGGAAACCCCTGCTGTACCCCAGACTAAATACAATAAGACTTGTTCAGGTGAAAATCTAACCAGCATGTCCATTTGTACTATCAGTGGTACATGTACCACAGTTTGGAAACTACTGTATTAAGCCATAGATCTGTAGAAGCTTTTAACTTCTTTCTGCCTAGCACTCTGTGCTACCATATACCCCTGTAGCAGTGCATTAGAAAGATGAATTTTTATGGGGATCAGACATATAGGATGCATCGATCAGTCACCTGCCTTATGCTGGTGTAGACAAGAAACCACAAGATGTATAGCCCTACATTTGTTTAACTTGTTTGAATCTTGTGTAGGAATAGTGCAGGGACAATCAGGTTGAAATACATAGCAGTGGTAATTACACTGGTGAAGGTGTAGTGTGTCCATGTCTATTCAGAGGTAACCATTTCCTCAAGGGAAATGGCTTGTAGCAGCCACTGTGAGGCAGTGTGATAACCTTCCTGACTCAAGGCATGGATACAAATTGCAAAAGATGAGCAGCTATCAGTGGGCAGCTGCACATACACAGTAGGGGCTGAGAACCACTGGCTCACACCCAACACACACCTAATGGAGCCACATTCTCCTCTATTTTATGTAGGAACTTATACCATAGTTATTATAATGGTGTGTATGCTCATACCACTTTCTAAGCAGTCTTAAGAGTACCTCTGAGAGACAGGACATCCCCAGAGTGGCTTTACTGTCTCATTTCTAGGCTGTCACCTCTCACAAGCAGGCCAGAGGCAGGGGGTAAGAGAGCTGCAGTGGAGGGTCCAACCCACCCCCAAATTCTGCCTAAGAGCAACAGGTGCCTCTGCTCCTTCCTCCCTACTAGAAGACCACCTCTGCACACCACAAGTCTTCCCCAGTGGCAGCTCACTAGACAGACCACCTCTATCACTGCCTGTTTCTCCTGTGGTGGACAGCAATGGGAGTGGCAGGCCTGGCACTCTGCTGTTCCTCCCTGTGCCCCACTACAACTCAGGTGATCTGCCTTGAGATCCTGTCTGGGAAGGCACTGTTCACATGCATGGTTGAAGTATGCCACATCCCTGTCTTTGCTGCCTGCCCTGGCTGCAGCAGAGATTGTATTAAAAATAGCTTGACATGACTTGGAGGTGATGCCTAGTGACAACAAGAGCAGGGTAAGCCAACCTGTCTGGGCTCACCCTGTGCAGGGTACCTATCACCAAGACAACCAGTGGCTTCCAGTGGGCACTGCTGCACGGGGTCTTGGCCATGGGCACCTCTGTGCACCACTTAGGTTGCAGAGTGCCTCTTCAGTGGCCCAGCATGACACAAACTAGTCCACATTTTGTTACAAAGCTAAGTGTTTAGTTTCCAAATGTGCCCAGACCAGGAAGCAAAAGACAGAAAGAAAAAGGAAGAATGATAGATAGATCTTCTGAAAGGAAACGCATCCACCTCTTGTGCAGTTAGAGTTCATTAAGCAGATACTGAAAACCAGTTGAATATAGAGAATGCAGAATTTTTTATACAGGTTTCAATGTTTGGTCAAATGATTGTTTTTATTACTGACATAGGCAGACAAGGTTCCTTGGGTGAATTTGATATCTTTTATTAGACCAACCCAAATGGTTGGAGAATAGTTATTAAGCAAGCTTTTGGGTTCAAAAACCCTTCGTGAGGCTAAGGAAGCTTCAGCAGTTGGTGTGTGCTCTTCCTTGGCTCCTTGGGAGGGCCATCACTTTTTGTTATTAATATTTTGCAGTGGTAGAAAAAAAGGATTTTTTTTTTTTACTTCTCTCTGTCTATCTGTCTCTCCCTCCGTGTCTCTGCACCCAAGACTTATGAACACATTCTTTATGCATAGTGAATTTCATTGGGCAGGGGCTGCAGAGTGGCATTTTCAAAGTCAGGAGCACGGCATTCATTTTTTAAATATCGTTGGTTCATTTTGTTAGTTCTAAAGAATATTTTTCATGACGGTGTAGCTAATTGTTTAGAGACAAAGCTAATGGGAAATGAACCTAGAGAGGTTTTGCAATGCAACTGTAACCCTCTTCTAAGGATGGCTATGGTAGTGGTTAAAGATCAAGCAAAGACTCCTAGCCCCTCGTGACTAGTCAAGGGAAGTGGCAAGAACATATTGGCCAATAGGTTGCATCTGTTTCTATCTATTTAATCAAAGATCTGGAGTGACAGACCCCTACTTGGAAAGCTTCCTTATCCATTTCATTTGAAACATGTTAACTTTACTTTTTCATCTGGATAAAACTAATAAAATTTTCAGTTAAAAAAGAGTTCCAATAATCATTAACAACAACTCTCTCAGCAGCACACCTTCTAAAAAGAAATCTCTGTAATTAGTGGTGGAGCACCTGCTGCTCCAGAGAATTGTAGGAGCCCACATCCATCATTATAACATCATGCGCTTTAACGAGCGCTCCAAGGAATACTGTGCTGGGGCGAGGAGCCAGGGACACTGCAGGGAGATCTAGCAAATCTCTGGGCATTAAGGGCTGTGACAGAAACAAAGCTATCGATTGTTCTTGATGGGTCCCACTGGGAGCTGTTAGAATAAAAAGTAACTTGGGAAATGCAGGTCTGAGGAAGTCTTCTGGGGCTGGTATGGAAAGCAAGTCAGGGAGTATAGATTAAAGTTTGAGAAGGAAGGAAATGAACAGTTTGTACGTCAAGTTGCCCCCTGATGGCTAAAGGTAATATGGGTCAAGCCGTGATGGCCAGTTCCTGGGAAGGGTGATGTCTTCATTCATTAATTCTGTGAATGAATCCCATCCATACAGTCTGCAAGGAATGTGAGGGGCGGGGCGCAGTGCCACCGACACACAAATGCAGCCCAGATTCCCAGGAGGTCGGCACAGGCGGGCAGGCCCAGGTGTCACATTCGAAAAACACTGCTTGGATTCTGGCCTTCAGTGGCAGATTGGCTAAATATGCCTTGACTTTATGGCAAGTGCTCCTGCATTGCCCGTGACCTTTAGTGTTGCTATTGCCCCAATTCTAAACCACAGCCTCTGCCATCTCTCGGCTCAGATGCAGATCTGCTGGTGTACCGCGTCTGGTGTCCTCCTTGTCTCAAAGACTGCCCTGGACTTGCACACACACACAGGCAGACACACAGAGATAACCAGTTTGTCTGTAAGGTGCCACCCTGCCAGTCATACACATATGCCCAGGAGCCTCATGCATGACCTGTAGGCCCCGCTGCTACCCAACACTGGGCTCCCAAACAATTGTGCATGCACATACATACACACACAGCTCTGCCAATGTGCATTAAACATAACCTACAGAGTCTGCTATAAAGCTCCTAGGCCCTCTCCCCACACAGCTCTGGCAATTTCACTTACCGCTGACCTGCAGCCCCTCTTCCTCCCCAGACCTGGGCTCTCCCATCACCAGCTCTAAAAACATCTCTTATTCCTGAATTTAACACACTTACTCTCCCTAGCCCCAAGCCTTTCCAGCCTTAACAATCCCCTTCAATCCTGCTCTGCCCACTCTGCTACCTTAGGACTGGATTTTCCCTGCCCACTTTTTTCTGAAATCTGTGCATCCCAAATGTCAGAAGCCCGGTCCTCATTGCAGTTTGGTTAGCAGCCACCAGCAACCACCTGTCCTGGACCCGATTCCCATTTGTGTTAACGCGTTTTAGTAAGGAGTCACATCTCTCTCTTATGTTTCCTGCCTTGGACATGACTGATAATTCACCTGGACCCAGACTGTACTCCTCACTTCCACCCCCAACACGCACTCTTTCTCTCTGCGCCCCTATTGTGACTTGCAGACATGCCTGCTATTCCTGGCCTCACATTGCAGGCAGACACGGTAACCCCGCTCTTGAACTGGCCCAGCATGGCACTTATTAGGTCAGACCAGAGTTGCAGCTAATACCCAGCCTGTGTGGAGCTGCCCTACTCAGCCAGGACTGAGGCTGGGCTAAACTTTCTTCATCCATCATGGGTCAGGATGAATGCCTGTTTCCCACCCCCATATACACAGTGAGCAGTATCATTCCCTCCAGGAAATGACAGTGCTTGCCCACACAGTGCTACAAATGCAGCATCAGTCCTTCCAGAAGGAGGCAATGCTCACTCAATCACACACTGTGAACAATATCATTCCTTCCAGAGAGGCAGTCACCTACATGCACATCCTGAATAGGCTCAGCATCTATATCTTGGTGCTCACGTGACACACCCACATGCAGCTGGACCTTTTCCACTAACAGAGGGCAGCAGACACATGCATGCATGCACAGCGCACATACAAGATCCCATTTTTCATAGTTGTTAGGGGCTGGAAGGGACCTTACTGATCATCAGGTCCAGCCGCCGTGCACATCTAGGAAAGACTTCTGGGGTCAGATGACCCTAGCAAGGTGGGCATCTAGATGCTTTTCGAAGATCACCAGGATTTTCTCAGAAGCATGTTGAAGGGATATACCATGCATATTCTTGGGTACCCTGAAACAAATGCAGAACTGGCCGTGTTATCCCCAGCAGAATAGAATTGGGCACACATAGGAACAGATGTATACACACACAGTGTTATATAAATGATATAATTTATTCCAGGTGAACGCAGCAGGAACCCACACACGTATACACGTACATGCATACACACACTGCACATGCACAGAGCATGTCTACACAAGGCATTTACTGCAGAGCAGACTAATTAGCTTTGCAGTAAACTGTCCATGTCTACGTGTGTTGTGCTATTAGGTCGAAGTAAACTCCTTAACTCCACTGCAGGATATTACTGCCAGACATAAATACCATCCTATGGAGGAGTCACTGCACTGCAATACACATGTAGATGCTGATGGGGCTGACTGGGCTGTGGGAGTGTTACAGTGCAGGGCTGCCTGTCAACTAGCCCTGTCCCAAAGCATCCTCATGACCTGGCCAGCCCCTCCACAGCATGTTGAGCTGGGTTGCAGCCCCAGGTTGACCCCCCGAGCCCTTTGCCAGCCAGGGCTGCTCTGCCCCAGCTCAACATGCTGTGCTCCAAGGTGCACATGTAAATGTTGCGCCCAAGAGCAAACTGTGCTAGAGTTTATTGTGTCAAATTAAGTTCATGTGTACATGCGCCCACAGAGTATAAAGCTCAGCCTCAGAAGCACAGGGGAGTTTTTTCCCTGCCACACAACATAACAAGCTGATTTCTCTCCAGCACAAGGAAGACGTGAAACACATAAGCTGAGTTTAGTGTATTCATATATGTGACTATGTATGTTTAGATGTGCACTTATTTCCTCCACCATGGAAACTCTGATACATGGACACACAGATCTCGCTCATTTGTGAACTGCCATTACTCCAGCAGTGACACTGTGCACAGCCCTGGCGAATCTTGCAGACCTGCCCACTTTAGGTCTTGGTAGGCCAGACCTGGTATCGATGGAGTGTCACTATTGTTCTTGAGTCCCTACCTCCTTCGGCTGGCTGGACAGGCCAGGACTGGGGCAGGACTGGGTCTTCTAGTCTTGGTTACATGCTTGTAAATTCAGATTAAATAATAGTAATAGTAGTACTCAATGGTAATAGAAATAACAACAGTTGCACACAGTGAGGAAACTACCCATAGGCAGTGGAAGGAGTTTGGATGGTGGGGAGGTCTGTAGCACTGCATCACTAGAACAAATTGAGATATTTAAACTGAGATTTCTCATGGACTACCAGTTCTCAAGCTTCTATTTCTATTCATTCAGATTGGAGTCAGGCACCTCACTTTAGGTGCCTCTGACCCCCATTGGCACCTACCTATCTTTAAAATCTGGTCCTAAGTTACTTTTGATAATTCAACCATAATTCAATCCTCTAAGCCACTAGTTTTCAGCCTGTGATCTGCGAACCCTGGGGGTTGGCAGGGTCTAAAGGACCTGCAGAAGATGACTATGATCAATCAGAAGTATGTGAATACTCACACTTACAATTCAAAGGGGTCTGCCCCTCCATTCAAAATTTTCAAAGGGGTCAGCACATCCATTTGAACAGTTTTAGTGATCTACATATGAAAAACTGAAAACCACCGCTTTAGGCCAAGGTGGTCAAGAGTATTTAGTCTCCTCATTTTGGGTGAAATCAGAAATTAGCTCCCTAAATACTTTTGACTATCCAAGACTTGAAGAGTTTTACAATTTTTTACCTGTACCACTCTGTGCCCCACATGTAAAACAGTGAGAGAGCATTTTGAGACATATGTGACTGCCATAAAAAAACCCAAAGGAACAGTTATGAAAGGAGTGGAGTGGATGGGATATTCAAAAAAGTTCTGACATCTATCTGGGAAATCAAGCTGTTTACTTAACTTTAGTTACAGGCATTACAATTTTACCATTTTGACCATGACTCAGTTAAGACCTTGGCACCTCCTAAAACTGTCCATTTGTTTTTTGGGGAAAACAAAGGGGTACAATTTTTATTCAAGATAAAACAGCGTGCTACAAAAGGAATATTTTAATTTCATGTTGCGTTCTCTATGGTATTTGTAGCAAGGTGGGCATCCCTGCTAGCCGAAACTAGCTCCCCGCCTGCCTCTGGGCATGCTGCCCGCCTGTCTCAGGCCTCACTCACTCCACCCTCTCTTACAGGGTCTCTTTCTTGCATCAACAACTTATGCCACCTTACTCCCTCTTGGAGTGGGCACCCTTTGACTGCAGGCTTAACTAGTCCATTCCTAGGGTGGCAGGTGTACGGTCTGTTGGGCCTCTCCCACAACTCTCACCGGGGTAGTGACCAGCCAATTACCCGACTGGGTCTAAGCATACTCTGGCCCCTTTCAGGGTAACACTAAGTGTCTGTATATGTACTGGGCCCTCAGCCCTCTGGTTCCTCTCCCTCTTCACTGGGGCTCCCCATCTCTGCCCACTTCACTCCCTGGTGGGCTCAGGTGGCCGTAGCCATGCCTGGTCCTCACTCTTCCTCCTTGGGGTCTTGTACCCCATAGGGCTTAGGTGGCCATGGCTGTGCCTGGCCCCCACTCTCCTCCCTTGGGGTCTTGTACCCCATAAGGCTCAGGTGGCTGCAGCCGCACCTGGCCCACACTCTCCCCTGCAGGGTGTTGTACTCCATAAAGCTCAGGTGGCTGCAGCTGTGCCTGGCCCCACTACCTCGGGTGCCACCCGAGCCACCTGAAGGTGGGAGCTCAGGTTAAGGCATCCCGATCCGCCTTTCACTGGGGTGGTAACTGGCCTGACACTTCCTGGGGGCTCCTGCACTACTGAGACCCCACCAGACCACCCACTCCTGGCAGGGTGCAGTTTTAGGCCATGCCCAGGACCAGGAGCCTCCTAATCCTACCCCTATAGCTCCTGCCCCTATCTCCAGTTGATACCAGCAGCCTTGCGGCCAGTCAATATTGTCCTGCTTATATAGGCAGCCCTGATTCCAAAATGGCTGCCCTCAGCAGGCACCTGCTGGCTGCTGGGCTCAGGCCCTTAAAGCTGCAGGCACAAACCGTGCCCTGTCACAGTATTTATGGATCGCTGTAAGGCAGGAAAAGAGCACCACCATGTAGTCTACACTACTGGGTATCACAAACTAGATAGTTCCACTTGCTAGTCCTGACTGCCCCGGCCTCTTTCCAGGCTTCTTCTTGAAGCTGGCCCTTTTCCTATTTTCCTGTTCATTTGGGAACTGGGGGAAGGGGAAGAAAGAAAGAAAGAAAAGCGGAGATGTTTCTGTCCACTTGGAGTAATGTCCAAGGCTAAATCCAAAGGTCCCATTTTTGGTGGGGGGGTGGGAAAGGAGCATACCCATCTAGCACAGCCACATATCCCTTGGCTTGGTCTGGCCCTATGCATCTCCCTCTTGGCTGCCTGGGGAGGGAGTGAAGGAGCAGGGTATCATTTTTAAGTGAAGAGTACAAAAAGAGGCAGGTTAATTCCTAAAGTGTTTTCTGTCTTGTGATGGGCTATAATCTGGGTCTCCCATTCTCTCAAAAAGTACCCTAGTCACTAGACACTTGGCTTTAAAGATAGCCAGGTCCTCCTCCAGCACCAGCTAGTTGTTTCTTTTCTGTGGCAATGCAGAAATCCCTGGTGCATTTGGGCTTTAATATCAGCGGGATAACATTTTGGAGCCATTCTTTGGTGTTGCTATATCTCTGCGGGTAGTAAAAGGCTTCCATTTTCTATGGCATCTGATTACTCCATAAATCTTATTATGTATAACTTCATGTAATTTTTTTCCAGATATTTGCATAGCCCTCCTCACCCTATATCATTCCCAGCATGATATGTGTACCTGGAAAATCCTGTTTTGCTGCACAGCTGCTCAGCCAGAATGCCGTCCTACTGAGCTTACTCTATTCTTTCTAATTCAATGGTAATAATATTTACCTCTGAACATGATGCACAGGTTGATGTTTTCCCATTAAAATGAATTGGAAGTATGTACTCAGACCCCCTAAGTACTTATGACCACATTTGGCTTTAATGGCTGCAAGGCAGATCCCTAGCTGGTCTAAACTGGCCATGCCAAGTTGTGATCAATAGGCCAAGTCCCCAGTGGATGTAAATCAGACCCAGCTGCACTGCAATCAGTGGAGTCACATCTGCATATGGTATAGATAGATTTGGCTTCTGTGGAGGCAATAGGCCTGATCACCAACTGATTAAAATCTTTCTAGTTCCATTGGTCTTTTTCAGGAGTCCCTTAATCTGCCTGTGCCTCAGTTTCTCCATCTATGAAAAGGGACAGTAGCATCACTTTACCATAGCACAAAGTTGTGACAAGATAGTTCATAGATATTGCAGGGGATGAAGCCTATGTAGCTACCTAGTGAAGGTATTTCCCCCTGTCTTATGAATGATGTGTGGTTAAATGTATCACTGTTTATAGAGATACCTGTGATGGGAAGCATTTTGATACCTAGAGAATATTGCAGCCCCAAACAATGACCTCAAAACCTTATCCCACAGAAACCAGAGCTAGTTTTCCTTTGAGTTCAGGGTTACCAGGATTTGGGCCTACATGCTCTGTTTGATGATGAATTAATAAGAATAAAGCCAAACTCTTGGATGCGGTAACACTAGGGAGCATTCCCGACTCCAAGTGGGTAGTGAGCTCCCACTAGTCTGGCATGTGGACAGATCAACTGGAAGCTTTTGGGAACTGATCATAGACAAATAGTACAGACAAAAGACAGGAAATATAGATAATATCAAGCATATTTTTCTTGCCTTGAAGGATCCCCAGATGGCAGCAAAGGGTAAGAAATGATACATAAGCAACTTGAATAGAAACTGGATGGAAGCAGCTATTGCTTTAGAATGGGAAAGATACTTGTGATGTGAATGGTGAATGAGGACGAGTCATAATTTCAGAGTTATTAGGAGGCTCAGAGCTATTCTAGATATACCGTATATAAAATAGACACACAAATGCATTTCTCAAGGAAATCCCTGGGAATGAAAGCTGTCCAATGACCATTAAAAGCAAAAGTCAAAATAAATTTATTAGAATGCAAATTTGGATGTAGGTATGGGTATCTTATTATCATAGGTCTCTGTGCAAGCCTGATAACTTATTGACAATTATGAATGTTCCTTACTAACTCCAGATTAACACTAGTAAAGATGAAATCAGGCTCTGTCAAAAAAAGACATTCAGACAGCAAATATTTATTTATTCATGGTATATGATACAGCAAAAATGAGGTTATGACATCTTGAAAAAGGATGGCTTTTGCTCACTTGTGGTAACAATCCTTTTTTTCTGCCTTCCTGCCTTCAACAGACTTTGAAAAAATACTTCAGAGAAATAAAGAGAGGGAAATAATCGGAGAAGCAATATGCTTTAAATTAATATAAAACCCTGGACCTCAATGGCCATTTGTACACACAACTTTTTTTGCCCTTTCCCGCGCTGCATCTGTGTGACTGTTTGCATGAGCAGGATGGACACTTCAAAAGTCCTTCAGGTACATTAAATTAAAACTCTTTGGACGTAGTTTAGTTTGGCTCACCAGGAATTAAAGCATCGCACCCATGCATTTGTTGCGTGCACACACAAAGGAACTCAAAGACATGTAATTAGCCTCTGGTGCTGCTGCAACTTTTTTGTACTTCACTCCTGTGCCCATCAGATGTCTCTTCGAATTGTTGTGAAAGCAAACAAAGGTTTCATTAATGTCTTATGGAAAGTTTAGTTTGACACCCCATAAAAAATGAGTAGATGGGCTGCAAATGCCAGTCTAGGATCCAGAAAGTGTATTTATAGAGCAGGTCTCCAGAAAAAAATAAAAGAATTAATTTTGACAAATATTGGCTCATTAACATCAGTGGTCCGAGTTAGATACATGGGCATGAGGCATTTGTACATCAGCTGAGATATGTACAGTACAGGCATATTTCTATTTCAAAAACGGCTTTTTTATTACATACTTACTGTTTTACTACATACTTACTGAACATTTTTATTACATGTGAGCAGTTTTCTTACCTACTTACTGAAAAAAAATAATGCAACGGTACAATGAAGTAAATCAGGAATAATTTGTGACACCGTGAGAGCCACGACATGTGAAAATATTGTTATGCAATAAACTCTGGCAAAGTTCTCACTGGAGTTTATTGCTCTGGGCAATACATTTGCACCCAGAACTGCAGCACACTGAACTGGGGGGGAGCAGCCCCAGCTGGCAGGGGGCCCCAGGGTTCACCCTGTCAGCCCGGGTCTGCTCCAACCTGGCTCAATGTGCTGAGGAGGGGCTATCTGGGCTATGATGGTGCTCCAGTGCAGGGCTAGCCGGCAGGAAGGCCTTCACTATAGCACCCTTGTATCCCAGCCTGCCCTGCTCAGTGTCTACACATGCATTGTGGTAGAGTGAATATCTCCTCCATACAATAATACTTGTGTCTGGCAGCACTAGCCTACAGCTGAGCTAATTAGTTTACTCTGGCCTAATAACACTGCACATGTGCTTTACTTCACAGTTAATTAGTCAGCTTCACAGTAAACATCTCATGTAGATGTGCCCAGTGGATGCATCCATATGTGTGCTTTACTGCAGAGTTGACTAATTAGTTCTGTACTAAAGTGTCACCATCCACACATGTGCCCACATTAGGGCATAGTAGATTAATTGACTACTCTGTAGGATAGTACTGTCCAGGACAATTCTATCCTATGGTGAAGTCATTTAGTGCACTGAAATGCACGTGTGAATGATGAGCAGGGCTGGCTGGGGCTGCCTGCAGGCAGTAGCACCCTCATGCCCTGGCCAGTCCCTTCACCACCTGACACCACAACCTGGAGCCCAGGGCTGACCCCCCGCATCCCTACCAGCCCATATCTGCTCTGCTCCAGGTCAAACAGCTGTGGTCCTCAGTGCACATGTATACGCTAAGCCTGGGAGCAGCAGATTCCAGCATTAACTCCACCGGGAATTTTTGAGCCATGCTAATAGCATGTGTAGATGCACCCAGTGGCTGTGTCTACACATGCACTTAACTGTGGAGAAGACTAATTAGCTGCAGAGTAAAGCACCACTGTCTACATGTGTGATAGTATTAGGCCACAGTAAACTAATTAATGCCACAGTAAGATAGTACTGCCATGGGCATTACTATCTTATATCTTAAACCAAGGTAATTTACTGTGATTAAACTCATATGTAGATGCTGACTGCCAGTGTAAATTGTGCCCAGTCTGCCCAGCCAGCTGAGGCCAGACTCTTGCCTGCTGCCTAGCCACACAGCTCTGCACTTTCAGGACCCTTGTGCCCCAACCGGCCCCTCCACTGCCTGATGCTGCCACCTAAAGCCCAGGGCTGAGCAGCCCTGGTGTAAACTGCTCTGCCTTGGCTCAAATTGCTGCTGTCCTGAGTGCATGTTTAAATGGCATGTTAGTTTACTCCAACTGAAACGGATGCAGAGGTTATTGCTTCAAATTAATTGCACGTACAACATGAAAAAGAAAATATATGTCGCCATTGAGTTTGGCTTCTTTCTAAGCCTTTGCAAGAAACACAACTTCATTCCCCGAGGACTAAACATCTACAGCTGACATATGTGTTCTTTTTTATTATTGTATCATATTCCAGCCTCAGACTCGATGAAACTGAAAGCAGCAACCAACCCACAAATATTATCAATCTCTCCACACACACGCTTACCAAAACTGAAAAATCTGTCCTTCCTAAGGCCTAAATTTCTGTCCAGAAAAATACCCTAATAAAATACTTCAATGTGGACAGCTAGAAGAATTCTTCCGATGCCTGCGCCTCAAAGAATATTTCCATGACCAGACTGAACCCACTCCCAACAACAACGCATCCTCTGACGACATTCAGGAAAGGATCAACGCCAAAAAACCCTCCCCCAAAAAATCAGATTGGACACCTCACAGTGGACGAAACCCTAACCTTGACCGCTACATTGACTGCTTCAGGGAAAGAATGAACAATGAAATAATCAGCAACACACACCACCACAACAACCTCTCTCTACCAGAGAAAAAGGCCAGAGAATCTCTAAGATCCAACCACCAAATAGTAATAAAACCAGCAGATAAAGGAGGAGCCATAGTCATCCTAAACCGTGAGGATTACATAAAGGAAACCAACAGAAAACTCTCTGACACCACCTACTACAAAGAACTACAAGAAGATCCTATTCCCCTTTTCACCAAAAAACTCAACAATACCATCAAATCATTTCCATCAAGACTACAAGAAAAACTACAGACCTTGATCCCCCCACTACCTAACCCGGGGACTTTTTACATGCTCCCTAAAATCCACAAACAAGGGAACCCTGGCAGACCTATCATATCCAACCATGGGAACCTAACTGAGGAAATATCAGGTTTCGTTGACTCAATCCTAAAACCGCTTGTCACCCACAGAGCAAGTTTTATGCAAGACACTACAGACTTGCTACGGAAACTTAAAAACATAGACCACCTTCCCAGCAACACACTCCTAGCCATCATAGATGTTACCAGCCTATATACCAACATCCCACACCAGGATGGCATCCAAGCCTGCCTTACATATCTACAGGAACAAGATTACAACTCAGAATACAAGCCCAAAGATATTACTGACCTTATACACTTCATCCTCACACACAACAATTTCACTTTTAATAACACTTCCTCCAGATGATGGGAACTGCTATGGGCACTAAAATGGCCCCACACTATGCCAACCTTTTTATGAGCCACCTGGAAGGAGACTTCCTCAAGAACTGCACCATCAAACCCTTGCTATACTTAAGATACATTGATGACATCTTCATCATTTGGACTGAAAAACTTGTTGATAATGTTGGAGTGGCAGAAAGGTAACCAAAAAGTGTTACCAGTGTGCAGTGCAGAATAAAGAATAGCACTGACCCATGCACTGACTGCCATCTGGACACAAGCACTCCTCTTCATGATGGTCTCATAATGCAGTGGTTTGCAGATGGCAATACATCGATCGTATGCCATGATGGTAAGGAAGGCAAAGTTGATTGTACCGAAGAAGAAGAAAAGGACGCATCCAGCATAGGATATCAACCTGGTGTTCCACAGGGCATTGCCTATGGATTTGGGGACAATGACAGAGATGCTTCCCAGGTCTAGGATGGACAAATTCATGAGGAAGAAGTACATGGGAGTGTGAAGGTGGTGGTCGAGGGCTACCACCATGATAAAGAGGAGATTCCCTATCAGAGCTTCCAGGTACGCTGCTAGAAAGATGGCAAAGTGTAAAAGCTGCAGCTCCCGGATGTCGGAAAATTCCAGGAGGAGGAACTCAGTTACAGTGGTTTGGTTGGACATTGCCTTCTTCAGTCCATTGGGGGATGCCTGTGGTGGAAAGAACAAGGGCAGTGGTCAGGATCCGAAAAATAAAGCTCAAAGGCTCTGATTCTCCTGTCAGAAACATCTCACAAACTATCTTCCAAACATTCACATGTCACTCCTTCTTCTTCAAGGGTGTGTGTGTACTTATGTGTGTATATGTATATATATATATGTATGTGTGTATATATATATATATATATATAATTACATATCATATATATATTATATATTATTACATTATTATATATATATTACATATATTATTACATACAAGCTCATACTATTTGATATATATTTCAATAGTATGAGCTTCTATATAATAATTCCACCCCCAAGATTTGTGCACAGACTGACTGCCACCTGATGGCAGACTAACATATGGTGCTACATACCAGCTGGATTGTCATCTCTATGTGAAAAGCAGATATACTACTATCTCTCTGATACTTCTGCTCTGTATAACCACTCTGTCCCCTGCACCAAAAGCTGAATTTGGGAGGGAGTCTACCTTACTACTTCAATGCTCTTCTCATTTATGCACAGCATTTGGTTTCCTCTTGCAGCAACCTGGCCAGACACATAATCCCAATCTCATTGACTTTCTTTCTGTCCCTAGCTTCCCATTCTATGCATTCAGACTCGAAGCAATTTACCATGCTGTTTGTGGGTTTTTTCCACAAGCTTCTGTTGCATTTGATCCTTCGCTGACAGGATCCTTTGCTCAGTGCATAGCTCTCAACCTTCTTAAATACTCTTTCTTCTGCCACTGTGTTTCTAGAAGACAGGCACTGATATTTGATTCAAGCCTATTTCTATGTACAGATGAACTGGGTGTCACTGCCCCTGAGCATCCCTGTCATGAAAAAACAAAAGCTGCAGTAAGGTGCTTTATCTGTGTCCCTCTTCTAAGGGCTTGTGAGACTCATTCCCTAGAGCTCTGGATAGCTCCAAAGCAGAGGCCCAGAGGCAAACACCCTTGAACGAATTGTTTTTAAAGATAAAGAGACAATTGTGAATCTGTTGTTTGATCTACTGTAAGGCACAGGTCATAGGTTTCACCCAGGGCTCCCTACTTCTATGTATCCTGTGGGACGGAACAATAATAGATTTTTCGCACCCACATGCAGACAGATGCTCAGTTGAATTTAGCAAGCTACATAATCTGTTTGGCTAGTTCCTTTCGCTTAGGAGCTGTTTTAAATCGCATGAGCTGCTTACCTAAATCTTTAAGAATCTCAGTGCCTATGATACCCGATCCTGAATGTATGGCATCATTTATACTCTCTCTCAACACGGGGCAAACTGCCATGAGTCAGGTTGTACCAAACATGCACCAAGTTATCATGAAGTAGCAAGTCTTCCCCCTTATTTATTTCAGGGACACTTCTTTAATTTCCTGTCCTGATAGAATCCTTGAAAATCGTAGTCAGACATGATAGCAGGAGCAGCCAGGCACCAGGCACTGAGAGAAGAAGTTAAGATGACTAGGTCTAAGTGAGATCCAAGTCAAATGCTGCAATGAAGGCCAGGTAAAGTTTGCCCTCAATGATTCCTAAGCACCTAAGATTTAGCTTCTGTACACCTTTGGAAGCAATGCAATTTAATCACCTAGGAGCCTGTTTCCCTTTTAGGTTCACCTATAATCTAGATAAATGCTGGAGGGGTGACCAGTCCTTTGGGGGAATCCAATCCAGTGGGTGTGCTCCAAGCATGCCTAAGGCACACGGACAGCTCTGAGCCTAGAGCACCCACGTTGGGCTTTAAAAGCTTAGTGGTTGAAGCACTCACCCACAGATCAGCAGACCTGAGTTACAGGCCTTTCTGCAGTAGTGTCTGCTGTCTCTGCAGATAGGTGGAGTGGATTGATTTGGGACAGAAAAAATTCTCTTAAGCATCTCAATACATTTCTATTCCTCAGTCCTACTGCTTTGTGAAGCCCCTGCCACCCGCCCTCCAGTTCTGCCCCATGCCCTCACCCAAGCTGAGCCTGACTGGATGCTGGGTAGACCTGCAAGTTCCCTATGGCCCTCTTATTTCTGTGGGTACCTTACTGTTCCCAAGAGGTTTGTCACTTGTAGCCTGTCCTGAGAGAGAGAGAAGGGGTCCCATGCCAGTGGCCCAGCTTTTCTGGGAGGAGTGCTCCACTGCTGTCACTTCATTTGGTGGGTAGCGGCAGGAAGAAGAACCCCAGTGTATGTCCCCGCATTGTCTTCATGAAGGCTTGATGGTCAGGAGAAGCTGGTCTGGCAAAAAAATGCCTCTCTTCCAGAGGTCCGTGGGAGCCAACATTTCAATCACATGGAAATGCCAGTATTTCAAAATCTGTCTTAGCAACAAAACTCACCCTCTCAGATATTTTTTATTTCAGCCTTTCCAGAAAAATCTCAGAGCAGCTTATGCTTAAAGAGAAAACATATGGAAACATCATAAAATACCAAAATAAGAAGGTTAGAGCCAAGCAAGCCCTGCCACTCCAAATCTCCAGCATTCAAAGCAATTCACCCTCACTCTCCAACTCCTTCCTGCTCCTCTGCCTCTGAGCAAGGAGAGTGCCCCCACTCCCAACCCAAACCAACTGCCCATCCTGCATTCACAATCTCCATGAACACCAGCAACATTGTGTATTTCTTCCCCAGCTTCCCTCCTATCCCTCCCCACTGCCACTCCCCCGCTTCTCAGTTTCCTTACCCCCTGTTCATAGATTCATAGATATAAGGGCTGGAAGGGACCTCAGTAGATCGTTGAGTCCGAACCCCTGCCCTGGGCAGGAAAGAGAGCTGTGGTCAGTTGACCCCAGCTAGGTGGTTGTCCAGTCCCCTCTTGAAGACCCCCAAGGTAGGGGAAAGCACCGCCTCCCTTGGAAACTTATTCCAGATTTTGGCAACCCTTATTGTGAAGAAGTTCTTTCTAATGTCCCACCTAAATCTTCTCTCCATCAATTTGTGGCCATTGTTTCTAGTTGCTCCAGGGGGTGCCCCAGTAAATTGAGTGCCGTGCTGATTTCCTTTCAGAATTATTTTCCCTGCTGGGCTCCCACAAATGTGATCCTTAATGATTTTTTCCAGAGTTTTCCCAAGGATAGAGGTGAGACCAACTGGCCTATAGTTTCTCGGTTCCTCCCTCCTCCCCTTCTTGAGAATAGAGACCACACCGGCCCTTTTCCAGTCTTCTGGGACCTGACCGAGGCACCATGAGTGCTCGAACAGCAGTGCCAGCGGCTCTGCTATGACACTGCCAATTCCTTCAGCACCCTTGGATAAAGTTCATTCGGGCTCACTGATTTGAATATATCCAGCCCCTCCAAGCCCCCTTCACTAAGTCTGTGCTAAGAGTTGGTGGGCTGGTGTCCCTCCTGTGTCTATCTATGATCCAACTGGAAGATTTGTCTAGGTCTGTGTCTAGGAATACAGATGAAAGAACTCATTGAAGAGCTCAGCTTTGCCCCACTCCTATTCCTACAGTGTCTTACACCAATGGCAATGTTGTGTGGGAGCACAATCCAGCTGTCATTGTGTGGATGAACAATGCATCTTAGCATGTCCAGCTTCTTTGCTACTTGTGGTCATGTCAGAACTATGGAAATAGAAAGAATAAATAAAATAGGAAGCAAGGTGTTTCTTCCTGGACCAACTGCATCGTTGGGAGAGAAGTCTGGCAAGCTTCCAGGCACAGACTCCCCTTCTGCAGACCTGAGGAAAGGAAATGTGTGTTGAAAACCTTGGCTGACTTCTCTCCCAATTATGTAGTTGGTCCAATACAAGGTGTTGTGGAAAAAAACGGTTCTCATACCGTTCCTGCACCCTCATGGCTACAGAAACACTAGAAGCTAAAATGGGATCTACTGTTACCAGGGGCTTCATGGGTGTCAAAGAGCTCCAAGTAGTGTAAAGTTGGTGTGTAGGAGAGAAGAATCTGCAACATTTCGAGTTAGACTCTCAGCAAGCCAGCACAGGTCTGCTGATTTGATGAAGCTTAACGGATTTATGCACTTTGGGGATCCCTTCTCGTGCCTTCAACGGAATCTGTTTCTATCAGATAAAGACTGGTCGATTTGCTTTAGTGGCATGATTCATCAATTCATAGTTGTTAGGGGCTGGAAGGGACCTCATGAGCTCACCAGGTACAGCCCCTGCTTCCTTGGGCTGTCTCTGGCACCCAAGAGTAACACAATACATACCCTAGTGTGAGGCACCTTGAAACAAAGACTCCAAGATGAAGAAATGGAAGGAAAGCAGGACAAAGCAAGAGTCCCAGGAAAAGAAAGTTTGGTCTTTTGACTAATGGGACTCTATTCTTGACTCGAGCCTAGCAATGGTGACACAAGGACTCTGCTGGCTGTATTGCAGTAAGCCAGTAAATGCAGTCTTGCTTCACAGGGGCTGCATGCTTTCTGCACATGTGATCCTTTCTCTTTGTGAGGCAAAGTACCTCTCCAGGAGTTAAGCCAACTGGAGCTCATTGTGGAGCTCAGCTAACTCAAGCACCAGCTGGAAAGCCTGGTCTTGTAGTTTGAAAAGCCATGTGTTCATCTCTCTAGAAGCTACATCTGGGCTTGGTTTTCAGCAGGACACAAAGAAACCACATTATGGTTGAATATTCTCTAGAAAGAGCCCCTCTAGAGAACGCGTAATAGGGTGAACTGCAGTTCATCAGTGGATTCTGTAGTCAACTGTCCAGAAATTCAATTTCATGAACAACATATACTTACTTTCTTTATTTGACATGATAAAAAGGACCTTAGTTAGAGTAATACATGGGCACACATAGTTTAATTACTCAATAATACTGGCAGCCTTAAAATAATGATTTCAACAGGAGCTGAGCAATGCTGACACTTTCTACTTGTCTTTTCCACTCTTCATCACTGTGGAGAGAAATCCATTCCCCCCCCCCCGATTCCCCATTTACACAAAAACAAGGCTATGAGGAAATAATAGCTGAGCAATCATGCAGATTTCCCTCTAAGCAAACATTTCCTACCCCGTCATTGCATCCATCTTCCCAAGCACTTCCAAATACCTGTCCTGAAGAAAAAAAGTCCACTGCTTGGCTGAAGAGGAGTATGGATTTAAGGCTCAAAGATGAGGTCTTAGCCTACAGAATGCCAGAGGTTCCCTGAAATCCACTTCTTGACTTTCATCTGCTATTGATTTTACAAGGAAGTTGATTAATTAGCACAAGTATGGCTTTTAAGTCTTAATGATCTGTGAGTTCCAGGGGTTAGCATGATTTACATACACCAGTTTCTGGAGTCAATAGCACATAAGGAAGCTAGCATCACATCCAGCCACCTTTGCTGTGAAGGACTGTTAACCAAGTACATGCTAACAAGAAGATTGAATTAAGGGGGACGTTAGCACAAAGCCAGAGCAAGGTTTAATTTTAACTCACTGGAGCTGTAACAACATACTGTAGCACTTTGTCAGCAAGCTCCTTTAAGATGGGAAAGAGGGTAGTATAAACTTTTAAGGAAAGAAAGTCTAATTGTAATCTTTAGGCACTTTAATTTCTTCAGTGGAGTTGGATTGCACATTGCCTTACTTTTGTGGATTTATCTACCAGTTAAATACCTATACGCAGAAAAAGATAATCAAATGACATTTATGAGAAAACGATGGGCTCTTTATTCAACTGAACAAATTCCAGGCAATATGTTTCCCAAGGGCAGCTTTGATTTCCTTGTTCCTAATGCTGTAGATGATTGGATTGACTATTGGTGGCAGTACGGCAAACAGAACATTCCCCATGAGATCCAGACCTGATGGGGAGTTGGATGTGGGCTTCATGTATGCAACCATGCCAGTGAAAATAAGCAAGGAGACCACAACAAGGTGAGGAATACAGGTTGAGAAAGCTTTATGCTGGCCCTGCCTTGAAGGGATTCTCAGTACCACACTGAAGATCTGAACATATGATACAACAATGAAACCAAAACAGATTAAATATAAACATGCACTAAACACAATAATCCCAAATTCACTGAGATAGGAGTCAGAGCAGGAGAGCTTGAGCAGCTGGGGGACATCACAGAAAAACTTGTTGATGATGTTGGAGTGGCAGAAAGGTAACCGAAAAGTGTTACCAGTGTGCAGTGCAGAATAAAGAATGGCACTGACCCATGCACTGACTGCCATCTGGACACAAGCACTCCTCTTCATGATGGTCTCATAGTGCAGTGGTTTGCAGATGGCAATGTATCGATCGTATGCCATGATGGTAAGGAAGGCAAAGTTGGCTGTACCGAAGAAGAAGAAAAGGAAAACTTGGGCAACACATCCAGCATAGGAAATCAACCTGGTGTTCCACAGGGAATTGCCCAAGGATTTGGGGACAGTCACAGAGATGCTTCCCAGGTCTAGGATGGACAAATTCATGAGGAAGAAAAACATGGGAGTATGAAGGTGGTGGTCAAGGGCTACCACCATGATAACGAGGAGATTCCCTATGAGAGCTGCCAGGTACGCTGCTAGAAAGATGGCAAAGTGTAAAAGCTGCAGCTCCCGGATGTCAGAAAATTCCAGGAGGAGGAACTCGGTTACAGTGGTTTGGTTGGACATTGCCTTTTTCAGTCCATTGGGGGATGCCTGTGGTGGAAAGAACAAGGACAGTGGTCAGGATCAGAAAAATAAAGCTCAAAGGCTCTGATTCTCCTGTCAGAAACATCTCACAAACTATCTTCCAAACATTCACATGTCACTCCTTCTTCTTCAAGGGTGTGTGTATATATATATATATATATATATAATATATATATATATATATATAATTATTATTATTACATACAAACCCACACTATTTGATATATATCTCAATAGTATGAGCTTCTATATAATAATTCCACCCCCAAGGTTTATGCACAGACTGACTGCCACCTGGTTGCGAACTAACATATGGTGCTACATACCAACTGGATTGTCATCTCTATGTGAAAAGCAGATATACTACTATCTCTCTGATACTTCTGCTCTGTATAACCACACTGTCCCCTGCACCAAAAGCTGAATTTGGGAGGGAGTCTACCTTACTACTTCAATGCTCTTCTCATTTATGCACAGCATTTGGTTTCCACTTGCAGCAACCTGGCCAGACATATAATCCCAATCTCATTGACTTTCTTTCTGTCCCTAGCTTCCCATTCTATGCATTCAGACTCGAAGCAATTTACCATGCTGTTTGTGGGTTTTTTCCACAAGCTTCTGTTGCATTTGATCCTTCGCTGACAGGATCCTTTGCTCAGTGCATAGCTCTCAACCTTCTTAAATACTCTTTCTTCTGCCACTGTGTTTCTAGAAGACAGGCACTGATATTTGATTCAAGCCTATTTCTGTGTACAGATGAACTGGGTGTCACTGCCTCTGAGCATCCCTGGCATGAAAGAACAAAAGCTGCAGTAAGGTGCTTTATCTGTGTCCCTCTTCTAAGGGCTTGTGAGACTCATTCCCTAGAGCTCTGGATAGCTCCAAAGCAGAGGCCCAGAGGCAAACACCCTTGAACGAATTGTTTTTAAAGATAAAGAGACAATTGTGAATCTGTTGTTTGATCTACTGTAAGGCACAGGTCATAGGTTTCACCCAGGGCTCCCTGCTTCTATGTATCCTGTGGGATGGATCGATAATGGATTTTTTGCACCCACATGCAGACAGATGCTCAGTTGAATTTAGCAAGCTACATAAGCTGTTTGGCTAGTTCCCTTCACTTAGGAGCTGTTTTAAATTCCAGAAGCTGCTTACTTAAATCTTTAAGAATCTCAGTGCCTATGATACCCGATCCTGAATTTATGGCATCATTTATACTCTCTCTCAACACGGGGCAAACTGCCATGAGTCAGGTTGTACCAAACCTGCACCAAGTTATCATGAAGTAGCAAGTCTTCCCCCTTATTTATTTCAGGGACACTTCTTTAATTTCCTGTCCTGATAGAATCCTTGAAAATTGTAGTCAGACATGATAGCAAGAGCAGCCAGGCACCAGGCACTGAAGAGAAGAATTTAAGATGACTAGGTCTAAGCGAGATCCAAGTCAAATGCTGCAATGAAGGCCAGATAAAGTTTGCCCTCAATGATTCCTAAGCACCTAAGATTTAGCTTCTGTACACCTTTGGAAGCAATGCAATTTAATCACCTAGGAGCCTGTTTCCCTTTTAGGTTCACCTATAATCTAGATAAATGCTGGAGGGGTGACCAGTCCTTTGGGGGAATCCAATCCAGTGGGTGTGCTCAAGGAGAGCAAGGAGAGTGCCCCCACTCCCAACCCAAACCAACTGCCCATCCTGCATTCACAATCTCCATGAACACCAGCTACATTGTGTATTTCTTCCCCAACTTCGCTCCTATCCCTCCCCACTGCCACTCCCCCGCTTCTCAGTTTCCTTACCCCCTGTTCATAGATTCATAGATATAAGGGCTGGAAGGGACTTCAGTAGATCGTTGAGTCCGAACCCCTGCCCTGGGCAGGAAAGAGCACTGTGGTCAGATGACCCCAGCTAGGTGGTTGTCCAGTCCCCTCTTGAAGACCCCCAAGGTAGGGGAAAGCACCGCCTCCCTTGGAAACTTATTCCAGATTTTGGCAACCCTTATTGTGAAGAAATTCTTTTTAATGTCCAACCTAAATCTTCTCTCCATCAATTTGTGGCCATTGTTTCTAGTTGCTCCAGGGGGTGCCCCAGTAAATAGAGTGCCATGCTGATTTCCTTTCAGAATTATTTTCCCTGCTGGGCTCCCACAAATGTGATCCTTAATGATTGTTTCCAGAGTTTTCCCAAGGATAGAGGTGAGACCAACTGGCCTATAGTTTCCTGGTTCCTCCCTCCTCCCCTTCTTGAGAATAGGGACCGCTCCGGCCCTTTTCCACTCTTCTGGGACCTGACCGAGGCGCCATGATTGCTCGAACAGCAGTGCCAGCGGCTCTGCTATGACACTGGCCAATTCTTTCAGCACCCTTGGATAAAGTTCATTCGGGCCCACTGATTTGAATATATCCATCCCCTCCAAGTGCCCCTTCACTAAGTCTGCGCTAACAGTTGGTGGACTGGTGTCCCTCCTGTGTCTATCTATGATCCAACTGGGAGATTTGTCTAGGAATACAAAGAAAGAACTCATTGAAGAGCTCTGCTTTGCCCCACTCTCTGTCACCAATTGCCCTAGTTTGTCTTATAGGGGTCCTATGCTTCCCTGCACTTTCCTTTTTCTCCCTATATACCTAAAGAAGGACTTTTTGTTGTCCTTAATTTTTGATGCTAATCTAAATTCTAATCCTGCTTTGGCCTTCCTAACTGATTCCCTGCAAGTGTGAGCCAGGGAAAACCCCCTGTTTCCACAGCCTGTCTACCTCTTTCTTTGCCCTTGGGCTTCCCTGGACTTCCCTGTTCAGCTATTGCTAACTATCCTTTCCAAGCTCTTACATTCCTCTCTCATGGGCTGTGGCTGTTCCCCAAACTCAGTCATTCTCAAATTGAAACAATAACAGGAAGCGAGGCAATACCCTCCACCCCACTTGGCAGTGGTACCTACCCTGCATGGCCATCCCAGAATGGCCTGCAGTCCTTTTGAAAGCCAGCAGACCCATCACCTTTTCATCTCAGGTAGACATGTAGTGTTCCTGCTGCTTACTGTCCCAGCATCCCTGTGGTCTCTGAGCAGGTGGAAAGTGGGGCAGCAATGTTAGCAACCCCTATAATAATACTGGTAGCCTTAAAATAATTATTTCAACAGGAGCTGAGGCCCGGATGCTGGAGTATAGCAACTTTGGATGGTGGAAAGAACTGGGTGTTCCCTAATGCCCTCTGATTTCTGTGGATACCTTACTGTTCTTACGAGGTTTGGCACTTGCAACACTTTTATCCCCAGTGGATGTGTCTACACATGCATTTACTGTGCAGTCACTTACTGCACAGTAAACCGTTTTTAGACCGGCATCTACACATGTAGGCATTACTGTGCAGTACCTCTGTGTCTGCACTAGCTTTGGAGCAAAGTTACTCCCAAGTCAGTCCACATACACAGTGTTACTGCTCAGTAAGGTGTCTACTCATGCCTTATTCCTCACTAACTAAGTGGGCGTAAATTTGCTAACTGCATTATGCAGGAAGCAAATTTGTTCCCAAGTCAGCATAAGTTGCCATAGTTACTGTGCAATACAGGTGCACGTGTATAGATGCATGCCTCTACTGTGCAGTAAGTGTGCACATATAGACGCGCTCACTGATAGATACTCTTGTCTTTCTCAGAGCTGGCTATAATGTTCCCATGGAAATGGGATTTGAAAGGAGAACTCAACTCCTTGACATGTCATGGGGATTAAGGCTAGAGATTGTCTTGCTGTTTCAGGAGGCCCTCCAGACCACAGTCTCTTCCCAATCTTTTTCCCAGTGTTTAATTTCTGCAGGATATCACCCAGCAATTAGGTAGTGATAGCAACCACAGAAGTCAGACTGCATAAGGAATCCTTTAGGAAATACCCAAGAGAGACACAAAGCTTTGATTATCCCATGGAGAATTAACAGAAGTCTGGGTGGTAAACAGCTCAAAAGACCGGTCCAAAATAATTCCATGAAAAAAAGCATGGATTTCCTAAAACAGAACCAGGGATTGGATTGACACTGCAAAGGGACCTGACAGACTTTGAAGCATCTTGGACAATTTTTGCATTAACACATTTTTTTGTTCATTTTGCAGAGAATGGAAAAAAACTGGGTCTTCTTACTTCACATCACGATTTGCATCTGAATGGGACTAGATTTTCATAGATTTCATAGACATTAGGGCTGGACGGGACCTCAGAAGATCATTGAGTCCAGTCCCCTACCCCAGGGACAGGAAGTCAGCTAGGGTCAAAGGATCCTAGCAAGATAAGTGCCCAAACATTTCTTAAAGGAGTCCAGAGTAGGTGCTTGCATCACCTCTGGAGAGAGTCTATTCCAGGCCTTGGGGGCTCAGACAGTAAAGAAGTTTTTCCTTATGTCCAGCCTAAAATGGTCTTGGAGGAGTTTGTGACAGTTGGAACTTGTCATCCTTTGGGGTGCTCTGGCAGGCATTCCCCCAGATCCTGATGCAACCCCTCATGTACTTTTAGGCTGCCTCCAGGTCACCCCTAAGCCTGAACTAGTCCCTTTGACTGTACACAGGGAATTTAGCACTTACCTGTCTTTGATTATGCCAGCCTTAATACACAGGGTTCTCTACCATGTCCCCATACCTTCTATTTTAACTCCCTTTCTTGTAGCCCTGGGGGTGAGATTTAATCTGATGTTGAACTGTCACATTTCTCAAAGAAATTGTAAAAGGAAGGGTACTCTCATATTTGCAAGCTTGTCTGAGTCTATCCAAACCATGTTTACAATGTATGTGTCACATTCCCACCTGGTGTGAATATGCATCACACCACTAAAGCAAATGGATCCAGTCCGTATCTGGTGGAAACAGATGTAGCTCCATTGAAAGCACTAGAAGAGATCCCTAAGACGTGTAAATCTGTTAAGCTTCATTGAAGTCAACAAAACTGTGATGGTTTCTTGAGAGTCTAGCTCTAAAAGTTGCTTTCTGATTCTTTTCTCCTATATACCAACTTTATACCACTTTCAGTACTTTGACACCTGTGAAGCCCCTGGTAAAAGTAGATCCCATTTTAGTTTGGAGCGTCTTTGAAGCCATGAGGGTGTAGGAACGGTATGAGAATCAAATGTTTTGTTGCAAAACCTCTTATTGGACTAACCGCATTGTTGGGAGAGAAGTCAGACAAGGTTTTGAGCATGTGTTGCCTTTCTTCTGGTCTGCAGAAGGGCAGTGTGTACCTGGAAGCTTATTAAACTTCCCTCCCAACAATACACTTGTTCCGGGATAAGACACACTGCTTCCAATTTCATTTATTCTTTTTCTTCTCATAGCTGTCATGAGACAACTGTCAGTAGAAAAGCAGCCTTACATTTTAAGATGCGTTGTCTCTCCACAGAATAAAAGCTTGATTGTGCTCCAACACAACATTTCCATTGGTTTAACTACATAACTGAGCTGTAGGTTACTTTGGTGTGAACTAGCCCAGCTTCATTGTCTTTAGTGGGCACTGGAATCTGGACCCTTTTGACCAGATCCTTTTTCCTCTATTAGGTGCCTCCCTGGACTTGATTACATAAATGCGTTACTAGGAGTAGAAACCTATTGAGATGCCTAATAATTATAGGCAATGGGAGTGGGAAGGGACCTCAGGAAGTCATGTAGTTCAACTCCCTGCTCAAAACGAGGACCATCCTCAACTACAGCATCTCAGCAAAGGCTTTGTGTACCTAGGAGTTGATAACTGCTAAAGATGGAGATTCCAGAAACTCTCTGGATAACCCACTCCAGCTCTTTACTATCCTCCTCATTAGAAAGTGTTTCTTAATATCTAACCTAAACTTCTCTTGCTGCAAGTTGAGACCATTGCTCCTTGTTTTGCCATCTGCCACCACTGAGAACAGTCTATCTCCATCCTCCTTGGAACCTGCTTCAGGTGGTTGAAGGCTGTTGTTAAAAGCACCAGACCACATAAACCCAGTTCCCTCAGACTCTTCTCAGAAGTCATGTGCCCCAGCCCACTAACCATTTTCTTTGCCCTCCACTGGACTCTGCAATTTGTCCACATCCTTTCTCTAGTAGGGGCCCCAAATGTGGCCCCTTTCTCTAGTAGGTGCACTCCAGACCTGCTGAATATTATTTTTAGGGGGAATAATCACTTCCCTCAATCTGTTGGCATAATTCCTACAAATGCAGTCAGGGGGTTCACTGGGGCTCTCAGGGGGTGCATGTGCACCCCTGTGCACCCCCTACGCATCACCACTGAAATTAACCTGGGAACTGACCCCTGGCGCACTCTACTTCATACCAGCTGCCAACTGGACATCAAGCCATTGGTTACTGCCCTCTAAACTTGACAATTAAGCCACTTTTCTATCCACCTTGAAGTCTACTTCATCCAACCCATACTTCCTTAGCTTGCTTGCAAGAATGATGTACAAGACAGTATCCAGAGCCTTGCTAAAATCAAGGTATGTCACATCCATTGCTCTCCCTGGATCAACAGAGCCCATCAAATCATCATAGAAGGCAATCAGGTTTAACAGCCATGACTTGTCCTTGGTGAACTCATGCTGACTGTTCCTAATCACCATCTTCTCCTCCAAGTGCTTACAAATGGATTCCTTGAGAATCTGCTTCATGATTTTTCCAGGGACTGAGGTGAGGCTGACTGGTCTGTACTTTATCAGACTCTCCTCCTCCTTTTTCTTCAAGATGGGCACTATATTTGTCCTTTTCTGGACCTCCTCCGATCACCATGAGTTTTCAAAGATAATGCCCAGTGGTTCTGCGGTCACTTTGGCCAACTCTCTCAGCACCCTTGGGTGCATTTCAGTGGGCCCTATGGACTTGTACACATCCAGCTTTTCTAAATAGTCCCTAACCTGTTATTTCACCATTGTTGGCTGCTCTCCTCCTCCCCAAATTGTACTGCCAGGTGCAGTTGTCTGGCACTTGACCTCTCCTTTGAAGGCAGATGTGAAAAAGGCATTGAGCACTTCAGCCTTTCCTGCATTTTCTGTCACTAGGTTGCCTTCCCCATTCAGTAAAGGACCCACCCTTTCCCTAATCTTCCTGGTGTTGCCAACATACTTATAGAAACCCTTCTAGTTAACCGTCACATCCCTTGCTAGCTGCAGTTCCAATTGTGTTTTGACTTTTCTGATTTCATCTCTGCATGTCCAAACAATATATAATATATAATATACTCCTCCCTAATTGTTTGTTCAAGTTTCCCCTTCTTATACCCTTCCTTTTTGTGTTTTGTCTCACTGAAGTTTCTTGCTAAGCCAAGCTGGTCTTCTGCTGTACTTGCTAGTCTTCCTGTGCACTGGGATACTTTGTTCTTGCTCTCTCACTAAGGTTTCTTTAAAATGCAATCTGTTCTCCTGGACTCCTTTCCCCCTTAGACTGGCTTCCCAGAGGATCCGGCCCCTTAGTTCCCCGAGGGAGTCCTAGTCTGCTTTTCTGAAGTCCAGAGTCCGTACCCTGCTGCTCTCCCTCCTTTCTTTCCTCAGGAGCCTTCCTTTCCTCGATTCCTCTGTCCCAAAACAATTGACTCCAGCGCTCTGCAGACTCAATAGACACTGCTGCAGAAGGGCCTGACACTCAGGTCTCCCACTTGGTGGGTGAGTGCTCCAACCACTAATCCTTTGTGCTAAAATAAGGTACACGAAGGTCGCAGCTGTCTGTGCGACTTAGCCATGCTTGGAGAGCAACTACAGGATGAGATTCCTCCACAGGATGAGGCACCCTCCCAGCATTAACATGGATTACAGTGGAGCCTAGAACGGAAACATGCAGTTAGGTGATAGAATTTCATTGCTTCTGAACATGTACAGAAGGTGCATTTTAGGTGCTTAGGAATCCTTGTAGGCAAACTTTATCTGGCCTTCATTACAGCATTGGGCTTAGATCTCACAAGCCCTAATCATTTTAACTTCTTCTGTCCAGTACCTGGTGCCTGGTTGGTCTTGCTGTCAAGGTAGACTATGATTTTCAAGGAACCTAAAGGGATAGGAAAAATAAGTCTCCCAGAAGTAGAGGAGGAGGAGATTTCCCTAGTTTGTGATAACTACCTCTGTGCATGGTTTTACCCCATAGTGGCTGCAATCTGAGTCATGGCAGTTTGCTCCTTATTGAGAAAGGGTATAAAGGATGCCATAGATTCAGGACCAGGTTTCCATAAGCATTGAGATATCTAAAGATTTAGGTAAGCAGCTATTGTGATTTTAAGCACCACTTAAACAAAAGGAAGTAGCCAACCAGCTCATGGAGCTTTCTAAATTCAACTGAACATCTCTCAGCATCTGCGGGTGCCTAAAAACCTTTGTAAATATGTCCCAAAACTTACACTAAGCTAGGAGCCAGGGAACCCTGGATGAAACTTATGACCTGTGCCTCACAGTAGGTCTTTCATCAGTCCCATGGGACGCCAATGCCCGCTACAGGACAGGGAAGTCCGGGTGAGGGTGATCCCCTGCCCTCCATTGATGCTGACTTCGTGAAGGAACATCTTGAGAAGCTGGATACCTTCAAGTCAGCCGGCCCTGACAGTCTTCACCCCAGGGTACTCAAGGAGCTGGCGAGAATCATAGCCCAGCCTCTAGCGCGGATCTTTGAAAACTCTTGGCGCTCTGGTGTAGTGCCCGAAGACTGGAAGAAGGCCAATGTGGTGCCTATCTTCAAGAAAGGGAGGAAAGTGGATCCAGCTAACTATAGGCCCATTAGCCTGACGTGGGGAAGATCTTAGAAAAGTTTATTAAAGAGGCCATCCTTAATGGACTGGCTGACGCCAACATCTTAAGGGATAGCCAGCACGGGTTTGTTGCGGGTAGGTCTTGCTTGACCAATCTCATTTCCTTCTATGACCAGGTGACCTATCACCTGGACAAGGGAGAAGAGATTGATGTCATATATCTTGACTTCAAAAAAGCCTTCGATCTGGTTTCCCATGATCGCCTCTTGGAGAAACTAGCCAATTGTGGCCTTGGGTCCTCCACAATCCACTGGCTGGAAAATTGGCTCCAGGGTCGGACCCAGAGGGTAGTAATTGATGGAAGTCACTCATTGTGGTGTCCTGTGACCAGTGGGGTCCCCCAAGGCTCTGTCCTTGGACCCATACTGTTCAACATCTTCATTAATGATGTGGACACTGGAGTCAGAAGTGGACTGGTCAAGTTCGCCAATGACACCAAACTTTGGGGCAAAGCATCCACGCCAGAAGACAGGCGGGTGATCCAGGCTGACCTGGACAGGCTCAGCAAGTGGGCGGACGAGAATCTGATGGTGTTCAACGCCGATAAATGCAAGGTTCTCCACCTTGGGAAGAAAAACCCGCAGCATCCTTATAGGCTCGGCAGTGCTATGTTGGCTAGCACTATGGAAGAAAGAGACTTGGGGGTCATCATTGACCACAAGATGAACATGAGCCTGCAGTGCAGTGCTGCGGCTAGTAAAGCAACCAAAACGCTTGCTTGCATCCATAGATGCTTCTCAAGCAAATCCTGGGACGTCATTCTCCCCTTGTACTCGGCCTTAGTGAGGCCGCAGCTGGAGTAGTGCGTCCAGTTTTGGGCTCCACAATTCAAAAAGGATGTGGAGAAGCTTGAGAGAGTCCAGAGAAGAGCCACGTGTGTGATCAGAGGTCAGGGAAGCAGACCCTACGATGACAGGCTGAGAGCTCTGGGGCTCTTTAGCCTGGAAAAGCGCAGGCTCAGGGGTGATCTGATGGCCACCTACAAGTTTATCAGGGGTGACCACCAGTATCTGGGGGAAGGTTTGTTCACCAGAGCACCCCAAGGGATGACGACTAGGTCGAATGGTCATAAACACTACAAGACTGTTTCAGGCTGAACATAAGGAAGAATTTCTTTACTGTCCGAGCCCCCAAGTTCTGGAACAGCCTGCCACCGGCGGTGGTTCAAGCACCTACATTGAACACCTTCAAGGTGAAACTGGATGCTTATCTTGCTGGGATCCTATGAACCCAGCTGACTTCCTGCCCTTTGGGCAGGGGGCTGGAGTCGATGATCTTCCAAGGTCCCTTCCAGCCCTAATGTCTATGAAATCTATGAAATCTATGAAAACTACAGACCCAGGATGGTCATTTTGCCTTTAAAAACCATTAAATCAGGAGTGTTTACTTTGAGGCCCCTGCTTCTGAGCAATGAAGAGCTCTAGGGAGTGAGTCCCACAAGCCCTTAGGAGAGTGACACAGATAAATCACCTTACTGCATCTTCTGCCTTTTCAGTACAGGAGACTCAGAGGCAGCTACAGCCAGTTCATCTGTAGACAGAAATAGATTTGAATCAAATCATCCGTGTCTTTATTATCTAGAAGCTATAGTGGCAGAGGCAAGAGAGACTAGATAGATTGAGATCTGGGTAATGAACAACGAATACTGACAGCAGAGGACCAAATGCAACAGAAGCTTGTGGAAACCCCGACAAAGACCAGCACGGTAAGTTGCTTCAAGTCTGAATACACAGAACTGGAAGCGAAGGGCATAAAGAAAGTCAGTGAGGCTGGGATTCTGTGGTTTTGGCCCCGTTACTGCAGGCTAAACCCAACTGCTGTGTAGCAATCACCGGAGTAAGGCAGACTCCCTCCAAAATCCTGCTTTTGGTCCTGGTGGCAAAGTGACAGCTTGGTTATACAGAGCAGAAGTATCTGAGTGATAGTAGTACCTCCTTTGCACATAGAGATGACAATCCAGCTCTTATGCAGCCCCGTATGCTAGTTTGCAACCAGGTGGCAGTCAGTCTGCGTGCAAACCTTTGGTGTGGAGTTATTTCTTACAAGCAGGTCCTGTGTGGTATATCCTCGGGAAGATGGAGCGATGCCATGCTGAAACATTACTGTTACTGTTTGCTGGACACACTGTATGGTTTTTTTCACAGTGGGGTTGGGACCTTTTCACCTAAAGCTTTAAACCTAAAGGTTGTGTTTGCTCTTATTTTTTCCAGCTGAGTTTTGGGACAGATGCTGCAGGTGACTCAGCCCTGCGAACGCTACAGAAGTTCTACCATGTAACAGTAGTTTCATAATGAACCTGAATACAACACTAATTTTGAAAGCGTAGTGAGTTTACACCTCCTAGCTGATAGCAAGAATGTCATCTGTCTCATAGTGCCTGCTGAATAACGCTATTGCTCAGTTTTGTATCCAAATCAAAATATACCTTCAAAACCAAACTTTTTCCGTAGACTAAAGATTTGGCTCCAGTTGATCCTGTGTGTATTTGAAAGTGAGCGTGTGAGATGTTTTTGACAGGAGAATCAGAGCCATTCTGATACTGATTGCTGAGCTTTTTGTTCCCTCCACAGGCAACATACAATGGTTTGAAGAAGGCAATGTCCAACCAAACCACTGTAACCGAGTTCCTCCTCCAGGAATTTTCTGACATCCGGGAGCTGCAGCTTTTACACTTTGCCATCTTTCTAGCAGCGTATCTGGCAGCTCTGATAGGGGATCTCCTCGTTATCATGGTGGTAGCCCTCGACCACCACCTTCACACTCCCATGTACTTCTTCCTCATGAATTTGTCCATCCTCGACTTGGGAACTATCTCTGTGACTGTCCCCAAATCCATGGGCAATTCCCTGTGGAACACCAGGTTGATTTCCTATGCTGGATGTGTTGCCCAAGTTTTCCTTTTCTTCTTCTTCGGTACAGCCAACTTTGCCTTCCTCACCATCATGATACATTGCCATCTGCAAACCACTGCACTATGAGACCATCATGAACAGAAGAGCTTGCATCCAGATGGCAGTCAGTACATGGGTCAGTGCCATTCCCTACTCTGCACTGCACACTGGTAACACTTTTCGGTTACCTTTCTGCCACTCCAACATTATCAACAAGTTTTTCTGTGATGTCCCCCAGCTGCTCCAGCTCTCCTGCTCTGACTCCTATCTCAGTGAGGCAGGGATACTTGCCTTTAGTGTCTGTTTATATTTAAGCTGTTTTGTTTTCATTGTTGTATCGTATGTTCAGATCTTTACTGCAGTACTAAGAATCCCTTCAGAGCAGGGCCAGCATAAAGCCTTCTCCACCTGTGTTCCTCACCTCATTGTGGTCTCCTTGTTTCTTCTCACTGGCATTTCGGCTTACTTGAAACCAACTTCCAGCACCCCATCCATTCTGGATCTCATAGAATCTGTCCTTTATGCCATATTGCCGCCAATGGTCAACCCTGTCATTTACAGCATGAGGAATAAGGAGATCAAAGCTGGCCTCGGGAAAGTGATTGTCTGTAAAATATTCACCGGGAAGCAAGTGTCCATCTTTTTCTCATAAGTGTTATTTAATTATTTTTTTTTCTGCATTGAGATATATATATATAAATATATATGTGTGTGTGTGTGTGTAGTATAATTGATAGATATGTTCACCACAGTAAAGCAGGGTGCAATCCACACCATCTTCACTGATGTAAGTAAAGTTCCTCTAGATTTAAATCATCTTAATTGCAATTAGACTTCCTATACTTAGAAGTTGATGCTACCATCTTTCCCATCTCAAAGGAGCTTGGTGTGAAAGTGCTCAAGGTATGTTGCTACAGCTCCAGCAAGTTAAGATTAACCTTGCTCTTCCCCTGTGCTAATGCCCCTGCTTATTCAGGTCACCTATGAATGTGAACTTGGTTAATAGTCCTTCATGGTCAAAGTTTGCTGGATGGGATGCTAGGCACAAAGCTTCCTTATGTGCTATTTTGCTACTGGAACTGGGTCACTGTGGTAATTCATCACCTTCCTTGTCAAATCAATAGCAGAGACAAGTCTGTAGTGGATTTCAGGGAATTAAAGGTGTTCTGTGGGATGAGAGCTTACCTGTGTTTCTTAAAAGCATACTTCCCATCAGTCAGTCAGTGGGCTTTTTTTCTTCAGGATAGGTATTTGGAAGTACTTGGGCAGATGGATGCATGGGGGGTGGGGTGGGGTGGTGGTGAGGAAATTAGGAATGTTTGCTTAGATGCCCATCTGCATGATTTCTCAGTTAGTATTTCCTTATATCATGGTTTTTCTTTTTAAATGGGGAATCCCAAGAGACAGAATATTTTAATGCTGCTGATACTATTGAGTTATTAAAATTGAGTGTGTCCATATATAACCTTGACTAAGGGTCATTTTTTTAATCACGTTTAACATCACTGAGAACAGCCCAGTTGCATCCTCTTTGGTACCACCCTGCAGGGAGTTAAAGGCTGCTATTAAATCCCCTGTCAGTCTTCTCTGCTCCAGACTAAATAAGTCCAGTTCCTTTAGCCTCTCCTTAGAAGTCATGTGCCCTAGTCTCCCTTGCCATTTTTGTTGCCCTCTGCTGGACTCTCTCCAATTTGTCCACATCCTTTCTGTAGGGGCAGGGGACACAAACTGGACACAGTACCCCACATTTGGCCTCACTGGTGCTGAATAGAGGGGAAAAATCACTCCCCTTGACCTACTGGCAACACACCTACCAACGTGGTCCAGTATGCTGTTAGCCTTCTTGGCAACAAGGGCACACTGCTGGCTCATATTCAGCTTATTGTCCACTGTAGCCCCAAATCCTGTTCTGCAGAGCTGCTGCCCAGCCAGTCGGTCCCCAGCATATACTGGTGCATGGGATTGTTCTGTCCTAAGTGCAGGACTTTGCACTTGTCCTTATTCATAGATTCATAGATGTTAGGGTTGGGAGGAACCTTGGTAGATCATCAAGTCCGACCCCCTGCCCTGGGCAGGAAAAAGCACTGGGGTCAGACGACCCCAGCTAGGTGCTTGTCCAGTCTCCTCTTGAAGACCCCGAAGGTAGAACCTCATGAGTTTTCTTTTGGTCCTATCCTCCAATTTGTCCTCCAGGTCACTCTGAATCCTAGCCCTACCTTTTAGTGTATCTGCTACTTCCCACAGCTTGATGGCATCTGCAAACTTGCTGTGGGCACGCTCTATGCCATCTTCTAGGTCATGGATGAAGATATTGAATAAAATCAGCCCCAGGACCAGGCCCTGGAATACTCCACTTGATACCAGCTCTCAACTACACATCAAACCATTGATTACTATCCTTTGAACCCAATTATCCAGCCAGTTTTCTATCTGCCTTACAGACCATTTATCCAATCCATACATCCTTGGCTTGCCTGTGAAAATGGTGTGGGAGACCATATCAAAAGCCTTGATATCATATCTACTGTTCGCCCTACATCCATAGAGCCAGTCATCTTGTCATAGAAGGCAGTCAGGTATGACTTGCCCTTGGTGAATCCATGCTGACTGTTCCTAATCAGTCACCATCTTCTCCTCCAACTGCTTAGAAATTGATTCCTTGGGATCCGCTTCCATGATTTTTCCAGGGACTGAGATAAAGCTGCCAAGTGGATCCCTGGATGGGCACTAGATTTGCCCTTTTCTAGTTGTCCAGGATCTCTCCCAGTTAACCCCAAGTTTTCAAAGGTACTGGCCAGCAGCTCTGCAATCAAAAGTTTCCTTAAAGTTCTAGTGCCCAGGTTCACATTTAGTGGCTTACACCCAGTCTTGAATTCATATCCTTGTACTTGCTAGCTCAGCATGCAGACCCTTGAGCTACAGAACAGACCAGAAAAGTAGTATGACCAAACTACCACCAGTGAATGCAGTGAACATAGTCTATTTGGACTTTAGTAAGGCTACGGATATAGTCCCACATGACTTTATCATAAAATTACTAGAAGTCAGTAATTGGTTCAATAACTGTTTGCAACATCTAATGATAAATGGATTAATTTTTGACTGGCAGAAGGTTTCAAGTGGGATCCCACAGGAATCTGTCCTGGGCCCAGTAATGTTTAACATGTTTATTAGTGGTTTACAAGCTCAAGGAGAAAGCTTCCAGATCAAGATTGGAGATGACAGGAAGCTGGGAAGGATTGCAAACTCATCCAAAGATAGAACTGAAATTAAAAAGGATCTTGATGATGTAAATTATGTGAATGTGATGAATCTGCATGTGTGAATCTTAAGTTACTTTCTGGTACTTTCTGTTGAATCAGCTCACACCAATGCAGGTAGAGTTTTACTTTATGTTTTCTATATAAGCTGTGCCTGCCAGCCTGGGAGGGCTCTTTCCTACTCTAGTGGCTGGAGTCTTATTTATGGAGGCCCTGAGACACCACCAAAAATAGGTTTGGGAGCTGGGCTAGAGTCAGTAGAATAAAGTTAAGAGCAGACCTACATAAGGTGCTGCATCTAAGAAAGAAACATGAAATGCAAAATACAGAATGGGAGACAACTGCCTGGGTAGCAGCACTGCTGAGATGAATCAGGTGGTTTTAGTGGATCACAGATACACCATGTGTGAGTAATGTGATGCACACAAAAAAGTACTTGTAATTTGGAGCTATATCAACAAGAGTTTTAGGCTCAAGATACAAGAGATGATGATATCTTTCCACTCCACACCGGCTCTGCCAGACCTAGAGTATTGTGTACAGTTATTGGCTTCACATTTTAGGAAGGAGGTAGGGAAAGGGAAGAGGGTCAGGAAGGAATTTTACCCCATGGTCAGCTTTTTCCATGGATGGTGAGGGGTTTTGCCTTCTTCTGTACTAGGTGGTGTGGTCCTCTTCCTTGGATCTCTTGAGCATATTTTAACAAACTCTTTTTTTGCTCTTGCAGTAGCACTTAATTGATAGCACACTCACTCCCCACCTTTGTTTGTGGCAAATTAAAGGGTGTTTGATATTTCAGGTTTTATGCCTGGTAGGTAGGTGTGAGGGTTTGTTCTTAAAACATTAAGAAAAAAACTGATAAACACTTGTGCAAGGTGGTTTAGATAGGGATGATTCTGCCTTGAGTGAAAGGATGAACTTCGTATCTTGTGAAGCCTCGGAGCTGCGCAGATATCTATGGAGGGCAATGCTAGTCATGTCTGCTCTCCCACAGAGGAAACAGGAGGGCAGTGCACCTGCTCTGGATACCTGTGCGGTGAGGATAGGCAATGATTTCAGGACATCTCCCTCCTCCCCAACATACATACCAATGTGCCAGCAACTGTCTGGAAGCTGTGTCAAGGCAGAGGCTCTGCACACTGGAAGGCTACAGAACTATACCTGGGCACCTTTCTGCCCTGGCCAGGGAAAACCTGCTACTCTTCCTAGGGCATTGCAGCAGGAGATTGTCGACTCAGCTCCTAGCACATGGGCAGAGGGCACATTGTCACAGCAGCTCTCATATAGAGAGATAAAACTCCGGCTCAGGATGTCAGTGGATTCTTTGTCCCTCTCTATTAAAAAAAACTTGCCCTAAAAGAAGTATCTGGTTAGCAATGCTGTCTTGATGTTGTGCTCAGGCTGCCTCTCCCTTGGCTAGTGCCTCTACAGGCTCTCTCATAGATTCCCTGGATACCTGAGTCAGCTTGCCCATGAGCCCTGAATTTGGTCTGGACCTTTGGGTACCTAACCTGACTCTGGTTTGATCTCCTGGATACCCATCCTGGCTGGCCTCCTGACCCTCTGGATCTCTGACTCTTTTCCCCAGGTAGCTTCTTCACTCCCTTAGACTCAGACTCTGCACACTCCCCTCAGATACTAGTTTCTTCTTGTAACCCTGGGTGACCCCCAGACCTGGCCATCCAGAATGACACTATGCCTACTTTCTTTTCTCTCTACAGCCACATATGGCCCTGGGGTCCCCTTTTATGAATAGGCTGCTCAACGGTCAGCAGCTACATATGGAACAACTGGCAAAGTCCTGGTAGCTGTGCTTTTAGCACAGCTATGTTTTCTAGACTACCCAGGGCCCATGTAGGCTGTGGACAGATAAGGGTGTGTAACAGAATTGCCCAAGAGTGCAGATAGCTACCACACATCTCTCTGGAGAGGGTGTGTAGCTCCATGCAGCATGTTCAATGGCTGCACAGCCAATTTACATGGTTAAAACATAGCCATGCAATTCATCTATATACATAGATCATAGAAAGTTAGGTTTGGAAGGGACTTTAAGAGGTTGCATCTAGTCCAACCGCCTGCTCAAAGTAGGATCATCCCCAATTACAGCATCCCAGCCAAGGCTATGTCTAGCCAGGTCTTAAAAACCTCCAAGGGTGGAGATTCTGCAACGTAATTATGTAATTGCAATCAGGCACATAGCTACAGAAATTGTACTTACCAGCCACTCAATCAGCTATCTGGGGTAATAGGCTTCTACCCAAAGTGCTTGAAGAAAGAGCTCATGGCCATAACCCCCATTTTATAGGCAGGCAACTAAGATAGATAGAGGGGAAGTAATTTGCCAAAACTAACCAGCTGGCCAGGGACAAAAACCACATTTAAAACCGAGATCTACTGAAGCTGTCTGAGCTCTCAGTTATCTAAGTAGCCTTATTTCTGCATATGAGACAGCTATTAACAGTAATGGTAAAGAACAATTTACCAACCGACATAGTGGTTTGTCCTTCACTTGAAGACTCTTGAGTCAAGATTAGATCCCTTTTTCATAAAATATGTTTCATAAAATATACCACATATTCCCTGATTGCTTTCTTCAGGGGCTGCTTTATTTCTTTGCCTCTGTGATTGTATGCGAGGTCTGAAGGAAGGAGTCAGAACACAGGACTCTGTTTGTAGTGGAAGAGAAAAAGGAAAAAGAGCACTTCTTACATTTCTCTTAGGGTATGAGCAGACCTCACATGTGTCCTGAGCCCAGTCTTCCCGGCATTTGTGCGTGATCCAGAAAGTCATGGGACTGGCATGTACACCCATCACCCTTCCAGTTGGGGCTTAGTGAGTGTTTGAATGCACTGCCACTTCTCCATCAGCAGGAGGCTACTGAAAGTGTCTGTAGTTTCTTTGGGTTTCCTCAGCCCTGAGCAAAGCACCCATTGCATGTTCAGCTGGGTGGGAATGACTGGTAAAATGTTTGTGGGAAGGACTTTGGTGGAAGTCACTGTGCTGCTCTTGCCCTGGCGTTTTCACTGGTACCACAACCACCTATGGCTATTAGCCAGTCTTCAGAATAGATCCAGACATGGGCCTTGTTTTGCAGGCATTGTAAGCTTGTGCTCATGGTTGGTTGCATGGAAGAGGTATCATCAGTAGACCCTGATGTCCTTCACTTGTTATACAAATGTCTGAAGTCAGGTTGGCCAACACCCAGGGAATAAGCTCGTGCACTTCCAAGCACCAAGAGGCCTTCCTTGTGGCTATGCCTTGCTCTCCCTTCATGCCAGCAGCTACCACACCAAAGATATATTCAGGCTAATGTGGGAGCCTCTCCAAACCAGGGAGGCCAAGGAGAAGCCCTTATGTCAGCAGCTGATGGTTGAAGCAAGAGCTGTCCCTGGAAGCTACATGAACTGTGCTACAGATCATGATGGGGATGTCAGTCACATGGAAATGCATATGTGTGTGTGCCAGGTGCCAGAGTCTGGGATGAGGGTCTGCAAGGTGATTTGTAGAGAGGTCTTCTCTTGCAATCCATTAAACATTGTCAGCAGAATCTGCACTCTTGTGTGATTATTTCCAGCACTAGGGGTGTGTTAAGATGCAAGTACAAATGTATTAGTCAAGGCTAGAAAAAGCAAGCAAATAACACAAAGCAGATTCACCTTACCTGCCAAAGACAGATTCCCAATTTATAATGGATATTTAGGCGTTCCCACCATTACCACTTTTCTTACGAGGATCTCAACACAACATTAGAAAATCCAGCTTCCTACATTCCTGTGTTATTTCAGCAGTATAATTCTCATGTCCAGGCAGGAAAAACAAGCTGTTCTGTTAAATCTCTTGTTCATTCACTAGAGTGCAGTATAAACCTACACAGGGCTGGCTGTGACTTAAGTGAAACACATATTTACCAATGAACAATTTGAAAGTGAGTTACAGATGGAATAAAGTTTGTGTTCAAGTCATTTCTGCCCATTCTTTTAGACAACCTAAACTGTTTGAGCGATAGGATACAAGAGTGTGAACAATTAGTCCAAGAGATTAGGTTTTTACCACATCAGCTTGATAACACCCTGTCTGTGTGCAACGTAAAAGGAAAGCTAGACTTCAGATTTGGGCCTAAGCGTAGGAAGCCTTTGGTTGAAGACAATCTGTGTATACTGGCTTGAAGCACAGAGAAGTTATCCTCTTAAAATCCATTCACTATTTTTATCTGGAGCAATTTTTAAGTGAACACTGTGGTAGCAGGACAATCCGTTCAATAGAACAGGGTGTGAAATGTAATAAATCTCTCAAAAGTTCCTCTTCCTTTTAGAATTCACCAGAAAACCCCTGGGCCAGGAGCCATTCATTTTCCAGAGCTCTGATTCCTGTTATTTCCATTTTGCTTCATCCTGCTAATAGAGTTTAACAATGTTTGCATTCCTCTCCAATTCATAAACACACAGACAGCTTTCCGTACAGCCTCCTTGACTTCCTTGTTTCGCAGGCTGTAAATGAGAGGGTTGGCCAATGGAGTCAGCACAGTGTAGGAAAGAGAGAATACTTTGTTCAGGGCTCTAAGGGTGTTGGTTCTTGGGAACATGTACACTAAAATTAGGGTCCCATAGAAAATGGTCACCACAATAATATGAGAGGAACAGGTGGAAAAGGCCTTTTGTCTCCCAGTAGTGGAAGAGATTCCCAGTATGGTGGTGATAATGCAGACACAGGACGTTAGAGTCAAAAGGAATGGGGGCAAAAGGAAAATAAAGCTAAGACTAAAAACTGTCAGCTCAATCTCATAAGTGTCACTGCAGGAGAGTTTAATCAATGGAATGTAGTCACAAAGAAATGGTCAACTTGATTGGGCCCACAGAAGGTTAATTGTAACAACAAGAGAGAGAAAATGGAGGCAACTATAAACCCACTGATCCATGAGCCAGCAGCAAGGCTGAAACAAAATCTGTCACTCATAAGGGCTGCATAATGCAGTGGTTTACATATGGCTAAGTACTGATCATAAGACATCACGGATAAGAGACAACACTCTGTAACTATCAAGATACCAAAGAAAAAAAATTGGATGAAGCAGCCAGAGAACGAGATGGTTCTGTCTCCAGTGAGGAAGCTGGCCAGCATCCTGGGCAGGAGGGTGCAGCTATAGCAGGTCTTCAAGCAGGACAAGTTCGCCAGGAAGAAGTACATGGGGGTGTGCAGATGCTGAACAGCTATGATGAGTGCAATAATGAGGACGTTCCCGGGCATGGTAGCAATGTAGAGTATGAAAAACAACGGGAAGAGAAGTATTTGTAAGTCTGGAAGAATTTCAAATCCCAGGAGGATAAATTCAGTGACCAAAGTGTGGTTTCCTACTTCTGCATCTGCCATGGCATCGGAGATTTCATACAGCTCTTCAAAAAATGTGAGAAAACAGACACGTTTGAATTGCAAGGAATCAGTCAATCTCCTGAGTTTTCAAGATACTAATTTTCCCTGAAAATGATCCATCTAGGTTCGCGTTCCAGAGATCCATCCAGGAGGTGAATAGTCCGGCATATTCATTTCCAGAATGCTTTCATGGAAGCCATTGCCCCACCTGTGTCATTAAGAGAAAAATAAGGGAAAAATTCTTTGTAAGAACTGTTTTACAAAATCTGTAATACTGTAATAAAATGGTGGTAGGGAAAAAAGAGCAAATTTTGCATGTTCTATATTGAGCTACACACTCAAAATTACAAATGATATGTTTTAATTTTACACAGCTGATAATATTAACATGTCATTCACAGTCTTCCTGTTGTTTCTGGAATTGCGCTGCTATTAGAAGTTGGCTCTAAGAAGGTTAATCAAAGGTTTATAGTGTTTTAGGCTTAAATTTAATGAACTCCAGATAATAATTCTAGTCAGTCCCTACACTATAAATGAAAAATGTAACAATTTCTATCATTGCTAGTTGTATAAATATGGTTTGGCATCTTAAAGCACTGGAATCTTTCTGATTCCAGAATCAGTACATCATGAAGAATAACGAAGAGATTCTGAGTCAGAATAAAACTCCGCGGTCTCCATAAGCAGATGGAAAGCAGTATTTTGTCCTGTTATAATTGTTGGGTTGCTCTGTTACTGCATTGGAAAGTACTGCTGACCCTAAAGGTTTGAAAACATTCATGAAATTCATCAAATCACAAATCATAGCATTGAATCAACTTGAAAGACATGTCATTTGAGGAGTAAGTACCTTTTTTTCCTCCCTACAAACAGAGCTTGTTTCAGGAAAAATGCAAGTGAGTAAAATATGTCCATATGTGTTGCTACTGAAATTCACACTAGGTACTTTGAAACAACGCTGAGAACCAAGTGTAGAAAATTCATTACACTGGTTCTGCACTCTAGTCTAAAAGACAGAGATGCAACAGGACGCTTGAGTGTCCTGAACGATAGTGTCACACACAGCAGTGTCCCTGGCTGCTGTTCCAATGCCAAGGTTAACTGAAGGGGACCAACCAACCTATGCACTCCTGCCCTGGCTCCTGAAGTGGTATGGCAGACATCTCTTTGACCACTTCTGGATCCACCTATGAGGACAGTGGTATTTTCTAGGGCTGTGCGAAGCTTCGGTCCCTGACTCGATTCAGCAGAGATTCGACCTGATTTGGTGGCCAAATCTCCAAATCTGAGTGTCTAGAATGACTGAGACCCTGAATGCTTGGACTCTGTGACCTGGTCTTCTGATCCCCATATTTACCCAATGTGATAACCAATTAGGAAAATGAGGTATACAGCATAATTGTAACATAAACACACCCAACTTTTAGCAAGTTTCTTGTAGTGGGATTCAAAAAAGATTAAAAATGTTAAGACTGCATTATTCCAGGAAGAGCACGCAGCAGCTGCTGCAGCGTCCTTAGCCTGACGAAGGGTTTTTGAACCCGAAAGCTTGCTTAATAACTATTCTCCAACCATTTGGGTTGGTCTAATAAAAGATATCAAATTCACCCAAGGAACTTTGTCTGCCTATATCCTTAGACCAACACGGATACAACCTAAACCCCTGATAAGAAGTGAGACATTTAAGGACTTTTAATTTAAATACTGTCTGTAGATAAATATTTTCAAATCAACACAAAACACCATTGTTCCTTAAAGATATATATTTAGTCTATACATTTTAGTCTACACTAAAATAGCAGTTTACAGGTTTTTGTTCTGTTTTGTTCAGCTTCTCTGAATAATAGAATATGGATCAGTATTGAAAAAAAAATGTGTATATTCAAATAAGTTAATTAGTGTATATTAAAATGGCCAAATGCTGATATTCTAACATGTGAATACTGGTTGTGTTTTGGCACATTAAAGCACAACCTTATGCTTCTGTTGCATAAATAGCTCATCAGTATACTGTATATATAAAACTTATTTCCATTTGTAAGTGGACAAAGCAGTTCCATCTCTTTATCTATCCATCTCTCTGTCCATCTATTTACCTACCTAGCCAACAATTCAACCCAAAGCAAAGATAAGAATCTTTAAAGAAAAGAAAAATGTTTCTTTACCTTACAAGGATGCAGAACAGCTTAAATCTCTGATGTGGTCCCTTCCATCATTATTCTGGAGATCAAAGTAGGGGTCTGAAATCAATCTTCTATCCTGGTGCATTTCACATACATCATTTCTCCCAGGTAAGAGACCCACATATTTTCAGAAAGATGCTGTTTCCCAGATCTCACATGCAGGTACTGCTGCTTGGCACCCATAACCACCCTGAACACCTACGTCCCCTCTGTCCACCCTGCTAGCTGCAGGTGAAGGGGAAGCCCACCTCCATACTGCACAGGAAGAAACTTCACGCTCAGGAGTCATAGCCATGGGGACCAGGGAATAGCACAGAGCAGGAAATCTCTCTGTAGCAAGAGGGACTGCAAGGTTTCCTTGGCCATGGTCTGGAGCAAGGTGGTTGTGGAGCTGGCTGGCGATGTGGAACGGAGCCTGCTGAGCAGGGTCGACTCAAAAGCCATCAAGGGGTGCAGAAAGTGTTAGGCTAAGCCTTGCCTTGTGTCTGCAGGGAAGGGGATACCCCCAGTGTGAGAAACACCCCCTTTTCCACCTCTTGGGAAGAGAAATGAATTCTTGTGCGCCAAACCCCTGCCGTTCCCCCCCCCCCCCCCCCCCCCCCACACACACACACACATAGAGAGAGAGCATCTAGGCCAGTTTGCAGTTGCAGCTGTTTATTGCAAAAAGCAGCTGGAAGGTTTAGCTCTGTCACAGCTTTGAGGACTCCTCATCAGGATGCTGGAGGATTGGCTGCACGTTCCTGCTGCCTCTGGATTTGGGCAGGGAGGGGAGATGCTGTTCTGTATATTGGGCGCTAGGGGCCAGAAGAGGAGAACGGCTGGGCTGGGAGTGCCTGTTCTGTATACTACATATGAAATAAGCAGTAGCGCGACTAAGGAGGGGAGATGGACATGGGACGTGGGACGTAACTTTAGATGTGGGAATGACAGCGGCTGCCAAAGTTGTGCAACCACGCCATAAGTCACCGCTTCCCCACTGCGTTGTCCCTGCCCTGTGAACCAGGCTGCTCTGTTGCACCTCTGACTGTAACTAGTGAATGAGGTGGATTTGGGGCCTCTGTGACCAAGCCTTTCGCTCCAAGCAAAAGCTGAGGGATGCAGCGGGGTCAAGGCCTGCCCCACCCCTGGCTACTTGGGGAAGCACTCATAGATTTCATAGACATTAGGGCTGGAAGGGACCTCGGAAGATCATTGAGTCCAGCTCCCCGCCCAAAGGGCAGGAAGTCAGCTGGGGTCATAGGATCCCAGCAAGATAAGCATCCAGTTTCATCTTGAAGGTGTTCAATGAAGGCGCTTGAACCACCTCCGGTGGCAGGCTGTTCCAGACCTTGGGGGCTCGGACAGGAAAGAAATTCTTCCTTATGTCCAGCCTGAAACGGTCTTGTAGTAGTTTATGACCGTTCGACCTAGTCATCATCCCTTGGGGCGCTCTGGTGAACAAACGTTCCCCCAGATACTGGTGGTCCCCCCTGATAAACTTATAGGTGGCCATCAGATCACCCCTGGGCTTGTGCTATTCCAGGCTAAAGAGCCCCATGGCTCTCAGCCTGTCATCGTAGGGTCTGCTTCCCTGACCTCTGATCACACACGTGGCTCTTCTCTGGATTCTCTCAAGCTTCTCCTCATCCTTTTTGAATTGTGGAGCCCAAAACTGGACGCAGTACTCCAGCTGCGGCCTCACTAAGGCCTAGTACAAGGGGAGAATGAGGTCCCGGGATTTGCTTGAGAAGCATCTATGGATGCAAGCAAGCTTTTTGGTCGCTTTACTAGCCGCAGCATCGCATTGCAGGCTCATGTTCATCTTGTGGTCAATGATGACCCCCAAGTCTCTTTCTTCCATAGTGCTGGCCAGCGTAGCACTGCCGAGCCTATAAGGATGTTGTGGGTTTTTCTTCCCAAGGTGGAGACCCTTGCATTTATCGGCATTGAACACCATCAGATTCTCGTCCGCCCACTTGCTGAGCCTGTCCAGGTCAGCCTGGATCACCCGCCTGTCTTCTGGTGTGGATGCTTTGCCCCAAAGTTTGGTGTCATCGGCGAACTTGGCCAGTCCGCTTCTGACTCCAGTGTCCACATCATTAATGAAGATATTGAACAGTATGGGTCCAAGGACAGAGCCTTGGGGGACCCCACTGGTCACAGGACACCACGATGAGTGACTTCCATCAATTATTACCCTCTGGGTCCGACCCCGGAGCCAATTTTCCAGCCAGTGGATCGTGGAGGACCCAAGGCGACAATTGGCCAGTTTCTCCAAGAGACGATCATGGGACACCAGATCGAAGGCTTTTTTGAAGTCAAGATATATGACATCAATCTCATCTCCCTTGTCCAGGTGATAGGTCACCCGGTCATAGAAGGAAATGAGATTGGTCAAGCAAGACCTACCCGCAACAAACCCGTGCTGGCTATCCCTTAAGATGTTGGCGTCGGCCAGTCCATTAAGGATGGCCTCTTTAATAAACTTTTCTAAGATCTTCCCCGGGATAGAAGTCAGGCTGATGGGCCTATAGTTAGCCGAATCCACTTTCCTCCCTTTCTTGAAGATAAGACACCACATTGGCCCACATTGGAAAATCAGTATATTCATTTCCCAGTCCTTTCGGCATGCACAAACCCTTGCCCCCAGCTGCATGTGCAGTCGTGAGCACGTGCACTCGAGCATACATTCCTCAAGCTGTGCAGAACACATCACAGCTGTGGGGCACAGGCCCATGCTATACACAATCCCTTTTATACTGGGATCTTGAGAATTGCCCACTGGATTATTTTACTATGGTTTCAAAAGCCCAGCAACAGCTTTACTCAGCTGGCATACAAATTGACAGGTCAGGAAAAGCCTACGTGCGTAGGGAAGGGGGTGTCATACAAACTGACAACTATTTAACAGCAAATGCTGGTTTCCTCTGCAAGCATTCATTGGGTGGTTCCTTTAGAGGTGCAAGTTCACGTGCTGTGTGTCACTTGTGGGTTGAGGCCACCGTATCCATCCATCCAAGCTCCTGCCAAACCCCCAGGCCAATTGTGGCAGCTCGTGTTACATGTCACTTCAAACCACAGATGCCTCCCGCCCTCCTTCCACATACCCCACAGCCCTGCCAGTGTTCCTCACACCTCAGCCCCAGCTCCTGTGATCCGAGCCCTGGGCTCCCCACACACAGCTCTGCTGCTGCCCCTCAGTAACCACAAACAGTCCTCTCCACCCTCAGCCCTCGGTCTCCATTTTGGGGCCCCTTTTTCCTGGCCCTTTCCCAGCTGTGCCAGAGTTCAAACCCACGGATGCCAACACACAAGTGCATATTCTGGAGAGAGAGTGCCATTTGAACATGCTGTTGCAATATAATGACACTGGGTGTGTGCCCCAGTGAGATCTCCCAGTGGTGTCTGACTTAACTAATTTCCAAGTCTACTCTTGGGGCCTAATTAAAATTGATGCTCATTTCTTGCTGCCGTGGAGGGAGCATTTGCCCTTGCCCCTTGCTGCTGAAATTCTCTGCTGGCAATGGCAGAGCCTGGGTTCACGTGGGAAGTCCTTAGTGAAGACAAGCCCCAGAGAGGCCTTTGATAACACAGGGCATCAGCTCTTCAACTTCCTAGGCCAACAGACCCATGTCAGCCCTCCAAATGCCTTGCACAGCATGGTGCACCTTCATCTGCAAACTTCTGGCTGAGCATGGTGAGGCCTACGGGCCCTCAAAAGACAGCCTAGCATGGCCGTGCACCAGCATCCCATTGAATTAATCCTCCTGTGTGCTTTAGCACAACACTTTCCCTTTCTGGACAGGGATGTGTGAAGCAGCTGCTCAGGGCACACCCGACGGTGGTTCAAGCGCCTACATTGAAAACCTTCAAGAGCAAACTGGATGCTTATCTTGCTGGGATCCTATGACCCCAGCTGACTTCCTGCCCTTTGGGCAAGGGGCTGGACTCGATGATCTTCCAAGGTCCCTTCCAGCCCTAATGTCTATGAAATCTATGAAATTCTGAGAAAGTTTTGCATTGCAGGCTGCAGTATAACAAAACCCTCGTGGTCCAATAAATAATAATGATTCAGACAAGCAACGGTCGCACATCTCCACGAGAAGAAGACTGTAGCATGTAACACTAATGCTGCTAGCTGGAAAATATTGCCCCTGCACCTCTCTCTTCTTGACCTTTCCTGGCTTGCTTTTGTCTTAAACTGCCATCTAAACCACTTCCTTCTGCTCAGCACGTTGCTCTTGACCCCCTTGACTAAGGGTTTCAAGAAACAAACCGTCTCCAGCATTTATAAGTTCAATGAGGCTTGAGGAGAACCGCTTAGTTGAGCCTTGGCCTGTCGTGCTCTCTATACGAATTGATTTTGGTTCATCAGCGAGATGTATTTTTTATCTGCATTTTTTCCCTTCAGCATATTCTCAGTTTTATTAGTTATGACCTTTTTTCCTCCTCTAAACAGGGTTTTGCAATTTGCTGAATAGCATCAACGGTCAGCGTTCCCCATTAGATACTTATCCAAAGGTTGCAAAATGAACTGACAGACTGATACCAATCTTCAAATATTGCAAAGGGTGCTGCAAAGAGGAAGGCTATAAGCTGCTCTGAATGTCGGCCTTGCACAGGACAAGACACAATGGACTTGAACTGCAGCAGGGTGAATTAGGCTAGACATCAGGAAAACTTTTCATGTGTGATGATAGTTAAGCCCTGGAATAGAGAAGCAAGGGAGACTGTGGGATCAAGAACAAGCTAGATAAATATCTGTCAAGAATGATTTTGGGATGCTTGATCCTACACAAGGATGACCAGATGAGTTTTCAAAGTTGGTTCTACAATATTGGCTCCAATTCCCAAGAGATCCTGTACTATAATCACGTGCTTGTTGCTAAATTTGGATAGGTTTTACAAAATGTGGGATAGAAAAATGGACATTAAAGCCCTGAGAGAATAAACAGCTTTTGCAGCGTAGCTGGCGTAGAGAGGGCAAGACCAGACCTGCATAGCAGTACTCATGGTGGTGGTGTCGGTGCTATCTGACCACTAGTGCTGCCCTTCCTACAGTGATATTTGCTGTCTCAAGTCTGATAAAGGGAACATGACAGGGAGGAGATGCAAGACGGGATCAGACTATGTATCTAGTCAGTTTGACACCCCTGGGATTTGCTCCTCAGCCGAGCCAGCCCTAGCCTCCTGCCTCTTCTATCCCACATGAGCCCCTGGCCAGGCAGCCCGGTCTCTCCCTGCACTTCCTTCACATCAGCTCTTGGGCCCAGATACCTTAGTGTCCAGGGACTCCTACACAGACATGGCACACAGGCCAGCCCTTTTCAAATGGCCTTGCTGCTGTAAGAGGATCGGTTCTTTACACCTGGCATCACCTGTCCCCTGCCCCCTTCACCCATTGCTCTGCTGCTTCTGCCTAGGGCAGCACACAGGTAGTAACATGATGGCTGGGCTGTTGGTCTGAGAGGTGAAGGGGCACTAGACAGGGAGGACGGGGAAGGGCAGCTGTATCCTGGGCAAAGGGGGCAGCAGGGTGGGAACAGGTAGCAATGCAGAATTACAGTTATGGAAAGCGACTGGGACGTTTCAGTGGAGGGGCCCCAGGTCCAGGAGACCCAGGAGCAGGTCAGGAAGAGCCAGAAGCACCCCCTTCTCTATGCACCGAGGTAGAAAGGACAGCTAACTCATTTTCCCAAACCTCCCAATCTTGGTGTCTTCTTGCTCTTTTCCAGATTTCAGTGATCTGTGGACAGGAGGAGGGTGAGGAAAAAGTGCAAATTGTTAGCACCACGTTTCTACAACCACGCCCTGACAGCGAGGTGGTGGAGGAGGTCCTGAGAACAATATGGGCTTCTCCCAGGCAGGGAAAGAGGATGCAGCAAAGACACCTCAGCAATGCCAAAGAGCAACATGCACAAACAAGGCAAAGTGGAACATGTACAAATGCCAAAAGGACTGGGAAATGAAGACAATGATTTTCCAAAGTATTAATAGCAAATTATGATGAACAAAATAATGAGTAAAAATTCCTAGCAAGGGATACCAAAAACTACAGCTAGCCAGGAGAAAGTCCTGTGTGCTTCCTGCATTTCCCCACATGTCAAGGACCTCCAGTTTGCAGCAGACAAGCGTAACGATCCCATGAACAGTGCTGAGCTGCATGCTTTGACTTGCCACCTTGAAAGGGGCTGCTATTCACCCCCTGCTCTTTTGAATGTCTTGTGTGTGATTCTGCATGACTCAATGTACAGGTAAAAATGAGAAAGAGAGAATGTGCTTGTGTGTCGGCATCCGTGGGTTTCAACTCTGGGACAGCTGGGAAAGGGCCAGGAAAGAGGGGCCCCAAAGTGGAGACCGAGGGCTGAGGCTGAGCAACAGCCGCCTTCCAGTGCCCCCTATACCTGAACGCGGGACATGCCGTGGGTGTGCATGTGTATCTGTGTGGGCGTGTTGCCTAAAGGTGAAGAAAATCAGCCCAACCTGAAAGAGGGAGAGGAATGACTGCCCACGGTGAAGCCATTTCCAAGCTTCATCTTGCATGAATCCACGCTCTGGCATTGCCAGCAGAGAATTTCAGCAGCAAGGGCAAATGCTTCCTCCACGGCAGCAAGAAATGAGCACCAATTTTAATTATGCCCCAAGAGTAGACGTGGAAAGTAGTTAAGTCAGACACCACTGGGAGATCTCCCTGGGGCACACACCCAGTGTCATTATAATGCAACAGCATGTTCAGATGGCACTATCTCTCTTTAGGCCTCTAGCTATCCCCATATCCTGCTTTCCCCCACTCCCTACACCAGTGCAAGCCTTGCTGGGACATCTATCAATCTATACTGCTCCCACAAAGGCTTTCCTAGCATTGACCAGAGTAAGCCTAACCAATAAACCTGACTGAACCATGAACTCCTTACTTAAGCAAAACTGCAGATCCTGAGACTTCAGCACTGACAGCATTTCAATGACACCGGATGCGGACAGTGATGAGAGCCAGCCTACATTTGACAGCCCAGAAAAGAGAGAGAGTGGAACAGAAACAGGGCCTTGTTACGCATGAATTTTAGGCAGCTCAGGGAGCTCTTAACCCCTGGGTTGTCCACACACCAACACCTGGAACTAGTTTTAAGCACACTTTAGTTGGCTTCAAGTTGTGCCACTCCAGGGCATGTTTATCTCTGATCTGTGTTATCCAGCTCACGGTCCATGAATGTGTGGACATTTTCCACACTGTCCCAGGAGACCCACTTGGGGAGGAGAGTCGACAAAGTAAAAGCTTATTGGCGCCACCAAGCTAGCTTAGCAGTAGGAGGACGAGATCACACCCCAAGCCGGTTTACGCAGCCAGCATAAGGGTTGCAAGCCTGAGATCAGGCCACCTTGGGAGGGAGGGGCTGGAAATGAAGTCTAAACAAGGAAGACTAAAACTCAGGAAGCCAGTTGAAGTCACCTGATGCAAGCGATAATCAAAGAGGTTAAATAAGAGCGTGTGCAGGAGAGTTGGCAGCAACCAGAGAGGAAACCACTGAACAGACCAGCGACTGGAGGCAGCTGCCCCAGGACCTGCACCCCATACACAGAAGGAGCAAGTGCGGGAGAGCTCGAGCAATAGACAGAGCCTTTGGGAGCCGGGTGAGAGACCTGGGTTGGTGAGTGCCCGAGTGAGATTCGTTCACTCTGAACACGGAGGATTTTGTTGTGTTAAAGCAACGACTTATTTTCCTGTTTGCACATTTCCCATGTTTCTGCCTCGGTGGGGCTGCCTCTGTTAGAGAGAGAGCATGCCGGTTTTGTTCTTGTGTAAGCTTAATCATTGTGGGGGGTGTTGAGTTAAGATGTGAACCTGCCACTCTGTCTCTTGTATGACCAGTGGTTTGGGTTGGGAGAAAAGGGCAGGACAAGGTCCCAGTGTTGCCCAGAGCAAGAGGGAGACTGGGCCCAGTACAGAACAGGGCAGAGATGGAGGCCAAAGAGGGACAGAGACCAAGGGCTGGGGGTCCATGGCACTAAAGGGCGAGACAGGGCTTGTGTCCCAAGGTTGGGAAGGACAAGGCAAGGGCTGGTGCCCAAATAAGCCAAGGTCCGGTGCAATGGACCTGAGCAAAAGGGGCCAGGTAGAGTGGTGGGGATCCCAACTAGGGAAAAGGACCGAACAGTAACACCTGGGTGGCATGGACATGGCTGTAGAGGCAGTTTGAGGCCATGGACGCAGCCTGCTGCTCTGGAGATCTCCCAGAGGCTCCTGGCACTGGCATCTGATCTCTTGTCTGATCTGCAGCCAATCTCCTGGTCACATCTGTCATGGCAGGGCCAAACCCACTGTGCTCAGCAGTAACCTCACCCATTAAAAGAGCCAGTTCCTGCCTCGAGGAGCTGGCGTGGTGGGGGGCTTTTGGCAGGGAAGGGTCTTTGGAGCTGTGCAGGGTATGAGAGAGTAGTGGGAGGGTTGTGAGAGGGGAAGGGCAAGAGGGAGTAGTCATCCTTGTCCCTTGTTGGCTCCAACCAGGTACTTGGAGCAAATCTAAGGAAGCCATGTCTCCAAGAGATGCCTGCCCTGCCCTGCTGCTCCTCCTGCTAACCCTGCCGTCAGCCTGGCCAGCCGTGGACAACAGGGAAACACCAAACCAGAAGTTTGAGAGGCAGCACGTCGACCCGTCTACTAGCCCGCCGTATAATGATGCCTACTGTAATCACAGGATGTATGTTAAGGAAATGACCTTCGGCACCTGCAAGACCCTGAACACCTTCATCCATGCGCAATCAACATCAATAAATAGCATCTGCACTGGGGAAGGGAAAAACAAACCAGGAACCAATTATTACTATAGCAACAATATCTTCCTTGTCACTGACTGCAGATTTGTAAGCGGCTCCCCACCGAAAGACTGTAAATACAAGGCTAGCTCCTCTAACCAGAAGATTTGCATTGCCTGCACTGACAACTTGCCTGTGCACTACAGCCCAGTGAGAGACTGCTTGCCATGAATCCCACACTGCTCCACAGCTTTTGCTCGCAGCGGGTCCCCAGGGCCAAAGCCTCTTAGCCTGGCCCTTTCCCTGCTCCCTCCTGGACCATGAAGCCAGATCATTCTGTGTCCCCAAATCTTAGTGTCCCCATTCCAGCTCTTCTGCTGCCATCAGGGTCTGTTGTGCGCTACACCCACCCCTTCCACCTCCTGCACCCACAGGAGGGGCCGGATCCTGGTGCAGAGCAAGTGCCCTCCTGCTGCTGAGTCCTCGGTGCTGTTACTGAGCTGAATTTCTTGCTGCTTTCTGCAATAAACTTTGGCAACTGCAAACTGACCCAGAGTGTTTGTTGGGGCTCGGGGCAGAACAAATACCCACTTGGTCTCCAGGAGCTTGTGGGGAGCATGAATCATGGGGTGGTATCAGGGCCCTTTCCTATTTAGGGTGGCATTCCCCTTCCCTGCTGCCCCAAGGGGAAGGAGGGGAAGAAGGAAGATCTCTTCTTGTCTTGGTAGCCATCTCCGCAGGCATCTTTCTCTTCTTCTGCATGGAGCCTAGGCCCTGGGCAGGTGCAGCATTCGCTTCAAAAGCAACAAATGCTTCAAAAAGTGAGTGAGCAGACAGCAAGCCCTAAGAAGCCCTCCAGAAAGGGCCACAGTGCTCCAAAAAATGAGCCCGGCTCAAGAAACTATTGTTAGCCTTTGGTTGTTGAAGCACTTCCAGTCATATCTGCACGCTGCACAAGGTGTCCTGGGAGGTTGCTCAGGTCTTGGGCATCCCGCAGCGAGCGGCTCTCCCCGACCTCCGCAGGGCAGTGGGGCAGGACAGGGGGAAGACTGGGGTGGGCAGCAAAGCAGGGCGCTCCAGGGTGCCTGGCAGTTTTGCAGCTGGAGAGCAGGAATAGCTACGTGCATCTCTGACTCGGGTCCCTGGCCCCCCAGGGTGGGGTGCTCAATAATCCCCACGGTTTTCTGACCTGACACTTCTGCTTCATCGCACTTGGAAGGCAGCTCCTAAGTTCGACTGCGTTCTGCGTTATTCCACTTGGGAAACGTGCACGTTGAAACACCCTTAAATGTTGGTTTTCCTGCTACCTGACATTGCCTTCTTGTTTGAAAATGCAATTTAGTTTCATTTTGAGTGGAAATTTAAGGCACAAATATTGAATAGTTTTTGCAAACCTTTGTTTGTGTCATTGTAAAATCAGTTGTGCTTTGCACTGACCATTCATTTTTCTTCATTTGAAATTTCTAGCGGAGGGCATGGACCTCTTCCTCAGATCTCTTGAGCACGTTTCAACATGGTCCATGGTAGATCCCCGATAGCTCTCAGCCCCCAGCTTTGCCTATGGCAGGGGAGGGGGTTTGGGGAGTTTGGTGGCATGATGCCATTGCCTTGTAGTTGTGCAACAAGGTTCATTGTGTAATTTTTGGAATATGTTAGCTAAGGAGTTACATATCAGGGGTGCATTACTGCCCACCGCAGCAGGTAAGGGGGGAAGAGGAAGGAGAATGGGGGTGCAGATCAAGGCCCCCATGCTGAGGGTGGGTGTGAAGCAGAGAAAGGGGTGGGCGCGGGGATGAATGGTGCCCCCGGGGCAGGTCGCGGGATGCTCGGAGCCCGGGAGGCTTGCCCAGGGGTGCAGGGGGCGCGCACCTCAGCACAGCCCCGGGGGGGCACATGCCCCCAGATCTGTGCACGGGGCAGAGACAGGCTGCTGCTGCGGGCTGTACAGGACTTCAGTTAGATCAGTCTTGTCAGGCCTGATCTGTTAGCCCACATCACAAATAGGGTTAACTTTGGTCTATAAATGGGCAACCTGATCCACCAAACTTCCTGAACTTCTGCAAAGTTCATACTTCGATCCCTAGTTAGGTCAATCAAGTTGAAGGTCTGCACCCGAGTGAACTAAGTTAGATTGGGTGGCCATTTTTAACCCAATCTAACCTCCCTGAACATCTGTACCTAGCCTGTGTGCCTGGGAGAGCCCCAGCTCCTGGTTAACACGTGGTAGCACCTATGCCCTGACTTCAGCAGCAATGCCCACCTCACTGCCCACACAACCCCCCAAAAGCAGGACGCCCCAACCAAGCAGACACACGCTCCCCAACCTACCAGGCTTCGCCCCCTCTCTCTCTCTGCCGTGTTCAGGACAGAAGCCACAACAGCCACAGGAACCAGGAACAGAATTTATTTACAGAAATCGTGCGTGTGCACACACATGCATGTGTAGCAGCTTGCTCTTAGTTTGTGCCGGGCCTCAGGCACCCAAAGCAAAACATAGAAAATATACGGGGCAGAGTACACCCATGGTTTGCGTTTGGAGATGTTACCCTTCCCCAAGGGCTTTTCGAGATTGCCTCCAGGACCTGGGTGGCCGCGACTTGGACTGGTGGTGATGAGTCCTTTTCCAGAGACCTCAGAGCTGGAAGGAGAGAGGAGACGTTCATGAACAGACCACTCGTGCTAGCAGCGCCACAGGCGGGTCATCCCTGGGCATTGGGGCTCAGGAGTGATGTGGGGTGGGCAGTGCACAATGCATGCAGACGTGCGGTCTCTCGGGGTCCTGCAGCCTCTCGGCTTCTTCTGGGCTCCAGAAGGGAAGGGCAGGGGCTGGATTTCTGACTTACAGCTCTGCAAGTGGGCGATGTTCAGCCACCTGGTAGTCCCTGGGCTGCTGTACTCCAGCATGATGCCTAAACACACAGCAGGGACAACCGATCAGCTTCCCCCGGTTGGGGTGCAAGGAGAACTCAGCCCCGAGGCAGGTCGCTGGTTCCCCTGTGCTGTGTTTGCCATCGCAGGCGGTTACAACCAACACACTCCCTGCACGCTGCGGCCCAGTAGGTCCCTGCCCCATCCCATTTGCCTCCCCCATGAAGTGGTGCCGAGCAATCCTGAGCCGTGCCGGGTGACCACGTCCCAGACACGTCTCCATCACTCAGGATGACTGAACCACGGCCCAGGGCTTCTCTGCCATCACCCCCAGCCCTGCTGTCTGGTTCAGTCCCCCTCCACACCAGCCGTGCAACACTGGGAGCATCATGATTTCCCAATGCTTTCTGAGGAGCCTGAGGCACGGTTTGATTTGCAGCCCGATCCTGCTCAGCAACAGCTTTCCCATTCCTCGTGGGGGTGGGGGAAACGCACGGGGACCAGGCATCCTCTCTCACCGGTAAAATGTATTGCTGCTGCCCGGATCTCTGGCCAGGAGCTGGTGTAGTACCTCCTGGTCCTGTAGCACAGACCCTCCAGGAGTGCCGGTTTTTCTTTGACCTGGGGGGACCAAGGACACATGAGCTCCCGGTGGTGAGAAGACCTCCCGCACCACATGCTGATGCAGATCAGGAGGAAACAGGAGCACCAAGGAGCAATCTTGGCCTGTCCCGTGCCCCGTGGTCCTGGACCTGGACCTTGCAGGCATTGGCACTGCGCCCCGGTTCCCCCGCTCCATCCTACAAAGAGCCCTGCCCTCCCTCACCTCCTGCCGCTCACAAACTCACTCACCAAGTGCCTGCAAAGGTCTCGCAGCAGGACGTTGACCCGCACCTCTCCTGACCCCTGCACATAAAAGGCCAGGACTCCCTGCACCCTCCTGAGCCCCAGGTAAGGGCAGCAGAGGCCCACAGCTCTTCTGCACTCCTGAAAAACACGGTCACACCAGGTCTGGACTCCCTGCTGACTGCTGAGCAGAGCCCAAGGCTTGCCTCTTGCCCCACGACTGTGCCCAGGCCAGGAGCAGGAGGGGCTGGCCAGGAGGAGTCTGGCACTAGGCACAGAGGAGAGGCGGTGGGCAAAGGGAGGACTTCTCCTGCCTTTCAGGTGCCACCTGCAGCTGACCCCCATCTCCCGCTCAGTAAACCATGCGGGGAGACTTCCTGCCTGCACAGGGGGTCAGATGTGCAACCTGCCCTGGACCTGGGAGGCAGCCCCAAGCTCAAGGAGGTGCCTGCATGGAGCCACCCCAGTGGGAAGGGGATGGCCACCACAGGATGCAGGAATGGCAGAGCTGCCCTGGGGCTGGACGGGGGAGACCTGGGGGGACTGAGGACACCAGTGTCACCGGTCCTTACCTTGGCCACCTCCTTGTTGGGGTCCTGCAGGTGCAGCAGCAGCGCTGCCCAGCTCTGCCGCACCTGGGTTTTATACCAAGCGTGCCATCTTTTTCTGAGGCACCCTGCCAAGGTGGTGAACAGGGCAAATGAGGCTTTGCGCAGGGCATCATCCTTCTGTGGACAAGAAACCCCAGTGGGGTCACAACCAAACCTCTATCTCATGGGCTTGCTTTTCTTCCTGAGAACTCATTTCTTCCACAACAGTTAAAATCTTCCAGTTTGGACTGGAGCAAGGGGCAGCAAGTGCATCCCCTCCCCGACAGGGCCCACAACGAAGAGCAATCGAATGGGGATGGGGAGCGGTGCTCACTCACGTGGTCGAAAAAGGCCCTGACGTGTGTCCCCACAGCCAAAATGACGGGCCCTGTACTGGTCCCTAACTGGCTGAGGACCTTGGCCAGAGATATCATGCCCTCTGTCATTAGCTTATCTGAAGATGGCACGAAGGAGGCTTGGACCAGGGTGTCCAGGATGAGGGTCCGGTGGTGTTTCAGCTGGACAAACACAAGATATGACACACGGATCAGTGCCTACGCTCCTCACCTCTGGGGGCCCCATTATTCCCAGAGCATTCAGGACTTCATCTGTCCAAGCAAGCCCCCGCAGCTACATTCCCGTATGCCTGTGAGATGCAAAGCACCCACTTCTGCACCAAAAGTACACTCGTCACCCCAACGGTCCGTAGAGACACCGTAGGGGCGAGAGAACAACACTGGATATATGTCGGGGAGTTGTGCACCCTTTCAGCCCTGCCTCATTGTCTGGTCTCTACGGTAAAGCTCTGGTCCAGAGAGGGCAGAGGGATTTTGACCTCACCTGCTTAGGGGCACCATGTGCCACGTTCCCCAAGGCCCTGGATGCCATCTGCCGAACGGCGTAATTGCCGTCCTTGGCTCGTTCCGCCAGCAGAAGAAGGGCTGGGTTCAGCAGCTCCTCGTCCTGAATGGACGGGTCACTCGTAAGCTAAAAGAAACCAATGCATGCATGAGATCCAGCACAGTCATTGCCAAGAGCCCAGCCCTGCAGCAGAAAGGTATCCCGTGCCAGAGCAGAGTCCCACACTACACCACGAGGAAGAGCCTCAGCCCGTGGTGCTCTCCTGTTGGACGTGGGCATGCTTGTCTGCTTAGATCCAGGGCAAGCATCAAGACAGGGGCCTAGTGTGAGCGGGAGAGGTGGCGCCGATGCGAGTAGATGGGGGCACTGCTTGGTTGAGAGCAGCGTCTTCCTGGGATGCTGGGTGCTTATAGAGGATGCACTAGTTAGGACCAAGCTCGGAGCTGCTGGCTAGAAAGAGGGCGCGGTAAGGAAATCCCTCTCCTTGTCACGTGGCAGAAGTGGTGAGGCGTGGGCAAGGGCACAAGAGAAACCTCTCAAGTTATTCCAGTGATCCTCCCTCCTAGGAAGGGGCTGGGGCACTTCCCAGGGAAAGAGCACAGCAACCAGCCACCTTTCCATCCAACTGCTCATTCTCTACGGGGCCTTACCTGGCTGAGGAAGGCTGTCCCTGTGAGCCTCAGCTTTGGTGACGCAGCCCGCACCCATTTGAGGATCTCCTTGATGAAATTTGGCGTTACCATGCCCGACGGCAGCAGAGCCCTGCAAGAGAAACCCCTGGCTGTGGGACCGGCTGGGCACTGCCAGCGCTCGGTTGCTCGGAGGTGGCAGCTCTCATCTCTTGGGGCACAAGCTCCCTGTCCCCAGCCCCACGCGACCCTGCAGCTTCAGCACAGAAAGTGCCCCCTCCGCCGCTCTCCCCTCTGCCTAGAGCGCAGATGCAAGGCAGCCTGCCTCTTACCTGGCCAGCTGGCACACCCCCTCGTGGTGTGTCTCTGGGCACTCGAGCAAGGGCCACGTTCCCTCCTTGCACAGGGATGCGGCCACACTTTCCCCTATGCCCTTTGAAATGGCGCAGGCCAGGGCCTCCATGGAAAGCCTGGGGAAAGAGAAGGCCACGTGGACAGGCTGTAAGGAGGTGCTGCAGCCGGAGCAGGACCAAAACTCCCTGTCACTTGGGAGGTGCGTTACTCAGACACTTATACACACCCAGCCAAGTGCGGTGCGATACCCGTGTGCCTGGCCCCCCAAAGGGAGAAAAGGCCCTGTCTGCCCACAGCTGCAGCTGTAGGGATGACAAAGGTCTCCAAACTGGTTGCTACTTCTGCTCTCCAAGCCTTCCCGATGGCTAAGGCAGACAGCTCAGATCAAACCGATGCTGCCATTGTTTCTCATGCCTTTGTCCCCTGGCAGGGACAGGGTGGGCTGGGCTTTGCACACATCAATGCTGGAAGCCAGAAGGCAAGCATGGAGGCTTTCCCAAGCCCAGAGGAGGTCAGATGGGAGGATCAAACAGCCGTAACATGTCAGACTCAGCCCTTGGCAGACAAGCCCCGTGTCTTTCAGCTGCCAGGACCAAGACAGCTCAGCACAGCCCTTGGCAAGGAGACATCACCCTGCAGGCAGCGGGCCTGAAGTGAGGCCAAACATGTGACAGCAGTCTGAGCCTGCCCCTCACCTGCAAGGGTTGCCCACTACGTGGACTTGGCCATCCGTTATGCTGCTCAGGCTCCCGCCGGGCGCTGGCATTTTTTGCCCCACAGTGTGGCTTGTTTGCTCCACAAGAGCACGCAGCATGGCTGAGAGCATGTCCCTCAGCACTTGGCCACACTGCAGGGTGCTGATAATCTCCAAAGCAGCACAGGTTGCCTGAAGGGAGAGAGAGGACCAGAGTCAGCCCGGGGAAGACATCTGGAAATCCACAACTCCAAGTCCAAAGGTCTCTTCCTCACATCCAGGAGAGCACAGGACAGCCCGGGGAGCACCTCCCTTAGCAATTGGCTCTCCTCCCAGTCACATCCCTTCCCAGTCAATCCCTTCCCAGTCACATCCATGCACACCTGGGGCTGTGCTCTCACTTACTGCCAGTGGCTCAAATGCTGCGGTGAGTGAGCTGCTCTCCGTCTCAGCCCGATGGTCCAGCTTGGCGAGGAGCAAATGCAGCACATGGACGGAGAAATCATCGCCTCCACCCACCGCCCGCCACAATTCAGAGGTGTCACTGCAAGTTAATCCGAATTACAGATGAGCTGCGGATACTCTGGTGATGTCATGAAGCAATAGGGCATTGAAGCAAAGATCAAGGGTGCTGATGGGGTAGGACAGGGTTGGGTCGCAGTGATTCCTCTGCCAATGCCATTAGGCACAAGCCTGGCATTTCCTACACAAACCCACCAGGACATGGCTCTCCGGAAGTCATCCCAAGGGATCTGCACCTGGCTTGACCCCCTACGGGCTTTTCCAGGCTGTGGGATCTGCGTGTCCCTCGGTACAGGAGGTGGGGAGTGGCAAGTACCTGTCTATGGGCAGAGGTCTACAAAGCAGGCTGCTGGTGACGGCCTGTACGTGGAAGCCTGCTAGACTGGCCACAGCTTCCAGCAGGCAGCTCTTCATGCACCCTTCCTGCATAGCTGGCATGTGCATCGTTATGGTGCCCAGGATGTCCGGCACCTGCAGGGAAAAGAAGAAGAACAAGGGCCCTTGCTCACTCGCCAGCACAAGACAAACCAATCCCTCCCACGCTTGGAAAGATGCTGCCATCTGAGCTATCCCTCGCTTTAAGGGACTAGTGTCCAGACACTGCCACCTCAGGGTGATCCATAGCAATGAGCACGTCCCTATGCCCCTGCCCGGGGTGAAAGTGGGCGCTGCTACACATGCGCCGACACCCACCAACCCACAACCCTCAGCCCCTCATGCACCCATGTGCACACACCTACAACCTAATGGCATGTGCCACCTGGGACCTATTTCTGCCTGCCTTAGCCTCGCACAAGCACCCCAACCAATATCAATATCTGGGAGCTGATTTAAGATGCTCATTTTGGCCTTTTGCCTGTGGGGGTGCTCAGGTGAGGACCAACAAGCACCACCAACTTCACACCCCCTGATCCGCGCATCCCCATCTCAGGCTAGCAAGGGAAATGGCCCTTGCTTCATGCCCAGGGATCAGCGGTAAGATCGCTGTCCACACAGCATGAAAGCAGCATTTGAAAAGCATGAAGCAAATGCAGAAATCCTCCTCAGCTTCAACTTCACCTCCTTCAGCAAGGCCTCTCCATGTTCCTTGATAATGCTGAGGAGCCAATGTCCTCCTGCTGTGACACATGTGGGGCTGGCTCTCAGCATGCCATTCAGCACGGTCTCCATAAACTCATGGGTCTGGCTTGATGGAAAATATTTTCCAAGGACCTGGAGACAAATTGAAAGAAGGGAAACTGCGCTGAAGTTCTTCTCCAGGTGAGACAACTGGAGAAGACCTAAGAGCTGCTGCTGAACGACGGTTCATGAGCAGGTGCTGCAGGAGGGATCTAGCTCATCATTGGGAATGGCAGCTACCCCAGAGCTCAAGGCTGATGTTAAAGAGTCGTGCTGTGCAGAAGCCTCTGCCCTATGGCAGCGTGGTGTACGTGCAAGAGGCAAACCCTGAGCTTAAATGTTGCTTCCGTTTTCAATGGAGAGAGCCTCATTTGACAACACCAAATGATCCCAGCCAAGCTGCGCCCCAGGATATGTCGAAGCAGGCACAGAAGGTGACCGAGTCCTGGTTATAGCTCTCATTTGGGTGCTGTACTGACACAGGTTTCTTCTTGTGTGCAAGGACAGAAGTATCTATAAAACTTTCTAATCTAGCTCTGACTTCTTCTTTCTACCATGCACAAGGGGAAACAGCAGCAGGCAGTGGATGAACAATAATTGCCCCCAATGCCTCGCCCATGCACTCCACAGAAAGAGGTAAACCGTGTGAGCAAAGGAGTGGACAGTGAACGACGCCCGGTCCCCAGAGTCCCCACACCAGCCTCTTGAGACACTCACCTTGGCCATGCGGGAGGATGCGGCAAGCACAGTCTCGGGGGTGGAGGCTTTCAGCTCCTCCCGGATCCCCCTCAGCTCCTCCTCCGCTGCATCCATGCCCATGGACTGATCTGGAATAAAAATAAAGAGGATGGAGGGCTGTAATGATATCTGATACGGTACCTTGGCTCCATGGAGGACCCATGTGCAATGTCATGGGCAGTGCGGTCCAAGGGTGACGTCTGAGGTCTGAGCTGCTTCAGGGGGGCGGAGGTGCGGTGGGATCAGAGCTGCTACAAGCCTCTCCCCACGCAACTCTCCTCTCCCAGGAGGTCATCCCAGGGCCAGTCATGGGTCTTTTGAGATAACTTTAGACTAGCAGCGAATTGACAGAGAAGAGCAGCGTTTCCAGATGGAGAAAAGGGGCAGAGTTACTCGCACCTACTCCGAGTGCCCTCACCTTGTATGGGGAGGAGGCAGGCAATGCAGTCAGCAGCCCACAGCCAGGATGTGGTGAGAGAGGCATAGGTGTAGGGCGCCAGCAGCCCCAGCAGGAACCCAGTTTTTCCGAAGGGCTCTTGCAGCTGAGAAAGGAGGAGAAAGACCTGAATGAAATGTGCCTGGGTCTGCCTGGAGTGACATTCAAGTTTCTGGTCCTGGGAAGGTGAGAACAGGAATGCATCCCTGTCTGCTAGGCAAGATGTCTGGGTCTCAGGGGTAGGCTGCCACAACAACACCAAGACAAGAGAGAGTTAGCCCATACTTACTCTGCAGTAGACGGCCTCTCGGCGGGCAGCAAGCAGCTGGGCGCTGCCTTGCAAGGCCCTGTCCCTCTCCCACTCCTTGTCAACTGAAAGCCATGGCTCAAGAAGCTGTCGGGAGAGCAGACTACTGTCAGAGGCACCTCCAAAACAGCTCAGATGAACCATTTCAACTGCAGACATCACCATTGCCCCTGACATCCCTCCAAGCAACCTGATCCTTTCACCCTCTGGACACATCCCAGGGGGACCGTCATTGCCCTGAAGCCGCAGGACCTGTGCAGTGACCCTGGCACAACAAGGGGCAGCTACGAGGCATGTCAATGGGATGCCTGCCCATACCCCCAAGGACACCTCTCATTTGCCCTGCTGAAGGAAACCTTCCTCCTTGTCTCTTGGGCCCATCCCTGCTTTCCCAGAAAAGAGAGCTCTGCCTGCTCCTGCTGGCTACTCACGTGGAACATCTCCATGACCCAGCTCTCAGTGGGGTCTTCTTCAAGGAGGCCCCTCATGAGCTTGCCCAAGGCCTGCATGGACAACTCGTGCAAGGACTGCAAGCGGGAGACAGAAGAGGGAAGCTGGATCGTGTTCACAAACCCCAGACCCCTTTGGGGAGGCCAGGGGTGACTGCCAGGCCCAGGGCCGGCTGGGGATCATGCCAGTGGTCCCAGCAGGCGATGCCACAAATCGGCTCTTTAGGCGTACCTGTATTTGCAATGAGTCCTGAGCTGTCTCCCCCTCCTGTGTCAGGTGCTGCACAGCTGGGAGAGGTACCAGGCACCTGAGGCAGGTTTCAAGCAGGCTTCTGTTTGCATCCCGATTCAGGGAGGGTTTCACCTTGCTGGCAGGAGACAGAGAGGAAGAAAAGCCCTCCGTCACACTGGAAAGTGGGTCTAGTGCTCAGATACGATCTGAACCTGGAACCCGAAATCCAGACACCCCTGGACATGGTGGCTGAGAAGCTCTTGCACTGCCCACCACTCCTACTTGTCCCACCACCACCTCCAGGTCTTTCCATCCAACTCCCCAAGTGGACCAAACACATTGCAACCCCCTGAACCCCGCTGCAGGCAGGGCAGCCTGTGTCTGGAGCCCTGCATGTGTCTCTCAGCTCCACATCTGGCAGGAAGAGCACCCCAGGGTGAAGCAAGGAGCTCATCTCTGAGCAGGGCATCCCAGCGCTGAGAGCCAGGGCACGAATCGCCTACCTCAGGTGCTTAATGGCAAGCATGGCCGTGAGGCGAACAGGAGAGGCCAGGGAATCCATCGGTTCCTCTTTTATGAAGTCCTAAAAGGCATTAGCAGAGATGTGACTCAGGGGAAGATGGATGTGGAAAGCAGTCTGCCTCCACAAAAGAGCCACTCCCAGGAAAACCAGTCCCGCTAGGTTCCCCCCAGGTCCTTTGCAGTTTGGGCCCCCGGCCTCCTCCCCACTCACCAGCATGTACCCCAGCAGCTCCTCTTTGTACGTGAACTGGAAGCTCTGGGAGCCGTCAGCGTCCTGGATGGCACGGCTGATCTCAGTGACTGACCGGATGAGGGTCAGCTTTAAGTCCAGGTCCTGAATTTCATGGAGAAACGACAAAGAGATGGGGATGAGGAGTGGAGAAGAACCGAGGTCTAGAAGGCAGCCTCCTTTGCACCCCTGAGAGATGTCTACAAGCCCCAGAAAGCCCCAGATCCACACCCGTCTCAGACAAGGTGCATGGCAGTGTAGGGGCTCCCGTCTGGGGTAGGTAATCGTGCCTCAGTGACGCAGGGAGTTAGGGGCTGGGAAGTGCATGAGCAGATGTGGGCTCATTGAACATTTACCTTATTGAGGATGGTGATGCCAAGCACCTGGGAAATAAAATGCAAAACTACCATCAGCACCTGGGACGGCCCCAGAGCGCAGCACACTGCTGGGTCCAAACAGCGGCCGGGCTGGGGAGCGCAGAGCAGCGCAGGGGCATGAATGCACAACCCCTGCCAGAGCAGGACAGGTTGTGAGGAGTGTCTAGCCCAGCACTCTCCATACGTGGGTCCTTCCCCCTGCCCATCACCCCAGGAGCATGAACGCGGATGCTCCTCACAGGCAGGAGTTCAGGGGCATCAGAGCATCCGAGCCGTCCAGGCACCCCGGTGCAGAGCAGACATCAGTCCCACGGCAGGCCTGTTCCTACCACGCTGCACTCCAAGGCTCCTACCTGGCAGCTGCTCATGTAGTGCTGCAGGACCCTCCTGGTGATGTCACGCTCCACGCGGGGGAGCAGCTGTGTTTGGGGGGCATGCACAGCAATTTGGCTGTAGGCCACGATCAAGGCCCTGTGGGTCCTGCCTCTTCTCCCCTGGTGAAAGTCCTGCAGGGGTGACACGACACTCGCACCAGGGCTTCCCATGCCCTCTGCCCCCAAGTAGGAATCACTACTGACCAAGAAGCTGCCCCAGCAGTGGTACCAGCTCTCCCTGCCAGCCCCATGAGACCCACAGCTCTCACAGCACCATCCCCAGTGCTTTGTTTTGGATGCCCCCAGGCCTCATCATGTCCATCCTGCACCCAGGTGGCTCGGCAAAGAGAGCTGGCGTGCTACGCTGAGACACGGAGGTGCAGGCAGGGGCGTGCGAGAGTTGGTGACCTCCGGGAAGTGGGGCAGCAGGCCTGGCGGTGGGGCAGGGGGTGGGAGTGCAGTCCTGGGTCCCAGCCCCTGCTCCAGGGCCACCTCGGGCATTTGGCCATAACAAGTCCCTGGGCACAATGCATTGGGAGGGCCGGTGTGGAGGAGGTGGCCCTGCCTGCTGTGCTGGGTGCAGAAGCTGAGCCCCATTTTCCAGCAAGCACGTAGGTGCCTTTCGACTCCCCAGCACCTGCCCAGGGAGCTGGGTGTGCACGCGGGCTATGCACTTGGAGCTGGTACTTTCAGGCTGGGCAGTAGGACTCGTGTCTCCTCTCCCACAGCTAACGGAAAGAGGTGAAAACTACACAGTCTCCTTCTCTGGGTGAACAAGAGATGTAGTTGCCTCCAGGCCCAAAAGGGGCTCTTTGAATGCTGACGCATTAACCTGAGGCATAAAAAATGTGACTAGTGCAAACTGCGCTCCCCGCCGTCTCAGCAGACCTCTGATGTGGAGCACATCCCCTGGGAGAGGGTGCCACTGCCAAGCTGCTCTTCTCCAGGGTTTGTAGGGGAGGAAGCCGGAGAAAGCCCCCAGCTCCATTACCTGCAGGAGGCTGATGATCCCAGACACCTGCACTTTACTTATGGCAGCACCAAAGTCCTCCAGGGTGCTCAGGGTGAGGTCCAGGTGGCCCTTGGCTGAGAAAGCCAGGATGCTCACGACTTGCTGAAACCCAAGAAATGCATTGGTGAGTGGGTCTGACCCGACCCGAGCATCCTCCCCATGTCCCATTGATGCTACAATGCGAACCTGACCTGGAGCAAGCAAGGGGGCTGTGCGAGGGGAAGGCCAAGGGAAAGCCGTGTAGCAAACCGGCAACAGAGAGGTGAGGACACGGGGGGGAGTCAGGGAAGACCTGGCTGTGTCTGGACAGAACAGGGCCCTCACCTCTCTCTCCGAAGCGTCCATGTAATCTGTGTCCTTCAGAAATTTCTGGAGCTGGGATTTCACGTAGGCAACATCCTGGCAAGAGGCCAGCGTGGTACCAAGTGCCTTATATAGGAAAGTCTGAAGGAAGGAGACCAACATCACCAAAGAGCTGGGAACACAGCAGCCTGCTACTTGGGACAAGAGCAGCCCAGAAACAGCCCGTCCCCAGGAAGGACCAAGAGAGCCCAGCCCCAGCACCCAGCACCCAGCAACTGCCCCACTCTGTGCAGGGAACTGGCAACTAACGGCAGGGGCAGCCCCTCCGAGCAGCTCCCTTTGGGGCAGTCAAGTGGGTAGAGGACCAAGGACCATGCCTTGGATCAAGAAAATAGATTGGAAAAGCACAAACTCTGCAGTGTCCTGTTCAGGAACTGAGGGCCCGAGTGAAAGGAAGCAAAGGGACGGGTGCATGGGCTGAGTCGTCTTCCTCCTCCTCTGCTGTGCCCTTTCTAACACCCAAGAGGCCCCGAGCAAGGCCTTGTCCCCTTCCACTTGAGCTCAAAGACACTATGGAAAGGCTGGACGATCCCAAATGACAACTCTGGACGTCAAGCCAGACTCAAGGAGACTGGCAAACCTTCCAAGTTGGACTCCTCCTGCCTTATTAACACTCAGCACCTCATTTCCCTGAGCTTTGAGGGAACCCCCCCTTCCCAGACAGCCCTCCATGGTTTGCCTGGCTGCCGTAACAGCTCTGCGAGCCGTCCTGTACCTTCAGCAGCAGGTGCTCCCACCACACGTTGTCCTGGCAGGTCTGAGCAGTTCCTGAAAGTGGGAGGCAAACAAGAAGGATGTCACTTCTGTCGGCACTGAAGAAGAGTCCCAGGTGTCTCCCTGGGCATCCCTTCTGTGGAAGCTCCTGCATCCGCACCCTGGCACCTCCTGAGTCCCAAAGTCACGGGCCTTGCCCCCCCATGCTCAATGGGTCCAGCACACATCATGCTAACAGGCCTGGGAGTTGTGCACAGCCAGTCCCTGCAGAAGTGGCCGTAGGAGGAATGGAGGGTGCTCAGCACCTGGCGGACATGCTCAGCGCAGCTCGGCACAGGGCTGGGATTTGCAGAAGGGCAAAGTGCACAGAGTTTGCACTGGGGGAGCCCTCCCCTGGGTCCCATCAGCCTCAATGCTGTCTGGCCCCTGGGTTCGTCCCCTGCGACAAAGAGCAGAAGCTTTCAAGCATGTGGCGCTGCGGCAGGGGAATGGCACCACAGGGCGCTCCCCCCCGGGTTGTTACCTTCCATAGTCATGAGCAGGATGGGGATCTTGATCCTCCACTGCTCCCCAACAGCACGGTGGATTGTGCGGTGCAGAGCCCAGAGTCCCCGCAGCGCACGATGCGCACGGGTCCTGTCGCCCAGGGCCGAGGTGACCACCTGACAGCGAGAGAGAAACAGGGGCTCAGCTCTGGAGCGGGGCTGCACGCCTTTCCTTAGCAGGGAAACCGGCCTCCAGCACACATGGCCAGAGCCTTCAGCCATCAGACACAGGCCTCGTGCTGTGCTTGGCCTCTCCACAGGCTGCGAGGTGGGGGTCGAGCCTGGCTGTGCTCAGCGAAGGGCAGGGAGCTCTGCCGGCAAAGGGCAGCTCGCGTGTGGGAAGAGGCAGAGCGTGCTCCTCCAGCCAAGGCGACGGGCACGTGGCTCCCACCCCACTGCCCTTCCCCGCTCCTCTGGCAGGGCCCTTTCCAGGGTACTCACCAGGAGTCGTGCCAGCAGCCCCTGGGCACTGGGAAGTTTGGCTGGAGAGAGAAAGAGGGCATGCCCATGGTTGACTGCTTTGCCACTACAATGCAAATGCTGCTACAAGCCCGTCCATCTCCAACGCGCCCACCCACATATGCCCTGGGTCCTGGGCACATCTGGAACTTCCATGGCACCGCCCGTGTCTGGATTGCAAGCAGCTTGCCCAGGGAGCTTGCCCCCTGCCCCTCTGTGAGGCAGGTGCTGCTCAGGCACCCCTGGATGAGTGGGGAAGCTGAGGCAAAAAGGCCCTGGCATTCCCCTATGGCACAGCATACATCTGGGGTAGCCCTGGGTTTGGGGGACCCACACCTCCCGGGGTGTAATGACCCAACTGAGAGCCCCGACATTGGGCCTTGCATTATGGACACAAGAGGTCAAGAGGCCCTTGGAGCTGGTTGAATGCATAGGGATCCGGATTGCAAACCTCCTTTGCTGGGGGGTGTGCCAGGCGCCGCTTCTCCCTCCCACTGCTGCTGCTCGGCCAGGTCCCCGAGGCATCGGCACAGCGGGCTCAGAGTGCAGCTGTACTGAGCTGGCACGATGTACTCCAGCAGCCGGGGCCATAAGACCTGGAGAGAAGAGCCAGACAGCTCCGACTCAGCTCCCACTTCTCCTGCACCCGGGAGATGCCTTGATAATGCAAGGGCACCAACTGGTCACCTACTTGGCTCATGCTACGCACTGAGACATCCACATTTTCCAGCAGCTCTACACAGGTGGCTCGGATGCTGTGTTCCTCCTCAGCATCCGCACTGCAAAGGTTTGTGGACGACTGCACAAGACACAGAGAGAAAGCTCAGGAGTAGCAGAGACGCTGGCAGGGCACTCAGTCTCCATCTCTTCTGCAGCCAGCGTGGGTTACGTCTTGACAACTGTCACATTTGTCCTTCCCTTGTCCGCCCAAGAAAACCTTTCACATTCAGCGCAGCTCACACCAATGTGCAGGCGTCACCCCTCCACTCCGTCTGCCCCGGGGGCCAGCCAGCTCAATCCTCTGTGTCCCCTCAATGTGACTGTCACTGGCCAAGCCACGTCCTGGGCACCGAGACATGTCCTTGGGGTCTATTTTTACTCGAGAGCATTTCTGTTCTCAAGTGACTCTGCCTGGCTGCCCTGGGGCGCCCCATGCTCCTGCTCCAGCCGGTGCCAGGCTTCCCCCTGCTCGGACATCAGCACCAAGCGCCCACCCTCCATTTCTCTTACCATTTGGCTGCTAGGTGAGCTGGCCTGCTTGAAAATATAGGCCACCAGCTCCCAGGCCCACTCCTCCAGGCCGTGCACAGTGAGCACCATCCTGCTGAAATGGAGCACAGCCTTCTTCACCTGGGAGGGAGGAGAGGACAGGTGGGAATGAGGACCGCCCTTGTGCCCAAAGGGTGGAGCGGCCGGCCATGGCACGAACCCTCCCTCAGCCCTTACACAGGGTGGCAGGGAGTGAGGAGGGTCCTCAGACCTCCCATTTGACTTCAAGGTTTATAAAGAGGAGCCCACTCACACGGGAAGACAGCAATGTGTCCTTGACATGCAATAGCCCCATGATGGCTGCTCAGGGAAAGCAGATGCCCTCCCACCCACCCACCGGCAATGGGAGGGATAACACTTCCCTGGCCCCCGGCTCTCCCCAACTATGGATGCAGAGGGGCAGACGCCCTGCAATGCTTGCCCTGGAGATGCTGGGAGGGAGGAAAGGTTTTCCCTACACGAGATGCAAGGATCTGGGGTGGGAATATTGTGCCAGGCCCACGTGCCATCCCCGGCACAGCCACTGCTCACACACCACCTCACCTCAATGCTCTCATCACTGAGCGTGCCCCTCATGGCCTGCACCATGTCACATTTTTTCTCCTGCATCTCCGGCACTGGAAGGAGAAGGAGGGCACGGTGTGGGCTTGCTTTGGGCACCCACCTCCACAGCAGGATGCTCCCTGGTTTCAGAAGACCTGCTTGTGGCAACCCGCACGGCCCCCTGTCTCTACTCTGCAACCAGCTCTTGGGCCAGAACAAGGTCTCATTCAACCTCTTCACTTGGGAGTGTGGCCAGGAAAGGTGCTCGAGCAGGATTTGGCCCCAGCACTCCTGCCTCATCCTGCAGGATGCAGGGTGCTCCTGGCCCTCTGAGACCGAGCAGCAGAGGACGGAGGTCTGGCTCTACCTCTCGGCAGCCAGGGCTCTTGCACGCAGCTGGAGTGGGACAGGTTATTAGTCCTGGCCAGTCCTAACGCAGGGCCTGACGGGTCAGCCGAGACGGCGGCCGACACGTTTGCTCTGCTCATACTTACAGTCAGCAGCAAGGATGCCACTGAAAATGGAGAGGGATGCCACACGGCTTGCCTCCTTGTCGGCCTGGAGCCAGGAGCCCACAAAGGAAATAAATTGGTCTGGGGAGAGACAGGCTGTGGGGAGAAGAGCACAACCCTGGTGAGCTCAGCGCTCCTCGTTCCCGTTCCCCCCAGGGTTTGGCCCGGTGCAGGGAGGTCCGAAGGAAACCCCCGTGGCACCTGGACTCTCTCGTCCTTACTGAGCAGACCGAGACAGTACAACACCTTGGCGTGGTTCTCTGGTCTCGGCAGCTGCGCGTGATCACACACCTGTGGGAGGAAGGGAAGGGAAGGGATGCTCCACAGTCCCACCTGCATGGGGATGAAAGTGTGGCGTGGATCCGCAAGTCCCACTTTCCATGACTTGAACCAGAGTTTTCCTGAGCCCCAGGAGACATCACTGCCACCACAGCAAGAGCCAACAACATAAAGGTCCAGACCATAAACCAGAGGGGATCCTGGCTTCCAAGTCCCTTCAGCAGCACGGCTGCTCTTGGCTTCACTCGTGCCACGGCGGGGATCGTTCTGGGTCTGACTCGCGAGGAAAAGGGATTTGCATGAACCTGCTCCAGGGATTTGAACTGGACTGAGGGGAAACTAGGAGGCCACAGCCTGTTTTGCTTCTTGGGCAAGCAGAGAGCTCACCAGCAGAGTGGGGCTTTGCATGGCCATCAGCTGGCCCTATTGGGTTCACGGGACTTGGACCTGCTGGGCCCAGGATGAGCGGTACAGGACCGGCCGTCCCTTACCTGGTCGTGCAGGGCGAGGCAGACGATCCCGAGTGTCCCGTCAGGGAGATGCACCTGAAAATCATAGGCCACCTCCAAGACCCGGCTCAGATTCTGCAGCAGAAGGTGACCGTCAGAGGGAGGGTCAGCGAGGGCAACCAAGGACCTCTCCTCACCCCCATCCATACCCGTGCAGACAGGCACGGGCCAGGGCTGCTTTCCCAGGCGGTGTCTCACCACGGTGACATGAAGGTTGTCGACCCCTGCCCCGTACTGCTGCAGGAGACAGGGCAGGCTCTCAAAAACAGTATCACGATGCCCCTCGTGATGGAGGAAGAGACCCATGGCGGGTCCCAGCGCCTGGACCGCAGCCTGCTGCAGCTGCAGAGAGGGAAGGCAGGACTGAGTCCCTCGCACAGACTTGCTGGGAGGTTGCCCTGGACCAGGCTAGTGTGCAGAGGAAGCAAACTCCTCCTTGCTGCCACCCCCTGGACACCACAAGACACATCTGGAAGGCCCTGCCCCTACCCCAGTGCTCACTGCCACCCATTAGCGCACACAACTGCACGCCGCCTGTGGGCAGAGCATTTCTCACACACGTGAGATCACCCCGGACACGGGGTGTCCCTGCCATGACTGCACAGACATGCACGCATAGTGACACGCGATGGATGTGCTGCAGGTTTAGAAAGACAGCAGCCCTCACCTCTGGGTCCTCGCTGCTCAGCCAGCTGCTGCTCATGAGACTGAAAAAAGGGAGCACGTGGAAACAGTAGTCGGCCGCCTGATTGATGGGAAACGGGACCTCGTCCCTGACCTGGAACTTCATGTTGGCAGCGTGAGCAAAGCCTTGCACCACTGCGGAGGGGAGGAAAGACAGGGTGTTTGCAGCGGAGGTCCCCTGGCCAGTGCGGCACGCTCCAGTGGGGTCCAGGCTCGGGGTTCGGCCCTGGGTGCCCACCGGGGCACCTGCAGGAGGGACTCGCACTCACCTGCACACAGTGCCCGCTTCATCTGGCTGGTCTCCACCAGCCGCAGCACATAACGCAGTTTGCTGAGTGTCAGCACTAGAAAGGGCTCAAACTTCAGGGCTCCAGAAGGGATGGGAGGACACACTGTGCTGTTGGAGACGTTCCTGTCCACCTTCATCCCTCACACTCAGCACTGGGACTGGGCTGGGCTGGGCTGGGCTGGGCTGTCTGCTGTGGCCTCCCCAGCCTGGCCAGCACATGGGCTTTGCGGATGTCCAGGAAACCCCCCAGCGACCTCCCCTACGTAGGGCAATTCTGTGTCTGCTGCCCCGGCCATGCCCAGATGCAGGAGAGGAGCAGGGGTGCAGGGGCATGTTGGGGAATGGCACCTGGTCTCCACTCCTTCCCATCCCAAGTGCTTTTCCAGCTGTGACGGGAGTTAGTGTCGTCCCCTTAGAGCCAGGAGGCAGACTCCTTGGGCCCCAAATCCAGGTCAGCTGTGGTGGCCCCATTGGACAGAGGTGGTATTCATGCCCTCCCTCTGCAATCCCTGAGCAGAGCCCGGAAGCGAGGGAGCAATGCTGTACCATAGGCTGAGACCAGGTCGCCCAGCGTGATCAGGAAGGACAGGGGTGGGAGCTCCATGATGTCCATGTGGCTCTGCAGCTCGTGCATCACCTCGTTGTAAAAGGTGCCGGCAAGCGCCACGAAGGTTTTTCCTGCTGCCAACTGCACTTCCTCAGTTTCTTGCTAGAATAAAAACAGAAAACTGGAGCAGGCGCCCGGCGCACACTTGATACCGCCATACGTCAAGCTGGGGATCAAGGTCCCTCCTCCGAAAGGGAGGCAGAGTGGTGCATTAGCCTCAGCATCTCCACTGTCTTAAGTCCATGCCATCCTTGGGTAGCCCTTGGCTCCAAGCAAACTGCCTCCCCCACCACCTACCAGTCACACACTGGCAAAGCTGCTCCTGAATTCACCAAATCCCCCTAATAATTCCCTGCATGAGAGCCCTCACCCATGAACGCCAATGGAAACACTTGGAGGAACTATATTTTGGCTCTAGTTGTGTGCTCAAGTGCAGAATTCACCTGGGCTGCAGCACACAGTGCCAGCATGGACCAGGATATGTCTTGGGCAATGCATGCTGGTGCTGCCCCCAGTAAAGCACCTCTGCGCTCTGGGCTGTCCCAGCACCGGAGCTGCCCCAGGTTTCAGAGAAGCTCAGCACTGGGCTGGATCCTGTCTGTGCTCTCCAGAAACATCTGGAGGAGATAGGTCTTGAGCGAGGCTGCAGCCCCTAACCAGGGTCCGTGCAGGAGACGCACCGTCGGCTCAGGCTGCACCGGACCAAACAAACTGGGCACAGACTAAGGCTTTGCGTGGAGCAACTGGGCCGAGCTCACTCACCTGGGTCTCCCTCAAGTCTTTGGAGGCCAAGTGAATGATCCTCCCGACAAGGCTCCCATCCAGGCCTTTGATGTTCCCCTGCAAGACTTGCTCCAGGCTGGAGTAAACGGTTACTCTTGTCTCCTGGGAACACACCGAGAGAGAGAAACACGAATGGGGTAGGCTTTGCTTTAGGACCAGCACCAGACCATCCAGGACTATCGTGTTGAACATCAGCCACCCAGGATCACAGCAGCTCTGACGGGGAACTTGCTCCCTGGACAGGAACACAACCCCAGCCCTGGCATGCAGATGTTGACAGCTGGCACTAGCAAGGGAGGCGTGTCAGGCACTGGGAGGGCAGGATGCACCAGGGTGGTGGGAGACGCAGAAATACAATCAGAAAAGCAGCCAGATGCATCACAGGCACCGTGCCCCGCATGCACTGGGGAGGTGTCCCTGACTGACACACGTTTCCTTCAGCCAGGGGGACACTTGGGGAGTAATAAGGGGCTGCTGGGTGACCCCAAGCAGCAAATTTAGCATTGGGTTGCCAAGCAAAATGCTGCCTTAAACCACTGTGTGATTGGGTGTGTTGCTGAATGCAGAAAGGAGTGGAAATACTTGTGTGTCAGGTTCCCCTGACACAGTGGGGTCATCCGTGGATGAGAGCACATGAGGTGGGGCAGAGGTGCTGCCAGGGTCTAGACAGAGACTCAGCACCCTTGGCTGGATGCCCAGCTCTTTTCCTGACTTGCTGTGGGCCATGGGCACCCCACTTCACCTCCCGGGACACAATGCTGAGGCTTTCTAGGCTCACGAGGTTGCTGGGAAACTATAGTTTATGTCAGCTCAATGCTGCGCGATACTTGGAGGAAGACGCTCAAGAGGCTCACGGCATTATGTGCAGGGTGAGGGCTTGTCTGAACGTGGCTTATACCATACCCACCATGCACTGGGAGCGGGGAGATGATGCCCGTGTGAGCGTGCCCTGATGTCATAGTGACATCACAATAGACCGAGGGCATGTTGTATTGGGACCTTGTTTTGGGGGAGAAGGAATGGGAAAGACGCAGCGGATGGGCAAGGACCAGCCCTACCTCCTCCCACTGGAGTCTCTCCAGCACAAGGCTCACAGCAATGGCCAGCTCCACGTCCGATGCCTGGCCGGACCCTCTCCCTGCAGAGGCATCACCAATGGAAAGACCTGAAATGGAGGGAAAGGACTCTGCTGATCTCCATGTGAGATGTCACCTTGGTCTCTCTCTTCACCCCCCGCTAGCAGCTCTGCCGGAGCCGAACCCTGTGGCCTGGCTCCAAAGCAAAGGTTTCCTAGCACAGCATCCACAGGACAGCTCTCCAGGTCGCCCTCCTGGGGCACTTTCCTTACAGCAACTTAGTTCTGCCAAAAAGCCCTTTGTTGTCAGTGGGATGGAGATGATGCTCTGGCGTTGGCCAGCTTCAAAGCTTTACAAGCTATAATCATCAGTCCCGTGTGCGATGGCCACGGCTGGACCAGCCACAGGGACCTGGTCAGGGAGAGGAAGATGCATCTTCCCCTTGCTCCTCTTCCAACTCTGTTACGCTGGAAGATTTGCTTACAAAATGACCCAGGCACTTGAAAGGAGAAATTACTGTGACATTTGTTTTCAGGAAAATAAGGGCCGTCATGTAGACAGTGACAAGTCTTTTCTCCTTGGCAATTAGTTGGAGAATTGGGAGCACACACCGTGATTGCTTAGGGCCAAAGTTTTCAAAAGTTAAGGTGCCTCTACACATTCTGGGGGTGCGGAGGGGCTGTTTGAGTTAGAGTGGTTCCTCAACAGCCACTCGAATGAAAACGGCTCATCCTCACATGTATTAAGTCTTCCACATTTTAAAATGGCCACGAGATCCCTTGCAATCAAGCTTATTCAATATGCTTTAGTGAAAGGACCTGATGTAGCTGATCAGGCTATATGAGGCACGGAGAACAGCCCGGGCATCTTACCGCTGCCGTGTAGGGTCAGGTCGGTGTCTTCCATTATTCAGAAATGGCTTCAACAAGCTTTCTGTCTCTCGCTCGCTGAGCAACTCCTATCGCGAAGGCGTCCGGAGCCACTCAAGCGCCAGGTCCAGGACACAGGGAAGAGGTGAGCCAACAGCCTTTGTGATGTAAGCACCACCATGACAACGAGGTGACCATGTGTGACCTCATAGAGGGCTGCTGACCAATGAGGGGCTGCGTATCGTGTCAGCTCTCACGTGGCTGCACAAGGCTCCACATCCAAGCGTCCCCCGAGGAGGCTCAGTTTGTTTAATGTAGGAGATCCCCGGCCCTGAGATCACCGGGGAGTTCTTCTGTCGTCTCAAGCAGCGCGGTACCGTCCAACACCGAGTAAGTATTTCGATCTGCCCACGGGTGGATTTGTAAGAGATAAAAACAGGGCAGGACCGGGAGAAGCTTCCTCTGAGCTGCTACTTGCTTGGCCTCCTTTGGTTTGTCATCTTGTTGTCCAAAAGGGCTTGTTGAAGCCCTCAGATGCTACAGGACTGGGTTGCAACCGTCTTGTCCAGACTGAGATTTGGCACGGTTCATGTTGAAGTTACATGTACTCATCATGGCCAAGGCCCACAGTGCATCTGAATGATTAAGTGTCCTTCTTTAGCGTGACTGGGGGACATGACTTAGGGGGAAAGACTGAGGGAAATGGGCTTATTTAGTCTGGAGAAGAGGAGACTGAGGGGGATTTGATAGCAGTCTTCAGCTACCTGATTTGGGGTTGGATAGAAGAGGGAGCTGGACTGCTCTCAGCGGTGGCAGGTGACAGCACAAGGAGCAACGGGCTCAACATGCAGCAATGGAGGTTTAGATTAGATATTAAGAAGACTTTTCTCACCAGGAGGGTAGTAAAACACGGGAACAGGTTACCCAGAGATACGGTGGCAGCTTCATCCTTCATCCTGCCCTCCCTCCTGGGGAAGTCTCCCCTGCACCCTTTCTTCCCTCCCCTCTCCTGCCTCAGCACCCATCCCAAACATGCACGTGCCCTTGTAAGCAGCCACTTTCTGCAACTTTCGGCAAACTTTCCCGCTCGGCTGTTGCAGGGATCCTGAGCCCTGCTGCAAATCCGCACCAGGTACGCCTAGATTATTGCTGCCCAGAGCAGGGAGGGGTTGGACTCCATGAACCTCAGGGTCCCTTCCAGACCTAATGTCTACAATTTCTATGACCAGTGGTTGTCCAACCCCTTTTGAACATCTCTAGTGATGGAGAGTCCACAACTCCCCTAGGCAGCCTATCCCACTGCCTCCCTGTCCTAGCCATGAGGAAGGTTTTCGTGCTATGCAATCACAACCTACTTGGCTGAAACATGAAGGCATTGGTCCATGTCGTACTCTCCACAGCAAGAGAGAAAAGGTGTTTGCCCTCTCCTTCATAACAGCCTTCATTTCTTTGAAGACTGTGTTCACGTTTCCCTTGAAGTGCCTTTTCTGCCAGCTGAACATGCCTGTTTCCTTCAGCCTCTCCTTGCATGACTTGCCTTGCAAGCCCTTTCCTCGTGTCTGTCACCCAAGTACATTGAATCCCTCCGGAAATAAAGGCTCATTTCCACTGGCCCTGCTGCTAGAGTGACCAAAACCCATTTCCAACATCACAAGGGGAAAATACATTTTTCTCACTGGTCATCTTTTCACTCAAATCCTGATATGAGGCTACGATAGGCGCTAATAAGGGTATGCATTTATTAAGAACTCTGAGATCCAGCACGAATCTCCAAGAATTTCTTAATAATTCCCTGTTTTTTCCCCAAATCCATTGTGATCTTCCCACCACTCCTGCTCCATGGACTCTCTCTCCATCCTCCCAACCTCGACCGCCCAGAGCTGAGCAGGGAGCGAGCGGCACAGCTGTCCATAGCTCCATGCTCCCTCCGGGTCCTGGTTTCTGAATCACTTTGGCTCTGTTCCTGAACGCCGACTTTCTAGCTGTCCCCTTGGATGTAATAACCCAGTCGCTGACTCCTGAACCCTAACCCTGAATGTGTTTTGGGCTCTGCCTCTGGATTTGATGAACTGGTCTCTGACTCCTGGCCCCTGGTGCAGCCTATGGTTTGACTCCTGTCCTCCTGCAGTTGTAGCCTAACTGCCAGGCAAGGTCCCCTGCCACCCAGTCCCTGACATTAGGTCCCAGTCTGGAGCAAGGTGGTCATAAAGCTGGGGTATTAATGGGGATGGAGGTTTGGGGTGAAGCCTGCTAAGCGGGGTTGCCTCCTGATCTCCCAGTGGCAGTAGGTAACACTGGAGTCATCCTTCCTCAAAGTCTTCAGGGAAGGTGAAACCTATAATCGTACAAAGCCAACCATTTCCATCCCTGGAGCAGGGAAAATGAATAAAACAAGTTATTATGTACAATGGGCCCTTTCCCTCCCTCTGCCCCTCCTCCTCTCCTCCCTTCCCTGGTTAGAGCAACACGCACAGTCCCAGACAATTTGCACTTGCAGCTGTTCATCGCACAAAGCAGGGGGTTGTGGTGCTGGGGGTGCTCAAGTGCATGGTGGACAGCCCCAAGGTTACAAGGCGGAGGCCACAAGAAAAGTGCTCGTGGTGCGGCCCCACCAGATTCCAAGAAACGTGTGAATTCTGCTAAATACCTCGTCACCACGACATGTAAAAGGAAAGGAAATGCAAACAGCAGCAAGAAGGCTCCTCTCCACACCTATCCTGTATAATGGTTAAGTGGATTTTCAACTGAGATGGGGCGGCGGTGCTCGAGCCAAGGTGCAGTTTTGTGGTGGGGCATAGTGCGCTGGCTTATTTCTAATACAAGCAATGCAAATCTGCCCTCTCCTGGCACATCTAGTGTATTGACAATCACTTTGTCGCAGAGCACCTCAGTGCCTGCTCCTAGGGAGTAGAAACTGCCAGGGAGAGAGAGAGCCCTGGCAGGACATAAGGAGCACAGCTGCGGGGTGGCGGGGCAGCTAAGGAGAGCCAGCTGCCTGTAGCAGGCAGGGCCTGGCCCTCATAAAGCCCAGGGCTGAGGCCAGGCTGGCAGTCCCCTGCCAGCAGCCGGAGGAGCAGGAGCTCGAGCTCCTGGAGCTAGGAGGTGAGCAATGCAGGAACCGCTCTAGCTGAGGGAAGGAGGGCAGCTCTGAGAGGATTGAGCGCTATGGTTTAGCCAGGTGGCTTGGAGTTAAGTCGTTACAGCCAGAGAGCGTTATGTTTGAGTTATAACCAGGAGGCTCGAGTTTGTGTTCAGGCTTTGATATTACACCGGTGGTTTGGGTGAGGCTATAGGGGTTGGAGGAGGCCCAGTGGGTTGTGGGCGGGGAACATAGACCCTGGGTTGTGTGCGGGGTATGCAGACCCCAGCCCCAGAGAGGGGCAGCTCTGAGATGCCCTAGCACGGGCACGACGAGCCCCAGAGAGGGGGCGATATTATTAGGAAGCCCAGTGCGGGCACGGTGAGCCTCTGCAGAGGGGCTAGTGCTGCGACAAACCCCGGAGCAGGGTGGGGTGCTGCGGTTGCCCCCCGCGAGAGGGGGTAGTGGCGCGGTGAGCCCTGGGAGAAGGGGCAGCAGCGTGCTGGGCCCGAGAGTCAGGGGGCGTCGCTGAGAAGTCCCCAGAGGGGGCGCAGAGACCCCAGAGAGGGGGCGATATTATTGAGAAGCCCAGCGTGGGCATGCAAGGTCCCAGAGAAGGGGGACTATTGAAAAGCCCGAGGCGGGCGTAGCGAGCCCGGCTGTAGGCTAGTGCAGCAACACCCCTCGGGCAGAGGCAAGGTGCTGCGGTTGTCCCTGAGGAGAGGGGATAGCAGTGCGGTGAGCCGGGATCAGAGAGGGTAGCCGTGTGGTTGGCCTAAAGGACTGGAGACCCACCAGAGGGTCCCTGAGCGGGACAACACTTTTAGAGAAGTCCCAGCGTGGGCTCAACGAGAGTCCCAGTGAGGGGCTGTGTATTAGAGAGCCCACAGTGGGCTAGACCATAGAGGAGGCCCCAGAGAGCGGGCGAGAGTACATAGAGGAGGCCCAAGAGATGGGCTGTGTCCATGGGATAGACGCTGGTATGTCTCTCTCTATCAGCAAGGCTTGGGGCGTGGTATTAGGGGTTGGTAGGAGCCACACGTAGCCCATAAGGCTGGGGTGCCCCAAGGCACCCATGGGTGCAGGATAAGACCCGCGAGGGGTCCAGGAGTTTACGTGCCCAAGGAGACGCAAGGCAGCCTCCCAACTATACATAAACATCAAAGACGTGGCGGGCGAGAATTTGAGGGTGCCCTTGGGCCGACTTGGCACAGGGAGGGGGTTGTAAGGAGATCACGGCCCTCCTATAGGACCCTGCCGTGACAGGTTCCTACCCTGGAGCAGCAGGAACAGTGGTTTAAACTGAGGAAAAGCAACTGGTGAACATGGATAGTGCTGGAGGCCTGGGGTGAGTTGTGGGACTTGGGGTCTCAAGCAGAGTGGAGTATATGAAATATTAATTTCCTAGGTCTAATTAGACAGCAAGAGATGAAAGAGGAATTGGTTCTTCTTTGTGTCCTGGTGAAAGCAAGGATTTTCCTGATGGCTGAAATGAGTAGAAGCTATTAGTTTCCTAGGAATAAGGTCAGGAAAAAGCAGCTGCCACAGGGAAGCTCCAAAATTATGCATATGACTTGATCTGGCCAGGACTTCATGGTTCCATTTATTCTTCTGTGACCATGGGGTGAAATCAGATGAAGGCATGGTTGTGTTTCCAGAGTGCTGTACTTGTCTGCCCTGGGGTCTGCCAACAGAAAAGAGGGGTGTGCTATTAAAGAGAAGCTGTGAGTGACACAGTCTCACTTTTTTTGGCTAATAGGACTTCGTGTCATAGGCTGTGTCCAAGAGAAACTGAGTCTGTAGCCTGATGGTTTGAGCACTCCCGTCAGCCTTAACAGAGGATAAAGAATTGATTTGGCAACTTTGGCAGAACCACATCTGGATTAGTAAACAGCTGTAAACACTGTAACTAACACCATACAAGAGAAAAAAAATTGGATGAAGCAGTCAGAGAATGAGATGGTTCTGTCTCCAGTGAGGAAGCTGGCCAGCATCCTGGGCAGGAGGGTGCAGGTGTAGCAGGTGTCCAAGCAGGACAAGTTTCCCAAGAAGAAGTACATGGGGGTGTGCAGATGCTGAACAGCTATAATGAGTACAGTGATGAGGACATTCCCAGCCACGGTTGCAATGTAGAGTAGGAGAAACATCAGGAAGAGAAGTATTTGTAACTCTGGAAGAATTTCAAAGCCCAGGAGGATAAATTCAGTGATGGACGTTTGATTTCCTACTTCTGCATCTGCCATGGCAGCAGAGAAATTCCATACAGCTCTGCAAAATAATCCAAAGGAAATAAACACCTTTGAATGCTATTGAATCAGTCCATATCCTGACTTTTCAAGAGACTAATCTTGCTTGAACGTGACGGATCCAGGGAGGTGTTCCAAAGCTCCACTCTGGAGGTGAATACTGCTGCATATTCATTTCTACAACACCTTCATGTAAGCCAGTGCCTCACTTGTACCATTATGAGATAAGAAAGGGCAATATTTGGTAGATATGCAAGAACTGTTTTACAAAGATGTCTAATCACTGCACCATGTAGCCTTCACCCTCACGTCCTAACTTCATAGGGCAGAACAAAGATTCTTCTAATCTGAGAAACTTCAGGTTACAAAATCTGCGATGCAAAAAGAAAATGGACAAATATTGCATGTTCTATATTTGGCTGCTTTGTAACATGAATTATGAATTCCATCTTTTAATTAAGACTGCTGACATCATAAATCCTACTCATACTACTCTTCCTTGTGTTTCAAATATACTTGTGCTCCAAAACCTGGTTCTAGGAATAGCAATCAAAGCTTTATAGGTTTTACAGTTAATATTTCTCAAATTCCAGATAAATATTCTGTTCTGTCTTTACATTATAAAATGGAAGAATAGGTACATTCATGAAGAATAATGAAAATCTATTTTCAGTCAGAAAATCCCCCACTGCCTTTCCATAGGCAGATGGATGGCATGATTTTCTTCTGTCCTGACTGTTAAGATGCTCTGTTACTGCATTAGAAAATAGTGCCACTTGCAAGTGTTGGGAAGACATTTCTCAGGCTCCAAAAGCATGAGCTTGGTTTGACTGAGAACGTGTTGCATGTGACAAAAGAAATTACTTCTTTTCCTCTCTACAAACACATGATATTAAAAAATGTAAGTGATTGAGATGCCATATATGTACATGTGTGTCACTGCTGAAATTCACCCTAGATGCTTAGGACCAATTCAAAGAATGGAGTGTAGAGCATTGATTGCATTGCTTCTTCACACGAGTGTAAACAGCAGAGATGGCAGTGGCATCCTGAATGGCTGTGACACACGGGGCACTATCAGTGGCTGTTGCTTCAATGGTAAAGTGGATTGAGAATGGGTTTTCAATTCTGTTTTCACTCCTTATGGGAGAGAAAGTTGCCCAAAAAGAACAAAAACATATGATACACTGATGGCATTCCCCAGTAGGCTGTTACCAAGTGCCAAGTTAAAGTGATGAAAGGTTACTGGGCTACCTTGAAATACCACTGTTTAGTTGAACCAAAATGTTTATAGTAAAACCATGACAGCCCTTTAGCATGCACAGGTAATTATATGATTGGGGCAATTGCCAGAGTAATGAGAAAATAATTCTTGTCATGGGTACACAATCCACAACTGTACAGCACCCAAAGCTGAAGGAAAGGAAGAAGGGATGGTGAATGAGACTTGTAGCCAAAGGGGACAATGGTCTTAAAATTAATTTTGATTCTTTTAATTTGGGATTAAACATAACCCTAAAAATATGAAGCAGGAATGTTCTCTCATGAGACGGAGCCTCTGGGCCTCTGGAAAATTAACCAGTGGGGACTTGTCTCGTATCTCAACATATCCTCAAGGTCGTAGATAGTTTCTTCTTCTGGGTTGAAGCCTTTCCCACAAAATATCTCAGAAAACAACTCAGTAACTAATAAGTGTACTTGGTAGATGGGAATTCTGAAGGTTACAGACTCAGACAGAGGTGGCCATTTCACTGGAGATGGGGTGAAGGTGGTCTGTAGACTAGGAATTAACTAGCAATTATTGTAACATAAAGACACCTAACTTAGACATATTACCAACAGGAACATAGTTTATCACAGAAGCACATTACTGGAGTTAATGCACTAGAAACCACCTGGGATGGGAGTGTTCCCTCAGGTTTCTTGTGTGTGCGCAAGGGAGAGCCACTTAACCAGTTTTAACCCAGATAAGATACTTTGCCTGGTTGCACAGCATCCTTTCAGAGTCAAAGTTCAGTCTCTAAAAATCATTTGTGCTATTATTGCCAATCCTGTAAGTCTGACAGACCTACAACTTAGGCAACTAAAGATTGTTCTATGGAGATTTAATTCAATATTTGAATCCACATCATGCCCAAAAAGAGATCATTAGAATCATTTCAACATTAATTCAGAATAAAACAAGCTTTCATGATACTTTTTTCTTAGATCTGATACTACCATAATGTGTAAAATTTATTCTTTTATTTCTTTAAACACTTAAAATGCTATTACCCTTTGTTTTTCTAATTTCTACCTATTTATATTTTCACTGACATCCTGTCACACTTTTAGCTTCTCTCATTCCTGTTTGCCTGACCTCCAACTCTTTCTTTTATAACAGACAGCTTCTTTTCTACCTTGTTTCTTATCATTTCATGTCTCCCTTTCACCATTTTTCCCACCTGCCTTTCCCTCCTCCTGCTTTACCTTCTGTCTTTCTAATTTCTACCTACTGTATTTACATTCACGCTGACATCCTGCCACACTTTTAGCTTCTCTCTGTCCTTGGAGTCTTAGACTGGCAGAGACTGAAGAAGGGCGACTGAGCTTGAAACCTTGCCAAGAACTTTTTTCCAACTACTCAGTTGGTCTAATAAAAGATATCACATCTACTCAAAGAACCTTGCCTGCCATGACATAATTATATTTCTTTTATTGGCTAGAATTACGTATCTATCTTGACATTTTTGTGTACTTAATAAATGTCACACTTTTATAAGCATTATTTAACCTTATATTTCATATTAACCTGGCTAAAATGTTTGCAGCTAAGAAACAGACTTCAGAAAGTAGAAACTGAAGGATGAGTACGTCCATGTAGACAGAAAATGTCTGTGTTTTTTGTATGTACAACTCTATATTAATATTGAAATATTCAGGTTATTTCACTTATTCATCTTCTCTGAGTTTTGGAATAAGGGCCAGATTGGAAAAAAAATCTTTATCTGTTCAAATAAATAATGTGTATAAACATGTCTGAATACCTATGTTATATTTCAATATTGAATATATTTTGGTATATCAAAACATAATACAATGCAGCTCTAGCACAAAGAGCTACTCAGAATGAGGAGGAACAGGTTGATTATAGTATTTCCATTCACAAGTGGACAAATTAGTTATGTTTTTCTATCTTTCCATCTATTTACCTACTTCCTCACCAATCTGACCTTAATCTGTAACTAGGTTGCACACTAAAACAATAATTTCATGAGTTAATTCTAAAATAAATGTAAGTAAAGCAAAATCATAAAACACAGATGTGCATATTGTTTTTGGAGAGGATCAGCCTGTGGAGCAGCTGCTTGAGGGCAGCTTGGATCTCCCTGTTCCTCATGCTGTACATGACTGGATTAACCAACGGAGGCACCACACAATACAGAACAGTTCCCAAGAGATCCAGAAGTGTTGGGGTTTCATATAGGCAATGACGGCAGTGGAAAGAAACAGGGAGACCACGATAAGGTGAGGAATGCAGGTGGAAAAGGCTTTCTGCCGGCCCTGCTCCGAGGGGATTCTCCACACTGCAGTGAAGATCCGAACATACGACACAACGATGAAAGCAAAACAGCCTAAAGATAAAAAAGCACTGAAGGCAAGAGCTGCCAGCTCCCTGCGGTATGTGTCAGAGCAGGAGAGCTTGAGCAGCTGGGGTATTTCACAGAAGAACTGGTTGATGATATTTGAGTGGCAGAAGGGGAGACTAAAGGTGTTCCCAGTGTGCACTGCAGAGTACATGGCACCAGCAGCCCAAGCACCGACAGCCATCTGGATGCAAGCTCTCCTGTTCATTATTATCCCATAATGCAGTGGTTTGCAGATGGCAATGTACCGGTCATATGCCATGATAGTTAGGACTGCAAAATCAGCTGAATGAAAAAGGAAGAAAAAGACCTGGAACACACATGCAGCATAGGAAATTGTCCTGGTGTTTAAGAGAGAATTGGCCATGGACTTAGGGACAATGACAGAGATGGATCCAAGGTCAAGAATGGACAAATCTGCCAAAAGGTAGTACATGGGGCTGTGCAGGTGGTGGTCCGTAGTAATAACAGTGATGACAAGGAGGTTCCCCACCAGAGCTGCCAGGTACGCTACGAGAAAGATAATGAAGTGTAAGATCTTCAGCTCCCGAGTGTCTGAGAAGCCCAGGAGGAGGAACTCGGTTACAGTGGTCCAGTTGGACATCTTCCTTCCCAGGGCACCGTGCAAGTCCTGGGTATAATAGAAGAAGGGCAGTGGTAAGGAGGAGAGTAACAAACTCAGTAGCTTTGATAGTCCCATCAATAATGTCCCCAGATTTCATGCTAAGAATGTAGATCTTCCATGTATTGCCCTATAGATAATTTGATTTTAATAAATTACTTCTCCCTGACAAGACCTTACATAAAAGAAAATATTTTGATATTCCATTTAAAAAGAGAATAAAACATTAGCCCAGCATAAACTCAGGATTTGTATTTATTTATTTATTTATTTTTTTAGTATAAATCTGAAAGTCTATACATTATCCATCTCACCTAGAAAATGTATGCAGGAAACAAATGCATGTGAATAAATATATTATATAATATTTGATTGCCTTAGAGGTTCTATTCCCACCCCACCCACCACACCACTCCCTATAAACTGTTTAACTTTATCTGAATTAATAGCGAAAACATTGAAAACGTCTTTATCCACTCTTGTAGCTTTAAATCTATTATACATAAGATGCAGCATGATTTCCGTAGCCAGGTTTTCCAACTTTAATGTTTTTAATTGTCCTCTGCATCTTACTAAGACAGGACACTTCACTGATGCAGAAAACTTACTGGAATTTTTGTGGAAATGTCCTGATCTTCTGTCACATTCAGACTTCCCCTGTCGAGATTCTTTGCTCTTGTCCAGTTGATCTCTCAGCTCTCCTCTGCACCAACCACTAGTCTAGGTCCCCAGAAGCACAGTTAACTTAGAGATCTTTCTCTGCTCCCTCTGACACTGAACGACTGGAGTGAATCCGTCCAGGTGTCTGAATGTGCAGCTGACTTCAACCATGCCTTGTAGAAAAGGACTGAAGCAAGATGGCAATTTTGCAGTTGTTTTCTTCCAAAGGCTCCTGGGACTCGTTCCCTGGAGTCCTGCACAGCTCAGAAGGAAAAGCCCAGATGTAAACAGTCTGAGCTGTACAGATGTTAGCAGAACAGAAGCACCCACACCCCAGAAGTGAGCAGGTACTGTGGTCTGGGATCATGTTGAGCTGGCACATGGTCCCACGTACGCTATCTGCCTGCACTGCCAAACCAAAACCAGCTAGGGCAAGGGAACAAAACACACAAGCACCACAGGGATGCTCATGCATCTCTGCAGAAACCACCCCCTTGCCCTTGCTCCTCCTCAGCCTGGCACTAGCAGGACTGTGCCCAAAGGGAAGTCCACCGCTCACTCCAAAGCCCCTGTCCCCCCAAAGCAGAGGCATGCCACCCTGGGACAGTGGTGGAAAGACAGACAGAGGGGGCACAGTCCAAAGGCAAGCGAGCTCACTGAGAGCATTGGGGAGATGCTTGCTGCCAATGGCCAGCTATTCTCCCTAGTTGAGCGGCCAGGGTTCAGGTGGCTCATGGTGCTTGTGGTCCCATCATACCAAGTGCCCGTGTGTACCACCTTCAGTAGGATGGTGTTGCCATCCCTGTGTGAGGCATGCACAGAGTACTTGAGGGAGGACCTGTGTGAGGCATGTCCATAGGTGACCTCACACTTCACCTCAGACATCTGGAGCAGCTGGGGTGGAGATCATGCCTACCTGTCCCTCACGGGGCACTGGTGTGACCAGTCAGGCTGTCGGTGGGTTCTCCTTCAAGCCGAGGTAATGGATGAGTCCCACACAGCAACAGAGATCATGGGGGCCATGAACCACTTCCTGCAGGCATGGCTTGCTGGGAAGGGTGAGCTCATCCACGGGTTCATGGTCACTGAGCATGGGGCCAATCTGGTCAAGGGGGTCCATGATGCCAACTTTGTTGGAATCTGCTGTGTGGCACACAAGTTGCACCTTGTTGTCAGGGATGCCTTGGAGGGGGACAGGGCTGCCGGCCATGGCACTGCCACTACCAGCAAGCTCATTTCAAAATGCAGGAAGGTGGCAGGCTACATGCCCTGGGGGATCAAGAGGGGCAAGATGCTGCGGGATAAACGTAATGAGCTGAACATCCCACAGCAGAAAATCATGCAGGATGTGGAGACTCAGTGGAACGCCACATACCTGAGGTTTGAGAGGCTGGTGGAGCAACAGACGCCATCCATGAGATGGTTTTCCACTCAGCTCTGTTCAGGGGGCCACTGATCCCAATATCCCTGATCAAGGCCACCTCCCAGATCTTGGTGGTCCTAAAGCCCTTCCCCAAGGTCACCAAGAGCCTCAGCACTGCTGCTGCCCTCTTTAGTCGGGTGATCACCATAGTGAGGGAATTTGAGAGCCAAAAGGAGAGCTTCCAGATCCATGTTCCTGGCTGGGGCAGGCCACTGTCACCAGACATGCAGGCACTGGTGAGGCAGCTGAAGGAAGGCATCAGGAAGTGGCTTGATCCCTGGTGGTCCAGTACAGTCCATGCGCTGGCCGCCATGTATGACCCAAGGGTGAAGGGCACCGTATGCAGCAGCCAAGCATTGAATCAGTGGACAGAGGTGCTGGTAAAGAAAGTCGGGGAGGCAGAATGGCGGAGGCAGGGGGACATGGAACAGGGGGATCCACTAACTCATGCTAGCACCCCATCCGTGAACCAGTCTTGTCCTCCACCACAGGTGCTGCCAATATGGGCTAAGGGCCTGGCTTCTATGGTGGGGTCCAGAGCCACTAGACCCCAGCATCAGGCAGGTGGTGCTCACTCCTTGGTGGTGGCATATCTTGCCAAGGATGTGAAGCCATTGCTGTGTGACCCCTTGTCCTACTGGGCAAGCTGCAGCCAGGTGGTGCTGGATCTCCCCACAGTTGCCTGGGAACACCTGTCCTGTCCACCGACCAGTTTTCCCAGTGAGAGGGTGAAATTGGAGGTATGGGATGGGGCTATGGGGAAGGAGGAGGCCCCATGTCCTGGGCATGACCACTAAAACTGACCCTTCCAGGGTAGGGAGACCTGGTGGGACTCCTGGTGGGATGGCAGCCCCTTAAACGCCATGCCCAATGATCCCCTGGTGAAAGACAGGTAGGAGATGCCATAACCTCCAGCTAACGCATACACATACACAGTCCTGGCTGGGGAACGGCCAGACCTGTCACATCTTTGACAGGCCTGATGCTTGCTAGTGGCAGTGCAGTTGTGAGGCTCCCAGCGTGCTTCCCTTAGCTGCCCAGGATGCCAGCTTTCAGGTTGAAAAACCCTTTGTCAGGCTGAGGAAATACCTGCAATTGATGTGTCTCCTGGTCCTGGATGGAGGGAATAGTAAAAAAAGCCAGAGGCCGGCCTGGCATGCAATGCAGGCAAGAAAGCGAGTCAGTGAAAATGGAAATGGAGGTGTCAGGGGGTGAGGGACAGGCTGGGGTGGAGGGTGTGGGGGGTAGGGGGATGTAGCAGCACAGGTAACAGTGCAGAGGTACCTGGGCAGTCAGATGTCCGGCAGGCCACAGTGTGCCAGAACCCCACTGACTAATCTACATTGAGTCCATGAGTTTCTATACCTGGGAGACTGATGAAGTGCAGTTCATAGGCCCGGCTGTGAAAAGTGGTTTGTAATTTGTTCCCTCTCACAATCAGGCCTGAGAGACTGGAGGCAGAGTGGGTTTTTGGTGAGGCATGCACCCCCGCAGGTAGCTGGTTCATGTTGTCTTGGATAGATGCTGGTGTGCAGTTTGTGGGCACTGGAGATAGTTGGCAAGTGTTGTGTTTGGAGCTGTAGGAAGTTGACGTCGGTGCTGGTGATGAGGTTAGGTGTTTGTTTGAATGTGCAAACCACTTCTCAGAGCTGGGCCTATGAACTGCACTTCATCAGTCCCCTAGGTACAGAAACTCATGGATTCAATATACACAGTCGAATTTGGGCACATTGCAACCTGCCGAACACCTGACTGCCCAGGTCCCTCTGCACTGTTTCCTGAGCTGCTACATCCCCTTTTCCCCCCTACCCCCCACCCGAGCCTATCCCTCCCCCACGGACGCCTCCATTTCCATTTACACTGCCTGGCTTTCTTGTCTGCGTTGTGTGCCAAGCCAGTCTCCACCTCTGTTTTTAATATGTAGGATTCATACAATACTATGAAAAAACCTCATTTTTTTCTTTTATTTCATGCATAAATTATAAGTAAAGCAAAGTCATGAAAGAAAGATAGACATGTTGTTCTTGGAGAGGATCTGCCTTTGCGGCAGTTTCCTCAGGGCAGCTTGGATCTCCTTGTTCCTCATGCTGTAGATGACCGGATTCATCAATGGAGGCACCACACAATACAGAACAGCTGCCAGGAGATCCAAGGGGGACGGGGAGTCAGAGATGGGTTTAAAGTAGGCAATGATGGCAGTGGAAAGAAACAGGGAGACCACGATAAGGTGAGGAATGCAGGTGGAGAAGGCTTTCTGATGGCCCTGCTCCGAGGGGATGCTCCACACCGCAGTGAAGATCTGAACATACGACACAATGATGAAAGCAAAGCAGCCTAAAACTAAACACACACTGAAGGCAAGAGCTGCCAGCTCCCTGCGGTATGTGCCAGAGCAGGAGAGCTTGAGCAGCTGGGGTATTTCACAGAAGAACTGGTTGATGGTATTTGAGTGGCAGAAGGGGAGACTAAAGGTGTTCCCAGTGTGCACTGCAGAGTTGATGGCACCAGCAGCCCAAGCACCGGCAGCCATCTGGATGCAAGCTCTCCTGTTCATTATGATCCCATAATGCAGAGGCTTGCAGATGGCAACGTATCGATCATATGCCATAACCGTGAGAAGGGATAAATTTGCTCCCAAGAAGCAGAGGAGACAAAACACTTGGACAACACATCCAGAGTAGGAAATGGACCTGGTGTTCAATAGGGAATTAGACATGGATTTGGGCACGGTCACTGAGACGGAGCCAAGGTCCACAATGGACAAATTAATCAAGAAAAAGAACATGGGAGAATGAAGTTCATAGTTAAGAGTTACAAGTGTGATGATGAGGAGATTCCCCATCAGGGCTGCCAAGTATGCTGCTAGAAAGATAACGAAGTGTAAGATCTGGAGCTCCCGAATATCAGAAAAGCCCAGGAGCAGGAACTCGGTCACAATGGTTTGGTTGGACATTTCCCTCTTCAGTGCATTGTGCAAGGCCTGTGAAGGAAGGACAAGAAAGTGGCCAGGATCAGAGTTACAAATATAACAGGAGGGAATCTCATGTCAGAAACAGCTCGTGAACTAACTGCCAGTACTGTCTGTCTTTAAGTGCTGTAAAATTGTCAGTGGAAAGTGTTATTGTTGGGAATACATTTTTTTGAGTAAAAAGAAATTCCACAAAAATCCTTATCTGTGAGCATGTGTATATATATAAAACCAAACAACCTAAAAGAGACTATTTCAGAACAAAACAATGTTTATAATGATGAATATAGGTTGTGCAATTTCTCAGAGGGTTTGCCTTTTAATTGCTTCATGCTCTCATTCACCTCATTTCAGATCTCACTATGAACCCATCTCCCTTCATCAAGTTGGCAGACCAGAGTGGGGCATTTTGTATTTGATTTTTAATAGCAACAAGGGGAAAAGCAAGAAGCTGAGCAAACATCAAGATGAGGCACACTGAACACAGTACTTGTGACTACGATAAGATGCTGGTCAATAAACTGCCAGCTCATCCCACTTTCCCCTTCCCTGGTATTTACAGCATAAGCACAGACAGCATCCTAAGTGTCACCTTGTCTGAAATGAATCTATACGATGGTTATAAGCTAATTTATATGGTCCCCATCCTCATCTGGACGGTCATTTCTATGCCATGGTAGGCCAGTACCTTCCTTCTGTTATCTCCACATTGGGTCAGTGATGTGTGTCATTTGGGTACAAGAACTAGAAGCTCTTTTGGGCAAGGGATGCTCCTCACTGTGCATTTGCTCATCACACTTTGTTGGGTCCCCCGACCTTAATTTGAGAGGCACTTGGCTATGTAAAATACATTTTCAGGGGGATCACCTGCGGGACTTACTGATCTCTCCCTCCTCCAGGCGTTTTTCTGGAAAACAACAAAATCCGGATGCAATGACTGAGGTGGGATTGTAATCCTGGTGTTGCTGGGCGAGACTGAATCTCTGCCATGGGGCTTAGAATTTAAGCCTAGAAAAATGCTTCTTATGAATATGGCTTTTGCTAAACACATACTTTTTCATCATGTATATAGTTTCTTCAAAAACATTTATTTATGAAGAACTATCAATACAGGGATGGAGGGATAATTTGGTTTAAAATATGCAGCCTCCAGGAGCTTTTGATTGAAAAGGCTCAAGTTGCTAAAACACTGAAATGTGTGGGTTCTTGGTAGCAAGTTCAGATTTCTGAAGGGAGCTGTTTTCTTTTCTTTCTTTTCTTGTTTTTCTTTGACCAGCTAAAGACTTTTGAACACCTTGCTATTAAAATGCTGAGAGCTTTCCAGCTGAATGTCATTTTCAGGTTCTCCAATACCCCACACACCGCCCTTCTTGCCAACCAACAGTATTTAATTGCAATTAAAAACCTAATGCAACATTCTTTGGGAAGTTTTTCTCAGCTTATGATAGATCCTACAGACTCCTTGCTTATTTTTCCTCTCCTAGAAATTATCTAATTTCCACACACATCCCTCTTCTTACCAACCACCCACAGTTAATTTGAGTAAGAAACTTACAGCAATGTGAAATTTTTCTCAGCTTGTGATCTCATCCTCCAGTGCCAGGAGTCTTTGCTTATTTTCCTTCTACTGATCTATCTGATTTCCCTTTTCCCCGCCACTACCAACTCTTCACAAGTCAGAATATCTTAGTAGGAGCTTTCTCTCCACTCCAAGACTGACCTGGCAGAAGTAGATCCAAACCAGTTTCTTTCTGCAGACAATAGGAAACTTCACTGGTTTGGAAGAAGTGATGCTGCAGGAAGGTGATTTATTCCCATCTCTCTTGTTAGGGCTTCTGGGACTTATTCCCTAGAGCCCAGCTTACCTCTGAAGCACACAACCATGAACAAGCCTTCCTGGATTCATGCCTTTTTAAAGCCAAACTGTTTTGTTTTGATTCTTCAGTTTAATCATTTTTATCTATTGTTTCCCAATTCTGGGCCAAGCTATGTATCACCTGGGGTAGGTGTGTGCAAAGTGGCTAGTATTCACTTTGGATTCAGCCCATAGTGATTCAATTCAGTGATTCAAATCACTGTCCTGAATCGATTCAGTCAAATATGACTTTGAGATTCAGCTGCTGCCAATCTGGCCGAATCTTCAAATTGAACAGGTCCAATCCCCACACCCACTCTCCCATCCCCATCAATGGCTGCCCCTATATATATAGGAAGAGAGAGAGATTAATAAAAAAGAAGGCATATATACTTATATATATATTATCAATAGAGAATAATAAAACCAATCATTTGAATACAATCTAGCAATGTAACTATAAGTGAATAATTCTCACACAGGGGGTTGTTCCCTTACACCAGACTGCGGCACTGATTACATTTGCCTGGTCATATCCTTTTGATTAAAAAATACAGCACACCGGATTCCTTTTAGAATCAAACCTCCCCTCTCATTGTAATAAATAGCAACACATGAATTTCTAGGATCCACCACTAGATGGTGTGGACACAGCCTCTGTCATTCTTGAGGCTCTGAACCCCCTTCATCAGTGCTGCAGCCACTTCTGGGAGTGCTGTGGCCAGTTTCAGGGCCACCGTGGCTGGTTCCCGGTTGATGCGATCAGCCACGGGGGAACACCAGCCCCAGTCGACAAGATTGGCTGCAAACCGACCGCCCCCCCACACACACACACAGTCGCTGACCAGTCGCAGGCGGGGCACATGCCCCCCTGACCAAGGTGGCACCAGTCACCCACGCCTGCAGGGTTCTGACCTGGCAGCTCCCAAACAGCCTACCAACTCAGGCTGGCCATTCCCTTTCCCTCTTCTCCTGGGGACACCTGTGTCCAGAAGCTGCGCAGCTCCACACCTGGTGAGGAGATTATTTCCTGATGTGCTATACAAGCTCTTCCTTGTCCTGATGCTGGCTTCCGGAGCAAGTCTCCGTTCCCATTCCAGTGGCGGAGTGGGGTTCAGCACCTCTGCCCCCATCTCTCTCAAAGCTGGAATTTGATCCTCCTCTCCAGTCCTAGGATCCTCCTGTGCAGCTTTTACACTACTGTTTTGTAGTATCTCCACACAATATGGCAAAATAGTGTTGCATGGTAAAAACTATCAGCCCACTAAACTGCACCTGTTCACGTGTATACATGTACACCTGCATCAGGAGCAAATCTGGTCCCAGTGGGAGCAGCTGAGTGTGGGGCTGTTCCTGCACACCTGCCCTGCTTTGCCTCCCTGCAGCAGCCAGGGGAAGCTCCAGGCTTCCCCAGTGCCAGCCCTGGGCTGGCAGGGGGCACAGGGGCCAAGCCTGGGTTTCAGAGACAGGGAGGAAACTGTTCTGAAGTGGGGGGCAGCTCCCAGAGGACTCTGAGCTGAGGCCAAGGCCTTTTCTTCTGAGCAGATCTGAAAGCAGCAGAAGTACACATGTCCCGGCCGCAGGGGGATACCAAAATCAGCGTTCCCTTGAATCAGGCTGGGAATGGCTGGGGGCTGCACACTGTGTACTTATAGCCCTTTGAATTGACCAGCACTGCAGTGAGGAGAGGAGGAACCAGGCTCAGACCCACCAGCCAGTTTTGGGACCTCATTCAACAGGACGAGGCAGTGATCCCTCCACGGGTCTGGCCTTTGATTTCTTCAATACGTTTGATCTTTGTTTCCCACCTAGGCATGCTGACGGCATCTTCAACAAAGCCTACAGGAAAGTCCTGTTGCTGCTTCCCCTCATGTCTCCCCTCTCCCTGGTCCTGGCAGTGCTTACTGTCCCTCCCCCACGCCCCCACACTTGGGCACAAGGCATCACCCCAAGCCAGCACCGTCCAGCTGGACTGAGATCCTGGTCTCCACACAGGACAGGTCCCCCCACCCACCCCTATCCTCTGTGGCCCCCACTGCCTAGGATGCCTGGGAGCAAATTGCTAATCTAATGCCATCTACTCTAATTCTGCACCCAGGAACAAGACACTCCAGCAAGAACTATGATGGGGTTCATTCAGCTGTGCTAATTTGATGAACAGATGCCCCCGGAGAAAAGTGTTGTTGTATTAGGACCAAATATATCATTGGAGGCAGTGATACTCTCCCTTCCAGTCCTAAGATCCTATGAATATTTTGAAACAGGCAAGTGAGTTTGAGACCTTAAATCTCATTTAAAGTAAGCACTGAACTTTCTTTAGGAGGTTTTCTCTAAAAAACAACTTATTTGAGCAGTGGTGAACAGATATCTATGGCCCTGATTTTTTTCCCCCGGTGATGGAGTAACTCTCCCTTCTTATAATCAAAATACAGTATGAAGGCTTGGGGTTAATGAGACAGCTGTTTGCAAACCAGCCAAATGTAGTTAGGCACCCAACAATGCCAAAGCACTTTTGAATATCCTAGCTCTCTGAACATCGGACCTCAAGGCTTTGGTGGAAAATAATGTGCTCTAACATGCAGATCAATGAGAATCTGTTCTTCAGTGGTATGCCTTCCTCAGCCTTGATTCATTCCTTTTGCCATTTGGAAAAATAACCCCTCTGTCTGCATCAGACATAAAAATGTCATCATAAGCAAATCTACATGAATGTTCTCCTTGTGTATCCTCTTCCTTGTGGTGCAAAAGAGGCTGGTTTCATGGTTTACTGTGGGCCCAAACTGACTGAGCTTCCTAATCCCTGTAGTTCTCATCCTTGCCCTGAAACCTTGCACTCAGAGCCTGCAGGGAAAAAAACCGATGAAGGAGCACTTGGGCAGATGTGGGCAAGGAAGCATGTTCTCAGATGGAAAGAGGGAGCACTTTGCCATACAGAGGTTTAGATAGGATATTGCTGTATTCAAAACTTATTTATGGTAGTTAAGACATGGGCTATTTCCAGAAAGTTTAATGTGATCAGTAGCAAAGCCGATCAGGAAATATCCCTTAAAAACCTTTTTTTTTGTTTTGCAAAGTGCTTTGTTAGTATAACCGGACAAATTCACAAAAACTTAGTCATGTCAACTCGAGTTCCAGCCGTTCACACATGCATGAACTATTAGGAGGACTACTACCCATCTGTCTGGCTACCCCCCAAAAGGAAAAAGCAAAAAAAAGTGATTGTATAATGAGACATACAGTAATCCTACTGTCTCAGTATCCATTCACTTGCCGTTGACTGTTTTTATCCGCTCCATTATTCTCATCATTGTAATAGCATCATGAATATAAACTCATAGAGTTAAAAGGGGTCTCAAGGATCATGCAGTCCACTCCACTGCACAAATGTTGTTCACCCTCTTCTTTATGGCAGTTTTTCAGCTATTTCAAGACTGCTATGAGCTGCCTCTTAATTACCTTTTCTGCAAGCTAAATATGCTTAGTTCTCTCAATCTTTCCTTAACATGGCTTGCCATCCAGCCATTTATCATTTTTGTCACCTATCTCTGAACTTTTCTAACTGCTTCATATTCCTTCTTAAAATGTGAAGCCCAGAAAGTCACACAGTAGTTTAGGTGAAGCCTAACTAGCACCATGTCGAGTGGTACTATCACCTCCCTTGTTTACATGGTTCTTAGCAGGCTTTTGGGTTTAAAAACCCTTCATCAGACTGGGGAAGCAGCTGCAGTTGGTGTGTGCTCTTCCTGGTTTTTAAACCCAAACGCTTGCTATGAAAATTTTTCCAACTATTTAAGTTGGTCTAATAAAAGGTATCGGATTCATGCAAAGTACCTTGTCTGCCTGTGTCCTTAGACCAACACAGCTCCAACCTACATGATCGTTTTACATCTAATACTCCTGTTGTTGCAGCGCAAAATTGCATTAATGTTTCTGTAGTTGCATCAAATTGCTGGTTCACATTAAGACTGTGACTCACCTTTACAACCATGATACCACCCAGGCATTTATAACACAAGCTGTATTTGTGCTTTTGATTCTTCTCCCCTATGTGCAGCAAGTTGCATTCATTTCCTTGGCTTTCGTCTTATTGTTTCAAGCCCAGCTCCCCAATCTATCCGCATCCATCTGAACTGTATTCCTACCCCCAAAGTACTTGCACTTCATTCCAGTTTCACATCATCTGGATATTTGCCTGTATAGTCTGTCATCCAAAAAATTGATTACACCAATTAGTAAATAAAACTCTCTAATTCTTCATTATCTTGCAATTGATGGGATGTATTTTAGATGGTGCAAAGAAACTAAAATTGATGCATGAAACATTACTTTCCCACTTCAACAGTGTCAACACAAAATCATAAAAGCCAAGTCTTTGACATTACAAAGTTACAGAATTAACCCAACACCTTCATTTTTAATATGCAGGATTCACACAATCCTATGAAAAAACTAATGTCATGTGTAAATTAGAAAAGAAAAATATAAGAGAAGGAAAGTCATGAAAGAAAGATGGACATGTTGTTGGAGCGGATCAGCCTGTGGAGCAGTTTCCTCAGGGCAGCTTGGATCTCCCTGTTCCTCATGCTGTAGATGACTGGATTCATCAATGGAGACACCACAGAATACAGAACAGCTGCCAGGAGATCCAGAGGGGACGGGGAGTCAGAGATGGGCTTCGTGTAGGCAATGATGGCAGTGGAAAGAAGCAGGGAGACCACGATAAGGTGAGGAATGCAGGTGGAGAAGGCTTTCTGCCGGCCCTGCTCCGAGGGGATGCTCCACACTGCGGTGAAGATCTGAACATACGACACAATGATGAAAGCAAAACAGCCTAAAGCTAGAAATACACTGAAGGCAAGAGCGGCCAGCTCCCTTCGGTATGTGCCAGAGCTGGAGAGCTTGAGCAGCTGGGGCACTTCACAGAAGAACTGGTTGATGATATTTGAGTGGCAGAAGGGGAGACTAAAGGTGTTCCCGGTGTGCACTGCAGAGTACATGACAAGAGCAGCCCAAGCACCGGCAGCCATCTGGATGCAAGCTCTCCTGTTCATTACTACCTCATAATGCAGTGGCTTGCAGATGGCAACGTACCGGTCATATGCCATGATGGTGAGAAATGCAAGATCAGCTGTACAAAACATCAAGAAAAAAAAGACCTGGGCCACACATCCAGCATAGGAAATTGTCCTGGTGTTTAAGAGAGAATTGGCCATGGATTTGGGGACAATGACAGAGATGGATCCAAGGTCAAGGATGGACAAATTTGCCAAAAAGTAGTACATGGGGCTGTGGAGGTGGTGGTCCGTAGTAACAACAGTGAGAACAAGGAGGTTCCCCACCAGAGCTGCCAGGTACGCTGCCAGAAAGATGACAAAGTGTAAGATCTGCAGCTCCCGAGTGTCCGAGAAGCCCAGGAGGAGGAACTCAGTTACAGTGGTCCAGTTGGGCATCTTCCCTCCCAGGGCACTGTGCAAGTCCTGGGTATAATAGAAGAAGGGCAGTGGTAAGGAGGAGAGTAATAAACTCAGTGGCTTTGATATTCCCATCAATAATGTGTCTAAATTTCAGACTAAGAATGAAAATATTCCATTTTTTGCCTCATGGAAAATTTGATTTTAATAAATTCTTTTTCCCTGGCAATACCCTACATAAAATAAAATATATTGATATTCCATTTAGAAAGTGAAGAAAATGTCATCCCTGCCACAACTCCAGATTTTAATTTTTTAATTTTTATTAATTTAAATCCAAAAGTCTATAATTTATCCATCTCACCTAGAAAATGTATACGGGAAACAAATACATACAAAATAAAAGATATATAAAATTTGACTTCCTTAGAGGTCCTATTCCCACCCCACCTTCCACCCCACTCCCAATAAGCTGTATAACTTTATCTGAATTAACAGCAAAAACATTGAATGTCTTCATTCACTCTTGTAGCTTTGAATCTATTATACATAAAATGCAGTATGATTTCCATAGCCAGGTTTTCCAACTTTTAATGTTTTATAATCTCTGCATCTTACTTCACTGATTCATCAAACTTACTGAAATTGTTTTTGTGGAAGTTTCCTCTTCTCTTGTGTCACATTCGGGCTTTACCTGCTGAGATCCTTTGCTCTTGTCCAGTTAATCTCTCAGCTGTCCTCTGCACCAACCACTAGTCTAGGTCCCCAGAAGCACAGCTAACTCAGAGGTCTTTCTCTGCTCCCTCTGACACTGAACGACTGAAGTGAATCCAACCAGGTTTCTGAGTGTGCAGCTGACCTCATCCCTGCCTTGTAGAAAAGGGGTGAAGCACTACAGCAATTTTGCAGTAGTTTTCTTCCATAGGCTCATGGGACTTGTTCCCTGGAGTCCTGCACAGCTCAGGAGGAAAAGCCCAAATGTAAACAGTACGAGCTGTACAGATGTTAGCAGAACAGCACAGCTGTGCTCTGCTTTAATCTCCCTCACAACACAAGTCATGGGATCTCCGAGAAGGCCCTGAGCTTCTTTATCTGGCTCTGCTGTGCCAGTTAGCTAGACTGGGCACCTTAAGATGCAGGGAGGCACCAAGTTGCAATTTTGTTAGTTCCTACGTAGTGTTGCATGAGAACATAACATGAGAATAAAAGTCAGATTTGTAAGGTGCAAAAATCTTTTTTTTCAATATAATGAATATATTCCATAACTCAGGCAAACAAGCTCCATTGCAAGGCATCACATTGACAACACATGCTACCCACAAGAGGTCACTGGGGGTGCGTATTGCATGTGGCATTGGCAATGCATAGGGGGTGTACGTGGGAGCATGTGCACCCCCTGAGATTGGTGGTGCCCCCCTGAAAGAAGCACCGCCGGTGCCTGTGGGCAGCTGCCACTTCCCAGTGCCCCCTTCCCCACCACCCTGACTGCCAATACTGTTGACAGTATCTGCGGACAGTCGCTGATTGCCTCTGGCCACTGCCAATGCGGCTGGTGGTGTCTGCGGGTGGTCGACGACCACCAGTCACCCTCTATACAAGATGCTAGGTTGCTGTAGCGATGAGCTACGGCTATGTCGTTCATCCCTGTGGCAACGTAGCATTGGTGGGCACTAACCATGATGCCACCACTACTGTACAGTAGCAATGACCTCCTGAGCATTACTTCATTGCTACTGTGCAGTAGGGTTTGAACTGTCCCATGCACCTTCGGCACTGCACAGTCCTGGCGGGTACTGCACATTCATTTAGTTCTTGTTAAAGCAAGTACTAAATGACTTCACAGTAAAAACTGCTCAGTGGGGCGGATGTGTAGCTGACTGCACACACCGTATCCTGCACGCAGGGTGGGTCAATGTGCCCAATCCAGGCAAACCCCAGTCTAGTACACAGGGCTAGCCTGGCACAGGTGCCACATGAAGCATACATCCCCGTGTAGCCTCATGCCAGGCAGGCTCCACAGGGAGCCCATGCCAGGCAGGCTCCACAAGGAGCATCAAGAGATCAGAGACTTGTTCATGGATGAACATATTGTATGTTCTAGCTGCTGGACTCCGACAAACCTCTGTCACAAGTGGGAGATGCCAGTAGGGTAAGTTAGCATGGAGACTGAAGAAAAGAGACACATATTGTCAGATCAGGCTCTGGCATCTGTCAGGTTCAGATCATGAACGAGTCTCTGATCTAAAGTCATGAATCAGACTCGCAGCCCTCCCTTCTGCATCCCTTACCCCAGGGGCACTGCACTGCCTGCCCAAAGTGGGAAGAAAAATTTTCTGCCCCCATTGCGGGCAGGGGACATGCAGCTGGTGCAGGCCTCGGGGGGAAAGGCAGATGAGTGGAGAGGCCTGAGCCCACATTTGAGCAGTCTGCATCTACCCCATGCACACATATGGGGGTGCATATGCCCCCTCATGCCTCCCTTCAGGGGTGCGCACAGCACTAGGGAGCCACCTCCTCCCTTCACCTATGGACCCTGGATGAGCCACCCATGGCTCTGTCCCACTCTTCACCCTGGCCCTGGGTCCCATGCACCACCCTGGCTGGGCAGCATCCCCTGCTCAATCCCCTGCCACTGCCCCACTCCCTTCTTCACTATAGGGGGTCTCGATGTGCCCCCCCCCCCCCACACTTCTTCCCATCCACAGACTTACGTGAAGGGAGCTGCTCTCCAGGCTGCCCAGCTGTTTTCCTGGCTACGTGCATGTAGCTATAGGCCCCCTGCATTTTGCTGCTGGCAGTCCCGGGTAGGGTCCCTTGCAGGCTAGCATGCTGCCTGCCTAAAAAGTGAAACCTATCATTTCCTGAGGAAGCCCAGGCATGCAGGGACCCCTGGGCCCATGCCCCATGGGCCCGTGTGTTAATCTGCCTCTGGAGCTAGGTCCTGCCCCATCACCTCCATATGGCAAAACTGACACCAGTCCATGCTCCCTTCCTAACCATGTGGCTAGATCAGGGCCAGGCCACCTCCCCTTCCCCTGTGGGGTACAGTCAGGGCTTTACCTCTTCCTGATGCCCTCATATGACTGCATCAGGCCTTGCTTCACGTCCATGTGCTTTATCAGCATTTCAGGCTGGACCTGCACTGTGGATGGACTGAACATTACCCATCCATCCCCGGGTGAAAAAAGCTGGGTGCCAGCTGGAGGCCCTAGGACCCAGGCACTGGGAGTGCCTAGGTCCTAGGGCCTCCAGCTTCCCATAGGAGTGCACTGGTTGTTGAGCTTTGGGGGCAAAAAACACGTTTTCACTCTTCAGACTAATTTTCGCAGTTGTGGGGCTCACCAATTTTCAGTAGGTGTGGACGGGTAAAAGGACTTAAATGGACTCTTGTGTCATTCCAACCAACGTGCAAAGTTTATTGATTAATTGGAAAAGCAAGATTAATAGCTGAGAAAAAACACAATCTGACTGGATGGGTCTCAACTGCCATGAAGCAAAGTTGGCTAGGCTCATGTTCTCCAAAGCAGGGGGTCCTCCAAACAGTCCTGCTGGCAAACAGCTCACAAAGTGTCATATAGAAGTTTCCAAATTTTCCCCTAGCCTACAACTGCTATTGATAGATGGTTGATAATCCTAATCTTAATATTCCAGTAAATAACCCCTCACTGGTTTTATTGAGATATCTTTGTTTCACTGAAACTTTCCAAACTAGATTAAACAAGATCTCTTGTGGACCAGAAAATTGTCAATTCAATAAAGTTTATATCCTTGAGAAAGCAAAAAGGACCAAAAGGGAAACTTCCTTATTTCCATTTCTATAGTGTTCCCAGCTTTTAAAGATGTTAACTTAGTGTCTGCTGCTCACTTCGAAATATAAATGCATCTCCCTGCTTTCTCATGTCACAACAGCCTGTTTAGCAGGGTGGTGCCCTCCTTTTCTACAGGTCTGTCAGGAGCCCCAGGCAGTTAAGGACTCACACATGTGATGACTGTGTTAGGTCTTTGGCAACATGGTTTCGGCCAACTGTTTGCAGGTGTCTTAAGCCTACTACATATATACAAGGAGGGTGTGTATGTGTTTCGGCAGCTAGTGACCATGCTCCACCATGTGGGTATAGTTAGGGTGCATAGCTATCCCCATGGACTGGGGTACACTCCCAACAATGGGAGTGCCAAAAATGCTGTATACACGGCCACAAAATGAACACAGAGAGAACTAGGAAACAGCAGAATTTCACCCTATTTATTTTGGGATGAAGTCTAGAGCAAGGTTGTTTGTGAATTAGGAAGAATATACATAATCCTGTGGTCTCCTAATTCTTCCTTAATGCAAAACAGTCCTTGCTTTCAAATCACAGGGTGTTGGGATCCCTCTTGAAAGCTGGACATTTTGAAAACCTCTATACTAGTAATTCTGTCATTCTTGCACCAGACCACAGTATAAGTCTACATAGGGTCAGGTGTGAGTTAAGTGAAACACATATTTCCAAATGAACTCTTTATCTATGAGATAGAGATGGAGTAAAGCTCTTCTTGGCTGCATTCACGTCCTTTCTGACATCTTTCTGAGCAAATTAACTAGTTTTTTTTGGGTTAGGGTTTAAGCCCAAGACCAATTAGTAAAAGAGGCTAGGTTTTTACTATATTAGCCACTGGTCAATAACAGCTCGTGCACATAGGGACACATCTATGCATAGGAAGCCTGTGGTTGAAGAATATGTAGGTATACTAGCTAGAAGCATGAAGACGTCATCCTGCAAAACCCATTCACTCTTCTCATCTGGGACAATTTAAAAATAAACATTGTGGTGTCTGGACAATCCCGTCATTAGAACACGAATTAAAACACATTGTATCACTCTATAAAGATTCTCTTTCTTCTAATATTCCCCAAAACAACTGGGCCAGGAGCCATTCATTTTCCACAGCTCTGATTCCTGTTATTTCCATTTTGCTTGGACCTGCAATAGAGGTTAGAAATGGCTGCATTTCTTCCAGTCTCTGAAAATACAGACAACTTTCTTTACAGCCTCCTTGACTTCCTTGTTTTGCAGGCTGTAAAAGAGAGGGTTGGCCAATGGAGTCAGCACAGTGTAGGAAAGAGACAATACTTTGTTCAGGGCTTTAAGGGAGTTGGTTCTTGAGAACATGTAGACTATAGTTACAGACCCATAGAAAATTGTCACCACCATAATATGTGAAGAACAAGTGGAAAAAGCCTTTTGTCTCCCAGGAGTGGAAGGGATTCTCACTATGGTGGTGATAATGTAGACATAGGACATGTATAGTCCTTTTTCCCCCATCCCTTTTGACTCTCAACCCAGAATGAAAAACTACAAGTTCAACCTCAAAGATGTCGCTGTAGGAGAGTTTAATCAGTGGTAAGTAGTCACAAGAGAAATGGTCGACTTGATTAGGTCCACAGAACCGTAATTGTAACAAGAGATATACAGTTGAGACAACTAGAAATCCACTGATCATGAGCCAGCAGCAAGACTGAAACAGTCTCTCACTCATTAGGGCTGCGTAGTGCAATGGTTTACATATGGCTAAGTACCGATCATAAGACATCATGGATAAGAGACAACACTCTAACTAACAACATACCAAAGAAAAATAATAGCATGAAGCAGCCAGAGAATGAAATAGTTCTGTCTCCAGTGAGGAAGCTGGCCAGCATCCTGGGCAGGAGGGTACAGGTATAGCAGGTCTCCAAGCAGGACAAGTTCCCCAGGAAGAAGTACATGGGGATGTGCAGATTCTGAACTGCTATAATAAGTGTAATGATGAGGATGTTCCGAAGCCATGGTTGCAAGGTAGATTATGAGAAACAGCAGGAAGAGAAGCATTCACAACTCTGGAAGAATTTCAAAGCCCAGGAGGATAAATTTGGTGACGGAAGTTTGATTTCTGACTTCTGCATCTGCCATGGTAGCAGAGAGATTTCATACAGCTCTGCAAAATAAAATGAAAACGCACAACAAACAGAAAACTCTGAATGCCAAGGAATCAGTCCACCTCCTGAGTTTTCAAGAGACCAATCTTGCCTGAAAATGATCTATCCAGGTAGGATTTGCCCCATTCCACCTAGGACCCGAATAGTCCAGGATACTCATGTGTAGACTATCTTCAATGAAGCCGTTGTCCCACCTACGTCATTATGAGAAGAGTAAGGCAAAATTCTCTTTGATAGACGTAGAAGAGCTGTTCTATGGGCTGTCCGAACACTTTACCATGTAGCCTTTGTCCTCACCTCCTAGACCTATAGGGCAGAACTATGGTTCTTCTAACCAGGGCAACTTGCGTGCATAAATTAGGAAGGCTATGTTTTAATTAACACAACTGACAACATTAATTCCATTCATAGTTATCCTTGTGTATGAACTATTGTTGTGCTGGAGAAACTCTTTGTCCTCTAAAAGCTGGTTCTAAGAAAGGTAAATCAGAGGTTTATAGGGATTTTCATTTATGTCACAGAAACTCCAGATAACAATTCTGATTAATCCTTACATTATAAAATGAAAGTGTGTCCATTCCTATGAGAACTAATCCTATGACCAGAGGCCTTTTAGTGTCCTGCAATCTTTCTGACTCAAGAATTGGTGCACCATGAAGAAAAGTTTCTTTGGGTCAATCTGATATCTTTAATTAAACCAACTCAAAAATTTGGAAAAAAATTCTTCATTGCAAGCTTTTGGGTATAAATACTCAATGGATTTTGTTGTACGAAGTGTCTGTGCTTTGTCAAACTGAGGAACTATCTGCAAGTGGCGTGTGCTGATGTTAACAAGAGGCCTGCTGGTTTAGGAAAGAGAGAAGAGAAATGAATATAGCTGGTAAAAAGGTACCTCTCCACTATTTACCAGCTACATGGATTCCCCTTTCCTCCGTCTCCACCCCCCACAGACTGTCTCTCATTAACTGACTCAATTTACATCTTCACTGACTGGGTTTCTTGCATGAGTAACAGCCACTGGCTTCTTTACTATTCATTCCATCCAGGAAGAGCACACACTAACTGCAGATGCTTGCCTGAGGAAGGCTATTTATATCTGAAAGCTTGCAAAGAAGAATTTTTCCAAATATTTGAGTTGGTCTAATAAAATATATCCGATTTACCCAAAGAACCTTTTCTGCCTGTGTCCTTAGACCAACACGGCTAAAACCTACACCCCTGCACCATGAAGAGGAATGAATAGATTCTAAGTCAGAATTGATCCCCAGTCCCTATCCATAGGCAGATGGATGGCATGATTGTCTCCTATGCCGATTGTTAAGATGCTGAGCTATGGCACTAGAAACTGCTGCCAATCACAAGTCTCAGGAAAACTTTTGTCAGGCTCCAAAAATTATGACTTTGGGTTAACTGAAACGACATTTTCTGTGACAACAGAAATAACATCTTTTCTTCTCCACAAACACACATTATTTAAAAAGTGTAAACATTTGAAATGCAAAATTTGTACACGTGTGTCACTACTGACACTCACCCCTGATACTTAGCAACAATTCTGAGAAGGGAGTGCAGAAGATTCATTACATTGGTTCAGCACACCAGGGTAAAAAAAAAAAAGAGATGCGACTGGAAGGTTGAGCATCCTGAATGACAAAAGCTACACAAGGTGTGTTGCTTCAGTTGAGGGTTTACTGAAAGTGGGGTCCACTGCTCAAGAGAGAGGCAATTGCCCCAAAAGAATAAAAACATATGATACACTGATGGCATTGACCTGTACTAAGCTACTAAATCCAAAGAACAGTATGTAAAGATTACCTTGAAACGCAGCTATTTGGTTGGAGCAAAGAAGTTGGCAATGTCAGCCAAGACAACCCTTTAGCATGCATGGATAATGACCTGGTCAGGGTAATTCCCAGGGCAGTGGGAAAAGAATTCCCACCACGGGTGTACAACCCACCGCTGCAGAGCACCCAAAGCTGGAAGAAAGAAAGAAGGGTAGATGAATTAGATTTGTAGCCATGGTGGAAACATGGTCATCTGAAAGGTCATTTTGATTCTTTTAAAACCAGGATAATCCTAGAAATCTGAAGCTGAAATGGTTTTTCCATGAGGCAAACCCTCTGGGCCCCGGGGAAAGAAAACAAGCTGAGACTGCTGGGGAGCTACCTCTTACATCAGAGAGAGAGAAAAAATGGTTCTTTACCTTAAAACGGTGAAGAAAAGCTGGATTCTCTGATACGATTCCTCTCTTCTTCCTGGAGACCAAAGAATTGCTTCGATAGTTAATGTGCTATGCTGATGCATTTCAGATGCATCATTTCTCCCAGCTGAGAGACCTGCATATTCAGAGAAAGATGCTGCAGTTCTTCACCCATGCTTTTGTTCTTTTGTATGTTAGATGCTTTACAGGCTCTCCCTGGAGTCATTATTTAACCAGTACTTGACAAAGTGATAAGACTCCAGACATTTCTATGGATGGCCATGTCAAGTAATTATTGCAGAGGCTAAGCCATGATAGAAATAGAAAAAAGTGCACAACCTGGGGGAGGGAATCCCCCCCGCAGAGATAGGGACAGATGAAAAACAACCTCTACTTGCATTAGGACCAGCATTGTGTCACTGACTATGAAGTAATTATTACCTCCACAATTTATGAGGTTTCCAGACTCAGTCAAACATCCCTTAAGGGCAGAAATCCAAAATGGGCTACTTTTACAATTTGAGGCTTGCTCAGGAAGGACACTGGGAGAACTAACAAGGCAAGGAATTAATATATTTTAACATGCAAACACGCTCCATTTAGTTAAATCTGAGACTAATTCACTGCATTGAAAAGAACATCACGAATAATCAAGAAATAATGTTGGGAATGGACAACTGTTCACGTGAATCGCTTTAGATCCTCCTTTAAAATGAAGTGCTTTTGTACCATACAGTCCTGTCCTGACTGAAGTGCTTTGCCTTGTTCCAGAGGGAATGCTTCTGAGGTGCTGCACAGATAGGGGTCCAAGAAGTAAGTTTTCAAGCTTGCTTCAAAGCCTCTTGACCGCTATCCTCCAGAGGCTTTTAAGAACAGCTGAGTGGCAACATCAGAGCCTGTTGAATATGTGACCCCACTAGGCCTCTGCATAGTGGTCCCTGTCCTAGAATGGCATGAATAGGGATTTAAGCTTAGGCATGACAAGTGGTGAGAGAGGACATAGCTGGAGAGCTGGGGTGATGGGTGGCAGTAGAAGAATTTTAACTTTAGTTGGGTCTAGCTCAATACAGATCTCCATACAGGTTACCCATCACTTTAGAACCATGCCCCCACTTCCCCCCAGTATATGGATGCTGATGACACCCTGATAGATTTTCATCTGTCACCAAAGGGTGGGGTAGGCCATGACCAGGTCAGCCATTCAGGTGGTGAGTTATGCGATTCCAAAGGTGCTGGCACTGCATTCCCCCCAGGGGGTCTGTGACAGGGGGCCTTCTCAGGGCCGAACTCTGTGGCCCACCCACCTGTCTCTGGGCATCCGCCCGCCTATCTCGCCTGCCACACCTTTGATGATAATTGATTCATCTCGATGTCAATTAAGCGGGAGGCTGCCCATTGTAATGCCCCGATGCCAGGGGGCGCTCTGCAGCTCCGACCTCCCCTAGTACCACAGCCCAAGCCTCGCAGATGGCATCTTGGTGTTCACATAGTCACCGGCCCCACACTGGGCCCCAGAATCATCCATACAGGACCCCTCTATGATCCTCTCTTATCCAGTGGCCTCTCCACCGTCATCCAGGCTACCTAGCCCCCCCGAAGCCATGTTCCCCTCTCAGGTGTGGTCCCCCCAGGACCTTTGGCCACTTGCCCGGGCCCACCTCCAGGCCAGTCAGGACCCCAGGCCCCCAGCTCCTGGGCATCCCTCGCAGTGGGCCCCCAGCCCTTTTGACTACCGTAGTCCTGGCCCCAGCTTGAGCCAGTCGAGGGTATTCTCCCCTTCGGGCTGGGTCTCTCTAGCCGCTCACTCCGTCTCCTCGGGCCTCACCGCGCCACTACTCCCCGTCCTCTCGGGGGCAACTGCAGCACCACGCTCACATCACTCCCACTCTCAGGGTCTGCCCTCTCTGGGCCCCTCACAACACTGGCCCTCTGGGCCCCCCAACAAACACATGGGTAACCCACCCAGTGGTGGTGGGAGCTAGGGGTTAAGGCACCCCAACCCGCCTTTCACTGGGGTGATAACTGGCCTGGCATTTCCTGGGGGCTCCCACACCACTGAGAGCCCCACCAGGCCACCCACTCCTGGCAGGGTGCAGTTTCAGGTCATGCCCAGGACCAGGAGTCGCCTTACCATCCCCTTGCAACTCCCCCCTTACCTCCAGGTCATTCACAGCAGCCCTCCAGCCAAGCAATACTACTACCTGGCCTCCAGCCACCAAACTGCCCTGTTTATATAGGCAGCCACTGTCTCAAAATGGCTGCCCTCATCAGGCACCTGGAGGCTGCCAGATCCAGGCCCTTTAAGTGGCAGACACACCCTGTGCTCTGCCACAGGGTCATACTTGGGATTCTTCAAAGGTACTTTCTGACATAAATTGAAGCCATCAATAGCACTCACCCTCCCATCCTGCACCCAGAGAACTATAGCTCAGAGTACATCAGCTTCAAGCATTAATTCTCCATCCTGTTGCAGGCCATTATGGACCCCTGGAAACAATTCACTAAGGCAACCATACAGTGTTGAGGAATGGTTTATAACACTATGGTCTTTGGGTACACCAGGTTGATCAGGGTGGGAAAATATGGCCCATGGGTCAGATGCAGCCCACCCGGTGACTGGATCTGGGCTGTGGCTGCCCCTGCAGCACTCTACATGGGGCCATGCCCTGCCCTGGTGGCAGCTGCACTGGGCACAGTTCATTCAAAGCTGTTCCTGCTCCTGCCCGTGCTGCACCGTGCTGTGCCACATCACACCGTTCCTCATGGGCAGGCTAGCAGCTTCAGCCGGGTGGCTTCTGTCCCAGCACCTGGGCTCCAGCTTCAGCTCCTGGAGCACACCCACAAGCTTGGGGTAGTCACTGCTACCACACAGGCTCTGCTCTTTATTAGGCCTCTGTGCAGCCTGGGGTGCACAGACTCTGCACACCTTGGGCATGCTTAGCCCCACCGTGGTATTTGGAGGTGCTTCATTTAGCTTGAAGCATTCAAAAGTAGCCTCCTGTGCCAGAGGAAAGTAAAGAGCCAAGCCCACCTTGGCTAGCTGAGCAAAGGGAATTATAAAGGCTGTCTGACCGCTCTCCCCATGGGCAACTGGTGCCTCCTAATACTAGGGGGGTGGGGGGTACCAGCAGCTAATTGCCAGCTGGGTGTAGACGGGAGCATCCCCCAGCAGCCAATCACCAAAATGTTGGCGGCACGACCAGAAATGCTGGTGGCAAACCTAGAAGTGCTTCTCTCAAGGGGGCGCAGCCAATCTCAGGGGGTGCATGTGCATCTGCATGCACCCCCTATGCATTGCCAATGCCTCTCCCCTCGGGAATCCAAGGCCAGCACGGTGCATGCAGGTAGCCTTTTATTGTTCAGAAAGAGAATGGGGTAAGAGGAAAACAAAAGGGATTTCAGAGAAAACACCTTGAGCAATATAGAATACATTGAGTCTCGTTCAATAGAATTACATTATTCTTCTAATGCATGGCAAAAGTTCACTTAACCCTAATATGCAGGCTAAGTTTCCATATCTACTTACAATTTATAGGCAATCCTTGAACTTAACAACACAGCTGGTTCCTGAAAACTGCATCTTAAGTGGAAACAATGCAACTTGGAACCAATTTTCTCATAAGAAACCATGTTATAAGTGGGGGATTGGTTCCTGAACCAAGGCCTGATATGCCCTATTTTCACTGAAAATTCCCCAGAATTTTGTACTTGATTAATTATAGACAAGTAATATAGTTACATTAATGTATTTATATTGTAAATAGCAATCATATTGATTTGGAAGGACTTCTCTGAGGTCAGTTTGCTGGACTTTTGAAAGTCTCTTGGTTGGACTTTTTGAAGGGTTCTTGGCTGGAGTCTTCTCAGGAGTCTTGATTGCAGGTTTTTCTGGAGCCTTGTCTTTCTTCAAGAAAGTGTCCAAGGAAGTTTGAACAGATGTTCTCCAGGGAGATGAGCAATGCAATGAACTTGTTCGCTGGCATGGCGTCGCATCAGACCAAGCATTGTAAAGTTGAACCTGACATCATGAATACGACACAGGGTTTCAATTTATACATGTAGTAAGTGCAAAACGTTGTAACTCAAAATGTTGTAGGTCGAGGGCTGCCTGTATTCATCTGGAGTGTCCTCCAGAGCTCAAAGCTTGTCTGTGTCCACACAGTGACTTCCCTGCTTTCCCAAAACTGCCTGAAGTAGAGTGGAAGAGAAGCAATATTCATTTCCTAGGTCCAATTAGACTCCAAAAATTGAAAGAGGATCCAGCTCTTCTTTGTGTCTTGGTGAAATAAAGGTTTCTCTTTATGGCTGACGTGATGATAAGCCATTTGCTTCCTAGGAATGAGTTCAGTAAAAAGCAGATGCCACAGGGAAGCTCTGAGATGACCAGATCCAATCAGATCTTTCTGGTTCCACATATTTTGCTTGCAATGCTCCTATTATGGTAGCCAAAGATGCTGTATCCTTCTTGGCAACAAGGGTGCGCTATTGGCTCATAATCAGCTTATTTTCCATTGTAACCCCCAGGTCTAAATTCGTTAGACTTGAAACGTCCAATAGGATTCAAGAGCAAGAGTCATAGAGTTGGGTTAAAATCTAACCATAAATGTGTTAGTAAAGGCTATAAATAGCAAGCAAATATCACAGAGGAGATTCAACATGCCTGCCTAAGACACCTTCCCAATTTAAAATTGATAGGAATTTTCAATATTACAACTTTTCCTATGATTATCGGAACACAATGTAAGATAATTCAGTTTCTTAAATTCCCCTTTTTGTTCAGCAGTATCATTCCCATGTTCAGGCAGGGAAAAACAGGTTCATTTAATCAAAAAAATATATGTAATACTAGCATGTAAATCATGGAACAGCAGGTACATCAGGTACAAATTCCCACTAGTCATAGTTTATACTCAGAGCCATCGTTTTAGTAATTCTGACACTCATTCATCAGGGCATAATGAAAAGACACAGTTCCAGAGGTGAATTACACGAAACATATTTACAAATGTCAGAGAGAGAGAGACGGAGCAAGGTTCTTGTAAGCTCTGTTCAAGTGTCTGCACATTTTTATGGACAAACTAAACTGTGTGAGGGTTAGGATACAAGTGTACAAACAAGGTGTAAAAGAGGTTAGGTTTTTAACACATCAGTCACTCCCTGGTAACTGCCTATGCACACACCCACAGTCTACAACCTAAAGGAAGAGTTGGATTCGGGCCTAAGGGCAGGGACCCTCAGGTTGAGGAAAATGGTTGTATGCAGGCTGGAAGCGAAGCACGCTCATACAATAAAATGTGTTCACTATTCTTGTTTAGAACAATTTTGAAATGATAACACTATGACATCAGGTCAACTCATTCTAGAACAGGGTCTGAAATATATATATTTCCCATTTTTTTAGGATTCCCCAAAAGACCAGGGCCAGAAGCCATTCATTTTCCCCAGCTCTGATTCCTATTATTTCCATTTTCCTTGAACCCACTAATGGAGTTTAGAAATGGTTGCATTCTTTTCCAGTTCATAAACACAGAGACAACTTTCTTTACAGCCGCCTTTACTTCCTCGTTTCTCAGGCTGTAAGTGAGAGGGTTGGCCAATGGAGTCAACACAGTGTAGAAAAGAGAGAATATTTTGTTCAGGGCTTTAAGGGACTTGGTTTGTGGAAACATATACACAATGGCTAGGGTCCCGTAGAAAATGGTCACTACAATAATATGAGAGGAACAGGTAGAAAAGGCCTTTTGTCTCCCGGTAGTAGAAGGGATTCTCAGTATGGTGGTGATAATGAAGACATAGGACATGAGAGTCAAAAGGAACGGGGGCAAAAGGACTATACAGGCAAGGCTGAAAACTGCAAGTTCAACCTCAAAGGTGTCGCTGCACAAGAGTTTAATCAGTGCAACATATTCACAAAAGAAATGGTCAACTTGATTGGGTCCACAGAATGTTAATTGTAAAAGGAAGAGATATATAATGGAGACAACTATAAATCCACTGATCCATGAAGCAGCTGCAAGGTTGAAACATAATCTGTCACTCATTACGGCTGCATAATGTAGTGGTTTACATATGGCTAAGTACCGATCATAAGACATCACGGATAAGAGACAACACTCTGTAGCTAACAACACATAGGAGAAAAAAAATTGGATGAAGCAGCCAGAGAATGAGACGGCTCTGTCTCCAGTGAGGAAGCTGGCCAGCATCCTGGGCAGGAGGGTGCAGCTATAGCAGGTGTCCAAGCAGGACAAGTTCCCCAGGAAGAAGTACATGGGGGTGTGCAGATGCTGAACAGCTATGATGAGCACAATGATGAGGATGTTCGCAGCCACAGTTGCAATGTAGATTATAAGAAACAGGAGGAAGAGAAATATTTGCAACTCTGGAAGAATTTCGAATCCCAGGAGGATAAATTCAGTGACAGACGTTTGATTTCCTCCTTCTGTATCTGCCATGGCATCAGAGAGATTCCATTCAGCTCTGCAAAATTATATAAAGAATATAGACCATTTTGAATGCCATTGAATCAATCCATCTCCTGAGTTTTCAGGATACAAATCTTGCTGAACAGGACTGAATCAGGAAGATGTTCCAATCTTCCACTATGGAGGTGAATAGTGCTGCATATTCACCTTCGCTTAAGCCATTGCCCCACTCATACCATTACGAGAAAAGAAAGGGAAACGGTATCTTTGATAGACATACCAGAAATGTTTTATAGGATGTCCAAACACTACTTCATGTAGCCTTTATGCTCACCTCCTAACACCATAGCGCAGAACATAGATTCTTGTAATCCAGAAATCTTCAGTTCAAAAACTCTGGTATACAAGAGATTTTGGAAAAAAAGAAAATGGGAAAATAATTTAGGCCTGTGCAAAGCAGCTAGTACTCGCTTCCTATTCAGCCAATTTGGGGGATAGTGATTCGATTCAGAGATTCATCCGGCACATCCCACAAAATATCTCAGAAAACAACTCAGTAACTAATATGTGTACTTGGTAGATGGGGATTATAAAGGAAATAGTACTGTGTGTGAGACAGACAGAGGGAGGGAGGATGTTTAGGAGTAGCGTTCCTGCATTTGTGCAGGCTGCTGGGTCAGACAACTTTTGAGAGATCCTCCACTCTTATGATTCTATCAAGTGCTCACGTTGTTATTAAATGGAAATGTTATGAATGCCGTTTGCAGTTAGAAACAAATCAAATAGAAAACCTATTGTCCAGTTCTTTTTAAATTTCAGTCTCTTAAAATCATTTGTACTATTATTGTCAATCCTGTAAGCCTGACTGTTATAAAACTTAATCAACTGAAGATGTGCTATGAAGACTTAATTCAGTATATGAATCCACACCATGCCCAACAGGAGATCATTTGGATTATTTTGAAGTTATAATGAGAACTTGTTTTAGTTTGACTTATTTTTTCTTAAATCAGCTTTTAACCTAATAAGTAAAATTAATTCTTCTTTTTCTTTATACACTTAAAATGCTACCATGTAATTATATTTCTTTTACTGTCTGGGATTACATATTTTTCTTGACATTTCTGTATATCTAATATATGTCATACATTAAGAAGAAGAATTTAACCTTGTAATTCATATTAACATGAATAAAAAAGTCCTGAAGCTAAGAAACTGGCTTTCAGAAAATAGAAGCTGAAGGATTAATATTACCATATAGACAGAAAAATGCCTGTTTTTTTTGTTTTGGTTTGGTTTTGTACTTATTAGTCTATATTAGTATTGAAATATTCAGGTTATTTCATTTATTCTTTTTCTCTGAGTTTTGGAATATGGGTCAGATTAGGAAAAAAGAGAGAAATATATTGCTTTACCTTACAAAAGTGAAGAAAAGCTTGAATCGTTGATGCGATCTCTTCCATCATAATTCTGGAGATCAAAGAATAGCTTCTGTAGCTAACCCTCTATGCTGATGCATTTCACATGTATCATTTCTCCCACTTAAGGGACATCCATCTTCACAGAAAGATCCTGTGGTACTTCAGAAAGGCTTTTGACCACTTCTACATTACAAGTATGATACAATGACATCCCTGCCATCATTACTTATCTCGTTTTTGAGAAGGTGATAATACTCCAAACACTTGTGTTGATGGTCTTGTCATATTATTGTGCAGGCAAAGACATAATATTAATAGATCTGATTAAATAACCTCCAGTGGGAGGGAGCGGGGTGGAGATAGGGAGAATGAAATGAATAACAAATAGGAAGAGAGAAAAAAACCCTCTCTTCTCCTTAGGACCGGTGTAGTGTCACTGGATATGAAGTAATTATGACCTCAGCAACTTACCAGAACTTTAGACTCAGTCTTCCATTTTGAGGGACGAAACTCCCCATTGACTATATGTACAATTCCAGGCTTGCTCATAAAGCAGAGATGAAGAACTAAAACAGATACATAACAAATACATTTTAACATGTGACCATGTTTAATTAGTTAAATCTAATAAAAATTCACTGCCTTGATAGAACATTGCCACAGGTCAAAGAATAATGTCAGATTTGGACAACTCTAAATGGGAATCACTTTGGATCCTGCATTTCTTTGAAGTGCTTTTGTACCTTCCCAACTGAAGTGCTTCTTACTGTGTGGGAGGGGAAACTATTTAGGTGCTCCACATATAGGGGACCAGAGAGCAAGAATCCCAGCCTGCTTCTAGGTGTCTTGACCGCTATCCTGCAGAGGCTTTCAGGAAGTAGTGTGTGGCAACATCCAAGCCTTCTGAGTAGTTGACCCCATGTGTCTTCCGCGAGGGGATCTAGTCCTGCAATGGCAGGAACAGAGGCTTTACAGGAACTGGTGGGAGTGGATACTGGTGGAGCCCGGGGGGGGATGGGCAATGGTAACAGATGTTCAGGTTGAGTATGGCCACCTCCCTGGAGAGCTGTACTGAGCTATTTTCACCACTTTAGAACCATGCCCCCAACCTAAGTGTGACACTGGCATCTTGATAGACTCATCTGTTAGGAAAGGGTAGACAAGTTTAACCAAAGAGGAGGTAAGCTGTGCCATTCAGAGGGTGCTGGATCTACATGTCCTCCAGGGGGATCATACTTGGGATGAGCTTCCTGATCTAATGTAGACCATCATTGTACCCACCCTCCCATCTTGCACCCGATGAACCAGCATCCCTGAGTCCCCAGGTAATGATAGTGACTTTAGATGTAGATGGGGCTGAGATGCATCAGAGCATGATAAAACTGTGGGCAGCTGTTTGGGTTGATTGGAAAAGGCCAGGAGGGAAGGAGAGAGGTGAGTGTTGCTGACTGAAGGCATGTTGTCTGCACTGGGTGTGGGTGAGACAGCCGGGCAAATATTTTGGTATGAGTGGGAAGCTGTGGTAGCTCAGCAGGAGCAGGAAGACCTGTTTGATTTCTTGTTGCTGTTGAGAAGTGTCCTGGGTCTCAGATGAGAAGACCTGCCCTGCTAGCTTCAAATCAAAGTACTGTATTACCCCTCAGAAGCTGCTGCACTTTCTGGAGGCTCGCAGGGTGTTATTTATTCTAACCCCTGATGCTCTTGCTCTGGATCCTCTGTATGTTTCTCAAATCTCCCTGGAGGATACTGTAAGTAATTTTCTGGAATAAAGTGGCCACCTGGTTGCTACCCATCCTGTCCTGGCCTTGGGGCCTGCCTCCTGGGGAACCTTCATGGAGTTGCTAAAAACCTTTCTTTTCTGAACTGTGTCCTTCCACCTGCCCCAACAAGTACTGTTTGGACACAGTTGTGTCAGAATAAGGATTACCACTCTGAAATGAAATCACAGGCTGCTCTCACTGGAGCTCCTCAAGGCTACTCCCACCCACACCTAAAACATACCTGTATGCGGTCTTCCTTGAGTTACAGTCTAAGCACTTCCCCTGGAAAATCTGAAGGTGCACACACAAGCACTCAGTCCTGGCCAGGGGCTACAGAACCGTGCCATGCTGTGGTGCATTGCTGCTTCCCCTGGTTAGAGGGCCTCAGTTGTTAGGAGAACTGGCCAGGAAGGGCTGGAGGTGGGGGTCCTTTTCCAGTCCTCTTTCTCATTAGATGACTTGCTATTTGTGCTCTAGATAGCATTTATGGAAAGGGAGTCATTGCAAGAAAACTTCATGTGAGGTCGCTTGGGGGAACAAGGTCTCTTCCAAAACCCGCTGGTCCCCCCTAGTAAGTTTATAGATGGCCACCAGGTCCCCCCTCAGGCTTCTCTTGTGAAGGCTGAACAGGTTCAGGTCCTGTAGCCTCTCCTCATAGGGTCTGCCCTCCTGTCCCTGGACCATGAGAGTGGCCCTCCTTTGGACCCTCTCAATGCTGCCTACATCCCTCCTGAAGTGTGGCGCCCAGAACTGGATGCAGTACTCCAACTGCGGCCTGACCAGTGTCACATAGAGGGGGAGGATCACCTCCTTGGCCCTCCTTGTGATGCATCTGTGGATGCAGGACAAGGTATGGTTAGCCCTGCTGACTGTGGCCTCCAAGATCTCTTTCTGCTGCCGTGCTTTCAAGAAGGGAGTTCCCCAGCCTATAGGTATGCTGCTGGTTCCTACTGCCCAAGTGCAGCACCCTGCACTTGTCAGTATTGAATCCTATCCTATTTTCATTTGCCCACCCCTGTAGCCTGTCCAGGCCCTGCTGTAATCTGTCCTTCCCTTCTAGCGTGCCCACCTCACCCCAAATCTTGGTGTCATCTGCCAATTTAAACAGGGTGCTCTTAACCCCATCGTCCAATTCGTTGATAAAGAAATTGAGCAGTGCGGGCCCAAGGACCAAGCCCTGCGGGACCCCACTGCCCACTTCCCTCCAGGTTAAAAATGACCCATCCACCACCACTCTCTGAGTATGACCTCTCAGCCAATTTGCAATCCATCTGACTGTAGGCATCAAAGCCACAGTCACCTAGCTTTTTAATGAGAATGGGATGGGAGACAGTGTTAAAGGCCTTCCTGAAGTCCAAAAAGTCTATATCCGCTGCAATACCTGCGTCCAATGCTTTTGTGACCTGATTGTAGAAGGCAATCAGGTTGATCTGACATGACCTGCCCCTAATGAAACTGTGCTGGTTGCCCTTGAGCATCATCTTCGCTGCTGGCCCACCACAGATGTGCTCCTTGATAATCTTCTCAAAGAGCTTCCCCAGGATAGAAGTAAGACTAATGGCCCTATAGTTGCCCAGGTCCTCTCTCCTCCCTTTTTTAAAGATGGGGACCACATTGGCCCTCTTTCAGTCATCTGGCACCTGGCCAGAGCACCACAAGTGCTCATAAAGCCGTGCCAGGGGCCCCGCGATAACCCCTGCCAATTCCCTCAACACCCTGGGGTGGAGAGCATCTGGACCTGCTGATTTGAACACATCCAGTCCCTCCAGAAGTTCTCTAACCCGGTCCTCCCTGACCCTAGGTTTGGCGGAGTTTCTCCCAAATCTGTCCTGAATCTCAGTAGGGGAGTCTCAGTCCCTGAACAAGAAAATAGAGGTGAAGAAATTGTTAAAACGGTCTGCTTTCTCCTCCGGTGTGACCATCAGATTGCCAAGCATGTCCTGCAGGGGCCCCACATTACCTGGAGCCTTCTTCATTCTCCCTATGTATTTAAGAAAGGACTTTTTGTAGTCCCTGATCCTTGATGCTAGCCCTAGTTGCGTATCTGTCTTAGCTTTCTTAACAGCCCCCCTACAGACCCAAGCAGTGGAGGTATACTCCTCTTTGGTAATAGCCCCTCCCTTCCTCCTTTTTGGCAATCAGGCATTCACGAATGCTGCCTAGGGATCATTTCGTCAGAGGAATGGGCTCTCAGTTACTTGGCCCTTATCTGGATGGGGTTCCCTTCACCCCTGTCCACTTTTGCTCTGGCTGCATCTATTAGCTCTGAGCCCACTATTCAGGACTACAGACTTCAGGTCTTAGCTGGCCTCTCTCAAACAAAAGTGCCCTGTCACAGGTTTACTTCACCCTGGGTAGTTTGCTTCAAGTCCCAACCAAAAGTAAAGCCAAAAAGCTTTGGAACATAGCTGCTTCCTTAGTGCCCCGCTGCCAATCTCTCTAGATCAGGCATGTCTCCAGGTCACTCTTCTCTGGCTCTCCATCAAGTCAGTCTCCATCTCTGCAGGGAGCTCCTTCATGTTTGGACTCCCGCTGTTCCTCTGCCTCTGTGTCTGGAGTTGGGGCCTCACATAGTAAAAAATGTATTCATGCAAGAAAACCATCAACATCCCAAGCTCTCTAGTAACAGGGAAGGGGCCCTCTTACAATATTGAAAATTAACTTCAAGACAAACAAACGAACTCAATGTGAAGAATTAATCCTCTGCTGTGCATTAACCAGGAAATCAATGTCAGGTGTCATGTCTGCTGTTGCAATGCAGAGCACTGCTTCAAGGTGGTCACCACTCATCAAAGATCTAAGATTTGATTTGATGACTTTCATTACAGAAAATGTCTTCTCACATATGTATGAAAAGTGAAGAGAGCAAAATAAAGTCTTTTTCTTTCATTCAAAAATCCTCAAATTGGAGAGAAAAGTCAGCCTAAATTGCTCTTGGAGGAGTTTGTGACCATTTTACCTTGTCATTCCTTGGGGCACTTTGGTGAACAGGTGTTTCCCCCAGACCCTGATGTACACCACTTATATATTTATAGGCAGCCACCGGGTCCCCCTGAGTCTGCACTTTTCCAGGCTGAAGAGTCCCATGGCTCTCAGCCTCTCATCATATGGCCTGTTTTCTTGTCCTCTGGTCATGTGTGTGGCTCTCCTCTGGACTCTCTCAAGCTTTTCCACATCCTTTTAAAATTGTGGAGCCCAGAACTGGATGCAGTACGTCAACTGCAGCTTCACCAAGGCCGAGTACAGCAGGAGGATGACATCCTGAGATTTACTTGAGAAGCATCTATGGGTGCAAGAGTTTTGTTTGCTTTACCTGCTGTGACATTGCATTGGTGGCTTATGTTCATCTTGGGGTCAATGATGACCCCCAAGTCCCCAACTTTGTAATCCCTCCTTTGCTGCCAATGCTTTTGTGGGAAAAAAATGTTTTTTTTTTTCTGTTTTGCAGCAATCATCCCCTCATCTTTCCTTGCTTTTTCTTGGGCAGGCAATTTCTCATATATGACTGCATGCTTGGTTTCAAAATGCCAATTCAAATTGTATTCTTTGAATACTGCCACACTTTTTTTGCAAATTAAGCAAACAGCTTTTCCACTCACTTCATTAAAAATAAATAAATAAATAAATAAATACAATATATATTTATAGGTCCATTCTTTGTTGAGTATTCAGCATTCAGTGTCTACCTTCCTCTTTGATGTGTTATATCCTCATTTTTATTCTTTTGTGGAGTGGTGATATTAGGGAAGTAAATATTTTTTTTTTAAATATCCATTTACACTTTTCTAAGTTTGTCTCTTAACCAGCACATCTCAGAGCATTGCCCTTGCCCTGGCCTCAGTCCTTACCAGTTATTTAGATGTCCTTGTTTTAACAACCACCCAGATGATTGGGGGAACCTGGCCAGGTAACCAGGTGTGGCCTCTGATTCCAGCTCCGAGGTCAGGACTGCACAGCCAGGCCCATCCCCTCTCAACAGCACAGGGTTCCCAGCTGCAGGGCTGGGACCCGCACATCACAGCAGAAGCCTGCCCTTGCCCTTACCTGCACAGCAGAACTCGGCTCAGCCCATCCTTCCCCTCTCAGCATGGCAGAAGCTGGCCCAGCCTCCCTTCCCCTCACTGGTGCCAGGCCAGCCGGGCCCATCCCATGTAGCAGGACCCAGCTCAGCTCATCCTCTAGTGTGCAGCATGGCATAAGACGGCCAAGCCTCACCTTCCCCTCACCTGCATGGCAGGACCTGGTCCAACCTGTCCTTTCCCGCATGGCATGGCAGAAGCCAGATGAACCCCTCTCTCCTCTCACCTGTGCAGCAGCACCCAGTTCATCCTGTCCTGTATCACACAGCATGGCAGAAGCTGGCCAAGCTCCCCTTCCCCTCACCAGTGCTGCACACTGGGCACATCCCATGTGGTGGCAAAAGCCGTCCCAGCCTCCCTTCCTCTAACTGTCCAGTGCAGCATCACAGAAGCTGGTCCAGCCCCCACTTCCCTTTACTGATACTGCACACCGGACCCATCCCATGTGGCAGGACCCGTCCCAGTCCATCCTGTACTGTGCAGCACAGCAGAAGCCAGCCCATCTCCCGCTTCCGGCTAAATGAATATAAACCATTTGTCTTGTAGGAATGAGGTCAGCAAAAAGGAGCTGCCCTAGAAGCTCCATAATTATATGTATGACCAGATCTGGCCAGATCTTAGGGGTTCCACTTTAGCTGCTCTGATCCTGGGGGGCAACCGGATGAAGGCATGGTTGTGCTTGCACAGTTCTGTGGTTGGTTGCCCAGCAGTCTGCTAAGAGAAAAGAGGAGTGTGCTATTAAAGGGAAGCTGTAAGAGGGACAATCTCACTTTTATTTGTTAATTGAACTTTGTAGCCTGGGCCTTTTCCAAGAGACCCTGAGTCTATAGGCTGATTATTTGGGCACTCTCATCACCTTTGGAATAATAGAGGATAAGGATTTGTTTCCTATGGGTAGATGCCATTACAGTACACCAACCAGAGCAGAAGCACACCCGGATAATTAAACAGCTGTAAACACTTTACTATTTTAGTACTGCCACCCCTCCCTCGCTGCCATATCCCAAAGCCCCATGGGGTGGATCAGACCTGTTCCATGCCCCTTCTCCGCCTCACATCTTTTTCCTGCCTCACTCTTTAAACCAGGGCTGCCTGCCAGTGACCTCTGCCCAATTTATAATCGGTAGTCAGGCATTTCTATTATATTAATTTTACTTCTGAGGATCTCAACAGAATATTAGATAACTCAGTTCCTAAATGCCCCAGTTTGTTCAGCACTATAATTCCCACGTTCAGGCAGAGAAGGCAAGGTTCAGACAGACAAAAAACATATATCATTCTAGCCTGTTATTCATGGAAAAGCAGTTATATCCGTTACAAGTCCTTGTCATTGGTTATACCCAGAGCCTCTATTTTAGTCATTCTGTCATTGATTCACCAGGGCATAGTGTAATCTTATACAGATTCAGTTGTGAATTACATGAAGCACATTTTTACAATGAACTGTCTGTCAGTGAGATAGAGATGGAGTAAGGTTCTTGTAAACTCTCTTCAAGTGAGTTCCAGACATTTTCTGGACAAACTAAATTGTTTGAAGATTTCTGTAAAAGTGTGTGAACAATGAGTCAAAGAGGCTAAATCTGTACCACAACAGCTACTCCTCAATAACTGCCCCCACACACATCCACTGCGTGAAATGTGCAGGGAGACTGATATCTGGGCCTAAGTGTAGGAATCCTCCAATTGAAAAAAAAGGGTGTACATTGGCTTAATGCACAGAAATCTATTCACTATTCTTATATGGAAAAATGTTAAATGAACACTGTGATTTTAGGACAATCCATCCATTAGAACAGGATGCCAAAAGTATCTAATGAATTTAATCTTTTTAAAGTTTTTTCTTCTTTTAGAATTCCCCAAAACCCCCGGGCCAGGAACCATTCATTTTCCATAGCTCTGATTCCTGTTATTTCCATTATGCTTGAACTTGCTAATAGGGTTCAGGAATGGTTACATTATTTTCCAATTCATAAACACGCGGACAACTTTCTGTACAGCCTCCTTGACTTCCTTGTTTCTCAGGCTGTAAATGAGAGGGTTGGCCAATGGAGTCAGCACAGTGTAGAAAAGAGAGAATATTTTGTTCAGGGCTCTAAGGGTGTTGGTTCTTGGGAACATGTAGACTATAGTTACAGACCCATAGAAAATTGTCACCACCATAATATGTGAAGAACAAGTGGAAAAAGCCTTTTGTCTCCCCGTAGTGGAAGGGATTCTCACTATGGTGGTGATAATGTAGACATAGGACACGAGAGTCAAAAGGAACGGGGGCAAAAGGACTATACAGCCAAGGCTGAAAACTACAAGTTCAACCTCAAAGGTGTCACTGCAGGACAGTTTAATCACTGGTAAGTAGTCACAAAAGAAATGGTCAACTTGATTGGGTCCACAGAACCTTAATTGTAACATGAAGAGATATACGGTTGAGACAACTAGAAATCCACTGATCCATGAGCCAGCAGCAAGGTTGAAACAAAATCTGTCAGTCATAAAGGCAGCATAATGCAGTGGTTTACATACGGCTAAGTACCGATCATAAGACATCACGGATAAGAGACAACACTCTGTAACTATCAACATACCAAAGACAAAAAATTGCATGAAACAGCCAGAGAATGAAATGGTTCTGTCTCCAGTAAGGAAGCTGGCCAGCATCTTGGGCAGGAGGGTGCAGGTATAGCAGGTCTCCAAGCAGGACAAATTCCCCAGGAAGAAGTACATGGGGGTGTGCAGATGCTGAACAGCTATGATGAGTACAATGATGAGGATGTTCCCAACCATGGTTGCAATGTAGAGTATGAAAAACAGCAGGAAGAGAAGTATTTGCAACTCTGGAAGAATTTCAAAGCCCAGGAGGATAAATTTGGTGACAGAAGTTTGATTTCCTACTTCTGCAGCTGCCATGGCATCAGAGAGATTTCATACAGCTCTGTAAAATAATTTGAAGAAAACAGCCCCCTTTGAAAATCATAGAATCAGTCCCTCTCCTGAATTTTCAAGGAACTAATCTTGCCTAAAAAAGACCCATATATGTAGGTGGTTTAGAGTTCCAGCTAGGAGGTGAAGACTCCTGCTTATTCATTTCTAGTACGCCTACATGGAAGCCATTACCCCACCTTTGTCATTATGAGAAAAGGGCTAAATTTTTTGTTATAGATTAAGAACTGTTTTACAGCATTTCATTTCTGCATCATGCATCCTCCTAAATGGCTGAGGTCAAACACTGGTTCTTTTGTTTGGGGAATCTTCATGTTACAGTCTCTGATATGATTGGTTATTGAAGAAAATGGGCACATCTAGCATGCCCTATTTAGGCTACACTCTTAACTCAAAGGTATGAAGATAATGTTTTAAAATTACACAGTTTATAACATTAATCTCATTCATAGTGTTCCTGCTCTTAGGAATGTCATTTGACAAAAGAAGTAACTTTTCCCCCTCCTCCCTACAAACAGAGCTTATTTTAGAAAAAATCCAAGTGAGCAGACCAAAATGCAAAATATGAACATGTGTGTCACTACTGAAATTCACACTAGGTACTTTGGGACTAGGCTGAGAACTGCGTAGAAAATTCAGTACATTGGTTCTGCACTCCAGTTTAAGAGACACAAGTGCAACTGGATGCTTGACCATACTGAATTCCAGCAGCACACAGGAGAGTATCCGTGGCTGCTGTGACAATGGTGAGGTCAACTGAAAGGGGCCACGAAAGCCATGCATCCTGTTGGCACTGGATTTATGAACCAGATACTTTGTTCTGGGTGGACCAAAACTCTCATACTGATCACTACCTCTCCATTCAATAATAGGAACATTTTATAGGACAGAGAAGCAGATAAGGATAATGTAAACAATTCTACGCCTACCAATCCTTGAGCTGTCACGGAGGGAAGGTACATCTGGCTACCATGCTAGCTTCACCCTAATTTCTCTCTTGAATATCAGATATCAACAGCCTGGAGGTTGCGGGCTGAGACCCAGCCCCTCCCTACGTGAGGTGGTTGAGTTTGGCTGGTGGTGTGCCCTCTGTCCTCTTGTAACATGAACACACCTAACTATTAGCAAGTTTCTTGTATTGGAATTCAAAAGTGACTCTAAGGATAAAAATGCATTAAGGCTACATTGTTCAATTTTTGAATCAACATCATCACCAAGAAGAGATCATTAGGAATATTCTGCCATTATCACAAGAGCTTGTTTCATTCAGACTTGCTTTTTTCTGAAGTCACATCATCATGTAATGTACAAAATCCATTCCATAAACACATGAAATGCTATCATGTAATTATGTATTTTCTACTGCCTATAATTACATATTTATCTGTATGTTGCTGTTGGCATAATAAAAGTCACATTTTTTTAGAATAATTTAAAGTATATCTGACCTAAGCCAGACTAAACTATTTTGAAAATTAGAAGCTGGCTATAAGAAACGAGAAATTAAGAAACTGACATTTAAATCCTGTCTGTAGACAAATATTTTCAAACACACACAAGATGCCATTGTTTTTATCGAGGTCCTTATCTACATTAATATGCCAGTTTGGGGTTTTGAATTCTGTTTTATTCAATTGCAGTGAAAAATGGAATATGGATCAGCATTAAAAAAAATCCATGTGTTCAAATAAGTTAAGTATTGTATATTCAAATGTCCAAGTGATGGTGTTTTAAAATGTGAATATTGATAGCGTTTTGGTATATTGAAGCACAATCTAATGTTTCTATTGCACAGAGAGCTAATCAGTGCATTATTTATATGGAACATGTTTGACTATTGCATTTACATTCATGAGTGGACAAATAAGTTCTCTCTCTCTCTCTCTCTATCCATTTCTCTGTCCATCTATCTACCTACCCACCCACCCCAAATCTGAGATAAGATTATTTCAAGAAATGAAAAGAAAAAATGTTGCTTTACCTTACAAGGAAGAAGAAAAGGTTGAATCTTTGATGTGGTCCCTTCCATCCTCATTCTAGAGACCAAAGTAGTGGTTGTGTAGTCAATCTTGTATCATGAGGAATTTAAGAAGCATCATTTTGCTCAGTTAAGTAACCCACACATTCTCAGAAAGATGCTGTGGTTCTTCACCCATGCTTTTATCTGTATGTACACTATAGGCATTACACAATGTCAGTCTCTCCCTGGAAACATCATTTATCCTGTCTTTGAAACGATGATAATACTCCAGACATTTCTGCTGATGGGCATGTTGAATTATTACTATGGAGCCAAAGTCACAGATTAGTAGAAGCAAGCGCGCAACTTGCAAACCCTGCCCCCCCAAACCTCCCCCCCCCCTGCAAAAAAAACCCAACCCCACTTGAAATATCAGGATGAAATAAATAAATAAAAAGGAAAAGGAAAAAACAAAAACCTAAACATAAACATTTTTGCTCTCATTAGGGATGGCATAGTGTCACTGATTATGAAATAATTTATCATCTGAACAACCTAACTGAATTTCAGCCAGAATTCAACTGTTCGTCAGTGCTGAAATCTCCCATTGGCTATATTTAAAAAAAATCAAGCTCTTCCGCCAAGTAGAGAGGAAGAACTAAATACTGGTAAGTAATGAATGCGGTTAAACTTGCATACAATTTTCATTTAGTTAAGCCTGAGAAAAATTCACTGCTTTGGAAGAAACATCCCAAATGTTGGACATGGACCAGCTATACATGTGAATCACTTTAGATCCTGTGCTAATTTAAAGCTTTGTGGGTGACACAGGCCTTTCTCAACTGAAGTGCTTTTTATTGTGCTGGAAGGGATGTTCTTGAGCTGCTCCATAAATAAGGGACTACAGAGCAGGTATCCCAGCATGATTGACCACTGTGCTCTCAGCCAGAGTTACAATGTAGTGTATGAGAAACAGAAGGAAGAGAAGTATTTTCAACTCTGGAAGAATTTCAATTCCCAGGAGGATAAAATTCAGTGACAGGAGTTTGATTTCCTCCTTCTGCATCTGCCATGGCATCAGAGAAATTCCATACAGCTCTGCAAAATAACCTGAAACACAGACACCTTTGAAATCCATGGAATTCCATCTCCCAAGTTTTCAAATAATTATTTTTGTCTGAAAATGACCTATCCAGATAGTAGAGCTGTGTTAAATGGAACCGTTTCGCCTTGAGTTTCAAGGTTTTGATGGAACAGCGTTCTGTTTCCAATTTCATTTTGATTTGAAACAGCTGTTCCATTTTGTTATGTCAAAACAGTGAGGCTGTTTCGATGCTGTTTCAACATTTCTCTAGATCAGGGCAGGGTGGGAGGCAGGGATTCAGCCCAGCTGAGCTGACTCTCCATCCCCAGCATTAGATTGGGTGGGCTGGGTTGACTATGCTGTGGACTATTGCTGCTTCCCCTTTTTAGAGGGCCTCAGTTGTTAGGAGAACTGGACAGGAAGGGCTGGAGGTGGAGGAATCTGCTTTATGTCAGGGATTTGAGATGTTGCTGTGACAGTATTCAGTCATGGGAGAAATGGTGGGGAATAGGGCATGTGGGATGTTGTGGAGGTGGAGGTGGTCATGGTGGGTTTCCTTAGTTCCAAACAAAGTCATGCCATGCTCATCCATATGTTCACAAGTGTGGGGTGACCTTGGGGCAGAGTTGAGCACAGGAAAGCTGGGAGGCCCTGGCAATCATGTTTCTTGACTGGGAAACATTGCCCCTCCACAGGGTCCACCCTCATGGTGCATGGCCTGTTCCTTGGGCCCCACGAGGTCTGCCCTGTAGGTCATGAGGCACAAGCACAACTTATCTGGTAGCAAGGAGTTGTGACCCCTCTAGGATGCTGCCCCAGCACCTACAACCAATCAGTGGGGCTTCACGGGCATCAAACTTCCCCAAGAACGGAGCCAAACCAATTGAGTCAAGGACTGCAGGCAGAACATTTTTCAGAACAAATCATTTTGATAAAGTATAGATAAAGTATCATATACTAAAATCAAACATCTACTATAACAGATTTTTATTTTATTTAAAAAAATGAGTACTGTATATACAGACAATTTAATATTAGCTCAAAATAAAGTCTTGCTCTTATATGCTGTACACTGCCAGAAGTGTAGGTGCAGTATAGTAGACCTCTCAAACCCCTTGCAGTTGGGCACCGTGTTCCTCTCCTGGCTTGTACCCACCAGTGGTCTCACCTGCCATGACTTGATGTAACAAGCTGACTAGGGACCTCATCAGAGAAATGGGCTCTCAGTTACTTGGCAACTATCTGGATGGGGTTCCCTTCACCCCTGTCCACTTTTGCTCAGGACTACAGGCTTCAGGTCCTATCAGGCCCCTCTCAAACAGAAGTACATTGCTACAGGTTTACTTCACCCTAGGCACCTTGTTTCAAGTCCCTGTATATACCTACAGTCAGGTCACTCTTGCCGTGCCTCCCCTGGAGCTTGACCCAAAGGGTTTCAAGCTGTTCTTCTTTGGGGCCAACATTGGCCTGTAGGGAGGTGTGCTGCTCCTTCACATAGAGGGCAACACCCCCACCTCTCTTTCCTACCTGATCCCTTCTGTGAGGATGTAGCTCTTTATGGCTATGCTCCAGTCATGAGAAGAGGTCCACCAGGTCTCCATGATCCCTACTAGATCATAGTGCCCAGTAGAAAGCAGGAGTACTAGTTCCTCCTTCTTGTTCCCCATACTTCTGGCATTGGGGTACAGGCACCTAAGTCCTTCTACTGAGGTCACTGGCCACCTGTTGCATTGAAGGGGAGCTGTTTTCTCAGCTCCCATAAGAGTGGCTTTCTTGGTTTCATTGTCAATGGAGCTTTCCTGAATATTGGTCCCTGGGTAGGCTCCAGTTAGAGTTTCCTCATCCCCTTGCAATCTTAGTTTAAAGCTCTATCTAAGAGATCGGCCATCCTGGCCAAGAAAAGGGATGCCATCTCTCCCCAGGAGTCCTCTGTCCTTGAAGTGGGTTCCGTGGTCATAGAAACCAAAGCCTTCTTGATGGCACCACCATTGGAGATGCCAGTTCACCTCATTGATGCATCCTCACCTCCTTGGACCATGGCCTGCAACAGGAAGCATAGAGGAAAAAGCTACCTGAGCCCCCAATCCTTTAAGCCCAGCTCCCAGAGCCTTGTAGTCACTCATGATGCAGTCTGGATTGCTCCTGCCTGTGTCATTTGTTCCCACATGGAAAAGTAGCATGGGGTAGTACCGATCAATCTCATCTTCAAGGGTCCCTGGCTTCACTCTGAGTCATCACCCACATTAACACTCCCTCGTGTGCACTCACCTAAAGACTCTGGAGACTGTGTTTGAAGCCGCCGACTCCAATGTGTGGAGTCTCAGGCCCCTCCTGTTCTCCCCCCTGTGCAAACTCCCGTGCAAACTCCGGCACACCCCTAAAGAGCGTGCCTGTTTGGGGGGGCTGTTCGTGCGGCTTGGGAGTGCGGCTCTTGCCTGGCATGGCTAAATAGGGGTGGGAGGGGAGGAAAACCCCTTTCTGATTTCCTACAGCTGGTAGATGCCACTACAGTACACCAACCAGGGCAGAAGCACACCCGGATAATTAAAGAGTTGTAAACACTTTACTATTTTACTACTGCCACCCCTCCCTCACTGCCATATCCCAAAGCCCCATGGGGCTGGATCAGAGCTGTTCCATGCCCCTTCTCCCCCTCACATCTCTTTTCTTCCTCACTCATCCAATTCAGGGCTGACTTCTGCATATCTCCCCCCACCATTGCTGGACTAGGCTTGGGCCAGGCACTATCCAAAACAACTCCAAAAAATCAGATCCATGTCATGCTCTCTTCCCAACCATGTGGGCAGATCATGGCAAAGCCAACTCTCATTTCCCTATGGGACCCAGTCAAGGCTGGGCCACTCCTTGGCATCTTCACAGGGATGCATCAGGCTCTGCTTCACCCCCACAAATTCAGGATCATCTCCAAAGGCTTGATCTAGACTGCACATGGATTGAGCACTGTCCATCCATCCCCAGTGGGGAAAGGTTGGGTACTGCTGTTTTAGATTATGGGCACCTGGGTTACAGGACCTCCAGCTTGCTAGAGGAGTGCCCTAGCTATTGAGCATTCAGGGAAAAGGACATGTTTTCACTCCTGAGGCTAACTTTGGTAGTTACAGGTTTTGTCTGACTCCATTTTCAGGAGTCTTAAGACTGCTACGCATATACAAGGAGCATGTATATGTTATTTGTCAGCTAGTAGGCATGCTTAGTGTGTGTGTATACTTCATGGGGCATTGCCGTCCACATACAAAGGGCTACATAGGCAAGAAGTGGACTCCGTTGGCAAAATGTGGGGTGCTGGGATTCCCTTAGAAAGTTGGAATTTTTGAAGACCCATAAATTAATTAGTCATGAAATGTTCAATAGGATTTGAGATCAACACTCGTCAAATTCAGTTAAAATCTAACTACAGATTTATTAGTACAGGCTACATTAAGCAAGGGAAAAACACAAATTAGATTTACAATGCCAATGACCTCTTTCCAATTTATAATGGACATTTAGGTATTCCCACCATTACCGCTTTTCTTATGTGGATCTCAGCACAACATCAGATCATTCAGCTTCCTAGATTCCCTGATTTCATCAGCAGTATCTTTCTCATGATGAGCAGGGAAAACAGGACAGTTGCGAACTTTATTCTAGGCAAACTAGACAACCCCATTTGAGGATTAGGATACAAGTGTGTGAACAATGACTCAAAGAGGTTAGGTTTTTACCACATCAGGCACTCCATGATAACTGGCCATGCACATACTTACTGTGCACAACCTAGAAGGGAGATTTGTATTTGGGCCTAAGTATAGGAAGCCTCAAGTTGAAGAAAATGGATATATACTGACTTGAAGTACAAAGAGTTCATATGACAAAATCCATTTAGTATTCTTACTGGGAACGTTTTTTAAATTCATACTGTGGTGTCAGGACAATCCATTATTAGAATTGGGTATGAAATGTATGTAATCTCTCTGAAGTTTCTCTTTCTTCTAGAATTCCCCAAAGCACTTGGCAATTCAATCACTATCGCTCTGATTCCTGTTATTTCCATTTTCCTTGGAACTGCTAATAGAGTTTAGGGATGTTTGTATTATTCTTACAGTTTATAAACACACAGACAACTTTCCTTACAGCCTCTTTTACTTCCTCGTTCCTCAAACTGTAAATGAGAGGGTTGGCCAATGGAGTCAGAACAGTGTAGGAGAGAGAGAACAACTTGTTCAGGGCTTTAAGGTTGTTGGTTCTAGGGAACATGTACACAATTGCTAGGATCCCATAGAAAATTGTCACCACAATAATGTGAGAGGAACAGGTGGAAAAGGCCTTTTGCCTCCCGGTAGTGGAAGGGATTCTCAGTATGGTGGCGATAATACAGACATAGGACATGAGAGTCAAAAGGAATGGGGGCAAAAGGAATATGCAACCTAAACTGAAAACTACAAGTTCAACTTCATAAGTATCGCTACAGGAGAGTTTAATGACTGGGACATAGTCACAGAAGAAATGATCAACTTGATTGGGTCCACAGAAGATTAATCGCAACAAGAAGAGATATACAATGGAGACAACTATAAATCCAGTGGTCCATGAGCCAGCTGCAAGGGTGAAACAGAATCTGTTACTCATAAAGGCTGCATAATGCAATGGTTTACATATGGCTAAGTACCGATCATAAGACATCACGGATAAGAGACAGCATTCTGCAACTAACAACATACCGAAGAAAAAAAATTGGATGAAGCAGCCGGAGAATGAAATAGTTCTGTCTCCAGTGAGGAAGCTGGCCAGCATCCTGGGCAGGAGGGTGCAGGTATAGCAGGTCTCCAAGCAGGACAAGTTCCCCAGGAAGAAGTACATGGGGGTGTGCAAATGCTGGACGGCTATGATGAGCACAATGATGAGGATGTTTGCAGCTATAGTTGCAATGTAGAGTATGAGAAACAGGAAGAAGAGAAGTATTTGCAGTTCTGGAAGAATTTCAAATCCCAAGAGGATAAATTCAGTGATGGACGTTTGATTTCCTACTTCTGCATCTGCCATGTCATCAGGGAAATTCCATTCATCTCTGAAAAATAATCTGAAAAAAACACCACAATAAAATAGACACCCTGTGCTGAGTTCTCAAAAGACTCGTTTTGCCGGAGATTGAACCTTCTAGGTTGGTGTTCCGCTCTGGAGGTGAATAGCCCGGCATATTCACTTTGAGAATGGCATCATGGAAGCCATTGTCCTGCCTATGTCATTACGAGAAAAGTAAGGACAAATTTCTCCGTGATAGACATAAAATGATTTTTTTTTCATGATATCCAAACACTGCATCATGCACCTCTCCTAACTTAACATGGTTGCAAAATTATTCTTTTTTCTGAGAATCTTCAGTTTTTAAAGTCTGTTTTATAATTGGTGACAGAGAGAATAAAATCGGCAAATCTTACATGTCCTATGTCGGGCTACACTCTCACTTGACGTTATAAAGTATATGTTTTAGTATTACACAGCTAATGATATTAATCCCATTCATAATATTCCTGTTTTAGAATTGTTCTGCTCTAGAAGTTGGCTGCAAGAAAGGTAATCAAAGGGTTATTGTGGCTAAGGCTTAAATTTCATTAACCCAAGCTACAAATTCAAATCAATCCATTCATTATAAAGTAAAATGAATCCATTTCTATCATTTCTAATGATATACATATGGTTTGGCATTTTGGAGCACTGTAATATTTCTGCCTCCAGAATCAGTACATCATGAAGACTGGTGAATAGATTATGAGTCAGAACAAATCCCCGCTCTTAGTCCATAAGCACGTGGAAGGCAGAATTTTGCACTGCTATGATTGTTAAGATGTTCTCAAAGTACTGCCAATCCCAAAGGTTTGGAAAGTATTCGACAGGTTTCACAAATCATGGCATTATTTTAACTGGAAAAGCATACCGTTTACAAAAAAAAAAAAGTAACTTATTTTCCCCTCCCTACAAATAGAGCTTCTTTAAGAAAAAAAATGCAAGTAACCAAAATGCAAAATAAGTACATGTGTGTCACTACTGAAACCCACATCAGGTACTTTGGAACAATGCTGAGAATGGAGTGTAAAAAAATCATGATATTGGGGATAGGCAGACAAGGTTCCTTGGGTGCATTTGATATCTTTTATTAGACCAACCCAAATAGTTGGAGAATATGATATTGGGTATACACTGGAGTGTCAAACACTAACAGTGAGCATCCTGAACAACAGTAGCACATAGGGCAGCATCAGTGGCTGGTATTGTAATGGTAGAGGGGAGTACCCATCTATGCACTTCTGTCCTGGCTCATGAAGCTCTGTGGCAGACACCTCCTTGAGTACCTTTCAATCCACCTGTCAGGGGAGCAATAATTGCCCCAAAAGTACATGATTATATCGTTGAGTTCTAAGCTGTTACCAAATATCAAACTAAAGCAATGGAAGATCACTGAGCTACTTTGAAAAACAGCTATTTGATTGGGCCTAAAAGTTTGCAATGGCACCCAGGGCAGACCTTCACTATGCATGGATAATGATATGGTTGGGGAAATTTTGAGGGCATTGGGAAAAGGATTCCCGTTATGGGTACACACTGCACCACAGTAGACCACACAAAGCTGAAGGAAGCAGAAGGAAGGTTAGGTTTATGCCCAAAGTGGAAAGATGGTCTTACAGTTTTCTTGATTCTCTTTCATTGGGATTCAACATAACCCTACAGATCTAAAGCGAAGTGGTCTTTCATGAGGCAGACCCCCTGTAGGTCCCAGGCAAAGAAACCAAGCAGACTCTCTGGTGGTGAGTTACCTCTGATGTTAAGAGTCTGCACATATTTGCTGATGGTTGATATTTGCTGCACATATTTGCTGATGGAGTCTTTCCCTTCCTGGGCTAAATCCTTTCCCACAAAAAGCTCTGAAGACAGCTCAATAACTAACATGTGTCCTCAGTATATTATGGAACATTAGAGACTTCGAGGTGGCAATGCCTTTGGAGATGAGTTGAATGTGGTCTGAGTTTCTAGGAACTGATCAAAAATTCCACAGTGCTTATTACCCTCAGTCAGTCCTTGGGCCAAGTGGAAAGGATGAACAGGGAAATTAAAAGCAAATTGAGAAGGACGTGTTACAGGCTCCTTATAGGATAAATTGTTTCATACTCTTAGCAGTCTGTGGTTTCTTGAAGTGCTCCCTGCAGCCAGCCCAGGTGGAGACCCTGACTCCCTGGACTCTGAGACCTTTCATCCCCATTCTTTCCCAATGTAATTAGGGAAATAAGACATACAGCATTATTGTAACATAAACACACCTAACTTTTAGCAAGTTTCTTGTCGTGGTACTCAAAAGAGAGTATAAGAATAAAAATGTATTAATGCTACCTTATTCAATTGTAGAATATACATCATTACCTAATATGTAAAATCCATTCCATTAAACACATGAATGTTTTCATGTTATAATGTATCTTCTGCTTTATGTAATTACATATTTATCTGTACATTGCTGTGGGCAAATAAATGTCATGCATTTATGGGAATTATTTAAACTATGTTTCACCTAAGCCTGACTAAAATATTCTGATAATTAGAAACAAGATATCAGAAATGAGACATGTAAGGACTTTCAATTTAAATCCTCTCTGTAGACACATGTTTTCAAATCAAAACAAAATGCCCTTGTCTTTATTAAAGCACTAGCCTACATTAATATGCCGGTGTTCAGGTTTTGAATTCTGTTTTATTCACTTTATTCAAATTCTCTGAACAATGGAATATGGATCAGTATTGGAAAAAAAATTGTGTGTTCAAATAAGTTACTGTATATTCAAATGTCCAAATGATGGTGTTGAAAAATGTGAATACTGATTGTATGTTGGCATACTGAAGCACAATCTAATGCTTGTGCTGTATAGATAGCTAATCAGTATACTATTATATGGAACATGTTTGATTATTGCATTCATATCCATGAGTGGACAAACTAACTCTCTCTCTCTATCTATCCACTTCCCTGTCCATCCATCAACCTGCCTGCCACCAACTCACCCCAAACCTGAGATAATATTATTTAAATAAATGACAAGAAAAATGTTCCTTTACCTTACAAGGGTGAAAAAAAGCCTGAATCTCTGATGTGGTCCCTTCCATCATCATCCTAGAGATCAAAGTAGTGGTTTTGTAGTCATTCTTCTATCCTAATGCATTTCAGATGCATCATTTCTTCCAGCTGAGAGAGCCACATATTCTCAGAAAGATGCTGTGGTTCTTCTGTCCATACGTACACTACAGCCATTGAACAATGTCAGGCTCTGCCTGGCATCATTATTTATCCTGTCTTGAGAAGCTGGTAATACTCCTGACATTTCTGGTGATGGGCACGTCAAATTATCATTGCAGAGGCAGAACAATAATATTAATAGAAGTGAATACAAAACCTCAAAAAAAAAAAGACACCTTGAAATTTCAGGAAAAAAATGAATAAAAAAGAAAAGGGAAAAAAAATCTTTCCCATCATTAGAAACATAGTGTCATTGATTATGAAATAATTTATCACCTCAAAAACATAACTATCTGGCAAAATTCAACAGTTTTTCAGTGCTAAAATCTCCCATTGACTAGATGTGGAAAATCAGGCTTCCTCCAGGATCTCAGAGGAAGAACTAATACTGGAAAGAAATGAATGCACAATAAAATCCCATATCACTGGAGAATAAAATTGGGTATGGACAACTACTCAAGCCAATTCTTTTAGATTTTGCATTAACTTGAGCTGCTTTTGTATAAAAAGGCCCCTCCTGAAATGAATCGCTTTATGTTGTGCTGGAAAGGTTTCTACCAAGGTGCACCACAGATAAGGGATGAGAGAGCAGGTGTCCCAGCATTTTTCTGGCCTCTTGACCATGGAGAGTCCATGACCAGACCAGTCATATGGGAGGTGAGCTGTGCCAGTCAAAAGGTGGTGGCATTGTGTTTTCTCCAGGGGTCATACCTAGAACTGTCCAGATGATGTTTTATGGTCTGAACTGGAGCTAACACTGGCACCCACCCTCCTCTCCTGTCCGCAGAGAACTGTTTAGCTCAGAGTGCATCAGCTTCAAGCATTACTGCTGCAGTAATGCAGTGGGTACAACCACTGCTACTGGGTACAACCACTGCAACCAGTGGTTACAACCACTACAACCAGTTAAACCACTGCTACTGGTTACTGCAGTCATGCAGCACTACTGCTGCAGGCCATCATGAACCCCTGGACACAATTCACCTAAGGAACTATACAGTGTTCAGGCAAAGTTCATTACACTAAGGCCTTTGAGCTTTAAATGATGGTGTTCTTGCTAATGCTAAAAATGTTTGCACGTGCTGGAACCAAAATATAACTGGAAAGACAATATTTCCCCACCTGAAATGCATTCATCTTGGGTACTCAACATAGGTGCTCCTCCCCTGACTCATAAAGGTATATGGGAGGCACCTGGAACAATTCACCTATAATCTGAACAATGACTCTGTGGGCAAAGATTGCATGTTGGGCAACTCAAGGTATAGTGGGGAGCACTGAAGGATGTTCCTGGATGATGATGATCTCTCACCACATCTGTAAGACAAGGACAAACACCTTCTCAGAGGCCTGGGCTGCAAAGGCTCCCCCCAGCCAGTACCACAACCAAGAGACCAAAGTTATGGATTACTGTGATTTTAGGGAATTCTTTTGGGGGGAACCTAGTAGACCCTTGTGTTGTAAATAATGGAGGGATGAAGGCATACCAGTCTTCAGCCTAAACATATGCTGAGTACCATTTTTTGCTTCATTATGAAACAAAATAAGTTTTTATTAAACACTATATACAAGTAAATGCTGTTTGTAGTACTCTTAGAACAAGTAAATGCTATGCAGATGATGGGTTTGGTATGAGGGAAATACAACACAGGCAGTCGGAGAGGGCAAGCGGGGCAGGAAAGTGTTTTCCCAGAACATGTGCATCCTATCTACCATTACAGGCTATGGGGCCCTCCAGGAAGCAGAGAGGTCTTTGGGGATAGGGCTGTAGGCCAGTATGCTTCTTGGTTGAATGGAGGGTTAAAGGAGCAAGAGCCCCACACTGTGCTGCTTCCCCTGCAGGCAAATACGCAAGAGCCTGTCAAGTCAGGGAGAGCTGGTCCTGACCCAATCTCCCTGAGTCCCCAAGGAATGATATTTTCCTGTGCTGCAGATGGGCTCAGATGCATCATAACATGATTCATCTCTGGGACAGTTGGTTGAGTTGACCACAGAAGGCCAGGAGGATGGACTAATAAGTCATGTAGCCTGTCCTGGGTTTCAGTGAGACAGCAGGGCAAAGATTTGGGGAATGGGAAAGGAGGGTTTGGTTCCCAAGGAGGAGTAGGAAGAGCTAATTGACTACCTGCTTCTGTAGGGAGGTGTCCTGAGGCTGGGGTGAGAAGCCCTGCCCTAAGAAAGGGATATTTGTGCTACTGCTGTGTTGGCTTCTCCTTGTGGTGCAGAGGGCCATGTGGAAAATCTGGAGAATGGCCTGAATGCCCTCCATCTATCTCTAGGGTGTGGCAATGAGGGACTGCTCTGTCTTCTTAAAAATATGGAAGTTCTCCATTAATGTATGCATGGCTGGTGTCACCATGCCACCAGCTTCAGAGGTAGCCTCAGCAGTCCTCAGTGTCTGGAAGTCAGATCATTGCCTGGCCTGGGAGATTCCCTCTCTCCAACACTTTGGCTCACCTGTCTTACAATTCTCTATCTCATAGTTTCATAGCAGCTAGGGTGAGGAGGGACCTGAACAGATCATCTAGCCTGACCCCCTGCCACAGGCAAGAATGAATGCTGGGTTCACAAGACCCCAGACAGATGATCATCCAACCTCCTCTTGAATTTGCCCAAGGTAGTGGTGAGGACCACTTCCAGATTTTGGCCACCGTAACTGTAAAATATTGCCTTCTGATCTCCAACCTAAACCTGTTCTCCATCAACTTATTACCATTGTTCCTCATCACCCCAGGTGGTCCTGGGGAGAAAAGGGCTCTGCCTATTTGCTGTTGATCTCCCCTGATGAGCTTGTAGGCAGCCACCAGGTCCCCTCCTCAGCCTCCACTTGCTGAGGCTGCACAGGTTCAGGTCCTTCAGTCTCTCCTCATAGGGCCTGTCCTGCTGCCCTCTCACCAAGCGGGTGGCCCTCCTCTGGACCCTCTCCAGGCTGGCCACTTTCCTTTTGAAGTGCGGCACCCAGTACTGAACATAGTACTCCAACTGCAGCCTGACCAAAGTCGCATAGAGGGGGAGTATCACCTCTCTGGAGCAGCTTGAGATGCATCTTTGGATGCATGACAAGGTATGGCTGGCCTTGCTGGCTGCGGTCTGGCATTGGCAGCTCATGTTCATCTTGGAGTCAATAATGACTCCAAGATCCCTTTCCACCCCTGTGCTTTCAAGAGGGGAACTCCCCAGCCTGTATGTATGCTGTGGATTCCTTCTCCCAAGGTGTAGCACCCTGCATTTGTCTACGTTGAACCCCATCCTATTCTCATCTGCCCACTTGTGTAATCTGTCTAAATCTAGTTGCAGCCTCTCTCTCCCTTCAAATGTGTCCACCTCGCCCCACGTCTTAGTGTCATCAGCAAACTTGGACAGCATGCTTTCCACCCCCTTGTCCAAGTCGCTGATGAAGATGTTAAACAGCGCGGGCCCGAGGACCGAGCCCTGGGGTACCCCACTGCTCACATCTCGCCAGGTGGAGTACGACCCGTCCACCACTACTCTCTGGGTGCGCCCCATGAGCCAATTTTTTACCCATCTGACTGTACAGGCATCAATGCCACAGTCGCTTAATTTATTGATGAGGATGGGGTGAGAGACAGTGTCAAAGGCCTTCTTAAAGTCTAGAAAGACTACATCCATGGCAACACCATCATCCAAGGATTTAGTTACTTGGTCATAAAAGGCAATCAGGTTGGCCTGGCAGGACCTGCCTTTGATGAACCCATGCTGATTGCCCCTGAGCATGATCTCCCCTGCTGGCCCCTGTCACGGCGGGGTCCTATAGGAGGGCCGTGATCTCTTTACGGCCCCCTCACTGTGCCAAGTCGGCCCAAGGGCACCCTCAAATTCTTGCCCGCCACGTCTTTGATGACTAGATAAAGTTGGGAGGCTGCCTTACGACTCCCTGGGCATGGTAAGCTGGGACCTCTGTCCCCGTGTGTTCCCGGACCCCCTGGGGGTCTCCCAGTAAGATGGGTGCTCCCCAGGCACCCTAGCCTTAAGGGCTACGTGTGACTCCTACCAACCCCTAATACCACGCCCCAAGCCTTGCAGATGTACTGGACGTTGGTCTGTCAACACGCCCGCTTCCCCGGGCCTCCTCTGTAGTCTAGCATGCTCTCCCGGGCTCTCTCCAATATACAGCCCCTCGCTGGGACTCTCGTCGCGCCCCCTCTGGGCCTTCTCTAAAATAATCTAGCCCGCTATGGGACTTCCTAGTGGATCTCTGGTCCTTTAGGCCAACCGCACAGCTACCCTCTCTGATCCTGGCTCTCCGCGCTGCTATGCCCTTACTGGGGATTCTCAATAGTGCCCCCTCCTGGGGCCTGCTATGCCCTTACTGAGGATTCTCAATAGTGCCCCCCTTTCTGGGGATCATCTCTGCACCCACACTCGGGCTTCTAAAATGCCACCCCCTTCCTTGGGGCTTGCTGCGCCCACACCTGGGCTTCTAAAGTATTGCCCCCTTCCTGGGGCTTGTCACGCCCGCACTGGGCTTCTCAATGCTGTCGCCCTCTCTCGGGGCCTTCTCTGTAGTGCCCCCTCCCTGGGGGCTCGTCATACCCACATTTGGGCTTCTAAAATATTGCCCCCTTCCTGGGGCCGTCACGCCTGCACTGGGGCTTCTCAATAGTTGCCCCGCTCTGGGGCTTGCTACACCCGCACAGGGCTTCTTAAGAAGGCTGCCCCTTCCTGGGGCTCGTTGTGCCCAACTTGGGCTTCTCAAACGCCCCCTCTGTGGGGCTGAGGTCTAAGCACCCCGTAAGCTGCGCCCTCACTGGCACCAGGGTCCACACACTGCTGTGGCTTCCCCCTGAGTACACTGCACCCTCACTGGTACTAGGGCCCCCACACCACTGTGGGTCCCTATGAATATGCTGCACCCACTCGGGCACTGGGGGCCTCACCCTCTGTTGTGAGTCCCCAACAAGGCCTCCTCCAACCCCTTATAGCCTCACCCAAACCACAGGTGTAATAGCAACAACACAAATGCAAAACACAAGCCTCTAGGCTATAACATAACTATAAGCCACCTGGCTACAACTTAGCATCATGGCTCAAACCTCCAGAGCTATCATGAGCTATACTTGCGATCAGGCTTCTACCCATAACTCAACTGAAGAAGCTCCTGCCTCTCCAGCTGCTGGCAGGGAACTGCCAGCCTGGCTTCAGCCCTGGGCTATATAAGGGCCAGGCCCTGCCTCCTACTGGCAGCTGACTCTCCTTAGTTGCCCCGGCAACCCACAGCTGTACTTCCTAATCATCGCTAGGGCTCCTTATGCACTGCCAGAGCTTTTCCTCTGGCAGTTTTCCCCTCTCTAGGAGCGGGGCAGCAAGGTGTGCCATGACAGACCCCTACAGACGTCCTAAAAACACCACTTAAAACACCACTCTGGTGCAACAGGTCTTCCTGTGAGTAGAGGACCACATATTCTAGCATATCCTCCTTGTGATTCCTCATCCTTATACATGGAAAGCTCTGAGCTTTCCTGAGACCAGTAAGAGCAGCTCTTGCAGCAGGTATGGATCCTAGAATGACGATAAGTAGAGAAGAACTGTTGTTAATGGTTTATGAGAACAGCTACCTTCAGATAAAAGTACTGTATTACCTCTCAGAAACTGCTTCACATTCTGCAGGATTTCAGGATGTTATTTATTCTAACTCCTGATTTTTTGCTCTGGGACCTCTGTCTGTTGACTGTCCCTGGTGCACACTTCAGGCAATTTTCTGGAATAAAATGGCCATCTGTTTGCCTTCCATCACCTTTCTTTTCTGAACAACATCCTTCTATCTACTGCCATGAGGACTAGTTGGACATGGTTATATCAGAACTGGGATTACCCCTTCCATGTGAGAACAGAGGCTGTTCTCACTGGAGCTCCTCCTGGGTCCCAGTGATGTTCCTTAAGTAAGGGATGTGAGCTGGTGCTGTGATATCCTGAGAGAAGGTGGGGTATGATGGAGGTTGGGGATGACAGTTGGGTGGGGGTTGTGATGGGTTTGCTGAACTTCCATAGCTCAAGAAAGAGTCATGCCATGTCCTCTGCATGAAGGCAAGTATGGGGTGTTTTCATGGAAGAGGTCCCCACAGCCTAAGCAAAACGAAAAAGCTAGGGATAGGTACCTAGCACAGGTTCAAGGCCGATTTCAATGTGCTTGACTGTATTTAAGTTAACAGGGCCTCCTTAAATCCATTCCTGGATGCTGAAGGAATGTGCAGAATGGATCTGGATGTCCCCGGCAATCACATTTCCAAAGCTGTGGGAGACAGGCGAGGTTCCAGAGGACCGGAAAAGGGTCATCTCATGGCAGTGACTGAAAGGGCTCCCTCCACATATACGCTGAAGCCTCAATGGTAGCACAATAGTTATGTCATGGTGCAGGGTAGACAACTCAGGAAAGGTCTGAACCAATGTCTGGCCTATGCATATAATTTCCAGCATTACTGAAAGAGTGCTCCTGAGCTCTGCAGATCCCTATCTGCTATCCCTGAACTGTCCTGCCATTCTATGCACTTTCCACCTCTATGGCCTTGTGTCCCAGCACAGCACTACCAGCGATGTGGGGTGAATGCAGGTGAGTTGTTGGGCCTCAGGGCCTCAAAAGGAGTAGAGTAGGATCAATAATCAATTCCTATGTCCAGTTAGACATGAGGAGTTTGAAGAGGAGTCAGTTCGTGGTGGAAGACAAGTTTCTAGTAACGTCTGAAATTAAGGTAAGCCATTTGTCTCATAGGACTGACATCAGCAAATAGCAGCTGTACCTGAGAAGCTCTGTGATTATATGTATGACCAGATCCGGTCAGATCTTAGTGGTTCTGCTTCATCTACTCCGACCATGAGGAGCTGGTCAGAGCTGGATGAAAGCATGTTTCTGGTTACACACTTCTGATGTTGGCTGCCCAGTGGTCTGCCTAAAGAAAAGAGGGGTACGCTATTACAAGGAAGTTGTGAGTGGGACAATCTTACATTTTTTAATCAGCAGAACTTTGTAGCGTGGGCATTTCCCAGGAGACACTGCATCTATAGCCTGATAGTTTGGGCACTCACAGCAGCTTTAGATGACTAGGGGATAAGCTTTTGATTCCCATGGGTAAGCGACATTTCAGTCTATCAGCCAGGGCAGAAGCACACCTGAAGAAGGATACAGCTACTTTAGTAGTTTTAATACTGCCACCACTCCCCTGCTGCCATATTCCAAAACCCCATGGGGATGGATTGGGGTTGGTCCACATCCCATCACATCCCCCACACCCCTTCCCCACCCCACACCGTCCCATCCACCACCGAAGGCTGGATCAGACCTGGGCCACATCTCCTTCCTGAACATACAGTAATGTTGTGGTGAGGCCACGTTTTCTTCCCCACCATGTAGCTGAATCAGGGCCAGACCACCTCTCCTTCCCCTGAAGGGCCCAGTCAGGCCTTGGCCACTCTCTGATGTCCTCATATGCCTGCATCGGGCCCTGCATCACTCCCACAAGTGCTGGATCAGTTCCATATGTCAGATCTGGCCTGCAGATGGACTAAGCACCTTTCATCCATCTGGAGAGATAAAAATGTTGGGTACTACTGCTTTCTCCACTGCTCACCATTCTAGCTTCCCATTAAGAGTGCTCTGCTATTGACCTTTGGTGGAAAGGACATGTTTTCATTCATGAAGCTAAGTTTGGCTTTAGTCGTCATGGGTTTTGGCAGACTGTATTTTCAGGAATACAAGGAATGCGTATATGTGTTTGGCAGCTAGTGGGCCTGCTCAGTCTGGGTGTATGCTTCATGGTGCAGTGTAATCCACATACACAAAGCTACACATCCAAGGATAGGATTCTCTGGGCAAAAAGTACAGAAATGCACTGTATGTGAGCAAAAAATGGACACACAGGGTGCATCTACATGTCACCCTATGGTGATGTAGCAATACGCTACATCACCATATGGTGTGCTGTGGTTATGTAGCGATCACATGGGTCTACATGTGATTGCTAGCTACATCACCATTGTGACACATTGCCCCGGTATAGTGTGCCACTATGGTGATGTAGCGGCGAAATCTAACTGTGTGCTGCATGCATGGCACAGTAACCACCCTTACTACGCCAAGCTTTAGTACTTCCAAAAGGAAGTACTAACACTGTGCGTGGTATCAACATTGACATATGGCGATGTATAGATGTGTCCACAGAGAACTAGGAAACAGCAGAGTGTCACTCTAATGATCTTGTGAGGCGTTCTTGAAAAAGCTTGTGACGGAGCTAGGAAGAATATGAAGAATTGTGTGGTCTCCTACTCCTGCCTTGACACAAAACAGTCCTCGCTTTCTAATCCCGGGGTTTTGGGATCCACTCTGAAAGCTGGGACTTTAGAAGGCCCATAAATGAGGTAGACATGAAATGTGCAACAGGATTTGAGATTATCACTCCTAGACTTGGGTTAAAATCTAACTACAAATTTATTAGTCAAAGATAGAAAAAGTAAGTAAATAACACAGAGGAAATTCATCATGCCTGTCAGTGACCTCTGCCCAATTTATAATTGATAGTCAAGCATTCCTATTATAGTAATTTTATTTCTGAGGATCTCAACACAATGTTAGATAACACAGCTTCCTCAATGCCCCAGTTTGTTGAGCACTATCATTCCCATGTTCAGGCAGGGAAAGCAAGGTTCAGACAGACAAAAAATATATATCATTCTAGCCTGTTATTCATGGAACAGCAGTTATATCCATTATAAGTCCTTGTCATTGTTCTGTCATTGATTCACCAGATCATAATGTAAAATTATATACATTCAGTTGTGATTTACATGAAGCACATTTTTACCAAAACTGTCAGTGAGCTAGAAATGGAGTAAGGTTCTTGTAGACTCTGTTCAAGAGAGTTGCTGACACTTTGTGGACAAATTAAATTGTTTGAAGGTTTTGATACAAGTATGTGACCAATGAGTCAAAGAGGTTAAATTTTTTAATGTATTTAATCTCTCTAAAGATTTTACTTCTTTTAGAATTCCCCAAAACCCCTGGGCCAGGAACCATTCATTTTCCACAGGTCTGATTCCTGTTATTTCCATTTTGCTTGAACATGATCATAGAGTTTAGGAAAGTTGGCATTATTTTCCAATTCATAAACATGAGGACAACTTTCCTTACAGCCTCCTTTACTTCCTTGTTTCTCAGGCTGTAAATGAGAGGGTTGGCCAATGGAGTCAGCACAGTGTAGGAAAGAGACAATATTTTGTTCAGGCCTCTAAGGTTGTTGGTTCTTGGCAACATGTAGACAATAGTTATAGACCCATAGAAAATTGTCACCACAGTAATGTGGGAGGAACAAGTTGAAAAGGCCTTTTGTCTCCCGGTAGTGGAAGGGATTCTCACTATGGTGGTGATAATGCAGACATAGGACATGAGAGTTAAAAAGAACGGGGGCAAAAGGAACATACAGCCAAGACTGAAAACTATAAGTTCTAGCTCATAAGTGTCACTGCAGGAGAGTGTAATTAGTGGTAAGTAGTCACAAAAGAAATGGTCAATTTGATTGGGTCCACAGAAGGTTAATCGCAACAAGAAGAGATATATAACTGAGGCAACTATAAATCCGCTGATCCATGAGCCAGCAGCAAGGCTGAAACAAAATCTGTCACTCATAAAGGCTGCATAATGCAATGGTTTACATATGGCCAAGTACCGATCATAAGACATCACGGATAAGAGACAACACTCTGTAACTATCAAGAAACCAAAGAAAAAAAATTGGATGAAGCAGCCAGAGAACGAGATGGTTCTGTCTTCTGTGAGGAAGCTGGCCAGCATCCTGGGCAGGAGGGTGCAGGTATAGCAGGTCTCCAAGCACGACAAGTTCCCCAAGAAGAAGTACATGGGGGTGTGCAGATGCTGAACAGCTATGATGAGCACAATGATGAGGAAATTCCCAGCCATGGTTGCAATGTAGAGTATGAGAAACAGCAGGAAGAGAAGTATTTGTAACTCTGGAAGAATTTCAAAGCCCAGGAGGATAAATTTGGTGACAGAAGTTTGATTTCCTAACTCTGCATTTGCCATGGCATCAGAGAGATTTCATACAGCTCTGCAAAATAATTTGAACAAAACAGCCCCCTTTCAAAATCATAGAATCAGTCCCTCTCCTGAGTTTTCAAGGGACTAATCTTGACTAAAAATGACCCATCTAGGTAGGTGTTCTAGCATGCCGACATGGAAGCCATTGTCCCACCTTTGTCATTGTGAGAAAAGGGCTAAATTCTCTTTTACAGATATGTAAAAACAGTTTTATACCATTTCCAGTTTCTGCATCATGCACCCTCCTAACTGGCTGAGGTCAAACACTGATTCTTTTGTTTGGGGAATCTTCATGTTACAGTTTCTGATATGATTGGTGATTGAAGAAAATGGGCACATCTAGCATGTCCTATTTAGGCTACACTCTTAACTCAAAGGTGTGAAGATAATGTTTTAGAATTACAGTTTATAATATTTATCCCATTCATCGTGTTCCTGCTGCTTCTGGAATTTTGCTGCCATAGAAGTTGGTTGTAAGAAAGTTAATCAAATGGTTGTAGTGTTTTAGGCTAATATTTCATGAACCCCAGATAAAAATTGTAATTATTCCTTACATTACAAATGAAAAACATATCCATTTTTATTACTGCTAATCATATAAATATGAAAGCACACTGAAATCTTTCTGACTCCAGAATTGGTACAGCAGGAAGACTAATTCATGGCTTCTGTATCAGAATAAATCCCCACTCTCTCTCCATAAGGAGAGAAAAGGCAGAATTTTGTGCTGTTCTGGTTGTTAGTAAGCTGAATTTGGAAATCCTGCCAACCCCAAAGGTTTGGACAGCATTTGTCAGGTTCCACAAATCATGCCATTAGTTTAACTGGAAGGCATGTCATTTGACAAAAGAAGTGGGGTGGTTGAGTTTGGCTGGTGGTGTGCCTTCTGTCCTCTTGTAACATGAACACACCTAACTTTTAGCAAGTTTCTTGTATTGGAATTCAAAAGTGACTCTAAGGATAAAAATGCATTAAGGCTACATTGTTCAATTTTTGAATCGACATCATCACCAAGAAGAGATCATTAGGAATATTCTGCCATTATCACATGAGCTTGTTTCATTTAGACTTGCTTTTTTCTGAAGTCACATCATCATGTAATGTAAAAAATATATTCCATTAAACACATTAAATGCTATCATGTAATTATGTATTTTCTACTGCTTATAATGACATATTGATCTGTACGCTGCTGTTGGCATAATAAAAGTCACATTCTTTTAGAATAATTTAAAGTATATCTGACCTAAGCCAGACTAAACTATTTTGAAAATTAGAAGCAGGCAATAAGAAATGAGAAATTTAAGAAACTGTAATTTAAATCTTCTCTGTAGACAAATATTTTCAAATTTACACAAGATGCCATTGTTTTTATTGAGGTCCCCGCCTACATTAATATGCCACTTTTCAGGTTTTGAATTCTGTTTTAGTCAATTGCAGTGAAAAGTGGAATGTGGATCAGTATTGCAAAATATCCATGTGTTCAAATAAGTTAAGTATTGTATATTCAAATGTCCAAGTGATGGTATTTTAAAATGTGAATATTGATAGTGTTTGGGTATATTGAAGCACAATCTAATGCTTCTATTGCACAGAGAGCTAATCAGTCTATTATTTAGAGGGAACATGTTTGACTATTGCATTTACATTCATGAGTGGACAAATAAGTTCTCTCTCTCTCTCTCTCTCCATTTCTCTGTCCATCTATCTACCTACCCACCCCAAATCTGAGATAAGATTATTTCAAGAAATGAAAAGAAAAAATGTTGCTTTACCTTACAAGGAAGAAGAAAAAGTTGAATCTCTGATGTGGTCCCTTCCATCCTCATTCTAGGGACCAAAGTAGTGGTTGTGTAGTCAATTTTGTATTATGAGGAATTTAAGAAGCATCATTTTGCTCAGTTAAGAAGGCACACATTCTCAGAAAGATGCTGTGGTTCTTCACCCATGCTTTTATCTCTGTGTACACTATAGGCATTACACAAAGTCAGTCCCTCCCTGGAAACATCATTTATCCTGTCTTTGAAATGATGATAATACTCCAGACATTTCTGCTGATGGGCATGTCGAATTATTACTATGGAGCCAAAGTCACAGATTAGTAGAAGCAAGCACGCAACTTGAATCCCCCCCCCCCCTCAAAAAAAAAAAAATCCCCCCCCAAAACCCACTTGAAATATCAGGATGAAATAAATAAATAAAAAAGAAAAGAAAAAAAACAGAAACCTAAAAAATAAACCCCTCTGCTCTCATTAGGGATGGTATAGTGTCACTGATTATGAAATAATTTATCATCTGAACAACTTAACTGAATTTCAGCCAGAATTCAACTGTTCTTCAGTGCTGACATCTCCCATTGGCTATATTTAAAAAAAACATCAAGCTCTTTCATCAAGCAGAGAGGAAGAACTAATACTGGCAAGAAATGAATGCATTTAAACATGCATACAATTTTCATTTAGTTAAGCCTGAGAAAAAATCACTGCTTTGGAAGAAACATCCCAAAGGATCAAAGAATAATGCTGGACATGGACCAGCTGTACATATGAAATACTTCAGATCCTGTGCTCATTTAAAGTTTTGTGGATGATACAGGCCTTTCTCAAGTGAAGCACTTCCTATTGTGCTGGAAGTGATGCTCTTGAGCTGCTCCATAAATAAAGGACTACAGAGCAGGTATCCCAGCATGATTGACCACTGTGCTCCAGAGGCTCCAAGGAATAGCTGAGTGGCAACTTCAGAGTTTTCTGAGTATTTGACCCCATCTGGTTTCTCCTTAGCATGGAATGGCAGAACCAAAAGTTTAAACTAAGGAGTAGCAACTGGTGGGGGTAGATAGAGTTGGAGGCCTTGGTTGATGCGCAGTGGTAGGAGAACCTCAACTTGGGTAGGGACACCTGTAAAGAGATCTGCACTGAGCTAGTCCCATCACTTGAGAGCCATGCACCCAACATAAGGGTGCCAATAGCACCCCGATTGTCTCTCATCTGTCACCAAGGTGTGGGGAAGTCCATGACCGGATCAGCCATGTGGTAGGTCAACTGTGCCATTCAGAAGGTGCTGGCACTGCATTCCCTCCACGGGGATCATACCTGAAATCGTCCAAATGAGCTTTCTGATCTGAAGTAGAGCCATCTATGGCACCTTCCCTCCCATCCTGTGCTCAGAGAACTGTAGATAGGCATGCATCAGCTTCAAGGATCAATTCTCCATGCTACTGCAGGCTGTCATGGACCCCTGGAGACAATTCAGCCAGGAAAATATGCGGGGTTCATTGCACTAAGGCAGGGGTAGGCAATGTTTTTTTTAGCCGGAATGCTGAAAAACACCACAATGCCTGCCTTGGAAGGTGCCGGAGTGCCGGCATGCCAGAAAAACAAAACAAGGGTAAGGGGTACATGGCAGGATGCCCTGCTTGTGCCCCTTGCCCCCCACCCAAAGTCCCTGCCCCCCAGCCTTGCTGCCCTATGCCAACCATCCAAAGCCCCTGCCCCCCAGCCCAGGCTCTGTGGCTATCAGCACCTACTCCGGCTCTGGGTAGCTGCTGGAGCCCAGGCTTCTCACAGCAGGGCTTGCCTGGGCTCCCGGCTGGCAGCAGCTCCCCAGAGCCAGGGCTGGCTGCAGCCAGGAGGCTCCAAACAGCTGTGCCGGGCTCCAGAACCCTGCTAGCACTTGTGTGCTGGGAGTGGGAGTGGGAGAAAGGCTGGAGCAGTGCTTCCTCAGGTCCCTCCCACCGCCCGCTCCGATGCGCGAGTACACACACCAGTACAAAGCTGTAATAATGTAGACATAGGACATGAGAGTCAAAAGAAAGGGGGGGTAATATAAATATGAAGCCAAGACTGAAAAGTACAAGTTCAACCTCAAAGGTGTCGCTGCAGCAGAGTTTAATGACTGGGACATAGTCACAAAAGAAATGGTCAACTTGATTGGTTAATTGTAAAAGAAGACGAAAAAGGAAGAGATATACAATGAAGACGACTATAGCTCCACCTATCCATGAGCCAGCTGCAAGGTTGAAACAAAATCTGTCAGTCATAAAGGCTGCATAATGCAATGGTTTACATATGGTTAAATATCGATCATAAGCCATCACAGATAAAAGAATTGTTTCTGTAACTATCCAGATACCAAAGAAAAGAAATTGGATGAAGCAGCCAGAGAACGAGCTGGTTCTGTCTCCAGTGAGGAAGCTGGTCAGCATGCTGGGCAGGAGGGTGCAGGTGTAGCAGGTGTCTAAGCAAGACAAGTTCCCCAGGAAGAAGTACATGGGGGTTTGCAGATGCTGAACAGCTATGATGAGCACAATGATGAGGATGTTCCCAGCCACGGTTGCAATGTAGAGTATTAGAAACATCAGGAAAAGAAGTATTTGCAACTCTGGAAGAATTTCAAATCCCAGGAGGATAAATTCAGTGATGGAAGTTTGATTTCCTACTTCTGCATCTGCCATGGCATCAGAGAAATTCCATACAGCTCTGCAAAATACTCTTAAGAAAACAGACATTTTTAGTTAGTTCATCTCCTGAGTTTTAAAGAGACTGCATCATGCACCCCTCCTAACTTCATATGGTGGAAGAATGATTCTTTTGTTTTGGGCATCTTGAACTTCAAACATTTGTTATTTGATTGGTGGTATAGAGAAGAAAGCAGGGAAATCTTTGCATATCCTATTGGACTACATTTTGACTCAAAGTTATGAAGTATATATTTTAATTTTACACATCTAATTATATTAATCCCATTCATAGTGCTCCTGTTGTTTCTAGAATTGTTCTGCTCTAGACACTGACTCTAAAAAAGTTAATCAAAGGGTTTTTGATGTTTTTGGTTTACATTTCATGTACTCCAGATAAAAATCCTAATGAACCCATATAATATAAATTAAAAATATATACTTTTTTAACATTGCTAATCATATAAATATGATTTAACATCTTAAAACACTGGAATCTTTCTGATTCCAGAATCGGTACGTCATGAAGACTAATTAATAGATTCTGAGCCAGAATATATCCCCACTCTCACTCCATAAGCAGATGCAAGGGAGAATTGTGTACTGTTCGTATTTTTAGGATGCTCCCTTACTGCATTACTAAGTACTTCTAACCCCAAGGGTTTGGAAAGCATTCATTAAGTTCCACAAATCACGAGACTGGATTAACTGGAAAGGCTTTCATTTTACAAAAGAAGTGCATTATTTTTCTCCCTACAAAGAGAGCGTGTTTTAGAAAACATGTCCATGACCAAAATGGAAAATAAGTACGTGTGTGTCACTAGCAAAATTCACACTAGGTACTTTGGAACAATGCTAAGAACTGAGTGCAGAAATTTCATCACACTAGTTGTTCACTCGAGTGTAAAAGGCAGAGGTGCACCTGGACACTTGAGGGTCCTGAAACACAGCAACACATAGGGCAGCATCCGTGACTGCTGATCTAATGGCAGGGTCAACAGAAGGGGACCACCTAACCTGTGCAATCCTGCTCTGGCTCATGAAGCTCTATGGCACACCTTTTTGAACATTTCTGGTTCCACTTATCAGGAGAGTGGTAAATGCCCCAAAAGTACATGATAAACTGATAGCATTGACCTCTAGGCTGTTACCAAATATCAAACTAAAGGAATGAAAGGTTGCTGGGGCACATTTATTTGGTTGTGCCAGAAAGATTGCAATGCTACCCATGATGGTCCTTGAGCATGAACAGATCATGACTGGTAGATACAATTCCCAGGGCAATGAGGAAAGAGTTTTTGCCATGGGCACACAGTGTACCACTGCAGACCACCCAAAGCTGAAGGGAGAAGAAGGAAGGCTAGGTAAAAGAGGTTTGTGGCCAAAATGGAAAGACTGTTTTATTTTTTTTTTTTATTTTTTTGTTTCTTTTTAATTTGGGATTCAGTATAACCCTACAAATCTAAATCAGATGTGGTCTTTCATAAGGCAGATCCTTTGGGGTCCTGGGAAAGAATCCAGGCTGACTTTGCTGGTGAATTACCACTTACATCAAAAGTCTGCAAATATTTGCTGCAGATTCTCTCTCTCTTGGGTTGAAACCTTTTCTACAAAACAGCTGTGAAACACAGCTCAGTAACTAACATATGTCTTCAGTAGATTGCAGAAGGTTACAGACTTAAACAGAGGTGGTAATGTCTTTGGAGATGTGGCAAAGGTCATCTGAACTGGTAGGAACTGATCAGAAATTCTGCAGTGTTTATCACCTTCAGGCCTTGGGCCAGGAGGAAAGGATGAACAGAGAAATTAAAAGTCATTTGAGAAGGAACTGTTACAGGCTCCTCAGGGGAGCACGTGTTTGAGACCCTCTGTACTGTACCATTTCTTGAAAGGGAAGCTGTGAGTGGGATAATCTCACAAAAGAACTGCACAGCCTGGGCCATGCCCAATAGTCACTGATTTTATAGGCTGATGGTTTGGGCACTCTCATCAGTTTTAGATAAATAGTAGATATGGATTTTGTTCCTATGGTAAATGCCATTCCAGTCCACCAGCCAGGCAGAACTACACCTGGATAAGGAAAAAGCTGTAAACACTTCATTATTTTTAATACTGCACCCCTTCCTTTCTGTCATATTCCAAAGCACAATGGAGCTGGATCAGGGATTGTCCAATGGCCCACACTCCATCGCCTGCCCCATACCACTTTCCCACCCCACACACCAGATCAGGGCTTGGTCAGGACCACTCCCCTGCTATACTCCTGGATTGGGCCTGGGCCATGCCACTTCCCCCACCATGAATCAAAATTGGCAATAGGCCATGCAACTTTCCCTACCATGTGGCTGGATCTCTTCATGTGCTGGGCCCAATCAGGAATGGGTTTCTTCTTGATGTCCTCATAGGGCTGCAATTGTTCCTGTTTCACTCCCCACAAATGATAGATCAGCCCCACAGGCCAGATCTGGACTCTGGATGGGCTGCCCAGTGTTCATCCTTGGGCAGTCCTGCTCTAGATGATGGGTACCTCAGTTCCAGGACTTCCAGCGTCTCCTTGGAGTGCCCTAGCTATAGACCTTTAGGGTCAAAGAACATGTTTTCACTCCTGAGGTTAAGTTTGGTAGTCATGGGTGATAACAAAATTTTAATAGGGGTGGATGGTTAAAAAAACTTAAAAGGACCCTTGAGTCATTCCAACAAATGTGAGAAATGTATTGGATAACTGACAAAGCAAGATTAATAGCTGAGGAAAAGCACAATCTGACGGGATGGCTCTTGACTGCCATGAAGCAAAGCTGGCCAGGCTCACAGTCTCCAAAGCAGGGCGTCCTCTAAACAGTCCCACTTGCAAACAGTTAACCAGGTGTCATGTAGTAGTTCCCAAACTTTCCCCCAGCCTATACTTGCTACTTATAGATGGCTGGTAAACATAATCTTAATATTCCAGTAAATGACCACTGATTGGTTGTATTTAAATTTCTTTGTTTAACTGAAACTTTCAGAACTGGAATAAATCAGATCTCTTGTGGACCAAAAAAGCATCAATTAGCTGAATTTTCTACCCTTGAGAAAGCAAAAAGGAACAAAAGGGAGATTTTATAGGGTTTTCAGCTTGTACAGATGTTATCTAAGTGATTGCTGCTCACTTTGAAATGTAAACGTAGATCCCTAATTTCTCATGTCACAATAGCTGGTTTAAGCTTCCTAGCTCAGCTCCCCTACTACAGGTTGTGTTAGTCTGAGTCAGCTAAAGGGCTGACACATGTGATGACTGTGCTAGCTCTTTTCCAACATGGGTTTTGGCCGAGTCCATTTTCAGGGATCTTAAGACTGCTACACATCTAAAAGGACTGTGTGTACTTGCTTTGCCGACTAGTGGGAATGCTTTGTGCATATAGTTAATGGTACATAGTCAACCACATGCATCCAAGCGGATTCCCAAGACAGAAAGTGCCAAAAACGCCATGTATGTGACCAAAAAATAGACACAAAGAGAACTAGGAAACAACAGAATGTCCCTCCAATGATATTGTGAGAAAGCCCAGAGAAAGCTTGTGACTGACCTAGGAGGAATACCCACAATTCCGTGGTCTCCTACTCCTGCCTTAGCATAAAACAGTCCTTGCTTTCTAATCACAGGTTGTTGGGATTCCCCCTGAAAGCTGGGACTTTTGAAAGCCCCTAAATTAGTGAGACATGTCATGTCCAATAGGATTTGCTAGCCACACTCTTAGAGGTGGGTTAAAATCAAGCTACAAACATATTCATGAAGGCTACCAATAGCAAGCAAATAACACCATGCCTACTAATGACCTCTTCCCAACATATAATTGATAGTTAGTCGTTTTCATCATTACCACTTTTCTTATGAGGATCTCAGTGTGACACCAGATAATTCTGCTCCCTACATTCCCCTATTTGTTCAGCAGTATAATCCCATGCTCAGGCCCGTAAAACAAGACTTAGCCAGAATAAAAACTAGGTAAGAGCAGTATGTTATTCATGGACTATCAGTTACAAGTCCCTGATTGTCATTGTTTATCCCTGAAGCCTTGGTTCTGGCCATTCACCAGAGCACAGTATAAAATGACATAGGTTCAGTTGTGAATTAAGTGAAAAACATGTTTAAAAACAAACTATTTGAGAGTGAGTTAGAGATGGTTTAAGATTCTTGTAGACTTTGTTCAAGTCCCTTCTGGACACTCTTGTGGACAAATTAACTGTTTGAAGGTTAGGATACAAGTTTGCCAACAATGTGTAAAAGAGGTTTGGTTTTTACCACATCAGCCACTCTTTAATATCCACCAGTGCACAGGCCCGTGATGCAGAACCTAAAGGGAGACTTATATCTGGGCCCAAGTATTGGAAGCCTCAGTTTGAGGAAAATGTGTGTCTACTGACTTGAAGCACAGAAAATTCATATGACACAATCAATTTAATACTCTTATCTGGAACAATTTAAAAATGAATAATACGGTGTCAGGACAATCCATTCATTACAACAGGGTGTAAAATGTATTTAATCTCCCTGAAGCTTTTCTTTTTCTAGATTGCCACAAAACACATGGGCCAGGAGCAATTCATTTTCTACAGCTCTGATTCCTGTTATTTCCATTATGCTTGAACCTGCTAATAGAGTTTAACAATGTTTGCATTCCTCTCCAATTCATAAACACAGAGACAACTTTCTTTACAGTAGTCTTTACTTCCTTGTATCTCAGGCTGTAAATGAGAGGGTTGGCCAATGGAGTCAGCACAGTGTAGGAAAGAGAGGCAAATTGGAGGTTGGAAGTGGGAACCCAGAGGCAACTGGGTGGTAATACAGCTATTTTGGGAGGGCTGTAGTAGGTTATCCAAGGGGGTGGGGGGACTTCTTGCCTGGCCTATACTGTACCTAGACAGCTGGAGGGCAGGGCAGGCACAAAGAAGACTTGCAGGGCCCTGGCCACAGCCTTGTTTGCCAGCCTACCAGTGGCTGATCTGAGCAGTGCACATTAGAGAGGGTTTTAAATATGTGACTGATCACTAGTGCTTGTTAACCTTGACACAGACTAGCATTCCTGCTAACTCTAACAAGTCATCTCAACCTTGGGCAGCTTATAACTTATACTGCGAATAGCATTTATGGAAGAGAAGACGCTGCAGGAAACCTTGATGTCAGGTCAGGGGAGGCGGGGGATGAGTAAAGTCCTTAATGACTCTCAAGTGAGCACTTCTGTTAGTGCTTTTCTTGCCCTTCATTTCTGTTTTTATATTCTGTGTTTACAGCTTTGGTTTCTGCCTCATGCTACTTGGAAGTGTTTCAGGCGGGGGAGAGGGGTTGACCTGGAAGAGCAGGGTGACTGTGATCTGCCTTATGTCATGGATGTGAGCTGTTGCTCCTATATCCACCAGTCATTGAGGGAAGGTGGGGAGTGAGGGAGGTGAGGAACGATGGCTTTGGGGGTTGTGATGGGTTTGCTGAACTTCCATAGTTCAAGACAGTCATACCATGCTCATCTGCATGTTCACAAGTGTGGGGTGCCCTTTCAGCAGAGGTATATACAGCCTGAACAAGAGGCGAATGCTGGATGTGGGACTATGGCACAGACTCAAGGCAGGTTTTGATGTGCTTGACTGTATTTAAGTCGTCAAGGCCCAATGAACTTCATCCCTGGATGCTGAAGGACTGTGCCGAAGGGATCTGGGAGCCCTTGGCAATATTTCCAAAGTAGTGGGAGACAGACAAGTTTACACAGGACTGGAAAAGGGCTGGCATAGTACCTCTTTCTGAAAAAGGCAACAAGCATGGCAGTGACTTGCAAGGGCTAACTCCACACACACGCTGGAGCCACAATGGGTAGCTGCAGAGTTACGTCATGATGTAGGGCAGACAGCTCAGGAATGGCCTGAACAAATGGCTGGCCTGTGCATGTCATTTCCAGCATCTCTGAGAGAGGGCTCCAGAGGTCTGCAGATCCCTACCTGCTATCCCTTGCACTGGCCCTACACTCTATACAATGTCATCCTCCATGGCCTTGTGTCTCGGCACATTGCTGCCAGACACATGGGGTGATGCAGGTGTGTAGTGGGATGATGCCTAGAAAGGGACAAGCTGCTATCCCTGTCCTAGAGCACAAGGATGAGGACTGAAGCACCTGGGGTCATGAGTATCATTGAGGCTTGAATGCCAAACACCAACAGCTGGTTTGGAAAGCTAACCTCTCATACCTAATTCTCCAGTATAACACTCCTATTTTATGTAAATGTCATGGCATTGGCTGGAGTAACACAGCATTGAATTAGGCCCATGTTTACTGCGTGGTAGATAGGCTATACCAATTCAGGTGAATTTTGTATTGCATCAGGAACTCAGACATTCCCGCTTATACTAACTGAGGTGGAAGTAAGATAAGAGATTGAAAGATGTAGCTAGGTACATCTGCGGGAGAGAGATGCATAAGGCAAATATGTATATAGTAGATGCGCAGGCTGTTCAAACAAATACATTTTGTCAAAGATAAACTCATAGACATAATTTAAAATAGGACAAAAAAGAGCAGGGAGAGGGCATCTAGTTTATGTCTCTGAACTATTAGGTCTTATTTTTTAAATGGTGCTTATATAATTCACAGGGGAAAGGTTTGAATCAGGTGTTGTTTTGTTTGGTCCTCCCCCCCCAATTATGCTGTCTGGATAAACAATGCATCACTGTCTGAAGATAACACCTTATTGGCAGTTAAAGAAAATTAAACCAGTGCAACCCACTCAATACATCCATTCTTTGCAGTCAGAGAAGAGACACTTCACATTGTAGAGTTAAGCAGAAAGAGATTCTTTGGCCACATCGAACCTGTCCTCTCTCTGTATGTATGCATTTCTGATGTGATTGCTTCTCTGTGCTGTTTTGATGCTCATTCTGGTTCCTCCTGAAGAAAGCAGAAATATTCCCATCTACTTCAGTACCAAAAGGTAGTAATATTCCCTTATGTGCTGCACAAAGTATGAGATTCATTATCATACAGATATAAATTCTGTGTCCCACATTATGCGTGTGTATTGTCTAAGTTAGGTACAGGAGCAATAGTTTGGAAGGCATTTATCTTTCTAGATCTCTACCCAGTCATCCATCCATGGTGGTGAAAATATAAAGAAGGAAATAGACCACCCCCCCCACCAATCATGTATATCTAGGCAGAAATGTAAATCGTAATGGTCAGATACACATCAGTTTGGGTAGCAATAGTCTTTCCATCTTTGGTTGGAAAGCTAATTTGTTCTGAATGTATACCTAAATCATTATGCTGGATCAGGATTTTTTTATCATTAGTGATCTGTCTGTTTTGGGATATAACAGTTTGCAGCTTTCCATCATCTCATCCAATTTGCCTTTTTGCAAGAAATGTTTGTTCTTAGTTCCAGCTTTGTAAACCTGAATTAACTAAACTAGTCCACAGCCTTCAGAAAGAATATTTGAATCTGGTATTATTTTAGCATTCTTTACTCAGGGGCATAGTCTACACATGAAGTTGCACTGATGTAAGTAAAGATGGGCTTTTGGAAGGTTTTGGCTAAAATGCCTTTGGGCAGGGGGCTGGACTCGATCTTCTGAGGTCCCTTCCAGCCCTAATGTCTATGAAATCTATGAAAATGGTGTAAGCCTCTTTGGGGACATTCATACCAGTTTAAGTTTGATTTGTCATCAGTTTTTCTTTTAATGGTAAACGTGCAGGTACACAGTGATCCAATATAACCAGCTTAAACTGTTGTGTGTGTTGAAGCAAGGACTTACAGTTACTTAAATCAGTTTAAAAACAGGTCTCTAGTTAAATAGCATTTAAAACTGATTGCTGTTTAGTCCACAACACTTCTTGGGGCAGACACAGCCACGCAGAATTTCCTTTGCTTGCATTCTTCCTTCTTTCATCAAGGTATTACAATACCATTCTATTCTTGGTACCGGAACAACTTTCCTGACCACAAAGCAACCATCAGAGAAACAACACCAAATACTATACAACGTTCCAACCTCATACTCAGTGAAACGGAGAGAACAAGTCAACCCTGAAATATCATCTACGCACATACTTCCCAAACACGGCTACAACCAATGCCCCCAATGGCATTCTATGTAAGCCCATGCCAGTGTTGTCCTAGCTCTTTAATTTATATTAAAAATAAGTGTGTGTGTGTGTGTGTGTGTGTGTGTGTGTGTGTTCCCCCGTCTTCTAACTTTTCCTGTTCCTCACTTTATAACTATCTTAAATGCTTTATTAAAACAAAAATGGCTTGTTGCTGTGATCTAGCCCAGAGAATCCTAGAAAATAATTGCTTTTTCTTCAGTCTTCCTAGCTCCATAAAGGGAGCTCCTCTATTAGACACAGTAGCTGCAAATGAATGAAACCTTGCTAATTCTCCTCTGAGCTCTTGAAAACTCGTCACAGAATATCCTCAGCAGTTCCCTTCACTCTTTTACTTCTGTCCTCTGCCATCCAACCTTTCAGTTATCAGTGTTTTCTTTCATAGAATCACCCTTCTGTTTTTATCACTTTCTGGTAGCATTTCCTAGGAAAGACTGCACCAACTTCCCCCAAAATTTCCCTTCTTAAAGCAGTCAGCTCCTCACATTCTCTTGCCTGGATCACCAAATGTTTGGTTCCTAGAGCTGGGGATTTCTTGGGTAAAGCCTTCACCTCCTTGGACCCTTATGTACAGATCTAGCAGAATTAACAGAAAGCCTGCGTTCAATGTGACATCATGCAATTTTGTATGTTTGTATATTTTCATGCTTAAATGCGAATCCTCCATTTCAAATATAGTTTCAAAGGAGTAACACTCTTTAGTATCAAATGGCATCCAGCACAAGGGTCTCCAGTGGACTACAACAACTGGGACCGTTCTCCTTTGATTTTTATAGAATCAGATTAACTTTTTCTCAGGCTCCACTGATGAATTGCACCAGCTGGGCGTCTGGCCTATTGATAATAGATCACCTAGATCAGGGGTTCCTAAACTGTGACACATGTACCCCTGCGGGTATGCAATACATCTCTGGGGTGTGTGCAGGAGAAGTTGTGTAATGGTGAATTTAAGTTTCACTCTAATAATAACTGTCATTAGGGGGTTATAAACATATGCTGGTAGGGGTAAACTGGCAGCTAGTAAATCTGGAAGGGGGTACACAATAAGAAAATGTTTGGGAACCTCTGATCTAGATGATGCATTAGCTGGCTTTGTTACCCTGTTACTTATCTTGGGTTATCTTATGTACTGAGCATTGGGGGAAGATGATCAATTAATATGCAATTTATATTCAATCAACCAATGCTGTGTAGTCTTTGTGCATGACAAATCTCAGCTTTTAAGTTAAAACTCAGCTCCTCCTCATCTACAGGACAACAAGGTGGTGTTTCTACAACCAACCCATCTTTGCTAGCCTTGGGAAGCTTTACCGTTTTACACTCCTCAGGATCAGTTCCTATGTGTCCTTTCAATACAGCTCTGTTATAGATACAGTGTAAGATAATGGCACAATGATTTCAGCCCTTTTCTCCCCTGCATCACCTGGGGTGAGGGACAATGGTCATAAGCTGATGGAGAATAGGTTTAGGTTAGAGATCAGAAGACAATATTTTACAGTTAGGGTGGCCAAAATCTGGAACCAACTTCCCAGGGAAGTGGTCCTCGCCCCTACCTTGGGCAAATTCAAGAGGATGTTGGATGATCACCTGTCTGGGATCTTGTGAACCCAGCATTCATTCCTGCCTGTGGCAGGGGGTCAGGCTAGATGATCTGTTCAGGTCCCTCCTGACCCTAGCTACTATGAAACTCTGAACTATAAGCTACCACCAGGGTCCCAACCAAAAATGGGGTCCTTCGTAAATCCTAGCTTTAATGCAAAGCCTAAACCTAGACCTACATCAAGCTCGTTTACCTCAGCAAGCCATTGAAGGTGTTTTTTATTCTCTCTTCAGATGGAAAACATTGAAGAATTGAAGGTGGAGAACCAGACCACAGTGACCAGCTTCATCCTGCTGGGATTTTCCCACCTTGCCAAACTTCAGCTTTTACTCTTTGTGGTGACTCTCCTCATGTTCTTGGTCACTATGATGGGGAACTTTCTCATCATTGCAATCACAATAATTTACCCTGTCCTGCACACCCCTATGTACTATTTCCTCAAAAACCTGGCTTTGATTGAAATCTGTTACAGCCTGTGCATTGTCCCCAGGATGCTGGTGAATTTGCTGGTGGGAAGAAAAGCCATTTCTTTCTCTGCCTGTGCCCTGCAGCTGAATGGTGTCATACTTTTTGTCACCTCTGAATGCTTCCTCTTAGGTGCCATGGCCTATGACCGGCATGTAGCCATTTGCCACCCATTGCACTATGCCACCATCATGAGCAAGAGGTTGTGTATTCAAATTGTGACAGGATGTTGGCTTTCTGGTGTCTCAATGGCAGTGGGATTCACTTCTTGGTTGTTCAGTTTTCCTTTCTGTGGGTCAAAAGAAATTAACCATTTCTTCTGTGATGTTTCCCCAGTGCTGAAGCTGGTATGCGCAGATACCTCCTTATTTGAGCTGGTGATTGTCATAGACATTGTAATAATTGTGATGGTTCCTTTTTTCTTCATCTCTGTTTCTTATATCCATATCATCTATGCTATTCTCCAGATACCATCACCTGAGGGCCGACATAAAGCCTTTTCCACCTGTGCAGCCCACTTGGTGGTGGTGACTCTGTTCTATAGCACTGCTGGCATCATTCACCTTCGCCCCAAATCCAACCTTTCATCCAACAGTAAGAAGTTGGTGTCTCTCTCTTACACGGTGGTCACGCCCATGCTGAACCCCATTATCTACAGCCTGAGGAACAAGGAGGTCAAGGAAAGCCTGAGGAGATTGTTTGGCTTAGGGATGTTTATGGAAAGGCCATCAATTTTGCCTTTAGCCAGGTGATGGTTTCCTTGAGTTTGGGATATAATGTCTTACATTTCAGTGAAAGAGCAAGTTCACTGATTCACACAGCTGATTCAAAAACTCAAAAATCCTAATTTAAGAAACGCATTAATGCCATGTCAGTTATTCAGTCAAGTAAACCAAAATCCAATGTTTTGAAGGTGAAGCTGGATACATACAGACTGCAAATGAGGCACAGATTCATAACAGTACAGCCAATAATAAAGCAAAAGAACATTTTGCCTATGGCCCCTTGCTAACCCACTACTTGGTATCTCTGCATTGAGCTGGGAAGTCTTTCCAAAGTTTAGCCACAAGTTGTTGCCTTAGATGCAGATTTCAGTGGATGAAATTTGGGGGGCTATGCTGTGCAGAAGGTCAAACTAGATGGTCATAATTATGCTTCTGACCTATTATAAGAATTTATTAATTTACCTAACTCAAATGCAGACCCCCCACCCCAGGCAATATAAACATCAAGGCTGAATTTTAAAAGGAATCCAAAGAAGCTTAATGTCCAAATCCTATTACAGTTGACGTAGATACTATGGGTGGAACCAGGATTTCAGAAAGGATGATGCAGAAGCAGCAACCTGTGTTCCTGGGTGGCTGACCCCAACTCCAAACCTTCCCCACACATCAGGGTGGGCAGACCAAACCACTGGAGTAGCATCTGTGGACTGTTTTTAAGTCCCTCAAGTAGATAAGAGTCTTCTCTCCCCCCTCCCTTCCCTCCATGCTCATCTCCCCACTTCCATTCTACCCCTTCCCCACCTGTGGCTGCCACTATCCACAGATGAGCCAGGGATGAGGGGCTACACAGCTGCTCCTGCCCCACTGCAGCTGGGCTGCATGTGGAGCTAGGCTAAGCTACAAGCAGCAGTGGCAGCAGGTGGGTTTCCTACTTCCCACCTGCCCTTGGGCTGCCAGGGAACACGAGTGGGACAGAGTGAGGAGAAAGGGAAGGAAGGGATGGATTCTTACTTGCTTTGGGGACTTTGAAAAAAAAACTTTATTGCTATTACCATGTAGCAATAAACTCCAGCACAGCTAATGCCAGAGTTTATTGCTTCCAGGTGCAGTGTCCTCATGCATGCCTGAGACCACAGTACGTTGACCCAGGGAGGCACAGGCCAGCTGGCAGGCAGCTCAGGGGCTCAGCCTGAAAGCCCAGGGCTGCTTCCCCTTGCTCAACGTGCTGCAGAGGGGATGGCTGGGGCATGGAGATGCTCCAGTGTGAAGCTAGCCAGCAGGTAAACCCCACGGTGTACCACTCTCATGCCCCAGCAAGCCCTATCACTGTCTATATGTGCATTGTGGTGGTGTACATTTCTCCACCACAGGATAGCACTTGTGTCTGGCAGTACTATCCTGCAGAGGAGTAAATTAATTTACTCTGGCCTAATAGTGCCTCATGTGTAGATGATGACACTCTACTGTGGAGCTAATTAGTCTACTCTGTAGTAAGTGTCTCTTGTAGATGGACCCATAAAAAAAGTTAATTCCGATAACTATCCTAGTAACAGTTGATGCAGTACTAGTAGCTCCAACTGGGCCCCAGAGCCCAGGCCAAAGTTGCCACCACTGCTGCTTCTACTGACCTGGGCTGGGCTAGGACCAGAACAAGCATGTGCTCCATGTGCTGGGTTGGAGCAGGGTAGATTCTGTGGGACGGGAGGCAAGGGGGAGGTGAGGCACAGGCAGAGCTGGCAAGGTGCAGACCCTGGGGCAGGGGCAAGTAATTATTTCAGGTGAATAGCTGCTTACTGAATTTTGGCAAGCTGTTGAGGGGTGCATGGGTAGCCCCACCCCTTGACAGGTGCCCCGCCCCCTGGTCATCATCTTGGGACTGGAAGTCCTAGCCCTAACCTCTGACCTTTGCCACTGGAAGTTCCTCCCCTTGCCCCTGGAAGTACTCCTTTGGGAAAAAGGGTTTGCCATCTTAGGGGGAAAAAACCAACAAATTACATACTAAAAATCAAACACCTATAATAATATATTTTAATTAATTAAAAAAAATATTTTTGTCCTGATTTGTGTGAGTTTGTGGTATATATGCAAAAGTGATTATATATGGGGGTTTGTGGGGATGTGTGGATGTGCGTGTGTGGGTATGGATGTGGCTTTGGGAGCAGGGTGGCCAGTGGGCAGGCAGGAAAGAGGGAAAAGTGGTCCCCACTCCCTGTGGCCAGCACTTCGCGCTGCAGCCACTTAAAGCCCCCTGTGTTGAGCACCAGCTCATTCCCTGCCACCACTGCTAGCCTGGGCCCCGCGCCAGCTCCGGGCTCACTCGTCATGGCTGAGCTGTGGGAGCAGCAACTGGGCAGAAGCTGCTGCTCAGCATGGAGGAAAGCAGCTCCCCCGCTCCCCCTGCTTACCACCACCAGGCAGTGTTTGCTGCTGCTGCTCGCCCAGAGCCCAAGCCATGCTAGGCTGAGATGTGGCTGCTTCACAAGCTGCCTTTGCTGCCCAGGAGCCAAGGGCAGATAAATATTAATTTTCTAAATTTTTTAGGGACCCCATGGACTGGATAGAATGGCCTGGCAGGCCAGATCTGGCCCACGGGCCGTATTTTGCCCACCCCTGCCCTGGGGAGATTGCAGGTGGTAAAGGCTCCCTGATGTCAGGCTTACAGTGCCCCTGCCCGAAGCACCTTTTAAGGGGACATATGCAGCTGGAAGGGGAAAAGCTCCCTCATAACCAGCCTCATTCACCTGTTTAAAGAGGTGCCAAGCACATACAGCTGGGTATAAAGGAGCTCCTCCATCCCCCACTGCTTATGCCAGGTGCTTCTTTAAACTGATGCAGGCAGTCAGTTGTGCACCCATTTTTAAAGAGGCACCTAGGATCCTGGACCCAAGACCTGGTGCTGCCTCCAGGGACACAGCAGGGGGATCTGGGGGGGTTTGGGATCTGGACTTGTCTCTAACCCAATCCCATTGACTGGGCAGGGGGCAGTCCCAGAATCTAGGGCTGCCCAGTCTTGGATCCCAATGCAAAGCACTGAGGATTGGGATTCAGCACTGGGCAGCCCTGGTCCTGGTTCAGACTCAGGTGTCTCCCCTGTTCAGTCCTGAAGGTGGGCAGGGGAGGGCTGTATCTCGGACCCCAGAGTGGTCCCATGCCCTGAGACTCACCTGGAACCACCTCCTTAAAGAACAGGGGTTGCAGACAGTGTTGTAAGCTAGGGAGGGGCACTAGGGCAACCATCCTGGGTGCCAACTTCAGGGGCAGGAAAGAGCAGAAAAGCAGCAGCTGCTGCATGCTGTTGTGTGTTCATGTTTGCAAATGTGATGGCTGCTAGAAGTCACTGCTTCCACTTTGCCCTGAGTGCCTGGCCACATCCCTACACTACTGGTCATAGGGAATGACTCTTTAAGATGCTGGGTCCTGGCAAGCCTGCATCCCAATGTTGATGGTCTGATTGGCAATATGAGGACCAGGGTAGCCTCCAGCCAGGCTACAGACCAGTCAAAGCCACACATTCAATTTTTGGAGCCATATAAATCAGCCACAAAGATGTTACATACACTTCATGGAATGTTTGTTGCTAGTTTGCCATTTTATGGGGCCATAAATACAATGAATATGTGACATGTTGCTATTTCTGGCATGATTAACACATTATTTGCACCAGAGAAGTAGCCAAGGGTCAAAGTTGCCCAAAATAGCTATTTATTCTTGAATAGATAAAAACTACAATATAAAAAGCGAGCCAATCATTCAGTTTTGAATTTCCTCAATTCAGATACTCCTTCTGTGGCCTGCGATAGTAACTTAGGTTTTCTGTTCCCAAACTCTCTTTCTGTATAATGGGAATAGCATCTATTCCCTGAATTTAGGACTGTGAAATGCTGAGATACTTTGGTGTGGAGATCATATAAGGATCCACACTAAAATGACTGAAGATCTTGGTTAAAAATTCTAATTTCTTGAGTACTTTTGAGACAGTTCTTGCTTGAAAGTAAAATTAATGTTACTTGATTCTGAAATCACAACAGTGCCTGACACATTAGGATGCCTGATTCCTATGAAATCTAGTTTGTTCGGAAAATTCAACTATCTTTATCTGGAGGTTTTGGTTTGTGATAAATATGCAGATGGAATACAGCAAAAGTCAATTAATGTTTTGATTTATTTACAGAAAACAGAACCTTTCCCAGTAACCGCCCAATGGCGTTTTTCATGTCAGCGTTCCTCAATGTATAGATCATTGGGTTCAGCATTGGGGTGACCACTGTGTACAGCACAGAAATTGCCTTGTCTGCTGCAAACTTCTCATAAGGCCTGTCATAAATGAAGATACAGGGTCCAAAATGCAATGTCACCACTGTCATCTGGGCAGCACAAGTAGAAAGGGCTTTGTGCTTTCCTTCCATGACATGTGTCCTTATCTTGAATAAGATGATCATGTATGATGTAAGCAATATGAAGAAGGCCCCTGTACCAACCAGCCCATTGTTGGAGACTATCAGCATGTCTATTATATAAGTTTCTGTGCAGGCCAATTTGACAACCTGTGGGACTTCACAGTAGAAATTGTCCAAAATGTTGGGTCCACAGAAGGGCAACTGGATGATCAGTGCAATCTGGACAACAGAATGCACAAAGCCACCCAGCCATGCCCCAGCCACCATCCCCATGCACACACCTCGGCTCATGATGGTCAAATACTGTAATGGTTTATGTATAGCCACATAACGATCAATCGCCATCACTATGAGGAAGAAGACCACAGTGCCTCCTATAAAGTGGAAGAAAAACATCTGGGTCAGGCACCCATTGAATGAGATGGTTTTGTGTGGGGTTAAGAAATCCCTTAGCATCTTGGGGGCAGTCACTGAGGACTCACTGAGGTCCAGGAAAGCCAAGTTAGCCAGCAGGAAGTACATAGGTATGTGGAGGTGAGGGTCAGAGATCACCGTGAGAATGATGGTGACATTGCCAAGCCAGGTTGTCACATAGACTATGAGGAAGACTAGGAAAAGTGGATGTTGCAGCTCAGGACTCTGAGAGAGGCCTACAAAGACAAATTCTTTCATTGTGCTGGTGAGGTTCTCCTGCTCCATTTAGTGGTCTGAAAGAGGATCTGCAGGGAGGACACCAGTGAGAAGATAAACATTTCTGTCATTGTTTTACTCTTAAGTTACTGGTTAACACTCCCAACCTTAATTTAACCTTAGATGTACTTTAACAACACAATTTGGATTGGGAATTTCCTTCCTTTCCTTTCCATTCCTTCAGAGTCAACTACTCCCATAGCCCTCTAGAAGAAAACATTATCCTGGTGATCTAATACATTGGCAATGCTACCTTTGAAGAATTGTGTATAGGTTATAGACAGGACATTTTATTAGGTGGAATGCTGTCAGTCTTTAGAAGTGCTGAAGTGCTTTGATATGGGCTTAAGAGGTATATATGTGTATACCTGCATAGTAGTAATGTCTAGAGACACATAACTGTTTGCATATAGAAAGGTATGGAGACTGCCATTCGTGACCTCAGTTCATGATCACCAAACATTAATTTCTCATAAGTTAGGATCAGCAAATCACTATAAAATGAAGAATAAACCACATGGCTCCTTGTAAGTGCAACTGCAGGGGAATGAACTTGATGACCCAGGTTTTCCCTTCTAGTCCAATGTCTGAACAAATTATTCTAGTATCAGATTCAATGTCACATTCTATGTTCATTCTGTTTTGATTAAAACTTTCACTAAAAAGCATAGTTAAAATATTTCCATGTTTTAACTTTCAATTTAGCTCTGAATTTACGCCTAAGTGCTGTTTATTCTTTGTCCACCACGATTTGAGCCATTACGATAATTACATCTTCTTGGCTTGGAAATTACTGTGGTGGTGTGGCACAGGTTCCAAAACTTTTATGTGACTTAAAGAAGTGGTTTGCAACCTTTTTGTAGCAGGACCCATTTTTAAACATCAATGGCCAGTCCTGACCCAGTGCCTCTCACTCCTGACCTGCTGCCCCCCACCTACAGGCCGCAGCCCCCCAGTATATGGGGTAGAGGGGGGAGGTATGGAGGCCCCAAGCAGCCCATGTTGCAACTCAGACATGTTTTCCCATGTTTTTCTCTTTTAAAGGAGAATCCGTTTGTGACCCTTTCACATACTCTCGTGACCTGCTTTTGGGTCATGCCCCGCACGTTGAGAGACACTGACTTAAAGCAAGTAAATAAGATTAAGTAGATTCATGGTATTGGATGAAAAAGGCTGTTATCTATGAAACCTTATGTATTCCTAAACTAGTTAGTCTCTAAGGCATCGCCCTGCCTTGCCTTCTTCCTGATTTCACACTAACACGCCTAACTAGGTCATTCAACTCCTAAGACACATTATACAGATCACATGTAACTGCAAGCTGCTGCAGGCAGATTTACCAATACATGAGCTGGGCTATTTAAAATGAGTTTGGGTAAATCTACACAAGATACACCACAGTGACTGTACTATAGAGATATCTTAAGGTTTTCAAATCTCTGTGGAAGAGCGAAATGGGTGCACATCAAGCTGACACTGATTTGGTTCAAGAAGTAAGTACCTTTAAATGCCATCCTTTACCTCTCTGTGCTTCAGTTCCCCATTCATAATATGGACATAAAACTGCTCTCTTAGTTTATTAGTGTATGTGATTATAAATATGCTAAATATTGTGAAGCATCATACATTATAGAAATGGTATTTTAGGAAAAACTTAGGAGGGTTATAAATACTAAGTTGGATGCTGTCAAAGAGAGCTGGATGCTGAATCCCCAGTAAAATGAATATAAAGTTGGTAGTCATCTGTCTAATTGGCTTTGAAAATAGTAGAAAAAGTTACAATTTGTGAGTCTGCCCTGGTATGAGAACGCTTTCTGTTCTACTTGCACAATTTGTATCAATTCATAGTCAAAATAAGACAAAATAATTTCCAGTTACTGAAATGGAGGCTGAAATTATTTTGATATTTGGATGAATATTTTATAAACACATATGTATGAAGTTGCTCAAAATTGTCTCAAAAGGGAAAAAAAAAACCCCCAAATGTTAAAAAATTGTATAAAACAACTATTTGGTTCTTTAACAAGCTCTAATGCTAAACATAATCTCCAGGAACCATTAACAATGTTTTAAATATTTATTCAGTTTACATGTTGCCCTCTCCAAAAGAGGCCCAGGGCAGCTTGCAATCAATGAAAGATAAAAATATTCAACTAAATTAATAGGTAATATAGTAAACTCTCCAGATTGTGCTCCAAAACTTAGTGCTCAAAAACCCACACCTGCTGAAGCCCTGTGCAAATAAAAAGGTCTTAAAACTCTTTCAGCTGTCTATAAGGGAATCCAGTGGTTGGAAACTGAACAAATGCAACTAGAAATAAGGTTGAATAAGAAGCAAAGATAAGATATTTTGAGAACTTTAAGTCAAGGGTAGTTACTTTTTGGAAAATATGCTGTAGTTCCAACAGGAATGAGGGACTCGATTCAAGAATTAGCGTGTGACATTTTATTACCCGTGCTAGACGGGATGTCAGAAAGAGGATGCTCAGAGCCATATTGCCCAGTACTGTACCTGGGCAGTGGCAGCTCACTGTGCAAGGGAAGCAGCCAGAAGCTCACTGCTGTGGGAGGTGGTATCACCTTCTTTTTGGCCACTAACTCATATGTTGAACAGCCAAAAAACCCCTCAATGATTTTTAGCAGCAAAAAAAGGAAGTGACATCTCCTTTTCCACAGCAGCACACCTGTATCTGCTGCTCCTGTACTGGATGCAGCTACTGATGCTCCATTCGTCTTGCTGCCAGAGTTGGAGTCAGAGCTGCTGCAGGGAAGGTGTGCAGTGTTGGGAGATGGGGTGACTTGGGGGCCTGGAGAGGGAGGGACTCTCATAGCCCCGTTCTAGTGCCCCTTCACCCTTAGACATCTCCCCAGGCTCCTGCCCCACTTGCCCACCCCTCCTTATGCTACTGATGAGAATGGTGTCTTTTAAACATGTAAGCTGTAAGAACATCCTTCCTGAAATGAACTGAAGCTACAGCAAGTGCTTTGGAAATTTTGCTCAGAGTTGTTTTGTAATCTAAAAAATAATTTCTCAGTTCTTTCTCAGTTCAATTAATCCCAGATACTGCGAAATGCTGCTCTAGGCTTTTCAATTGCTAGTCTTGGACAATTTAAACTTTAATATCAACTTTAAAAGTTCTTGATTATCTATTCATTTTGCTTTTGTCATTCTGTACTTGCAGATGGAAAACAAATTATGCATCTATTTTCCATATCAGTGAATGGCTGCTAATAATGAATTTCTTATTTTCCACTGACTTAGTGCATAGGTCTTATTTTGCACCTTTTCTAGCAATAAATAAATTAAAAAAAAAATACCGAAGATACATATAGCATTATCTTGATTGTATGGATAGGGAAACGGAGGCAAAGAAAATGAAGTGGCTTACCATAGGTCATAAAACAGGGCCGCAGCACACTTGAAAACAGACTTGAAATTTGCAGATCCTCAGGCTCCAGCTGTATCTACCATGTTAAAAACAGCAACTACAGTAGCAATGATAAATAATCATGCACTTCACAGTACCGGGTGTGTTTATAACATCAGTGCTGACTGCCTCTTAAAGATGAACGATGTCTTGCAGATCTGCAAAATCAGCTACAGAAATCATTCATTTTATCCCATTTCTGACTGATGCTGTGAAGACACAGTTTCTGAAATCTACCCGAGGTTTGTTTGTTTTTTTTCCCCTGGAGGTGCCACGAAAGTTGCTGGCTTTGGCGATAACAGCTGCCAGCCTGGTTCCAAGGGAATCATTAAAACATTCACTTACGTTTATTTTCCTTTGATGTTTATTAATGTTTGAACTGAGCAATCCCTGTGGCAAGCTTTCTGGTGCGTAAAGTTGATTGGAAGACAGGACAGAAACCAGCTGTGACACAGAGATGAAGTTGGAAAAGGTCTCAGGATACCTGGCTCCCCTTTCTGTACCTGGGAGATGAAAATGAAGGAATGAGGAAAGAGGAGGACTGCGTGGACAGGACTCCTGGTTCTTTTCTTAGTACTTATTGAATTCCAATGAGAAGTAAAGGCACGAACTTGAAAGATGTTTCAAATTGTCAAGATGAAAGGAGTCACTTAGCACCAGATTCTATCCCACTTCTTAGACTGAAGTAGATTTAGGCACTTAATGTCATCTCATTCTACCCTGCTTGACTAAGTCCCTGAAAAATCATGAATGTGAAAATGGGACGGTTGATTGCAGTTTGCAATCATGAGATAAATTAGATGAACAGCACTTGAAAAGTTTCTGCCCTGTTACAATCAAAACATCTGGTTAGAATTGAGGGCTCTCTTCCTTCCAAGGAAGGAACAACTGTCTCACTAAACCACGCACACTGGGGTTTACATTCTTCCTTCAGGCCCCACATTAATACTGGGCATTTATACACATACTTTTTTATCCTGCAATGCGCCAGAGATCTGCCGCTTTGGAGCAGACACGATTAATCAAGTCAGCTCCGCACATGAGCTGATGCGAGCTGCACTGCACTGTGTGCAGTTGTATAAGTGGCGAAATGCGCATCAACATGCAGAAAATAGCGGCGGTGCACTTTTGAACTAAAACATCTTCTATGGGCATTCATACTCATACCTTTTTGCCCCACGATGCACTTTTTGCCCCGTGATGCAATTAATTGAGTCTGCTCTGCGCATGAGCTGATGAGGACTGCATTGTGCTATGTGCAGTTGTATAAGTGGCAAAATTCATGTCAGTGCACAGAAAATGGCATTAGTGTGCTTTTGAACTAAAACACCTTAGATTCATAGATTCACACCTTCTATGTGTTTTTGTTCAAAAGCGTGTCACCACCATTTTCTCAGTGCTGACATGCATTTCACCACTTATACAACTGCAAGTGATGCAGCACTGAGTGCTTTTCAAAGTGCCCAGATCTGCAGTACTTGTATGTGTAAAAATGCCCAATCTCCATCTCTTTCCTTTTCATTGGCCAGTTTTAAAAGGAAGGCTATAAGGGAGTTGGGATAATGCCTGACTCATGGAGTGGCAGTTAGAGGATTTTGGTGGGAAGCCATAGAGAGATGCCCAAACCCTTTCCCAGTGAGCAGGGCTAACACCCAGGTCTCCCACTCCCTGGACATGTGTGCTAACTCTTAAGCTATTGGGCTAGAAGATGTGTGTGCCCTATCTATCTATTTTACTTCTGGCACATGTGAAAGCATAGCAATTATTATTACTGGAGAGAGAACCAGAATCCCAAACTCTGTATAACTGTCAAAGACTGAAGTTATATGGGCTACGCATGCATGACTTAGGCACATAAAGCGAAATGGATTTAGTCCTTAAACTTAACACCAAAATAATGGTTCATTACAAAAGTATTCATGCATTAATAGTTTTAAAGAGATTTGAGAATGGTGGAATAGAAATATTAGAAGATGTATGTGACGAATAGGGCTGTGTGAAGCTTCTGGTGGTGATTCGATTCAGAGGAGATTTGGCCTGATTCGGTGGCTGAATCTCCGAATCTGAATTGAATCAGGACCAATTAAAAGGTCTGAATTGATTCAAAGTTCTCTGAATCTTCAGAAAAGATTCAGAGAGCTTTGATGATTTGGGAAGTCCCCAGTGGCTGCAGACTCAGAGCTGGTAAGTACTATAGGCAGGGGAGGAGGGGCTGCGGGCTGGGGAAGTGGACCATGGGGGGACCCCTGACAGCCTCCATCCCCTGCCTGCTCCCCCAGCCCCCCCAAACCTCACCTGCTCCCCCCACCCCCCCGCCCGGCTCCCAGCTTGGTCCGCCCCAGCTCCCAGAGTTTAAAAAAAAGCCCAGGTGCTCACCAGGTGCTGCCAGGTGGGGAGGGTGATCCCCACTGCCACTCACTGCCCCACCCTGCATGGGGGGCTCTGCACAAGCCCCCTGGCCCCTCCCTGCTCCCCCTTTCCCCCCATGGCTGCCCCCCCAACTCTGTCCCTTAAAAAAAAAAAAACTGAGAAAACTCCAGAACTCAAAGGTCCTGCACTGGCCTCAGGGCTTAGGGAGGCTCATGCAGAGCCCCCCCACCTGGTGTGGGGCAGCAGGGGGCAGTGGGGATTTCCCCCCACCCAGCAGGAATGGTAAATCCAGGGTGGGGTTTCATGTTTTTTTTTCTTAAAGGGCTGGAGCTGTGGCATGCAGGGCAGCCGTGGAGGGGACTGGGATGGGGCAGTCAGGGGACTCATTTTAATGCACATTAAGGGCATGCACATGTAGGCATGCACACTTAATGCACATAACTTAGGCTAATTCACATTAAAGCATCACATGTAGCTGCGCCCTCTGGCTCTTAATTTAGAGAGCTTCCTGTATGTTATATTGCATTCGTACGCATAGTGGCAAATCGGTCCAATTCCACTCTTCCACAGAAGACAGAGAACATGCAGGTGGCAAAATATGTGGTCTAACAGGGCATTTATACATATACATTTGTCTGCTCTGACGCGTCAAAGATACAGCATGTTGGATCTGAATTGAATCTGCTCTGCATGTGACTGGACGCCCCCGGCACTGTGTTGCATACGTTTGTATAAACAGTAGGGGTGTGTGAAACGAGCTGTATTCAGCCTGAACTGGGGACAATGATTCAATTTGTTGTTTCAGATCACTGTCCTCGATTCAATTCGGCCGAATCTGAATCTGAACATTCGATGCTGATTTGGAGAATCAGCGATTTGGACATAGACACAGCTTTAAAGGTGTTTTCTACATACCTTGAGGTGTGGCTCGTGAACGCTGAGATGCTGGGGCAGATGGAGCAAATGGCGGTGGTGAGCTTTTGAACTAAAATGCCTTTAGTGTGTTTTAGTTCAAGAGAATGCCACTGCCATTTTCTCAGCACTAATGCACATTTTGCCATTTATACAAATGTATGTGCTGCACCGCTGGGCACTTTTAAAAGCACCTGGTGATCTGGCTCAAGCATGTGTACATATGCCCACAGGGATAGTAGAAAAATGGTTGTATTTTTGCCACTCACCATCTGGCTACAAAGTCTAATTGCTGACTTATCTTGGGATGAGTAAGAGAAAAATCAGATGCATTAGCTCCAGGGAAGTTACTTCTGATTTACACTGTAGCTAATGAGAGGGAATTAAAAACTCTAGACTCCAGTGTGATTTTTTTCCCCTGGTTTTCATGACCTGAATGTGAGGAGAATCAGATCCATTGACTCTAACACTGTTACTCCTGATTTTTATCATGATGAATGACAGATGATTGAAATACTGGCAAATGTTACAGTACTCGCATTACAAAGTATAACTGTTCCCATAATGCAAATGCACTAACACCCTTACAGTTGAGTGTCATTTGGTACAAGTGAAGAATATTGATTTTATAACTGTTTGGACCATTTTTCACTTACTATGCATGAATGGAAATGGCAAGAGCTTTCAGTAAAAGGTAAATTTAAGTTGCACAGCATAAAGGTATGTTGATGGCTAGAAGTGAAGGCTTGATTTGAGGACTATATATGTTGCCTCCACTTATGCAAACATTTCTTACATGGCTAGGACAACTTCATCACTACAGACCAGTTAGTCATGAAGATGGTTGGGAATTTTCCATATTTCCAAGTAGCAACAATAGTTGGGGTTTTTTTATTACATTGAAAATCATGGTAAGAACATTTTCAAGTTGGTGTTTGGTTTCACTTTAAGAAAATTAAAACAAAATACTTCACTTAGTATTGAACCAAACTGTAGTTTCAGTGGCATCTATGGCAACCTGAGTTACCTGAGGCAAAGAGACCACCTTGTTTCAGCAATGTGTCCCAGACAAGATGGGCTGCAGTACACTTTGCCCATGCCCTGTGTGCCCATATCCACAGACACACTCAGTGGCGAGGGCACACATAAGCATACCTTTCAGGCCACCTGCCAGTCCTTTCTGGTTAGTGGATTTGGGAGCAGCTTCATCAGCATACTCCCAGATTTACAATGTGCCATGTGGGTGGGACGTGTTTGAGCCATTTTGTCCTGGACGTGCCACCACTATGGTATAAATAAACCCTCTGCATTTGAATCCCCACTCAGCAAAAGAGGAATATGGAAGTGTTACAGACTTGCATCCAGTCCCATGTACTTGCAGACAATAATTGGTCCAAAAGTGCCCAGAAGAATATTTAATCTGACCCCTAGTTCTTAGTAGTCTAAAACCACAGCTGTTAAGAGGTCCTGTGGAAGCAGAACTTCGACAAATTAAGGAAAAACCTATTATTAGTCAAGTCCAAGAGGACTAAGTGAAGCCATACGTTGGTAATAGTTTTCCAGAAAGGAATAGCTACAGTACCCTGATGATTTGTTTTGCTTTTAGATTAAGGGCAAAAATCCTAATTGTTTAGTGCTTTACAATCCCTTTGAAATAATAGTTTTTTCTGTCTTAATTTAGCATGGTAACATGTATGCTGGATCGAGAAGAAATGAGGAGTTCAGAGTTGTTTTGGGATTCATTGGGACCAATGGACTAAATGACAAACTTGTTTGTACCCACTGTAGACCTATCAGCCAGTGGTAAATTAGATTATTTAACTTCCTGTCATCTGTAGCCTACTAATTTAATGTTTATATGCTTAAATCTTTGATTGAATTTTTCTATGAAGTTGTTAAATGTAGCTGGCCATTTTCAGCAATCCCTCTCTTCTCGATTCCTTGACCATCAGGAGAAACAGAGGAGGTTGTAACATATCACACATCACTCTAAATAAAATTAAAATTAAAATTAAAGAGGAAAATACCCACTCTCAAGACAGTCACAATATATAAAGTAGGGGAGACAAGGGTCCCATCAACTCCTTGGTCACTGCAGTATTTGCTAATTTGCTAGGGTAAAATATGTTCAGCTGTTCCGAGGACTGGGACAATACCTGGCACCACAGAGGAGGACAAATACCTCAGTGCTCCTTGTGAATGTGATCTTAAGAAATTATTCTGGACCAACTGTGCAGAAACTGGTTTGACCCAGGAAAAGATCCACCAGCCAGATGCCAAGAAGGTTTCTAAGTATCAGTGGGAGCACCAACATCCCTAACCAAACTCTCCCCTGTATCCATTATCAATGTGATTCAGGAGGAAGGCAGCAGGAGGAGGGATGGGAGGGGCTGGGGAGAAGAGAAAAGAAAAGACATTAAAATAATCGAAATGAAACAAAATAAAATGCAACCTTTTTGGCACTTACATACCCAGGGGAATTCTGTTCCTGGATACATAGCCTTATGCACATGGATGACTATGTGCAACTACATAGTCCCATTAAATTAATTACATGCACTTAGCAGCCATCACATATACACATACTATCCGTAAACTAGTTCACAGAGCCACACAACCCAGGCCTCTTTTTTACCTTCTGGCCCCACACATCTCCCATCTATCTTGCTCTGACATCTGTCAGCTTCAAAAGGAGTACCAGAGAATGAATGTGATCATGACTAACCACTCATGGTTTGTGTAGTGTCCTAGGAAGCAAGAGGTGCAGTTTCAACTCTACTCAGGTTAGGTAGCTCAAATACTACATCCTTCAACTTTCTAGGTGATTGTCCCAATCACTTGGTGACTCAGAGTAGAAGATTAGTGGCCCTGAACAGTTTGCCATGGTGTGTGGACAGCAGTAGTCCTTCACACATGCACCGGATCACGATTCCCTGTGCTGCCTAAATTCCAGAAATGACAGTTTAGATGACCAGTATTTTTTTAACCAACTGCATGGTTAAAAGAAAGTTAAACAAGCTTTTGAATGCAAAAATTCTTTATCTGGTCAAAGGAGCAAAAAATACAGAATGTTGCTCTTCGTGACATATTGCGATTGATGCAAAATGCTGATTCGTTCAAAACAAAACTTTGCATTGTAACATACCATTTTAAGTGAAACATTTAATCAGGAAAAGGTTCTTAGGTCCAGGATGGAATTTCTAGATAGGGAAACACAGGATATTCAGTCTCAGAAATGTCAGTAACCGAAGGGCTTGGTTCATTCCCCTGTAATGTAAGTAATATATTAACTAAATTGGAATTTTAGATATTCATTAATAACAAAAATGCTTCATTAACCAAACACATATTTTGTGTATAAGTATTTAAACTATAAAACAAAGTATTATAATAAGAGAGAATGGACTGTCCCAGTAAAAACCCAGACAGCTATTATAGTGATGAGTTTATGGAACAGACAGGGAAAGAGAGTTTCTGTAAGACAGTAAGTTATTTATTTATGGAGATGAAGTATACATTCCTATATTACTACAAATCCTATAAAAACAGGAGTATTAGCTAGATTTATTATTAGGATCATCTTTTCTCACTTTCTGAACATGAGAGAGAGAGAGATGCAAAATGAACTGAGTTGAAAGGAAAAATATACTTACTGAAAAATGGCTTTAGTATCAGCCAGTCACCCACTCCTCACTGTACTGCATTTCTCTTCAACTTAAAGGCAAGACCCTGCTAAAAAATGATCCCAGTAGTGCATGCCTGCCTTTCACTGCTCTTCTGAGGGCCTCTTTGACCTCCTTGTTCCTTAGGCAGTATATGACGGGGTTTAGCATTGGGGTCACCACTGTGTAGAATACGGACAACACCTTGCTGAAGTCTGCAGAGTCAAGGGAGGCTGGGCGCGCATACATGAATATCAGGGTACCAAAGAAGACGGACACCACAACCAGGTGGGAGCCACAAGTAGAGAAGGCCTTCTGGCGCCCTGTGGCCGAAGGCATCTTCAGAATGGTGACAATGATAAGGGCATAGGAAACCACGACTGGGACAATGGAGCTCACAAGGACACTAGTGGCCACAACAAAGTCAACTGTTTCAGCCTCATGTGGGTCCACACAGGAGAGTTTCAATAAAGGTGACACATCACAGAAGAAGTGGTTAATCTCATTGGGCCCGCAGAAAGACAGTTTACACAGTGAGATTAGAGGTGGAATAATGACCAGAAAGGAACCTACCCAAGAGCACAGAGCCAGTCGAAAGCAAACCCTATTGTCCATAAGTGTTGGATACTGCAGTGGGTGGCAGATGGCTAAATAGCGATCACATGCCATGATAGCCAAGATAAAGCACTCAGCAGTCGCCAAGGACATGAAGAAGTACAGCTGTGTAATGCATCCTGTGTAGGTGATAGACCTGTCATTTCCCAGGAAGACCTTCAGCATCTTGGGGATGATATTGGAGGTGTACCAGATTTCCAGGAAGGAGAAATTACTGAGGTAGAAGTACATGGGGGTGTGGAGGCGTGAGTCTACACGTACTAGCAAGATGATGAGAGTATGTCCAGCCAGGGTCAGGAGATAGATGGTCAGGACAACAAAGAATAACAAAAGATGCAGTTTCTGAAGACTGGGAAAGCCCAGGATGATGAAATAAGTAGCCATTGTCCTGTTCCCTGTTTCCATTGCTATATCATGTCCGCTCTGTGTTATGGACATAGGGAAGGCAACAAAAAAAATTAGGATTAAAATAACCACAGGATACATGAAAATCTCAAGCATTTAGAAACAGGAGCGAGAGAGAGAGAAAGATTGAAAGACTCCCCACATTAAAACTGACAACACATGGACACTGAGAGGTAAAATTATTTGTTAGAAGACATAGTATATTAGTGGCACAGAAAATAAATACCATTGCAATTCCTAATTTTCTATATAGACATAATCAGAAATTTTCCCTTAAGTTGAAAGGGATCTGTCTTTCATTAGTATTTGTCTGGATTCATCTTACAAGTAAGAGCCCCTCACCACCCACCAAAAGCACTTTAACTAAATGGTATAAAGTCAGCACTTACCCTTTCTCCCATTTTTTAAAGAGTAGAGATTTTGCTGAAGTATTTTCTGTCTTCCACAGATACACTTTAAATAATGAGATCAGCAGAAAGAATGTCAACACCAAGAAACACAGTGTGATAATTAATAAATCTGAGAGGTTAAAGAAAAGTCATGCGTCCTCTTTAAGATGAATTTCAGAAGTGCCAGAGGAAAAGGTTTAAGAGTTGAGCAATGACATTTAAAATCTCAGTATAAGTAGAGTATGAAGGATTGAATTTCTCTTAACATCCTCATGAACATCTGGTTTCTATAGAAGTATTGACTTCTCATCAGTTGATCTCCCTAAGAATCAATGATCACTAAAACCAGTAGCATTTACACTGGGAGTTCACAGCTTCAAGGTGGTGTCTGAGAGCAATGCTTAACCATTGGTCTAGTAGTTTGAACATCTAAATGTGGGAGGAACAGGTTCAAAAGCCCTCTGGGTAATGGTGTCCTTGGAACTGGGTTTCCTCCTTCTATGCAAGTGTCCAAAGCACTGTGTTATTGGGCTACAGGGTGCAACGTTCCTCTGCCAGCGTATTTCTAACCGATACAACTGCAGGGTGATTCTCTTTGACCACAAGGAAAAGTCGAGTCCCAAACTGTTCCCAAGTGTCAAGAACTGCAGTTAAGCACCCAAATGCTTGTTATATAGGCACATGAAAAGGAATTAGATTCATTCCTGTAGTTTTATAGGTCTTTAGCAGACCAAAATGCACTGGTGGCCTAAGTGGACAGTACCCATGTCCCTGAACCACATTGCTGGGACTGGCAAAAGAATTTGCCAGTAACCATTTGTGTGAGTGAAAATTGATATATAGCAGGCCTCCCACAATCTTTTGATCATCTCATCTATCAAGGGCCTGGGATATGCACGAACCTTGGATGGTGTACTTTATTTTTTAGAAATCCAGACACAACCTAACAGTGTAGTCATGTTTTGGGAATAGTACAATTGGGCTACACCAGGGGGAAACTTTTTGGAGCAGGAAACCACTGCCAAGACATTCCTGCCTGGTCCACATTACCTGCAGTCACCACCACCTTGAATCAGAGAATGAGAGAGAGAAGCAGGGCTGCATGAGACCTTTAGAGGTCACCTAGTCCAAACCCCTGCCTAAGGCAGGATCATCCCTTGTCCAAACCACCCTATGATCTAAACGCTTCACAAAATTACCATTAACCTTGACACACCTTAAAACATAACACCTTAACCTGCTACAGGTGAAGCAGGGGAACCAAAGCAGCCAATATCCTGCTTGGATAAGAGATTGCTAATATATGCTCAAGAGATCCTAGCTGGAAGGCCTTGTCCTCTGCTCCAGAGGAAGGTAAAACCACATAATGTTTTCAGGCTCCCCATTGACTTCATGAAGAGAGGGAAGGTTCATGTTCTACATCACCTCTTTCTCAACTGGCTGCAGGACATCTAGGCTATCAATAATGGTTCAGCCATGTGACCACCAAATTGTTTGGCAAGGTCCATTAGACAAAGATACTCTGGTTCTCTAGCCTGGTGCCTATAATGATCAGGAGGTCCTTTGCCTATAGCACTCCTGGTATCATGCTAGAGAGGGTAATCATCCCTCCCCCACCGCCCTGCCCCGCCTTACTTCTTTTGGGGCCCAGCTTCTCCTCTGCTTGCATGGCTCAGAAATGCCTACACTTGTAGTCCATTGAAGATGTTCTTCAACTAGCCGCTGTGGAGCTTTTGGATAACCATGGAGTTCTTCTGTGCATTTCCCAAGACAAAGTAGAGGGCAGTGGGGTGTACCCAGGTGCTACTATGTGGTACTCCTATTAATTTTGGCCTGTGTGCTGCAAAACATCACAAATACCAACTATAATATCTTTCCAAAGATAAATAGGGCAGAGGTGGCATTGAGGCTTAAAGCTGGTACCATGCATCAGAGACTGGGTCCCAGGAGCACAAAAAGTGTTAGTATGCTTTTTTGGGAGATGCCCAGGAAAACTTCTTCCAGCATCTTGGGCTACTGGGCTGGAAGAGAGCACCATTAATTAAACAACAATCCCTACATGAAACAAGCCCTTTACTTGTTGGTTAACCAAAGGTTAAAAGCAGATTTTGCATTTGTCATTGATGATTGATTGTATCACGATGTGTCCTGCAAAGGGACAGGAAAGAGGCATTGGAAGCAGGGGGTGGGAGGCAGCTGCCATCAATGCTACCATCAGCAGCTCTGCCTGACAGTCCACACAGCTGGTCCCTACAGCCCCTGGATGGACTGTAGCAGAGGCGGTCCTGGGAATTCCCCCATCCAAGGTTAGCTGTGGACAGCAGTGGCAGTGGTCAGGACCCCTCTTCCTTACCTGTCCTTCTTTGGTTGCTAGTGGGCCCAAGCGGGCATTGGTGGGGAAATTTTGGGATCAGAGGAGGCAGCAACCCTGCAACTCCCCACCACCCACTCCTCTTCCCCTCCCACCCCTTCCCTTTTATGCCTTCCCTATTCCTCCCTCCCCCTGGATATCCTACTCCTTTCAAATGTTTTCCCGCCCTCCCAGCTTTCCCCAATCTCACCAACCTAGCATACAACTGTTCCCAGCTCTCAGTCCAGGGCTACTAAATCCTGGATGATAACTACTCCACATGGGAACAGTGCCTCCATGGGATACTGAAGGACCGCTTATTGGTGATTTGATCTCAAAAGTTACTCAGAAGTTCATGAAAACCCCATGAAAAACTTGGGTAGCCAAGCTAAAAGATAATCCTCATCAGAAATGGATTTAATACAAGACATCTGAAGGACACTTAGCATTTGTTAATGAGCCTTAGTGTGTGACCATTGAAGGTTTAAGTGCTCTTTATAGGATTTATTTTGAATGTGTTATTTTACCTGTGTTGTCATCTGAGATAAATACAGCTAGATAAGGATTTTTTTTTTAATTATCAAATCAGGCTGATTATTGTGAATGTTTCTAATGATGTTAATGAGCTTAAATTGATCTGTTTCTGTATTGAGGGGGAAAAATAACCAGCTGTATAGCTGACCTTCCAAAACACCTTCTGCAGGGTTTCACAGATCATCCCCTATATCAGAACTGCTCCAGGAAACTGTACTAAATACATGGATTAGTGATGGCAGACACTATGTCCTAGCACACTGCCTGGAAGGTGCTTGGTTTGATAAGGAACATGGGGTTCATTTTTCTACTTGTACATAAATTAGGAAATTACTGGGACTGGTTACCCAGAGAGGTTATGGAATCTCCATTCTTGGAGATTTTAAAGATCTGACTAGACAAAGCTTTAGTTAGATCGATCTAGTTGGGGATGGCCCTGCTGTGAGCAGGGTTTCATAGATTTCATAGACATTAGGGCTGGAAGGGACCTCGGAAGATCATCCAGTCCAGCCCCCTGCCCGAAGGCAGGAAGTCAGCTGAGGTCATAGGATCCCAACAAAATAAGCATCCAATTTTTTTCTTGAAGGTGTTCAATGTAGGTGCTTGAAGCACCTCTGATGGCAGGCTATTCCAGACCTTGGGGGCTTGGACAGTAAAGAAATTCTTCCTTATGTCCAGCCTGAAACAGTCTTGCAGTAGTTTATAACCGTTCAACCTCATCATCCCTTGGGGCGCTCTAGTGAACAAACGTTCCCCCAGATCCTGGTGGTCACCCCTGATAAACTTATAGGTGGCCACCAGATCACCCCTGAGCCTGCGCTTTTCCAGGCTAAGGAGTCCCATAGCTCTCAGCCTGTTGTTGTAAGGTCTGCTTCCCTGACCTCTGATCATGCGCGTGGCTCTTCTCTGCACTCTCTCAAGCTTTTCCACACCCTTTTTGAATTGTGGAGTCCAAAACTGGATGCAGTACTCCAGCTGCGGCCTCACCAAGGCTGAGTACAAGGGGAGAATGACGTCCCGGGATTTGCTTGAGAAGCATCTATGGATGCAAGCCAGCATTTTGGTCGCTTTACTAGCCGCAGCATCACATTGAAGGCTCATGTTCATCTTGTGGTCAGTCCTGTCCCCCAAGTCCCTTTCATCCATAGTGCTAGCCAGGGTAGCATTGCTGAGCCTATAAGGATGCTACAGGTTTTTCCTCCCAGGGTGGAGAACCTTGCATTTATCAGTGTTAAACACTGTCAGGTTCTCGTCCGCCCTTTTGCTGAGCCTGTCAAGGTCAGCCTGGATCATCCTCCTGTCTTCAGGTGTGGATGCTATGCCCCAAAGTTTCATGTCATTGGTGAACTTGGCTAGTCTGCTTCTGGGTGTTGGATTAGATTAGCTTCTGAGGTCTCTCCTAAGCCTCATTATGTTTCGTTGTATGATTCTAAATTCTGGAATAGTATAGTTGTTTCATTGAGTTAATTTAACCACTTAACGTCCAAAAAGAAAACACCTGTGTTCCTCCTTTATTGTGCTATTGGTAAGCTATATAATATGAGGTTGACATCTTCCACTGAGAAATTGATTGAGACATAAAGTACAAATAGTAGGCCTGTGCGAAGTGACAAGTATTTGCTTCAGATTCAGATTCAGCCTATTTGTGCGGGCAGTGATTTGATTCAGTGATTAGAATCACTGTCCCAAATCGATTCAGCCAAATCAGATTTGGAGATTCGCCACTGCCAAATTGGCCCCATACCCTGCCCCCTCTCCAATCCCCATCAATGGCTGCCCCCCACCCCAGCTCCTGGCCCTTTGAAAAAAAAAAGCCTTGCAATCACCAGCTGCTACCACGTTGGGGGGTGATCCCTGCTGCCCCCACTGGCCCATGCTGCATGCAGGGCTCTGCCACAAGCCCCCAGAAGCCCCAGTGACTGCTGCAGCAGCCAGTGATTGCGGGACTTTTTTTTTTTTTAAGATCCAAGAGGTGGGACAGCCATGGGGGGCAGGCTTGGAGAGTGGGCAGGGGCTGGGGGGCTCATGGATGAGCCCCCCACACAACATGGGGAAGTGCGGGGAAGTGGGGATTGCCACCCATCTGGCAGAAGCCAGTAAGTAGGGGCTGTTTTTTAAAGAGCTGGGGCCAGGTGGGGCAGCCATGGGTGGGGAGGGGGCATGGAGGGCTGGGAAAGTGGGCCAGGGTTGGGGTTGTAAGCACTCCTGGGGGCTGGCAGGGGATGCGGCCTGGCGGGGGTCCTCCCATGGTCCTGTCCTACCTCCACCAGCCCCACTCCCCCACCCCCTACTTACCGGCATGGAGTCTGGGTCCAGCTCTCTGTGGCAGTGAGCTGGGACTGCCCAAATCTCCAAAGCTTTCTGAATCTTTTCCGAATTAATTCAGAGAGCTTTGAATTGATTTAGACCTTTTCACTGCTCTCCTGATTCGAGTTGGATTCGGAGATTCATTCTCTGAATCTGACTGAATCTCCTCTGAATTGAATCAGCACCTGAAGCTTCTCACTGCACAGCCCTAATGAACAGACACTGTATACTAACCTATGTGATTACTTCACGTGTTTTGGGGGATGCCAAAATTAGGACTGGGAAGGAACAATCCAACCTGAATAAGGTCTTGAAGGTTTAGCAGAGTCCACGTTATACAAAATGATGTAAGATTTGTTGCTAATACTGGCAACACAAGACACGGTGTTAATACTGGCCATGTTTACACAGGACGCTAACTGCGTAGTAGCCCATGACTACCGTGCAGGAGTGTCGCATGGCAGGAAGTGACAAAATGCTACTGTGCAGTAGTCATGAGCTACTGAGCAGTCAGCATCATTAAAGAGCCATTCCTTGGCATGACCGTGCAATAAGTCTGGTAACTGCAGTCATTTACCACTTGTTTATACAATTACTAAATGACTGCACAGTAACAACTGCACAGTCAGCATCTTGTGTAGACATAGCCTCTGGCTCTTAATTAAGAGAGCGTCATGTACCGTATATTACATTCATATGCAGAGCAGCAAATTGGATCAATTCCAGTCTTCTACAGAAGACAGAGAAGATGCAGGTGGTAAAATGTGTGGTCTAACAGAGATATGAGAAGAACAGTTATATTTTTGCCACTTACTATCTGGCTGCAAAGTGTAATCCTGACTTCTCACTCATCCTAGGATAACACAATCAGATGCATTAGCTCCAGTCAAGTTACTTCTCATTTATACTATGGTTAATGAATGAGGATTCACGACCCAAGACTCCAATGTGATTTTTTTTTCCTGGTGTATAGTAGCTGAATGTGAAGAGAATCAAATCTATTGACTCTACGAATTTTTACCTGATTTTCACCTTGATGAATGAGAGATATTTCAAGTACTATAAAATGTTACAGTACTCACATTCCAAGGTATGGTTGTTCCTTAAAATGGAAATGCATTGACACCATTAAAGCTGAGTGTGATTTGGCACAAGTGAATAACATTGATTTCATAGCTTTTTGGTCCATTTTATATTCACTATGCATGAATATGAATAGCGAGAGGGTGCAAAACAATGGTGAATTGAAGCCACACAGCATAAAGGTGGGTTGATGGAGTAAACATATCAGTCAATGGGAAATTAGATTACTGAACTTCCTGTCATCTCTAGCCTACTAATTGAATGTTTGTCTGCTTAAATCTATAATTGTATTTTTTCTATGAAGTGGTTAAATTTAACTGGCTGTTTTGAGCTCTCCCTCTCTCCTTGATTTTCAAGGAGAAAGGGAGGAGGTTGTAATAGATCACAAATCATTGTTACAAAGCACTTTATAATTAACCTTCCCCAAAACAAACAAACAAACAAACAAACAAAACCAAACCAAACACTCCCACAATTGTTACCATATTAACATATATAAAGTAGGTGAGACCAAGGGCCCTTGGTCACTGCACTATTTGCTAATTTGCTAGGGCAAAAGATGCTCAGATGTTCCTAGGACTGGGACAATACCTGGCACCACAGAGGAGGACAAAAACCTCAGTGCTCCCTGTCATTGTGATCTTAAAATATTATTCCAGACTAACTGGATAAATTGGTTTGAGTAAAGGGAAGACCCACCAGCTGGATGCCAAGAAGGTTTCTAAGTATCAGGGGGAGCACCAGCATCCCTAACAAAACTTCCCTTTGTCTCTGTTGCCAGTGTTCGGTGATTCAGATGGAGGAAGATAGCAGGGGGAGCGATGTGGGGAAAAGAAAAGAAAATAAACCTTTTTTGGTACTTACATACCCAGGGGAATTCTGTTCCTGAATATACAGCCTTGTGCACATGGATGACTATTTGCAGTTACATAGTCCCATTGAATTAATCACATACACTAGCAGCCATAACACATACACACACTTTCTGTATGCTAACCCACTGAGCCACGCAACCCAGCCCTCTTCTCTGCCTTCTGTCCTCACACATCTCCCATCTATCTTGCTCTCGTGTGTCTCAGCATCGTGCTAGGAAGTAAGAGGTGCAGGGTTCAACTCCCCACAGGTAAATGTAGCCGAAAAACAGCATCCTTCCACTTCCTAGGTGATTGTCTCAGCCACTTAGCTACTTGGGGTAAAAGATAGGAGGCACTCCACACTTTGCCATGGTGTGTGGGATGGCAGTAGGCATTCGTACATAAACAGAACCAGAATTCCCTGTGGGACCTAAATTCCAGAAATGGCTGCTTAGATGACCAGGATTTTTTCAATCTACTGCATGGTTAAAAGAAACTTTAAAAAAAGCTTTTGAATGCAATAATTCTTTATCTGGCCAGAGGAGCAGAAAAAAACAGAACATCCCCCTTTATCACATTTTGTGATAGATGCAAAATGCTTATTCTTTTCATGATTTCATTGTTCATGAAAACTTTTCATTGTAACATACCACTGCTAATGAAACATTTAAGCAGGGAATGGTTCTTATGTCCAGGATGGAATCTGTAAATAGGGAAACAGGATATTCAGTCTCAGAAATGTTAGTTATCTACTGGTTTGGTTCATTCTCATGTAATGTAGGTTATACACATTCACATTTGTGTTTTGAAAGATGATGAGCAAGATCATTAATCTATATTTCCTACATCACAGATGAATATCATATCTCTCATTTGTTGGTTATTTTATAGTGATGCTCTTTTCTCCATGTTTTCTGGGTAAAAAATCAGATTAATCCCTGTGTTGTATAGGAAACTGTTTTGAAGTCCCCCAAAATATTTCAAAGTTCTGTTCATCAATCTTTTAGAAATGAAAGAGGTATAATAACCAAATTGCAGTTATAGTTATTTATTTGTTATATAAATACTATAGATCAAACCACATCCTTTTATGTATAAGCATTCAAACAATAAAACAAAGTATTATAATAAAATCAAATGGACTGTTCCAATGAAAACCCAGGCAGCTATTATAGTGATGAGTATATGGACCAGACCAGACAGGGAAGGAAGTTACTGTAAGACAGTAAGTTATTTATTTATAGAGATGAATTATACATTCCTATATGGAGCAGCAGACATGTGAATTATTATAAAGACTGTAACAATGAATATTAGCTAAATATATTATTAGGATTATATTTTCTGGCTTCCTGCATATGAGACAGAGATGGAAAATGAACTGAGTTGAAAGGAAAAAAAATATATTTACTTACTGAAACATGGCTTTAGCATCAGTCACTCACCCCCTCCTTGCTTACTGCATTTCTCTTCAACTTAATGGCAAGACCCTGCTAAAAAATGATCCCAGTAGTGCATGACTGCATTTCACGGCTCTTCTAAGGGCCTCTTTGACCTCCTTGTTCCTTAGGCAGTATATGACGGGGTTTAGCATTGGGGTCACCACAGTGTAGAATACGGACAACACCTTGCTGAAGTCTGCAGAGTCAAGGGAGGCTGGGCGTGCATACATGTATATCAGGGTACCAAAGAAGACGGACACCACAACCAGGTGGGAGCCACAAGTAGAGAAGGCTTTCTGGCGCCCTGTGGCTGAGGGCATCTTCAGAATGGTGACAATGATAAGGGCATAGGAAACCACGACTGGGACAATGGAGCTCACAAGGACACTAGTGGCCACAACAAAGTCAACTGTTTCAGCCTCATGTGGGTCCACACAGGAGAGTTTCAATAAAGGTGACACATCACAAAAGAAGTGGTTAATCTCATTGGGCCCGCAGAAAGACAGTTTACACAGTGAGATTAGAGGTGGAATAATGACCAGAAAGGAACCTACCCAAGAACATAGAGCCAGTCGAAGGCAAACCCTATTGTTCATGAGTGTTGGATACTGCAGTGGGTGGCAGATGGCTAAATAGCGGTCACATGCCATGATAGCCAAGATAAAGCACTCAGCAGTCACCAAGGACATGAAGAAGTACAGCTGTGTAATGCATCCTGTGTAGGTGATAGACCTGTCATTTCCCAGGAAGACTTTCAGCATCTTGGGGATGATATTGGAGGTGTACCAGATTTCCAGGAAGGAGAAATTGCTGAGGTAGAAGTACATGGGGGTGTGGAGGCATGAGTCTATGTGTACTAATATGATGATGAGAATATGTCCAGCCAGGGTCAGGAGATAGATGGTCAGGACAACAAAGAAAAACAAAAGTTGCAGTTTTTGAAGACTGGGAAAGCCCAGGATGATGAAATAAGTAGCCACTGTCGCGTTCTCTGTTTCCATTGCCATATAATGTTTGCTCTGTTGTTATAGACATAGGGAAGACAACAAAAAAATATTAGGATTAAAATAACCATGTGATACATTAAAATGTCAAGAATTTTAGAAATGCGAGAGGGAGAGGGAGAGATTAAAACTGAACACACAGGGACATGGAGAGGTCAAATTATTCATTCCAAGACATATAGTATATTAGTGACACAGAAAAGAATAAATACCATTCCTACTCCTAATTTCCTATATAGAAATGATCAGAAATCTTCCCTTAAGTTGAAAGGGATCTCTCTTTTATTAGTGTTTGTCTGGATCATCTTACAAATAAGAGCCCCTCACCACCCACCAAAAGCACTTTAACTAAATGGTATAAAGTCAGCACTTACCCTTTCTCCCATTTTTAAAGTGTAGAGATTTTGCTGAAGTATTTTTTGTCTTCCACAGATACACTTTAAATAATGAAATGAATAAAAAGAATGCTGAGATCTAGAAGCACAGTGTGATAATTAATAAATCTGAGAGGTTAAAGACAAGTCATGTGTCTCTTTAAGCTGAATTTCAGAATGCCAGAGGAAAAGGTTTAAAAGTTGAGCAATGACGTTTAAAATCTCAGCATGGGTAGAGTATGGTGCATTGAATTTCTCTTAATATCCTCATGAGCATCTGATATCTATAGAAGCATTGTCTTCTCATCAGTTGATCTCCCTAAAGAATCAATGATCACTAAAACCAATAGCATTTACACTGGGAGTTCACAGCTTCAAGGTGGTGTCTGAGAGCAATGCTTAACCATTGGTCTAGTAGTTTGAACATCTAAATGTGGGAGGAACCGGTTCAAAAGCCCTCTGGGTAATGGTGTCCTTGGAACTGGGTTTCCTCCTTCTATGCAAGTGTCCTAAGCACTGGGTTATTGGGCTACAAGATGAGATGTTCCTCTGCAAGTGTATTTCCAATCGATACAACTGCTGGGTGATTTTCTTTGACCACAAGGAAAATAGTATGCCAAACTGTTCCCAAGTGTCAAGAACTGGAGTTAAGTATCCAAATACTTGTGATATAGGCACATGACAAAAGATGAGATTCATCCCCATGTTTTTAAATGTCTTTAGCAGTCCTAACATGCAGAGGTGGCCTACGTGGATGTTATGTATCTTAATGAGCCACATTGCTGGGACCCGCAGAAGAATTTGCCAGTAACAGTTTGTGGGAGAGAATGATATATAGCAGGCCTCCCCCAAGCTTTTAATTATCCTGGCCCACACTACCACTACACAGCTGCAGTCACCACTACCTAGAATCATAGAATCAGAGAGAGAAGCAGTCCTGGAGGGGGACCTCTAGAGGTCACCTAGTCCAAACCCCTGCCTGAGGCAGGATCATCCCTATACAAACCATCCTAAACACATCCAAAATCTTAACTCTTCATAAAACTACTGCAAACCCTGCAAAACACAGGACATAAAACCTTAACCTGCCACACACACAGCAGGGGAACCACTGCAGCCTATATCCTACTTCTATAAAAGGTTGTTAATCTATGCTCTAGCGGACCACATCCCCTGTTTCATAGGAAGGCAACCCCACCCTGCATTGTCCATACCAATCTGACCATGGGGTAAAACTCCTTCCTGACCCCAAATATGGTGATTGGTTTCATCCTGAGTGACAGTGTTTTAAGGCTAGTATGATCTTGTTTTATAAGAGTAGGCCCATTATTTTTTTAGGCTCCCCATAGTGTGTGGCAGACAGCCACCCACCTCACTGTTCCAGGCCCAAAACCACACTTCTGGCATCTCCCCTGGGGAGCCCACGTCCGGTTGTCCCCATTCCTGAAGAACACCCACAGGCTTGTAGTAACGCTGCCACCACCTGGGCACTGGTCTCTGTTAGGGCTCTGTGCAGCCCGGGGTACACAGATCCTGCAAGTATTCTGGGTGCTTTCCCCACAGTAATATTTTGGGGTGCTTCTTTCCACCTGAACCATCCAAAGATAGCCTCCTGTAATGGAGGAAAGTAAAGAGCCAAGCCCACCTTAGCCAGCTGAGCAAAAGGACAAAAAACCCTATCTCTCCCCTAAAATTCACAGCCAGGCATGCTGTAACCCAATACATTTTCTGATCGGTGACAGTGAGAGTTGGGGTGGGGGGTAGACAAAAGAATTAAGAACACTTTGAGCAAAGCAAAATAATTTGAATCTTACAATTATGGGCAAACGGACCCTTTTAATTTGTGACTGAGTTACTTAGTCCTATTCTACTAGCTGGTTTTCATGTGCTTAGTTAAAGATTCACGCAGAGATTTTCTGGAGGCTCGTGGCTTCTGTGTTCCAAAATGCTGGTGGAAGCAGAGAGAGCACTCCCCCTCCCCTCAGGAATTTTTATAGCCCAGTCACCTAGGTGACCAAGTTGAACCAAATAGTAGCAGAGTGAAAATCAGAGTAGCAGCTGGAATGTCCCAATCCAGGGACAAACAGAGGAGGATTACTTCACATAGTGTACATGACGACAGGGCAAGTTAAAGTTACTTTTCTTCAACTTGCTGCAGGGCATCCAGGGATGGTTCACCCATGTGAGTACCAGGTGGTTGGGCAAGGTGCATGAGATCAAGATATTCTGGAATTCTGACCTGGTGCCCTTCATGAAGTGGGTGTGATTTGCCTACAGAACTCCTGGCATCATGCTAGAGAGGGTGACCATTGCTGCTAAATAACCACAGAGGGGACCAGCTTATCCACGGCTGCAATGGCTCAGAATGACTGACACTTGGAACTATTGAAGGCATTCTTCAACTACTTGCTCAGAAGCTGCTGGATGACTGTGCAGTGCTTTTTTGCATATCTCAAAACACAGTGGAAAACACTGGGGTGCACCTGGAGGCTAGAGCTGTGCGAAGCTTCAGGTGCTGATTCGATTTGGAGGAGATTCAGCCCGATTCGGCAGTTAAATCTCCGAATTCAAGTTGAATCAGGAGACCAATAAAAAGTACCAAATCTCTTTGAAGCTCTCCAAATTGATTCAGAAAAATTCAGAGAGCTTCAGAGATTTGGGCAGTCCCCGCTTACCTCCACAGAGAGCTCGACCCAGACTCTGTGCTGGTAATTAGGGGACTGGAGGAGCGGGGAGGGGACCATGGGGGGACCTCTGCCAGGTCCCATCCCCTGCCTGCTCTCCCAGCCCCCTCCCCCTCCCCCATGGCTGCCCCACCTAGCCCCAGCTCCTGACTCTTAAAAAAAAAAGAAGCCCCAACTCACCAGCTGCTGCAGCAGCTGTTGGGGCTTCTGGGGGCCTGTGGCAGAGCCCCTCACACAGCGTGGGGGGCAGCAGGGATTTCCCCCTGCCTGGCAGGAGCTCTTGAGGTCAGGGCTTTTTTTTGTTTTTAAAGAGCTGGGAGCTGAGGCTGGGGGTAGCTATGCAGGGCAGGGTGGCTGGGAGTGTGGGCAGAGTAGGAGGCTCGTGGCAATGGGGAGAAGCAGGGGGGGCAGGGATTGCCCCCCCCCCCCCCACTCCCCACCTGGCAGTAGCCAGTAAGTGGGGGATTTTTTTTTTTAAGAGCTGGGAGCTGGGAGAGCAGGAAGGGGATGGGGGCTCATGGCAGAGCCTCTCATGCAGCATGGGGCAGTGGGGGAAGTGGGGGACAGTGGAGATTGCACCCCTCCTGGCAGGAGCTGGTGAGGCGAGGGGGTTGTTTTAGTTTTGTTTTTTTTTTAAACGAACAGGTAGCTGGGGCTAGGTGAGGCAGCCACTGATGGGACTGGGAGAGCAGATTGGGCATGGGGCCTGTCCAATTCGGAGATTCAGCCAATTCGGCAGTGGCTGAATTGCTGAATCAGATTTGGCTGAATCGATTCGGGACAGTAACTCAAAATACTGACTCAAATCACTGTCCCCTGTATCGCCTGAATCAGAATCCAAAGTGAATACTAGCTGCTTCGCACAGGCCTACTGGACGCTACTATATGTAACCTTCTATTAATGTTGGCCTCTGTTCTGCGAAGCATCTGAAATGCCAACTATGACATCTTTCCAAAGGTCTGGGCAGAGGTGGCTTTGAAGCTTTACGGGCTAGTGTCATGCACCAGAGGCTGAGTCCCTGGAACAGAAAAAAGTATCAGTGTGCTATGAGGAGGGATACTCTGGAAAACTTCTTCCAGTGTGCTGAGCTACAGGGCTGGAAGAGTGCACCACTGATTAAACTTCAATCACTACATGGAACAATCTGTGCACTTGTTGGTGAACCAAGGCTAAAAGGCAGTGGTTTCATTTGTCATGGGATTGATTGTGCCGCAATGTGTCCTGCAGTAATGGGCAGATCTAGGAATTATAATATGGGGTGCAGGAGGTGCCAGCAGTGCCACAGGAGAGATTACAGAGCAAGCCAAAGCAGATGTTAGGGGAGGCAGGTAAGAGTTCCCTCACCGTTCTTCACACCCCTTTCCCTCAACCCCTCTTCCCTTCACCAGCAGGAGTTGCCACTGTTTCTGTCTGACCCAATGGTGCCAGAGCCTGAGGGCTGCTCCTGACCCACTTCAGCTGAGGCCCTTGGTAAGCAGCAGTGTGGGATGCTGCCCCCCTTCCGGCACCTGCTCCTGGACCCTAGGGGAGAGGCAAGGAGCAGAGGCACCAGGTATCCAACTGCTGCTGCTGTTCCAAGGTGATTCCAGGTCAGGGGAAGCCCCAGGACTAGCTCTATCCAGGGGGTATGGGGAGTGGATGCATGGGGTAATGGGTCCCTTTTCCATCCCCATACACTGCATTTTCCCCCACTTGCCCAAGGTATTCATCTGCAGGAACCTCCCCAAGGTTTTCCCTGGTGTCTGGAAGTAGTCATTGAAAATAGGGGGGCAGCTGCCATCCCTAACATTGCGTGGCAGTCCACACAGCTTCTCCCCACAGCCTCTGTAAGTCCCTGTTCCTGGACTTCCACTCTGTATTTCCCTGTGGATCTGTTTGCTGGAACCTAATGCCAGTTCATCTCTGCTTTTGGACTTTGCCCTGTGGATGGTCCTTCAAATTTGGTCATCTGGCATGTGATCCCCAGATCCTGACCCTGGACTCTGCCCCTCTGGACACCCGTCTTTTTCTGCCCCCCTTCATGAGTTCATCTTGGAGAGCCAAGCCTCTGGTTCTGGTCTGTGCTTCAGTCTGAGTGGCAGGAGTGTCGATAAAGATGGGTGCCTGCAGGGGCAGATCCAGGATTTCCCAAGGGGAGTGCACGAGCAGCTACCCCTGCTGCCAGCTTGGCTTCAGCCCTGATAGCAACCTCCTCACTTACTGCTTTGACTTGAGGCCCTCTTGGCTCCATGTCCTATTTTTTTTTTTTTAATTTGGGGGATTGCTGTGACCCCTCTTGGGCCATATCAAATGAGGAGTCCAAGAGAGAAAACTACAAAGCTGTTGTGCTTGGTGGCTCTTTGGTTGGATACTGGAGAAGCAAGATAGAAAAGCATGAGTTCACTGCTACCCATGGCCCCCTTTCACTGGGCAGAGGTCTTCATTTTTTTTTCTTGTTAGTTTTTTGGGGCTGCCACAATGCCTCCGGCCATATCATGCAAGGAGTTGGAGGAGGTGGTTTTATAGCGGAGGTGCTTCGTAGTTCTGTATGTAGGTGGCAGACGCTTGTGACTTCAACCTTCACACTCAGCGATGATGTGAGGAACTTTATTTCTTCAACCCAAGCATATTTCAGCTGGGCTCCTGAGCCCAGCTAACCAGTGGCATGGCTTGGGGATCAAACATTTCAGGGCTTATCTTTGCATCCAGAACCTCTTTTGGCTTGCTTGCTTTCTCTTGGCCCAACATCTCTCTTCCAGGCAGCTCAGTGGGCCAACCTCAAAGACAGGGTACCTAGCTCATGAGTTGGTGACTAAAGCACTTTGCTGGAAAGCAGATGTAGTTTCTATCTCCCTCTACTTGAGGGGAGACTAGAACCCAGATCTTTAGCATTAGTCAGCTAGTATAGTCACCTTCACACAAATACACGGGGAATGATAAGTGCAGGAGTCCAGAATTCATCATTAATAAGAAGCTGATTTAAACTTGGTCCTTGATTATTTCAGGAGAACCAGCCTGTTAACCTGCCAGGATGCTCTAGGTTGTAATAGAAATGAGGCCAGGGAAGGGAATCAATCAGTAGCAAGGTGCAGGGTAGGCTTGTGTCCTCATTTCAGATGTTCATATTCCTGGTCCTCCTTTCCCACCTGTGATGAACGTGCATGTGCCTTGGTCTAAGATTTACTGTGCCTTGGGGTGAGATGCCATATTAGTCGACACCTGCTAACATAGACTGTGCAGATGGAAAATTATGTTGTCTAATAAAGACAAGTAGAAAAATGGTTGTATTTTTGCCACTTACTATCTGGCTACAAAGTGTAATCCTTAACTTATCAGGGACGAGAGAGAGAAAAATCAGATGTGTTGGCCGCAGTCAAGTTACAGCTGATTAATACTATGGTTAATGTGAGGGAATTCAAGACCCTAGACTCCAATGTGATTTTATTCTCTGGTTTATACCATATAAATGTGAGGAGAATCTGATCCATTGATGCTAGCAGTCTTACTCCTGGTTTTCACCGCAATGAATGAAAGATGGTTCAAGTAATGGCAAATGTTACAGTACTCACATTACAAGGCATGGTTGTTCCCTAAAGTGAAAATTCATTGACACTCTTCCAGCTGAGTGTGATTTGGTACAAATGAACAAAATTTATTTTACAACTGTTTGGACCAATTTGCCCTCACTATGCATGAATGTAAACACCGAGAGGTTGCAAGATAGCGGTAAATTGAAGCTGCGCAGCATAAAGGTATATTGATGGCTGGAACAGAGGCTTCATCTGGGGACTAGGTGTGTTGCCTCCACTTATACAAACATTTCTCACAAGGCTAGGACAATTTTGTCACCGTAAACCACTTAGTATTAAAGATGGTTGGGAGTTTTCCATATTTTTAAGTAGCAAAATTAGGTGGGGTGGGGATTGTAACATTGATAATCATGGTAAGAAAATTTTAGTATTGGTATTGTGTTTCACACTGAGGAAATTTAAAACAAAATGTCTCAGTATTTGGTCAAACTGTAATTTCCGGAGCATGTTTGGTAACCTGAGTTGCCAAAACAGATAGCAAGATATCTCTTCACCCAATCCAGAACCTGGACTGGAAAAGCCTGGACTGTGTGCCAGAAGTCCACAGGAGTGCAATTATCTGTTGTAGAGAAACCCATTGCAAGGTCATTTGAGGTATTTGACCTTTGAGTTTCTTGATGTCAAAATGTGAATCCCTACTGCTTGAGAAGAAGGACTAAGACCTCTCAGGAAAGGGACAATGCTGGTCTCATAACCCTTTTTTGTATGGTCAGTGCATGAGCCAAGAGAGACCACGTTGTAGTTTGTCCTACACATGTACCAGCCTGTCCAAAAACTAAGCAAGGACTCAACCACTTTAAGGTGCATGTGTATTTGGAGGGCACACTCCAATATAGTGACTCATTCATGAGGGAATGTCTGAATAATGGGTGGGGAGATTTATTACCATCTGTTAACACAGACTGCTTAAATAATACTACTAATAATAATGTCCCAGGTTTGTTATCTATTATTACCTGAGATTGGGCACCCAAAACCTAAGGCACCTGAAGCCTACTAATCTCTACAGATAAGTTTTGCCTTTGATTGAGGTTGCTAAAGCTGCTTAATAGATTTGCATGCCACCTGATCAATTTTGAAAATCATATACTTAATCTTTCTGGTTTTCTATGCACCAGGGCAGCAGTGTGTTGCAGCTGGGATTATCCATGCCCTGTGTACCTGCACCCACAGACACACTCATAGGTGAGGTTACTAATGATGAGCATAACTCTGAGGCCGCTTGCCAGCCCTTCCTGGCTAGCAGATTTGGGAACAGTATCTCAGGAAGGCCCTGGGCAGCTTCATCAGCATACTTCCAGCCTGAGGCTGTGCTCCAAGTAGGTGGGACAGGGTTGAGCCATCTTGTCTTGGACATGCCAACACTGTGGTATAAATAAGCCCTCTCTGTTTGAATTCCTGCTCAGGAAGAGGAATACAAGAGTGTTAAGGATGTGCATGTAGTCCCATATACTTACAGACAATAATTTGTCCAAAAGTGTCCATAAAAATATCTAATCTGGCCCTTAGTTCTTAATCATCTAAAACCACAGCTGGTTAGAGGTACTGTATAAACAGAACTTCTACAGATTAGGTATATAAATATTAGTTAAGTCTACCAAGAGCAAACGAAGACAAATACTGATAGTTTTCCAGAAAGGATACTGTAGCTGTTCCTGACGATTTGTTTTGCTTTTAGATTGGGGCAGGGGAACCCTAATTGTTTAGTGATCTATAGTCGTATTGAAGGAATAGCTTGTCTTTCCTAACTAACTATGGCAAGATGAAAGTAAATTGCACTTGGAAGAAAAGAGGAGTTTAGAGTGGTTCTGGGATGCATTGTCACCAATGGACTAAAGGACAAACTCCCTTGTACCCTCTGCAAACCTGTTAGCCAGTAGTAAACTAGATTACTTGATTGTCTGTAATCTGTAACCTATTTAAAATTTAACTGCTTAAAGCTATAATGGTATTATTCCATTAAGTTATTAAGTTTAGCTTGTCCTTTTGAGCTCGCTCTCTTGCTCTCTCTGTCATTGACCACCAAGAGAAAGGGAGGATGTTGTAATATAATCACACACCACGGGTATAGAGCATTTTGTAATTAAAAAACAAATTAACAAACAAACCCCCCCTCTCACAATGGTCAACATGTACAAAACAGAGGAGATGAGGGTCCCATCAAGTCCTTGGTCACTTCAATATAAAAAATTTGCTAAGCAAGGCATGCTCAGATGCTCCTAGAAAAGGGGTAGTGCCTAGCACAGCAGAGGAGGGCAAAACTTCAGAGCTCCTTGTCGATCACCAGCAAACTTCTGGATCTAAGTGTGGTAAGAGTGGTTTAACCTAGAGGAAGAATGACTAGCCAGATGCTAAGGAGGTTTCCAAGTATCAAACATCCCTAACCAAACTCAGTCCTGTATCTGTTACCTATGCTCAGTGATTCAGGGGGAAAGGAAAATAAACTTTTTTGGCAGTTTCATACTCAAGGGAATTCTCTTCCAAGACACATAACCCTGTGCACATGGATGATTATCTGCAACTACATAGTCCCTGTTAATTAATCATATGCACTAGCAAGCATAACACATACACTTTCAATATACCAGCTTACAAAAGTCAAATTTCTTCTCTGCCTCAGCAGCACACATCCCCAATATACCTCACTGTAATAGGCTGCAGCCTAGGGCAATTAGCTAATTAGTGACAAACCACCCTAAGGGGCTGCAGCTGGCTCAGTTAATTAGTAAATGGTGGGAAGCTGATTGGGTAAGATGGACATAAAGGGGGACAGAAGAGGAAGTGAGTGGGTGAATCTAGAGGGGGAGTGTTTGTATAGAGAGGGAGGCCTTGCTAGAAGAAGGCTAGAGGGTGAGCTTTAACCCATGATGGGAGTGTTTGTTTTGGGTTGTTTTATACTTGTAACTGAGCACTGTGGTGCAGATTAACCTGTGGCTTTGCCCCTTGTGCTGCTGGGGCCGAGTTAAAGGTGTGTTCATTTGGGCTGTTTTGCTTTTGTCTGAGCCTTGCACAGCAGACAAGCTGTAGTGCCCTGTGTTTATGTTTCTGAGCCCTGGGCAGTGGGTGAACCCAGGCATTATAGCCTGCTTCTGAGCCTGGGGAAAGACTGCTGCTGGGACCAGATTAAGGAATTCAAGGGATGATTTGAGCTGGGCTAGCTGGTAGCTTGCTATAGTCCCCCTCATGTATATCAGCTTCAAAAGGAATACCCAAGAGAGAATGAATGTGATAATGACTAACCAGTCATCCTTTGTGTGGTGTGCTAGGTAGTAAAAAATACAGGTGCAATTCCCTGCAGATAAAGGTAGCCTAGAAACTATCTCCTTTGGCTTCCTAGGTGACTGCCCTAGGTACTAAGCTACTTGAGACTGGAGGCCCTGCACACCATGGGATGTGGATGGTGCTATGCATTCATACATGCCCAGGAGTAGAATTCCTGGTGGTGTGTAGACTCTAGAAATGGCAATTTAGATGATCATGATTTTTTTTTTAACCAGCTGCATGGTTGAAAAAATATTAAACAAGCTTCTGAATGCAAGAATTCTTCATCTGGTCAGCAGGAAAGAGCAGAATATCACCCTTCGTGACATTTCATTATTGTTGCAAAATGCTGATTCATTGCAAATGACATTTTTCATAGTTACATACCACTGTTAGTGAAAAGTTTCATCAGGAAAAAGTTTTTAAGTCCAGGATGAAATTTCTAGTTATGAATATCCTGTCTTCCATCTCAGAAATGTCAGAAACCTAATGGTTTAGTTCATTCCCTGTAACATAAGGTATGCAGGTTCACATCTTTGTTCTGAAAGCATCTGAGAAAGTGCTTTAGCCTGTTTTTCCAACATCACATACAACTCCCATAATCTCTCATTTATTGCTTATTTTGCAGCGATACTATTTTTCTCACTGTTCCTCCCCCTTCTCTTCTTTGAATAAAAATAAATAAATAATGAATAAACAATTGATAGATTGATCCCTATGTTATATGGGAAACTTTTGAAGTCCCCAAAATATGTGGAAATTCTGCTCGTACATGTTTTAGAAGTGAAGAGAAATAACTAAACTGGTGTTAGTTATTCATTTATAATAAATGCTTCATATAAAACACTTCCTTCTATGTTTAAATACTTGAAGTATAGAAACAAAAGAAAATAGACTGGTCCAGTGATGACATGGACAGCTGTTACAGTGATGGGTGTATGGAGAACCTCAGAGAGGGTGAGAAAGTTGCAGTAAGACATCAAGTTATTTACATGGAAGAATTATAAACTGCTACATTGAGCATCAGACAATTGAATAATTACACATACTACAGAAAAATGTTATACAGATGGATATATTATTATGATTCATAAATAAACTGAAAGATGGGATAGAGTGCATCCTCAGCTAGTTTGCAAAGAAGACTAATGGCATACTGGGCTGCATTAGCAGGATTATTGCCAGCAGATGAAGGTAAGTTTATTATTTCCCTCTACTTGGTGCTGGTGAGACCACGTCTGGAGTGGTGTGTTCAGTTTTGGCCCCCTGCCCCACCATAGAAAGGATGTGGAGAAATTTGAGAGAGTCCAGTGGAGGGCAATTAAAATGGTTCCGGGCTGTAGACCATGGTTTCTGAGGACAGGCTGAGGCTGAGGGAACTGTGCTTATTTAGTCTGGAGATGAAAAGACTGAGGGGGGATTTAATAGAAGCCTTCAAGTACCTGAAGAGTAGTTCTGAAGTGGATGGAGCTGGACTCTTCTTAGTGGTGGAGATGACAGAACAAAGAGCAATGGGCTCAAGTTGCAGCAAGGAAAGTTAGGTTACATATTAGGAAGAGTTTTCTTACTTGGAGGACAGTAAAGCACTGGGCCATGTTCCCCGTAGAGGTTATGAAATCTCCATCCTTGGAGGTTGTTAAAACCTGGCTAGACATGTCCTTGGCTGGGATGATCTAGCTGGAGAAGATCCTGCATTGAGCAGGGGGTTGGAAAAGATGACTCTTGAGGTCCCTTCCAAGCCACATTTTCTATGACATTATGTTTTCAGGGTTCTGCACACGAGAGAGAGAGAGATGCAAATTGAATTGAGTTGAAAGGAAAAAATACATGTGCTTAATGAAATATGGCTTTAGCATCAGTAACTCACCCACACCTTGCTGTACTGTGTCTCCCTTCACCTTAATGGCAAGACCCTGCTAAAAAATGATCCCAGTAGTGCATGCCTGCCTTTCACTGCTCTTCTGAGGGCCTCTTTGACCTCCTTGTTCCTTAGGCAGTATATGATGGGGTTTAGCATTGGGGTCACCACAGTGTAGAAGATAGACAACACCTTGTTAAAGTCAACAGAGTCAAGGGAGGCTGGGCGTGCATACATGAATATCAGGGTACCAAAGAAGACGGACACCACAACCAGGTGGGAGCCGCAAGTAGAGAAGGCCTTCTGGCGCCCTGTGGCCGAAGGCATCTTCAGAATGGTGACAATGATAAGGGCATAGGAAACCACGACTGGGACAATGGAGCTCACAAGGACACTAGTGGCCACAACAAAGTCAACTGTTTCAGCCTCATGTGGGTCCACACAGGAGAGTTTCAATAAAGGTGACACATCACAGAAGAAGTGGTTAATCTCATTGGGCTCACAGAAAGGCATCATGCACAATGAGATCAGAGGTGGAATACTGACCAGAAAGGCACCTACCCAAGAGCACAGAGACAATTGAAGGCAAACCCTGTTGTTCATGAGTGTTGAGTACTGCAGTGGGTGGCAGATGGCTAAATAGCGATCACATGCCATGATAGCCAAGATAAAGCACTCAGCAGTTGCTAAGGAGATGAAGAAGTACAGCTGGGTGATGCATCCGGTATATGTGATAGACTTGTCATTTCCCAGGAAGACTTTCAGCATCTTGGGGATGATATTGGAGGTGTACCAGATTTCCAGGAAGGAGAAATTGCTGAGATAGAAGTACATGGGGGTGTGGAGACGTGAATCTACATGTACTAATATGATGATGAGAATATGTCCAGTCAGGGTCAGGAGATAGATGGTCAGGACAACAAAGAAAAACAAAAGTTGCAGTTTTTGAAGACTGGGAAAGCCCAGGATGATGAAATAAGTAGCCACTGTCATGTTCCCATTTCCCATTGCTAAATAATGTCTGCTCTGTTATGGACATAGAGAAAACAACAAAAAATGTTAGGATTAAAATAGTACATGAACGTTTCAAAAAGGCAGAGGAGGAAAAAGAGAGAGAGAGAATCCCCATTTTAAAACTGAACGCACTGGGACACAGCGATGAAATGATCTGTTAGAAGTCAGATATTATGTTAGCATCACAGAAGAGAAGAGATACCATGGCTACTCCCTATTTTTATACATAGACATGGTCAAATATGCGCCCCAAAGTTAAAAGGACTCTTTCCTTCATTAGTATTTTTCTGGATTCATCTTGTAAATAAATAAAAAAAACCCTTCCCACCCACCAAAAGTAATTTAAGGGAATGGTATACAGTGAACACTTACCCTTTCTCTCATTTTTCAGGAGTAGAGATTTTGCTGTAGTATTTTCTGTCTGCAGCTGATGCACCTAAAATAATGAAATCAGCGGTAAGAATATCAAGACCAGGAAGCACAGTATAATAAGTGAAAACTCTGAGAGGTTAAAGACAAGTCATGCCTCCCCTTTAAGCAGAATATCAGAAATAACAATGGAAGAGGTTTAAGAAACGAGCAATGATGTTTGAAATCTCAGAATGGGTGGAATATATTGGTTTGTACTTCTCCTAATATCCTTGTGAGATACTGGTCTCTATAGAACCACTGAATTCTCATCAGATGATCTCCCTTAGGTATCCATTATCTCTAAAACCATTAGAGTTTATAGGGGGAATACACGGCTTCAAGGTGCAGGCTGAGGACAATGCTTAACCCATAGTCTAGTGGTTTAAATGCTTGGATGAACGAGGTACAGGTTCAAAACCCCTCTGGCTGATGGCAGCCTTGGAACTAAATTTTCCTCTTCTGAGAAAGCACCGAATTATTGGGCTAGAGGGTGCAACGTTCCTCTGTCAGTGTATTTTCAACAGATACAACTGCAGGGTGATTATTTTTGACCACAAGGAAAATTGGAATCCCAAACTGTTCCCAAGTGTCAGGAACTAGAGTTATGCTTGTCCTGTAGGCACATGAAGTGAAATTGGGTTTATCCCCCAGTTTTTAAAGGTCTTTAGCAGTCCTATCATGCAGAGGTGGCCAAAGTGGCCAATACCCATCACAACTGGACATTGCTGGGACTAGAAGAATTTGCCAGTAACCATCTGTGCGAGAGAACAGTGAAATATAGCAAGCCTCCCCCAAGCCTTTGATCATCTGATGCATCAAGGCATGAGAGAGGCATCAAATTTGGATGTTGCTCTTAGTTTCTGGAAGTCAATACAGAACCAAACAGTCTGGTCAAGTTTTGGGACTAGTATAATGGGGCTACACAAGGAGGATAACTTTTTGGAGGAGGAAACCACTACCAGGAGGTTCTAGCCTGGCCCATCTATCACTGCAGCAGCTGCAGTCACCACCACCTAGTATCAGAGAGGGAAGCAGGGGTGGAAGGGACATCTGCAAGTCACCTAATCCAAACCCCTGCCCGAGGCAGGATTATCCCCATTCAAACCATGCTAAACATATATAATATAAACGCTTCAGGCAGCTACCTTGAACCCTGATACAACACAAGACATAACACCTTAACCTGCTACAGATAAAGCAGGGGAACCAAAGCAGCCAATACCTTGCTTAGCTTCCTCTTGTGCTGGGGATAGCTTATCCAGTAGGGTGACCCTTGAGTCTTGTCCACTGCTAGTCTTTTGAGGATGCGGTGGTCCCAGCTCTGGCAGTATTTCCTGGCTGTAGCACAGCTCACTGGCCTTTCACATCTTCAGCAAATTCATATGGTAAATCTGGGCCCTGTGCAATTTCCTAATCAGGCAAACATCACAGTCAACTTTCCCCCTCTATCTCAGCACCTCATTGGGACTCTGCCATTTGCTTATCAACATGCTCTCAGGTAAGGGGAATAACAGTCAAATTCTATCTGCCTCAATGTTTTAACAGTGAAGAAGTGTTTTTTCCAGATAGCCATTCTCAGCCAACTTTGCTCCAACTTCAAGCCACCAGTCTGCACTCTGCTGCAAGAGAGAAAAGTTGTTTCCCATGCTCTTTATGACAGCCCTTCAGATATTTGAAGACTGCTATCATGTCTCCTCTTAATTGCCTTTTCTTCAAACCAAGCACACACATTTCTTTCAAACTCCACTCATATGGCTTATTTCAAGCCCTTTATCATTTTTGTTGTCCACATCTGGGCCCTCTGTAACTTCTCCATGGCCTTTGTAAAAATGTGGAGCCCCAAACTGAACATAATACTTTAGATAAGGCCTAACCAATGGTGTGTAGAGCGACACTATTGCATCCCATGTCTTGTGGTCAATGCTCCTACGATGCATCCCAAAACCACATTTGCCTTTTGTGTATCTGCATCACACTGAAGAATCAATGCAATCCACCAACCAGCCTTCATCCTTCTCCAGGTGTCACCTGACTTTGCATATCTCTTCCTAGGACTACGTGAAGTGAAGTTAATTAAAAATCCCTGGTGAAACTTGGTTAATAGTCATATTAACCAAGTTGGTGGCAAGGAGGAGGCAGCCAGGAAAGACAGAGAGAGGCAGAAAGCTGGGCACTCAGGGCTGGAAACTGAGGCAGAAAGCTGGGAGAGCAGAGGGAAAATAAGTGGTGGCAAGGAGGAAACAGTCAAGAAACAGACAAAAACCCAACCTTTTCGTATTTTCCTGTTCATTTGGGGACTGGAGGAAGGGGAAGAAAGAAAGAAATGTGGAGACGCTTCTGTCCACTTGGAGTAATGTCCAAGGCTAGATCCAAAGGTCCCCTTTTGGTGGGGGGGAAGGGAGCATACACATCTCACACAGCCACATACCCCTTGGCTTGGTTTGGCCCTACGTATCTCCCTCTTGGCTGCCTGGGGAGGGAGTGAAGGAGGGGGGTATCATTTTTAAGTGAAGAGTACAAAAAGAGGCAGGTTAATTCCTAAAGTGTTTTCTGTCTTGTGACGGGCTATAATATGGGTCTCCCATTCTCTCAAAAAATGCCCTAGCCACTAGACACTTAGCCTTAAAGATAGCCAGGTCCTCCTCCAGAACCGGCTAGTTGTTTCTTTTCTGTAGCAATGCAGAAATCCCTGGTGCATTTGGGCTTTGATATCAGTGGGATAACATTTTGGAATCCATCCTTTGGTGTTGCTGTATCTCTGTGGGTAGTGAAAGGCTTCCTTTTTCTGTGGCATCTCATTACTCCATAAACAGTATTATATAGAATTTCATATATATATATATATATATATTTTAGATATTTGCATAGCCCTTTTCACCCTAGTGACCTGCCCAGCATGATATGTGTACCTGGGAAATCCTATTTTGCTGCACAGCTGCTCAGCCAGAGTGCCATCCTACTGAGCTTACTCTATTCTTTCTAATTCAATGGTAATAATATTTACCTCTGAACATGATGCACAGGTTGATGTTTTCCTATTAAACTGAATAGGAAGTATGTACTCAGACCCCCTAAGTAGTGATTACCAAGTTTGGCTTTAATGGCTGCAAGGCAGATCCCTAGCTGGTCTAAATTGGCCATGCCAAGTTGTGATCAATGGGCCAAGTCCTCAGTGGATGTAAATCAGGCCTAGCTGCACTGCAATCAGTGGAGTCACATCTGCATATGGTGTAGGTAGATTTGGTTTCTGTGGTGGCAATAGGCCTGATCACCAACTGATTAAAATCTGTCTAGTTCCATTGGTCTTTTTCAGGAGTCCCTTAATCTGCCTGTGCCTCAGTTTCTCCATCTATGAAAAGGGACAGTAGCATCCCTTTACCATAACACAAGGTTGTGACAATATAGTTCGTAGATATTGCAGGGGAGGAAGCCTATGTAGCTCCCTACTGAAGGTATTTACCCATGTCTTATGAAAGATGTGTGGTTAAATGTATCACTGTTTATAGAGATACCTGTGATGGGAAGCATTTTGATACCTAGAGAATATTGCAGCCCCAAACAATGACCTCAAAACCATATCCCACTGAAATCAGAGCTAGTTTTCCTTTGAGTTCAGGGTTACCAGGATTTGGGCCAACATGCTACATTTGATGATGAATGAACAAGAATAAAGTGAAACTCGTGAACACTGTACTGCTAGGGAGCATTCCCAATTCCAAGTGGGTAGTGAGCTCCCACTAGTCTGTCATGTGGACAGATCAACTGGAAGCTTTTGGGAACTGATCATAGATAAATAGTACAGACAAAAGACAGAAAATATAGATAATATTAAGCATATCTTTCTTGACTTGAAGGATCCCCAGATGGCAGCAAAGGGTAAGAAATGATACATAAGCAACTTGAATAGAAACTGGATGGAAGCAGCTATTGCTTTAGAATGGGAAAGATACTGGTGATGTGAGTGGTGAATGAGGACGAGTCATAATTTCAGAGTTATTAGGAGGCTCAGAGCTATTCTAGATATACTGTATATAAAATAGACATACAAATGCATTTCTCAATGAACTCCCTGGGAATGAAAGCTGTACAATGACCATTAAAAGCAAAATTCAAAATGATTTAAGTGAAGATTTTTGTGAAGCCTAAGATACTTGAGCACCACATTTTTAATAATTTTAAAGCGAATTAGGTAACTTGACTGGTGTAAGAGCATCTAAAAGCACCTTTAGGTGTAGAAATATCTTAAAAGTCTAGGCTGAATTCATTTTTTGGAATGCAAATTAGCACCCCCTATGTGTCACCCCTGGGCCTGGGCATGGTAATGGAGATGGTCCATGATGAATAAATTAATCAAGAAAAAGAACAAGGGGGAATGAAGTGAAGGGTTACAATTGTGATAATGAGGAGATTCCCCACCAGGGCTGTCAAGTATGCTGCTAGACTGATAACAAAGCCTAAGATCTGGAGTTCCCAAATATCAGAGAAGCCCAGGAGCAGGAACTCAGTCACGGTGGTTTGGTTGGACATTTCCCTCTTCAGCGCATTGTGCATGGCCTGTAAAGAAAGGACACTACCCCTTTTGCCAGCTGGACTGCCTGCACCGTTTACCCACTGCAGCAGAGTTGGCCTTTGTATGGCACTACTGCCATGCGTGCCCCCTGCCTGACCATCTGGGCAGCTATTGCCTGGAAAATGTTCCCAGTGTGGTGGCCTGCTTTGACCTGTCAAAGTATGTCCTCCTGGCCTGAACTGGCCAGGACGTCAGCTTCCTCCAGCTGGGTCTAACGTGCCAGCTCTGAACAGGCAGGTCCTGCCATTGGCCTCCCTAGCAGCAATTCTGGTGTTCCCTATTGGAAAACTGAAAAATCCCAGATGCAAAAATCCCAAAGTCACTCTGTAAAATGCCCTGAAATCCACGTTCCTCCACAACTAAAACAAAAGACCACTAGAGAGAGACAGAGAGACAGCAATCAGTTGGCCAATGTTTTACTGATACATCTACAATGTTAAAGCAATTTGGAAGCCTACCAGTGTCTCTATCAGCATAATAAAGTGAATTCTAAATACCTATATGTTTTGTGTTGCCCCCCCACAGGGGTTACAGCCCTGCCAACAGAGGCCAAATGGCCTTTGCAGGGGCTATCACCCCCGCTTGCTCCCCCAGGCCCCTGGATTGCTGCCCAGCCTGGCCTCATCCCCTGCTGGCTCCTGCAGATCTCCCGATGGCTACCCCACCCAGCCCCTTCCCCTGCTTGCACCCCCAACCCCCTGATGGCTGCCCCCACCCAGCCTCCAGCATTTAAAAATAAATAAATATTTTTTAAAAGTCTCTACTCACCGGCAGTAGCGGGGGCTCTGGGGCCTAATGGCAGAGCCCCCCACATGCAGCACGGGGCACCAGGGCCTGGGCTGCGGCCACTACGACTGTCACCCTGCCCCCGGCTGTGCAGGGGGGGGGGCAGAGACCCCAACAGCAGTTGCTACTGCCAGTGAGTGCGGAGGGGATGGGATTGGATTTTTTTTTTTAATTGCTGGGATTCTTGGGCTGGGTGGGGTAGCAACCGCTTTGTTTCCACTGCAGGTTTTTTTGACCCCTTGATATCCAGGAGTCTAATTTTGTCCCTGCGTGTGGCTTTGAGGCACTGCAAGGTGCACATGTACGCTCGGCTGGACTCGCCCACTGAGGACACAATCCACAAAAATTAAATCAAGTCCAACTCTATATCATGATGCAGCAGTCATTTAGCTGGGACGAGGTGCATCTAGAGTTCTGGTTTCTTCACATAGGACAGATGGTATTTAAGATACTCCTAGACAAAGCATTTACTGGGATGATCTAGTTGGGGATGATCATGCTTTGAGGAGGATCATGCTAGATGAGCAGGATCATGCTAGATGATCCTGCTTTGAGGAGGGTGTTGGACTAGATGACCCCCTGAGGACCCTTGCAACCCCAATTTTCTATGAGTTGTATGATTTCTATGGCAGCACAAGCATGTTGCATTAATAGGTCACAGAATAACAATATAAAGAGCGATGTGATCACAGGCCAGGACCCATTGTCCCATTCTAGTTCTCTCAATCTCTCCTTGCATGGCTTGCCTTCCAACCATTTATCACTTCTGTCACCTATCTCTGAACTTCTCTAACTTCTTCATATTCCTTCTTAAAATGTGGAGCCCAGAAATTCACACAGTAGTCTAGGTGAAGCCTAACTAGCACCATGTTGAGTGGTACTATCTCCTCTCATGTTTTATATCTAATACTCCTGTTGTTGCAGCCCAAAACTGCATTAATGTTGCTGTAGCTACATCACATTGCTAATTCATATTGAGTCTGTTAGCCACCAGACCCCGCCCCCCAGACCCTTTTCAACAATTATACCACCCAGCCATTTATAACCCGATTTGTATCTGTGCTTTTGATTATTCTCCCCTAGGTGCAGCAACTTGCATTTCTTTCCTTGGACTTCATCCTGTTCTTTCAAGCCCAACTCTCCAATCTATCCAGATTCATTTGAATTCTGTTTCTACCCTCTAAAGTATTTGCACTTTCTTCCAGTTTCACATCATCTGGATACTTACCTTTATATTCTGTGATCTGAATAATTGATTACACCAATTAGCAAACATAAGCCTTCAATTCTTCATCATCTTGCAATTGATGGGATTTATTTTAGGTGGCACAGACAGTAAAATTGATGCATGAAACATTACTTTCCTGCCTCAACAGTGTTAACACAAAATGACCCAAGTCAAGTGTTATTGTTCTTACAAAGCTACAGAATTTACCCCCCACCTTCATTTTTTGTAAATAAGTTGCACACTAAAACAATAATTTAATGAGTTAATTCTAAAATAAATGTAAGTAAAGTAAAGTCATAAAACAAAGATGTGCATATTGTTTTTGGAGAGGATCAGCCTGTGGAGCAGTTGCTTGAGGGCAGCTTGGATCTCCCTGTTCCTCATGCTGTAGATGACTGGATTAATCAACAGAGGCACCACACAATACAGAACAGTTGCCAAGAGATCCAGAAGTGATGGGGAGTCAGAGATGGGTTTCATATAGGCAATGACGGCAGTAGAAAGAAGCAGGGAGACCATGATAATGTGAGGACTGCAGGTGGAGAAGGCTTTCTGCCGGCCCTGCTCCGTGGGGATGCTCCACACCGTGGTGAAGATCTGAACATACGACACAACGATGAAAGCAAAACAGCCTAAAGATAAAAATGCACTGAAGGCAAGAGTAGTCAGCTTCCTGCGGTATGTGTCAGAGCTGGAGATCTTGAGCAGCTGGGGCACTTCACAGAAGAACTGGTTGATGATATTTGAGTGGCAGAAGGGGAGACTAAAGGTGTTCCCAGTGTGCACTGCAGAGTTGATGGCACCAGCGGCCCAAGCACTGGCAGCCATCTGGATGCAAGCTCTCCTATTCATTATCATCTCATAATGCATTGGCTTGTAGATGGCAATGTACTGGTCATATGCCATGATAATTAGGAGTGCAAAATCAGCTGAATGAAAAAGGAAGAAGAAAAAGACCTGGGCCACACATCCAGCATAGGAAATGGTGGGAGGACTGGATGAACTGCTGTGGCTACTTCTGGGAGCACTATGGCCACTTCCAGGAGTGCTGTAGCTGCTTCCCAGTCAATGCCATCGACTGTGGGAGGACCCCCACCCAATCAGCAACATTGGCTGCAAGGGGACCCTCACCCCATGCAGTCATGGGGGGGGGGGCATGTGCCCCCCCTGACTAAGGTGGCACTAGTCACCAATGCCTGCAAGGTTCTGACCTGGCAGCTCCCAAACAGCCTACCAGCTGAGGCTGGCCATTCCCTTTCCCTCTTCTCCTGGGGACACCTGTGTCTAAAAGTTGTACAGCTTCATGCTTGGAGAGGAGATTAGCTCCAGATGGTGCTATACAGGCTCTTCCTTGTCCTGATGTCAGCTCCCGAAGCAAGTCTCAGTTCCCTTTCCAGAGGGGCAGTGCGGGGGCTGCACCTCTGCCCCCGTCTCTCTCGAACCTGGATTTGGATCCATTCAGAGAGAGGCTGGAACTGTCCTGAAGCGGGGGACACATCCTAGCTGCATGGATCGTGGGATCCCAGGCCCTATGAAGCCCTTGTCTTCTGAGCAGATCTGAAAGCAGCAGAAGCGCACACATCCCTGCTGCAGGGGAATACCGAAATCAGCCTTCCCTTGAACCGGGCTGGGAATGGCTGGGGGCTGCACATGCTGTACTGACTGCCCTTTAAATTGAGCAGTGCTGCAGTGGGGAGAGGAGGAACCAGGCTCAGACCCACCAGCCAGTTGGGGGACCTCATACATCAGGACGAGGCTGTGATCCCACAGCCACTCACCCTCCTCGGGTCTGGCCTTCGATTCTCTTCATTACATGTGATCTTTGTTTCCCACCTAGGCATGCTGATGGTGTCCTTAACAAAGCCGACAGAAAAGTCCTGGTGCTGCTTCCTCCTCATGTCTCCCCTCTCCCCAGTTCCAAAAGTGCTTGCTACACCCTGCCACTGCACCCCTCCTCCAACACAAGGCATCACCCCAAGCCAGCACCATCGAGCTGGACTGAGATCCTGATCTCCACACAGAAGCCATGGACAGGCCCCCCCACCCACCCCCTGTCCTCTGTGGCCCCCACTGCCTAGGGTGACTGGGAGCAGATTGCTAATCTAATGCCATCTACTCTAATTCTGCACCAAGGAACAAGAAACTCCAGCAAGAACTGTGCTGGAGTTCATTCGGCTGTGCTCATTGCATGAATAGATGCACCCAAGGAACAGCGTTGTTGTATTAGGACCAAACATGTTATAGGGGAAAGCAATACTCTCCCTTCCAGTCCTAGGCTCCTATGAATATTTTGAAACAGGCAAGTGAGTTTGAGACTTTAATATCATTTAAAGTAAGCGCCTAACTTCATTTAGGGTTGTTGTTGTTGTTGTTTTTAAAAAAAACAAACCAACAACCTCAATCTGTTTAAGCAGGGGTGAACAGATATTTATGGCCCTGAATTTTTTGTCCCAGTGATCTGGTAACCCTCCCTTACTGTGATCAAAACACAGTATCAAGGCTGGGAGTTAGTGAGACAGCTGTTTGCAAACAGGGCAAATGTAGTTAGGCACCCAACAATGCTAGAGCACTTTTCAGCATCCTAGCCCTCTGAACACCGGACCTCAAGGCTTTTGTGGAAAATGATGTGCTCTAACATAAATCAATGAGAATCTGTTCTTCAATGGTGTGCCTTCCTCAGCCTTGAATCATTTCTTTTGCCATTTGGAAAAACAACCCCTCTGTCTGCATCAGAAATAAAAATGTCTCCATAACCAAATCTCCATGAATGTTCTCCTTGTGTATCCTCTTCCTTGTGGTGCAAAACAGACTTGATTCATGGTTTACTGTGGGTCCAAACTGACTGAGCTGCCTAATACATATAGTTCTCATCCTTGCCCTGAACCTTTGCAGTCAGAGCCCGAAGGAAATCAAAAGATGAAGCAAGCTTTCACGTTTAAAAACCCTTTGTCAGGCTGGGAAAGCATCTGCATTTGGTATACCCTCTTCCTGGCTTTTAAACCCAAATGCTTGCTGGAAAGAAAAATGATTCTGGCGATTTAAGTTGATCTAATAAAAGGTATGCGATTCACACAAAGAACCTGGTCTGCCTGTGTCCTTAGACCAACATGGGTACAACCTACACCCCTGTTTTACGTCTAATACTCCTGTTGTTGCAGCCCAAAACTGCATGAATGTTTCTGTAGCTACATCAAATTCCATGTTCATATTGAGTCTGTGACCCACCTTTTCAACCATGATTCCACCCAGGAATTTTAACCCAGGCTGTATTCATGCTTTTGATTCTTCACCCCTATGTGCAGTAACTTGCATTCATTTTCTTGTCCTTCGACTTATTGTTTCAAGCAAAGCTCCCCAATCTATCCGCATCCATTTGAACTCTATTCCTGTCCCCTAAAGCATTTGCATTTCATTCCAGTTTCACATCATCTGGAGATTTTCCTGTATATTCTGTCATCTGAATAATTGATTGCAACAATTAGTAAACAAAACTTTAATTCTTCATTATCTTGCAATTGATGGGATATATTTTAGATGGTGCAAAGACAGTAAAATTGATGCATGAAACATTACTTTCCCACTTCAACAGTGTCAACCAAAATGATAAAAGCCAAGTCTTTGACCTTACAAAGTTACAGAATTAAACTACCACCTTTATTTTTAATATGCAAGATTCACACAATACTTTGAAAAAAAGACGAAGTTAATTTGTAAATTAGAAAAGAAAAATATAATAGAAGGAAAGTCATGAAAGAAAGATGGACATATTGTTCTTGGAGTGGATCAGCCTGTCTAGCAGTTTCCTCAGGGCAGCTTGGATCTCCTTGTTCCTCATGCTGTAGATGACCGGATTCATCAACGGAGGCACCACTGAATACAGAACAGCTGCCAGGGGATCCAGAGGGGATAGGGAGTCAGAGACGGGCTTCGTGTAGGCAATGCTACCAGTGGAAACAAATAGGGAGACTACGATAAGGTGGGGAATGCAGGTGGAGAAGGCTTTTTGCCGGCCCTGCTCAGAGGGCATTCTCCACACCGTGGTGAAGATCTGAACATACGACACAACGATGAAAACAAAACAGCCTAAACATAAAAACACACTGAAGACAAGAGCTGCCAGCTCCCTGCGGTATGTGTCAGAGCAGGAGAGCTTGAGCAGCTGGGGTATTTCACAGAAGAACTGGTTGATGGTATTTTAGTGGCAGAAGGGTAGACTAAAGGTGTTCCCAGTGTGCATTGCAGAGTTGATGGCACCAACAACCCATGCACAGGCAGCCATCTGGACGCAAGCTCTCCTGTTCATAATTATCTCATAATGCAATGGCTTGCAGATGGCAACGTACCGGTCGTAAGCCATGATGGTGAGGAATGCAAGATCAGCTGCACAGCAGAGGAAGACAAGAAAGACCTGGGCCACACATCCAGCATAGGAAATTGTCCTGGTGTTTAAGAGAGAATTGGCCATGGACTTGGGGACAATGACGGAGATGGACCCAAGGTCAAGGATGGACAGATTTGCCAAAAAGTAGTACATGGGGCTGTGGAGGTGGTGGTCCGTAGTTACAACAGTGATAACAAGGAGGTTCCCCACCAGAGCTGCCAGGTACGCTGCCAGAAAGGTGACAAAGTGCAAGATCTGCAGCTCCCGAGTGTCCGAGAAGCCCAGGAGGAGGAACTCAGTTACAGTGGTCCAGTTGGACATCTTCCTTCCCAGGGCACCTTGCAAGTCCTGGCTACAATAGAACAAGGGCAGTGGAAAGAAGGAGAGTAACAAACTCAGTGGCTTTGATATTCCCATCAGTAATGTCTCCTAATTTCAAGTTAAGAAAGGAAAATTTCCTTTTCTCTTCCCATGAAATATTTGATTTTAATAAATGATTTTTCCCTGGCAAGACCCTACATAAAATAAAATATTTTGATTTTCCTTTAGAAATGAAGAAAATGTTAACCCATCCACTCCTCAGGATTTTTTTCCTTTGGTTTAAATCTGAAAGTCTATCGTTTTTTCAATAGATCTCACCTAGAAAAAGTATGCTGGAAACAAATATGTATGAAATAAAAGATATTATGTAAAAAAGATGAATTCCTTAGCGGTCCCAATCCCACCCTTCTCCTCTTCCCACCCTTCTTCCAATATGCTATATAACATTATCTGTATTCATAGCAAAAACAATGAAAATGTCTTCATTCACTCGTGTAGCATTGAATCTATTATACAGAAAATGCAGAATGATTTGTGTAGCCACGTTTTCCAACTTTTAATGTTTTGAAATCTCCTCTGCATCTTACTGAGACAGGACACTTCACTGATGCAGAAAACTTACTGAAATTGTTTTTGTGGAAGTTTCCTCATCTCTTGTGTCATATTCAGGCTTCCCCTGCCGAGATCCTTTGCTCTTGTCCAGTTGATCTCTCAGCTCTCCTCTGCACCAACCACTAGTCTAGGTCCCCAGAAGCACAGCTAACTCAGAGGTCTTTCTCTGCTCCCTCTGTCACTGAACGACTGAAGTGAATCCAACCAGGTTTCTGAGTGTGCATCTGACCTCAACCCTGCCTTGTAGAAAAGGAGTGAAGGAAGACGGCAATTTTGCAGTAGTTTCCTTCTGAAGGCTTCTGGGACTCGTTCCCTGGAGTCCTGCACAGCTCAGAAGGAAAAGCCTAGATGTAAACAGTCCGAGCTGTACAGATATTAGCAGAACAGCAGAGCTGTGCTCTGGTTTAATGTCCCTCACAAGACAAGTCATGGGATCTCTGAGAAGGCCCTGAGCTTCTCCATCTTGCTCTGTTGTCCCAGTTAGCCAGACTGGGCACGTTAGGATGCAGGGAGTCAACAGATTGCAATTGGGTTAGTTCCTATGCAGTTTTGCATGAGAACATAACATGAGAATAAAAGTCAGGTTGCAAGGTGCAAAAAACAAATAGTTCCCCATTGCAATGCCCCATTGCAAGGCATCATGTTGACAAAATATTAGCTTAGTAATCATTAATAGGGTCCTGGTTCTGAATCTACTGTCATGAGAGCCCAGAGGAGAGCCACGCGCATGATCAGAGCGCAGAAAAACAGACCTTATGACGACAGGCTGAGAGCCATGGGGATCTTTAGGCTGGAAAAATGCAGGCTCAGGGGTGATCTGATGGCCACCTATAGGTTTATCAGGGGTGACCACCAGGATCTGGGGAACGATTGTTCACCAGAGTGCCCAAACGGATGACAAAGTTAACCGGTTATAAACTACTGCAAGACCGGTTCAGGCTGGACATAAAGAAGAATTTCTTTACTGTCTGAGCCCCCAAGGTCTGGAATAGCCTGCCATCGGAGGTGGTTCAAGCACCTACATTTCATAGATTTCATAGACATTAGGGCTGGAAGGGACTCAGAAGATCATCGAGTCCAGCCCCCTGCCCAAAGGGCAGGAAGTCAGCTGGGGTCATAGGACCCCAGCAAGATAAGCATCCAGTTTGCTCTTGAAGGTGTTCAATGAAGGCACTTGAACCACCTCCGGTGGCAGGCTGTTCCAGACCTTGGGGGCTCGGACAGTAAAGAAATTCTTCCTTATGTCCAGCCTGAAATGGTCTTGTAGTAGTCTATGACCGTTCGACCTAGTCATCATCCCTAGGGGCACTCTGGTGAACAAACGTTCCCCCAGATACTGGTGGTCACCCCTGATAAACTTGTTGGAGCCCCAGGGCTCTCAGCCTGTCATCGTAGGGTCTGCTTCCCTGACCTCTAATCATGCGCGTGGCTCTTCTCTGGATTCTCTCAAGCTTCTCCACATCCTTTTTGAATTGTGGAGCCCAAAACTGGACGCAGTACTCCAGCTGCGGCCTCACCAAGGCCCAGTACAAGGGGAAAATGACATCCCGGGATTTGCTTGAGAAACATCTATGGATGCAAGCCAGTGTTTTGGTCCCTTTACTAGCCACAGCATCGCATTGCAGGCTCATGTTCATCTTGTGGTCAATCATGACCCCCAAGTCTCTTTCTTCCATAGTGCTAGCGAACATTGCACTGCCTAGCCTATAAGGATGCTGCGGGTTTTTCTTCCCAAGGTGGAGAGCCTTGCATTTATCGGCGTTGAACACCATCAGATTCTCATCCGCCCACTTGCTGAGCCTGTCCAGGTCAGCCTGGATCACCCGCCTGTCTTCTGGCGTGGATGCTTTGCCCCAAAGTTTGGTGTCATCGGCGAACTTGGCCAGTCCGCTTTTGACTCCAGTGTCCACATCATTAATGAAGATGTTGAACAGTATGGGTCCAAGGACAGAGCCCTGGGGGACCCCACCGGTCACAGGGTACCATGATGAGTGACTTCCATCAATTACTACCCTCTGGGTCTGTCCCCGGAGCCAATTTTCCAGCCAGTGGATCGTGGTGGACCCAAGGCCACAATTCGCCAGTTTCACCAAGAAGTGATCATGGGATACCAGATCGAAGGCTTTTTTGAAGTCAAGATATATGACTTCAATATCTTCTCCCTTGTCCAGGTGATAGGTCACCTGGTCGTAGAAGGAAATGAGATTGGTCAAGCGAGACCTAGCCGCAAGAAACCCGTGCTGGCTATCCCTTAAGATGTTGGCGTCGGCCAGTCCATTAAGGATGGCCTCATTAATAAACTTTTCTAAGATCTTCCCCGGGATAGAAGTCAGGCTGATGGGCCTAGAGTTAGCCGGATCCACTTTCCTCCCTTTCTTGGAATTAGGCACCACATTGGCCTTCTTCCAGTCTTCGGGCACTACACCAGAGCGCCAAGAGTTTTCAAAGATCCATGCTAGAGGCTGGGCTATGATGCTCGCCAGATCCTTGAGTACTATGGGGTGAAGATTGTCAGGGCCGGCTGACTTGAAGGTATCCAGCTTCTCAAGAAGTTCCTTCACGAGGTCAGCATTAATGGAGGGCAGGGGATCACCCTCACTCATACTTCCTTGTCCCATAGCGGGCATGGGCCTCCCGTGAGACTGATGAAAGACTGACACAAAGTACCCATTTAATAGGTTGGCTTTTTCCTGGGCATCAGGTGTCAGTTGCCTCATCTGCTTCAGCAGAGGTCCAATGTTGCCCCTGCTTTTCCTCCAGCTCCCCACATATCTGAAAAAGGACTTTTTATTGTCCTTGATGCTCGAAGCTAGTTGGAGTTCAGTTGCAGCCTTGGCTTTCCTGGTATGCTCCCTGCAGGCCTGGACATGTGCAGAATAATCCTCCTTGGAGGCGATTCCCATCCTCCATCCTTTGTAGGCCTTTCTTTTTATCCTCAAGAGGTCTGCTAGGTCCCTGGAGAGCCAGGGGGGGCTGCTGTGCCCTCTTGCTGCCTTTCCTCCGAGATGGAATAGACTTAGTTTGTGCATTGAGGATCGCTCCCTTAAGGAGCAACCACTCTTCTTAAACTCCCCTCTCCCTGGGGTCATGGTCCCTTAGGGCCTCACTGACAAGCCTCCTGAGCTTGTCAAAGTCGGCTTTCCTGAAGTCAAGGACTTCCATGTTGCTGACTGACTTGCCAGCACTTCAGCGGATGGTGAAGGTGATCAGCTCATGGTTGCTGTCACCCAGCTTCCCACTGATCACATTGAAAACGTTCAAAAGAAATTTGGATGCTTATCTTGCTGGGTTCCTATGACCCCAGCTGACTTCCTGCCTCTCAGACAGGGGGCTGGACTCGATGACCTTCCGAGGTCCCTTCCTGCCCAAATGTCTATGAATCTATGAACTATGACAGCCCCTCAGACCGCTTTCCCCTGACTCATATACACACAGGGTCCCAGCTCCCCTTAAACCCAGGGATCTCATACACAGATGGCCCACCTATGCCAGATCAAGCCCACAGGGTGGCCTAGTGGAGGCACTGCATGCATCTTGCGTTCTGGATCGGCTACATGTGCAGCTTGAAGCATTTGTACAGCTCTATCCCTGCACGCGGCATGCAACTCAAACTGGCCCCAGCATCATGCACAGCATAAGATGCTTGGGGCCAGGCTGGAAGCCATGCTACGGACAGGATGCAGTGCCAGTCTGGGGTTCATACTGCATGTAGTATTTGCACCAGACTGGGCACATCTATATAATGTGCTGCATCACCGTAGTGATGAGCTACGATGATGTAGTTTATTGCTGTGAGAACGTAGTGTTGGCGGGCACTAGTCATGTCACCACCACTACTACCTAATAAGAGGTAGCAATGAGCTACTTTGCATTCATTTATTGCTAGTGCACAGTAGGGTTGGAAGTGATCCATGCGTTGTCAGGACTCTGCAGTCCTGGCAGGTACTGAGCATTCATTTAGCACTTGCTAAAGCTTTTACTAAATGTCTGCACAGTAACAACTGCCCAGTGGGGCGGACACGGAGATGCACCCATTGACTCTGCACACTGCATCCTGCATGCAGGGTGGGTCGACGAGCCCAATCCGGACAAACTATCAGTCCAGTACGCAGGGCTGATCTGGCACACGTGCCGCATGTAGCACGCATCCCAGCCCAATCCTAAGCCGTGTACAGCCCATGCCAGGCAAGCAGGCTGCACAAGGAGCATCAAGGGATCAGAGACCGTTCATGGACCTGATTTCTCTTGATCCGAACCTGCCAGATGCCAGAGCCTGACGTGACCATGTGTGTCTCTGTGCTTCAGCCTCCATGCTTACTTACTGTACTGGCAGCTCCCACTTTGGACAGAGGTTCGTTGGAGTCCAGCAGCTAGAAATTTTACAGTGTTTGGAATTTGCTCTCTTCATGGATGTTCCCATGGCCAAAAACAATGATCCCATCATGGGAGAAATTTTAAAATATCAACATTTCCCAGTCCCCAAATTGGGATTTTTTTTTTTTTTTAATGAACCAAACAGTCCCAAACTATTTCATTTTGACCTTATCAGTCTTGTCTGGGCTTCATCACATCAGTTGGTAACCTAGAGGCCATGACCCCATTGTATCCACTCTGTAGAGGAAGGTCTCAGTAACAGAGGCCTTCTCATACTCTGCGCAGTGCTGTACTGCAGCTGGGCAGCAAAAAGAAGCAGCACTGGGGAAAAGTGGTAGTAGTCACCTGGTTTTGGTATCTGCCTAGTTTTCCCCTGAGCTGGGTAAGTCTGGCTTAAAAGTGGAAAATGTTGGTGATCTCCCACCTTATATTGATGTGTCCATTACATAGAGTTACAGAGACATCCCATGAGCCCTCCTTGCAACCTTCAAGAAAAAGGGGGTTTTGTCCTCCCAATGTGGAAGGGATCACATTCTGATGGCATCTCTGATTGGGAATCTCCTTGATAGCACAGTTATCATTCTTGACATCTTGCAATTGGTTGGATTTATTTTAGGTGGTGCAGACAGTAAAACTGATGAATGAAACATTACTTCTGCACTTTAACATTGTTAACACACAGTGATACAAGTCAAGTCTCATTGTCCTTATAAAGCTACATAATTAACCCATCACCTTCTTTTTTTATAAGTAAGCTGCACATGATAGTAGGAAAACAATAGTTTCATGACTTAATTAGAAAAGAAACATAAGTAAAGCAAACTCATGAAAGAAAGATGAACATATTGTTCTTGGTGCGGATCGGCCTGTGGCGCAGTTTCCTCAGGGCAGCTTGGATCTCCCTGTTCCTCATGCTGTAGATGACCGGATTCATCAATGGAGGCACCACACAATACAGAACAGCTGCCAGGAGATCCAACTGGCAAGGACCTCATTTGAGTTGGTGGGAATGGACATGGTTAGTGTAAGTGGGCACCAGTTTATTCTTGTGCTGGTAGACTATGCCATCAGTCTCAGAAGCAGCGGCCATATGCTCAATCTTGGCCAAAGTGGTTGCCTCAATATTTGAAAGCACTCTCTTTCTGGAGAGCTGTTAAAGAAACAGGGCATTGTGTTTATGTCATGGCTCCTGCGGGAGGTCTGAGCACTCTTAAGGTCCATTTGGTGATCTCAGTTCACCATCCACAAACAGATGTCTTGGATAAGAGATTCAACCAAACATTCACGGAGATGCTGTGACGCTTTGAGGCTGGGGAACCAAAAAATTGGGACAAGCTACTGCACTATTTATTAGGGCTGTGTGAAGCTTCGGGTGCTGATTTGATTCAGAGGAGATTCGGCCCTATTCAGCAGCCGAATCTCTGAATCTGAATTGAATTGGGAGACCAAAAAAGCTCTGAATCAATTCTAAGCCTCCAAATCGATTCAGAAAAGATTCAGCAATTTGGGCAGTCCCTGCTCACCATTGCAGGGAGCTGGACCCAGGCTCCATGCCAATAAGTAGGTGGTGAAGCGGGGAGGGGACCATGGTGGGGACCCTGCCTGATGCCTCCGCCCCTCTGAGTGCCCCCTGACTCCCGCCTGCTCTCCCAGCCCCATCAAAGGCTGCCCCACCTGGCCCCAACATCCCAGCTCTTTAAACAAAAAAAAAGGCCCTGCACTCACCAGATGCTGCAGCAGTTGTCGGGGCTTCTGGGGGCTCGTGGCAGAGCCACCCCCTCCCCCCCCCATGCAGCATGAGGCAGTGGGGTGCAGTGGGGATCACTCTCCTACTTGGCAGGAGCCAGTGAGTGCAGGGCTTTTTTTTTGTTTGTTTGTTTTGTTTTTTAAAGAGCCAGGATGCTGGGGTCAGGTGGGGCAGCCATTGACAGGGCTGGGATAGTAGGTGGGTGATGGGAGCCTGTTTGATTTGGAGATTCAGCTGTTTCAGCAGCAGCCAAATCTCCAAACTAGATTTGGCCAGATGGATTCAGGACAATGATTTGAATTACTGAATCAAATCATTGTCCCCCGAGTCAGCCGACTCCAAATCCAAAGTGAATACTAGCTGCCTCACAGAGGCCTACTATTTATAATTTGTAATTTAAGAGGTCCCATCATCATTGATGGGGTTTTCCCCTTTTGAGTTGACGTATAGCTAGCAACCCCAGGAATATTAGACATCTTACAAGAATCTTTGTAGGCTCAGGGGCAAAGGGCCAGAATGTGGTACAGTATGTCCTTAAGTTGTAGGAAAAGCTAGATTAAGTAGGAACCATATCTGGTCTCTCCCAGCAGTGACTAAAAGCAGTTACTGACCCCTCCAAGAAACAGCACATTCCCTAAAGAGTTAACCCTTTGAAATAAATGGTTAAATCCCAATTAATTCATTCTTATTTAGTGACAGATTGTCTTTAGGAAATACAAACAGCCTTTCCGCCATAACAAATGTAACATATCATTAATAGATTTATTCATTTCAATGTAATCTGGAATTGGCTACATAAATACCAGACTAAACCCAGTAACACATTTTTAGGAACACAGTAGAGACCCACGGACACATAAAAAAAAATCAAGAACCTGGGGACAGTGTTGTCCAAGCATCTATAGACACTTATTTTTCATTTCTTCACTAGTGAACACACAAGCATATTGGTCTGTTGGAAAACCCCAAAGAGTTTCCCTATTGAGAACCCCAGTACAAAGCAATTAAAACAATGTGTCTACTCTTCAAATCCTCCACCCCAAAAATCCCACCTAGTCTCTTTAAATCAAGATTGGATCTTTTTGAAAGGAAAGATTAAATCTTAACAAAAATTAATCAAATGAAATATTGCTTTTTACAGTCTATTGCTTTGACAATCACAGCAACCTATTCTGGCTTCATACAAAATTACTTCATTAAATCAACCAAATGGTCAGATGAAAAAAACTCAAAAGGAAAACAAGAAATCCATTGGTCCCTCAATAAGATTTTTTTATCCTCCAAAATAGAAAGAACCTAATACCTATCAGATATCTGCTACAGACCATTTTTTTTGCAGGCAGTGTCTAAATAAGATGGTTGATGTGTGTCTCTTCATAATGAACATCATGAGAGCAAGGATACAGAAATGAAAGATATATTTATTTGGGAACTCTTATGTCACATTTTTACTACACTGAAATTTGATTTTTCTTTTTTTTTTTTTACAGTAAACTGATTTCACATTATATTTTCACAGAACAGATACTGTCATCACATCATTATAACTGTTAGGAATAACAGAAATGAACTACAGTCTAGAGAGGGAGTCATGAGAGGGAGACAAATTTGTTCTTGCTGCCAAATAACATCCTACAGAGCAGTTTCCTCAAAGAAGCCTTCAGCTCCTTGTTCCTTGTGCTGTAGGAACTCGAAGTGGGTTTCATGTGGGCAAAGGTGCTGGTGCTCACTAGCAATGAGACCACAATGAGGTGAGGAAGGCAGGTAGAAAAGGCTTTATTCCGGCTTTCTTCAGAGGGCAATCTCAGCACTGTAGGTAAGATCTGAACATATGACACAACTATGAAAGCAAAATAGTTTGACACTAAACACATACTAAATGCAATAACCCTCAGTTCTCTGAGATATGCATCAGATCACAACAACTTGAGGAGCTGGGGGATTTCACAGAAAAACTGGTTGATTATGTTGGAATGGCAGAAGGGTTTGCTGAATATGCTCCAACTGTGCAACACAAAATAGAAAATAGCCTTGACCCATGCACCGGCAGCCATTTGAATACAAGCTCTCTTGTTCATTATCATCTGATAATGCAGTGGCTTGCAGATGGCAACATACCAGTCATATGCCATGATGGTGAGGAAGGCAAGATCAGCTATACAAAAGAGTGGGAAGAGGAAGACCTGGGCCACACATCCAAAATAGGAGATTGTCCTGATGTTTAAGAGAGAATTGGTCATGGACTTGGGGACAATGACAGAGATGGATCCAAGGTCAAGGATGGACACATTTGCCAAAAAGTAGTACATGGGGATGTGGAGGTGGTGGTCCGTAGTTACAACAGTGATGACAAGGAGGTTCCCCACCAGAGCTGCTAGGTATGCTGCCAGAAAGATGATTTATCTTTTATAAATATTTATATTCAGAGAATAGTTTGTTTTATTAGGAGATAAAATGACATCGGAGGCAGCAACGTTCATTGAATCCAGGACTAGAAGGGAGAGTATTTAGAAACAGGTAGGAGAGTTGGTACCTTATATCTCACTTCAAATAAGCATCTAACTCACTGTAAGGCTTTTTTATGTACCCCAACCTGGTATGGCCCTGACATTTGTTCTGAGTGATGTGATAACACTCCCTTCCTACAGTCAACTAACAAAGTTTAGAGTTAATGAGACAGCTGTTTCCAAACCAGCCAAAAGTCGGTAAGCTCCCACCAATGTTTGAGCATTTTTGAATGTCCTAGCCCTCTGAACACTGGACCTCAAAGCACTGGTGGAAGAATGTGCATTCTCTCAACCTCTCCTTGCATGGCTTGCTGTGCAGCCCTTTATCATTCTTGTCAACTCTCTCTGAACTTCTCTAACTTTTCTATATTCCTGCATAAAGTGTGGAGCCCAGACCTTCACACAATAGTCTAGATGAAGCCTAAGTAGTGCCATCTACAGTGGCACTATCAACTCCCATGTTTTACGTCTAATACTTCTGTTGTTGCAGCCCAAAACTGCATTCACATTTTTGTAGCTACAACAAATGGCTGAGCCATGATGAGTCCGGGTGGCAGCAGTGTTGAAAAGGATCTGGGAGGCCTGGTGGATCACAACTGTTTATAACCCAACCTGTATTTCTGCTTTTGATAATTCTTCTCGAGGTCTAGCACCTTCCATTTATTTATGCTGGCTGTGTCTAGGCTCTATGTCCTTAGGAAAATGGAAATACTATGGGATGACTTTTTTGACTTCATAATTTCATGCTCAGCTGCACCTGGGTAAGATTCAGGCACCGACATTCATGAATTGATAGGCTCTGGGGTTGTAATTATTCCCTTTTCCCAGGTCACATGGACTTGCAATGGACCTGCATCTGAGGTGAACTCACATGGCCCTTTGGACTAGAAAGGAGCTAGGCCAAAGAATGATGCATGCCATGTTGCTTTTCCTTTTCAACAATGTTAATACAAAAAGAGCCATGTCATTGTCCTTACACTGCTACAGAATGTAGCCCACCAGCTTCATTTTTATAAGGACACGATATGTACAGTATAATATGAAAACCTGAATTTCATGCATAAATGATAAAGGAAATTTAATAAGTAAATCAAAGTAATGAAATAAAGATACACATATTGTTCTTGGACAGGCCCTGCAGTTTCCTCAGGGCAGCTTGCATCTCCTTGTTCCTCATGCTGTAGATGACCGGATTCAGCACTGGAGGCACCATGCAACACAGAACAGCCGCCAGGAGATCCAGAGGGGTTGGAGAGTCAGAGATGGGCTTCGTGTAGGCAATGCTGGCAGTGGAAAGAAACAGGGAGACCACGATAAGGTGAGGAGAAGATAAGGTGAGGAGTGATGAAAATTCAGATTATAGAGACATTGCAGCCAAAAAGCAAACAGGAAAAGTATTTTATCAGAGCTTTTGCAGACACCTTGTCACTGCCACTCACTAGTGCTCATACATTTCCCACATCTGTGAAAGTGGAGAAGTTGTCAGTGGCTTATCACACTGGGATAAACTGGCCTAGCTCCTTTCTAGTCCAAAGGGCCATGTGAGTTCACCTCAGATGCAGGTCCATTGCAAGTCCATGTGACCTGGGAAAAGGGAATAATTACAACCCCAGAGCCTATCAATTCATGAATGTCGGTGCCTGAATCTTACCCAGGTGCAGCTGAGCATGAAATTATGAAGTCAAAAAAGTCATCCCATAGTATTTCCATTTTCCTAGGGACATAGAGCCTAGAGACAGCCAGCATAGATTCATAGATGTTAGGGTCGGAAGGGACCTCAATAGATCATCGAGTCTGACCCCCTGCATAGGCAGGAAAGAGTGCTGGGTCTAGATGACCCCAGCTAGATGCTTATCCAACCTCCTTTTGAAGACCCCCAGGGTAGGGGAGAGCACCACCTCCCTTGGGAGCCCGTTCCAGACCTTGGCCACTCGAACTGTGAAGAAGTTCTTCCTTATGTCCTGTCTAAATCTGCTCTCTGCTAGCTTGTGGCCATTATTTCTTGTAACCCCCGGGGGCGCCTTGGTGAATAAATCCTCACCAATTCCCATTTGTGCCCCCGTGATGAACTTATAGGCAGCCACAAGGTCGCCTCTCAGCCTTCTCTTGCGGAGGCTGAAAAGGTCCAGTTTCTCTAGTCTCTCCTCATAGGGCTTGGTCTGCAGGCCCCTAACCATACGAGTGGCCCTTCTCTAGACCCTCTCTAGGTTATCCGCATCCCTCTTGAAGTGCGGCGCCCAGAACTGCACACAGTACTCCAACTGTGGTCTGACCAGTGCCCGATAGAGGGGAAGTATCACCTCCTTAGATCTATCCGTCATGCATCTGCTGATGCACGATAAAGTGCCATTGGCTTTTCTGATGGCTTCGTCACACTGATGACTCATGTTCATCTTGGAGTCCACTAGGACTCCAAGATCCCTTTCCACTTCCGTGCCACCCAGCAGGTCATACCCTAGGCTGTAGGTGTGCTGGACATTTTTCCTCCCTAGGTGCAGCACTTTGCATTTCTCCTTGTTGAACTGCATTCTGTTGTTTTCTGCCCACTTGTCTAACCTGTCCAGGTCTGCTTGCAGCTGTTCCCTGCCCTCCGGCGTGTCCACTTCTCCCCATAGCTTTGTGTCATCTGCAAACTTGGACAGAGTACACTTCACTCCCTCGTCCAAGCATCTTATGGTCTAAGTCATCTGGAAAGATTGCAATCAAATGGCTGGCAGGATGTGCACAAGGCTGTGTGTTTAAACTGGCTTCAAGTCTTAGAAATATATGTAAGCATGGGTTGTCAACATCCCTGCATGGTTTCTATACATTGTAAGTCATGTATTTCAAAGACATTTGATGTTTTCTTTATTCGTTTAGTCTGAAAATCTTCAGTGGCCAGCAAACTAGAAGTCTCTTGGTACTTCAGGGGTTACTAATAAAGAGGGAGACATACTAGCAGGGCAGCTTCAAGCCCAGGGCAGGTTGTGATGCATAAGGCAGCTCTGCCTGCCATGCTGTTGACCTGTGGTCATGGCTATTTTCATCCCCTCCACAAAGGCAGTGCCTTGGGCTGCTGTCCTGCTTCCCCGCTCAGTTATATTACTGTAGAAATGGTAAACATTGCAGTACAGAAGTCTGCTATTGTTCATGCGAATACTGCTATCCTTAATTTCTCTAACTGTAGAGATGTTATTAAATGGAAAATAAAGTTCTGAAATAATTTTAAATATAACTCATTATCATTTCTATAAAAGATCCGCTCTACTAAAACCCAAACATTATGGAATTGAATATATTACTTACTGTACTCATTTTAATGGTTTTCTCTTCAATTCCTATGTTAAATCCTCGGGCAGCTTGATTACTGATCATCTACTCCTACCTCCAATCTCTTGTCCCTGATCACTGTGCTATCTAGATGCCAGGGCTACAGTTTTCTCAGTGTCGTGCACTCCTCACTGTGTAGGAGAACTGAGAGGAGTTGATCCAAAACGATGAGACCCTGAAGAAGAGCTGGGCGTGCAGCTGCCTTCGAGCTTTACTGCAATGAAGGGACTGAAGTCGCAGTCCGTGAGTTGTCTATGGATATGTTGGGAGGTCTTGTGGGACTGTTTCCCTAGAGGCCTGCACAGCTCAGAAGCAGAGTCCATGGGCAAACACGCGGGATTCACAGATATTGAAACCAGAAGGACTGTCCAGAGTCTCTCATTGGACCTACTGCTGTCCACACCTCAGAGGATCTTGCTGTGGCTTGTAACAGGCTGCGTCTATCAGTGGGACAATGTGTCTAGGCTTTCCTAATTACAACCGGGGGACGGGAGGGATTTTTTCCCCTCCTGTTGCTAGTGGTGTCAAGGCATCTCTCTCCCGACAACCCTGCCTTCCTCAGCAGCACGGGGTGTTGGCTGCAGCCCAGGTTAATGGGTTTTCCCTGTCCGCCCAGGGACCTGCCAATCACCACATTTGGGAGCAGGAAGGAAGTTTACTGTACAGACACACGGGTAGAGACTTGTGGGGGATGAGGGTCCTTTCTCTGTAATGGGGCAGGGGTGCTGCTTTCTTTGTATATCCTGTGTTGTGGTGGTGTGGCAGGGTGACT